>NW_022631023.1:3718298-5158947 GCF_010015895.1 Lontra canadensis | reverse complement strand
CCCTCCTCTTCCTCCTCCTCCTTCTTCTTCTTCTTCTTCTTCTTCTTCTTCTTCTTCTTCTTCTTCTTCGGAGAGTGAACCAATTCTGAAATAATGGGTTTCTATCCTACCTTATGAGCTGCTATGCAGGGGAGGAAAGGCACTCTGAAGATTGCTGTTACCAGAAGGTAATTTCCTATTTCTTTAAAACAATCCACTGAAAGAATGTACTATTGCTCCCTAAGAAAAAATGCAGCATTGCTTTGAGAACCTGTTTTCTGTTCTTTCCTTGTCCTAATAAAGAAAAGCTTAATTGCACTCCACCTGGGAGCTATGCCTTGCCGAAATCGTCACCCTCTGGCTTATTCGTGGTTTGTCCATCTTAATCTGCAAAAGATGTTTCTTTTTCTACTCACATTTCTCCTTTGGAAGAGTGTCCCACCAAAACAGGTATTTTGGGTCTTGTGAATAAACTCAGTATTTGATCAGAAATGTTCTGACCCAGCCCACATTCTCTTTTCCCACCCAATTATTTGTAGCCCTGTAAAGAAATGGTCAAAAAGACTTTTTAAAAATGGATCATTATCATGGCTCTTTGCAGTGCTAATGTTTGAAGTATGACCTTTCCACCTGTCATGGTCATGGTTGCTGAGAGATGACAACATGTCAGCAGAGCAGTGCTTTTTGCAAGGATTTCTGAGGCGCAACAAATGGAGGGGGTAATTTAGCAGGGACTGGTACCAAGCAGAGGCAGTGGGAGGAAAGGAAATCTAGACCAAAAAAGCTCTTGTCCAGAGACTGTGTGCTCTGTGCTTCTCCTGCAAAGTTACTCATTAAGCAAGGTGCCATTTGATACCATGATGCATTGGTTTATCAGTGTCCATCATAAACCGTGGTATCACCTAACAACATCTCAATCTTCCAGAAATTTGCATTCTTAGGACACAAGGAAGTACCCTCTGACCTACTTTCTTGCAGCAGAAAGATGCAGGGGTGTAGTGGAGCCCCTGTCAGCAGCCAGGGAAAGAGGTACACCCTGCAGCTCAACTCACACTCGTGGGACATGACCTACTTAACCTGAAATTGACAATGGTGGGAGGATTTACACCACCGACATTGGCAAACACTAGAAATCAGGGCTCTCTCCCCTGCCTCCACCTCCAACAGCTTTTGCTGTTTTACACTGACCAGAAGACCTCCTCGAGGAGTGAGTCACCATATTGATGCTTTTCAGGAGTGTTCCCACAATACAGGGACACTGAGGAGGTGGTGAGTTGACCTGAGAGCATTAGCTAATCTTATTCATAACAGTAAATCCTACGGATATGAACTGCACATCACTGTGTGTTTGACAGGTGATTCAGCAAAGAGTCAATGCATATGTGGCATTCTCAACTCAGGGATACAGGAGGATGGACATTTCTATTAATAAATTGCTGATATTCAGGATTAGTTGCAAACATTACTCTCCTCTTTTAATGGCACAAAATGCATTCTAATACATTTTTATTTCTTTTCTTCCTCCTCAGCTCTGCTGAAACTAGCACTGAAAAAGAAACAAAACAAAACACCAAGCAGCCTGGATAATCTCTAACTAGACAACCTGCCCGTCATGATCATCTGGTTCGATTCCTTCCTTTTACCGAGAAGAAAGAGAAAACCAGAATAGAGAAGTGGGTGTCAAAGGCATGGAGAGGAGTCAACCAGGATCTGACTTAAAAGAGTCCTATTATCAAACCAACATTACCATTGTCAGTAGTGACCCCAGTAAAGAGTGGCCAAACTTCCTGGGTGCCTAGAACTCTCCAAAATTGAGCAGGAAAGCCCTGCCTCCTGCTCCTGATGGGGGAGTCCCTTGGTCCTTCACTTAGTCCAAACAGAAGCGGCAGAAGGGGGTGTGGTCCAAGAATGAGACAACAAGGCTGGAAAACAGAGGCAGAGACAAAGGGTGGGAGAACCACGGAGGCGGATATTCTCAGACGAGATGAAGACATATCTCAATCCCGCTTCTTCAAGTACTTTTTTTTTTTTTTGAGAGACAGGAAGTGTGAATTTTGGGGGGTGGGGCAGAGAGAGAGGGAGAGAGAATCTTAAGCAGACTTGGTGCTGAGCACCAAGACAAGCACAGGGCTCAGTCTCACAACCCTGAGATCATAACCTGGGTCTAAATCAAGACTTCGGCGCTCTATTGACTGAGCCACCCAGGCGCCCTTTAAGTACTTTTTTTTTTTTTAAATCCCCTTCCAACATTTGACTGGGAAAAATTTCAAGCATATGGAAAGTTGAACAGCCATATACCCACTGCCTGGATTCCACAATGAATATTTCATGCACAGATTTGAATCTAAATTTATTTCAGTGTTACCTCATCAGCAAATCAAAATTTACTGAATACAGAATTTTCATTATTTTATTTTAAAATAGACTGGGTGAAAACATGAATCAGTGAGCATCTCAAAGATCACCAAGACATTAAGGCACTAAGATGGCGGCCCCCTTCTTGAATTCTGCTGCTCGGGGCGGAAACCAATTGCACCTGCCTTACTCTGGACTCTGCAGATGTGACGGGGTGTCTGGTGCTGCTCTCACAAATGTCATATCGGAGGGTGAAGTGTGAAGGGGATTAGGAACAAAGAGCCTGAGCCCCAACCTCACACCATCCAGGACAGGGAGTGGGCAAGACCACTGTCCTGATTCCTAGTGGGGCTGAATGGGATAGGACATTCTCAACATGGGCTGCATCTCAGAAGCTGTAATCACCTGGGTAGTTAATAGACTATTGCCCAGGCCCTACGCCAGACCAACCGAGGCACAGTCTCTGGGGGTGGGGCTCAGGAATGGCTCTCTTTGAAGCTCTCCAAGTGATCCTAATATACAGCTTGGGCGTCAACAACTCTATGGGGTGATCTCCTGGGCCATTGATAGCTTGAATGCTCCTTCACTTTCTCTGTCCTTTTCCTTCCCACTCTGTCCCTTCATTCCCTTTCTCTTCTTCCTTCCTTAATTTTTTCCCCTTCTTCTCTCTCTCTCTTTCTCTCACAATTCAGCAACAACAATAGGAATAACAATAACAACAATAGCTAACTTAATTGAGTGCAGACTCTGTGCTGGAAACTTTCTCATATGCCCCACATATATTTCACCCATAAAACAACCTGAGGGATAGACCTCCTGACCCTAGAGAGCTGACCTAAGACCTACTGATAAATTCCACTTTAAATAGATTCTATGTTTTGCTACAAATATATGTGAGAGATGTAGAAATAATATTTTTAGCAGTTTCATTGGATTTAAAATTTATATTAACATATGCCCATGCAGATGATCTAAGACAACCAGGAAATAAATACTTATCTTGAATTGGGGAAAAATAAAGAAGAAAGTGTAAGTAAATGCTAGGATTCATTTAATATCTGGCATCTCCTCCCCTTTTGCCTTATTTATAATCAAAGATCAGAGAACTAGAGGGTTTAAGACTGACTACATTGGAACACATGCCCTTTATGCCATTTTCCTACCCCTAATTCATAGATCTATCTCATCATGTTGGATTTTTTTTTCTTAAAAAATATCTTCCTACAAAAATTTTTCAAATTTAAATTAACATACATGCATGCCAATGTTTATAGCAGCAATGTCCACCTCTTGTAAGATTTTTAAAACATCCATTTCACCATAAAAATACTGCATCAACGTGATCTTCTAACATGAACAGTTTTCCCTACCCTGCCCTCCCTGGAATTCTTCTTCTTCCTCATTTTTTTAAGGGTCTTCATTTATTTTTGGGAGAGAGAGAGAGAGCAAGCACAAGCAGTGGAAGGGCCAGAGGGAGAAGCAGGCTCCCCATTGAGCAGGAAGCCGGATCTGGGGCTCGATCTCAGGACCCTGGGATTATGACCTGAGCTGAAGGCAGACACCTAACAGACTGAGCTGCCCCTTCCCTGGAATCCTTAATTCCATTTACCCATACTAAAAGAAGATCAGGGAAGGAAAGTAATAAGCCTAGAGCCATGCAACCAGGAAGTAAATGGAAAATCTAGAAGGAAGGAGATCGTAGATCTCCTGAATCCAAGTGCAAAGCCTCTTTGCCCAACCATAGTGGAGGACCAGACGCTGGCCCACCTCAGAACACAGGGCATGGGGCAGCCCAAGTATACTTGGACACTCCTGGACCTGGGGCTTGGTCCATTTGGGGAGACTCCCCATGACATCTCTGATGGCCCCAATTCCTCTGCTGCAAAATAACATCCCTCTTGTAAGCCTGCTGCATATTTGAGACTGCTTGGCAGGACTGGCTACGTGATTTCTGGACCCAGAGCAAAACAAAAATGTGGGGCCCTTTCTCCACATCCTCTCCAACACATGTTGTTTTCTGTCTTGCTAATTTTGGCCATTCTAACTGGTGTAAGGTGGTATCTCAATGTGGTTTTAATTTGAATCTCCCTGATGGCTAGTGATGATGAACATTTTTTCATGTGTCTGATAGCCATTTGTATGTCTTCATTGGAGAAGTGTCTGTTCATATCTTCTGCCCATTTTTTGATATGACTATCTGTTTTGTGTGTGTTGAGTTTGAGAAGTTCTTTATAGATCCTGGATATCAGCCTTTTGTCTGTACTGTCATTTGCAAATATCTCCCATTCCGTGGGTTGCCTCTTTGTTTTGTTGACTGTTTCCTTTGCTGTGCAGAAGCTTTTGATCTTACACAGTTGGTGGGAATGCAAGTTGGTGCAGCCACTTTGGAGAACAGTGTAGAGATTCCTCAAGAAATTAAAAAATAGAGCTTCCTTATGACCCTGCAATTGCACTACTGGGTATCTACCCCAAAGATACAGATATAGTGAAAAGAAGGACCATCTGTACCCCAATGTTTATAGCAGCAATGGCCACAGTCGCCAAACTGTGGAAAGAACCAAGATGCCCTTCAACGGACGAATGGATAAGGAAGATGTGGTCCATATACACTATGGAGTATTATGCCTCCATCAGAAAGGATAAATACCCAACTTTTGTAGCAACATGGATGGGACTGGAAGAGACTAGGCTGAGTGAAATAAGTCAAGCAGAGAGAGTCAAGTATCATATGGTTTCACTTATTTGTGGAGCATAACAAATAGCATGGAGGACAAGAGGAGATGGAGAGGAGAAGGGAATTGGGGGAAATTGGAGGGGGAGATGAACCATGAGAGACTGTGGACTCTGAGAAACAATCTGAGGGTTTTGGAGGGGAGGGGTTGGGAGGTTGGGTGAGGCTGGTAGTGGGTATTAGGGAGGGCACGTATTGCATGGAGAACTGGGTATGGTGCAAAAACAATGAATTCTGTTATGCTGAAAAGAAATTAAAAAAAAAAAGAAGATGGGGTATATATATACAATGGAATCCTATGCAGCCATTAAAAAATCTTGCCATTTTGCAACAACAACAACAACAAAAAAATGTGGGGCCCTTTGTTAAAAGAGCAGGAAAAAGATGCTGTTAAATTTCTAAAACATAAAGCTTTCTTCATTCTTTTGTGGCCTCTCTCTCTCCAGGTGTCATAAGGGTTTATACTTTCTAATTAATTTTTTCCCATTTTAAAAGAAATTTAAATTATATTAGCCTACATATAGTCTTGTAATCCCTTGAACTTGGGGCTGGCCAAGTGCCAGCCTCCAGGCATCAGGACAAGGCCTGGGACTTGGCATGCATATGCATGTACCCCGACCACCTGCCAAGTCCCCCTTCCACAGAGTGACTGCCATAGCATGCTCTTGGAAGGGTGACCCCAATGGTATTCTGAGCCACCTTCTGAAAGCTCCTGGCCAAGCATGGAGGTGCTTGGAGATGCTGTATGGAGCCTGACTTTGATCTTCCAACACACCCTAAGGTCCACAGGTCTGGAGGACCTCAAGGATTGTTGAATGGGTGATTGCAGAAAAGGGGAGCCTGGGGCTCCAGGAGTGGGAGAACGGGGAGACAGGTGGCAGTGGGAGGTGGAAGATACTGGGACTGAGGCCCCAGCTCCCCAGTTCAAGCTCCACTGATCTGTCAGACTTCACTTACAAACACAAACTGAAGACAAAATTATTAAGAATTTCAAGGTGGTTGCTGAAGAACATTAAACCCCAAGCTCAGGGCTCTGGAGAACTCAGGGGCCCATGCCAGGGGGCAAAGAAGCTGGGAGGAGGCAGTCTCTTGTACTGGAAGTCTAGAAGATGGAGCAGGGAGCTGGCGGCCTTCTTTTTCTCTACTGCCATGAAGAAGACGGTACGCACAGGGCAAACCCTAAAGAGCACAGTGGTTAGTCTTTCTAATCTAGTAGAACCCGTCAACATTATCTCTCACTATAATGTGGCTCCTGTCCTGGCATCCCCTGGGGGCATCAAGGAATACACACTCCATCTCCCAGTCCCAGTGAACACACATTCTCCCTAGCACACCTAACATCAAATTTACCATCTTAACCGTGCTTAAGGGTGCAGGTCAATGACATTAAGTACACTCACGCTGTTGTGCAACCTTCCCCAACATCTGTCTCTAGAACTTTTTCATCTCCCCAAACTAAAAGTGTGTCCCCGTTAAAACCCAGTTGCAATCCTCTTTCTCCCAGCCACCATTCTACTTTCCATTTCCATGGATATGACTCCTTTATGGACTTCACAGAAGAGGAATCCTGTAGTATGTGTCCCTCTGGGACAGGCTTATTTACTTAGCATAATGTCATCATGGCTCATTCACATTGTCGCGTGTGTCAGGATGCCCTTCCTTTCAGAGCCTGAGTAACATTCTATTGGGTGCTTATGCCACCTTTTCTTTATGCATTCCTCCATCCAGGGACCCTGGCATGGCTTCCACCTTTGGTCCACTGCAAATAATGCTATTTTGGTCATTATTCTTGAAAACGTCTATGGCACTTTGCTAGAGAAAATGGTTTCTAATTCTGGACCCCCTTGTTCTCCAGGCATTCAAAGGCCGAGCGGCTTTTTCTCCGCCTGGGGTCCCTGCCTCTCAGCTTCATCTCCATTTCTTCATCTGGAAGAACAATGAGACCTCCAGCTTCCTGAGGCTGTGATCAGGATTAATGGGATTATGTTAGTGGAACCCACTGAGTGTGTTGGAAGAAAGGCCCCACAAAACACAAAGTGCTATTATCACTGCCGTAGAATCAAAAATTCCTCCTGTCCAAATACTTATTGTTCATAAAAGTTTTAGCAAGTGAGGCTACCTACTGGGCAGCTCTTATCCCCATAAAGAAAATGATTTCTCCAGTCAGGAATTAATAAGTTCTTAACACATACTAAAATATCTTCTTGGCTGGGTTATGACGCTTACATAATGAATTTATTTTGATTATAACCATTAATCAAATCCATGTTTCCGAGCTACCGTGGGCTATACTGGAGGTTGAACTTTAACAAGAGAGGCAGCAGCTCCACTTCCAGACCGCTCAGCTGGGGCCTCGTGACATGATTAAATGTGTCAAGGCAAAGACAGAAAACATTTAGGATTCATACTATATTCACTCTGTACTTGTTTCAAGTGACATTATTAGAAGAGTGTTGGTTTATTTCACATGAAAAGTGTGAATATTAAGCAAAAGATATTAAAAACAGTATTTCCCCCCAGTTCGCAGAGAGATAGGCAGGACATTTCTTCCTTCTTCTGCCCCCTGCCTGGCCACGTGCACAGAAGGTACATTCTGTCTAATAAGATTTCCTAATGATTAAGGTAGAAAGAAGGAAAATAGAAAATAAACTTTGATTTTCTTCTGACAGTGATGGTAAAAATAAATTTTAAAATGTAAGAAAATGGGCTATATCATAATGAGAAATTGGATGAAGTCTATAATATTCATTAGAAAAAAGCAAACAAACAAAAAACCAACGGTGTGGGCCATCCCTCGGGGGGATTCCCAGTGGTCCTCACCTCCTGGTTTGCAAATCCTTGAATAGCCCCTCCCACATTTTACCAGATTCCCTGGTCCACGTGACCAAGAGCATCTGGCAGAAGTGGTGGTAAATCACTCAGATTAGGTTATAGACTGCAGTTTCCATCTTGGGCATGGGAGCATCTGTGTGCGTGCGTGTGTGTGTGTGTGTGTGTGTGTGTTCACTTGCTCCAGGGAAGCCTGCCATTGTGTCACCAGGACACGCAGGTGGCTGCAGAGGACTTCGAGGACTGGAGGTTTCTGGCCAATAGTCTGTGAAGATCCCAGGTCCGCCCGTGTAGGATCTGGGAAGCGGATGCTCCCTCAGTCAAGCTTTCCCTCTTCGTATTCGGAAAGAGTTCTTGGAAGGCAAGAAGTTTCCGTGGAAACAGAACCAGAAGCTTCCGGTGGCTGGGGGTGCACACACAGAGCAGTTGGGTCCGAAGCCACGTGCTAACTTTTGAGCATTTGCGCAGAAGCACACACAGAGAAGATAAGCCATTATCCCCACTGACGCTCGCGGTGGTGGACTCAGCCACATTCTGCTGCTTCAGCTGTGATCCGTATTGCCTTCTGGCTCCCGGCGATGCAGGCGGCGTCTCCTACAGCTGAGGTCACACCACTTCCCTCCCTAGGGTACCCCAGGGGCTTCTTGCTCTTCAAGATTCTTGTCCGAGACAGGCTAGTGCCCAGGACCTTCATCCTGCCTTTGACCCTGCAATCCCCAGCCTATGTTTAATTTCTGATATGCTGCTTTTTCCCTGAAGCCATTTTGACCACCTGGTTTTCGTCCCGAGTCAATATCCATTCCCACAGAGCCCTCTTTCTTTGGCTCCTAATGTATGTTTCCATTGGCTTGCATAAATACTTATGTGTTTTTCTTAATTTGGTTATCTGGATTTGGTGATAACATTTGGTTTATTTTATTGAGTTATCGTTCCCCACCCTCTCCACACACTCACATCCTTTTCATTTGTTTGTGCTAGTTTCAAGGACATAAAATGTCCTTTGAAAAACATCTGGTGTG
The DNA here is from genome assembly GCF_010015895.1 of Lontra canadensis. NCBI lineage: Eukaryota > Metazoa > Chordata > Mammalia > Carnivora > Mustelidae > Lontra > Lontra canadensis. The sequence goes on along the minus strand of NW_022631023.1, from coordinate 5,150,034 downwards.
ATACAAATGATGATAATTATAGCTAACATGTATTAAGCCCTGTGTTGAGAATTTTATCTGCTTTTCATTTTTATAGCAACCTTAAGAGGTAGATGCTATTTTTATCCCGATTTTAGGTGTGCAGAAATCGAGGCAGAGATACACTGAATGATTCATTCAAGGTCACACAGGGAGCGGTGGAACCAGAATTATAACATAGACAGCCTAGACTCCTCCCACCTGGTTCTGCATCCAGGAACTACTGGATTAATCTTGCCTGTTTTTGTTTTTTTTTTAGGATTTTTTTTTTTTTCTAATTTATTTGAGAGGGAGAGAGCACAAGCGGGGGGAGCGGCAAGCAGAAGGAAGGAGAGGGAGAAGCAGACTCCCCACTAAGCAGGAAGCTGATGTGAGGCTCCATCCCAGGACCCCGAGATCATGACTTGCCCAAGGCAGATGCTTAACCCACTGAGCCACCCAGGTGCCCCATTCTTGCCTGTTCTCGAACTATATATCCAATAGGATCATACCGTCTGTACTGTTTGGTGTCTCCCTTCTTTTATTCGGTGTTAGTTTACATGATGTCTACAACATATACACAGAGCCTTCAGGTGTTTTCACTGCTGTATAATATTTCTTTGCATGAATGTACAATGGCTTATTATTTCAGAAGTTTCAGATTCCTCACGACTACAAACATGTCTTTACATGAACCCCAGAAACTTATACATGACTTTCTTTAGGGAGCATATAAAAGAGCTAAGGTATGTGTATTTCTTTAGACTTACGAGATAATACCAAGCAGCTCTCAAAAAGAATTGTGCAAATTTACAGCCTGACCACCAATTTTTGTGGTCAATTTGTCGACAACAGTGGTTCTTCAAGAGTGGCTCCTGAACTAGCTGTAGGAGCAGCACCTGGGAACTTGCTAGAAATGCAACCCTGGGACTGGCAACCTGAAAAACCGTCCGTGAGATCCCGGTGCATGCCAGAGCATGAGAACCATGGCTCTGGGACTGTCCTGGGCATGGCCCCCCACCACCAGTCACCTGGAGCCTTGCTCTAAGGTCCTGTGAGAGTGTCGTGCAGAAACAGCACAGAGATCAGAATCAGAAGGGTTGACCGGGTTCTGGCTCTGGCAATTAATGAACCATAAGCTTCAATGAGTATTTATACTCTGAGCCCGATTCCTCAGTGGGTACCGTGGTGATGCCTCCTCAGCACAGAGAATCTGCAAAGATCAAATACACGGGAAGGCCTTCCAAGACAGTACGGGCTTGTAGTGTTAGTTATTTTTTCTCTGGCTAATATTTGCATCCATGACTTATTTTCCTGACTTTGATTTATATTCCACCAAGGCTGAAGAGCTTTTCATATATACGTATATAGGCAAGGGCCAGAAGGAAAAAAAAAAAAAAAAAAAGAAGTCAGCATTTGGGTGATGGGATTATAGAGATTTTAAAGATCTAACCATGTCATGTGGTTTTCATAAGGTTTGAGCAGTAAATAAAACATGTATAAAAGTGGATTTCACGTTTGTAGGTTCTAAATGAAATATGAATGGATTTGGTAAATAATATAATGGTTGTATCCATCTAGAAAACTGACATCATAAGTTAAAACAAAAAGGAAAAAGAGAGTGTTTTCTAAATTCTAAATTCTGGTCTCTTGATATGAAGAGAATGGGGTGAGGGCTTTCTTACTTTCCAAGAAGGTTTTGAGTATTATTCCCAAAGGGATTATTGCTGTAGGTCGTTAGAAGGGTCTGTCTGTGTACATGTGTGCATACGTGTGCACGCAGGCCTGCCTGTGAGTGATTGTGTGATGTGTGTGCATTCTTCTACATGTGCACGGTGTGCATGCGTGTATAGGCATGCAGGCGTGAGAGTACCTGTACCTCTGTGTGCTGGAGGCATACAGGGCAATTCCTGAGGACTCGAATCCTCTTAAATTCTTTTTCCAAATTTTATACGAAAGCCAAAATGACAATTTTTAACAACGTTTATTAGAAAATAAATATGCCATTACATGTTTCTTTTTTAAGAGCTTTCTCTTTCAAAAGGAAAAAAAAAAAGTAAAGTGCTCGGATGGTCTCTTGCCCTATTTTTTGGATTTGCTAAAGCCATATCTGTTTGGAAAGGAGCTTATGGAGATAGAGAATAGCACCAATGACTCTGCAGACAGAAAACCACCTTTCCTGAAGGAACAAGCAGCACCATTAAACGGCCAGTGGGAGCCTGAGCCAGCTGCCTTGCCTTTCTTAGCTCAAGGTGAGGAAAATTCCCTTCATGCCCTGAACCGCAGGGTTAATGATGCTGAAGGGTGGTGGTCACGTCCTCGCTCACAAGTAAATGCCAGGATACATGCGTACACAGGCACACGCACGCACACACACACACACACACACACACGCACTGACATGAACCCACACCCAAGCAGCTCAAATCAGTGCTTTTCCTGACTTTGTGCTGTGGCCTTGTGAGTCGGATCCAGACGTAAAATCAGCGAACCCTCGCAGGGCAAGCTTGGGGGATATTTTCAGTGTAAGTGCTGGCAGGCGGCAGCTCTCGGTGTCTCCTGTTTATGGCAGCTGATAAATCTTACAAAGGAAGAAACAGAACTGAGCCAGGGATGCTTGGCAACAGGACTGTTAATCAGGAGACATTTTATGAGCGAGTGCCTCTCAGGGGGCTTTGAGATTTCAGAGGCTCGTGAAGTGAAATGTGGAACCGTCCCTCCCAGGGCAGGCGAGTAGGCACTAATTGAGGTATTGACGGCTCTAAATGAAGCAGAAACCCACTAGGAAGACTCAGCTCGGGTGAGATGAGTGTTGTCAGTGGTGCATGCTGGGACTTCAGTGGTTTTCACTCACTGCTTGTTCATGCAAGTAAGTGTGCGCTGAAGCACGGAGCCCTGGTCTCTTGGAGCACACAACCTGAGCTGCAAAGCCACGAGAAACCATCCACGTATTAAACATCTCTCCTTTAGGATTTCCCCATCTCGTTGTCTGTACAGATGAATGTTTATCTTGTGCATTTCCCCTAATTCCTATAGAAAGCAGGCATGGGAGGTATCAAAATCTGTCACAAGACAGTCAGGCATATTAAAGAACATGTAGTAGCTCCCATGAAGAAGGAGGGTAGCAATGTTCTCTCCATCCCATGTGGAGGGTATTTAAGCAACCTCATTTGACCTTTAATATTTAACACGGAAGCGTCATGTCTGCAGAGGCACCTGCTTCCTTCCCAGAGAGACTTGGATGCCCGAAGAGGAGGGATCGTAGGCTGGCTCAGCATTCAAACCGTGCCTTTCTGAAATCTGCTCCGTTCCAAGAACCAGTGATGTCAGCGTGTGTATGTAATGAGGGCTTTCACACACGGGTGTGTTCATGTGTGCATGTGTCAATAGCAAATGAGCGGTAAGGAAAATGCCCTCATCTGAGCCGATGTCTCCCTCATGACAGGGACAGTAGGTAAGGTTTAAGCCACTGGAAGCTGCTCGGGGGGAAGTGCACACAAAGTCCTGGGGGCAGCTCTGTCTGCAGCAGCCAGAGCAGCGGTGTTCAGACTGGAGCCCGCCTCTGAGTCAGTGGTGGGCGTATAGCACAGGTGACCTGGCCTCGCTTACTGTCTGGTCCTGCAGGTCTCGGGAAGGACCCTGGAGTCTGCATGTTCCATGAGTTCCCAGGGACCACACGATGAGACCCACTGGCCCAGAGGAATGGGTAACTGGCTCCAAGTATGTCCTGCCCACTTTGATGTGGCTAATTGGATATGCTCTATCAAAAATTATAAACACTGTTGTTTTTTTTAATTCCACATCACAATGTAGCAAACATCCTTGACCCCTGCTTTCCCCTTGATATTTACTCTAAAGAAATTTAGGTAAATACTTTGGAATACTTTGAGAAGAAGAAAAAAATTCTGTGCATGATATCCAAGACAGAAACTGTGTAGTAAAGCTTAGTAGATCCCATGTTATAACAATTTAAGAATTCTTTGTACTGGGTCACCTGGGTGGCTCCGTTGCTCCGTTGGTTGAGTAACTGCCTTTGGCTCAGGTCATGATCCTGGAGTCCCGGGATAGTGTCCCACATTGGGGTCCCTGCTTGGAGGGGAGCTTACTTCTCCCTCTGACCTCTCTCCTCTCATGCTCTCTCTCTCTCTCATTCTTTCTCTCTCAAATAAATACATATTTTTTAAAGAATTATTTGTACTGATAAGCAAACCATGAGGCAAAACAAAATGACAAATGGGAAGAGATATCATAACACATACCAGAGAAAGGATCATCAGGTAATAAATATCTAGAGAAATAAAACATTGGAAAAAAGTGAAAAAGGATGCAGAGGGGACGAGGTAACTGGGTGATGGACATTAAAGAGGGCACGTGACGTAACAAGAACTAGGTATTATTTAAGACTGATTGAGTCACTGACCTCTACCTCTGAAACCAATAATACATTATATGTTTATTAACTGAATTTAAATTTAAAAAATGAAAAAAAAAAGAAAATTTCAGGAAGCAACTATCAAGGTACTCAAATTCTTTGCTATGAAATTAAGTGATCGTTTTTGCCGACAAATGCAGAGCAGATTAAAGACTGAAAGTGTCAGGTTGATTAGGAGGCGGAGGGGCTGAAACTTAAGTCCCACAATGGAAATGCCAGTTTGTTTGGCCATGTGTGCTGCAATGTTGCACGAACACATCTTTTGACCCTGCAATTCCACTTCTCATACTTTACCCTGAAAAATGATTAGATACATGTGCATGTATGAGGATGCTTCTTGCTACCTTGCTTATACTAAAAACCTTCAAGCACAGCATAAATACTCATGATTGTTTAAGTAAGTGATTACATAGTCATAGAACGGTATATGACCTGGCCATTGAAACAGTGAAAACATACCTGTACTAGTTTGTTTCGGCTGCTGTAACAGCCCACCACAGACTCAGGGACTTAAGTCACAGACTGAATGTCTACACAGCTCTAGAGGCTGCTAGTCCAAGACAAAGTTGCCTGCAGGTTGGGTCCCTCCTTGGCTTGCCGATGGCCACCTTCTCGCTGTCTCCACATGCCCCTAGTTCCACATGTCACATCCCCGAGGACCCCCCCTTCTTAAAATGACACCAGCCCTTTTGGATTAGGGCCTATCCTAAAGATGATGTCTTTAAGGCCTTATCCCAAATGCAGTCACACTGGGGGTTTAGGACTTCAAAACACGAATTACAGGAGGCTGGATGGCTCAGTTGGTTAAGTGTCTGCTTTTGGCTCAGGTCATAATCTCGGGGTCTTGGGATTGAGTCCCTCATTGGGATCCCTGTGTCTCCCCCTCCCTCTGTCCCTTCCTCCGGCTTGTGCTCTCTCTCTTGTGCTCTCTCAAATAAATAAGTTAAAAATCTTAATTTAAAAAAAATACAAATTAAATTTTTTGGGGGGGCACAACTCAGTCCATAACAATACATTTTCTATTGAATAAGAAAGCCTAGAAGTCGTAATTATTTTTTGTTTTTAAAAATGAATTTAGGGGCACCTGGGTGTCTCAGTCAGGCACCTGACTGGATTTTGACTCAGGTCGTGATCTCAGGGTCGTGAGATTGTGCACCGTGTGGGGTTCCGTGCTCAAAAGGGAGTCTGCTTGAGGTTCTCTCTCCCTCCTCCACTGCCACTCTCCCTGCTTGCACGCTGTCTCTCTCAAATAAATAGATAAAAAAATGAAATCTTCCAAAAAATGTATTTAAGAACCTCTCTTCTTTCTCACTCTCTCTTCTCCCCTCTTTGTATACAAACAAATCTGTATATCTATATATAGGAATAAAAATTTAAATGTCCTAAGAGATAATAAATATTTTAACCAGAAAAATGATAAGTATATTTGCTACACTTACTTCTTTATTATTTTCATTATTCATTTACTCCTTTAATTTGTCTGAATCTTTTTCAATAAATGTATTTACTTTTTTGAGCATAAAATATATATATTTTTTGTTTTTGACATAATATGAGCTTAATGACTTGAGTTTAAGGTCCCATTAAAATACCTCAGATTCAAATGTGAGCAGCACAGAGATTGCCTGAAAAAAAAAGGTGCCTCAAAACGCCTTTAAGCCCTGGCGGAAGACTTCCAGAGGTGGCACCGCTGGGCTGAATCAGGCCACATTCCATGTCAGACAAATGACAGAAAATCTCAAGAGGTCTCCGGCTGGACACACAGAGTGTCCCACAGAGCTGGGGCTTTGTGTCTTTTTTCCAAGGAGCTCAAATTGTTGCATGTCCTCATGTTGCTAAATGGTCAGAGGTTCTCCTCCGGCTGGGAAAAAGTGGCACTGTCTCCTGTCCACCTCACCTGTGAAAGAACGTTTCGAGCGTGGTGAGAACGTGCAGGATATCCCTAGATGACCACTCCCCATAGGAAGGTCCAATTTAGCTCCAAATGAAATTTTCTTCGGTCACACGGCCCAGATGTGGGGAGGCAGCTGCGGCCCCCTGTTTGGAAATGTACCCACCCGCCACCCCCCCTCCTCTTCTCACCCTCTTCTTAAAAACCAAACAGCAACATAAAACAGGCTGGTCTGATCCTCTAGGGAGACCTAAGAAATGTTTGCTGGTGATGGGACGCATCCCTCTGCATCCAAGGAAAAAGCCCTCAAAGCAAACAGCCCCCAGGAAGAGGACTGAACCACTGTGATTTCCTTCTGGAAGCTCTAAGTGTGAGGGAGCTGGCACAATTCTGAGAACTTGCAATCAGGATTAATTGTGGAGATGAGGTTCTGTGGGTTTAGAGAGGCTGCCCGTAGCCACTTGGAAAAAGAGCGATTTTCCCCTCATCTATCCCGTCAGGGGCACTCAGGGCTGGTTGCTATGGCTGATGACGTGCGCCTGACAACAGCCTGTGGCAGGAGCTTGTTAAGGAAGCAGTGGGGGCGAGTGAGCGGGTGGTGCAGGGTGTGCAGTAAGCCTGGACCTGTCTAGGATGATGTCAAGCTTTGAACAAAATGACAGAGGAAGGAGGGGGAGGAGAAGAAGGGGGAAGGGAAGAAGGTTCTTTTTTTTCTTTTTCTTTTCTTTTTTCTTTTCTAGATCCTGTAGCAGGATGTCTGCTCACACAGGGGCTTCTGACCCTCTCTCCTCCATCGCCCTCTCTCCTGTCTGGGCCTAGCCTTGCAGATCTCATCTGTGTGGGCCGTTGCAATGCATTATTCTGAAGCAGTGACCCACCTGTCTTCGGCTGCCATCTCACATCGCTGGAAGTCAGCCAGACATTTGCAAATGGATGGCATGGCTCCGCTTCCATGTGGCAACTCTCTCCACAGATTCCCTCCCTCCATCTATTCCTGCATCCCAAGCTCAGCCTCGCACTGACTTCCAGTCCCCGTGCTCGTCAGTGACAGGGTCCTGTTTGGCGAATGTTCACGGAAACGTTCAGATGTGTCCTTGTTGGTCTCCCAATGGCTGCCTCAATCCAAGCCTCAATCTGGAAGCCTGTGCTGGGCTGGGATCAGTGTTCTAATCCCTTTGCTTGCCCCATACTATCTTGCCCCACTCCAATCTATTCCAAACCTCCGCCTGGTTCATGTTCCTCAAATGTCACTTCTAGTATGACAGTGGCTTCTCGCTATCTGCTCTCTGTCTCTACAGCGCAAAGTCCAAGACACCTGGAATTCTGCTGCAGCCTGTGTTTCCATCGACATTCTGCTTTTGCACTCAAACCCACTTTGTGTGTTCCTCCATCTCCCCGACCCCCTATGGGAACGCTCTTTCCCGTTTCCAGCACAGCTGGTTGGCCCTGTTGTACCTTGTACCTTTTCTACCTTTCCCAAAGTCACCTCCGTCTCTCCAATCTGACTGCCGTCCACCCTTCCGTGTTAACTCACATCCCATCCCGCACTGAAAACCTGCCCGGACCTCACCTCTCCAAGACGATCTGTCATCTCCGAACTCCCACAACATTGTCATGTCTGTATCACATGTACTCTCCATAATATACCTGCTGTCCTTCTGTACCTGTCATTGTTTTGGGGGGATATTATTTATTAAAAACTCTTTAACTTGAAAAATAGATTCACAGGGATTTGCAAGAAGAGTGTTGTGTCCTCTGTACCCTTCACGCAGCTTCTACCAATGCTGAGATTTTACATAACTGTGGCACGATATCAAAACTGGGAAATGGGCATTAGAACATTTCTATTAACTGAAAAAAATACATATATCTTATTCATTTTTTACCATTGTTAAACTCACATTTGTGTGTGTGTGCGTGTACGTGCGTGCACATGCACGTACACACACACAAAAATGCCTGTGTGTCTATGTTACTTTATCTAATTACAGATCCAGACACCTGCCACCATGGTCACGATATGGAATGGTTCCCTCACTACAAAAGAAGTCCCTGTTGCTACCTTTTTTGTTTGCACCTGGCCGCACCCCAACCTCTTTCCGTGTCCCCTAGTAACCACTAAATCATTCTTCATCTCTGCAGTTTTGCCCTTTGAGAATGTTAAACAAACAGAACCTTTTGAGACCAAGTGTTTTCACTAAGCTTACCGCCCCTCAGTTCATCTAGGTTGTCGTGTGTATACATAGTCCCTTTCCTGTTACTGCCGAGTGTCTTCCACTGTCTGGTTGGACCAGAGATTTTTCAACCATTCACCTGTTGAAGGACATTTGGGTTTGTCCCAGAATTTGGCTATTACGAATAAAGATTCTATGAACGTTCACAAACAGGGATTTTTGTGAACATAAATTCTCATGTCTCTGGGATAGATGCCCAAAAATGTGATTGCTGGATCATATGGTCAGTACACATTTAGTTTTATGAGAAACTGGCAAACTATTTTCCAGAGCGGCTGCACCATTTCACACCTCCACCAGTAGTGTATGAGACATCCAGTTTCTCCACATCTTTGCCAGCATGTGGTATTATAACTTTTATTTATTTATTTATTTATTTATTTATTTATTTATGCTGCTTTTATAAATGTCTAGTGAGTTATTACATTTTGAATGTGCCAACAGATCTGCTCATAATTCAGGTGATGGGTTGAACATTTCCAAAGGCAGCACTATGTCCTATGCAGCTTACAGTACTCCCCAAATTTCTGTGCATTGATTTTGGTTTACCTGGAACTCCCGCCTCACCTCCCAGTTCACATTCTATCATGGAAGTATTTTATCTGTGCCTTACTCCTTTCTTGCCCCCTCTACCCTCCAGACTGCAAACTCCTTGAGGTCAAAGATTATGTCTTATTTATGTATACTTCAATTATTGGCACCTAGTAGCTGCTACACAAATATAGCTATTTGTCATACGAGAATAAAATACTAGAACTTTCATCCAGTGGAAGGTGTTCAAGGCAGGGAGAGAAGGGAAGGGCATTCAAAGGCAAAGAAGTGTCACCATGGGGCTCTGGTGAGCCGCGGAAGGGGTTTCTCTGTAATCAGACTGCAGAGTAAACATCAAGAAGGGGTCAGACTGAGATCGAGTTTTTAGTTTGAAATGGAGTTTCCTCTTAGTCTTTGATATTCTGTTATGTATTCCATTATTTAAGTCCTCTATGCATTTATTTTATTTATATTAAGTTTTTTTTTTTTTTTTTGGAGCAGTTAAAAGTTCACAACAAATCTGAGGGGAAAGTATGGAGACTCCTCACAGACCACCTGCCCCTTTGTTTGGTTCCACTTTGTTGAGAGGATATGCTGAAACCCCTCGGCATTCTGATTCGGTCACTTCCTGCTATATTTTAGCTGTTTTTTTCATGTTCGGATACAACAATTAGTGTATAAAGTCTCCCTCCCGCACTCTGTGAATTATCATCTGTCCATTTGGCTGATAAAGCATCATCTTATTTTTCTGGGTAAGCGCTTTCTTCCTGGGTTCTATTTTGCTTGAGATAAAGGTGGTATTGTTTGCTTTTATGTGTGCATCTCCCTGACATGTCTTTGCCACCATTTCTGAGAAGCTGTTTTCTCCCCAAAGGCTTTCTGCTTCTGACATGGCAGATTCTCTGAAGTAAGAAGAAAAGACATTGTCCTTTGGATTCTTCCAAGCACTGAGGTTCTTCGCGTTTTTTTTTTTTTTTTTTACCAAAAGGTGAAGACTGTCTTGTTCTGTCTTGTTTCTGCACCAAGGGCATTAATGAATGGCCTTGCACTCTCAAATCTTAGAGATTTGATAAAATAGCTCTTTTTTTTTTTTTTTTAACAGCACAATTCCAGCCTCGTGAGATTCTTTCTATTTCCGTCTGTGGGGCATTGGAATCAGTGTCCTTTCAGAGATGCTTATGGCTTTATTCCCTCATCAAACTTACCTATCTCTTTTCCCCTACTGAGTCTGTGGTGCAGAAGGACCTCCAGCAGACGTGCTCCATCAGACTTGAATGTATCTGAATCCTAGCAGTTGACGTAGCAGGTCAACGCGACCTCCTGCTATTGTGATTGTCCTTGAAGGCTTCAGAGTGCAGGGTATACCAGATGCCCATCTGTAAGCCAGCAGCTTTCCTACAGATCAGCTTTGGCTTCCTCCCTGGGAGTTATGGTGGGAACGTGGGTGATCACATTTTCCACTAACAACATGAACAGTCACCCAATTTGTCATATTTTTATATTGAATGCAGTTATCTGTACTCTTATAATTTATTAGGAAATACTTCATTCCCATAAAGAGAAATAGAGACTAACACAGGAACATCTATATGCCTTCATGAATAAACATCTCCATCACGTGGCCCCAGGTTACTGCCCATCTACTCTCCTGATCCTCATTTTTTAACGGTACATCAGGGCCATTCAGTCTGGGGCCTAGACAGGGAGAGGTATCAACAAAATTTTTTATTGTTGCTATATTCTAATGTGCTAAGTTTTTAAAAGAAATTTTATTTTTTAGATCAGTTTTAGGTTTATGATATAATTGAGATCAAGGTACAGAGATTTCCCATATACTTCTTGCCCCACAGTTGCACAGTCTCCCCCATCATCAACATTACTCACCAAAATGGTGCATTTTTTTTTAACAAGGGTAAATCTACATTGACATATTGTAATCACCCAAAAGTCCTTAGTTGACCTAAGGGTTTACTCTTGGCGTTTCACATTCAATGAGTTTAGACAAATGTAAAATGGCATCCATCCATCATTATAACATCATACAGAACACTTTCACTGCCCTAAAAATCCTCTGTGTTCTGCCGTTCTTCCCTCCCCTTGCCCAACCCTAGCAACCACTGAACTTCTTACAGTCTCCATAGTTTTGCCTTTTCCAGAATGTCATAGAGTTGGAATCATATAGTGTGATCCCATATTGGCTTCCTTCACTCTAAGTTTCTTCCATGTCTCTTCAGGGCTTGATAGCCCCTTTCTTTGTAGCACTGAATCATATTCCCTTTTCTGGTTGCCACAGTGTATTTTTCCATTCACCTACTAAAAGGCATCTTGGTTGCTTCCAAGTTTTGGCAATTATGAATAAAGCTGTTCTACACATCCAAGTGCAGGTTTTACATGGACATAAATTTTCAGCTCCCTTGGGTAAAGACAAAGGAGGGATATTACTGGATAGCACTGTGAAGGGGATGTTTAGTTTTATATGAATATTTTATAGAAGGTATGAGAGTTTCTGTTGCTCCACATCTTTGACAGCATTTGGTATTGTCAGTTTTCTGGATTTTGTCCATTCTAATAAGTGTGCAGTGGTATCTCGTTGTTTTGACTTACATTTCCATGATGACACATGGTATAGAACATCTTTTCATAGGTTTTGTTACCATCTGTATATCTTCTTTGGTGAGGTATCTGTTAAGATATTTGGCCCATTTTCAAAATGGGCTGTTTGTTATCTCATTGTTGGCTTTTAAGAATTCTTCGTAGGGATGCCTGAGTGGTTCAGCTGGTTAAGCATCCAACTCTTGGTTTCAGCTTGGACCCTGATCTCACCATGGTGGAACTGAGCCCAATGTCAGGCTCTGCCCTTAGCACAGAGTCTGTTTCAGATTTCTCCCTTTCCCTTCTGTGCTCTCTCTCTCTCAAAAAAAAAAAAAAAAATTGTGGGGCCCCTGGGTGGCTCAGTGGGTTGAAGCCTCTGCCTTCAGCTCAGGTCATGATCCCAGGATCCTGGGATCGAGCCCCACGTCAGGCTCTCTGCTTGGTGGGGAGCCTGCTTCCCTTCCTCTCTCTCTGCCTGCCTCTCTGCCTGCTTGTGATCTCTGTCAAATGAATAAATAAAATATTTTTTTAAAATTTTGTTTACTTTTTTTTTTACTTTTTTAAAAATTTGTTTTTTTTTCAGTGTTCCAAGATTGTTTATGCACCACATCTTAAAAATAATTCTTTATATATTTTTGATAACAGTTCTTTATCAAATGTGACTTTTGCAAATACTTTCTCCCCACTATGTGCCTTATCTCTTAATTCCATTTATATTGTTTACAGAAAATAAGAAGTTTTTAACTTTAATGAAGCCCCTCTTATCAATTAATCCCTTGCGTGGATCATGCCTTTGGTCCTGTATCTGAAAAGTTATCACCATACCCAAGGTCATGTAGATCTTCTCCTATGTTATCTTCTAGGAATTTTATAGTTTTGCACTTTACATTCAGGTCTATGATCCATTTCGAGTTAGTTTTTTGTGAAGGGGATAAGACTTGTGTCTATATTCATTTTTTATAAGTGGAAATATCCAGTTGTTCCAGCACCATTTGTCAAAGGGCTATCTTGTTCCCTTGTATTGCCTTTACTCCTTTGTCAAAGATCGGTTGACTATATTTATGTGGGTCTATTTCTGGGTTCTCAATTCTGTTCCAGTGATCTATTTTTGCCAGTACCACACTATCTTGATTACTGTAACTTTATAGTACGTCTTGAAGCCAAGTAGTATTGGTCCTGAACCTTTCTTCTTCTCCTACAATACTATGTTGGCTATTCTAGGTCTTTTTTCTATCTGTATAAACTTTGGAACAGTTTGTCAATATCTATAAAATAACTTGTTGATATTTGTATTGGATTGCACCGAATCTATAAATCAACTTAAGAAGAACTGACATTGCATCTTCCTATCCATGAACATGAAATATATCTCCATTTATTTATTTGGTTTTGTTTATCAGTTTTATAATTTTCCTCATTATACATCTTGTATATATTTTGTGATATTTATACCTAAGTATTTCATTTTTTGCACACTTCGACAAAGTAATTTTTGCATCATTTAGTAGCATTGTGTTCTTAATTCTAAATTCTGGTTGTTCCTTATTTGTATATAGGAAAGTAATTATGTTTAACAACATATATATATATATATATATATATATATATGTATGTATATATATATATATATATATATATATAGGAAAGTAATTATGTTTAACAACATAGTATTTGCAAATTCTGCTTTAAACACTTTTTTTAGTTTCAGGAGTCATTTTGTCCATTCTTTGAGATTTTCTACAGAGATGAACATGACACCTGCAAACAAGGACAATTTTGTTTTTCTTCACAATCGATATTCCTTTTTAATTCCTTCTCTTATGTTATTGCATTATCAAGGACTTGCAGAACAATGTTGAAAAAGAGTGGTGGAAAGAACATCCTTGCCTTGGTCCTGAGCTTAGGGGGAAATCTTCATGTTATCACCATTAAGTATGGTGTTAGCTGAAAGTTTCATAGATAATCTTTGCCAAGTTGAAAAATTTCTCCTCTGGGGTTACCACGGTGGCTCAGTCAGTTAAACATCTGGCTTCTACTTAGGTCATGATCTTGGAGTCCCAAGATCGATCCCTGAATTGGGCTCCCTGCTTGGTGGCAAGTCAGCTTCTCCTTCTCCCTCTGATCCTCCCCCAACTTGTACTTCTCTCTCTTGCTTACTCTCTCTCTCAAATAAATAAAATCTTAAAAAAATTTTCCCTCTATTCCTAGTGTATTGATTTATTGAGAGTTTTACCATTTCTTGATGTTGAATTTTGTCATTTTTTTCCTACATCTGTTGATATGATCATGTGATTTTTCCTTTTAGCCTGTTGATGGGATAGATTACATTAATTAATTAATTAATTAATTATCCTGTTGATGGGATAAATGTCACTTGGTCATGGGGTATACTATTTTCTTTTAAACTTTTTGAGATTCAATTTGCTAATATCCTATTGATGACCTTTGCATTTTTTCATGAGACATATTGGTCTCAATTTTCTTTTCCTGGAATATCTTTGTCTGATTTTGGTATTTGGGTAATGCTGGCTTCATAGAAAGAGTTAAGAAGTATTCCTTCTGCCTCTATTCTCTGAAAAAGATTGTAGAGAATTGGTATAATTTACTCTTTAAATGTTTGATGTAATTCAACAGTGAATCCCTCTGGACCTGGTACTTTCTGCTCTGGAAGGTTATTATTGATTCATTGTTGTTAATGGATACAGAACTGTTCAGATTGTCTATTTCTTCTGAAGTGAATTTTGGCAGATTGTTTCTTTCAAGGACTTAGTCCATTCCATCTGGCTTGTCCAGATAGATCTAAACTAGGGTGGGTAGGAGCAGAGAGAACTGACCCTACTCTGTGGAATATGCTCAGATCTCATGACCAGTCAGCCATGGACAGATGTATGGCCATGGTCAACCATGGCCAGATGAACATGCACTGCACCCTGATAATAAGCATGATGAGGAAGTGTCCACACGTGTCCATTTAGAACCCGGTGGAAAGTGTTATTAACTCTCATGTTTCCAGAATGTCCTTTCCTAAACGTTTATCCAGATCTTACACTATCCTCTCAAAAAAGAGTTTAAGTTTCCTTTCTTCTACCTCCCACATGCAAAAGTAGACTGTGCACAAATAAATTTGTTAATTGTTATTTACTTTAATTTATGTATCTAACAACTAAAGGGGAACTAATATTTATAGTTCTTCAGCTTTGTCTGCTGGTAGAGGGGGTATATTTCTGTTTCTAGTGCTCTCTGCTCTGATTCTAGTCATGCCAACCCCTCTCTGGAAGCCCTCTGGCTTCTCGTGTGTCTCCATCTACTGAAAGCGGGGACGGCTACACTTCCCATGAAGTAATCGGTCTCGAGTATTTGGCTGATTTGAGGACAAGCCCACCATCAATGTCCAAATGCAGTCCTGAACTGAGGATCGAGGGCCACGGCAAGCTCACCCGGGCATTGAATGATGCCCTGTGGGATTTCTTGTGAGGAGACACTACCTATAGTGATTGGCATCACTGTGGAGTGAAGAAGCTCAGTGACTGTGCAACAGCCAGGGCTGCTCTGGAGTGACAGTGATCTGTTACTGCTCACAGATCTGACATTCAAGGGGATCTTGTAATACATGACAATGGATTTCTGGAGATCAGAAACAGGGGTGCCACCATAAATGCACTGTAAGCCCTTCTGTTACTGTCTCCGACAGTATCCTAAAGGCAAATCAGTCCTGCTCATTTTTCCAATGAACCTAATGAAGTTAAATTGCTCAGGCAGTCATCACGGTGCCAGAAAGGAAGAGACAGTGAACTAGGAAATAAGGCTTGAAAATGTCCCGCTCATTCCAGCATTCTGTGTGGAGTTTTTAGGGCACTAGCCTTCCTGGGAAATATTTTCGAGACAGCTGCTATTGTTTTCCTTCCTGAGCCACGAGAACGTGTATCACTCACAGCAACAGGATGACACACCCCTCTGCACATCTTAAGTTGCATCTCTGGTTTCCTACCACTGTCACACAAGGCCACACATTCGCTTTGTGAGGCCTCACTGGGTTACGGTAACACCGAGGCATTTACATATTGGTGGATCAATATTTTCCACTTTAATTTTCAATCCCTGCAGTGAGTTGAATTGTGAGCCCCAAAATACATGTCTACATCCTCAACCCTGGATCCCCAGAATGTGGCCTTATTTGGGATAAGGGTCTTTGCAAACAAAAATAAGGTAAGGCTCTCAAGATGAGAGCATCGGAGATTAGGGTAGGTCCTAAATGCAGAGAAGGGTGTCTTTATAAAAGTCAGAAGAGGAAAAGGAGATGCAGGAAACAAAGCCACATGTGGTCAGAGACAGATACTGGGGTGTCACACCTATGGGTCAAGGACCACAAAGAATTTTCAACAGCCTCCAGAAGCTAGGAGACTGGTAAGAATAAACTCTCCTTCAGAAGCTCCAGAAGAAACCAACTCTGGTGACATCTTGAGTTCAGACTTCTGACCCCCTGGACTGTAAGAGAATTAATACCTTTCTGTTGTTTAAAGCCACCCATGTGTGGGAATTTGTTCTGGCAGCCCTAGGAAATAAATGCGATTCCCACATGTGAAATTTCATGTCTTGAAAACTTTACTTACTATTTCATGTTTTTTTATTTCATATTGTATGTATTGCTCTATTTTGTGAATCAAGGTCTCTGAGATTTATTTTTCTCATCCTAGGATCATGAGCATAAACAGATGTGGCTAAAGAGTGCCCCCTGAGACCTACTGCTTCTTCACGGCCTCTGCTTCCCCATGTATCTCCCTGGTTTAGAGTCAGGCACTGCTGTTAGGAGGGCAATGAAGGTGCATGCAGGTTTAGGAACATCTTTTAAGTTGCCACCAAAATACATGGTAAGACATTTGTTTCCACCATATATTTCTACTCATCTACCTACCTACCTACCTACCTACCTACCTATTATCTATCATCTATCTCTGTATAGATGATACTATATACAGAGATATCTATCTATCATTATCATCTCTCTGTATAGGGTAGACATGAGTAATATATGATGGCTGTAGAAAAACCCCATTTAACTCTGTAGTTTTCACTTGGATTCTATGCAGGAGGCATTTTAGACGGCCACTACAGATTATTTGTGGACACTATGAGACACTGGTAGTTTGCTGACTTGGAAATGGAGGGGAGGAGAAGGTAGGACAGAACTGGTTAAAGAAGACATGGAAGGATGGATCCCTGCTCTTGAACATAAGCTGAGACAAAGCAGGCTCCTGGAAGAGGGGGGAAAGGAGGCCAGCTCCAGCAGTGGTTCAGGGTTTCTCCCCTGAAAGGATCACGCCTGTGTCCCTACCTTTGGGCTTTTGTTCTCTAGTGGCACCTTAGGGCCTTCACCTAGTCATTAATGGTCATTCCAATTGGCAGCTAAGGGAGAGCAATGGTTGGAAGACAAAGTCTCCCTAGCAAACTCTGACACTGCAGGCACCCAGACCCCAGCCTTCAACAAAACAGCACAATACTCTTCTTTTTCCACTTTCTTTCCAGAACCTTCCTTTAGGCAGATGTAGGTGGAGGGAAAAGAGGGAAGCAATTCATGCTTCTTTTATTTCCATCCAATTAACTTCTAGTCCTTTCTTCCTGCAACTCACCTTGTGTGGGCCGGGAGGGTCTGGACACTGGGTTTGCCTTTGACTTTCGTCTGAGTTTGTTGGCTCCACAGCTGCTTTGCCCCTGGGACCTAGCTATGATGTTCATCTGAGTCCTGATGGGGGACTCACTGTCCTCTTACTTTTCCCATGATCAGCCCTAATAAGTAAGGCTGTCCCTCTACAAACATCCTTTCTCTCTCTCTGAGCTTCCTTTGAGACTGGACTGCAGATATGAAGATGCCACATGAGCCCAAAATACACTCTTGTCTTGATTAAACCACCACTGATTTAGGGTGTTTAATTGCTACCAAACCTGTGTTCTGATTTTTGTGTCACCACCTGTCTTTGTCTTGGTTTTGCCCCATTTTTCTAGGGTTGGAGCAGGGAAGTCTCTCCTCTGAAGACATTATCCCTGTCTTTGGGGTCTCATGCCTCCCTGCATGTGTCTTTCCCTTACAATGTACCAGAGCTCTGACCCTTTTCTGCCTACTACCCCTGTCGACATTCTGGTTTTCTGATTTTGGTTTGGGTTCAAATGTTTCTCTGGGCAGTTGCTTGGCCTTTGCCAGTATGTATGTGCGGTGTGCAAGGGCTACTGGGCATGCACTCCCTCCTTTTAGCTAGTTAACTCAACCACCTAGTTCTTCATCCACTCCCTCATTCATTCCTTCAATTTTACCAATATTTATCAAATGCCCACTGTGTCGGGCCCTGCACCAGGTGCTGGCACCTGGGCAGTGGTCAAGGTCATCAGAGTCACTGTTTCTCTGCAGCTTCCCTCTCTAGACAGAAAATGAAATAATTAATACACACAGGGTGAGGTGTCAGGCGATCCGTGACACCTGGGTTTGCAAAACCAATCCTCCATTCCACTCCTGTTCATAATGCTTTCCAGGTGGTTTGCTGCCCAGCTGATTTTGCCTGGACAAATACTGCCTTCTGCCCAGCCAGTCACAATTGTCAGCCAGCCTGGCCACCTCAGAGCCATCCTTCCACAGGGACTCCTAATTTAAATATTTGTAGCACAGTCTTTCACTATGGATTTTTAATTACACCAGACTCCACATTTCATATGTTATGTTATCTACATATCCACCGTTTTGGATCTTGTCTACATACTTTTAGAGTAAGAGTGTCCTCAGAACACAGGCTCCCTATTTCCATGAAGACTTCCAATGTTGGGTTTTTTGCTTGTTTGTTTGTTTGTTTTCCTTACTGAGCCATCTTGAGTCTCAGCCTCCCATTTCCAGAGCCTCTAAAGCTCTGGTCCTTCATGATTCTCCCCACGCCCCCTGTCCACATCCATACCACTTTCACAAGAAACTGGCACTGTTGTTTCTTGTCCATGGTATTAGAGAGTACAAGAGGCTCAACTATGTGCAATCCATCTTCCCAGACCCCAGCATGACTACAACCTCTGCCAAGGGGCTGCTCTCGACCTTGGAAGATAGAGTGCCTATGGCTCAAAGGCAGCACCCATGGAACACAGCAATTCTGACCTGAGGGACACAACTCAGGGAAACTGACGCCCCATAAACTGGTCATAACTCCCCACCCCATTGGACACTGGATGAGAGTGAGTGGCTCCCCACCTCCTCTGCCATGGCCCAGCATCCAGAACAGAGCCAGGCTCACTGCTCATGAATGTATGGGTGAGGCATGAATTCCTGGGGGCTAAGACACACAGACTGATGTATGGGCATGCTAGTTAACTTGAATCCAGGAGAATGTTGTGGCAAAAACAGAGCACTGGCTTCAGGGGTCCAGAGATCTGGGCTCTCTGTTAGGGCTGCCTCTCTGTGGAAAGAACTTATAGGGGGCCCCCTTCACCTCCCTCTGGTCACATGTATGATTTTGGGCTTGACTGTATGGTGTTAAGGCCCTTCCAGCTATGAGATGCTCGGACTCCACTGAACACTTAGAGCCTCCTGCCAGAAGGGACTCTGGAGGGAGTCGTTCCAAATCTGGGATAAGTAAGGCAACCGTATTAGCAAAGGGAAAGGGAACTGCCCATCCTCACACAGGCACAGAGCTGGGTCACACCTGGGGAAGAGGTAGGCACTAGAGTAATACAAACAGGATAGAGGTCAGCACTCATTTCACCGAAGGTGACATGGCCTCACAGGACGGTCTCTGTAGAGCACAAACTCTGTTTAATATTGCTTCTTTTATTCTCAGACAAAAGAGTCCAGGGTTCTTTATAAGAAATTAGGTGGGGTTCCTCTCCTCTCTTCAGTGGTCAACAGCAGTCTATTAAAAACTCAGATGTATCGTTGAACACTATATCAAAAACTAATGATGTACTATATGCTGGCTAACTGAACATAATGATAAAAAAAAAAACCCTCAGATGTTTCAAACCTGAGCAAAAAGATCAAGTCAAGGATAAATTATGACCATTTGTTCATATGCTTTACAAGAAAGGTAAAGCTACCCATTTTCTTTTTTTTTTTTTTAACTTAGATGTTCATATTAAAGACTTTCTAGAGAAGGAACCAGACATTAAAATGTATTTCATGCCAACATTCCTTCTGTGGAATTAAGTGATAAGTGGAAGAACATCAAGGTGTGCCATGATTTCTTCTGGTTTCCTATCAAACCCATGATCCATTTTTTAATGAAATTTATATGAAATCAGTTGCTTCCTGAAAAGCTCTTAAAAATGTCCAGAGGTTCACAGACCTGTACCCCTGGGGAAAAAATATATGTTTATAAAAAATAAAATTAAAAAAAAATTAAAAAAAATATGTCCAAAGGGAAGGTTGGCTGACTTTAGACTGTTTGAAATCACAGAGATTTCTACATGTGGATATTTATAATCCAGACTTTCTATCAATCTATAGTCTGATGTACCCCCGGAGTGAGCACCGCTGGGGAGGAGGTAAGGGACCTGCCAATACACCGTTGAGAGCTAGGTTTGCGTAGTAGCCCTGAGCACAGTCATGGAAAGAGCTCATCAGAGGATTGCAGAATTTTGCGACTGGAAGGCAGGACTTGGATAATAGCACAGCATGGGTGATGCCCAGCTACGTGGCTGGGGGACTACCTTACAGACGACCAGAGCAGCCTGTGGATGAGAAGGTGGGATGATGTCTGGTGTCTCACCTGGGGCTGCTGTCCTGCAGTGACGAGACACCTCAGCGGGCCTAAAGGACAAATGTCTCCCTGGCTGAGAATTTAATGTCATTTGCCTTATTTTTCCAAGTCAATTTCCATATTTGGAAAACAAAGATCCCTGGATCTGAACTAACTGAACAGAACTGATTGATCAGAATGAATGACATCCCCACCTCATGTGGCGAGAGGCCCAGTGGACAGACACCCTGACTTTCTACAAGAGAACGTTTCTTGTCCCTTTGTAAAAATACATGACAGAGATTTTTATCATTTCAGGATTATTTCCTTTTCAATGACTCCGAAGACAATGCATATTTTATAACATTTTACTACGTTTCTTGATTAATTGTCCCTGTTAGTAAACTAGAAGCTTGATTTAGAAAATTTGGAAAATGCAGAAAAATATAAAGAAGTGTGTCTTCGTTTGGGCTGCCATAAAAAATTACCACAGACTGACTGTTTTAAACAACAGAAATGCGTTTCTTATAGTTCCGGAGATTGGGAGTTCGAGATCAGAGTGCCCACAAAGCTGAGTTCTGGTGAGGACCCCCTTCCTAACTTGCAAAGGGCCCCTTTCTCACCAGAACCCCTCCCCCCGCCATGGCAGACAGGGGGCCCTCTGGTCTCTTGCTCATTTTACAGACACAAATTCCATCCTGGGGACCCCACTCTCCTAACCTCCTCCATACCTAATTACTTCCAAGAGACTCTGCCTCCACATACCACCAGATTGGGGGGCGGGACTTTAACCTATGAATTTTGGGGAGACACATTCAGTCCACAATGTAGCACCAAAATACACCATCCTCAATCATGATCCACAGAAGTGAGCATTTTTAACACTGGCATCTCCTGTTCATCTTTTTCATGTGTTTTTCCTCACACTGTCAAGATTATACCATTTATACATTCCAGATCCTGCTTTTTAATAATTTAGCTATATCATATGATTTTTACCTGCATTAAGGTAACTTTTTAAAAGCATTATTTAAAATTATCACATACTGTTAACTTATGTTGAGGCACCATAAAATTCACCAATGCATTCATTTAATTGGCTATGTATGCGAAGAGAAATTTTTTTATTATTATAAAGGACCATATTGATTTATTTTACATAAATCTTTATCCACACTTTATTTCTTTGATATGGATAATTAAGGATGGAATTAGTGGATCCATAGATATGAACATTTTTATGGCTTTTGATATATGTTAGAGAACGCATCCTATCAAATGGTATATCAGAATACACATCTTTGTACATCTCCACCAACATCCCATTTTACCAATTTTTTGTTTCTCTCCATGTTTATTAATAAAGCCAATGCTCAATAAATTGTCAAATTAAGTAATAAAAAAATAGTACTCTACTTCATAAACAATATACCTTTTGTGAATTAATACAAGTGTCGATATACTAAAATTGGCCATTAGTTTTATATACCAAATAACATTATTTGAATATGCTGGATGCAGATCAGACATAAATTTTCTTTCTCCCCATAAAAGATACTGAATAGTTCTGGGGAAATTAGCTTTAATCATCTATTGAACAAAATCTCTTAGAAAGTCTTTATAGAGTTAAAGCATTATCTCAGCATCTGTAAACTGTTTACAATGGTTGTTGGGTTTAGAGTCTGTCTTTCTCCCTTCTACCCCCCGGCTTGAAACACTGAGTGACATTAATTTGCTTTCAGTTTCACCTCATTTTTTTACTGCTCTGGACTCCTGGGGACAGGTACTAGATGTGGACTCTATGCGCTCAAGCAAGAGCGGACTGATGTCTATTTATGCACAGTCATCTACCTTCTTTCTCTGCAACTGACCTCAGGTGGCTATTTTCAAAACATAACCAAGCCAAGAATCATAAAATTCTAGAGTGAATTTAACTTAAATTAATTTAATTTTAAAAATGTAAAATAAAGAGGCGCCTGGGTGGCTCAGTGGGTTAAAGCCTCTGCCTTCGGCTCAGGTCATGATTCCAGGGTCCTGGGATCGAGCCCCGCATTGGGCTCTCTGCTCAGCAGGGAGCCTGCTTCCTCCTCTCTCTCTCTGCTTCTCTGCCTACTTGTGATCTCTGTCTGTCAAAATAAATAAATAAAATCTAAAAAAAAATGTAAAATAAAGATGCTGAACTGAATGCAGAATAAAATCTGAACGGAATTCACTATTTTCTCTTGTCTAAAAACACTGTATTTGTAAGCACAGTTTGAGCCTGAGTTTTGAGATTAAGGTGTTTGGTATTCAACAGAGAATTTAGCTAATTCTACCTTTTAATTAAGATTATTTTTCCCCATGATGTATACATTGATTATAAAGGAACATGATGCCTTGGAAACTCTGCTGTGATAAACTCTAATACCTCAGAATTCTATTTATGAAAAATCTCCATAATCTTGGTGCCATGCAATGACGAGAAGGTGATATGAGAGCTCTTCCCATGAGAGTTCACTGTTGTCACCAAGAAAACACCCAATTCTTCCCTCCCACACTAAAGTGGACAGGGGTGTTTGCACACTCATGGGGCACGCCCCACCGCCCAGCAGGAAAGGGACCATCCTGCCTGTGTTCCTTTCTGTGGTCACTGGACGACGAGGCTGGAAACTATTTTTATGATGCGTTTTCTGAAATCTCTTCACCAGAGGATCTTCTATCTCATTAATCTTCAAACAATCCTAGGACTGAACTTTGTATTATCTCCATTCCACAGATGCAGAAACTAAGAGGTTCAGACACATGCGACACACAAATCACACAGCTGGTGAGAAGCAAAGTCAGGATTTCAATGCATTTGTGTCTGACTCCAGGGCCCCTGTTCATTATTATGCAAAAGGATGCAGCCTCATTAGTGTCACACAAATAATAGATCGCTCCCTCCAGCACCACACTACCTGCCTAGGGCACTCCACCTTATGCCCTGCCGGGGACCTCAAAATTCAAACTGGTTGGAACACTCAGATTTGAGATTTGTATAACCTGAAAAGATATTTAAAGATATCTATAAACACACACCCATAAAGTCATCATGGAGCTATTTTCTACCAACTGTTCTCAGACGACCTTGGGTATAGTCAGCACATACCGGGCATCCCCAGGAATCTTTCAGGGGACCTGTGAGGTGAAAAGCTGTTTTCAGGATAAAGCTAAGAAAGTATATGCCTTTTGGAATGGACGGTGGCCACACTGCTGGGGTGTTGGTGTGATTCAGGTGGCAGTGGCCACCTGCCCCAGTGGCCTGTGTCCTAACCACCACACACTCACAGTAAAAACAAACAAGTCAGATGCCATCTCCACTTAAGTGTGTCCTTGACAAAGTAGTAGAAGTCACTACACATCATTCTATTTTGACCCTGGAGGACACGTCCCTTTCATCTTTCGTGTGACAGAGAGGCAAGCATGCATGAAGCACACACATGGGGGTGCTCAAGAGAAGGCACCGGGGTGTGACTCATTAGCTGCTTTCTTCATGCAACACCGTTTTTACTGAGAGAAAACTGACATACCTTTTTGTTGGGGTATTTGACATTTTTTTCTAAATGAATGAAGTGAGCTGTCACGTCAAGGCAAACCAAACGAACACGTTCGTTGCCAATGAGAAAAGTCTGAGCTCTCAAGTCAAAATTTGATTCTGAAAGTCTTGCATTCTCCATCATGCACAATATACAACTTCTTAGTATTTAAAGACTTTTGGGTGATTTTAGTGATCATATTAAAAACTCCGCTTTTTAAAAATTATTTTATGTTAGTCATCACACAGTACATCATTAGTTTTTGATGCAGTGTTCCATGATTCATTGTTTGTGTATGACACCCAGTGTTCTATGAAATCCTGCAATCCTTCATACCCACCACCAGGCTCCCCTGTCCCCCAAAACCCCTCCCCTCTAAAACCCTCAGTTTGTTTCCCAAAGTCCATAGTCTCTCATGGTTCATCTCCCGTTCCAATTTCTCCCTCTTCATTTCCCCCTTCCTTCTCCTAATGTCCTCCATGTTATTCCTTATGCTCCACATCTAAGTGAAACCATATGATAACTTGACTCTCTCTGTTTGACTTATTTCACTCAGCATAATCTTCTCCAGTCCCATCCAAGTTTATGCAAAAGTTGGGTATTCATCCTTTCTGATGGCTGCAGACACAAAAGAAGTTCTGAAAACTGATTTGAAATCACCCTTTTGTAAGAGACTTTTTTACACATGTAAAGTAAATCTCCATGTGTAAGGCGTTTCCCTCCCAGTACCAAGAAGGGAGAAATGACTAAACTTCTAGAAACTGTTACCAGTGGAGTTGGCCAGGACTTAACTCTGCATAACAACCTTACCCTGCTCACTGTGCTTTCCTTGGTC
The DNA here is from genome assembly GCF_010015895.1 of Lontra canadensis. Taxonomy (NCBI): domain Eukaryota; kingdom Metazoa; phylum Chordata; class Mammalia; order Carnivora; family Mustelidae; genus Lontra; species Lontra canadensis. The sequence goes on along the minus strand of NW_022631023.1, from coordinate 5,125,266 downwards.
ACTTCCCATAACTGACCTCTTCACTCCCCAAATCTTCTGTCTTTAGTTGAAGATGGGTTAGAAGGTAATGGCCTCAGCCATTCCAGTGAGTCACTCAGTTTTCCTGGGTCTCTCCCATGTAACAAGGAGGAATGCAAGTTATCAAACTTCTGTTTGGTTTTCTCCTGTTAGTCTGTCTATGTCAATTTGATTCTTAGACCAGCCAAAGAACCTTGAAGGGTAGAGGGAAAATTTCCCATGCCAGTACACACAAGTTCACACTTTGGGTTTTGTGTCTGTGTGTGTGTCTGTGTGTGTGTCTCTGTGTGTGTGTGTAACTGGGGAGCAGTAAGAGAGATTAAGATAGAGAGATTAAAAATCAGTGAACCCCAGGATCTTTAATATGTAATTAATGCCACTCAGTCACATGTGAAGATCAGAAGGATTTCTGGCTATGAACATGACAACATCTATGTGAACACACCTAAAGACCTCTCGGCAACAGATGGGACTCAGAGAAGCAGCACTTCCTACCTGTTCAGATAGGCTGTGGACATGAAGGATGGAAAGTTTCAAGATGCACCTCCCCACCCCTAAACACACTGGAAGTCCCTGTGCATTTCCTAGATTTCAGGTTAAAGAAGAAAGAATGAGGGGCACCTGGATGGCTCAGTCAGTTAAATATCTGACTCTTGGTTTAGAGCTAACACTGTTTCAAACTAGATTTGGTTAGGTTACATATGGCACTGCATCTGGGGGACACAGAGATACATACTTACATTCTCTGGTAGCTTTGAGTTTTGTTAATAGATTAAGTGATTGTTAAAAAGAAAGGAAATAAATAGATTTGATCCACTACAGAAACAACTACAATTACTTTGAAATAAATATGTTTATCATTTACAACAGTTTGTGAAAAATGCTAGGTGTCAGGATGGAGGCCATGAAGACTCTTCTGATTGAGAAAAATGACCCAGGGAACCCAGCCTCCAGTGTATACACCAAGATTATCTACAGCACCAATGAATGTGAGTCTAATTCCATATATAAATATTAATGTTTGCATTTGCAAAGTGCCATATTTGGCAGCAAAGAAATCCCTCAAATTCTTATTGGAGGTTTTTATACAGTCACAAATTAAAAAGTTAAAAACTGATTTTCGGGGCACCTCGGTGGCTCAGTCAGTTAAGCATCTGCCTTTGGCTCAGGTCGTCATCTCAGGGTTCTAGGATGGGGCCCTGCATCAGGCTCTCTGCTCAGTGGGGAGTCTGCTTCTCTCTCTGCCCCTCCCCCTCCTCATGCTCTCTCTCTCTCTCTCAAATAAATAAATAAAATCGTTTTTTAAAACCCCAAAACTGACTTTCATGTTTTCTGAAGTTGGTATTTGAGACTTCATATCACTTTGAGTGACAATAATTAGGACAACTCTCTGAGGGCTAGAAACACACATACACAATCACACCAGAGAACTTCCAAACTAAAAATGCCACCCACTTCAAAAAGATACATAAGTAATGCCTCTGGTCTTCCATATATCATATTATATTATATATATTGTTGGTCCCTTTAATATTTGCTGTCTAGTGTTGTTGACCATGGGTTCTTGATAACATGAGTTGGACTGGAATAAAGACTACATTTTTGAAACCTGCTGTACATGCTATCATGTGCTGGGCATGACATACACGTACTGTACACACATAACACCCTCAGTTGGATTGTTGATAAATGATGCAAATTCTTAGTCCAAGGGAGTCTGGACAGGACAACTGACAACTGCATGAAAGACACTGCCTATTCTCTGACTCAGATCTTCCTTCCCACCATGCCCAAAAGAAATGGAAATGCATACATATACATACACATTTTTCTCTCCTGTCTATTGTCTTTGTTCCCATTTACAAAAACTTCCCTCAATACCTGACCTTCACTACCACTTGGGGACTCTAGCCTGAGAAGCCCACCTTGGTTTGGAAGCTCATCTCCACCCAAGCCCTTAAACATCTCCCGGCCATTCCCAGTGTTGCTCTCCAGCACTCTGCAAATTCTCATTTTCCCACCTTCCCATATCTTCAACATTGCCTGAGACCTAGTCCCTGTGAGAGAAGCCGTGGCACCTTCTTTCCTGCCACTGTGTGTGAGCCTGGCAGACATCTGCATGTCCCTCTGTTACAGGGCTACACATCAGCTCTGATAAAATGCAGAATGTGGGGGTACAATCTCTGCTGTGCTCAGGAGTCAAGTTGCTCCTTCCTCCCCATTCCTTACCCCTGGGGTCTCTGGGGTCCACCTCATCTTCACCGGGAAAATGGAGAGAGACAGAGATAGCTGCCCCCTTCATTGACCTCCTTAGTCTCTACCTGTGCCAACACCTTCTTGGAATCAGAGACGAGTATGCTGGTGCCCCTCCACCAGCCATGTATCCTCAGCCCAGTCATGACATTGATGTGTTCCACCTTTGAATGATGCTGATTCTAGCATGAAAATACATTCATTCTTGCCTGGGTGTGATAATAATCTCTTATATGTTGGCAGAACCTACTATTAAGTTCTTAACATACATGTTCTCTTGTACATCCACACATCAGTCCAGGGAGGTGGGGTCTCATCATCTCTGTGGGAGAATAGAGGAAACCGAGGCAGGGAAAGTTAATACGTGGTAGACATTACATCTAAACCCAGGCAGTCTGGCTCCTAGAATCTATGTCCTTGATTGTATCTCAAAATACTGGCTACCCATGAAATTAAGCATGCACATAGGATGCACAGGGTACTGGGGGACAGAATGTTGACACATCATTTTGCTTACTCTTTGGTAAATAATTCTGTGTAATTCAGTGGGTTGTCAATGCTTCTGTGGGCTGAGACAGAGATTTTTGCCTTGAATACTGACTTTAGAGTAGCTCAGTCCACTGTCTCACATTTCTTTAGAGAGCCATATTTCACTGCTGAGAGAGATAACAAGCAGCAGAAAAGATGTGATATTAGAATGACACTGATGATTCCACTTGGCTATACAATAAAAGAAAGAGAGTTGTGTGCTGAGTGTAGGAAGCCTGCAGGCAACAAAATGTTCCAAAGCCATGTGTCCATCCACCAAGACCCAACTATGCCAAGCTGTAACACATGAACCCAAATCATACTCAAATATCCTGAAGCCTCTGTGAAGTGTAGTAACATATTTTAAAAGGTGAATTTGGTATTTTTCTTTCTCATGTTTACACAGTCTCTCAGGCTTTTTGGAAGGGAAGAAATCACTTAGGGATCAAGCACCCAGGCTCATATGAGTCGTGGGGGATGAGTCACGGGACATGCAGAGGCTCCATCCTTAACGATGCAGCACTCAAGCGTGTGGGGACTTCCAAGCTTTCAGAGAAGACTGACAACCTCAACATAAGAGCATAGTCTCAAATTCCCACTTTCCAGAAGACAGTGTAGGGCAGCTCAGATCATTTCAAGCAAGTCTTCAGAAAAGGACCATCTTTGCAACTCATCACAAACCTGAAGCTTATGGGAGGGACTGCTTTACAATAGTAAGCAACACGTAGGACAAACTGTTTCCTAAATGTCCAGCATTTGTGACCAGGTCCTCCTGTCATTCTCTCAGAATTGGAAACGCCCCACCTCTAACCTGAGATCAGACAGATGTTTTAAAGACTGTAGCTAAAAGCATTTCTGCTTTCCCCACTCCCACCTGACTCATCCACCTGGGGAGGATGCCTCTTCTTTGCTGGCTCTTTTTCTTTTTTTCATGTAAGCTCTATGCCTAGGTAGAACCCAATGTGGGGCTCGAACCCACAACCATGAGCTCAAGACCTAAGTCAAGATCAAGAGTCAGGCATCCAACTGACTGAGCCACTCAGGTGCCCCTTTTATGCTGGCTTCTAAAAAAAAAAAATAAACTTTACATTTTAGAGTGTACTTAGATTTACAGACAAGTTTTGAAGATAATACATGAAATTGCTCACATACACCACACCCAGGCTCCCCAGTTATATACATCACACATTATACAATGATTAAATGGCTACTGACCCATGATTAACTGCTGTCCAAATTTTATTCAGATTTCCTTAACTTTAATTCACATTTTCTGTTACCAGATCTCATCCAGGAACATTATATCCAATCATTCCAACTCCTTGAGCTTCTCTTGGTTATTAACGGTTTCTCAGATTTTCCTTCTTTCTGATGACTGACAATTTTAAAGAGTACTGTTCAGGTATTTTGTAGAATGTCCCTCAGTTGGGGTTTGTCTACTGCTTTTCTCCATATCAGACTGGGGTTCTGAGGTTTTTGGAGTAGGGGGCAGCAAAGGCATGGTGCCATTTCACCACAGCATGTCATGTGTCCATGCTGTCAACACGACTCATAAATGTTGGTATTGACCTTGATCACCTGGCTGAGGTCCTGTGGGTCGGGTTTGCCCACTGTGAAGTTACTGTCCCCACTCCATGTTCTATCTTGAGTACTTTGGGGACACCCACCACCTACAGATCACACCTAGGGAGTGAGAGTCATGCAATGACTTTGAGGTGATGTATCTACATAAATTATTTGGAATTCTCCTGCTGGGAAAATTTGTTGATGGCCTTATTTATTCATTCAATATTTACTTATATAGGCATGGACTCACAGATATTTATTTTACACTTTGGATTATAATTCAACACTACTTTAATTTCTTGCCCAAATTGTTCCGCATTTAAAACTGGGCACTCTCTAGGTTGGCTCCTGAGTTCCTCTGACATACCAACATTACTGTTTTCCATTTTTCTTTTCTTTCCTCCTTTAATGGTCTGCAATAGCACATGTTTACAGAATGGAATTTTCCCATTTTGTTGATCAACATATCTACACCCTGAATGGGAGCCAGACAAAGTCACGCATCATGCACTAAGACATGGAATTATATTTGTTGTTACAACCCTAAAGACAGAAGGGATATGAAAAGAAGTAAAACATAATAGAGCCAAAAATGGATTTGTTGAGTCAAATTAAGTTGTTTAGCAACCTAAGGAGGGAAGACTTCCAGAGGAGCCATGGAGTCAGGCAGTGAGTAACATGGCTTTAGGAAGCGTGGAGTATGACAAACGCCATTTGAGGAGCTTTGATGCAACAACCATAGGACAGTTTGGGATTGAGTTTCAGAAACAGAACCAGCCACTGTCTCTATAAGGGGGTTTCCCTGATTAAGAAAGGTTAGTCGACTGGGGCGCCTGGGTGGCACAGTCGATTGAGCATCTGACTCTTAATTTCAGCTCAGGTCATTATCTCAGGGTCGTGACATGGAGCCCCACATCAGCCTCCATGCTCAGCACAGAGTCTGCTTCAAACTCTCTCTCCCTCTCCTCTACCCTCCCCCTGCCATGCTCATGCTATCTCTCTCTCTCTCTCTCTCTCTATATATATATATATATATATATATATTTTTTTTTTTTTTTTTAAAGGAAGTTTAGCCCACTGAGAAAAATACCTCTGAAGGTGCTGAGGAAACTGCCACCCACAATTGTTGACATGTTATATTTTCTCAGTAGATAAATATCTTCTAGCTCCAGAAAGATTTAGAATATAGTACAGCAATGTTTTAGAGAAGAAAATTCAAGAATTATTTTTGTAAGAAGCACAGCTTAAATGTTTATTAGATGTATTAGTGTTCCATATCAGATTTGTAATTCTAATTTTAATGTATAATGGAGTAATTGATTTAGAATGGTAATAGTAGGTGGAACTCTTAGTGAGGTTGGATACAATAATATAACATTTAAACAATTATGAGAATAGCTAAATTTACTTGTAAGTTTAATTTATTTGATTTATAAAAGTTATTTGGATGCCCAGCAAGCTTTAGTCAGATAATTAGAGTACTTAAAAAAGGAAATCAAATGTATTTAATTTATAAATATAGTTTAGTCTACAAAGATGAAAAATGAACTAAGTTTATACATGGAACAAAACATTAATCAAGGGCCCCTTAAAAGTACTTGTTCAAATTTGCTAGATATATATACAGCGAGATTTTTTAGTTGAATTAAATTTAAAGGAAATTAGGGGCATTTGCATTTATAACTTAAATAAATGACCACATTAATTTTTAAGACAAAATAATAATTTAAATAATTTTTTCTGCATCCAAAAGTAACTGAAGGCTGTGTATCATATGGTTTCACTCCTATGTGGAATTTATGAAATGAAACAGAGGATCATAGGGAAAGGAGGGAAAAACTAAATAAGATGAAATCAGAGAAGGAGACAAACCATAAGAGACACTGAACTCTAGGAGACAAACTGGAGGGGAGGTGGGTGAGGGGATGGTGTAACAGAGGGATGGGCATTCAGGAAGGCATGTGATGCAATGAGCACTGGGTGTTATATGCAACTGATGAATTATGGAACACTACCTCTGAAACTAATGACACACTATGTGTTAACTAATTGACTTAAAAAAAAAGATATAAAAAAGTACCTTAAGACTGCAAGAAACTTAAACAAATACAGTTAAATTTGAAGACTAAAATAAAGACCATTTAAAATTCAGCCATGTCAAGTGTAAGAGGGTTCCCCTTTCTCCACATCCTAACCAACATCTTTGTTTCCTGTGTTGTTAATTTTAGCTGTTGATGGGAATACAGATAGGTGCGGCCACTCTGTAAAACAGTGTGGAGGTTCCTCAAAATGTTAAAAATAGAACTATCCTATGACCCAGCAATTACACTACTAGGTATTCACCCAAAGGATACAAAAATACAGATTCAAAAGTGTACATGTGCCCCCATGTTTACGGTAGCAATGTCCACAACAGTCGAATTATGGAAAAAACCCAGTGCCCATCGACAGATGAGTGGATGAAGAAGAAGTGGTACACACACACACACACACACACACACACACACACACACATGAAAACACACACAGAAATATTACTCAGCCATCAAAAAGAATGAAATCTGGCCATTTGCAACGATGTGGATGGAACTAGAGTGTATTAGGCTAAGTGAAATAAGACGGTCCGAGAACGACAAATACCCCATGATTTCACTCATATGTGCAATTTAAGAAACAAACCAGGTGAACATAGGGGAAGGAAAAGAGAAGACGAAAACCATAAGAAACTCTTAACTATAGAGAACGAACAGCGTTGATGGAGGGAGGGGAGTGGGGGATGGGCTAGATGGGGGATGGCACGAAGGAGGGCACTCGTGATGAGCACTGGGCTCTCTACGTAAGTGATGAACCATTGAATGTACATCTGAAGCTAATACTATTCTGTATGTTAACTACCTGGAATTTAAACACAAACTAATTAAAATAAGATAAAATTCAGCTACTTTGAGACAATTACTGTCAAAACTGTGGGGACTGTATGTTTACAGCCCTCTTTATATATACAGGCACACATGTGCACGCACATGTTCATTCGACTGCATAAATGGAGTCGCACCTTGTATGCTGTTCATCTGATGATGGGCATTTCATTTCTCTCTCTCTCTTCCACAGGGACACTCTCTCTCACCCCTGCCCTCAGGAGACTCACAACCTCAAGTATGTCCTTCCACATTTTTCTTGGTATTCACGCAATCCCCCTTCCCCCAAACACATGCACAACACACATGAGCACTTGGCATAGATTTTTTGTCATATTTCATTTGATGATAGGGTGTCTCCTACACATATTTCTCTGTGTATTACTCTTCTCACACAGCAATAGCTCCTGGAAATTCCATGTACCCCGGTATAGTCCCAAGTCCCTTTTATTCACTGCTGTGTAATGTTCCTTACAGATTCAGATGCCTCTAGAGGGGTCAACATCTGACAGCTCAGGGAAGGGCTGCACACTTGTCTCTCCCTTGTTGTGCCCCATCCACCTCTTCACGCCTCTTGTCTCCACTCCCGGGTAGCACACACTCACAGTCCATAACCAGAAGGCCCATGCTTAAATACCCGTGCAAAACAGCCCTCGCACAAAGTCTGCCTGCAGAGCTGGGGAGACCTGAATGTGATCGAGTTCCCATAAACTCATCATTGTCTCATGATCTCCAGTTGGCTTATTTTTCCCTTTTAGGGATGAAGTTATTTTTTGGATGACTTTATGTTAGCTGTCAGGGCAAATTAAGTTATCCTGCTGATTAGAATCCAGTCGAGTTAAGTTGTCAAGGTGAGTGGCAAAGAGGCTGGACCAGATGGGGATGGGCATGAAGGATGGCACTTGTGATAAGCAAAAATGATGAGCCAATTCCTGTCTGCGGTACGGAGCAGCTCTGTGGCTTTGGGTAAGTAGCTCAACATCTCTGGGCCACAGTTTCTTCATCTGTAAAATGGACATCATGTTCGTGTCCCACCCCGGAGGCTGAAGAAAGGATCAGTAGGTTAGAGGAGCAGAGCAGGTCCCACTGGGCCTGGCTCTCACCGGACAATTAGCAAATCAAGCAATTATATGCTTTTCTGTTCTTGGTCATGTTGGGATAAGATGGGGTTGATTTCTGAATTTTAATAAAATAAGGCAAATGAACAATTCTGTGACTGTCTAAACTCCTGTCTGCTGTGGCCTTGTCACCCACTGCTTCCTCTCTTTGCTCCTTGCTATTCAGGGATGTTTCTCTTGATCCGGCTCATTGCCCCACTCTTCCCTCAATTTTCTGCAATGTCATGGTCTTTGTCATCTTCCCTGGGGCTTTTAAAAGCATTCAACTGGCAGTTCTTCAGGTGCATATGTGTTTCTATTTTTATGGGATACTACCTCCCATATCCTGAACCACACACCTGAGCTGTTTCTCCTAAAGGGCAATGAGAATAAAATGTGCCCATAAAGCCTGGGACTGAAGGCAGATCCTGAACCCCAAGTAAGGGTCTTCTCCTCTGGCTCAGATAAGAGGCTTCAATCTGCTCAACTTCTCAGTCCCCTTCCAGCTCCAAACCTTTATATGAACACCACAGATGCCATGACTCCATTGTCTGAAGTCTACATCAATGGTCAATTTTGTTAATAAGATCATTAGTACCTGCCCATACCCTTATGAAACTAGCCTTTTCAGAAATGTGATGACTTTAGGGATAATTTGCATGTCTATGGGGCTGAAGAACCCCCTACAGACTGACTACACACAGCAGATTGGGTATTTTCACATTGCTCTGTGGCTGGGGTGACCTATTACTAGGTCACCTTCAGCCTACTGAGGCAGCAGGCCACGTTTGGGGGCCAATATACCCACAGAACCAAGACATACATGAGCTCTCAAAACAGCAGCCTTATCTTCCACCATAACCATCTGCAAAAGCCCACAAAGGTACACATTTTACTTACGAAGCAGGAAGACACAAGAGAGAAAAATGGCAGGTTTTCACAAATATGATGTATTTTCTCTCATATGTAGTTTGGACAATGTTACAGAAATGCCAATTAACTATGACTAAAAGAGTTGCTACTTAAAACTCAGTAAGTTTCTTTCTGATCTCTTTGTTCACCTTGTCCCTTTCAGTAAGAGAGCCCAGTTGATGATACGGGAACTAGAACTGAGTCCATTTGTGGGGAAGGAAATGGTAACACCTCCACCACTGCTTTCCATTCAAATCTCATCTTTTCTTCGCCTACTTAGGGACCCTCTCATCTGTCACTCCTTCAAATGTATTCATTTGCAAGCAAATTCAGCTTCACTCTGGATAACAATGCAACCAAAATGCTAATGACAATGCATCAGACTTGTATTTTTTTTTTCCAGGAAAAAAAAATCAGATCTATTTACACCACACTGGAGGCCACCACCATTATATGTAAGAGCTCTACCACTTTAGATAGGATAAACATATGTTTGTATCATGAATGGAGCTAAAACAAAACAAAACAAAACAAAAAACTCACTACTGCATGAGTAATTTTTTAATCACTCACAAGGTTTTGTTTTAATCACTCACAAGGTTGTTTTGCTCAAATAAAAATTACCAAAGCCCTAGGAGAAGAGGTACCACTCCCAATATAGTATTATTGGGAATGGAAACAGTGTCCTTCCTTTGGAAATCTGCTCTGATCTACACACCAAAGTAGAAACTGACTTGTTTCTCCCTACACAACAGCATATATTACAAAGGGATTCTAAGACTTGAACTTGGCTGCCAGGTTTTCTACCCACATTCTAGAAACAGCTTCCCCTTCTTTATGGTATTCCAAACACAGAGTCCAGGGTTGGCCCAAAGTGGAGACTCAACCAGTATCTGATGAGTGGATAAGTCAAAATATGCTTCCCAAAATCCCACTCTGAAGAGCACCAGAGCTTCCAGGGTCTTTCAACCATGTTAGAAGGTCACCTTGGTTAATGGCTTTCTGGCCCTTTTCTATTCCAGCGATTGTCCATGCAAGCAGGCTGATTTATTCCAGGGAAACAAGCATGTGAAGTAAGAACCTAGACCTCTTGGTTCCTGAGGCTGAAGGGAGGAAATGCTGCAGCCCAGTGGGGTTGCAGCAAGTGAGGGTGCAGACCAGGACCCCTGGGAACACACTGCTCGGACACGCATCCTGGCTCTGCTTCATACAAGTCCAGTGGTCTTAGGTAAGTTCTCCGGGTCTCAGTTCCCTCATTTAAAAAATGCGATTAATAACTGTACTTACAGGGGTGCCTGGGTGGCTCCGTCGATTAAGCGTCTGCCTTCAGCTCAGGCCATGATCCCAAGGTCCTGGGATCGAGCCCCACATCCAACTCTCTGCTCAGTAGGGAGTCTGCTTCTCCCTCTCCCTCTGCCTCCCCACCCCTCCAACTGTGCTCTCTTTGTCAAATAAATAAATAAAATCTTTAAAAAATAACTACCTACAATATCATGAGAGAATAATGATTGAAAAAGTTCATATTGGGGGCGCCTGGGTGGCTCAGTGGCTTAAGCCTCTGCCTTGGGCTCAGGTCATGATCTCAGGGTCCTGGGATTGAGCCCTGCCTCGGTTTCCCTGCTCAGCTGGGAGCCTGCTTCCTCCTCTCTCTCTGCCTGCCTCTCTGCCTACTTCTGATCTCTGTCTGTCAAATAAATAAATACAATCTTTAAAAAAAAGTTCATATTGTTAAAGAGCTTGGAGGAATGACCGGTACACAGTAGGCATTAAATAAGTGTCCACTGAATTACTATCAGATCAGTGTGTTACAGATGCTCCATCTTAGCAATGCCTGAGAGGAGGCAATGGCCACTGGTGTCACTGGGCTGGGCATCTGGAAGAACTGGATGGGAAGCCATGGGGCAGCTTTATTCTAGCATTGTCATCAAACATGTCACACTAACTGGACACATGTCCAATTCTCCTGTCAATGCCTGGAGCACCGGAGCCCCAGTGCCCATCACTCACCCCCAGAGCTTGCATGTTGTCTGTTGCACAAAGACTGTTCATCCTGCTTTGTTAGAAACAGTGTTTCAAAAATGCTAACGGATTGTATTAGTTTTTACTGCTGCTGTGACAGGTTACCACAAACTTAGTGATTTCACCCAAATGTACTCTCTTACGATTCTGGGTGTACAGAGTCTAAGATCAAGGTGCCAGTCTGGCTGTTTTCCTTCTGGAGGCTCTAAGGGAAAAATCTGTGTCCTCATCTCTTCTAGGCTTTAAAGGCTTCTGCAATCCTTGGGTAACAGCCCCTCCTCCACCTTCAAAATCCCCCACTCCAATTTTTGCTTCCATTGTTCCATCTCTTTCTTTGAGTTTAGTCCTTCTACCTCTCTCATATAAAGAATGCTTATGACTACCTTGGGGGCCCCAGATAATCCAGGAATTTCTCAATATCAAGACCTTTAACTTAATCACAGTTGTAGGTTCCACAGATTAGGGTGTAGACATCTTTGAGAAGGCCATTACCACCAAGGTTTTAGAAGTTTGAGAGGAAAAAAAAAAATTAAGGTGTGGGTCTGTGGGAGTAAAAATTGGAAAGCTGAGGTTTTGAGACAGGATTGATTCAGAGCTGAGCGGTCATAGAGAAAAAGCACTTTTTCTGTGGATTTTATTGGTGGATCTGTGGGTGAAGGTCTACATCGGCACAAGGAGTGCAGTTTAACCCAACGCCAATATGATGACTGACAGCCAGGGTCCAGGCTTCTCTAGAAATAGAGGACTTGAAAAATTAGAGGTAATGAAGAAGCCAGGGTCAAATAAACAAAACCCAGCAGTGACCTCAAGAGTCAGGTTCGATAGAGAAGCCAAATAATGAGAAGAAAGGAGAGAAAAGGAGCACCCAGGAGACATTCGTGACTGTTTAGGCAATGTATATCTATGCACCTGTCATTAACTCAATCCTGAATGTATGGTTGCAGCCCCTTGAATATCTCCCCTTGCATGAAATAATGTAGTATCTTGAATGTATTTCATATGCTGCAAATGTGGCAGGCGCACCATAGAAGGGAGGTCACAGATCCTCACTGCAGCAAATCTGGATATTAATGGGAAGGAAATGGAAGCAGGAGCCTGCCACAGTGGAGCATGGTGGGTGGGAGAGCATATGTCAAAGAGCACTTTTGTTCACGAATAACTCATAAGAATTGGGGGCAAGACCTGGAAAGGGTACTAGATTGATTCAAATACAGAGTTCCTCCTCTAGGAACAAGAGGACTTTGAGCAGTTGATACAATAGTCATCATGGAATTGCCTTCAATGAACCTGACATGAAAACCGACTTTGACTCTTGAGCTGAGCGACTGGAAAATCACATCTCCTCTCTGAGACCTGGTTTTGGGTATGGCATGCAAGGTGAGGCTAATCATAAAATTCTTGTGGGTATTTTTTTAATTATGAGGATAAAATGCCATCAATTTATAAAGTCTCATCTTAGAGATCTATTGGGAGTGACAACTGCTCCTTTCTTATGTTTTGTGTTCATTTGGTCTTAGGGACACCTGACTCCCAGTGGTTTGGGGCTGCAGGTCTCCTGCCACCACAGTCTTCAAGGGCCTGACCCTCAGGAGATCTTCTTGCTTAAGTGGTAACCCATAGTCTCTGGGGTTTGGAACCAGGTTGGTGGAAGAGATGGATTACTTTTGAGGACATTGGGTATAACAGTGAGCAGGGGAAAGGGTAGAGGTGTTTGTCCCCCAAAATCCACCTGGCAGCTGGAATAAACCTTAAACAGATGGACTTGGTCTGACTGGCCTCTAGGGGGAAGAAGAATGAACAAAGTGCTCTAAGTGGGGAAGCTTTAGTTGTCTCTTCTACACTCCATGAGATATTTTCATGGTTTCAGGAAGAAAGGAAAATCAACTAATTTGTGTGTTGTCTCAGTAAACAATGATGTCAGGTAGCATGTCCTTCCTTTTCCATCCCTTAACTAAATCTAACCACTGGCTTAGTATGGATGTAATGCAGAGCCACCGTTCTTTTTTTAGGACAGCCACCAGGAGTGACAGCACAGTGTCTGGGAAGAACTGGAAGATCTTCCATGATTTTCTAGAACCTTACCCTTTCCTTCTTTTTCTTTTCTCTTCTTCTTTTTCCTTTTTTTTTTTCCTTTCCTCTCTTTCCATTCCCTTTCTTCCCCTTTTCTTCCCTTCCTTCCCTTTCCCCCTCTTCTCCTCTTCTCTTTGAGTATAGTTAACACACAATGTTACATTAGTGTCAGGTGTACACCAACGAGGTGACAAGTCTATACATCATGCTACCCTCACTGCAAGGGCAGCCACCATCTGTCATCATATATGCTATTACTGTACCACAGACTAGTTTCTGTATGCTGAACCTTTCATCCCTGTAACTTAATCATTCCATAACTGGAAGCCTGTATCTCTATCACTCGTCATCAGTGAAATGCAAATCAAAACCACAATGAGCTATCACCTCACATTTGTCAGAAGGGCTAAACTAAAGAATGCAAGAAATACCATGGGTTGGTGAGGATGTGGGGGAAAAAAGGAGCCCTTGTGCACTGCTGGTGTGAATGCAAGCTGGTGCAGCCAATCTGGAAAACAGTATGGAGGTTCCTCAAAAAATTAAAAATATGACTACCATCTGATCCAGTAATTACACTACTGAGGATTTACCCAAAGAAATAGAACCTTACCACTTTCACGTAAGAACGATTGTGCCCTTCTCACCTGAGTCTCTGAAAGAGATATGAGCGCCCATACCAGGTGACTTTCCCACTTCCCTTGACTTGGGAAGAGTAGCAGGACCTTTCCAAAAAAGAGTGAGTTTTAATGTGTTCATCACACGTGCCAGTCACTGTCTCATTTATAATCCTTTAAATTATACCCATGAATGACTTCAGATATGGAGAACAGTTATGTGTCCAGAGGGATATCAAGCAATTATGATGGTTTTCACTGATTTCCCCATCCTTAGAAGGTCTGTTTCAAAGGTCTTTTCTGCAGAGAAGAATGTGCAAAATTTCAGGAGGTCAAAATCCTAAATCCTATTAAGATAGTTAAGATACTGAAAGATCATTTTGGCTCTAGTAAAGGATATAGAAATTAGTCTTTTTTCCAAACTGAGGAGAAATCACAACAGTATATATCAGAAACAGAATATTTGACATCACAAATCTCTGGATGAGAGCCTACAATGATTTTGCTTTAGATCACAGGATGAAGAAGGGGACATGTTTCATGTAAGTGTTTCGAAGACACACTTTCTTAAATATGAGTCAGCTTTTGTGCAGGACGAAACCAGAAAAAAGCAATAGTGAACTAAAGGACGCCATCTAAGGTGTTTTTTTTTTTTTTTAAGATTTTATTTATTTGACAGACAGAGATCACAAGTAGGCAGAGAGGCAGGTAGAGAGAGAGAAGGAAGGAAGCAGGCTCCCTGCTGAGCAGAGAGCCCAATGTGGGGCTGGATCCCAGGACCCTGAGATTATGACCTGAGCCGAAGGCAGAGGCTTTAACCCACTGAACCACCCAGGCTCCCCCATCATCTAAGTTTTTAAAGGAAATAACCTATAGAGAAGAAACAAAATGTAGTGCCTTTTTCCAGCCTCAGGTGGATGGTACTGTTTAGATTAGATAGCTTTCCTATGCTGGTGAGAAGTTAACTAAACATAAGTGCCTAATATCTTATAGGAAACTTACAAAAGCAGTTGATGTAGGACAGGTGAGATTCAATATGGCTCCTTCCCTTGGAAGTGGCGCAGCTAATCAGGGTAGTTATGTAATGCAGCTCTGAAAGGGCCCACAAAGCATTCAAAGTTGGTAACAGAAATTGGAGAAAGACTTAGATTTTTATTTTATTTTAATAGTGACCTTAAGTGCTCTTATACTGGCCACTTTTTTAATGTGTTCAGTACTTGCCTAATCCCTCTCAATTTCAGGGGTCTGTCTGGAGAGTCCTGGTTGTACTACCCCAGAGTGATTGTATTAGGGCTCGTAGACAAGTAAGGATAAATGCAGTCATAAAGGTGGAGTTCCAAACTGATAGCATAGTGGTCTCATAGGCAGGTGAAGAGGAAGAGATTTCTCTCTTTCTCTTTCCCTATGTATGCACGAAGAAGGAGAAGGAGGAGGAGGAGGAAGAGGAGGAGGAGGAGGAAACAGCCATGTGAGGACAAAGCAAGAAGATGGCTATGTGCAAACCAGGAAGAGGGCCCTTACCAGGAACGGAATTGGAGCACCTTGATCTTGGACTTCCAGCCTCTAGAAATAAGTATCTGCAGTTTAAGCCCCAGACTACGGTATTTTGTTCTGGTGGTCTCAGCACACTAACACACCATAGCTCCCCAGACTTCAGTATGCACACAAATTGCCCAGGGATCTTGACAGAGTGCAAACTACTGAGCCCCACTCCAGGAGAATTTGCTGAGCCCAGTGATGCTGTGGATCCCCAGACCCCACTTTACTCGATTATAAGTGGGAGCCATCAGCATTAAGTCTCAACCTGAGGAGGGGAAAGTTTATCCTGTGGGATATGCCTACTCCACAGGAACCTCCATTCTCTAAGTTCTGTCTCTCCATTGACACCCCACCCCCAGGGAACCGTTCATCTCCTGTGATGTTGGCCAACTTGGCCCATATCAAACATTGCCCAGATTAACATTATTTCTGAGTGTACAATGAGGCCGTTTCCAAATGAGATTAGTATTTGAATCAGTGGACTCAGGAAACTAGATTCCCCCCCCCACAATGTGGGAGCCATCATCCTATCCAGTGAGGGCCTAAGGAGAACAAAAATGTGGATGAAGAAGGAATCTGCCCCTCAGACTGGAATTGGTTTTCTGGCAGATGTCAGATAGTGGGAGTTCTCAGCCTCCATTACATGAGCCAGTATTGCATTATCTGTCTGTCTGTCTCTCTGTCTATAGATACCCTATGAGCTACAGATATAATACATATCTAATCTGCATCGGTATCTCTATTTCCTATTGGATCAGTTTCTTGGGAACTCAGACTCCCTATGCAGGTGATCACCTTTCTAGTGATTGCTATGTTTTGAAGGTTCCAGGTGACCCATGACTGCTCCCTCTTTGTGAAAATGAAGAGGCCATGGGGTGCTCAGAGTTGCCCCATGCTGGACCTAGAGCTGCTCTCCATGGGTGCTATCTGCTCCCCTTTCCCCTTTCTTGTCTGGTCGTTGTCATTCCCGTTGACCTCTCCTCCTGACACTCTTATCCTGCCCTGCCCTCCCTATTTCCGCTTTACCTGTGGGGAGCAGACCTGCGTTAGATTACTGCAACAGTCTCCTTACTGGCTTTCCCTCCACTTCTATTCCACTCACTCCAAATCTTCCAAACCATCTTGCATACAGACAGCTGTTAACTACTTTTCCATCAGAACTTCTCTGAGACCTTCTCTGTTTTCATTAGCATTCAGCTTCTTCCAAAGGTTGACAGTAGAATATGTGTGCTCCTTTTCCAGCTAAAATAGTTTATTTTCTAGACTCTAGGTTTTTGTTCTGGCAATTCCCAATGTCAGAAACACCTTCCCCATCTTTCTCCTCATCTCTGTTTATTGCAACTGCACACGTTCTTAATAGGAAGCTCTGAAGCCATCTCCTCTATGACACGTTCACCGATGTCCCTATGAAAAAAGGTTCGACTTCCTCCCCTAAACTCCCATAGCAAATTGCCTACATGATAGACATGACATCTGGGACACATGCCATGGCTTCCCTCCCCACAGAGTATGTGTAGTTCCCCCAATAAATGTGAACTCTTTAGGTGCAGAGATCCTGATAACTGCAGCAACGATTAGCAGGACCTCCTGCACACAGGAAATGACTCTTTGTTAGAGGAAGTCTTGGAGTTATGGATGGAGGGTTGGGAGGACAGAGGGAGGAGTGGAGGGATAGATGGATGGACAGATGATCAAAACACTCAAGCACTCAAGTAAAAACAACCATATTTTAGGCTGTGCAGGGATCATGTATGCTGTTCATCAGAGGCCTCAGGTCTTCTACCTACTGAACGTAAGCTCTCTATCCTCCCTGGTATCAGCCTCTGGGTCTCTCTTATTCCCTGCTCATTTCCATCTCCTGGTCAACCCTTCTAACCATAACCACATCCATCTTTCCCCCACCTCTGACCTTGGTGATGACCCTTCCTTACCATTGTTGTTTGGTAACCTGACAGCATGCCCCTGTGTCTCGGGCTTTTCATCTTATTTTCTGTTTACATCTAGTCACTTCTAGCCCTGTAGCTCACATCTGGGCTGCCTGGGGGCCCAAACTCTGGGATCACCCCCAATTTCAATGTGCTGCATACAGCTAATGTTCTTGAATGTTCATGACTACTCTGAAACACTGCAGCTCGAGAGGAAAGGTCTTCCTGCAAGAGTCTTGTTACATTTTACAGTTTAGAATTAGAGCAAATGAACAAATCATAGAGAAAGAGAAAAATGTAACAAAGTGCTTTTTTTTTTTTTTTCCCCGAAATAAAAATAAATCTTAGGGGGGAGGAGATTTTGAGGAATAGTAGACACTAGGTTTTTTGGATCATTTTGCTCTGGTAAAGATACCTGGGACTGTTTTTTTTTTAAGAGTTTATTCATTTATTTGACAGAGAGAGACAGTGAGAGTGGGAACACAAGCAGGGGGAATGGGAGAGGGAGAAGCAGGATTGCCACAGAGCAGGGAGCCCGATGTGGGGCTCAGTTCCAGGACCTCAGGATCATGACCTAAGCCAGAGGCAGACACTTGATGACTGAGCCATTCAGGCACCCCTATTTTTTTTTTTAACTAGTGAAAGATAATGACGAAAGAAAGAAATGAACATTTTTAAAAAGGCTAGTTTCATATCTACTACCTAACAATGTGTGATATAATTTGCAGGGCTCAGTGCAAAATGAAAATTACTAATAATTTACTAAATTTACAAAAATTACTAATAATTTCTAAACAGTATTTTTGATGGCTGGGTAGTATTCCATCATATATATCTCACATCTTTTTCATCCATTCATCTGTCAATGGACATGTGGGTTCTTTCTGTATTTTGTTTATTGTGGACTTGCCATTTGCAACAACGTGGTTGGGACTAGAGGGTGTTATGCTAAGCAAAATATAGTCATCCAGAGGACACATATCATGTGATTTCATTCATGTGGAATTTAAGAAACAAAATAGATGAATGAAGGGGAAGGGAAGCAAAAATAAAACAAGATGAAATCAGAGAGGGACACAAGCAATGAGAGACTCTTTTTTTTTTTTTAACCATTGGATGATTATTTTATCTTCCCCATCTTTGTAGTACATTCTTGAATTGATATGAGAAATAATATTGTATCTCTATATATGCCCACAAAAGTAAAGTGTTACCCCTCCAATTCTTCCAAAGTTTTAATTATGAGTGTAATTATGTTGACTTAATGTGCAAAATATTGTGATATTTCATTTTCAATTATTTAGTTCTATTGGCAGACTAGGGACCACAATACAGATATGCTACAGTACCCAAAGATACAGATGTAGTGAAAGGAAGGGCCATATGCACCCCAGTGTTCACAGCAGCAATGTCCACAGTCACCAAACTGTGGAAGGAGCTGAGATGGCCTTCAAGAGACTCTTAACCATAGGAAACAAACTGAGGGTTGCTGGAAGGGAGGTGGGTGGGAGGATGGGGTGACTGGGTGAGGGGCATTAAGAAGGGCATGTGATGGAATGAGCATGTGATTGTATAAGACTGAAGAATCATTGACCTCTACCTCTGAAACTAATAACATACTATGTTAACTAAAGTGAGGAAAAAAAATAAAATAAAAAAGATAAAAGCCTTAGACCTATAGCCACATGAGGCTAGTAGGCAATTGAAATACAGCTAGTCCAAATGAAGATGTGCCATACGTATAAAACACACATCAAATTTTGAAGAATTAGGACCCCCACAAATTTAAATAGTTCTGAAATAATGTTATTTCTGATTGCATATTGAAAGGATGGTATTTAGAATAAATTGAGTTAAATGATACAGATTACTAAAATTAACTCTATTTGCTTTTTTAATGTTGCTACCAGAAATGTTTAAATTACACATGTGACTCACATGGTGTTTCTGCTGGACAGTGCTGCCGTAGAACATGAATGACATCATGGATCATCACACCCCTCTGGCTGGTGATAAGAAATCAATCCTGATGAAGTTGCTGTTGGATTATCAGGTTCTTGCAGGCAAAAGCATTCCTGACATACACAAGAAACTTAAAGTGGCATTTCAGGATGGCTGGGACTGTAAGAAGTCCTTTAAACTTTGGGGAGCCACGAATGGAGATCTCTCAGTCGAGTGCAAGCTGAGGGGGACCAGGAGATCCTGACAGCCTCACTGGGCAGCAATCACAGAGAAGAAGAGAGGAACAGCTCCATAGGAGAAGAGCCTACTGACCCCCTGGATCTTCGTGGTTCCCAGATTGCCATGCACCAGTATTCAAAAGCTTCCCAGAGCCCAAACAGTGCTCAGAAGGAAGCTGAGTGAGGAAAGGAACTGCCTGGACTAGGAGATCATCCTCCAGCCCAGACAAGAAATCACCACAATGAGAGATAGGACACAGACTCACTGCCCTCGGGGAGTGCTAAGGATAAGACCACATCTCCAAAGAGTAGGAACAAGTTGGAATCAAGCCAGGGCCTAAGGCTGACACGTGGGCAGGGGGACATCAATGCAGAATGTCATGCACAAGATGAATAGCGGGGACACCCTTTGCCCTGCCACCAAAGTGGCGTTTACACAAGCTTCTGGCAAATTCATGAAACAAGGAGGCCATTACACTGATGTGCCTACAGGAGCAAACCAGAACCTGAGGCTGGACATGGCCCAAGGTTACAAAATCAGAATGCTAAGGACAATCAAACACAGATAGCCATCTAGGCATTAAGCTGTAGACAGTCCAATACCTTCCTTTCTTTGCTTCTGTACCTTCTCTGTATGTGTTTCCCCTGATTCCTGTCCACAGAGTGCTCCTAACCACTTCTGGTTTGCCACTGCCCCCACTGGAATCAATTTTTGCTCAAATAAACTCTTAATTAAAAAAATAAACTAAATTAAAAAAAAATTCCAAACAGAGTAGAGCTTTGACTCAAGCATGAGACCTTTCTGGGCACTGAGCCCTTCCCTTGCAAAGTCAGCCCCTCCTGCAACACAGAAGCCTTGTAAGACTGTAGGACCCGTGTCACTCTCACCCACTTTGTTCCTGCATTATCATCCGTGAACACAGGGAGGGACTGGGGCAGCTGTTAGACCAGCCTCTCTGGAGGAGAAAGGGATGATGCAAACAAGTGAGGAGCCCCCTGTCCAGCAGCCACCAGTTCTTGTCCTCCCACTCATGCCCTGAGGTGACCCAGAAAAGGCCTCCTGTGACAACGGTCGACACAGGCAGCAAAGGGAAAGACATCTCAGGGGTCTACCCTGCAGTTCCCAGCTGGGATGTTGACCCCTGAATGCACAGCTAAAGGGAAAAGGAAACAAATGCTCCTCTGTGCCCAAATGGAGTCTTCTTTTGACATTGAGGCAGCGTGTGGAGGAGGCCATTTCTCAGCCGGTATGCTGCCATCTGGGCATGGACCGCTCTCATCGGGGTCTAATATCCCACCTCTTTTAACACCGGGGCTGCAGCCACACTGCTGTTAAAATACACTGCCATTGGCTGTTCTCTGCTTAGTCAGTTTCTTAAGACCCCAGGCCTGTTTTGCCTCTCATGCTTCATGATGCAGAGCCAAGAGGGCTCCTAGATAGACTGCAAAAGAGTGGGGGCTGCAGGAAAGCTGCTGGAGGTGTGCTCTGTCAAATCTCGATAAGCCGGAGCATGGGCTACAAAGGAGAAGCCCCAGGAGGTGGGAGCCTTGCTCAGAATCAGGTGCCAGAGGTGGGAAGTGCCAGGCGGAAATGCCCCAGTCGCCAGACATGCCTAGCTTTTCTCCAGCAGCCAGCAGTGGGGTGGACGGAGACAGTGTCTTAAAAAGCAAGCAAGCTCAGTGCCATGATGCCTGGCATGCAGAAGTGCTTGCGTTTCTGTCCTGGAAATTATTTCACAAAACAGAGCTCTTTCTGTTGTTTGCCAGCTCGACCCCACAAGAGTCTAGCCCTCAGCAAGGAAACCAAGAGAGAGGAAGAGGGATGCTCCTCCTTTCTACTGGCTCCCTGGAACCCACAGCCTTCCTCCCTGCTGCAAAAGACGCTGTGCTGTCCTAACAATGGCCAGGCTGTGTGGAACAACTGAGAGCAAATTAGCAGTGGGTTGCTCCAGCGACTTTCCGTACGATTTATTGGCACCTGTGTCTTGTGGCTGCTACAGCCTATCAGGCTAATGACACATGATGGGTGATTAAAGTGCACGTCCTTAAATCAAAGCTGTGCCTATGGTCAGAGATGGCAGCAAACAGCCCTGGGAGCTTGCTTACCCCTCTGAGCAGGAGGACCTCATTAGGAAAACAAAAAACAAAACAAACAAAAAAAAGGGACTGCCATCCTAACAAGAGCAAGTTCTGCTCCTGGGAACCTTCTCCTCTTTGCAGATTTTCCTGAGCTCCTCCCCAGCACCTGTGAGAAAGGGGGAGCTGGGGGTGGGCCCAATCAGCCACAGCCTGCTGGGCATTCCCCTGGTTTGGTGGACCCCCATTTTCACCTCTCCTGCAGGGAGACCCCAGGGGACAAGGGACACAGGACAGGAGCAGGCAGGGAGATTTCCCAGAGGAAATACAGCTGCATCACCTTGTTTCCCTCCCTTTGGGGTTCATGCTTGAACAAGTGGAGTTCATCATTTCCCCTTTCCCTTCATCTCAGGGCTCCATGACTGAGGATGTAATATTCTGTAGGGCTCTCTGAGCTGGTAAATTCACCTCTGGCATGCTATAGGCTCAGCACCTTGCAGCGTTCTAAATCTGGACAGACCCCTGAGGCTTTCAGCTGCCATGCTGCTGCAGCCAGGGGCAGGAATGGGGGACCCAGGCAGAAGGTAGGGTGTGGCTCCATGAAGAACAGTCCTTGAGTTCCAGTGAGATCCAGGTTCCTGTTCCTTTAAGTCTCATCAAGAAGTATGTCCAGGGGTCTATGTGAGTATGAGCAAGAATCCCTGACCACTTCCCAAATACCCAGCAAGGACAGGGATGGCCAAAAATTGAGGTCCCAGCAGAACAGGACTCTGCCATGGGTGATGCTTCATACTCAGGACTGAAGGTCAATGAGAGCCAAGACAAAGGGAAAGCAATAACAGTAAGACAGTCAAGAGCATAATTAGAAGAACAGGCAGACACTGACAGTGTGTAGCCTGGAAGGCCAAAGGTTCATATCTCAGTTCCTTAATCCACCTGCATGAGGAATCCCCAAGATGCTGGATGCTTTGTGCTAAAATTGAGAGTCCCAGGCACAGCAGGATGGTTGATTGCCCTGTATTTTACCTTGAGCCCATCTTTGACCTTGATGAACCCAGTCTCATCTGAAATATGACAAATGCAGTGATGCGAATTAGCATACAAGTGTACTGAAAGTGTCTGGTATGTTCCCTAAAACAATGTAGGGATTCAGCAATAGTATTATAAAAATAGTATTCATGATATTTCAATTAGAATAAGATGTCTCTAAAAGTAGTGAGCTCTCTGTCAACAGATGCATACAAGCTGTGCCCAGAGGAGACCCTTCCTGGGTGGCTGAAGGGGGTTGAAACCTTGTGCAGGACCAGGGGACCCGCTGAGGTCCTGTCCCTCTGGGGAGTCCAGGACTTCTAGGAGGGAGGGTCTGTGTGCTGTGAACAAGGATATGTATGCACATTCTTAAAGTTTCGAAGAGGTTGTCTGAAGGCAACTGTTGCTCTGAAGTGTGGGATGAGCCAGGTTTCCAGGCACAGCCTGGATGCTGGGATTTAAGTCTGGGGAGCCCAGACTTGAGGTGGACATGACCTCATGGGAAAACACTGTGCAGCCAGGAAGGTGGACAGCCAGCCCCCACGATGCTGCACGATGGAGAGGGGAGGTACACTGCTCTAGGTTGTCTGCCATGGTGAGTGAGACCAGGGATGGCTCTGGCTGATGGGCAAGAGATTGCTCCCCTTCTGGAGGCTGCATCAAGGGGCTGTCCTCTGGGAGACAGACCGCACTGGGGCAGAACCCTTGGGGTGAGAGGCCCCCACTATGACCTGGATCTCAGGCTTTGGTAGAAAGGTTTTGAATAAAGGCACTGGCCTCCTTGTTGTCTTTTAAGCCCCAGCACACCATCGCCTTGTGCAGTTTTTGAAGAGGTTCTGCTCACAGTGACATTGACTTCACAACCTTTGAATTTAAATCCAAGAGTGCTCCTGTCCTTGGCTGGGTCCTGCAGTTCCAAAGCTTGGGTGGGTTAGAATCTCCCCTCTAGAAGGCTGGGGATTCATGGACTCTGTGGTGAGCTTAATCCAGGCAGCATCTTGAAATGTCTACAGTATATTCCTACAAGGGTAAGGCAATTTTAAGGAAAAATCAGGGGCATGAGTCAGGAGCATGGATAAAGGGGGAAAACGGCTGTTGCATTTAAAGATGTCAGGAGGATGGGGGAACCTAGGCCAAGGTAGGAAAAGTGCTATATGGTGAGCTGGGAATGAAAATTTTAGGTTAGCTTGATGCATATTTTGTAGCTGGTTTCAAATTGCTTTACCATCCCAGGTTCACAGTGGACATGCATGATGGAGGGCCAGCTAATCCAGTGCAAACCGAGGTTATTTGACATTTCCTCTGGATGGATCAACCCAGAATTTCTGAATCCCCAGACAGCCTTGCTGTGGCCTCCTTTTATCTCAGTGGCTGATCAGCGAAAGAGCAACACCCACATTGTGACCCCGTTGCAATGCCAGGACCAGCTAGGTGATGGCTGCTGTGCTGTGCTGGGCGTGGACAATGTGCCCAGCCTCGCTGCTGATGAGAGCATTTGAAAGAGTCCTGACAGGCCATGTCCACAGAGGCTGCCAGAAATAATTAGGTGCAGCTTCAATGAAAGGCTCCATCCTCCACACATCTAAGATGAATGGCGGAAGAGTGAGGGTGTGGCTGTGAGCGCTGTTACCTGCTCCAGCCTCTCCAAGACCTTCTCCTTCCTGGTGCCCTTCCCTACCCATAATGCCCATTCCGGGGATGCTGAGGCCACCGAGCACCTTGCTTTTCCTCTTGTGATGCCTTGAAAGGCATCTTTCTGCCCATTTCTGGGCACCCACATCCTGTGGGTTATGGGAGTGGAATGTGCGCAGGATGCCAGGGTGTTGATGCATCTTGGAAATGGTAAGAAGGTAAAGCTGGCTGCAGGGCCAAGTGGACACAGGACCAGCCTGTGATGGAGGCCCCCACAAAGCACATATCAGAAGAATACTGAATGAGAGAACAATGTTGGCAGTATGTAGATGGAACTGCGTAGGTTATTCAAGAGTGAACTGTTCTTTCCTCTGCCTTTTCCTGCGAGCCGGCAGCCCCTAGGAAACATGGGCAGATTCTGTGGCAGATCCCAGTGACCCTGCCTCTGAGGCTCATACCTCCATGGGATCCCTCCCTCTTGAGGGTGGGCAGGACCTGCGAGTCTAACCAACAGAGCATGACGAATGTCATGGGACGTTGCTTCTGTGTGTAGGTTACATTTCCGTCTTGAGACTCTCTTGCATGTTTTGGTAAAGCAGCAGCCACAGTGGAGACATCTTCATTGCAAGGAATGGAGAGCAGGCTCTGGCCCTCAGCCATAAAGGAACTCAGGTCCTTAGTCCAAGTGCTGAGGAGCAATGGATCCTGACACCAGCTACATGAACTTGGAAGCAAGGCCTTCCCTAGGTGAGCCTTCGGATGAGACCTCAGTTATGTCTCACACCTTGACTGTGGCTTTGACAGACACTTAAGAATGCTCAGATTAGCTGTGGTTGGCTGCCTGACCATGGACATGGGGAAATGATAAATGTGCACTGCTTCAAGTTGCTGAGTCTGGGATAATTTGTTACAAAGCCACAGAAATGAATATGTACTTCCATGCAGTTAAGGTATGCATGGCAGGTCTATGCTTTGGTAAGACACAAAAGCTGTCAGGAATCTACTTATGTTTAGGACTGCCTGTGTAGGTCTGTTGAATTCTTGGCTCAAGTTAAGAAAGTCACTTGCCCATAGATATGAACACCCTCATCTCATATCAGTTTTATCAGTAACAAATGAGAGGGTATTTTTTGACTCCTTTGTTTCTTTAACATTTTTTCAGAGCTGGAGCAGGACAGAGAAATACTGCTATGGGGTCTCTTTTAAAACACCCTATTTGAATGCTGGGATCAGGGAAGATTTTTCTTTCACTTATCACTCCTTTTAAAAAGATCTGGGAAAAAGCACAATTAATATAATAAGAAAAAGTATTTTTACTTAAAAGGGCAAACTAAGTGGCCAAGAACATACCAGTGGGAGCTGAGAAGAACTTATACTCTTATCTCGGATTTCATTCTTTGACTCAAGGTTGAGGATCAAGGTGTCCTGTCCTTCAATTTTCAAAAGAATACCAGAACCAGTTTCCCACTATTTTGATACTTACAACCATTATGCCAGGCCCCTTTCCTTCCTAGTGCAGAAAACAAAATTGGGAAACATCAAGAAGGAAGACGAAATTGTCCCCAAGTTATGAGAGAGTGTTAAAACTTGTGTCATTTGCCGTCCACCCAAATCCAAGCAAAGGAGGCTAATAGAGAAACTTGTAGAGCTTGGGAGTGCCAAACCAATAGGAGAATGAAATTCATACTCCCCCGTTGCTACTTTCTGCCATACGGCTCTCAGGTAGCCTGAAGTAGGGGCTGGCCATGCCACGAGGACAGAGCGTGTGATTAGAGGGTTGGAACTTTCAGTCCCACCCCCTGATCTCTGTGGAAAGAAGGGGACTAGAGTTTGAGATCCATCATGATCTAATCAGTCATGCCTCAGCAATGAAATTTCTAGAACAACCCTGAACAGCAAGGCTTGGAGAACTTCCTGGTTTTGAAAATATCTGTGTCCTGGAGTGGCAATACACCTCAACTTTACAGGCACAGAAACTCCTGTACTCAGGGCTACCCCTGATCTTGCCTATGTACCCATTCACCTGGCAGTTAATTCCCATCCTTTTTAATAAAACATTAATTTTTAAACACAGTACTTTCATGAGTTCTGTGAGTCATTCCAGAGAACTCCTGAAACTGAGTGGGTTGATCATGGGAAACTCCTAATTCATAGCTGGCCACACAGAAATAGGTGGCCTGGGGACCCCACTTAGTGCTGGATTCTGAAGTTAGGAGAGTCCCTCAGGACTGGGATGAGACACCAACTAGGTAATTAGCATTTGAATTGAATTGAATTACAGGACACCCAGTTGGTGTCAGAGAAAAGAGTTGGAATGTAGACTACAGGCTTTGATGGTTCAGGTATTAGAGAAATCACCATAGCTAAGATTACAAAGCCTCCTTTGTCCCTCACTCTCCCCTCTTATAGTCTGCCAAACAAAAGACCCAGCCCTCCAACTAGGGGCAGGGTAGAATGCAATGGTTTAAGCCTGACTGACCATTACTGCATGAAGGAGTTTGTAGAGAGCTTTGGAACGGGTCCGAGAAGTTGTCAGAGGAACTTCAACAGAACCAGCTAAAGACTGTGATGGGAGAAAAGTGAAAACTGGTTCACTCTACTTCTCCCACATGCCCCCATCAAGACCAGACTTTTCAGTGTGCTCATGACTATAATATGTACAGCCAGCAATATTAAATGCTTTTAATTGTTATAATCATAAGATTTTCTAACTACCTAGGGCAACATCAGACCTGCCTCCAAGGGATTTGAAGTGCACTGAAACTTAACACAAGGACCAAGGTGACTGGCATAAGTCCCAGAAGTCCAGCCCCAGCTCCAGACAACTCCTGATGACCCGCTCAGCTTCAGGGTGTTGTGCAGCACTAGCCGGGCCCTGCGTACAGCCACACCCCAACTTCTCCCTCTGTCCTTGGTCTTTCCTGCCCCTCCAAGATGGCTGCTAATTGGTGTTGATCGCAAGACTCTCCCACCAGCTTTCTGCTCCCAAATTCTCATGTCAGAGTCTGTTGCCCCTGGAAGCCACCCTATGACACACTCTGTGTTTTTTCATTTTCCATTGAAAAAACCAGCTTCCTCAAAGTCTCCTCACTTATGAAGCACGTGCCAAGTGCAGAGTACCACCGGTCCAGTTAGTGCCTCCTCACGCCACTATCCTTGCTTTCAACTACACCTGTTTGCCTCTGATTGTATTATCAGTGCCAGCCTGTTACCCACACGAGGGCGAGGGCCCCCAGTTTATTCACCATCACATCGGTAGGGCCCTGCGCAGAATGGAGTATAGAGCGCATTTTCAAGGAATGCACATGTCAACAAAAGATGTTAAACCACGTTAAGCAGATGATTTCAGTAGATTTCATTTTTTGGCCCATATTCCCTTCTACCCACCCATTCATTCAATCACTGAGCACCTACTGTGTACAACGTGCTGTGCTGGGTATTATGGGTCAGGTGGCAACTGACCCATAATAATAAAATAAAAATGACCCACGTGGAAAGTGACCCACTTAGCACTCTCTCATAATAAATGGCTTCTGCTCCATTTATACTGTGTGATTTCAGAAGCAAGCTGCTACTCTGCACCTCGCTGTTTTGGTCTATAATGCTGTTATGACACATCTGTTATGAGCATATGGCTCTTTGCTCCAATGGTTCTGTCAGGGCTGTGAGGACATTCATAGTCCAGATCACAGCAAAGGCAACAGGCCCAAAAATGGTGCCCCAAAGATGTCCACACCCTAAACTCTGGAGAATGTATGTTACATTTCAAGGCCAAAGATACTTTGCAGGTGTAATGAAGGTTGCTAATCAGCTGACCATAAAATAGAGAGAAAACTCAGAATTATCTGGGTGGTTCCAATGTAATCACATGGGGCCTGGGACCCTGGTCCATAAAAGTGGAAGAGGAGTCAGTTAATTAGATGTAGTTGCAGAAGAGGCAGGAAGAATGAGGTAGAAGGAGAGTCAGAGGGCTTTGAAGTATGAGAAGGACTCAACCCGCACTTCCTAGTTCTGAGATGCAAGTGATTCTATGCATGGGACAAGAAAAGGCTCCTAGGGGCCAAGGGTGACAGCAGGTGACAGCCATCACGGAAACAAGGGCATCAGTCTCACAGGCACATAGAGTAGAAATCTGCCAAGAGCCTCAATGAGCAGTAAGCAGCTTTTGCCCCAGAGCCTCCAGGAAGCAGTGCACCCTGACACCTTCATTTTGGCTCTGGGAGATAGAATACAGAGACAACAGTTGAGCCCACCAGATTTCTAAACCTGCAAACCCTGAGATAATCAATGGGTATTTTTTTTTTTTTCTTTTGAGTTAAGTTTTTGGTAATTTGTCATAGCGGCCAAAGAGAACAAAGACAATAGGCATTCAATAGATATTTCTGACTTGAGCTTTTAAACTTGGATATTCCCAAATTAAAAGGCAGCAGACTCTGAGTATTTATAGAGAGAACATTCTCAGTTCCAACTCTTAGTAAACAATGTGGAATTCCCATGGAGCGTTAAAATGCATGATTTTGTGGAGGGAGATGTTTAGGTTATGAGTGCTGAAAGGCATGTGTGTGGAAATATAATCCTTCCTGAGCAGCCAGACTACCTGCTCCAAAATCTGTATCAGTCAGGGTCCTCCAGAGAAACAGAACCAATGGGATAGATACATGGATAGATAGATTGAGGTTAGGAATGGGCTCATGCAGTCATGGGGACTAGAATCTGTAGGGCAGTCTGGAGGCCCAGGGGAGAGTCAATGTTGTGGCTCAAGTCTAAAGGCAGCCTAGAGGTAGAATTCCTTCTTCCTGAAGAAAACTATTTTCCTCTAAAGGTTTTCAATGGATTGGGTAAGCCTATTCACACTATAGAAGGAAATCTGCTTTACTCAAAGACTATGAATTTCAATGACAATCACATTTAAGAAATAACTTCACAGCCACATCTCTACTCATGTTTGACTGCACAATGGGGCACCATGGCCCAGCCAAACAGACATGTAGCATTAATCATCAAAGTCTACCCCTTGTCAATAGCACCCACATATTTCCTTAAGCCATACTTTGTCTGCAAATAAAGGTGAGAGCAAGGTCATACTTTCATCTAACATGATGCAACTATCCTGTATGAGAGCAAAACCACTAATCCCTCCCCTCAAAGAGGATGCAAAGACAAGTCAGGAAGCATTAATTTTCTTAATGGTCATGCATGTCCCTAACATGGCCAAGGCAAGTCATTACTGATAGCATGGTGTGATGACAGTGACAACAAGCAGGGTACTGTGTACTCACTAATGCAATTTAAGGACAGAGGATGCCCCCTTCTCCTCGTTTTCTTCACAGGGGGATGCACCCTCCCCTTGGTGCTGATCACTTTTTACCTAAAATTGCCTTTCTCTCCTCTCTACCATCCAGAACAAATGCCTCAGACTCAGAACCCGAGGGACATTCTGATTTGACCTGTTTCCATTTCCCAGCAAGGTCTCATTCAGTATAAAATCTATAATGAGCCACAGAAGATGGGGCATTTGTGTTGCATCTCTGGGGGAAAATATTGTTCTCTTGTAGAACTCAACAGTATGCAAAATGTGCAGACGGGACATATATTCTGAAACTTCCCCCTCAGGGTCTTCTGTGGTCTGGCCTCAGCTCTCCTGCTCCCTCTGTCCTGCATGTTTCACATGTAAGCAGTGGTAAGAACCTATGACCCAGGGCCCAGAATAGGCTATTCTCAAAGGACGTGAACCCATGAAATTGTTTCCATGCTGAATGTCCAATAAGAGATAAGCCAATCCACACAGTGAAACCTGATGCACCATTAGAAAGAATAAACAGGAACTATGTGTATTTATCTAGAAAGACAATTAGGATAGGTTATCAACTAAAAAAAAAAATCAACCAAAATATGTTGTGTACTTTCATTTTTTTTTAAAGGAGAAGCTGAAAGATACAGATACACCCACTACGAGAAATAACAGAAGAGGCTGTCCCATTAACCTGTACTGCAGTGCCACATCCTTGTTGCTCTGTAAGGATTTTGTCACCTCTTCCTTGAACTCTGCTCTTTCTCCCAGCAGCATCACTGAAGGAACACACCGTGTTTTTCTTCTGCCTCAGGGCCTTTGCACTGGCTATGCCTTCTTTCTGGAATGCATACAACTTCTTCCCTATTCAGTTAAGAGTCCATGCTGAGCAAATACAGAAGCTAAGTAATAAGTAGAAAACAAGATTGGGACTTCCCAGTAAAGACCAGATCCGACCAGACCAGTGATGAGAATCAGGTCATGACAACAGGAAGTCGTGCCTCTGGCCCCTAAGCTAAGTGTTCTCTCCATTTCCTAAGAGAAAAGACTAAAATTAGAATCCGATGCATTACATATATCTTATCATTCTCTTTAGAGAGAACAAGAGTATTGAGACAGCTGTTGTTGACCAATGTGTCTGCCGTGTGTATAAAATCATGTACGGTCCTTTGGTGTATAATACACAACACTGACAATTACAGTTTTGCTCTGGGGCCCAGAATGAGCTAAAAATCAGGTGACCTCCTCATTAGAGGAGGTTCTTTTTGGCCTATGTGTATATGGGCTGTCCTCCTCCATAATGGGCCTTAAAGTCAGCAGATAAGTGGGCAGGTGCACATGGGACTACCTAGCTTGAGGTGCTAGAATCAAATGTTGAAGCATGTGGGGATTTAAATATATTTAAATAGGTGGGGAAATAGTATATTTGAAGGCCAATGGCCAACCTGGCTCCTTGTTTCGGCTGTAGTGGAACTGCAAAGAGCAGATGGCTGGTCACTGCCCCGGTGGCCATAGGCATCCCGCCATGACCTACCACTGCATCACAAATGTTCATCAGCAAGCCTTCTCTGGGGTTGTTGCCTTTGGATGTGTCCTAACATGAGTAGTTCAGATTGTCCCTGCAGAGGGTCAAATCTGGAGTCCCCAAGAGAAAAGTGAGCATCGCAGCCCTGACATCATATTCTACATAGAATAAATTATCTGAGGGAAATCTCTAAGCCTCACCATCTACAAGTTTATGTCTCTGCACCAGCTCACAAGGTCCACAGAAGGTCAGATGATTCCTGAGCTCACTGCAGCTGAGCTTGCAAAAACAACAAACAAAACAAACAAACAACAACAACAACAACAAAACTGGCCTGTACCCTTGGGGACATTCTGGAGCTGACTTTCTTTAGGTGTGACTAAACAAAATTATCCAATATCTTCTGCATCCTTTTTGAGATGAATTGGATTAAAACCATTGAGGTGGGAGCAATGATTCAGAGAAATGAGGAAGAAAAAGTAGCCCCTGACGTCCAGGGGTTGTCTGGGCACTCCCAGGTGGGCCTCCGTGTTCTCTTGCTGAAAGTAAATGACTTCACACAACGCCGGCACCGGACCAGACCTCTCTGTGGCTGAGACGGATCAAGATAAAACACCCCTGACCCATCATGTCTGAACACAGGCAAGAGCATGAACGTTGCCCAAATAAACCACAGCATGACTAAATATCCACTATTCTGACTACTGTGAGTGGCTGCCGCATCTTTCTAAGCTTTGGCCTGGGCCCACCCCTCACCGAGTATAGAAAAGCTTCATGAGAATGCCGGATCCAAGAATTGCTCCTTTTCTGGATAACATCCAATCTAGTGCCAAGCTCTGCTTCCCTGATCCTTTGCCCAAATCACCTCACACAGACCCAGCCACATAATGTATCTTTTCCAGCACCACCTTATGGAGACACCCCACTGGCACCCCATGGTGTGCTTTCTCCCTTATGTCAACAATACACCCTACATGTTCCACTACCAGTGTGGCTGATTCGGTCTGGTTGCAGGGCATCGACAGAAAGGAGGTGGGAGGGAAGAGGTCTGGGGATCCAGCTCGGACGCTTGAGTGACTCCCTGGCACATGGCAGGAACTCAGCAAATGTTTGTTAAGTGAATGAGAGACCTAAGCAATGGGTTTTACTATACAGGTAACAAGGGAAGCCAAAATATAGATACAAAATAGCATATAGACTTCAAAATTCTGTTTGGGAAAAATAATAAAATATGTCTGGGTCCCAAATGGAAAAAAAAAATGTGCATCTCCAGTAAGGGACCTATACCTAGAGAGAAAGGAGGGCAGTCCCAAGTTTCTGCTTGTGAGGCCTCAATATTTTACAGATGTGGGTTCCTCACCCCATGGAAAGATAAACACGAGGGCAGAACAGAGACAATTTCAAGTAATGGCGAAGGGAAAGGGCTGGAAGTGGAGGGGTCAGAGAGGAAGGGCTGGTACTATCACACATTTCACATGTTATTAAGATATGATTATTTAACCAAGGGACATGGGTGTGGACATTTAAAAAAAAAGCAAAGCTCAGGGTGCCTGGGTGGCAGTCAATTAAGTGTCTGACTCTTGGTTTCAGCTCAGGTCATGATCTCAAGGTCCTGAGATCAAGGCCCACATCAGGCTTTCAGCTCAGTGTGCAGTCTGCTTGAGACTCTCTCTCTCTCTCTCTGCCCCTTTCCCATTTCATGGTCTCTCCCTCTCTAAAATAAGTAAAGAAATCTTTATTTTAAAAAAATGTAAAACTCGGGGTGCCTGGGTGGCTCAGTGGGTTAAATCCTCTGCCTTCAGCTCAGGTCATGATCCCAGGGTCCTGGGATCAAGGCCTGCATCTGGCTCTCTGCTCAGCAGAGAGCCTGCTTCCTCTTCTCTCTCTGCCTGCCTCTCTGCCTACTTGTGATCTCTGTCAAATAAATAAATAAAATCTTTAAAAAAAATGCAAAACTCTATGCACAAGTATCCACGAGCATTTAGGATATCAGCATAATAGCTTCCACTAATTAGGAGTCCATCCTCACTCATTCTGTAGACGCTCTACTGTGAAAATATTCTATCAACAAATGCCCACAGCTTTGGATAGTGCACACGGTGATCTCCGTCTTATAGATAAGGAACCTGGGCCTTGGAACGCTTGGGGAACTTGCCCAAGTTTATGTAACTAAGAAGTAGTAGAACTGGGATTTGAAACCAGATTGTCTAGTTTCAAAACCCAGACTCTGAACACCTCATATGCAGAATTTTTAAAAAAATATACCTTTATTGAGGCTCGATTCACATACCAAATGCACACTTTAAAACATGAGTTTCATGATATGTGAATTATATCTCAATAAAAGTATAAATTTAAAAAAATCCCAGGATACCTAACAACTTCTCATTGGCCTGCATAATAGTTCTGAAGAGTCTGGGTTTTGAAATTAGATAAATTAGAAATTCAGCAAAGAAACAGAATATATATTTAAAAAGGAACTAAATAAAGTCCAAGAACTGAAGAGTACACTAAAATGAGAACTTTAGTTCATGGGCTTCATATACACTGGAGACAGCTGTAGAAAGAGTTAGTAATGATAAAATAGATTTAAAAATGGGCAGTCTGGGGGTGCCTAGATGGTACAGTCAGTTAAGCACCCAGCTCTTGGTTTCAGCTCAAGTCATGATCGCAGGGTCATGAGATCGAGCCCTGCATCAGGCTCAGCACAGAGTCTGCTTAAGATTCTCTCTCTCTCCCTCTCCCTCTGCCCCTCCTCCACCCCCAAATAAATCTTTTTTTAAAAAAAAACAAGCAATGTGATGACAGAAGGAAAAGACTGAAGAAAAATGATTTAAGTATCAGAAAACTTAGTCCTGGGCCAATACAAAGTGGACTAACACATGCGTCCTAGAATGGCAGCCAAGAGAGAATAAAACAACAAAAAATTATGTGAAGAAATAATGGCTGAAACCTTCTCAGGTTTAACGATCTCAGGTTTAAAGCAAATCCTTAAACCACATCAACATAAACACAAAGGAAACAACATATAGGTACATGACAAACTTTGAAATCCCAAGAGAGTGAAAATCTTAAAAGCAGCCAGAGAAAAAGGACCCATCAAGTGTAGGAGAGGTCACCCTGAATTGACACAAATTCAAATTCTTAGAGAACCAAAGAATAGTTCTCCAACTGGTCCTCTAGTCAGGGGCTTCTATCAATCAGGGACAAGGCATATTGGTTTAGGACCCGTTTATAGGAGATCTAGTGAGTTTTTAAATCCATCCCACGGTTATTTCCCCAGTTCCAGAATGTGGCACTTGGTAACAGCAGAATGCCCACATGGTTCTCAAACTGTTGAGTTAGGACTATTATACTAGGAAAGGCCGAGTGGAAGCTAGGAGAGTACAGTAAACGAAAAATAAAACCATATTCCTGGAAGGACTGGAGAGATTAGCATATTGGGGACATGGGTGGTGGTGGGAGGTGGAGATGGAGCATAGCAGGAGAGCTAGTCACCGAGGAGGGTCCCATCAAGGAGCCATGGGCTCAGCTCAACATGGGGGCTGGAGGGATCCTTCTGGGTTTCTCTTAGGCAGGCTTTCTAAACAAAGGCCAAGAGAAGCAGAATCCAGGCAAATCCTTGAGCCCCAGGGCAGATGCATTTCCTCCAGTCTCCTGGGACTGCAACAGGCCCACCACCCTCTCTGCTGGCTGCTTCTCTTGCCTCCCTGTGAGCCTCCCATTAAGTCAGATGCAACTGAGGTATTTGAGTGTGTCAGAATCAGACAATACTTGTGTTTATAATAGATTAAAGCTGTCATTGTTATAACACTTTTCCTCTGCTCAAAATCCTTCAATAGTGTCTCATCATCATTGAAATTAAGCTCAAAGTCTGACCATGGGCCTAGCCTCTGCCTAGCTCTCTTAGTCTCATTGTATACCTTGCGCTCCAAGCACATGGACTCCTTGGGGATCCTCAAATGTAACCAGTTTCTACTGGAACCTTTGCACTTGCTATTCCATTTGCCTGGAATGCTCTCTCCAAGCATAGGCACAGCTTATTTCCTCCGTTCATTCTGTTCTCTGCTGCGCATTATGTTGTATACCTGCATGCCTGCCATTTTCTCCATGGCAGTGTATTTTCCATGACAGTGATCTAGTTCTGTCTTGTTCACTCAGTACACAGCATATAGGACAGTCCTGGATGCTAGTGGGAGCTCAGTGGGTACTGCTGACTGGACAAGGGGACAGATATGACAAAGGACAGCCAGAGGACAAAAGGAGGCAGCTAGGTAGTGACCCCATGACCAGAGACCAGATGGGAATGCAAGCGTCTCAGTGGGTAACCGCATGGGGGTGACAGCTAACTGAAGACTCAGAACACTGATGCCAACACCCACAGAAGGCCGTGGGGGAGGAAGGATCTTAAATCAACTGAGAAACCCTGAAATAGCTGAGATTACCCCTACAAGGCAAAAAGAACTTTTCTGCTGCTGGGTAGAAAGGAGTCTCCAAAGAGGAGGAGGAGGAAGAAGAAGCAAATAAGTAAAAGAGAAAAGTACACTTTCTTTTCCTCAGAGGAGTGCCAACCATTCCAAGAAACAATTTTAAAAGTGCTGTTTGTAGTTGCCATTCTCTTTCCACCAGGCATTGGCCTCCTGGCTTTGGGACAGCAGGTGTTCCTCAGGCCTACACATTGTCATTGACCCTCAAATGCCATTCCTCCCCCAGACCTGTCCTACCCCAACCTAAAGCACCATGCTTTACTAATCCTTTTAATAGTTCCTCAACCCAAAGAAGGCTCCTCATTCCTTCAGAGATGTTCATTTCAGGCTGAATTAATTCCCGTGAATTGTTGATGATACTCTCCCTTACCTATTTCACTGGGATGTCTCCAGCTGCAAATGAGAAAACCCTGACCCACATTGTTTAGATGAAAGGCAACCAAGTAATTGGTCTTCTCATTCAACTATGAATTCAGAGGTGGAAGATTCTAGAAACAGTATGTTAGTGGTAAAACTCCACTTTTCCAGTTTTCTCGACTCTACCTTCCTCTGTGTATTGGTTTTATCCTCAGGATAATACCAAAATGGCTGCCACGGATCAAGATGCCCCTCCAGATAAGGTCAAGAATGAAAAGAAATGAGCATCTCTTACAGAGTCCCCTATTAAGTATAAGGAAATCTTTTTCAGAAGATCTCTTCTTACCTTTCATTGGCCAAAACTGGGTCTCATGTGCATCCTGAAATCAATTACCTACAAAGGGAATAGGCTGCTCCTGGGTTTTTCAGACTAGAATTCACATCCACTGGCTTAGACAGATTAGGATTCACCTGCTGCAGTAGGTGTAGTGAGCATGAGCTCCCCTCAAACACAAGACTTCCTGAAGATCTCTGTTATCACTGAGTGCATTAGTGTTCTAGGACTGCCATAGCAAAGCACCACTAACTGGGTGGCTTAAAAATGACAGAGATTTATTCTATCAGGGTTTGGGAAGCCCAAAATCTGAAAACAAGGTGTTGGAGGGTTGTTCTCCCTCTGAAGACTCTAGGGCGGTGTCCTTCCTTACCCCTTCCAGTTTCCCTTCGCTTGTGGCAGCATCACTCCTATCTCTTCTTGTCTTCACATGACCATGTTCGGTCTGTGTCTGTGTCCAAATTTCCTCTTTATGTAGGGATATCAGTCATACTAGATTAAAGGCCTCTTCATTCCAATAAAATCTCATCTAAACTAATTTCATCTTCAAAGACTCTATTTCCCAATAAGGTCACATCCTAAGACACTGGGGGTCAGGATTTCAGTATATGAATTTGGGGGCATACAATGCAACAATTAACACTGAGAGACAATACAGGGAGATTGAAACCGGAGTTGGCAACAAATTATAGCCTCTTGGTCTGTCTTCCCAATTTACAAATTCCTTATTGACCCCAAAGAATCTTCCACTGGTAGAATTTCAGACTCATTTAAGCAGTGAAATGCAAGTGTTAGGTGGAATACAAAATGCTCTACCTGGAAGGAGTCACCATCCATAGAGAGTCTTCTACCAGCTGACATTGCCCACACCCCTCAAGTTTCCATTCTTACTTTCCCATGCTTCTTCCCATCC
This sequence comes from Lontra canadensis, assembly GCF_010015895.1. Taxonomy (NCBI): domain Eukaryota; kingdom Metazoa; phylum Chordata; class Mammalia; order Carnivora; family Mustelidae; genus Lontra; species Lontra canadensis. Next base: position 5,087,984 of record NW_022631023.1, on the reverse strand, counting down.
TTTAGATGGGAATGCTAGACATCTCCATGGAAACTGCAGATATGTTTGGCACTTGGACTTCAGAGGGGAAAGGGCGAGGGATATGAGTGTGAGCGTATGTGTGGGATAAGTTGGAGTGGGGGCCAGTGGATGCTGAAGTCATGAAAATGTGTCAACTGGCGGTTTTTGAATCAGGGACCCCTGATATTCTATCACAGCACTAATTTGTCTTATTGGTGGGGAGTAGTATACTGGAATTCAGGAATGAGGTTGCTAACTGTGACAACAGCACTAACATCAACCACAAAAGTGGCCGCCATTGCTCTGCTTCGACCAGACGTGAGGAATTTTGCCGAGTGTTTCGCTAATGGCTCATGCCAGCCTTACAAGGACCCTACAAGAGACGTATGCTTGCTGTCTTTGGTCTAGGGAGGCTCAGTGAGAGGATGAGTCACTTGTCCCGGGTAAGGCAGCTGGGAAGGGGTGGAGCCCAGGCAGTGTGTGTCTGGAGCCTAACTGACAACCAGAGTTAACGCACTCTGATTCATTTACATCACGTAGGGCATAAGGCCACAGTAAGTGTGGTCATGAAGCAAAGGCAGTGCAATATCAAAACCTACTTTTCAATGGGACCCAGTCTTTTTCCTGACTCGTGGTTGCTAACTCCTCCTTAGGCCCCTATAAACTCTTGTCGTCATCCTGGTTGCTCGCAGTCCAGTGCTCTGTGAGGGACTGCTAGGAAAACGCACAAGGTCATCCAGGGTGAGACTTTCCAGAACAGTAGTTCTTGATGCTTTGTAATGGATCCTTCTGAGGATACCAGGAAGGTCACAGTGTTTCCTCTTAGAAAAAAGCATATATTTTTGCACATGATATCTAGGGGTCCCAGAACCCTCTTGGGATTAGCCACAGCCTACAAGAGCCCATGAGTCAAAGCTTGATTTAGAAGCTCCTGAATTAAAATATTGGGGAAAACAGCATGGACTAAGACCCACTCCATTACCTTGGCAATTTAAGAAATTTTTTAAAAAATGTAGTTTAGTAATACTCCATATTCAATCTCTCCTTCCCCTTCCTCTGTGAGATTGTCCACAGACAAAACAAGCCTTCATCTTATTCTTAAAGGAAAGGGTGTCCTGTCAGAGTGACTGTGAAAAGATCAGAGAGCATTCTGTGGCACTGATTAAGGCTATCGCAGCTTCATGGAGGGACACCTGGGACCATGCTCCTTCCTTCTAGGCATCTCACAGAGCAATCATCAGGACCAGAGGAGATTTTTATACAGAAATCTAGGTATAAGGCAAAGATCTGTGTGTCTCGGGGTCAGAGTGTAAAGACAGGAAGTCATGGAGATTGAGTGGAATATCCAGGAGTAGAAACGGATTCTCAGAGGCAGGGGTAGATTAATGAATGCCATCTCCAGTATCTCCCTGGCAATGGCAGAAATGAGTGGCCTGAGGTCCCACCACATTACCAAGGTTTGTCCAGGAATGGCCAAGCTTCTGAAGACTGACCAGAGCTGACGTGAGCTGGTGGGTTACATGCAGAGCAAGACCCAAGTGCCTGATTCTGCCCCGCACCCAGGGACCTGCCCAGGATGAGCCTGGCAGAGGGAGGCCTGGGAACCAAGGCCCCCTGGCGCCTGAGGGTCAGCTCTGGGAGGCAGGGGTGTTCACTGGGTTCTGAGAGTAACCAGCTCTCCAGGGAAGCTCCTGCTCCTGTTCGATAAGGGATGCTCTTTTTCTGCTGCATTCAGAGACCGAAGAGGAGCCCAATGTGCACTGAGGCCTCAGAGCCATACAGAAGTCAGTACTCCTGGGAGCGTGCTGGCTGCAGGCAGAAAGCTGTAGAGGAGGGTGCAATTTTGGTACCTGGGAGAAACATGAGGGACCCAGTGTTTGGGGCAGCTCTTTTCTTACCACAGAGACAAGATGCCCCAGATCTCACATGGTCTGGGTGTGGAGGGAAGAGGCTTTGCCGTCCCCAGTGAGCCTGGGGTGAGGTCTGCGGCATTGTCACCAGAGGCCAAATAGAGAGAGGATCCTGGTCCCTCTGTCTTTTCTGGCAAAGTCCTTAATAATGTCTGATGCTTTGAGTCCCTATTCTGGGGATGAGTTTTGGTAAAAGCTAAACTATAATTGAGATGATAGTGCAGAATCAGAAACAGCAAGACCAACAAAGTTGAAAGGATTTGCTCTGCTTATCTTTCTATCCCACTGATTGCTGTCCCTGACTGTTCATCCCCCATGTGATTGCCTCATCTCTGCCCACAGACTCCTCCTCACATCTGATTTCAAAAATGTGTGTGTGTGTTGGGGTGACAGAAGGTTCACTGTGCAAACTATTGCAGGAGGCTCAGCCTGTACAGTTCCCCACATGCCCTCTGAGCCCTCGACCGAATGCCCAGGAGAGAGAGAGTTCTGCTCTGTAAAATGTGTGTAAAACCCAGCACCAGCCATCCTGGGAATCCAGACTTCTCATCGAGAACCTCCCTTCACTTCCTGACATTGCTTAACCAGGAAGAAAGTTCTCACCTTTTAAATTCAGAAAAACTTGCAGCTTACGTTTTTAAATGACGTATTGAAATGAGAGAGTACTTCACATTTTTATTTAAATAGTGAAATTTCCTTTCTTTCAAAACTTTTTTTTTTTTCAGTTTGAAATCCCCAAACTTTTTGAAGTCACCTGTGCACTGTGCACAAACTTCAAAAAGTCAAACTTTTTGAAATCAACTTTTTGATGATTCGTCAACAACTGCAGTTAGGGAAAAGACACTGGCTGTCAGAGTTTCGAGAGACACCACTCCTGGGGGTGAACATCACACAGACAGTGAAAATACCTGCCCTTGGCTCTTGGAGGTCATCTATCCTCTTCCTTCTTCCTACCCTACAACCTTTTAATGTTCTTCTTCAGAGTGACTTTCTGGAAATGTGCCAGTGCACAGCACCATCGGCCTCTATGTTTTCTCTTTCTCTCTGAACAACAGGATCACCTACTATTATATTTGTGCATGCTGGCATACGCAGGCAGAGTACTTTCTATGTTTTGCTGTATCTTCACAGATGTTATTCCATTTAATTTTCATAATAACCCCCTGAGGAAGGTGTGATTATTCCTATTTTACAGGCTCAGAGAAGTAAAGCAGATTGTCCAAGATCACTCATGAGAAATGGAGAACGGGAAGAAGAACCAGACTGCTTTGGGGGTGCAAACCCAGAGGTGTCTGGGGTCCCTATTGATTACAACATGTTTCTTTCTTTTTTTTTTTTTTTTAAAGATTTTATTTATTTATTTATTTGACAGAGAGAGAGATCACAAGTAGACAGAGAGGCAGGCAGAGAGAGGGAAGGAAGTAGGCTCCCTGCTGAGCAGAGAGCCTGATGCGGGGCTCGATCCCAGGACCCTGAGATCATGACCTGAGCCGGAGACAGTGGCCCAACCCACTGAGCCACCCAAGCACCCTGATTACACCATGTTTCACCCCTCCAAGTCCACCACACACAGGCTTTGAGGACTTCAGTCCTCAAATTTTGGCCCAGAACATAGGATTCCCTGTTTTTCCCCAACAAGGTTTTCATTTAGGGGCTACTGCTTGAAGGGAGTCAAAATAGTGATTACCACCTCAAAGTAGACTTGTTACCAGTTTTATGTGATAAATTCCAACAATACTGAGAAATTTAGAGTCTGAAAGATTGTAGTCAACCGTTTGGGGAAAAGGGGAGAAAATTTCATCCCTTCTTTAGTGATCCCAGACAATGGTTTCGCAGGGGTTGGCCAGTTGTGTCTCTGTTAGTGTGTCGTTCCTGTCCTGCTACAGTTTGAAGGGGTAGTTAGTTCATTTGGGATTATTTTTCTGTGTCTGCATGGAGTGCTGTGTGCGTGTGTGTGTGTGTGTGTGTGTGCACATGACTTGGGTACCTGCCATTTTTAGGGCCATATTCAGAGATTAAAAGAAGGGATGCCTCAGTGGCTCAGTCGGTTGAGCATCTGATTCTTGGTTTTGGCTTAGGTCATGATCTCAGGGTTGTGGGATCCAGCCCTTGCAGTGGGCTCCACACTGGGCATGGAGCCTGTTTGATTCTCTCTCTACCCCTGCCCCATGCTGGCACACTCTCTCTCTTTCTCAAAAAAAGAGAGAGATTAAAACAAAGGATGATGGGATGATGCTCTTCCTCTTCTTGCTTCTACCTGGAAGGCATCTGGGTCTGGTGGATGCACACTGTAGATGCACATGTGCTTGTGGGTGCATGTCTACATTTTAGCACACCCCTTCTCTCATCCATAGAAGTAACAGTAAAACAGTAAAGAATGCACCTGATGAAAGCCTGGTAGTGCCAGATAAGAAGGGTCTAGAACCTGCCTTCCTGCAGTGTCAGGTATAATCCTCTTCCCACCCAGAGAGACGTAAAATCAGATGGCTGTGCTCTGTGCTCCAACATCCTTTCTGTTTTCTTAGTAAACAAGCTGTACATCAAGCAGCAGGCCTCCCAATGCTACATGTGTTGCCTCCACACGTTTGTTTTAATCCACTTAATAGTCTTCTCAAACACACACACAAAGGCTCACCCCTTGTTTGTTGTTGTTGTTGTTTTCACAGTATCATTTGAGAAACAGACCTACTTACTGGATATCTCCTGTCTCTGTGCTTTGATATCTCTTTCTTAAGTTTTTTTTTTTTTAACTTTTCAGAATTTAAATATTATGATTATAAAAAGTTAAAAATACCAGGCATTGAAGCTGAACTAATTTATAAAATCACCAAGGGCTATAAAAAACTGGTAAAATTAACTGTCACATAAATGCACCTCTCTGCTAATAGATGGTGTGGTTTGAGAGAATCTGAATCTGGCCAACTCTAAGAACCACTTCCCTTTGATGTGTGCTCACTTTAAACATTTCCCTGTCTAACCCCCTCCAGGGACGAGGTACAACATTCAGACAGAGCTCTGATAGGTAAATGAGCAGCCTTAGGAGTTTTGTTTTTATGTACGTATGAATGTATATATTTTAAGTTGGCTCCATGCCCAGTGTGGAGCCCAACACAGAACTTGAACTCACGACCCTTAGACCAAGACGTGAGCTGAGACCAAGAGTCAGATGCTGCACCAGCTGTGCCACCCAGTGCCCTGCCTTGGGAATTTTAATTTTTTTTCTATCTCCTCTCCGTTCCCTCTCCTTCATGCACCTGTGTCTACCCTCAGGGACTGTACCTGTTGAAATCCTCTGCATCCTCTAGGACTGAACTTAAATGCTATGTGTTTTCCTTCTGCTGTTGTTGATCTTACATAAATATATATAATAATGCAATATACAAATATAAATCACACCCTTGTCTGTGTGCCTTCACATTCTCCACTTTTTTCTAGTGCATTCTACTAGGCAGGAATTGTACACATCCATTCCTGATCATCCTACCGGCAAGAATGTTCACTAAGGGCAGAGAGACATCTTTGTGCCCCTCCCCTGCCAAACTCCACTACCAGCTCCACAGGTGTGGAGAGAAGAAATATGGGGAAAATCAGATTCTGCATTTTTAAAATTCTACTCACTTGTAAAGATATTTTTCCTCATGAAGCTCTCCTTAATTTCCTCAAATGACAGTTCTATCCTTCTCTGAAAGGCCCATCTGTAACACATATTATATTATTCTCCATCTTGCGTTAATAATTGTAAGCTCTACATTCTTCCTTGTTATCTCCTCTTCCAAAACTTAAGCTCTTTCATTCATGAGGGTAAAGCCCATGGATGATGTATTTACATCCTCCATATCTTGTATCCTTGTATCTATTAGAGCACAAATACATACTTATGGAAGGGGAAGATTTTTATGATTTTAAAATATATCAAAGTTACAAAATATAACCAAATTTATAAATCAAATATATTTGATTAAATATAACCAAATTACAAAATATATTTCTTTTATTGGGGAAAGATGGATCAGTATTGGTTCACATTGGTCCTCAGCTCTTGGTTTTCCTTAGTAGCTCATCAATTATTATTTTTTAATTACCATTTCAACTTTGGACTTAGATGTTCTAACCATTTGTCTTCAGATTCTTGCAAATCAGTTCTTCCAGAGTATAAATTTAGAAGTCAAATTTATATACTGGACATCTATAAAACATATTTTAAAGAAAGCCTATTTCAGAACTGTAACTTTTTGATGATATTAAAGTATAGCAAATAAATGAATTCTGGAACACTAAAAAGAAATTTTAAAAAAGTATATCAAATAAATAGCTTGATATTTTCATATTATTTCCATAGACTAAATAATAATAGACTAACTAGAATAAATTCTTACTGAAATAGGACAGAAACCAGTCTTTGTGCAACCAACTTAAATATATTACACACACACACACACACACACACACACACCCCACTGAGTTTCACTTTTAAATTCAATCCCCCTTATAAGTGATATGGTAGAGGTCCTTTCCAGTCTATCCATAATACAATTAAAGTTAAAAAAGGGAAAGGCTGATCAAAGCCTTGTCAGGATGAAATCACAATTTATCCAACAGAAAATTATATACATGGACAAAGATGTAAGTCATTCGCTATAAATTAGATGCACAACCATTTGTTAAAAAGCAGCACTCAGTGAAAGTTGGCCCATTTTATATCCTTTCTTTGATGGTTCAGTTACCAAAGTACAAAAATAATTTCATTATATGTTGCTTCCCCTATAAAATGGGTCAGCAACATGGACCCTAGGCAGGGTGTTACATGTGGCCATCTCATAGTTGTGTGTCTTTGGTAATGAGGTTTCTGGTTGCTTGATTTCATAAAGATCTTTAAAAGGAAACCTATGGCCAAGACAGCTTGCTAATGATAAAGTGCTTGGAAACAGACCGTTGGAAAGAGCACATATGACACCATGTGTTAGGTTCTTCTGCAATAAAATCAACAGAATAGGAATGTGGGTATTAAAGTCAGAGGCCCATTCACTTGTTGGGTTGCCCAGAGCCTATACCCAAGGCCATGGGAACCAAGGGGGGGAGGAACATGTGGCCCCAGACATGAGGGCACATGGTCAGGCTATTACAACTGGCTGAATTTCTGCCCTCATCTTCAGTAGTGTTCCCAAGAGAGCAAAACCTCAAACCTCAGCTGGAGTGAACCAATGTTTTGTTTTGTTTCTAAACAAGTGGGATGGAGAAAATGGCAAATTGAGGCACAGAAAGACCTATTTAGGTAAAACAAAGCATTCTTCTTCCTTACTTTTGACCGTGAGGTACATGGACTTGCTGACGTCCGCGCCCACATCGTTGCTGACCTTGCACAGGTAGTAGCCGCTGTCTTCCTCCACGACATGCTTGATCAACAAGGACCCGTTGCTCAGGACCTGAATTCGGCCATTGAGGGCAATGGGTTGGAACTGGGGAACCCCAGCACCTGGAGGAGAAGGGAAAGGAGGGAGAATGATGCAATGTGATGCACAGTGAGCTCAAATTCACCCAGACGAGTAATGAGAAGGGAGGGGAATTTACATCCAGAGGGCAGTCATGGGATCCACCATTTTTTTTTCCCCCAATGTGGACATCCCTGTTTGGAGAGAAACACATTTACTTCAAATGACACTATTTTGAACTCTGGGATAAAGAGAAAGAGACCTTAAAGGTCATTTCTATACACACACACATACACACACACACACACACACACACACACACCCCAAATCTGATGAGTGTTAAGTAGCTGATAAATTATTCAAAGACATCGCCATGCAACAAGCACAGTGGTTGTCTCTCCTGAGACTAAATAGAAGCCTTGTGTCCCCAGGGAATTCATATGTGGATAAACAAGGTATTAACCAGCTACATTGCTCCCCCCTGTGTGAGGGGCATTGGTTGGGACTAGAACGGTATGATTTAAGATTTGAAGGGCTGACAGAGCTTCTCTATTTTGCAGCCTGAGTCTGTGGATTTGGGGAGAGGGTGCAAGGGTGAGGACCAATTGCATGTTCCTGGAGAAAGCCCACAGCATGAGCCACGCACATGCTCTAGGGAGGGCCTGTTGGTCTCTGTGGCCCCAGATCCTGTGTGGGAGCCGAGCACATGTGCCATCACCATACTACTTGTGCGGGAAACTTCAGCCTTTATATCCAGGGATGGAGAAGGAAGATACTTCCTCCTCTTGTCTCTATGCCAAACTGATCACTTACCCATTGGCATCCCTCAGCCCACAGTGACAGGGACTGCGGCTGCGCCTTCCCTTCCTTCATTTCTACAACTAGTGTCTCAGCCCCACCAAAGGGATGAGGGAAATCTGTACTGTATCAATGGGACACTTCAGACTGAATAAGAAGGACAAGCAGAATCCCTACAACAGGTGGTTTCTGCAAGCAGAACTGCTACAGAGGACATATGAAAACATGAACTTAAAAAAAATAGAGTTCCCCGACGGCTAAGGATGGAGGAAGACACGAAAGAATGCTACTTTCGTTCTAACAACGAGAAAGAGAGGCTGTTAATCTACAAATCACTCTTCTCTGAGTAATTCAGAAGGTCATAGGTGAGTAGGTAAACTCAGTTGCAGAGAGTTAAAAGTCTGGCAAGGACGTGTGGGTCTATAAAGAACTGCATCTTTGGCACGGGGTGGGAGGCCAAGGACCTCGGCACGAAAGCAGACAGGAAATAAAGAACTGGAAGTAAGTGTGACCCACCATGGTCTCGACTTCCCTTTCATGCACCAGGGCCGGAATTGAATAAAATATGGAGACACACCAAAAAAGCAAGAAAAAAGGACCAGAAAGAAAAGTATCAACAGAATTTGGCATGGAGCTCTCTCAGACAGGGCTTTTATGGTAATTATGATTAATAATAAACAGGTGGGGGTTCAGAAAGAATCCTAAAACTATTAAACTATGAAAGAGACAAAAATGATAAAAACAAAAACCACAGTATTAGATATGAAGAAATCCTTATACAAGCTAATCACTGGATTATACACAGCAGAGGAAAAAATTAGTGAATGTGAAGCTAGGTCAATGGAAAATACCCAAAGATAAAGAAAAAGTGCAAAAGAGTGAAAAATACAAAATGGATTGTCCTGGAGTTCTGAAACTATATCAAATCTTCTAACATTGAAAATTAGACTCCCAAAAAGAGAAGAAGAAAAAGAGCAGAAGAAATAAGACTTGAAATACAGAAGACTTGAATACCATTATTAATCAAGTTGATTTAACCAACATTTACAGAACTCTGTACCCCACAATAGCAGAAGACATACTGGTTTTGAGGGCACATTTGACACTTACCAAAATAGATGATATTGTTAGATGCAAATGTCAATAGATGTTATGAGGTAAAAATAATACACGTTATGTTCTATTTCCGCAGCAAAACTAAAATTGAAACCAGTAACACAAATATATCTGGAAAAACACCCAAATATCTGAAAACTAAACAACGCATTTCTCAATAACTCATAAGTCAAAGAAGAAATTACTACAGTAATGAGAAAAATACATATATTTGGGTTGAACAAAGATATAAAAACACCACAACAAAATTTGTGGGGTGCAGCTAAAAGTGATAGATGAAAGTTTGTAGTATTAAATTATTATATTAGAAAAGGAAGGAGAGCACAGATTAACTATCTAATCGTCCACCTTAAGAAGCTATTCTGAGAAGGGCAAGGAAAACCCAAAGTAAGGAGAAGGAAGAGAATGATAAAGAGGACAACTGAAATCAGTAAAATACAAAACAGAAAAACAATAGAGATTACTGATTTATAAAGCCAAAAGCCAGTTTTTTTCTTTGAAACAAACCCATATCATAACTAAGCCTCGAGCTGGACTAATGAGAAGAGAGGACAAAATTTACAAATAAGCATAATGAGAGAGGTCATTGCTACAGCCCTTACTTGAATGGAAAGGATGACAGCAGCGTATCAGGACTAACTTTGCGCCAATGAAAACTTAGATTGAATAGATACATTTCTTGAAAGGCACAAACTATCAAAGATCAATCAGGGAAAAGTGGATGAAGTTAATAGTCTTATATCTACAAATTAATTTATACTTTAAAAACCTTCCACAAATAACATCGGTTTCAGTAGTCAATATTACCTAATACTTAAAGAAGAAATAAAACCAATTTTACACACTTACAGAAAATGCAAACTCACTTTACAACTGATTTTATAAGGCAAGCATCATCTTGATACCACAGTCAGATGAAAAGCATATGAAAAAAAAAAACAACTACAACAACAACAACTAGAGACCAATATTCCTAATGAACACAGACATAAAAATCCTTAATGAAACAATACCAAATCAGATATATCAACATACACAAAACAACGCATCATGGCCAAATGAGATTTACTTCAAGAAGGCAAGTTTGGTTTAAATTCAGAAATTAGTCAATGAAACTCATATCAACAGACCAAAATAAAAACACAATATGACCAACTGAATAGATACATTTTTTTTTTTTTTACAGAATTCAACATCCTGATAAAATCTCATAGCAAATTAGGAACAGAATGAGTTAACCTGATAAAAGATTTCTATAGAAAGCTCATAACTAAATCATATATAATCAAAAAGAACCTCCAAAAAATTTCTAGAATCATAGTGAGCTTAGCAAAGTCATGGCATATCAATATAAACAATTTAAAATTAATTTTATTTATACATATATTAGTTATAAGCAATTGGAAATTGAAATTTAAAAAAATAATACATTTGCATCAAAACATGAAATGTTTAGAAATTCATTTGAAAAGATATGTGGGAGTCTGGCCCACTAAGGACTACAAAAGTTCTTGCCAGCAATTAATGAAGACCGAAATAAATGGAGCATGACACCATGCTCCTGGATAAAAATTCTCAATATTTTCAGACAGTAGGAGGAAATCTTTTTTCATAAAGAGCTAAGTAATAACTATTCTAGGCTTTGTAGGCCACATTGTTAAAACTACACACTCTGCCACAAGAGTAGCCATAGAAAATACACAAATAAAGCTGCCTAATTGGGCCCCAATAACATCTATTTAGAAAGACTGCTTGTGGGCAGGATTTGACTTGTGCCCCACATCTGGCTGACATCTGGTTTAAAGGTATGGAAGAAGTAAACGGCTATAATTATAAATTTGGAAGGCGGAGGGCATACACATTTGGATTAGTTTTGTGTCAGGTATCTGATGTATGAAATATCATAACATTTTAAGTAGAAAACTTTAAATTTATCTTATTCATAAAGAATTCAAAAACAGAGATGAAAAGTATTAAAGACATAATAGTATTTTCCTAATTGCAACACATCAGGGCGCCTGGGTAGCTCAGTCAGTTAAGTGTCTGCCTTCAGCTCAGGTCGTGATCTCAGGGTCCTGGGATTGAGCCCTGCATCCAGGCTTTCTGCTCAGTGGGGAGCCAGCTTCTCTCTTTCCCTTACCCCTCTCTCTGCTCATGCTCTCTCTCTCTCCCTCTCAAATAAATAAAATCTTCTGCAACACATTGCATTTCACAGCATCAGCTACTATTTTCCAAAGTGAGACAAAATGAACAAAACCAATCTTATCCCTAAATCTGTTCACTCTTTGGGAATAAAGAAGTTGTCAAAATGTTGAAAACGCAAACTTAGAAACATGTGTAATATGTATCCCTTAAAACAATTCACGGAAGATTTTAACAAATGTTTGATGAATTATGAACATGCCAGTAAGTGAATGATTGGTTTTTGAAAAATAATTAATGAAAGCTATCTGCCAGCTTACTATGATGGTGCAAACTTGAGAATCCCATATCAGGCATCTGAGAATTTTTGATGAAACATTCAAACAGTAAAAAAATAAATTGTCCTCTTTTTTCTCAAGACCCCAATCCCATAATTTCCCTTCTTAATATTTTACAAGTTCATATAAAAATGTGCTTTGTTTTTACCTAAATGGGATTTATTGTTCAGTTACTGACCAACACTGGAGTGGCAGACACTGCACATAGCTATGATCACAAAAGACTATAGCCCCTCTTTCAATCATCTCTGAAGCTAGCGGCCTCACTGTGGGGAATGTGAGCTACCCCATGGAGAGGTACCTGTGTGTATGTCCTCCAAACATCCCTCTGTGAGGACCTGAATCCTGCCACACAAGAGTTAGCTTGGGAGGAGACTCTTCTCAGGTTGATCCTTGGCATGACTGCATCCCTGACCAACACCTTAATGGCAATGCTGGGAGAGACCTTGAACCAGAGGACTCAGCTAAGCCATACCCAGATGTCTAAACCCAGATATAAGGAGAGAATAAGTGTGCATTATTTCAAGCCACTAATTTGGGGATAGTTTGTTACAGAGCAACAGATCATCCATACACTGAGAAACTAGGTAATAAGGTAATCTTAAACCATAGTGAGCCCACAATATTGCTTTTTAAAAGATTTCTGGTTATAATTATTTTATGATTAGTTGACTTTCTTTCTTATTCCACAAGATTAAGGACCATGTTGCAAGGGATATCTCCATTTATTAATCAAGGCACTAACAGAGTGGAAGGTGATCTCCTACGTTAATGCTTGGAGTGAAAATCTGTACATTTAGTGTAGAAATGCACGAGTAACATGCTTACTGAAGGACACATCAATTTCATTTCAATCAGTGCTGGCTGAGGGTTCATTTTTTCCTCACACATGTACGTGATTGATCGTTTTGATCTTCATCAATAAAGTATATATCTCATTATTTTAATTTTCACATTTTAACTATTTTTTTTGCATTTTTCTTTGTTTTCGAGCATTTTTTCACAAATGTATTGGCAATTTGGATGTGTTTTCTTGGTGAACAGTCCATCCATAGGTTTGGCCTATGTATCTACTGAACTTTCTTTCTTTTCCTTCTTAATTTGCCAAAGCATTTTGGGTCTTAAAAAGCATTTCTATACTCCTATTTTACACAAATCAATTATTTTTCTTTTTTTTTAAAGTCAGGAATAGGTGTCAAATATTAGCAACTATTTTTCATTATCTGTTGAAATGATCATATGCTTTTTCTCCTATAAAAGTTGACCATTTGTTTTAAAATTTTGGTTTTATAAATTGTAAAATTCCTTTTCATGGATCACATGTTCTTTAGGGTGAAGATAAGAGGATATTAAGGAACTTATAATCAAAGCAAAAGCCTTTAATTTTTAAGTGCTTAAATTTGGTCCACATTTTGAAAATCTGTAAAGGCGATTGATGTCCTTCTCAACATTAACTGCAAGAAAGGAGCCAGATCTAGTCCAATGCACACAACCAAAAAATTCAGCCAAATGTAGGATTTAAGGAATATATCCATAAGTCAGAAACCAGGAAATCTGAAGATGCAATAGGATTTGTATAAATTACATAAAACTGTGTATAAAACCCTAAAAACTCTAATGGAATGCTGATAGAGTATGAGCCAGTTATAAGATCATTCATGTCAAAAAATGTATGTTTGCCTTTCCTTAAAGAATTTCCACCAAAAAAATACATGCAATATTTGACACATTTATACCAAAGAATTACAACATAGACTTTAACTGTGTTGCTAAGCTGTTTCAATTAAATAGCAGAAAAGGATTATCTATTAATTCCTATCTAGAGTGAGAGAAGCCTCTTCATTCCTAAAAGGTCTTAACTAAGACAGAAATAAAGCATAAATGCATTTGGAAAAAAAAATTAAATGTTTTTATTCATTAGGAAATGAACCTAACTTGAAGGGTCATACAATTTATTAATCTGATCATAGTTGCTAAACAGAATAATAGTGAACCAATTCATCTACCATAAGAATAGCAAGCCCAAGGGTTAGTATTTGTTTAATTTGGGGGAAGTAGACCTTGTCACAGTTTGATGCAATTATTGGTCATCCACTTTAGGTTCATCACTATTGTAAAGAGCAAAATTTAACATGGCGTGTACAATATTCAAAATTCTGTAATCTTATTGGCATGAGGTAAGCACTCTAAGTAATTAGCTAGAAGATACACTATAGCAGCCAGAAGTCATTAATTAAAAAGCTGTCGATTTTCTGTGGATAGCTAGGGTCAAGTGGGGACAATTTTAATGCTCTATTACACGAAAAGAAAATGTTAAAGCATTATGTAAGGCACATACTGAATTACTGGCTGTGTTAATGCTGTGTGACCTTTTTTATTTATGGAAAGATATGCTTAGCAGTGTTTCCAAGGACTGAAGGAGTGGTCACAGGGAAGAGAACAGCCAGGTGGCAGCAAGAGAACCCACTTGGAAGGCAGCAGTGAAGATGCTGATTGATTCATCTTTTCTTCCACTCTTGAGTCACTACTGGTCTGTAGCAAGAGAGCACTTGGCTAAGAGTCAGAACTGGAACTTACAGACTATGCCCCTGAGAAAATAGCTTATTTTCTCTGCACCCTTAACTTCACTGGATATGAAACAGGAAGAACAATGCATTTGTATGCTCTGTTGGTTCTTGTTCACCGAAGGCAGCAAGGCTGCATGGATGTGAGCATCCATGTCTACATAAGAAATGAAGAAGTTGGCCAACAACCACCTGCAGAGAGTCTCCAATATTTTTGATTTGAAGTCAAACAGAACAGTGCAAAGGAGATCTCTCTGTGCTCCCTGGGCTGCACCCAGATGTTTAGGCTGAGAGCACACCTCTCTCCTCACCAAGGAATGGAAGACACAATCCCTTTTATCCTTCTGGGAGGGGGTGGTGTTTCCCTGTGGAATGGGTTTGTTTTGCTTGCTCAGGGAAGTGGTTCTCCTCGTCTGGGAAGAGGTGGTGGATGGCAGGGAGTGAGCAGCTCCAAAGACAGATGTGGAGATGGAGGAGGGAGAGCAGGCAGCAGCAGCGGCAGCGCGCCTGTTCCAGGGGGAGCAGCTGCAAATGGAGCCATTGCTCAGTGACCAAGAGCTGAGCTCTGGTGCCTCGTTCTGGGGAAGATCCCAGAAGTGGACAGAGGTGGGCTTGGAGGCTCTGGTCCAGGCCCAGGCTCAAAGGAAGACGCTTCCAAGCTCTACAGCACGTGCGTGTGACATTTGTCTCTTTGCTCGCATGGGACATTCTGTGTCCATCCTCATCCTCCTGGTACCCTTCCGATCTCTTCCCTAGACTACAGGGACCTGAAGCCTGAAGAAAACTCTTTCCCACTGAATTGTCGCCAGGCTCTGATTAGATTTCACTGGCGAGAGGTACTTGAATACAGTTCGGAAGGAGCAGGGAGGGAAAACCTGCCATTCTCCTCCAGAAGCAACAAGCCGGGGCAGAGGCTGATGCCAGACGTCACTTCCCGGATAACGTCACTTCCAGGATAACGTCACTACCGGAAGAACATTTTCCCTGCTCTTGAGCCCACGGTGGCTGTAGCCAGAGACCTGAGTAGCTTCTCCTAGTTCCCGTGTTTCTGGAGTTATAAGCGGTAGCTGGTTTTCTCCCACCCTTCCCCAAACTTTTCATGCCTCTAATTCCTGGTGTTGTCTTCTCACAAATCACCACACCCTAAGTGGGACAGTGTCAGGGTGACCTGCTTTGTAAATCTGCATCCGAGTATGCTCGCCCTGCCATTCTGTTCCCTCCAGTCCTTTACATCTGCACCGCTGGCCCCTCTCCAGCGAAGACTGCCTCGCTTGGGTCGAGCAGCTTCATGCCCACCCCGGGCTGGCTACTGCTTGTAGCTCACTAGCTCACACACCAGCTTCGTGACTTTAACTCTACACCCCACTGGCAAGGATTCCTTTTTACTGTTCCGGTAGGCCGTTGGCCCCTCACTCACTCACCAGAAAGTAGGGCCATGGACTGACACCCTCAGCAGGGAGCTCAAGTGACTCCCTCATGCTGATGCCACCATTCGCATTGTATGGCGACTGTGGGTCTCAGGGGCCCCTGCAGCTGCATCCGCCCCAGGAGACCTTCACCCTGTCCCTGGAGCAGGACGTCCCCGAACATTTGCCCTCAGTGTGGTGAGAACAAGGAGGAAGAGGGCAGAGGGAGGGGCAGAGAAGAAGAGAGAAGGGAGGGCAAGATGGGCCTGGGGCCTCTGGTCCTGGGGACCCTACCAAGGCTCAGGGAAATTGTAGATTCTTTGGGTAGGGGTGGGGGGTATCTTGGAGCTCCTCCCAGGACCACTTATTTTAGCCCAGAAGAAGACAGGAGATTTTCATCCCTGGTGAATTTTACTCTACCATCAAAGGAAGGAAATAAGACAGTATGTTGAGTATCCAGCCTTTATTTTCACCACTATGTCACAGAGAGGCGTTGTCTTCTTTTTCGGGTTCTTTGAGCTCTTCCCCAGTTTTAATTCCAGATTATGGTGCTGCTGGGGACAGGGACACTGGATAACAGTTGGGCCCAAGAGCCTGGATGAACCTGATGGATGAACCTGGCGGATGAGCTTGAAGCAGGTGTTGCTGGACAGACCTAGGAGGTTTGCTATAGGTCCAGCAAACCAATGGCTCAGAAGAAGTTGAACTTGAGGTTAGAGACTCAGGGTTCTCTGCCCATGAAGGGAACAGGGTAAGTTGTGAGCCCAGGAGTGCCTGCACACATGCACACATGTTCTTTCTGTCATCCTGAGACACAGGCCTTGGGGACTATGGAGAGTCCTGAGATATCACCTTGACCTTGGGAGAAAAGGGCTGAGCAGGGTCAAGGTGAGGCATTTCAGGAAAAGCCCCTGAAGTAAGAGGAGGCTCCCAAGGTGTTACCTGAGCAGTTGGATCAGATACTGAGCAGTGTTTGTGTCTTGGTCTGACACTGAACATGGTGCTTGGAAGCATCCAGGGAACTGTCACAAGTGTCTGTTTTTATTTCTACAGATTTCAGAACAAAAGAGTCAAGGCCCTGTTGGCCCCTCAACAAGAGAGGAGGGTTTGGGTGGGGGGGCTGAAGCCAAGCGACACTTGGGACACTTGGGGGACCTTGGTGGTAAGGGACAGTCAGGCCCTCTGACAGACTGCACCTATGGGTGCAGAAATGACCACCGTGAACGGCTTTCTGGGGACCATGGGTGTTGCCTGAACACAAGCAAAAGTGCCTTCCCTAAGCAGCACCGGATGCTTAGACACCTCTGAGGAAAATTGGAACTGGGGAGCAAAGCCTCTGCTGAGGAGGGAAGGACAGAGGCAGGGGTGGGGGAAAAGTCAATCTGAGAGAAACAGGCAGAACAAGGAGGGCCCCACCCCTACCGCAGGCCTCTCTGTCCTAGAGAGCAGAAGAAGACAGGAACTCTCCCAAATGAAGGGCAACCTGTCCCTCACTGGAAGAGGAGACATGGGCGGCCTCAGAGGGCTGACAGACTGTGGTTACAGATGGGCTGCTTTCCACCCGGAAAACTGAAGAGGACCAAACACACTTGCAGGCAGAAGCTTAAAAGTGCTCATAGCAGCGGATACACAGAAAGAAAGCAATTAAATTATAATGGACGTTTTACAAAGATTTAAATAGGATGCCTGGGTGGCTCATTGGTTAAGCATCTGCCTTTGGCTCAGGTCATGATCCCATGACCCAGGCATGAAGTGGGGGTGAGGGGTCCGGCTCAGCAGGGAGCCTGCTTCTCTCCTCCCCCACTACTTGTGCTCTCCCTCTTGCTATCTTGTGCTCTCTTAAATAAATAAATGAAATCTTAAAAAAAAAGATTCAATATTAGAGAGATTGTCCATGATATTGGCTGGGAAGGCCCGATGTTTTAATGAGGTCCCTGTTTTCCACATTAACCTTTAAATATATTACACTCTCCCAAAGTTTTTGGAATAAATTTTTCTGGAACTTGATACAATTATCCTGACGTTCATCTAGAAGAAATAAACAGCAAAACTCCATGTGAGAAAGTCAGGATAATTTTAGGTGGGTGGGGGGATGGGGTGACTGGGGGATGGGCATTAAGGAAGGCATGAGATGTGATGAGCATTGGGTGTTATGCACAACTAATGAATCATTGAGCAATACATAAAAAACTAATGATGTACTATATATTGGCTAATTGAATTTAACTTAAAAAAGGGGAAAAGAAAAAAAATAGAGGACATTTTTAGAAAACAAGTGAAGAGAGTGTCATTGTACTAGATATTAAAATATATTTGGAAGAGAGAACCCTCTAATACACATGGTCCCAATGCCAGTGGGCAGATCAGAGTAAAAGAAGTTGGGTTATCCATAGTTTTAGGACCACTGGTATCCAATAATCTTAGGATGATGACCACTGATGTTATTGACTAATTGCTATGTGCCAGGCACCAGGATAAATGCTTTCTATGAATCATCTTAATAAGTCATCCCATGATTCCCCTTATTTTTTTTAAAAGATTTTATTTATTTGACAGAGAGAGAGAGAGATCACAAGTAGGCAGAGAGGCAGGCAGAGAGAGAGGGAGAAGCAGGCTCCCCGCCGAGCAGAGAGCCCGATGTGGGGCTCGATCCAGGACCCTGAGATCATGACCTGAGCCAGAGGCAGAGGCTTAACCCACTGAGCCACCCAGGTGCCCTGATTCCCCTTATTTTATCTGCCAGACACATGAGGAAGCTGTGGTTCACACAGGTTAAATAATTTCTGTGCAGTAACATAGCCAAACAATGCTGTGTCTGGGGTCTGAACTCAGCTGACTTTCTTAACAGATGGTTTCCTAACTGCTTCTCCTAGATTCCCAACTTCATTTATTTTCTCTGGGGGAAAAAAAAAAAGCCCAAGTTTAATATAGCTTAGTGTATAAACAATAGGGTTTGAGGTTCAAAGATGGCAGCATAAAACCAGCATTTCCTCTCTTCCTGAAAACCAACCATATAAACGCAAATAGGAGAAAGAGGGATGGAATAGCTCAACCACAAAGGAGGTAAACGGTCAACAAGCAGAGGTATGTGCAGAAAGACAGGGACAGACGACCGTGGGTGTGAATCTGAGCAGAGGATGTGTCGTCAGATTGGAGGCACATTTGAGGGGCCCAACCAGCACCCAGGACCATAGGTGCCCAGACTGGGTGGGGCTGGAGCTTCCCCTGCACCTGTCGTGGCTCTTAGAATCAGATCTGCAGGATGAAGCGAGAAGCCACATCTTTGGACAAAGTCATCTCTTTCTGGGGATGTGAATTTTCCTCAAACGGGAGTTCTCGAAAGGAAGCCAGCATGTAGCAGCGATACTATGACAGAAGCAGGAAAAGCAACCAGGTAATGGGATCGCACCAGAAAAACGTTGCTGTGAGTTAGACGAAAGCTGTGAACAAAACAGCTGCTTGTCTAAGAAGCCAGAGCTCAAGCAAGAGTGAAATATGAACCAGCAGGAGTGGCGAAAGGCGGGGGGAGGAAACATGAAATCACCAACGTGAAGGAAAAACCAGAGAGAGTGCAAAGAAGAGCAGCCTCGCTGGGGTGAAAGGTGTAGAAAATAAACATGGAAAGACCATACTGAGTCAATGGCTAAAAACCCAGAGAGAAAACAGCTTCTGCAACGGATAGTGACGCCACAGTGGAGAGCCTGCAGAAGAAAATGAAAAGCAGGGAAGGGAGCCAATATTTACAGAAGCAATTTAATCTTCTTTTTTTAAATTAAAGATGTTTAGAATCTGTTGTATTAAATGGCACATCGCCGTGGTGCGACACCGGGCCCAGACGACGCATCTGCCGGCTCTGAAGAATGATTCAGTCCCTTCTACTGGGAAGTCAGGCAGCCCCCATTCCCTCCCAGGAAATAATGTCAGCCCCAGTCTCCTACTGGCCCAACCAGCTCTTTGTGTGAAAAAGGAGCAGACACGCCATTGTGAACAGAGCAGAGCTTGGAATAGGGCTCGCTGGGAAAGAGTGGCTCAGGACCAGTAGCGGCACAGGGTCGGTGTCGCAGCAGAGGAAAATCCAGAGTCAGGCATCGGCGGCAGACCAGCAGGTGGAAGGTATGAGCTCTGACAGTGCAGAAAACATTTATCCAAAATAAATAAATAAATAAATAAAATAAAAAAAAAAAAAAAGAAAAAAAAGAAAAAAAAAAGTATACTTGGGAAGTTCCTCATTGCTTATCCTGGGGATTGAGGGCTGTGTCCACAGAGAGGGAAGCCCGTACTCCTGAGCTGACTGCAGCCTGACTTGCCCTCCAGGAGTGGGAGTGTGCCATGTCTTCTCCCCTTGGCTCACAGCCACAGCTAGCCCAGCAGCCTGGCAGATTCTGAACAGCTTCTCCTCCTGCACTGCTGTCACCCTGACCCGAGGCCTGTCACGGCTCGGGGGCTTCTCGTGGGCTCCAGCCGCAGGTCCTTCTTCCACATCCAGGGCTGATGCACAGACACTCCACCCCTCCTGGATTGTTCCAACAGCTTCCTAGTTTGGGGTCAGCATGGCAGCAGAAGAAAGGGGAGAGCGTCATTGTCACAACTGTGACCCCCACTCACCCCCACCTTGGCATCACCACATCCTTGTAATGACGGAGGGACAGCTGACCTCCTGGGAACTCTCAGATCTCCTTTCACTCTGGCCTGACTTCAAGGTCTTCCTCCATGTTTCTGGAACATTCTGGGCACAAACACACTTCTGCCCCTGGCTTTGGGACCAGCTGGACCCTTGACCTTCCCTGCTTGCCCTACAGACGTGCACAAATCTCGTTTCCCATTTCTTTCAGGCTTCACTGACATTACCTTCTCCCAGGTCTTCCCTAACAACTTTATCTGAAATGCATACTACTCCCCACTCCTCTCTTACCCTCACACACCCAGGAATGCTCTGACCCTTGCCCTTGAATGTTTTTATGACAATACTTCTCTGGGGTCAGAAGTAGCCTTGTCCCTTGGCAGAGAGCAAAGGATGCCCCAGCAGACCATAGGCCAACCACTGGCTGATGCAGTCCCTCCTTGGGGCCGAGTGGCTAACAAGGGGATGGCCCCCAAGACAGCAGCTGAAACTCATTCCTACCACCAAACATTTCTGGAAACATAGATGAGGCCCACTATGGTATTCAGCCCTGATTAAAAAAAAAAAAAAAATCTCTTTAGACAAGAAGACTTGTTTGTCCATGTTAAAGGACAAAAATGTCACAGACAGAATTGGATGTTTCAGACTTAGTGCATCCAGACCCAAGGTCCAAGGTCAAAACTGTAAGAATGCTGTCTTTCCACAAAGACTATTTCCTTCCTGTACCAGCCACCCTCCGCCACTGCATTTACTCTGGAACTCTGCAGCTTCAGGGTTAAACTGTTACAGTTCTCAGACGAACAACCCAAGTCTCTTTTGTTTACATCTTTTTGTCACACATAAGGAAGGTGCCCTCATGTTCTAAATAAATATTTGATTATTGGGAACACGTTCCATAAGCAAGGCTAAATTTTTCCTAAGAAACTTCTTTATCACTTATATAATTAAAGTGATAATATACAATCTCCCTCTTTGCTAACAAAAGATATTTAAAAATAAGCATTTGAGCACCCAGGTGGCCCAGTCAGGTAAGCTGACAACTCTGAGTTTAGGCTCAGGTCCTGATTTCAGGGTCCTGGGATCAAGCCCCACATCAGGCAATGCTCAGTAGGGAGTCTGCTTGAAATGCTCTCTCCCTCTTCCTGTGTCCCTCCCCTAGTTCATGTACTCTCTCTCTCTCTCTCTCTCTCTCTCAAATAAATCTTTAAAAACAAGCAGACCTAGGGCATCCAGGTGGCTCAGTTGGTTAAGTGTCTGCCTTCAGCTGGGATCATGATCCTGGGATCCTGGGATTGAGCATGTGGAGCCTGCTTCTCCCACTGTCTCTCTCTCTCTCTTTCTCTGTCTCTCATGAATAAAGAAATAAAATCTTTAAAAAAATAAGTAGACCTCTTATTTAAAAAATAGTAATAAAATAAGTATAACCCCTGGTGTTATTTTCATTGTAGGAAACAGGCAGTAGTGTGACCTGTGGAAGGTTGATACAGGAATATAATTCTGGCCAGTGGCCAAGGGGTTTTGAAAGTGATAGAAATTGCTTGCTCTGACCCAGCAATTCTACTGGTAGAAATGTATCCCTGGGAAAGAATGGACACCTACAAAGTTCCATGAGATAGAGTCACTGTGACATTTTTAGGATAGTGAAAAGGCAGAAGGAAGCTAACATACACTGTGCAGCAAAATGTTGGGCACACCCAGCTGCCAAGTGTCCATCCTGACCTTTTACTTCATGAAATGGCCCAAGTTGTAGGCATGGCTGCTGCGTGCACAGCTACAAAGCATCTTGCAGACCTCTGTGGGGTTGTTGTTTGTTTGTTTGTTTTGATGCTTATTACTTGGTTTGTTAGAAAGATCTCCCTTTGAGGTAAAAAGAAGAGAGGGGCGGCGGGGATGGGGAGAGGGGCAGGTCTTCAACAATTCCCCGGGGCCAGCAGCAGCAACACAGAGGGGCCCTTGCCTCTGCGATTAACCAGGACAGCTTTCTGTGCCCGATGAGGACTGTCACATGCCAGGCCACCGGGTCTGAACACATGGAACCCACGGAATCGTGGTTTGCAGTTTCATTGTTTTGGAATCTGTTCCACCATAAAAACAAGATGGGGCGGGGCGCAATGCCAAGGAGACACCAAAGAGAAGTGGGGGAGGGGCTGGCCCCCAGAGCAGACCAGCAGAACTGATTTACAGACATTCTGGAGAGGTTTCTGTGGGGGGGATGACTCAAGTCGGGTGGCAGCTCTCTCCCTTCTGTGGAAAAGTTGGAAGTGGCCATGGAGCTCAGCAGGGGTAGCTGCTTGCCAACAGGGATAGAACAAAGGTATAAGCAGTTTGGGTCCCTGATACCCTAGAGGAAAAGACAAACTGGTCTTGAACTGTCCAGACTCCTCATAAGAGAAAGAGTAAACCCTTGTGGCTTCAAGTCACTGAGCCCAATCCTAACAAAGGCAAAGCGATGGAGGGATCTATGGAAGTATTCATGGGAACACTACACAGGGATTAAAAAGTCTTAGTGATTACCCATGCTTATGGAGACAGAAAGACATTCACAGCATATTGATAACTGAAGAAAGGAGATCATAACTCTGGAAGAATCATGATCAATTAAAAAAGCCTGTAAAATTATGAAAAAAAATATATATGAAAAATATATATATATGTTTGTAGGGGGGCAGGTATGAAAGGCTAACCAAAAACACTAAGAGTAGTTATCTTTACCTTTGAATGATGCTATTTGGAGGAAACTTAACTTTATGAAATATTTGTTGCAATTTGTTTGTTTCTTGGTTGACTTCATATTGCACAAAAAAGTTAAAAAAAGGCTACGGTAACTTACGTTGCCCATCAGTGATGGGAAGGAAGAAAATGTCATCAGATCCATGACTGATGAAGCACTATGTCATGTACGAGAAACACTCTATCAAACAAATAAGACATGGAGAGAAGCAAGTAAGTGACACAAATAAGAAACTTACCAAAAGGGAAGCAGAAGTCATCAGTCAACAGAGGATAACAATGTTTCAACATTGTTAGTAATCCAAATATGCAAATTAAAACAGAAAGTGCTTTCAACCATCACACTGTAAAGTTTAAGAATAAAAAGATGCTTTCGAATTGTTGAGGAGGCAGGGGCACACACGGCTCACCCTGCAGTATTTTCCAAAGGGCCCTGGGCCAGCACAGATTGAAAGGCATAAATGTGGTCATGTTACTGTGCTTCTGAGGACTTCCCTAAAGGAGACAATCACACGCTGCCCCACATGCATATCCAAGGCTGTTTATCCCGTGGAGTTCATAATACAGAGAAACTGAAAATAATCTCATGGGGAAAGGGGGAGCCTTGCACAAAGGCAAGTATTAGAAATAATTCTGAAGAAGGTGAGTGTTGTGGGGAATGTTCGTAATACCATACATGGACATATATATATAAACTAAGTTAAATGCATGCTGTTTGTTTTCATGTAATATGTAACATGCGGCTTCAAAGACGACCTAAAATAAAAAGTCACATGGGCAGATACTCTGAATAACATGCATTAGCTTTTTGAATAAACTGCTTTCACATGGACAATGCATGTGGCAGCCTATAGGGGAGTAGCCTCAGGGAATTCTAAAAAAAATTAATTGATTTCCTCCTGTAATGAAGCAGCTTCTAGCATCCTCTTCCCCTGCTCCTTTCTCTCTTGCTCTGGAAGGAAATATATCGGAAAAGAGGTGTAAGTGGCCCATTTGTTTTGCTTTCCTTCTGTTATTTCCACAATAAGGAAATGCAACAGGTTATTTTAAAAAGCAACACCTGGAACACAAACCATAATAAAGCGAACAAATAAATAGTACACTCAGAACAATTAAACACACATAGTGGGTCTTAGATTGTTAAGAGACTGTGATTTATTTGCTTGTTTGTCCCACCCATGTGTGTTTGACCTTCATTTGATCCATAAATTATTGAGTAAAGATGAGTGAATAAGAAAAGAGAGAGAACTCCAAAATGCTGGTGAGCACAGGGAAGAACCCTTCCCTGGAGGAGACTGTAAGATGGACACAAATGATCTCTATGGTGTCTAGAATGTTCCCCGTTAGCCTGCATGTTACATGTTTCTATTTCTGCAACATTTACAGCCTTACCGTAAAACTGGTGAGGCCACTTTGCTTTTGCAGAGAAAGCATGATTCAAATATGATATTTAATATGACAGGCATATTCAAACAAAGAACACTGGATGCTCAACATGGGACACGGATGTGAGTGTTTTGAAAAGACTGTACCAGAAAAACGATATGGAATTTGTCTATTCTAAGATAACCAGGTAAATAAATCAATCAACAATTTTATTTTTAACCTTCTAAACCCGCTTAATGTCATATGTATGTATATGTTCTGGGGAAATGCTTTTCAAACAATGAGCAATTCTGACCATTGGTTCTTTCATCTGCATATGGAGGGGTGTGTGGTGCTCCCCCAGC
Organism: Lontra canadensis; assembly: GCF_010015895.1. Lineage (NCBI taxonomy): Eukaryota > Metazoa > Chordata > Mammalia > Carnivora > Mustelidae > Lontra > Lontra canadensis. The sequence goes on along the minus strand of NW_022631023.1, from coordinate 5,063,200 downwards.
AGATCACAGTCACACCATTCAAGTTGGCAACACAGAGCTTTCCCAGGAGCTGAAATAACTTCCACTGACTCCCTGCCCCAGAAGTGATCTTTCCCAGGGCAGGCTATACAAGACCAGGCACTCCTGGTCCAAACTAAAAACACTCAGATGGACCAGTAGGGGTAAGCCGAGAAGACAGAGTTGGTGGAGGTGAGAATGTATTTCCTTGCCAGAAGCACATCTGGAAGGATTTGAAATGCTCCTCTAGAGCATTTGAATCTTTAGATTCAAACATGTTTCACAGGCAGTGAGCAAACCAAGTAACGTCATACCTTTAGAAAACTTCCACACTATGGTGGGTACAGGATAGCCCTCGGCTGAGCAGTTGAGGACGACAGCCTTGCCATAGATCCCGTCCTGGTCCCGTGGCTGAACCACAAATTTGGGAGGAACTGAAAAGACAGAAATGTCACCTTTAGTTCAGACAACAACACAACTTATTTTAATACCTGTAGGTATGATTTGAAGAATTCCAAGAATTTTAATGAACATTGAAATACAAACAATGTTTGTATGTTAATATACACGAAAAATTGGAAAACAGTATTTGTGAGCTAGAACAAATTAGGAAAATGACCTCATTTTTCCGAATGAGGAATAAATCATTTTCCTAATAAATCAATGAGATTCTTCAAACTGAAGTTACTTTGCACCTGGAAAAACTGGGTTCATGTGTGGAAGTTGACTAAACCCCAGGTATGTGACATTCTTTTTTATTTGTGTTACAGAAGATCTTCGGCAATCCAATCCATGGTAAATAGAATCAGGACCACAATTGGAAGAACAAAGAGTAATTATCGAGAGTAAGTATTCCTCTTGGGTGTGCACTGCTCAAAGCATTTGTGTTTGTTCTTCTTCTAACAGGAGATGAAGGGAAAATTAATGGGCATTCCCTAAAGGCAATAAAGAACATAGCATGGTATTGAACTTTGCCCAAAAATCTGATGAAGACACATAGACCATTATTCTTGATGTCAGCACTCTCCTGGGCCAATGGGGGACAATGGAGGTTAACTAAAGTGAGGTACCATGATGGCTTTATAATAAGTGTACTTATTAAAAAAAAAAAACAGATGAAATAACTGAGTATTTGGTGACTTTTGTGAGGAGCTGAAAAAAATGCATCCCTACCCAAAACATACACATGTCCTCTGTGTAGAACATGCCTGTCAAGAGAAGGCAAATGCCTTGTTCTGTTATTGCTATTCTAAGAGTATTTGAGCTTTCTCTGAAAGAGATGGTACAGGTACTTCTAGAAAAGGCAGCATCTGAAGGTATTAGAATCTCAGAAACTTTTCCATCAAAATCAGAATCTCAGAAAATTCTTCATCCCAAAATGATGAATTATATGATGAACTTTGAACAAAGCAATCACAGTACTATGTAAGAGGAGATGGACTGTGTCCCCTGTATGTCAGACCCTTAGCAAATGTGAGCGTTCTTCCTCTCCTTTCCATAATTCCTGGTAAAAGCTAATCTTGTCTGCTTTGCAGATTCCATAATTCTTCCTTTAGACAAAAATGGGCCTATGTGTTACAGATCAATAGGGAGTCCAACCATCACATGAATGGACTGGTAGAAAGATCAGAATCTAGGTGAGTTAGACACTTAAAAGCATGTTGAAATGATACAAACCATAGTGAAGATCATTGTGGTCATAAAACACCCTAGGAGGAGGAAATGGTAGACATGAGAAGCAGCTGGAGCTGGAACTCACTGTTGTTTCTGAAAGAGATGACAGTGATGGCTAAGAGTACAGAGCCAAGGACTAAACACCAGTGCTTGAGCTCCAACTCTGTTTCTTCCAGCTGGATGATCTGGTGCAAGTTATCAAATATCTCTTGGCTTCGATTTCCTTATCTGTAAATTGGGGATAATTACAGCACTGATTTTATCAGACTGGTGTGGGGAATCAAATGGATTATGATTGCAAATGTCTCTGATCTAAGTGTGCTGGTTTATTTAATAAATGCAGGTATGTCCAGCTTTAACATATCCTTAACAAACACAACTCCCAACTTGCAAATTAAATAATTTATATGGCCAATAGGTCTCTTCAATAATGCTTAACTATTAAGCAATATTTTTTCATTTAGATGATATCCTGAGACATACATATTCAATAAATGTAAATATATTTAAATTGGGTGATAAGGGATGACTATTTCATGTTGGAAAACTTATTCCTAGGAAAAATGCTGGAGATTATATAGAGCAAAGTTTCTAGTAAAAATAATCAACCTCAAGGATAGATTGTAAAGTTTGAGGCACCATGCCAAAATCACTCCAGCCAGGTGGAAGGAAAATATATAGTCATCTATAGTCTATGCTCTGGCTCAACTTCTGCTGACAGAAGGAAACTCTGTCAAATGGGCAGGGTAACTAATCGCTTGCATTTCCTCTGGAAACATGTCTAATTATAATCGATCCATGACCCCTCCCCTCAATTTGGTTCCAATCCAAAGGGACATTACTTAAAAACTGATCAAAGAGGTTTACATGGGAAATAACCATTGACATATTGCAAGTATAAGGTAATTACAGGTGGAAATGGCTTATAAAACTGCAAATTACCTTTCATATCTTCCTCTTTCATTTCCTTGTATCAGGTACTCATGGCTCTTCCTCCAAAATGTATCACATACCCTCAAATTCTCTTCATCTCTTCACTGCCATGCTCTCATCACGATGGGCAGGCAATGTGCGTGGTAAAGTGCCACACATGCTCCCTCCCTCTGGTTTCAGCACACCAAGGGCTGGACAGTTCCACACACCTGCCAAGGTGCCCTCCAAGAGCATGAGTCTCTCTGCTGTCTGGGGCCTTCTTAGGAGTCATACATTCTTACTCACTTTCACTGGTGCAACACAGAAATGTGGGAGACAAACATGTAACAATGAGAGGGCAGGGAGGGGAGTGCCCCTCCTCTCCAGTCCATCCCGTGGAACTATTCTGAGGCACGTTCTATGGCTGTGCTTCTCACACACTGGAGGGCATCACAATCACCTGAAGAGCTGGCCCAAACATGAGTTGCTGAACCTATCTTCCAAAGTCCTGACTCAGTGGATCTGAGGAGGGATCCAAGATACTGTCTTTCTAATAATCTACCAGTGACGCTGAGGCTGCTGGTCCAGAGACAACACTTTGAGAATCACTGTTCCGTGGGACTCCTCGGGATTCCTCAGAGTACAAATGAGTCCCAGCGGCCCACAGCATCAACCAGCTCATTAAAACAACTTTAACTGATATCTTCTCTCTCCTTCTGATCTCATTCTCACCGCCCCCATCCCTCACTCTCGAACCCAGGAATCACATCGCAAATAAGTGATCAGCAGCCAGTCATGGACTTCGAACTCTGCTTTCAGAGGAACTCCCCTTGCAACAAGGCTGGTTCCTGGAGCAGCTTGCTAATGGATCTACTGGCACCTATAGCCCGACTTCAATCCATTCCTCACACACTGGCTGGAAGAATCCAAGACATGAACTGGATGAAGTGAGTCCCTGCTTCAAACCAGCAGTGCATTCCTGTTGTCCCTTAATACAATCCAGACTCTTACAACACTCTGAAGGCTCTTTACGACTTGACTTGACATTCTTCTCTGGCTGTTGTAAGACCCCATCTATCCCCACTCCCATGACTGCTCTTGCTGCTGGGTCTTCACATAAGCTTCTTATGTCTTTGTTTAACAGATTCTCACTTACGATTATTTACATCTCAGCACAAAGTCCACTTTGTCTGGAGCCCCTTACTGATGTTGTGGATGAGATTAAGTGCCCCCAGAGAACCCTGTGTTACCTGCTGTTGCCTTTACTGAGCATGTCTGATATTGCTGCTTTCACTGCCTGTCTCCCCCATCAGGCTCTGCCCTGCAGGAGAATAAGAACCGTCCCTTTCCCATAGACCACTGTACCCCAGCATGGCGCACAGTGATAGGACACAGAAAGCTCTCTGAAAATGCCTGTGGAATGGACTGACAAATAGGTATTATTATTCCATTTTTACAGAATAGGGAAATAGATTTTGTCCAAAATAGCATGGCTGAGTTAATATCACAGATCAGAGTGACCCCAAACCCCAAAGCCTTTGAGAAGGACGGACCTACTTTCTTCTGAGGGTGGAGAACAGAAAGCATTCTAGGAGGATTCTGGGCAAGGAAACACATACCAGAAGTGGAACTGTTGCAATTTGAGCTAAAACTTATATGATAGGACCCGAAGACACAGCACAGCACTCTGTATGGTCTGGGTTATAGTTCTCCAAAGTTACTGGTTCCCTTGGTAAAAATTATATTTGGGATGTATCTGGCTGCTTCAGTTCATTAAGTGGCTCTTGGCCACTGGCTCAGGTCAGGGTCTTGAGGTCAAGAGATCAAACCCCGGATCTGCTTCTGCGCTCAGTGAGAAATTTACTTCAGATTTTCTCTCTCTCCCTCCGTCCCTCCCTCTACCTTGTGCTTTTTTTCTCTCCCTCTCTCTCAACTAGATAAATAAATAAATAAATCTATCAAAAATAAAATTATATCTTGGTTTCCTTTTATTTGTGTAACACTTTATTTGGTACGTTGTAGTGAGCATATATGCCAATCTTGTTGACTTTCCAATAGAAAGTGGAGGAGGAGGGTGATTAAGGAAATAGAAGGGATAGATTCAACCAAATAATTATGTCACATCCCCAAAAGGCAACATAAGCCATTCTTGCCATACACCTTTGTGTCATGAGACTCTTGCAGTCTGACAGTATCTCAAGACCCCAGGGATTCCTTGGAAGGAGCTGAATACTGAAAATTATCTGGAATTTGTGCTTAAAAAATGTGCAAAAACTGGGAGCCTGAGTGGCCCAGTGGTTAAGCGCCTGCCTTCGCTCAGGTCATGATCCTGGGGCCCTGGGATCAAGCCCCACATGAGGCTCCTTGCTCTGTGAGAAGCCTGCTTCTCCCTCTGCCTGCCTCTCCTTCTGCTTGTGTTCCCTCTCTCTCTGTGTCTCTCTCTGTCAAATAAACAAATAAAATCTTTTTAAAAAGTGTGCAGACTGAAAATAAATTAAAAAATGATTAAAAAAAGTGTGCAGAAACTAAAATTTTTTTAATGTTGTGTTTTCAACTTGTAACTTTTATAAGTAATTCTGCCTTTTTAATAGTTTTACAAAAATGTTCTGAAGAGGCTATAAATCTGTTGAATAAATGAAAAAAAATGAGGGCCTTTTAAAATACAGTGATCTTTGGCTTGGTCTGTTTGCTAAAGGAAGGAATTATTTTTGTAGTTTTTAAGAGAGGAAGAGTAGTATGCTTATAATAGAACAGTTATTTCTCAATGTTAGAGGCAGTCAATTTTTTTTTTTAATGTTTGAAATGCATGGCCTCTGAGAAGCTATATATTTCCAAAGGATATAAGCTTCCCTAAGCTGTCAACAGAGACAGGGATTCTGCTTTACTGAAGGCAAATCTGGAAGCTATTTGGTGAGGGGAATGCAGCAGGTACATAAATATTGCCGTTCTCTCCTGGATGGCATTTAGTCAAGATGGTAATTGGACAAAGCCTAGGTAAGATTTAATTTATGACACTGGAAACTAAAATCCAATGGCTTCCCATCACAACCAGAAAGATGGCCTGGCCTTTGCCCTCAATGTTTTCCCTCCTCCCTTACAGAACACTGAGCCCACTGTTCTCTTGCCGCTCTTTGAGCACACAAAGCTCGCTTCTGACTTGGGTTCTTCATGCTTGGTCATTCTGCCTGGCGCTCGCTATGCCTTGTTCCCTCACCTTACTCAAGTCTGCTCCAAAATCTCTTGGAAAAGTCTTCCACTGTCCACCTGACCCGACCCGACATACCTTTCCTATCCTTATCACTCTCAATCCTCCAATTTCATAGAACATGTAGATACCTGACATTGTGTGTTTGTTGTCTCTTTCACTGGAATGTGAGTTTTATGGGGCAGGAACTTGGGATTGCTATTTTGATCACCACTGTACCCCAGCACTCAGAATATCTGGTGTAAAATAGATGTTTAATAAATATTTGTTGGAAGAATCAATGGATCAAGTAAAATGATAGCACAAATATGGTATCAAAAATTGGATCACTAAACATAGCAATAAGGTAGTAGCCTCATGTAACTTTTAGTTTCCTTGCCAAATAAAGGTCAACTCGAAGTCTTTTGCATGGTGTTTGTTTTCTGTGTGGCAGCTCATCATTAAAAGCCAGAAACAGCAGATACATCATAGGACATAAAGAATGTGAGAACACGGACCTCCTTTGGAATCACAGAAAATCATCGCATCAGGGGCTTTCTTCTCAGTGATGCACAGCCAATAATAGGAAGCAAAGGGCACGTGTGTTCTGTCATTATGTCTAGTACTTTCCCTTCAAATGGCTTCATTAATGCCAAGGTCACCCGACTGAGCATGACATTAGGGAGATCATCGGTCCACAGCAAGTGTAAGCCATGGGGCACACACATAAGAGCTAAAGGTTGTTTGGTTCTTTTTTCTTTTAATTTCCCTTCTGATAACAGCTAATGTATTTTAAATTAAGTCTCTATAAATCTTCCCAGTGACCCGAACAATCAAACACTGTACTAAGCTCTATAATGATCTGAAGTCATAAGACTGTAATAGAAGGGATGACTGAGAATTGGGCTCCAAAATTCCATTGCTGTCACACACATTCATTCTATACCTCAGCTGAATTACCTTAGTTGTCACTTTCATCTCCTACAAGCAATTTACCCCCAACTGCTGTAGTTCCCTCAAAAATAAATTGTACTTTTACCTTTAGACTACATTCCTAAGGCCTTCATTCTAATTAATCACCTAATGCATGGATTTCCCCATGACCTCTTCTGTGGAGTGTGTCCTCAATCATGTTCCAAAATCATGTGGATGTGAGAGGCACAAAGAGACAGACAGAAAGGGTAGAAGGGTGTCATCACTCACTGAGTGCTTATTATATACCAGGCACTGGGATAAATACATTATTTAAGCCCCAGAAATTCCTGTTAAGTATCATTCCATTTTATGAATCAGAGAATGGAGGTAAAGAGAGGTTAAGGAATTTACCCAACGTCACACAGCTAACAGGTGTCCCGATCATGATAGGACTGAAAGGAAGAAAAGAGTAAAGAAGAGATGAAGGGAAGAGTTCTGGGGATTCACGTTTGCAGGCTAGTGGGCTTTCCCTTGGCTCTCCTGTGCACACAGCACAGTCCATCACCTGCCCCCAGACTGGTCTTCCTACCTCAAGGTGATCTGTTCAAAGACATTTGTAGTTCTCCATCACTTCCTCCATCAAGCCCATATTTGTTGAAAATAACAGGCAGATGGGTAAACTCTGACCATGGCACAACCTCTATATTTTGGCTGTTGCTATCCCTCCTTGACCTCAGAACATATGCCTGGACACCTGTGTCCCCTCTACTCATTCATGCAGAGTCATCAGAGGCCTCTGTTGCCAGCCAGGAGCCAAGGTCATGCTGTTACCTTGTTACCTAATTAAATTGTCTCAGCATCTCCAAGGGGTAAGTCTCACTGTTCCTATTTTACAGATTAAGAAATTGAGGATCAGAGAGATTCAATCATGTTCTCAAAGTCACCTGAAAAATGAACAAGCAGAAATGTGGACCTTGATTTTCTTACTGAGAGACTAAATGTTGCATTTTTATTCTCTTTCTAAACCCTACTCACATCAAGGCTGATGGAGCTCACTCGTTCCATGAAGACTTCATGGAACATATCAAACACTGGTCTCTCCCTTATTAGAACTCATTCTGCTCTTGTAATTACTAGTCTGTCTCTTGAAGGCTTCCAAACCACCCTCTTTGTGACAAGGCAATTTCAAGGTCTCTAAGCTCCTCATTCTGATTCTGTTTTTTTCCAAACCACATCTCAGACCAAAAACTTTAAAACCTCCAAGAGAAAAGAAAAACATTTCTAAACTCGAGTTAAAGATTTAAATAAAGACGCATATAATTATTCTCTAATGCTGTTTGCTATTTTCAAGTGGGTTTTGTTTCCCTAACTATAGCTTTGCTTTTTTTTTTTTGTGAACCAAGTAACAACTGTGTTCCAAAGTTAATGTTAAGTCCACATTTTGTAATATGAATGCTCTTTCATTCTAAATGGCATAAAATGATAAGATTCTTCATCTTACCTAAAACATCTATTTAGTTGATTCATAACAAGATCCAGCTGAAGGGATGATAAAATTGAAATACTTGGCCACTTAAATTAAAAGCTGAAATTTGAGCAGCTGCCTGATTCTTAGCAGTTGAAGACAAGAGGCTGTCACTCACAGCAGGCATTAGCCATCCACAGAGAAAGCTCCCTGTCCCAACTATTATGTGCTGAGGCCAGAGGGAGAATGGAGGAGACAATAAGATATCTCATGTCCCACTCCAACACCCAGCACAGTCCTTGGCCAGCTACTCTTGGGGAGAATGTCTGTCATCAAGGCTTCTCACACACTTTTCTCAATTACTTAGCCATAGATTTCTGCAAAGTATCTTCTGAGTTAACCCTAGCTTTGTCATCCCTGCTACCACCACCTTAACTTCAACCATCACCACTTCTCATGTGGACCACAGAGCCTCCCCTCTGGGCTTCTGGACTCCTGGTCTCACTTTAATGTATTGATTTTTTTTTTCTTTTGTTTAGATCTCCTCATTCAATTCCCATGGCCTCCAGACCTCAGGACACAGAAACTTCCAGCTGTGAACCAAAGTTAGCTCTGTGTCTTACCCTCCTCCGTGTTGGTCTCTAGCCACTCCATCCTACCACATCAGGGAAATAAGTGTATCTGCTGTCTCAAGCCTCCCCACCACCACAGGTGACATACTTTCTTCCAGGAATACATTTCCTTCCTTTCTCTCTTTTGTAACTCCCTGCTGTATTTTCTAATGGCTCGGGAACCCCACTCCCTCCCTCCGGGAACCTGCCCATGTGTCTCCTAACTTAAATTTGGTTAAGTTTCCTTTCTTCTTCATAGTTGCCCTGCAGCTTGTCACACCAGCCTGTGGGACTGTCACCTGTCTCTCTCCCACTAGATGGGGGCTCTCACTGGGAAGAAAGAAACATTCATCATCTCAGTGACTATTACAGGGCCTAGAAATTATAACTATGTGCTAAACACACTGCTGTTTCATGCTGGAATAAGAGAAGGATGAAGGAAAGAAGGATAGGAAAAAATGCTATCATTCAGTTGTGGGTATAAAATAATATATTTGTATCTACCAATTGATGCTTCAAAGAGCTACAGCTCAAAATATCTTTTTTCTTTTGCTAGCAAGTAAAACAAGAAAATACTAAGCTCATCAAACTAAAAATTTTTAAGGAAAAAAAAAACACAATAAAAATGGCTACACATGGGGCACCTGGGTAGCTCAGAGGGTTAAAGCCTCTGCCTTTGGCTCGGGTCATGATCCCAGGGTCCTGGGATCGAGCCCCGCATTGGGCTCTCTGCTCTGCAGGGAGCCCGCTTCCTCCTCTCTCTCTCTGCCTGCCTCTCTGCCTCCTTATGATCTCCATCTGTCAAATAAATAAATAAATTAAAAATCTTAAAAAAAAAATGGCTACACATAAGGACTTTAAAACAGAAAATGCTTTATCCAAGATACCCTGTAGTCCTTATTTAATTAATCCATTTAGCCATTACCATGATAACTGAAATTAAAGAAAAGTAGGTTCAAGCTGATTGATTAGGGTTTATTTAAGGTGACTGATTTTCTGAAATCAGAATGATGACCTTTTATAGTATCTATAAAACTTACTATTAAGGAGGGCATACATTGTGATGAGCACTGGGTGTTATAAGCAACCAATGAATGGCTGAACACTACATCAAAAACTAATGATACACGACATGCTGGCTAATTGGACATAATAAAAATTTTAAAAAAATTTATAAAAAAAAGTGCACTCTAGACCTAACCCAATTCTAAAGTTTAGATGAGTGAATCATAAAACCATCCCCATCATAGCATAAGCTAAAGGAACTTGTATACCTATGTGCCTTCTATATGCTGTTAAATAGAATAAACAAAAAAACAGGGGCCCTGGGTGGCTCAGTTGGTTAAGCTTCTGCTTTCGGCTTAGGTCATGATCCCGGGTTCCTGGGATTGAGCCCCTCGTCAGGATCCCTGCTCAGCAAGGAGTCTGCCTCTCCCTCTCCCTCTGCCCTTTCCCCTACTCTCTCTCTCTCTCAAATACATAAATAAAATCTTTAAAAAAGAATTAACAAAAAAACAGATTTACTAAAAGCCATGTTGAAGTTAGAATATGTTACACATGTGGTATAAAATGATACAGAAGAAAGCGTTTAAATAATAGCCTTTCATTTTAAATCATTGAGGATTGGAACCAGAAGGGAAGCTACTGTTTATTGGTTTGAAGCCAGCCACTAACCTGTGACATCTACTGCTTTTCTATAGTCCCTTCCAAAACACCATCCAATTTTTTTTTAACAAAATTCTCTTAATAGAAAGTTGTTATTTTGTAAAGTAAGTTTCTTAATTATTTCATTTTTGAGGAATTTTGAACCTTAGGAAGGTTATCTTTTCATATTTAAAAAACTGAAGTACAATTTATATACAGTAAAATACATAACTTTAAAGCATATAGTTCGATAAGTTTTGACAAGTGCATAAATGCACAAAACCCACACCCCATCAAGATTTAGAATATTTCCACTCACCCCAAAAGTTCTCTCCTTGTCAGTTCCCAAACCCCCTTCCTACTGGCAACATTCTGATTTTTATTTCTATTGATTAGTTTTCTATCTTGGAAGCTCTTGTAAATGAATATAAATTGAATACATGACAAATATGTTATGAATAGAATACACTACTCTTTTCTGTGCGTCTGGCTTCTTTTTCTCAGTGTACTGTTCTTCAGAGTTGTCTGTATTTTGTGGGAATTTGTAGTGTATTCTATTTACATTTAAACTAATTATTATTGATAGGGAAGGACTTGTTCTGGACATAAACAAAATGTTTTCTCTGTCTTGTTCTTTTGTCTCTTATTTCTTCTGTTACAGTGTTCTTTTGTGTGTGTGTGTGTGTCTCTCTCTCTCTCTTTTTAACATTGACACACTTTAATTTTGACTCCTTTCTCTTTTTCTTTTGTGTACTGGTATATTTGTTAACATTTTTCTGTACACACCCATATCATCAGCACATTATAGGCACATCTGTGCCTTCTATCACAAATGCCATGCCTTCTATTTCTTATTCTTGTCTAAGCACAAAGGCTATGACCACTAAAACAATACTGATAGAAAAGCTGAGAGCAGACATGCTTATCTCATTCCTAATCATGAGGATAAAGAATAAAAGCACTATGGATTTTTCCTAGGTGCCTTTTATTCTAGTGAGAGAGTTACAATTTTTTGTTAACTGGGAGTTTTTTTTTTAATTAAGAATTAATATTGAATTTTAGTAAATTCTTTTGATCTATTTTAATGTGTGATTTTTCTACTTTATTTTGTTAATAAACAATATTATAATATATAATAACCTATAGATTAATTTTGAATGTTAAACCAAGTTTTTATTCCTGTAATAAAGCCCACTTTGTCATGATATGTTACATTTCCTTTTTATTGCTGATTTGACATGGTAGTATTATGGTAGCAATATTATATTGACATGTTATATTGACATAGTAGTAGTATGCCAACTATTTTTGCACCTATATGCATGAGCAGTAACAGTTTGCAAAATTTTTTGTGTGCCATGACTTTATCAACTTCTTTATCTTGAGGTTATGCTGTGTCTAAAAATTTGGGAACTCCTCCCTTTTCCTTGATTACCTGAAGGAGTTTGTATAAGGTGCTATTTTCCTTAAATTCTGCAAAAACTTACAAACTAAGCTCTCTCAGTCTTCAGTTTTTGTAGGAAGGTTTTTATAATGGATTCAAACCTTACAACGGACATAGGGCAAGTCAAATGTTCACTTTCGTATCTATTTGGATAATTTATATCTTTGAAATCATTGATCATTTGATCTAAATTATCAAATATACTGGCATAAAATTGTCCAAAACATTTCTTCACTATCCTTTTAATTAATGGCTGTAGGAACTGCAGTTATGTTTGTCTTTGCATTAGTTTTCTATAGCTGCTGCAATAAATCACAACAAACTTAGTGGCTTTAAATGACAAAGCTTAAATTCTTATTGTTCAGGTGATCAGAATTTTAGAATGTGCATTCTGTAGTTGTTTGATATAATCTATAAATACCAACTAGGTTACATGGGTTGTTAGTGTAGTTTAAGTCTCTTTTTTTACTAACTTTTTGGTGTTTATTCTATTAGTTAATGAGAAAGGAGGGTTGAAATCCCCAATTGTCATTGTTTATTTGTCTGTTATTCCTTTCAGTTCTATTTTGTAACCATGTGTTTGGATTTCTATTATTAGGAGTATCTGTATTTCAGATTTTTATGTCTTGTTGATGAATTAACCCTTTTATTATTTTAACATGTCCTTATTTGATTAGAGTAATATTCCTTACCCTGAGATTTAAATTTAATTTAATTTAATATTTTACTTAATATTAATACATTCAATTAAGCTTTCTGTGATTGGTGTTTTATACAATTTTACTTTTTACTACTTATGTCTTTATATTTAACAGGTACCATGAACTTGAATCTTGCTTTTTAATCATGATTGATAATTTTTCCTTTTTAATTGGTATGTTTAGTCCATTTATACCTAATGAAAGATTGATATAGTTGTATTTAAGTTTTCCATCCATTTTCCATCTCTCCTTTGTATTTTGTCCCTCTTTTCCTACTTTTTTCCCCAGATAATTAAGTATATTTTAATGTTCACGTATCTGTTCTGTTGGATTAATATCTATACCTATTTGTTTCATTTTTGATAATTGCTCAAGAGTTTGCATTAAGCATATTTAGCTAACAACATTTATGTTCAAATAGTATCATACCACTTCAGAGATAACATAGGATAAATTTTACAAGACTAAAATTCCACTTTCCTTTTTCCTATTCTTTGTGATATTATTGTCTATTTTATTTTTGCATGTTATAAATTATTATTGTTTAAACTCCTAAATATTTTAAAGGAAATGAAAATGATAATAAGGTATATCTTATCTTTAGCCATAAATTTATTATATCAAGAGATCTTCATTCCTCTTGTACATCAATTTCCATGGAATTATTTTCTTTTAGCTTCAAGAACATTCTTTAATATTTACTGTAGTAAAATCTAGCTGGTAATTAATTCTCTAAACTTTTGTCTAAAATGTATTTATTTCACCTCCATTTTTGAAGAATATATTTTGCTGGTTATAGAATCCTAGACTGATAAATGTTCCTCTTCCACCCCCTCCTTTCAGCACTTTAAAGATACTGTTCCATTCTGTCCTTGCTTGAATTGTTTCTGATGAGAAGCCTAAAGTTTTCTTACTTGGTCCTCTTGATGTAACAAGTCATATTTCTCTGGTTACTTTTGATATTTTATTATTAGTTTTGAACAATTTAATTAGAATGTGCCATGGAATGGTTTTTCTTTATGCTTATTTTTTGAGAGTTCTATTGTTCATTTTAATATGTAGATTTATATTTTTCTTCACATTTAGAAAATTTCCAATCATTATTATTCAAATGCCATTTTTCCTTCCACCTCTTTTTAAGAGTCTATGTATATGTTGATATATTGGACATTTTCCCAAGTTTAGTGAGCCACTGTTTACTTTTTTTCCATCTTTTACCTCTCCATGAAAATATCTGAATAATTTCTCTTGCCCCCTTTTCAAGTTCAGTAATCCTTTATTCTGCAGTATCTAATATCTTATTAAATAGATCCAATGACTGTGGAAAGAGCTGAGATGCCCTTCAACAGATGAATGTATAAAGAAGATATGGCCCATATATACAGTGGAATATTACTCAGCCATCAGAAAGGATGAATACCCAACTTTTGCATCAACATGGGTGGGACTGGAGGAGATTATGCCAAGTGAAATAAGTCAAACAGAGAATTATCATATCATATCAGTATCATATCATATATCAGTCAATTATCATATGGTTTCACTTACTTGTGGAACATAAGGAATAACATGGAGGACATTAGGAGAAGGAAAGGAAAAGTGAAGGAGGGGAAATCGGAGGGGAAGATGAACCATGAGAGACTGTGGACTTTGAGAAATAAACTGAGGGTTTTAGAGGGGAGGGGGGTGGGGAGATGGGTGAGCCTGGTGGTGGGTATTAAGGAGGACACATATTGCATGGAGCATGGGGTGTAGGACATAAATAATGAATCTTGGAACACTGCATTAAAAACTAAGGATATATTTATTGTATGGTGACTAACATAAAACAATAAAAAATGAGCCATTAAAAAAATAGATCCAGTGAATTTCTCATTTCAGATATTAAGTCTTTCAGATCTAGAAATTCTTTCTGGTTCTTTTTTAAAAAAGTATTTTACATTTACCTTCTTGCATTCCCTAAGTATTCACTTACTGCACATAACTTTTCATTCGAATCCTTGAAATGAGATGATAGTTGCTTGAAAACCTTGTCTGCTAATTCCAACATCTGCATGTCCATTAGTCTGTTTCTTTGTTTTTTCTTGTGTTTACAACTCACATTTTCCTCCTTCTTCACATATCTAGTTACTATGTGTAACACATTATGAATACGCTCTTGAGAGTAATGATTTTGTTGATTTCCTTTTAAGAATGTTGAATGTTTTCTTGAAGATATTTCATTTACTGGTGAAGCTTTATCTTGTCAATTCTCTCTTAAGGCCTTTTTAGGGTTTGTTTAGAGTAGTCCTTATTCCAGGGATAGATTAGCCTTCCTCTTAGTGGCCCCCCTAAGATTTTAATAGAATTTTTGTATGTTCTTTACTCTGGCTATTCAGAACTCCATTATACCCCAGCCCTGGGTAACCTCTGATGTCTTTATTGATCTCAAATCTGCCTGGTGTTTCTTCCCTGGTAGAGGTCATGCAGTCTCATCCTATGCACGTGAAATGTAGTATTCAGCTAAAGACTCAAAAGGAGATTTTTAGAAATCTTTCTCTAAACAGCTCCCTACTTCCCAGTATTCTGCCCTGCAAAATCCCACACCTCAATAGTTTCTAAATTTCTGTGGGTATTCTCCACCCAGAAAGATCACTGTTATCTACTTGGGCTCTGTATACCTCTGCCATTGTTTGGAATGTGCCCCAGGCAGAAACCTGGGGTAAATTTTGGAGCTCAACTTATATACTTCCACTTTCTCAAGAATCACAACCCTCTGCCTCCTGTTCCACTGCCTGGAAATGGTTGTTTTATATTTTTTCCCCAGTTTTATAGGTGTTTTTTTTTTTCATGATAGGCGTACAAATCCATTACCTGTTACTGTTTGAAGGCCCCATTCAATAAATGTTATTCTTTATTTTTAAGTTACTTGAACCAAAATCTGCCTCCCTGAAATTTCCAATCATTTCAGTTGGTTCTTTCTTTTGGATTACCCCCACAATGGTTCTTACCATAGTGCTTTTAATGTATGTTATCGATGCAAAGAATCCAATCCCAATTCACTAACTCAAGGACTTTGATCCTGTAATTATCTCCTCTTTATCTTTACCACGTTTCTCTCCTCTCTACTGACTCATTCACAATGGATGTAAGTTTCTCTTGTCCCATGTCCCATGTCCTCTTCAACTTCCTCTCTGTTTTTCTGCCTCCCATCATAGCAATGTCTCTGAAAATATTAAAATAATCGTACATATTTCCTTGAATTCCCACACATTCATTCATCTCCCTTTCTGTTCATTAGCCACACTAATCAGACATTCACTGCAACCACACCACTCTTCATGGTCATAAACAATGTCCATCTCCCTAAACCAAATAACCAATTCTTATATTTCCTTTTTCTATTTCCAGTGGGATTTTATATACATTATTACCTATGTTTCTTGATATATTTATTAATTTGCTTCCAGGGCACTACCTACTGTACATCTTTTTACTCTATAGCCTTCTCCTTTTCCCTGTTTCTTTTCCTGATTCCTGGAAACTGAAATGCTAGAATGTTTTGGGTCTGGACCCTCCTGGAACCTGAAATGCTAGAATGTTTTGGGTCTGGACCCTCTTGTTTTTTCCCACATCATTGTTCACCATGTCACTGTTATTCTTCACTTCTTCTCTACTTCTGTTAAAGACTTCTGTTTACCTTATTAAGCAATAAATGTTATTCCTCTTATTTGCAGCATTCACTTTATAAACTTTTTTTTTTTTTTTTTTTTTTTTTTTTCTTTTCCACCGAAAGATATCGCAAACTCAATTTCTTCTTCTTACTTTAACCATTGCCACCTTCATACCCTCATCCAGGGCACTTTTTATCTTACCTGAACTTCCAAAATGGACTCTTAATAACTACCTCTACTATTTGGACCAGTCCATTCTTCAAACAACTGCTAGTGTTATAATTAAAAAGATAAATCAGGCCATGTCACTGACCTGCTTAAAGTCACTAATGACATCTCTTCATATTTAGAAAAAAGTCCATACTCCTAAAATAGCATATTCAAATAATCCAGGGTGTTAGGACTTGACTTTGCTGTATGCTAAGTCCACTTGGGGGTTCTACTAATGCCTGAGCCCCACCTCCAAAGATGGCTATTTAGTTAGTTTGGGCTGCAACACAGACATTAAGAATTTTAAATCTCCCCATGTAATTCTAATGTGTAATAAAATTTGAGAAACACCAATAGGAGATTTTTGGGGGGAAATCAAAAGAAATACCTCAGAGATCTGAAAGCTGGATCTACTCCCAAAGATTATGTTTCAATTGGGCTTAACTGGGGCCAGAAAAGAATTATCAGTGTTTTCTTAAATCTGTTAAGAGATTCTATGGTTAAATCTAGATTAAGGATTACTGTCCCACAATATCTTGTCCTTGACCACTTCTCCAATCACTGACCTGCTTGTGAAGCACATTCCTTTTCTCAGAATTATCTTACCTCATTGGTGATTTAATGTTAAGTTCACAGAAGTTCATTCGCCATATTTGAGGAATAACCACATGGACCCACTAATCAGATTGTGATCAAACACATCACCCCTGAAGCTGGGCTCAACTTCAGTTCATCTGACCTTTGCCCTTGGTTACCTTCCCTACAAGGGCAAGTGATACAAACAACATTGTGTACATTTTTGTCCAACATTCTGTTTTCTGACTTGCATCCCTCAGACAGATTCTTCAGGAGACAAGATGATGTACTGCTTTGTCCTTCACAAATACTAGTAAAAGTCAATTCCTCTTATAAGAAAACATTTGGAAAATGGATACCGCACTGGCTCCCATTTTTATTTATCTTCAAAAAATGAGAAAGAAATTCATGTATTCCTATTCTTATACTCAAAAGCACAAGGTAGAAAGAGGAAAAAATATCACTTGTATATTTAGCTTGTATGTGACTGAAAATATATTTTCTTGCTCAGGGAAAACCTTTTCTTTTTACAAATACAAAGTTGGTTTCTTCACATAAAATCTAAATATGCTTCAGTCTCTTTTGTTGGCAAGTACATATTACTCTTCAGCCAGAAAGGGAGAGATGTCATGAGGACACGGTCCAAAGATTAAGGAAGGACATAGGAATCTGTTGCTCAGAAAGAATCTGCTCAGATCTATCAACTATCTGGAAAATAATGGAAATCAACCTCTTCTAAAAGTTACTCTGAGAGCCCAATATTTGGAAACTTAAAAATGCAAATAATCAACATTAACATAAGCCTTTAATTTTACACAGTTGCTTTTGCAATGTGGGTAAAAACTATACTAGAGCATGAATGCATGTAGCTCTTGGAGAATCATAAAACCACATGTCAGTGCCCAACGGACTTTATAGAATACTAGCTGCTCATTTTGCAGATGAAGAGTAAAGTGTTCCTGGGAATTTGGTGACAAGAATACAGATTTGAAATAAGACAAATGCTTACATTTTAGATGCATTGAGTCCCCTGCCAATATCTTCTACAAGCTAGCCCATTTTAATTTCTAAATAAATAATCCCCTGTTTTGTTTGATTTAATAAATGTTGTTATAGCCTCCTAAATTAATGAGAGGTGTAATGCCAAACAGAAGAGAGGAGCCAAACAGATTTCTAAATTGAAACTATCTTCACATTTCTAAAGCTAAAACAAAAAAAAAAAATACAAGAAGCTACTTTTTGCTATGTATCAACTGTACTTCAGTAAAACGAATTAAAAAAGTCACTGTTTTATGAATCTTTAGAAAAAGTGTGATCTGACAAAAAATATTTGACATTTTTAAAGCCATAACCTAAAACATAATATCATAAAAAGTGCTAAATAGAATAAACACAATACAGCAGGAGCTTATGAACTTTTGTGGCCAATGTAGTGAAAGCCTAGCTCCTTCATTAAACCCTACTCCCACCTCTTCATGCACACATTTCTTAGTTGTTAATTACTTGGAGCTCCATATTTTAGGTAAATAAAATCTTGGTTTGGTGTTAGTAGAGTTTGTAGTGGGGTTTATTTTAGAGGGATGACAACAAATTCTATGAATTCTTATTCTTTTTCCTGTTATTTCAAGCGAACGCTCTCTGTGAGCATTGTTGAACTTGGCTGCGTTGATGCCACGCATCCTATGTCCCTGTCCTTACCTCTCACAATCAACTGGCTTTGGTGCTCCACCGCTGCGGCCTCATTCCGGGCGATACAGGTGTAATTCCCATTGTGCATGAGGGAGAGATTGGAAATCCGCAAAGAGCTTGTGAAGTCAATGTTGTCGATGGTCACCCCGAGGCTTGCTGGGATTGGCCGGCCGTCCTTCTGCCAGGTGATCGTGATGGGCAAGTCCCCTGAGACCACAACACAGGGGATAAAGACCCGCTGTCCAATGGAGAATCTTGGAAACTCAAAAGGTTGGATAAAAGGTGGAACTGAAAGAAAGAAGAGAACACGTAAGAGAGGAAGGTGGGTAACAAGCCGCGTGCATGCTCTCCGTTCTCTCTTCCTACACCCTCTTGCATGACATTGAAAGAGGAACACAGTCGCTGCTGTAGAATGTAAATACAGAAAGTAGGAGAAGAGTGAAATTGTGCTATCCCACTACTTGATTTTTCTCATCGTTCTAAATGAAAATCATGGCCTAATTTGTACCTCGGCAAACACGCTTAATTTATTTCGATAAACTTTTAGAAAATAATCATTTTTGAATGAAAATATTTCTGACTCTGCACTCTTCATGTAAATGCTGTGAAAGAGGCATTTGGATTTGGTTTTCCTTAGAAGCTTTTTTGAAAATTATGTGTATAAGAAAAGATTTCTTTCCCGCTTCTCTAATACTAGCACAATCATTACCATTCCCCCTTTAATGCATTCCATGGCTTGCTAATAGGCGTACTTTAAACTTGTTCAAGAAGGGATTCTAATTTCATTGTTAAACTTTTTTTTTTTCCTTCGGACTAACATCCAACAAATAGCAAGTGTCAATGAAAGAGACTTATTTTATGTGAGGATGATCACATCTTTACTCTGTACTCCTCAATTTTGCACATTCCACACTAAATGGTGAACTGATCCGTGGTCAGTTTTCTGTGCTGTTATGTGTTGTCAGTGAGGATAAGGTTACAGCCTTCAACCTGGCCAGCCACGGACACAGCCAAGCTCAGTCTGGAAAGCGCTTTTCTGATTTAATTTCCCTGATAAACTCCTCTTCACCTTCTCACCTCAGGACCATTTTTCTCAGGAACATCCTAGATGGTGTCACAGGATTTCACAGTCATATCATGCTTAAATTGGAGCCAGAGAAGCCAACTTTGAATCCTACTTGGTCACTTATGGTTGGTGGGGTCATGAGCAAGTTATCAATATGATCTTCCTATCAACCCTATGGGGTTGTTATGCGTAGTTTCACTTTGTAAAGGGGGAAACTGGTTCTTAAAGATATGACCTTGCCCTTGGCCATAAATCTAGTTCACTAAAGAGTGAGAGCTCAGACCTTATCAATTTTATCTTAGAGACTTGGAAATATGCAAAACTGTCAACTGCAATAATTAAGCACGCAATAACTTAATATGAACCAGTTACTGTACCAGATGATTTCATAGAATTAAATCAGTAAATAGTAGGGTATCTGCAGAATTTGTTCACTAATCAATTATAGGTACATTTCAATAATCAGCTTGGGGGAGATTTAGGAGATAAAGCTGAGAAACATCTGAATGGAGGGGTGCCTGTGTGACTCAGTCGTTAAGCGTCTGCCTTCCACTCAGATCATGATCCCAGGTGCATTGGGCTCCCTACTCAAAGGGATGTCTGCTTCTCCCTCTCCCACTCCCCCGGTTTGTGTTCCCACTTGTTCTGTCTCTTTCTCTCTGTCAACTAAATAAATAAATAAAATCTTAAGAAAAAAAGAAAAATCTGAATGGAAACCATTCATTGAGCTCCTGGTATGTGTTTGACGACCCTGTGTGCCGGGCACACAGCAATAAACATAATACACCAGCCTCTGTCTGGTGGAGCTTTCATATACAGTCATAGGTAGTGGAGGTCAACAGAGCAAAGCTGTGGCTACTCTGCTATTTAATATTATTATTACTACTATTATTACCATATGCTTTCAAAAGCATTTAGGAGTAAGAACGCAGAACTGCAAACACAGCCAGAGTTAGATGGTCTGTGAGTCAATGGCTCAAGTTAGGTGTGACCAGAGAAACAAACAAACAAACACCAAACAACTTAAGGTGCCAGTGCATTTCATGTCAAAATTGCTGACTTCTGACAGTTTACTGATTTTCAATGGGGAGTTAGAGTTTTGGATCTGCAGTGAGTTGATCTGACACTAGGAGAAAAAAGTCTTGGGATGAGCTTCTACCTGGGTCTGGTAGAAAAGATCAGTTTGGATTAGGCTATGATTATTCACAATTGATATTAGGCAGGAAAAGTGCCAACTTGTAGCAAAGGTGCTTGTATTTCTCTGTTGCCCCAAATGACATAAATATTTACTATTGGTGTACATATTATTAACGCTTAATAAACTACCTTTTCTTAAATAATTAAATACATTAACTCTTGTTTGGTTCCTTACACATCAAAACTTGGTTATCAGTCTACTTAGACAAATCTAGGCACTCAGACAAACTAAGCTTGGTGCTTGTTATCTGAATTGCAGATCATTTTTGTTTTTAAGATGAGAACTCTGGACCCAGACCACCTGGGTTTAAATCCAGCTGTGCAACTAACTAACGCTTTCAACTCCACTCTGTGTCTCTGTTTCTTTATGTGTGGAAGGAAGGGGTTGTTGTGTAGCATGGATGAGTTAGCAGGGTGTTCACAAACTTCTAAGGACACCTGAATCCCTTGTTTAGCACAGGTTCTAAATTGTGAGCCTTAAAGGAAAGGAAAAAACAAAATGGTCAAGTTGAAAGATCACTTGGCAAGGGAGAGGACTCCATTTCTACAGTTATAGTAGGGAGAAGGAAAATATAAGGATTTACTTTCTTTTCCCCAGATCAAGAAAAAAAGTTAAGACATAGCATACTCTCAATCTATTCAATGAGAACATAATATGTAGGATGTAGAATATCAATGATTATTAAATATAAGAATGTCTGTTTCTGAGAGAAAAAGAAAGTTGTAGAACAGAGAAAGAGCAGGTGTGTGTTATTTTCAAGAACAGAGGCAAGAAGTAGCTACTGAGGAATCATTTATTTGTTTGATAGTTTAGAGGCAAGTGCACCTGAGTGGGGGGGTGGGGAGAGGAGCAGAGAGAGAGGGAGGGAGGCTCTTAAGCAGGCTCCACACTCAGCGTGCAGCCAACCAGGGGCTCAGTCTCATGACCTTGAGATGATGACCTGAGCCTAAATCAACAGTTGGATGCTTAACTGAGGTTCTCCAAAAAGAATCATCATTTAAAAAGAAAACAAAAACAAATTCTACCCTTTCAAAATTTCTGGAATTCATTGGTTTATAGAATTCTAAGGGAAATGATCATAGTCCCAGGAGTAAATTTCAGAAACTTGAACCCCAGAGCAGCACTCCTGATGACCCATGCCTAAAGACCTACACCTCCAACGCAGTGAAAACAAGCATCAGGAAGCCCATGTGCTCACTCTCAACTGTGAATTGAGAGTGACTCAACTCTCAACTCTCAAACAGGAATCCCTTCTTTTCAACACAGTGTTGTGGACTATCACAACACTCAGATGTCTCATTCTTAGCCTAAACCCAAGGCTGAGAATGCAGACATGCTCATATGGGCTCAGTGAGAAGGCAGAGTTTACAAACAAGGGGACCAGACATAAATTTATAAAGAGTAGACAGAAGAACACAACATGCACAGCAGCTGGGGGGACACTGCCCTTCATTGCCAGTGTGTTCACAGCTAATACACAATCACAGTATATAATTAAAGTAAGTACTTCGTTACATACTCCAAATCACAAGTTAGATTTAATGTTTTAAATGGAAAAAATGTGTATCAAAAACATTTTACAATAGAGCCAGCCAAGGAATGCTTGGATGGCTCAGTCAGCCAAAGTGTCTGACTTTGGCTCAGGTCATGATCCTGGGGTCCTGGAGTCAAGCCCTGCATTGGGATCCCTGCTCAATGGGGCACCTGCTTCTCCCTCTCCCTCTGCCTCTCTCCCGGTTTGTGCTCTCTCTCCATATCTCTCTCTTTCTCTCTCTTCCTCTTAAATAAACAAATAAATAAATAAACAAATGAATAAATAAAATCTTTAAAAAAGTTTAAAGATTTTATTTATTTGACAGAGAGAGAGATCACAAGTAGAGAGAGAGAGAGGAGGAAGCAGGCTCCCTGCCTAGCAGAGACCCTGATGTGGGACTCGATCCCAGGACCCTGAGATCATGACCTGAGCTGAAGGCAGAGGCTTGACCCACTGAGCCACCCAGGCAACCCCTAAATAAAATCTTTTTTAAAAAGTTAAAAGAAAATACAGCCAGCCAAGAATGTTGCTCCCAGCAAAACTATAATTCAAAAAGAAATTTTTGTCTATTACTGAGAGTGGTGTGTTAAGATCCCCTACTATTAATGTATTCATATCAATATGACTCTTTATCTTGATTAACAGTTGTCTTATGTAGTTGGATGCTCCCATATTGGGGACATAAATATTTACAATTGTTAGATCTTTTTGGTGGATAGACCCTTTAAAAATGATGTAGTGTCCTTCTGTATCTCTGACTACAGTTTTAAGTTTAAAATCTAATTTATCTGATATGAGAATCGCTACCCCAGCCTCCTTTTGAGGCCCATTGGCACAACAGATGCTTCTCTATCCCTTCACTTTCAGACGGTTTTTTTAAACTTTTATTTTTTAAAATTTTATTTAATTTTTTCAGTGTTCCAAGATTCATTGTTTATGCACCACACCCAGTGCTCCATGCAATACGTGCCCTCCTTAATACCCACCACCAGGCTCACCCAACCTCCCACCCTCCGCTCCTCCAAAACCCTCAGCATGTTCCTCAGAGTCCATAGTCTCTCACAGTTCATCTTCCCCTCTAATTTCTCCCCCTTCACTTTTCCTTTCCTTCTCATAATGTCCTTCATGTTATTTTTTATGCTCCACAAGTAAGTGAAACCATATGATAATTGACTTTGCCTGACTTATTTCACTCAGCATAATCTCCTCCCATACATGTTGATGCAAAAGTTGGATTTCACCCTTTCTGATGGCTGAGTAATATTTCATTGTATATATGGACTATATCTTCTTTATCCCTTCGTCTGTTGAAGGGCATCTTGGTTCTTTCCACAGTTTGGTGATTGTGGCCATTGCTGCTATGAACACTGGGGTACAGATGGCCCTTCTTTTCACTCCATATCTTTGGGGTAAATACACAGTAGTGCAATTGCAGGGTCATAGAAAAGCTCTATTTTTAATTTCTTAAGGAAACTCCACTGTTTTCCAAAGTGGCTGCACCAACTTGCATTCCCACCAACAATGTAAGAGGGTTCCCCTTTCTCCACATCCTCTCCAACACATGTTGTTTCCTGTCTTGTTAATTTTGGCCATTCTAACTGAGAGACAGACTTTCCCAGATAAACATAACAGAAATTCACTTCTAGGGCTGTCCTACAAGAGATATTAATGAAATTAGTTCAGGTTGAAATGAAAGGACACTAGGCTATAACACAAGGCCATATGAAAGTATGCCGTTCTCTAGTAAAAGTAAAGGCAAATATAGAATATTGTATTATTGCAATTTTTATGTGTAAATTCACTTCTAATTCTTGTATAGAATTTAAAAAACAAAAGCATGAAGTCTATGAAACTGTTAATCGTTATACAACTTTCAGAAATGCAGGGCTGGACACCAGGATCCTGGGATCATGACCTGAGGTGGAGGCGGAAGCTTAAATGAGTGAGCCACCCAGGTGCCCCCTAAATTTTCTTAAAGTACCCCA
This sequence comes from Lontra canadensis, assembly GCF_010015895.1. Taxonomy (NCBI): domain Eukaryota; kingdom Metazoa; phylum Chordata; class Mammalia; order Carnivora; family Mustelidae; genus Lontra; species Lontra canadensis. The sequence goes on along the minus strand of NW_022631023.1, from coordinate 5,038,742 downwards.
AATCTTATATTTTGCATGCCTAAGTTATAAAATTGAAGGCAAAAAGTAAACCAAGTGAACCAAAGCAAAAAGTAAACCAAGAACAAAAATGTTCATAATGACTTGCTAAAGCCAAACACCCTGTTTGAGACACACTGCTTGCTTTATCTCGTTCATTAGTTCACTTCTTAAGGTAAATCCTCTGAATCTTGTTGACAGTGCAAGCTTGTAATATCAGAGGACAAAAATCTGGAGTGTGGCCTACAACAGGTTGGGACATAACCTTCCTACACGAAGCATGTAAATACCTGCTAAATGTCGCTGATTACCAGGTCTGTTGATACCATTCTCTGTGCCAGTGGGGCTCCTCTCTCCTAGGCAGTTGGGAGCCAGTGAATCCAGCCAAATGTTCATTTCAACTCTTTCTCTTTCTAAATCCTTAACGAGAATGTTGAGTTAGGCTAAGACATTTCTATGTCTTGTCCCTCAAGAATTAACTGTATATTCTTCCCCACAGGGGAAAAAGGGAGCTTTTATTTTCTTCCCAGAGAGAAGTATGACATAGGAAATGAAACATGAGTTGGGTGTCAGCCAAACTTGGGTAATTTGCAGTGTCTTCCTGGTCCACTTTCTCTATGTCTGCGATTCTGTTTCTTCATGCATAAAGTGATGACAAGGAACACAATTCATGAGTGTTGGTGGGGGCTTCCTATAATGTACAGGCAGAGGACCGGGGGTGCACAGAAGCTGCTCAGCTTGCAGTGTTCTCTCTTTCCTTTCCCTACATTTTTTTTCCTCTCTCCCTTTTTTTTTTTTTTTTTTGACCCAGAGCCCACAGTTCACTGGGAAAAAATCAAATACATTACATGGATGTTGAGACACACAGAGGCTGTACTGACACTGTTGTGTATAATTTCATTAATTCCACATTCATCATCACTTCTCTAGTGGTACCTTAATGCCCTGGTCCTCCATATAGTCCCCAGGTTGACAGCGCCTGCTCTCAGACTGCTCAAAGAGCCTGGCTTAAGCCAATGTTCTGGGCTACAACAATGGATAGTCTCATCTTCCCAGCTCCTTTTCCCCATTCCATCCAACAAGCTCTCTCTTCTTGTCCTTCAAGAAGTTTTCGTGTTTTATACCTTGCATGCTTCATGAAATGTCCACAACTTGAATCTGTGAATCCTGCCCATTATGGGAATATGAATCCCACAGCTGATTTCTGAGAGTTCAGTCCCAATGACATCTTTGGTGCCTGTACTCCCACTAGACATGCCCAGGATGGGCAGAGGCTTCCAGGCCCATACTGTCCCCTGAAATGAAAGCTGTGGCTCTCAAATCACAAGGTCGATGAGTGTGTGTGTGACTTGTGAGTTAAGTACATCACTCAACCATCTTTCCACCCAAAGACCTGTTATTTGTCCAATTCTGCTATTTGACAACATGCATTGGATTCCAAAATTATAGATTACTATCCCTATGCCACATAGTTCTCTACTCTGTTCAACAACATGATTAAACTCTTCACCACCTACTCCAAGAGTCTACTGTTCAAGATTCTATAGTATAAAGTATCCAGGATGGCACGTGAGTATAATGTGAGTATGGCAGTCTGTGCACATGCATATTTCCTTAAGTAGAGTGACCCAGGAGGCAGAAGTCGTATTGAATTTATCTTTACTTCCCACAATTAGAGGAATAAATAATGTCTTGTACATTTAACTGCATAATAGTTTTTGAAAATACCTTGTAAAGGTGACAATGAACATGTGTTTACACTCTGGACATTAGATAAGCCTGAAGTTATGAGTGGAAAGGGAAATAGATCCAGAATATAATAATGAGATGATGATGAGGACAAAGGTAAGGCTGTGTTTCATGGTCTGATTAGTGTAAGGGCTCAGGACTTCTAACTTGAGGTCCCACTGAGCTCACTACCTCCTACTGGTAGGGTGAGTTGGGGAGATAAATTCAAACCTATCCTTGCTTCTTCAGTATGGCCATCTGGGCCGATTGAGAACAGTTATGTGAGCTTGATCTCCTGAGCTAGAGCTGCTCCTAATGCACCATGAATTGCATTGCTAGTGCTGGGCCTGTGTCTGCTGGAGAATGATGGGTGTGAGGCCAAATTCAGGAGGGCATGATTGGGAGTAAGAAGGTTATTGGGGCCAGAAGATGCTTAAGATATCAGAGTCTACCACATGTCCACATAAATGTGGGTTCCTGTAAAAGCCCTTCTAGGTGTGTCTGTCTGTCTGTCTGTCTCTCTCTCTCTCTCTATATAATATATATTATGTAATATATTATATATATTAATAATCATATAAAATTATTAATATATTATTAATATATATTATATTTACCATAGTAATATATATTATATATATAATATATTTACCATACTAATACTATACCATACCATACCATACCATACCACACTAATAATTATATAAAATTATTAATATATATTATATTTACCATACTAATAATTGAACAAACTTAATTCTAATTATATATATATGATGATAATTGTAATTTCATTAACAACATATAAATTTGTATATTGTTAATATATAAATTTATATATTGTTAATATGTAAATTTATATATTGTTAATATATAAATTTATATATTGTTAATGAAATTAACAGTGGGTTGAAGCCTCTGCCTTCAGCTCAGGTTGTGATCTCAGGATCCTGGGATCAAGCCCTGCATCAGGCCCTCTGCTCAGCAGGGAGCCTGCTTCCTCCTCTCTCTCTCTGCCTGCCTCTCTGCCTGTCTGTCAAATAAATAAGTAAAATCTTTAAACACACACACACACACACACACACACACACACACACACAAGTGTTTTATAAGACTATGAGTTCATAGATCCCATGGCAAAAGGACAATGAAGTTGGGTGCCTCATTCATCCAAAAATTCATACAACAAGCTATAAAGAGGTTAAAAACCTTAAATAAGTGGTTCAGCAATTCACTGGAAGCCTACTGATCCTACACTGGTGGAAACACCATTCCCCGGTACCCTGTCCTGGCCTTGCTTCCTTCCTGTTTCTCTGATGACCTCATCTACCCCCCACTCTGGATGTAAGCTCCGTGCCTCTGATTCCCCAATCTATATTTTCAACTAAACTTCTTCTCAAGTTTCAGGCCTGCTTGTTTAGTTGTCTGCTACTATCTTCATCTTGATGTCCCAGAAGCATGTCAAATCCCAAACCAAATGTACTGGGTTTCACTTTAAGCTTCATCTTCCATGCTCTCTTCCTGTCACAAAACCTCCCAGCTACAGGAAGCTCAGAGTAAGAAAAGCCTTCTTAGTCGTGCATTTCTCTTTTCCCCAGCCACCGTCAGCGGACTGCTGTGTCTCTTCAACTTCCTCTCTCAGTATCTCCTGGTCTGGCTCCTTTTCTTCCAAATACACAACCATCACCTTTTATTAAAACTTTTTCAACTGTGCTAAAATGGGGCTCTCTGATTTTTTTAATCTTTCTGCATTGTAACCCGTCTTGGATACTTTAACCAGATTAATGTCCTAAAACACAGTTGTGAGCCTGTTCCTCTGCTCATATCCCCCTGCCTCACCATTTTAGGATCAAGTAGAAATTAACAAACATTACAAGATCTGATGCCTGTTTCTGCGCTGACTCATGCTGCTTGCCTCTACTGGAGACTCTTTGTTTCAACCTTATTGACTCTGCATGTAGGGAACTATACCCATTCCCTACTTCTGCCCCCCAGCCCACCTGGACACCATTCTCACCCCCACCATCTTATGATGTGAGCACTCCACTCAGTTGTTAGCTACTTCGGAGACCTTTTGAGGCTCCAGATCCCTTTGAGACTCCATTCCTTTTCTCTTGGAAGCTTTCCAAAATCCAGACTTCCCAACCTACCTCCCCACCAGAACTGGCTAGATGTCATCTTCCCTATTTCTAAAAGATCTCACACATGCATATTTCTCTGATGGTGTTATGTGGAAATCAGTGCTTTTCTTATTTGTCTATCCACCGCTCTCCCACAGTGAGCTGAAATATTTCTCACCCCGTGCTACTTTCTTTTCAAGACATCTGCTACCTGCTGCTGTGCCATAGTTATTGGTCCTCCCACTGACTCCAGCCCATTAACAGTAAAGGCACAGATATTACCCAAATAAATTAAAGAAATCATAGGAATCAAAGAACTAAAGAAGTTCTCTGGCTTACAAATTGTTTTGATGACAAAAGTCTAGTTCGATTAGACTATCATCATACACTGTGATCCTTTTCATTTCTTTTTTTAAAAGGTTTTATTTATTTGACAGGGAGAGCAAGAGAGAGAGCATGAGGGGGAGGGGTAGAGGGAGAGGAAGAAGCAGGCTGCCCACTAAGCAGGGAGCCCAGATGCAGGGCTCCATCCCAGGACCCCGCATCATGATCTGAGTCAAAGATAGATGTTCAAATGACTGAGACACCCAGGCGCTCCCCTTTTTGTTTCTTATTTGAAATGTTGGACTAATGTCATTATGGAAAGAGGGATCAATACAAGGAAAAGATATTTTTAGGAAAAGTGTTTAAGATGCATATCTCTAGCTGTTTGGCATCTATGTGAGTGGCAGAAATTGATACATATGGAGACAAGTGGCCCAGATTCTTTTTCAAGAGAGGATGTGTCTCCCAGATTCTGGGAGTGATGAAAGGTAGCACTCTTTAGTTATCAGCCACTCTGAAGACTGTTCCAGGTACAGAGAGCCGCCTCTCAAAGGACAGGCTCTTTCTGGGGTGGCTACATCTGATGACTGACTGAAGAGGGAAATTATGCCCAAACTCACAACAGCTCTGAAGGAACCTTCTTTCTCGGGATCTCCCTGCAGGGATGCTATGGCTGTCATCAGACTGTGTCATACCGCACCTCCTCCCTGTGCCCAGTCTTTCTTCCCTGCCCTCCTTCCACAGTGTTGATTGTTGGGTGCACACCAAATTCTCTTTCGGAGACTGCTTTCTAGAGAGCTGAGCCTGCAAGTTTGCCTCACCTAAAGATGAAATTGATCTACTGTCACTAACAAAACCAAATCTGTTTGTAACACTGCCAGTACATGTTCCATCCATCCATCCATCCATCCACCGTCTTGTTATTATTCATTTCAAATTGTGACCAGAAGAAAAACATCATGTGTGCTGGGTTCTCTTTTAATAAGATCCCTCTGTATTTGATTGATAGTATTTTCCTATTCTCCTGCAGAGTAGAAATATTCTGTCATTGATAGAAGCCAGGAAAAATAGTTTGAAAGTGTAATTTTAAGATTACTGGGGTGTCTGGGGGGGTTCTGTTGAGCATCTGACTCTTGGTTTCAGCTGAGGTCATGATCTCAGGATTGTGAGAATGAGCCCTGCACTGGGCCCCGTGCTCAGTGGGGAGTCTCTTTCTCTCTGTTTCTCTCTCCCTCTGCTCTGTCCATCCCCACTCATGTGCTCGTTCGCTCTCTCTCTCCCTAAAATAAATAAATAAATCTCAGAAATAAGATTACTGCTCATTACCTTAAAAGAAGTCTGTGTTTATTTGGTGGATTGTCTGCACTGATTTAGGTGTCTCCAATTCAGCCAATGTCCAGTACTGAAATTGTGTCTTTCATATGAGGTGAGGCATATTCATAAGCTCACTAAAATACGTCAAACAGAACTAAAGCAAGTAAGAATTCAGTGCTAATATTAGAATCAGAGCTCAAGAACTCCCGAAAGTGTCAGTTCAGAAATACTAGAGAGCATGGTAAATGTAAATCAGAACACACATATGTCTGGGAGCCCAACCATATACACACCCTGCATGCACCAGATAAAGGGTTCCCAGCAGATGACATCTGAAGCATAAGTTCCTTAACCTGAACACGAGCCAACAGAGTGGTTCAGCTGACACAAAAATAGTGTAACTTTGGAATAAATCAGAGACAAGGGCAAGTAACTCTTCTATAATGATTTTCTAAACAAAGTACTTTGGACTTTATAGATTGTGAGAACCATAGAACCATAAATAGGACAACATAAGTAGAAAGGTAAGAAAAATAACTTTTACCCCCAGAATGGTTAAAAATTATCAATTAAGCCCATGGGAGAAAATATAATTAAAGCATTTTAGGAAGAAAAAAAAATCCTAAGGCATAATGTAGAATTATAATGAGAAACAGGAACTGTTGTTGTTCCCATCAGCTGGAAAGTTAGAAGTCACACATAAAGAAGAGGAAAGAGAAATTGCATGGAATTTGGGGAGGGAAAAACACTAAAACCATCTCTGAGAAGGATGACAGCATTTCCTTCAAAAGCACTTTCAGGAAGAACAGGTCATCTCTGCTCTTTTTACCAATGGCTACAACAGGCTGTGTGGAAGGATCTGGGTGGTTTTGGGAGAGATTCTACTCCCTAGTCATGAAAGATGTTTCTTCATAGAAGGTGCTTCATAGCCATAGCTATGTCATGCTGAAATAAACACTTTCTTTAACATTTAAAAATGATGAACAACTTAAGAATTCATGAGAATTTCTGTTTTTAATAATTAGAGTCACCTTGGACTGAGGAGGAAGCCAGGTTACTTTTCCCCTGGTTCAGGGCAGTAACAAGTTTACACAGAATGACTTGGTAATAAAACCGAGTAGTTTTCTAATGAACCCAAACTAACTTGCATCTCTGAAAGTTAAAGAAAAGCTATTTGAGTCATCATGGCATCAGGAAAATGAAATCTAGGAAGTCAGAGAGGGAGACAAACCATGAGAAACACTTAACTCTAGGGAAAAAACTGAGGGTTGCTTTAAGGGAGGTGGGGAATGGGTAACTGAATGATGGGCATTGAGGAGGGCATGTGATGTAATGGGCACCGGATATTATATAAGACTGATGAATCACTGACCTCTACCTCAGAAAATAATGATACACTATATGTTAATTAATTGAATTTAAATAAGATTTTTTAAAAAGAAAATTTACCCCAAAGATACAGATATGAAAAGAAGGGCCATCTGTACCTCAATGTTCATAGCAGCAATGGCCACAATCACCAAACTGTGGAAAGCACCAAGATGCCCTTCAATAGACGAATGGATGAAGAAGATATGGTCCATATATGCAACGGAGTATTATGCCTCCATCAGAAAGGATGAAAACCCAACTTTTGTATCAACATGGATGGGACTGGAGGAGATTACGCTGAGTGAAATAAGTCAAGCAAAGAACGTCAATTATTATATTGTTGTCGCTTATGGTGGAGCATAAGGAATAACATGGAGGACATGGGGAGATGGAGAGAAGTGAGTTGGAGGAAATCAGAGGGGGAGATGAATCATGAAAGACTGTAGACTCTGAGAAACAAATTGAGGGTTTTGGAGGGGAGGGGGATGGGGGGGTTGGGTGAGCCTGGTGGTGAGTATTAAGGAGGACATGTATTGCATGGAGCACTGGATGTGCTGCATAAACAATGAATCTTGGAACACTGAAAAAAATAAAATAAAGTTTAAAAATAAAATAAAACAAAATAAAATCCTGGAACATGCTAAAAAAAAAAAAAAAAGAAAAGAGAAAAAAAGAAAGAAAGAAAATGAAACCTAGCTTGTGTTTCACTAATCTAGGTAGAGAAAAGACTCACCTAGATGGGTTGCAATTATTTTACTTGTGTCTGTGTCGATGGAAGCAAAGCCAGGTGACTCTAACCAGAGGGGATGACAGAAAGGCTACATGACAGAGATAGGCAAGATTCATAAAAGGACTGGCATTCATTTTAAAACATAGCTCCGCTTCCCAAGCAGCTTTTCTTACAAGGATTATCAGTAATAAAAGGTTATTTACTTGAGAATTATCTTCCATGACACTTAGAAAAGGTCATCCTTCTTTAGAAACTTGGTTATTAATTACAACTGACTTCAAGTTGCTGCATTTCTTGAGCAAAATGTTAAAATATGGGGTACTTGAGTGGCTCAGTTGGTTCAGCATTTGACTCTTGATTTCAGCTTAGGTCATGATCTCAAGGTCGTGAGATAGAGCCCCACCCTCACCAGGCTCCATGCTGGGCATTCAGCCTGCTTGGGATTCTCTCTCCCTCCCTCTAAAAAAATGCTGAAATATGTCATAGTGAAACAAGGGGATAAAAAGGTAGTTACACTATTTCAGTAAAGCTCTAAGTCAATTCAATTACTTTGATAAATTTCAGGGCGCTGAGTTAGTGATATAATGAAGGAACAGTATTGTTCAGTGCCCGAAAACAGACAGATAACATAATCGTCCCTCTGCGTTCTATCTACACAATATTCACATCTGCATAATTTTGCAGAACTGGCTTTCCAGGCAGTTAGGACAGCTGTGTGTCTGTGCACCACTCTCTGCTTCGTTTCAGTGTTTTCTTGGTGAGGACTCAGATGAGGTGGGTTTCAGCAGTTACAGGTTCTGAGTCTTTGAGTGAATGATGGATACAGAGTGAAATCCTCCACATGTTGTCATCACTCCAAGACTACATGAAAATTCTGGTCTGAAAAACCAAGGTATTTTCTCTGCATGCCTAGATTAATATACATAACAAATAAGTAATTCTTTCTGGAAAAAAATAACAAATTCTGTGACTGAACTGAATAATTAGGGAAAAGAGCTTCCTATGTATGAAAATACGATTGTATATATTTATATGTGACCATTTAGTATAAACAGATCATACTGTAAATCTGAGTGAGTCTACCTGGTACAGGGTAAAGGCAGATAACAGGAAATAGAGAGTAAATGGAAAATATGGGACTATTGATAGATCTAAAATCTAACATAGCTTTTTTTTTTTAACTTTTTATTTTTTCAGCGTAACAGTATTCATTATTTTTACACCACACCCAGTGCTCCATGCAATCCGTGCCCTCTCCAATACCCACCACCTGGATCCCCCAACCTCCCACCCCCCACCCTTTCAAAATCCAGATCGTTTTTCAGAGTCCATAGTCTCTCATGGTTGACCTCCCCTTCCAATTTCCCTCAACTCCCTTCTCCTCTCCATCTCCCCTTGTCCTCCGTGTTATTCCTTATGTTCCACAAGTAAGTGAAACCATATGATAATTGACTCTCTCTGCTTGACTTATTTCACTCAGCATAATCTCTTCCAGTCCTGTCCATGTTGCTACAAAAGTTGGGTATTCATCCTTTCTGATGGAGGCATAATACTCCATAGTGTATATGGACCACATCTTCCTTATCCATTTGTCCATTGAAAGGCATTCCTGAACTTCATAAAATCTATCTATGAAAGACCCACAGCAAATATCATCCTCAATGGGAAAAAGCTTGCAGCCTTCCTGTTGAGATCAGGAACACGACAAGGATGCCCACTCTCACCACTCTTGTTCAACATAGTATTAGAAGTCCTAGCAACAGCAATCAGACAACAAAGAGAAATAAAAGGTATCCAAATTGGCAATGAAGAAGTCAAACTCTCTCTCTTTGCAGATGACATGATTCTTTATATGGAAAACCCAAAAGACTCCACCCCCAAACTACTAGAACTCATACAGCAATTCAGTAACATGGCAGGATACAAAGTCAACGTACAGAAATCAGTGGCTTTCTTATACACTAACAATGAAAATACAGAAAGGGAAATTAGAGAATTGATTCCATTTACTATAGCATCGAGAACCATAAGATACCTGGGGATAAAACCAAAGAGGTAAAGGATCTATACTCGAGGAACTACAGAACACTCATGAAAGAAATTGAAGAAGACACAAAAAGATGGAAGACCATCCCATGCTCTTGGATTGGAAGAACAACATAGCTTTGATATAAGATTAACTTAAGTAAACACATAGGTGTTAATTATGTGTCAAACGTCACATACACACACCACTAAAAACTGGATCCATGCAACATCCTAAAGCAAACGGCTACAGAAAAGCAGGAGTTGAAGAAATGGGGAAAATCTACCAGGAAGATGTGAAAACAAGGTAGGCAAAAAGAGAAACTTTTCAATCATATAAGTCAAGACAAAAAATCAGAGATTATGGCAGAAAATAGGTAAATCAACAACTACATTTAGTAACATTAACACCTGTTTGATAATTGATCAATAAAGGATCTTAAAAAAACCTAGAGATGAGACATAACACAATTACTGAATGTAATTGAACACATACCGACAGATTTATGTGCCACAAATATAAGAAAAAGACAAACTTTTAAAAAAATAGATAAAATATCCATTGAGAAAGTTTCAGTACCTTCCACAGAACTAGAATCATCTCTGAAGACACCTCAGTAGAATCTTGGTGGGTGATGAAGAGAGGGAAGTGTGGGTCATTTAATAAATGATATTAGGAAGACTGGTTCACTATATGGAGAAGGAAGAAATTGATGCCTACTGGTACTGTACCTCCCACCCTCAGTGTGCATGGAAACCCTGAATGTGGACAGCGGAAATATAAACGTAGAGTGAGTACCGAAGATAATGTTGGAGTAGATCTTCCAGGAACTCAGAGACTTCTGGATCCAGATCCCGTGGAAGACAATCAAAGTTGAAGTGGAGAGCCCAGAGACAGTCTTGACAAAGATACTCACAACAATTTCTATGTAAGAAGAGATACATGAAGGAACCAAGCGAAGTGGGAAGAGTGATGGTAAAGCAAGCAAAGGAAATTCATAGATAGGACTCCCAAATATCTAATAAGAATATGAAGAGGGTCATGCTCGAGCTCAGTAGGAATGGAAGAAAAGCAAATTAAAATAAAATCTACGCCCTTTAGATTTGCAGCACTTAGAAAGGCAGATGATATCCAGAGATATGGGGAGATGTGGGGCAGAAATACAGGGAAATGTGACCTCTCCTGGGTGGCTGGCGGCAGCGTAAACTGGTATGTTGGAGAGCGCTCTGCCGTCATTGGGGACACTAAGTTAATATCACGCATGGGCCCACCGACAAGGATCTTCATCGTGCACGGTGCAGAGAGTCAAAGGGCTGGAGGAAAGCCTAAGGGTTTACTTTTCATGCTTTAATACATATTTATATGTATATCTTCAGAGGGGCATAAAAAGTAGACTTAAAATAAACCTATTAAGGGCACCTGGGTGACTCAGTAAGTTAGCCGTATGCCTTTGGCTCAGGTCATGATCCTGGGGTCCTGGGATCGAGCCTCCTCACCTTGGGCTCCCAGTAGGGAGTTGGCTTCTCCTTCTCCCTCCCCCTGCTCAGCACCTCTTCTCTCTCTCAAATAAATAAATAAAATCTTTAAAAAAAATAAAATATACATTAAAAAATAAGCCTATTAAGTACGCATATGAATAAGTGCGGACAAGACCAGAAGGAATGATAGCAAAATCGGTGGATGGTTAAAAAAAAAAAAAAAAAGATAAATGCAAGTAAAGCAAAATGTGGAACATGTATAAACTGATGATAATGATGGGGCATAAAGCAAATACTGACAAAACCGAAGTTCTCAATGGGACAGTCAGCAGCACCTCTGGGGGATTTTGTTCATGAGCCCAAAGGAGTGACTTCACAGTAGGCTTCGGGTTATGTGAAAGAATGTTTATCTTCAGGATGGTGGTGATATTCCCATTCCCCTCTTTCGGGCATTAGAAAATGCCTGGAGGGCTAGGTTTCTCTGAGAGGAGATGGCACATCCGTCCACCCTCACAGATACGTTAGAGACAGTTTGCTGGAAGCAAAGGCTCAGCATTGTCCTCCTTTAGCTTGTGTGGAGGATGAGAGCTGATGTTCAGTGCTGCCCTGGAGGGGAAAATGGGACCAGAGAGAAAAGGAACCATGAGAGAAGGCAGATTTGTATCCAGCAGAAGGAGGAACTGTGTGGTGCTCAGGGCTGCACAGAATCAGGACGGGCTCAGTGCCTAAAGCGGCTGCAGAAAAGAGTCTGGAAAAATGGGCAAGGTGAGTATCACATGGTTGTCTCACCCATGTGAACTCCACGTTCATGTACCTCCCTGTGGCTCTTTCTACCATCTCTTTATGCTATGTAGGCATCTCTATATTTATTCATGTCTATCTATGTATGGATATAATACACATACACATACGTATGCATGACATTAACCCCTGAGTATGTTTTATAGTTATATATAAATAAAACACACACGTATTATTTATGTCATGTATCACGTGTGCACAGACTTACACAGTTGTGTTACATACCAATCTACACAAAAGATCCTACTGTATGATCTTGAATAACTGAGAAGGGTTTTTGCTGACTTTAAATATCATCAGAGCATTATTGGTTAAGCACTACCTGAGGATCTTTTATAGTGTATATGTGTGTGTGTAGGTACGCGTACATGTGTGTATATTTGCAAAGAGACTGATTATGGGCTACGCAGGGAAGGTGTAATAATTTTCCTGTCATTCTTCCTTTTTTCTCATCTCTACTTAATTGTCTCCTTCTCCAAGTTTCCATGTTTAACAAGCACCAGTAGAGCAAAACATGATTTCTCCTACAATCTTAATTTTCACTGAGTAGAAACTGCAATCTTTGACTTAAAAAAAATCCAACACACAATCTTTTTCTTGTCTTCTACTTAGAGAAAAACAGTTTGAGATATTATTTCTAAAAAAAAAATTAATGAAGGATTTCCTTAAAGAAATGTATCAGCTTCATTTTTCTAGAGTGGAAGGGGATTTATAAGAGCTTCTACCCCCAGGACAAACCCATCTGAAGAAGACACACCAGGGGATTTTGGAGCTCGATTCTGACCCCCTAACCTAAGGGAAGTAGTTCTCTCTTGCAGGAACTTGAGTGTGAATCCTCAGCCAGGGGAGTAAATGTAGTCAGTGAGCCCATCAAACAGGGATGTTCCTTGGTAGTTGAGCAAGGAGGAGTGCTGAAAGTCCCCCACCTCATCAGCCTTCTTCTGTCACACTGGAATATTAAATTAACTAAGGGGCATCTGGGTGGCTCAGTCAGTTAAGCATCTCCCTACAGCTCAGGTCATGATCCCGGGTCCTAGGATTGAGTCCTGCAACAGGCTCCCTGCTCGACACAGAGTCTGTTTCTCCTTCTCTCACTTCCCCCACTCATGCATGCTTTCTCTCTCTTGCTCTCTTGGAGAAAAATATAAATAAAATCTTCAAAAAAACTAACCAAAGGACTATAAATTCCCATCTGAAACCATAAAATCGGACAAAAGGATTACACATTTAATGTCTTCCCCTACATTCCTCTACCAGGAGGAGAAATTTCTAATTTCTAATTTCTAATTTCTCCCAGATTATTCATAACAGAAACTACACCTTCCCTAAGAAGTTGCTGAAAATCCATATAAACATTTTGTGAATGACTACAACTTGGGCCACACCAGACCCAACAAACAGGACCCTAAATGAAACACTGTTCAATTTTAATGAGGCACGAGAAAGAGAAAACTAGCTTGAAACACCACATGTTCTACCAACAGATGTGTAAGTGACTCCAGTAGCCGGTGGAAGAAAGAAAGAGAGAGGAACTCCATCCCTGAGCGAGGTAGGTTCTGAGCCTTGTTGGAACAGCAGACAGGTGGGAGGTCTCCAGCTGGAAGAGCAAAGGGGCAAGCATTGGGAATGGGAAGTGGGAGTGGGGGGCGCTGCCCATGTTTCTGCACATGGAGCTGTGCCTCTGCCCAGGCTGAGCAACATCAGCCATCAGAAGCTCCTGAAGAGCGATGTCATTAGCAGACAGCACTCCTGGTTGCTCACTCAGAGATGGGAGTGGAGCCCATGTTTAATTGGGCATTAACCTCCCCAGCTGCAGCCCCGGCAACACTGCCAGACCGCCACAGTCACGGAGCAGGTGCGGCCTACGATAAAGCGCAGCGCTGGGGCAGAATCCGTAGGTCAGACTGCGCAGAACCTGGTCCCTGCTGAACACAGAGGGTCACTAGTGTTCGGCTGGACATACTGCCTATGACACCTAATTCTTCCCTTGCTTCAGAGCAAGACACGAGAAAGGTGTGTGCTAAATCAGGAAGGGAAAATGCTACAAAGACCGTGGTGAAAAGAAGTAGGAAGGAGTTGATGCTCATGATTGCCCTTGCTGTGTTTCCAGCAGCAGCATCTCATCTGGTTATTGGCAAATGTTTATTTTAAAAACTCAGGAAAAATAATTCTGAAAGCTTGATGCTTCTCAGACACTCTTGACCACCTATGGTGTCGACACTCTCTCTCTCTCTCTCTCTTTCCCTCTCTCTACTAATGTGAACCGTCCAGATCTGCATTTCAGAGTTCCTATGGTCTGAATCCAGGAGGCTGGTCCAGATGCTTTCAACCAAACCCTCCCATCTGTAAGCCTTGCCCAAGCCACTAACATTGCGAGTTCCCTGTCTCAGCCTCTCCGTCACCCAGACCAGAACTTCTGGAGTGGCCCTGGGTCCAACCCCACCCTCACATTCCAAATCTGTTCCCCCTTTTACTGCTTGTCCATGTAACAAGATCTCATTCCCTCTCTTAAATCAAGCCATCAACAACCTCACTCCCTTCCTTTTTAAATCATCTCCTTAAACTTTTAATAGCTCCCTTCCTGGGTTCTTTGTCTTAATTTCTCCTTGCTTCCGCTCTGCAATGTGGATTGCTTTTCTGAAACACACTACAGGGTGAACTGGAATCTAAAGGCGTGTGTTTGAGTGCTGACGACGTTACTGTACGGTTCTGAGCAAGCCTTCCGCTCAGTCTCTGTTCTGTTTCTCTGCTTATGCTTCCTCTATGTTACAGAGTCACAGTGAGCATTAATTAAGGTTACACATATGAAAGTGTTTGTAAACTATAAAGTTTTATATAAATATAAATAGAAGGTGACATTTTTATGTGGTAGCCAATTAACTTTCTTGGCAGTGCTGGTCCCTAGCAATTAAAACACTCAATTAGGCACCGTTCAAGTTCACTGTGGCACCTAAAATGAGAAAGAAAATGCTTTGAAATGTGTTAAATATAACCCTGCTTGTTAAATTGAAATGAAGTGAAAAAAGGGAATTTGACTTTCATTTCTCCCGACTTGTTCGAGAGCAGCAAATTATGCTTCTGGTTGGCTAACAGAACTCAGAACTGCTTAAGTTTTAGGCATTATCAATAATTAACATGGGGTTTAAATTGATCTATGAAGTTTTTGTTTTTGTTTTTCAAATTTTCTAAGTCAATGCTACAAAATAATCAAAGATCCCAGACTATTAGCAAAAAAGACACAACTAAAAAATAGTATTGTTTAGGGGCACTTGAGTGGCTCAGGGGTTTAAGTATCTGCCTTGGGTTCAGGTCATGAACCCAGGGTCTTGGGATTGAGCCACATGTCGGCCTCCCTGCTCAGCCAGGAGGCTGCTTTTCCCTCTGCCCTCCCCCTGCTCGTGCTTACTTGTCTGTCTCTCTCTGAAATAAATAAATAAAATCTTAAAAGAGAGAGAGAGAGAAACAGTATTTTTTTCCAAATGTCATCTAATACACACTCATACACACAAACACACACACACACACACAGTGCTGCGTTCAGTTAGCAGAGAATCCTTGGGCAACAAGATGAAAACAATGTGCTCCCCCCGTTTGTGGAATTACTGACGGAAACAAGGGGCCCACTTTCCAAGGAAACCAACTTGTGAGTCGACATATTTGCTCCTCTGAAATTATCTGAGTAAAATATTCAATGTGCAGTCTAACAAGAAAGGTAATAGAACTGTATTTATGTAAATAAAATAAGAACAGACTGCTTTCCAACAGATTCACAGAGAAAGTAAAAAATCAGTCTTTTCCTACAGTTTAGTTGATTTCTTATTTTTTCCCTTATCATAATCTCTATCATAATTGAAATAAGGGTTATTAATCTTTTAGAAGCATATATAGACTATAATCCCAGCCACTGGACTGTGGCTTAATTTACATATTTCATTTCCAAACATTTTAAAATTCAAATGTAAGTGTTCAGAAGTCAATCTGGTTGCAACCTTTCTAATGACATCTGAGTAAAGGCTAAAACTGTTTGTGGTGTATAATTATTACTATATATTTAAGGTTAGAAGCCATCTTAAGCAAGAAATGCAAGTGGCCTCTTAAACTGAATTATTCAATATCTTTGCTAGGGTGCAAAGTGGGTGGCTATGACCAGTGAGTCAATAAATAAAAGGGGACTGTGATCTTTCACCTGGGATGTCCCACGCAGGCTTATGTGGGGTTAACCCTGTTCACCCAGCCTGCAATTTCCTCTTTTGGTGACTACAGTTTCATCTGTCAACACAGAAAAGATGAAATAAATGTAAGCTGGGATACCCAACAACCGTATTTCGTTTAGAAAATGTTCCTTTTAAATCATGTTTTGAAGCAATGATTCACCAAAAGGATATGCTCTCTTTTCTGCCCAGACATCTGCATAAAAAAATTGTAGACATCTCATCAACACCAATGAACACAGTTTTTTAGCAAATTCAGTATTCCAGGCTTCCTGGCAAACCCACTGTTAAAGTCTTCCTGATCAAATTTGTGTTAGTGTGTGATATTCCTATAGGGGAGGCTCCATGGAGAGATGTAACCTGTCATCTAGAAGGCTACCATTAGAGACTGCCAGGGACGTCTCCAGCTTTGCTCGCTTGGCTATTATAGGTTTCATAGGAATCTGCTTGGTTTCAACGTCATCTTGCATCTAGAGGTCTTTCTACTTTCTTCATCCCCTTGTCTGTCTGATTTGGTTGCTGCACCTGACATCCTCCTTCCATCCGGCTCCTTCCCTCACACTTCCTTTCCCCCCCACCTTTGTTTAAAGATTTTTATTTATTTATTTGAGAGAGAGCACAAGCAGTGGGAAGGGGCAGAGGGAGAGGCAGAAGCAGACTCCCCGTGGAGTGCGGAGCCTGATGCAAAGCTCAATCCCAGGACCCCAGGATCATAACTTGAGTCAAAGGCAGATGCTTAACCAGCTGAGCTACCCAGATGCCTCTCCCTCACATTTTCTATCACTGGTCTTTGCTTGGCTTCCATGACCTAACATGATTCTTCTGATCCCTGGGATTGGTTTCTTTTGGGGAGAATTCTTAACCACTGGATAGAATTTATTTTCTGAGGTTTTAACCCATGTGGGGGCCTTTTTTTTTTTTAATTGAGCACCTGTTACTAAGTAAAGTGAATACACAGTTAGGAATCACTCTCAGTCCTATTCATATTTTAATTTACTATCTTAAGACAGCTTGCTATGGCTATTATTTTCATTTTCCTCCTTCTTTCAATAGTTCAACCTTCTCCCTAGTAAAGGAGTATGGGTGGAAGCAGGCAGCCTGTCCAGACACTGCATAGCTCTGGCCACAGTGATTGGTCCAGGAATGGATGGTGATCTGTAGAGAGACTGCCAGAGTCCCTCCTTCTGATTTCCCTACGCAGAATCATGGGGGAAAGCTCACATGAATCCAGAGATGACAAGAGTTTTCTTGCCAAATAGAGAGGCTGCTCTGAGTGAATGATGTGTAGAGGGAAACCAAAGGAACAAAGAGAAGTTTCAGATGGTAATTAAATGGCCAACATCACTTGGCATCAGGGAAATACAAATCAAAACCACAACGAGATATCACCTCACACCAGTCAGAATGGCTAAAATTAACAAGTCAGGAAATGACAGATGCTGGCTAGGATGCGGGGAAAGAGGAACCCTCCTACACTGTTGGTGGGAATGCAAACTGGTGCCGCCACTCTGGAAAACAGCATGCAGGGTCCTTGAGAAGTTGAAAGTAGAGTTTCCTTATGACCCAGCAATTGCACTACTAGGCATTTACCCCAAAGAATACAAATACAGTGATCCAAAGGGGCACCTGCCTCCCAATGTTTATAACAACAATGCCCGCAACAGCCAAACTATGGAAAGAGCCCAGATGTCCATCAACAGATGAGTGGATAAAGAAGATGTGAATAAACACAGTGTATATACACAGTGGAATACTAGTCAGCCATCAAAAAAAAATCTTTCCATTTGCAAGAACATGGATGGAACTAGAGGGTATTGTGCTAATGATCTCACTCATGTGGAATTTAAGAAACAAAACAGATGAACATAGGGGAAGGGAAGGAAAAATAAAATAATATGAAAACAGAGAGGGGGGTAAGCCATAGAAGAAGGTGAACTCTAAGATACAAACTGAGGGTTGTTGGAGGGGAGGTGGGGGGGATGGGGTAACTGGGAGATGGGCATTAAGGAGGGCAC
Source organism: Lontra canadensis (assembly GCF_010015895.1). NCBI lineage: Eukaryota > Metazoa > Chordata > Mammalia > Carnivora > Mustelidae > Lontra > Lontra canadensis. Next base: position 5,020,627 of record NW_022631023.1, on the reverse strand, counting down.
ATGATGTAATGACCTCTAGGTGTTCTATGCAACTGATGAATCACTAGATTCCACCCCTGAAACTAATAAATTTTTTTAAATAATAATTTTTAAAAAAATGTCTAGACCAGGCCTTTCTGAGACTTATGCTATCTGCCCCTCCCAAAGCTTAGTGTAATGCAACCTTGACCTCCCTCCATAACTCTCCCCTCCTCACACTGTTACAACTGCTGTTGAACCAGTCTGATTGGAGTTTCTACTCTTTGCAATCAATAGGATCATCTTCTTCTAGGAAAGGCAGATTTGTATTTAAACAGTTCTTGTATAAATTTCGTCAGAGTTTATCTTCAGACACTTGGTGAATACGTTTTAATGTGAGTCCGACTAAGGCATCGATGAACCTGCCTCGATGAATGAGAATCTGCAGTGAGGTCCACAGCTCCTGACAGTCACACATAGGCCTGTGACTTACACATTGTTTATTCACAATGTCTCCAAATCTACTGCTCAGATTCCACCATCCTGAATTCCACTCCTGTCTATCCAACTGCCTACTTAGTGTATCCATTTAATAGTTTGACCTCAATACATCAAAGAGCAGTCTCCCATTTCTTCCCTTAAATGGCTTCCTTGCATCTTCTGCTGACTCAACTAATGGCCGAGTTCTTCTTTCCATTGCTCAGGCTGAAATTTTATCCTCTTTCACCCACATCCAATCCATCAGGAAGTCCCACTGAGTAGACCTTAAAAATAGATCTAGAACCTGTCTGCTCCTCACCCCCTCATTGCTCTTTCCCTGGCCTAAGCCCCCGACCTCTCCCCTGCATGAGCTTTCTAGCAAGGGGCCTGCTTGTCCCTTGTCTCAGCACAAGAGTCAGATGTATCCTTTTGCAATCTAGTCAGGCCCTGTGACATCTCTGTTTAAAATCATCTGATCAGCCCCTGCATCTCACTCAGGAAAAACTCAACCCCTTAGAGTTCATCCCTGCTGTACTGGGTCCTACATGAAAGGGTCCTGCTAATTCTAACCCCACCCTTCTTAATTTACCCTGTGTTCACTCTGTTCCAGCCACAGCCTCTGTGCTGGCCCTCCAGGTGGCCAAGTCTGCCTCTTTATGTTCCCTTTGTCTAGAATGTTCTTTCCCTTAGATACATGCTTGGCTCTCTTGCCCTCTTCTATGTCCTTGATCAAATGTCAGCTTCTCAAAGAAGCCTTCCGTGACTGCCCTGTTAAGCACTGCGAATCCCAAATCCCTACAAGTGCCTTGCCCACCACCAGCCATTTCCTGCCAGGCAATTGTAATGAAACACCGTGCAAAATATTATTTTCCTTTTGTTTGACAATCCTTGCCAAGGACCTGGAAATGATTATTCTATATATTATATACCTAGAAGAAAATAAATTCCTTTTTTTAAAGATTTTATTTATTTATTTGACAGAAAACACAAGCAGGGGGAGTGGCAAGCAGAGGGAGAGGGAGAAGCAGGTTCCCCACTTAGCAGGGAGCCAGATGCAGAGCTTGATCCTAAGATCCCAGGATCATGACCTGAGCCAAAGGCAGACACTTAATGACTGAGCCACCCAGGTGCCCAAGAAAAGAAATTCCTGAAAACAAAACGATTTGATTCATTTGTTTCCTAAAATGATGGAAACTTTGGTGATAAAAGCCAATAAATTCTCCTTTTGGGTATAAGCTAGTTGGAGTTGGTTTCTGTCACTGGAGGTTAAAAGGATCAAGGTTAATACATTGATTTAGGCTAGTCTAGAAAATTTTAAGAAGAAAAATGAGTAATTCAAATAGTCTTTGTTTGAATTTATGTCTCCTAAAAATTGGTATTAAAATATCTGTATCCATTTATCCAACGGTCACACTTCTGGCAACTTTTCCTGAAAGATATCATCGTATGAGGAGATAAAGGCCAATGTGTGGAGAAGCTCATTTGACACATCATCCAAAACAGTTAAATATTAGAAATAAGTGAAATAGTTAGCACTGGAGTAGATATTTTTTAAATGTAGTCTGAAGACCCAGAGGAACCCCTGAGAACATTTTCAGGGGTTTGCAAAAATATAACCATTGTTATTGTAACACTAAGAAATTACTTAGTTTTCTCATTGGCTTGACTTCTGCATGGATACCCAGAAGTCACAGTGGGTAAGATCACGGGGGCCTTAGCCCAAATCATGGCAGTGCCACCAAAATGTAGGAGTCATCCTCCTGTTGTTTACCACCACCCAATTCTAATTGCTTTTGAAACTGGTTTCACAGATGAATCCACAAAAATAATTTTAAATAAAACTTAAACCTTGAGTGGGTGTCATTTTCAGCATTCTCTGCTCTGTGTCAAGAAATAGGAAGAAGGCACAAATCACCGTCTGCCTGCTGCGCAGGATGGTTGTCTTGAAGGAAAGTACTTGTGACTTGTTTGAATTACAAGCTCCACTAAGCACTCTTTTCATGGAATTCTATTGTTTCCTCCAAGAATGGCTACCTAAAAGCTATAGTTATACAGGCTTGTGCAACTGGCAGACACTGTCCTAGATGGAAACAAAACAACAAAACAAAACAAAAAAACCCCATAAGATATAGCCTGCCTCTCCTATGATCACAACTGACTGTATTTGCTGCAAATAATGAAATTCAAACTTTCAAGCAAAAACATAGAATTTTGTAATACTTGTACCTGTTGCTATGAACCTCTCAGCTTCCCAATACTTAAAGACTTTTCTGATGAGACTTTGATTTTATTCAACAAATTCTGTTGATATTTCAAAGATCCACGTAACTCAGCAAACCAGTAATTTCCAAATGATCAATTTATCATGTTACAAAAGAGGTGTGGGTAAGACATTCGCTCGAAGGGCATGATAGACTGATGAATTTTAAGACACTAGAGTGCCAAACGCTTATTGATACAACTTCTAATTCTCCAGGGCAGCTAATCTTTAAGATATCACCATGTTTTATTCCTCCGCATTGTATTGAGTATTATAAAGTGTTTTCTGGTTCATTCACTTGTGCTGTTTGCTTACTGTTCGTCTCTCTTCATTGGAAGGGGAGCGCCACAGGGGACAAAGCTTGCTTATCTTTCATCCCTGCTTTCCTCAATGCCTAGAGTAAAACCTAGCATTGAGCAGATGTTTCATCAATGGTAAAGAAATAAATACAATCAAAAATGAACTTTTATGTAGCTATCATAGTCTGGTTTACCAAGAAATTCTAATGACTTGAGAAAATTCTTAAGATATGTGGCTCTTTTTAAAAGATTCAAAATTATTGGGGCACCTGGGTGGCTCAGTGGGTTAAAGCCTCTGCCTTTGGCTCGGGTCGTGATCTCAGGGTCCTGGGATCGAGCCCCGCATCGGGCTTTCTGCTCAGCAGGGAGCCTGCTTCCCTTCCTCTCTCTCTGCCTGCCTCTCTGCCTACTTATGATCTCTGTCTGTGAAATAAATGAATAAAATCTTTAAAAAAAAATAAAAGATTCAAAATTATTTATGTGCAATGTATCTATTATATTATACATACAACATAGAATCCATAAAATATTACATAGATTGTATGTACACACGTGTGTATGTGTGTGTTTATATGTATCATGAAGAGGTAAACTGAGGAGGTTTGCAGGGAGAAAAAAGGTTGGGGATAACCATGGAAAGCCTATGTAATTCTGTACCCATAACATTAGAAAACAATTATCAGTATGTAGGAATAACTCAGACAGATAGCTTAGCAGGCAGAAGGCTATTGCTACAGAATTTTGAAATTATTTCATAGCATTTTAGAGTTATTTTCATGACCTGCATCATGTGGATTATTTACAGAATTGAAAATTTTCTTTTTATATTCAGCTGAAGAAACTGACTTAGGGGATAGAAGAAACAGCTTCCGCTAAGGGTCTGGCCACTACAGGGCTGTGTGTCCTGGGGTGGGTCTTGTCATTTTAGTGGTCTTTACCGATAAGAAGCCTGAGATTGAGTTGCATGACCCCCAAATTCATCTGATGGTTAGATTCTGTGATGTAAAGAATCATTTAAAAGTTGAGAAATTTTTCAGTGGGTCCCTTTAATCACGTAATTCCTATATTGTTGCTCTGACCATCTCAACTACTCAAGATGAGAAGTTTGTCTGTAGCCCTATCCATTAGAAAACCTCTTCCGGTTGGATTCTAAAAGAACTTACTTTTAGGAGTTTTTAGGAAAAGAAAGATTCACATGGTTCCCAACTTAGGATGGTTCAACTTCCAATTTTTCCACTTAATGACGTTGATATGTGTATTCTGTAGAAACTGTACTTTTGAATTTGAACCTCCTGAGCTAGTGACATGCAGGAAATATTCTCTCATGATGCTGGGCAGCAGCAGCGGACCACAGCCCCGTCAGCCTGCGGTCAGGAGGGTAAACCTCCGATACTGCTACCATTCTTCACACAGACTTTTCTGTTCTTCACTTTCAGAACGGTATTCAATAAATTACATGATATTCAACACTTTATTCTAAAGTCAGACTTGCTCTGGATGGTTTTGCCCAGCTGTAGACTAATGGAAGGATTCTGAGCGTGTTTCAGGTAGGCTAAGCTAAGCTACGGTATTTGGTAGGTGAGATGTATTAAACACATTTTTGACTTACTACCTTTTTAACTTACCATGACTGTATTGGAGCATAATCCCATGGTAAGTGGAGGAACATCTGTATGTGCTTTAAAACGATCTGTCAGACAACTAGGTAACAATGCCAATGATGTCTATTTTTATTTTTATGGTAATACTGACAACACATAACCTCTGGAAAACCAACCCAAAAATCCACATGAAAAGAAAATTACACCAACTACAGGTCTTGTCCAGATGCAGGAATAAAGAGGTCAGCACTTCTGATGTACCCTATCATTCCTGTCTTAATAACTGTCCTACTGAAAATATGCATCCTCTAAGGACTCTCTGCTCCTGATCATGGTTCTGGTGCAAAAGCAGGGTCATGACAGGCTGTATGGTGACAGTAAGTGCAACCTTACCTTTGACCGTCACATGTACACTCTGGCTGGTGGAGAGCTGTGGTTGAACTAGCACGTTGCAAGTGTACTCTCCCTCATCCACTTCCTTTTGCACGTCCGAGAGTTTCAGAGTGCCATTGTTCTCAAATGCCACTTGGCGATGGTTGAAAGGAAGCAGATTGGAGTTCTTGTACCATTTGATGGAGTAATAGGGATAGCCAATCACACGGCAGTGAATGTATGTGTCCCGCCCTGCTATGGCTGTGATATTTTTCATTGGTCGAATGCTTGCAGGCCCTAGAGAGACATAAAGATACTCTTGAAAATACTTTAAGGGTACATCTCATGTGTGGAAATGGGTACACTTTTCCTTGGGGAAAAAAAATGTAGATTATTTTCATGGAAAACATCTTTTTCAATTAAACAATTTTTTCTGTGTTTAGATTTTTCTACTAAGAAGTTTTTTATTTCCTTCTAGTTTCACTACTTTCAATTGAATGAAGTGTTAAAAACGTACATTATCAACTACTTCTGTTAAAACATTTTGAATTACAAGATAAGAGGTGATTTAATCAAAAAAGTAACTAGTCTGCACTGAAGCGCCATGCTGTTTTTGTGAAAACAAGGGTAACAATTCAATTTTTAAACTGTCTCTGTAAGTAGGTGATGAAGATGGAGGTTATGTCATGTTGCACTATGAATGTCAGTTAAAATACCATGTACATGAAGGTTTGCCATGACTGTAGAAGAACAGAAGGAGAGCAGGAAGGGAAGAAGAGCATGCAGAGCATAAACCGGGAAAGGAAAGATCAAGTGGGCAAATCTGAGAGTAACGAAGAGAGCAAGCTGACTAGAGAAACAAAAATGCCATTTTTTCCCCCCACATTAACCCAATCAGGGCCATTCTGGAGTCAGAAAGAAAGGGTAGGCAATGGGAAGCAACAGTTGATCTGTTTTGGCATTCCAAGACTGAGCTCGGTGCATGCAGAAAACTTCTTCTCCACTACAATGAGTTATGTGTGTTTTTTTGAGGAGCTGATTTGACAAGCACCTCTTACGTTTATTCGAGCCTGGTACAGGACGACTCCCGCCGAGTTGTTGGCAGTGCAGCGGTATACTCCCCCGTCCCGGACCTGAGAGCTGGAGATGTTCAGGTAGCTGACCACGTTTCCCTCCGACGTGATCATCTGGCTGATGCGGTGACTGCCCCCCTTGAGGATCGGGTCATCGTCCAAGGTCCACGTGATGGTGGGCAAGGGTGTGCCCTTGACGTTGCACATGAGGGACACTGGTTCTGATGGGCTCACCACTTTTTCACTAAAGGCAGAAATAATTTTGGGAGTGCCATCTGTGGGAAGACAAATTACGGAAGGAAGTGGCACATACAAATAATTAAACAACTTCCAAGTCTATTTGTTTAACGATTGGGAGGTGGGTGTAGTGGTTATTAAACACTACAAAAAACAAGTCTGGCTTTAGAGATACAGCTAAATTCCAAGCAGAACAAGATTACATTTTCAAAATGGGCAAATACAGTATTGGCAAGCTTTAATTACTTATATATTTCCTGGCTGTCATAAGAAGAACAATTACGCAATCCAGACGCCCATGTTATACGGTGTCAGCTCCCAAGAAGTCTACAATCCAGAACTGTTACATCCCCAATGGAAGTTTTAAACACAAGGGAAATTCACCCCTCTAAATGGTCCTGATAACTTTCCACTTCTGTGATAATTAGGGCTTGCTCACCAGGGAATAAAGGAAAGACTGAGGGACTGATTATCTCACCTCATTCATTTTCTTGTAGAAATCATCCTTTAATTATTGAACTCTACATCTGAAACTAAGGATGTACTATATGTTGGCTAATTAAATTTAAATAAAAAAAAGAAATCATCCTTTATAGTTTTAATGATAAATGGTAAGTCCATGTAAATGTCTACGAAAGCTCTGAGGGTGGGTAAAAGCCAAATAGACTTTGAGACTTCCAGTGTGTATTAAATATCTCTGTAAGTATCTTAAGTTGATGGCTATACAATTTGTCACCCAACCTGGGACAATTCTGAGAATGAAACAGATAGGAGGAGTAATTATGCCAGGAGGACAGGCACAATCTCAGACTATTCCAGGCAAAGTAAGATCTAATCTTAGGGAATTTTCCGCAGGAATTTCCAATATTTTCAACAAAGATAAAATTTTCATACTCCATTGCTGTTCTATCATATATACGAACCATCTCCCTCACACTGTATGGTAGTAATCACAAATGCATCACTGACAAATTGGAAAGCCAAACAAAGGAAGGAACACATCTGAAGCCACCTCGCAGTGCCATCCCAGAAAGGTAACTGTTAACACTCCCAAGGAGTCTGAAGAGTTTCTCCTCCCCAGCCCCCCGGAAACTTGGAAGCCTAGTTCTGTGGCCAGTGAGGCCTGGTATGTAGGGTTCTCCTGATGGGGTGCTGTGCTGAGGCTTCTACCATCTTTCCTCTTGCAAATTCCTGAATGTCAACTCCATTCCAATTCCTGGGTGACTGGAGAAGGCCCCCAACTATGTTTTTTTTTTTTTTCCCCCTCATGGTAAGTGGAGTATTTCAGTGTTCTTGGACTGAAAGCGTCTTGCTTTAGTACAAAAGATGAAAACAAGGACTTCATAATACGGAAGTGAAGAACCTGTGCCTTTAACCTTAGAACACTGTAGACACTGCCTCAGGATCTTCTGCCTTAATTTATGGAGAAGTTAGATGCTGCTGTGATTATTATTCTTTATTAAATGTTATTTCATTTAATCTTAAAATTCACATTTTTTTCAGGAGGTGCTAAGCTGTAAACTTCTCTGCACTGATTGTTACACCATACACTGAAAACTCATCTTCTTTTATCTATTTTTATCTTTTTTATCGTTATCTTTATCTTTATTTTTTATCTATTTTTCATCTATTTAGTAAAGTTTTCTTCAGTTATTCCTTTTTTCTCTGTAGATGAAGTTTACGTACGGTGAAATGTACAAGCCTTAAGTGTAAGAATGAGTTTGTTAGATAATGAGACTGTGTAACCACTCACAGGAGCACGATGTAAAGCATTTCATCACCCCAGAACATTCCTAGGGCTCCTTCCAATCAACACCCCTCATCAGACAGAGGCAGTCACTGTCCTGTTTTCTTGCACCCTGAGTTAGTTTGCCTGTTCTTGAGCTTCAGATCCCTATTGTCATAGAGTAGTGAACGCTCTGTACAGCAGATACTCGACCATCACCACAGCAGTCAGCAAAACCAAGAAATGTGACTTTGGGACAGTAGGACCGTGTAATGTGTTTGTCTTGAAAGTCTGCCAGCTGACTGACCATGGCCCTCTCAGCGATTTCCCCAGCCCAACCAGTACCATACACCCCATCTATTTGTCATGCTTCTCTCGTCTCCTTCAATCTAGATCATTCTTTTGTATTTCTTGACTTTGACATTTTTGAAGACTTATTCCATAGCTGGGTGCTCAAATTTTTTTTTCCTATTTCTGCATAATTAGATGCAGGTTATGCATTTTTGGCAGGAATATCATGGAAGTAATGTTGTCTTTATGTGATTATTGGCCATTGGTGTATCTCCTTTTGTGAAATAGCTGCTCAAATCTTATTTTATTTTAAATAAAAACTTTTAAGCCTTTCCTCATTCATCAGGGTTCTCTCATGATCTATTTTTTCTACTGCCTACTTTGTCTTTTGACCTCTGCTAACAGTAGCCTTTTTTTTTTATATCAAGTTTTTATTTATTTATTTATTTATTTTTTAATTTTTACTGGATTCTTCTTCATATTTTCCAGTTCAGATTTTAACCAAGTTTGTCAAGGAAGTTTATTTTTGGCTTTTAGAACTCCCCACTGTTTGGGATTTAGGACCACCCTCCTTCCTGGAATTTCAACTTACCTCCCTCATTTGCAGGTGATTTGACAGTGCAGACTTCTGTCCTTCTATACCTAAATCCCATAAGACTATAGCTATCTGCTTTTCTTCTAGTATTCTAGTACCTCCCTTCCGCATCTCACAAAGACTGGGGAATGTCCTCAAGGAAAAAGTGGTATCAGGGCAGATATCACCTAATCCTTTCCTCTTCTTTCAAGGGTCCAATCCTTTCTTCCTGCTTTTGGGTGTCTCTCCCAAGTTTTGTTTTTCCTCAAGTTCATAATTTTTACGTGCTTGCAGTTTAGTCAGATAACATGCTATTCTATCATTTCCTAAAACAGGACCTGTTCTTATACTTTTCTGTGATTCCATTTTCCAGTTACTGTGGTTTGATCTTGAACCTAAAATTATTAGATTTCATTTTCCTTAGACTTCAGTTCCAGTTTCTTTGGCCTCATAGAAAATATTCCCAGATTCTGCATTATATCAATGGCCATTCTTAGCTCATGGTATTGTGAGTTTTTAAAATTTACACTAATCTAAAGCTATTTCAATGGGAATAATAAGAGGCTTTATCCAAGGATACTAGATAGACACCATTTTAAGGCAAATTCTAGATACGTATTTATAATTACACTTCTGCTCTCTTTTGCTACATTAGCACTGTCATCTCTCAGATGAGAAAAAAAGAAAAGTGAAGCTTCTTGTCCTGAATGGAAACTGACATGCGATAAATAAATCTGGAAGTATGCTCAGTATGCTCCTCTGCCCCCTTTTTTTATTCAAGTGACAGGCTTTTCTGGTGATGAAAGCAGACATTATTTTCCCAGTGAGACCCAAGTGTCTTTGAAATCTTTCTTGCTGTCATTCTCTGGTAACCTGAAATCTTTTGACATCATTATGGATTATCAATATGCTCTTTAGGTTTTCTTAGTCACACAAGATAGTTGCCACGGTAACTAGGCCGAGACAGGTATTCTCTCCGTCTTCTGCAAAGAATCTAAAAATAGTGATGTGTAAGGACCACAGCGCATCAGCAGCAGCAAACCAGCTCTGTACAAAGGGATTACTCGCTGCCCTTAATTATTATGGGGATCACAGTGTCAGGCATTTAATATGGGTTCCATGCCTTCAGCTAATTTCACCTCTGCTTTAAGAAACTGTCTGCAAGGAAATGCTTGAATCAAAATAAGAATCTCATTGCTAAGCCTGCTTCTTCTTAAAATTAGCTAAGGTTAAAAAAATAATAGAAATATCCTTGAAGAGCATCAAGACATTTAAACTTATATTCATACATAAATATTTTTTTTTCTCTCTTTAGGCTATATGAAAGTCATGTAATCATTTTAATCAATGTACACCAAATGAATATTCAATTATACGTAAAGACATAATTTCCAACAAGACGCACACACATACAGGTAAAAGTCAGTTCAATTATCTGGTGATAAATGTATGTCTCCCTTGAATGTTACCTTGATAGCTTTTGTTCCCTGGCTGATTGATCAGCCTGCATATGTAAGCAGGCCATTAAGAAAAGAAAATGGCATTCCTAGGACCTATTATAACAACCCAAGGTCCTTCCTCATAAATTTTGTTAATCTAAATTTGTGAATATCTGGACCCAACTGGGGACAACTGTACACATCAGGTGCCACTTTTTCCTTTCCACCAAGGACTATGCTGAAATTTTGCCCTATATTTTTTCTGCCAAATTGTATTTCTCAACTGGGGGCTATTCTCTCCCTACCCCACTCCACCACCCGCCACCCCCAGGACAATGTCTGGAGGTATTTTTGGTTGTCACAACTCTGAGGGACTGCTACTAGCATCTAATGGGCAGAGGCCAGAGATGCTGCCACCCCCCCCCCCACAGCATATAAAGTGGCCCCTCAAACAAAGCGTCACTGAGCAACTCCAGTCTATGGTAATGGATGTCAACCAAACTCGAAGTTGTAAGTTTTTGCCATCTGTATCTTGACAAGTAATTAAACACACAAATGGGCAAATTTCCATTACTTAACCTAATGTGAAGTTACTTTTGTTATGTCTACCACTTACAACTTTACCAGCACTGGTTCTTTCATTAGCCTGATTTCTCCTGAAGCATTAGGGCAGAGTTGTTAGCTAGTCAGACAGAGAGAAATCTTAGCCCTAGGACTTAGCAGCACTGCTTCAGTGTTCTTCTCTCTGAGTGCTCTGGGTTTGCATTCTGGTGTGGCCGAACCCAGTAATGAGGCCCACTGACCTTCAAGGACCACCTGCACAAAGTCTTGAGCGGACAGCTTATCCTTGCGCACAAAGCACTGGTATGCGCCCCCGTCACTTTTGACCATGTGATCCATTATAAGGTTTTCGTGGTTGATCCCTGTGATCCTCACATTTTTTCCAGGGTTGAGGATTTCACCATTTCGGTACCAGGAGAGTTCCTGGTCCTCACTGCCTGTCACGCTGCAGGACAAGGAAACCTGGCTACCCACACTGCTTTTAACTTTCCTGGGGCTGATGGTAGCTTTCAGTGGCTCTGGAGATTTTGGTAAGAGAAAGAAAAAGAAGGTTAAAAAAATCACATATGTAGACATCATTTCAACAACATGCTGAGCTTTTGACAAGGCACATGCATCACGGTAAGCATACTCTCTACAGTTCTCATGTCTAGCATTATGTCATAGCACGTCATTTTGTTCAGGACCACCCTCTTCATTGTTTGTCTTTCCTTCTCTATGTAGCAAATAGACTGGCAATGGTCACCTTGCTTTCCCAATGAGTAAGTGTGAGGATTAACCCACTGACAATAAGAAACACCATGTTCTGGTTACTGGTAAGGGAAGAGGTATTTAAATATTTAAATCCTATTGCCTTGTCCCAATATAGCAGCACAGATGGGTTTCTCTGAGACATTCTCTCACATTGCCACACTCGCTCACTGCCCACCCACCCTCATGTGGTTTAACCAGGGCCGGTCATACACAGCTGTAAGAAAACAGGTGGATATTAGAATTCATGGCCATGAAAACAGGGTTTTTCTTTAAAGTGAGGCTAACTGGTTTAGACAGGGATGGAAATTTCCTATTTGAGGTTCCACATTTTCATTCAACAAACCCAATTGGATGTAGCAAGTTCATTTATTGAGCATCTATTATAAGCCAAAAACAGCGTTAAACTTGCAGGTAAGACAAAGATGACTTTTATGGTATGACTGTCATATGCCAAATAATTACTAATATCTTTTGTACATTATTTAAGTCTTGCATATTTTATCTTATCATATCCATTTTACAGAAGAGGAAGTGGCTGTTTCAGAGAGGTTAATTAACTTCACCAAATCCACTCAATAGGTAAATGGCAACAACCATCTTTTTACCCCAATTATTCCTGACATCTTGTGTTACCACACCAGGACTCTCTGGTTTCAAGTTCAGTCTTTTGGTGGAGAAGACAAATATAAGAGTAGATACAGTAGCCGAGCAGTGATATAGGGTCCATCAGAGACATCTAATATGTGGAAGGGGATCAAGAAAGTCCTTAGATGTCAAGGATGGATAGACCTGAGCCCAGCTGCAATGAAGGGGTATTTCGTGAATTAGGTGGTGCAGGAAGACTGTGTCTGCTCACTGTGGATGCAACACAGCATCTCTGTGGAAAATTGTGGGAGAAAAATGACAAGGGCAACCTGCAACAAGATTACAAAAGGCCTCAAGATTTTGGAATTAATTCAGAGGAGACTAAAGGAAGCATTCAAGTATTTTTAGCAAGTGACTATACGGTCAAACACATTTTTAGGAGAATTGACTGATCATATTGTGTTAGACAAATTAGAGATGGGTACTTGATCCGTAAGGGGGCATGGCAATTTCTAGTTGAGGTACAGTTAAGACTCAGTCTGGGACAGATGGGGTTGGGGAGTGCGGCTGAGAAACAATGAGTTACAGTCTCTAGGACTTGGCAGGACTTGGACGCAGAAAGGAAAGGCTTATAGAGAATGCAAGATTTCAAGTCTGCATTTGGGGGGAGGGGTCGGGGGGTGAGACATTTTGAATAAGAAGAGCCATTGGCAAGGTAGAGATGGCGGAGAGTTTGGTTTGGTTTGTGATCTTGTTGCTTTGAAGTGCCTGCGAAACATCTGATCTAAAATTGAGAGACACGCTCATCTGACACTCAAGAAGGAAGCTGAGGCAAAGCATGCAGATCCAGGTTTATTCTCAAAGGGGAGGGCTCTGGAGCCATGTAAATGAAGAGAGTGCCAGGGGGAAGAGATGGAAGAGGAGAGGGTGTTGGATTTGGAACCCAAGAGAATATTTTCTGTCTAGAGACAGAAAGACAAAAATGAAGTCAGAGAGAGGTGGGAAACATTCAAGAGGCATTTGAGACTTGTCTGATGTGACAAAGAAGCATAGTAGTGAAAATAAACACAGTCAGAATTAAGACCTTTCCACAGGTAAGTTTTAAAATGTACACAGTGATTAAATGCCTTTATAGAGAAAGCAATAAATTAAACCCTGAGAGCTGAGCATCAGATGCTGGGGGATGGGGATGTCTCTGGGGAGGGCACCACACTGGACTTTGAGAGATGGGATATTTGAGACCTTCAGGTCTTTGAAAGGCATCTTCCATGTGGAGGGAGCAATGTTCAGGATAGGAATGGGTTTGTACAGAGAGTAGGAAAAAGTTATATTTAATAGGAGTAGATTTCTTTGAAGCAAAACTATGGGCAATAGGACCAGACAGGCTTACTTGGGACGGTTTGATACAATCCTTAAATACAAATTTATCAAGCAGGAAATGGGGCGCCATGAAAAGTATTTTAACACAGAGGAGATTCTGAGCTTGGGAGGATACTTCTTACCTGCTGTTAGTTCTGTATCATTGCATCTAGAAGTTTCTTCAACTACAGAAATAGCGTAGTGCATATCTTATTTCCATTTCTCCCTAATCCCAGCCTAAGCATGTTTATGTGATATTTGCAAAACCCATCCTAGGTAGCTGGTCCCAGGCAGTCTCTGGGATGTCTATGCTAACAACTTCTGTTGGTTTAGAACAGCCCATGCTCAGGGTGACATTGAAAAGATATTTCCATAAACAGGAATGGGGTTGGCAAAAGGCCAGGATAAGAGACCGCCTCCTCTTTCATTGTCAACTCTTGTGATTTAGCTTGTTGAATTAGTTCATCAAATTAAAAAAAATATACCTCTTATTTTATGTGATATATAATATTATATATAATGAAAAGAACATTCCATTCACATCTAAAAGTCACCTATTTTGACCAAAGTTCTGCCCGTCAACTGTGGCCATGTACTCTTGGATAAAACTGAGGGGGTCTGACTAAAGTGCTCCCCGTTGCAGTCAGACCCCTCCTTCCTCTGAGGCTGGCTTCAGCATCCTTCTCAACACATTACTCAAGATAGTCACTATACATATATTAGAGATGAAACATATCCACCATATTTGAACTAAATGATATGCAGTAATGAGTCCAAGTCCAACATTTTTATCATTTAGAGCCCTATATTTCTTCTGATCATAGCCCCAATCAGGAACATCAAATAGCCTCTGAAAACTAGCCAAGGTTGCACACTTTGATCTGACCACTGTTGCTTGTGTTGACATCACAAGGCCACCCCTCTTCTGTCAGTGTTCAGACAAGGTGGGCATTATTAATTCAACAGTTAGGTAATATGATCTCAGATGCATCTCCTGTGGCCTAATGGAAATCTTGCAGGTTCAGACAGACCTGAATTCGAATCCTAAGTCCCAATCTCCCCAGCTGTGTAATCTTGAGCAATCTGTCTGAGCATTCATTTCCTCATCTGCAAAATGGGGTAATACTGGTCTCAACAGGACTGTTGTAAGGATTAATGGAAGACTTTAGTGAGAGCCTGGAAGTTATCTTGTAATAAGAGCTCCATCAAAGGTGGTCAGCATCACCATTCCAAGCTACCATCCAACTTACGTTTCACGTACAGGTGGCCTATCACCTTAGCAGTGCCGTATCTGTTGGAAACTTCACACACATAGCTGCCTGAGTCTGAAGGACGAGTGTTCTCAATGACCAGCCCCGTCACGGTCTTCTGGAACCTTCCAGAAAGTTCCAGAGGCATGTTGTCCTTCAGCCAGCGATAATCTGGCTCAGGATGCCCAAGCGCTTTGCAAGGCAACTCCACACGCTGCCCTGCCATGGCTTTGCGATGATCAAACCCATCCAGTATGGATGGGGCTGAGTTCGCTGGGTCTGAAGAAGAAAGAAAAACTCTTAGATGTGGTGAATGAGTTGAAGTGGCCATTTAGAATCATAGGACCTTGTGTATAAGTTAATCTATACATCATGCTAACTACTGACAACAGATCTTTAAGATTTTGTTAAAGAACAGAAAGAAAAACCCTATTCATTGAAATTTCTTATGTTCAGAATTTTCAAAAGGCTAAAGCAGAAAAGGTTCTGCTTTTCATTTCCTACTAAATAACTAAGAACTCCAGAATCAGCATGCCTCTATAGGAGCTGCTGGCCCAGGCCAAGAACTGAGTTGTCTTGTGACCAGAGAACATCAGGCTTCCCCTTTCAAAAGAACAACAGTAGCAGAGATAGTGGTTTGGCATTAGTAAAATTTATTTCACACACACAAAAGAGAGTTTTATAGAGAGTTATGGAACTTGAAGTGTTTTATTTATTCTTCTCACAATATTGTTGAGCCTCACATCCAGGGCCAGTATACAGTCAGGAATTAGACACATGGTGACAAATGAGACAGGAAACCCTCGTGGAGCTTACAACCAATTCCATGAGTGGGGCTGGCAGGCTATGTGCAAGCACACGAACACATAAAAATGGTGTGGCCTGTAGTAGGTACAATGAAGAATTGGAAAGTCTGACATAACAGTGAGTGAAGGTGGATTTGTCAGGAGTGGGGTGAGGGGGACTTAGGGGTGGTCCTCATGGATGTCTTTCACGATTGCTGAGAACAGACAAAGGAATGAAGATGATCAAGGTGTGGCAAAAATCAAATGGTTATTACTTAAGACACAGCCTTGTTTTTACAACACAACGGTATATAATTCACCTGTTCTCCCCAATGATGTTTGCCTGGTATTGGGTTCTCGAGCCTGTTGAAGAAAAGTACCAACTGCTCTCAAGAACTGGGTCAGTGGAAACCATGCAGCTGGATGACCAAGCTTGCCTTGAGGAATCAACGTTCTCAGGGCATATTATGAAGAATGCAAAAACAGAGGTCTTCTTTTGGATGCCCAGCATAAAAGTCAGTAACATTTCCTTAGCCTCTCTGTTACTCTTCCTGTTAAGAACTTGTGCTAGACCACACACATGAGTGGTAGCACTGATTTCCACACGGATATACAGAACAGATATGGGCTCCTGGCTTCTGAACTCTTCTTACCTTTGCCTTGGTTAGAAAAGCACCATGGCTGTTGTGATCTGCCTACAGTAAACACAAAAGCAAAGGACTGGATATCCTCTATCCTATCAAAGAACCTTCTGGAATGGTCTCTTAAAGTGCTGTGATTCCACAGTTAGCCACCGGGGGCAGTCAGGAGACCGGAGTGAAAGTGGCAACCCACTGAGCAGAAGCTGCGTCTGCTGGACCTTTCCTTGGTGACCAATGGAGATAAAATCCACAACATACCGCTGCTGTTCTCACCTCCCTGGTGCTATATGCGAACAATGTGAATGTTCTCATGGGATATGATGACAGGCTCTAAGAATCTCCTTTCTAGGACTCTTCTGCAGTTCCATTGTCCATTATAACTGAAGAATTCCATAGCCCATTATTATTCTCACTCACATGTCTGGGTGCAGGGCTCCAGAGGGATTACAGACCTAAGAAACCCACAACAGCAGGTGCAGAGCCCTTGCCAACGGAGTCCTTATTGCTTCAATCCTCTCCTGAAGGAATTGAGACAGACTTTGGAAAGTGTTGAAGAGCAAGTGAGATTCTTATGGACCACATAGTTACAAAATTTATTGCTTTGCCTAGAGTGGGAAGTAGCATTGGTGCTAGAGAAGGTGACACAAAGAAGGTGTCACTCCTTTGGTGGGCATGGCTATTTATTTATTTATTTATTTTGTAGAACAAGTCTACAACCCAGGAAACAAATGGTGCCCATTTTTTTTAAAGGTACCAACTTCAAACGTGAGTCACACAAAAGCAATACCTAATGATTGCACTTAAAATTTTTGTTCTGCAACTAATAGTTGATAGAAATTTCTCAAATATGCTTAAAGTAGTGCTGTGTAAATCTGACTTTTTTTTAAATAGAAGGAATGGAACAATTGAATATCCATATAAAAAAGAAGATTTTAGAAACCTTACCTCACACCACCTACAAAAATTAACTTGAACCAGGTCATAGATTTAAGTGTGTGAGTTAAAACTGTAGAACTTTCAGATGAAATGATAAGAAAAAGTCTTTATGACCTTGGGTCTGGGCAGAGTTCTAAGATATGACACCAAAGACACAAGTGGCAAAAAATCAATATATTATACTTTATGACAATGAAAATATTTGACATTTTTCAAGAAACCACTAAGGAAAAAATAAGGAGCAACCTACTGGGAGAACATATTGCAAATAATATTTCTGATAAAGGGCTTCTTTCCAAAAAATATAAATAACTCTGACATCTCTATGATAAGAAAAAAAAATAAAAATTTGGACAAAAGATGGAACGAATGCCCAGGGAGCTCAGTTGGTTAAGCATCTGCCTTCAGCTCAGGTCATGATCCCAGAGTCTTGGGATTGAGTCCCTCACTGGGCTCCCTGCTCAGTGGGGAGTCTGCTTCTCCCTCTGCCTGCCACCCCCCACCCACTTGTTCTCTCTCTGACAAATAAATATATAAAATCTTTTTTTAAAAAAATAGATAAAAGATCTGAATAGATATATCACCAAAGAAGATATACAAATGACTAAAAGCACATGGAAAGATGCTCACTGTCATTAGCCACCAGGGAAATGCCAATTAAAACTATAATGAGATACTACTTCACACCCACTAGGATAGTTTTTATAAAAAACACAAACAAGAACCGGTGCTCATAAGAAGTGGAGAAGAAATGGGTCCCCTATTCACTATTGATAGAAAGGTAAAGTGGTATAGCCACTTTGGAAATAGTTTGGCTATTTCTCAAAATGTTCAACTTCACTTTACTACAGTGCCCCAGAAGTCTGCTGCTTAGTTATCCATCCCAGACAAGTGAAACCATGTTGACTCAAAGACCTGTTCACAGATGTTCCTGGCAGGATTTTACAAAATAGCCAATAAGTGGAAACAACCTGATGTCCATCAGTTAGAGAAGGGATAAATGAGATGTGTGTGTACATACAAAGGAATATTATTCAGCAATCAAAAATGGTGAACTACTGATACATCTTACAACATAAATGAACCACAAAAGATTATGCTAAATGAAAGAAGCTTGATACAAAGCCACATGTTGTGAGATGCGATTTATAGGAAATATTCAGAAAGTGCCCATCTGTAGAGACAGGCAGTAAAATAGTGGTTACCTGGGACCAGAAATGGGAATTAGGATTGATTCAAATGGGTCACAGGGAGTTTTCTGGGTGGTGCAAATGTTCTAAACTTGGATGACATTGATGGTTGCTCCATTTTCTATGTTTACTAAAATAACTGACTTGGATAATTAACATAGGTGGAGTTGATGGACGGTAAATTAAATCTCAATAAAGCTACTTTGCAAAAAAAAAAAAGAGTGGCACATTTCTTTTCTATTTTAAATACACAATTTAAGCAATGCTTGAGACAGACTCTACGGGGAAAATTTGGTCATGTACAAAATTAGTACAACCAAACATCACTGTATTTAATTTTCATCCCCTCATCTTCAATCTGTTTATCTACATTTAAAAATAAGTTTCTATCATAAAAACTTGCAAACTCACATATGAGTAGAAAAATAATATAATGCATCTCATATATTCATCACCCAGACACAGAGGCATCAAAAACTTTTTTTTTATCATGTATTTGTTTATTTCTTTATAGTCTTTGCCTTTGGTGCTATCATACTGAGTCAAATTGTAGAACCTATGTCATCTTATCACTGTATCTTTTTATGTTTCACTAACAAAAATAAAAATTTTCTTATAAAACTGCAATATGAAATAAGTCAAGCAGAGAAAGTCAATTATCATACGGTTTCACTTACTTGTGGAGCATAAGGAATGACATGGAGGACATTAGGAGAAGGAAGGGAAAAATGAAGGAAAGGAAATCAGAGGGGGAGAGGAACCACAAGAGACTGTGGACTCTGAGAAACAAACTGAAGATTTTAGAGGGAAGGGGAGAAGAGGGATGGGTGAGCCCAGTGACGGGTATTAAGGACGGCACGTATTGCATGGAGCAACGGGTGTTATACATAGTGAATCTTGGAACACTGAAAAAATAAAATAAAATAAAATAAAATAAGAATGAATGAATGAATGAATGAATGAATAAAACCACAATATCAGTAACATACAAGAGTTATAATAACCTCTTGATACCATCTAGTATCCATTCCATATTCACTTTTCCTGATGAGCTAAGAACACATCATTATTACATTATTAGTATTTGTAATTGTGCTAAGTAAATCAGCCTTGTTGTACAGTTAACAGTTAATGACTCTCGATTCTCTTTTCAGTCAAAGCAGGATCCCCCTTTTCTCTTTCATGTCTTTGACTTGTTGGAGAAGCCAGGTGAGTTGTTGTATAGGAAACCTCCAGTCTGAATTTCTTTCTTGATGGTGTCATTGAACATGTTCTTCTGGCAGTATTTCTTATAAACTGCAATTTAGCTCTCATGAGCAATTAGATCAAACTCAGCCTCTTTCCTCTCTTTCTGCATGCATACAACATGAAGCTTTCTTGCACTCAGTGACGTTGAATTGATCAACAAGTTCGGGTGAAAAAGTTTATCTGAATCACTTATTTCATTAAGGGTTGAAATGATTTTCTAATTGTCTTAGCTCCTTCACACTCAGTAGATGTAATTATTCCACAAATAAGAACTTTCCTCCCTAAACTAGGATTCTTCGGTTATTTTGAAATACAATAGTCACAGGAAAGATAAAGAGAATTGCGGTTCTCTTTAACCTACCAAGTATCAAAATCAAGAGTTGGTGCCCTAGTTTCCCCTAGGAAGGTTAATGAGATTTTTATTGTTGCTTTGATTGTTATTAAATAGATATATGTGTGTATCAAAGTATATAAAAAATGAACAGATATGCATATGTGCGTGTGTGTATTCATAACGAAATCAAAAGTTTTTAAAATGTTCTATGGTTATCAATCAAATACGATCGTTATTTTTTGAAATTCAACTCATCAACTCTCAGCCAAGGAGAACCCCTTCAGAAGTTGTCCCCTGTATCATTTTGATAAGACCTCATTAATGTTTCAGGCCCATTTATACATTTCCTGTCCCAGACACTACAATCCACCACTCTTCCAAGGAGCCATAGTCCCTTTAGGGGGAGTACTAGAAGGACACTAGGATCTAGACATTAGAGGTGCTTGCTGCTGTCCACTGCCCATTGCTTCCAGGCCTTTTCAACGTAAAGACCTTGGGGACCCATTCATAAGAATACAGCAAGTGTGCACTAATAGTTTCTATTGGACATTTTAAGAAATTTTGTATTTTTATCTTTCCTCTTACACTGAAAGTCTTGGTTCCAAATAAGAGTAGCATAAACATGATCACCCCCTCCACCCCATTATCCATTATAGTATTTTATAGGATGGGGCTCCTCCAGGGTCTTTCAGGGCTTCTAACCGCCTCTGTCACCCTTAGTAATGCTGAGTCACTAGAGCCAGTCTGGCTCAACTTGACTCCTAAGGCCAGCAGTTCCCTCGGGGTGACTCTTTGTTCTCCTGAAAGTATTTGTTGGACACTTGGGAGACCTTCGAGGAGCTGGGCCACCACTGAGCGATGTGGTCATATCTGACTGCTCTCATGGCTGTTTGTACCCATCTTCCAATCTGAACTCAGGTCGATCTACCCGAGGGTGGTGAATGCTCCTAGATACATTTCCCCAGGGGCCACTCAAGGGCAGATTCTCTGCTTTGGAGAGGAGTATCTGTTGACTATTCTGCAGTTCTGTGACCGTGTGGAGTCCCAGCAGCTTGGACCTGTTTGGCACCCCCCCGCTTCTGCTACATGGTGGCCATTCCTGCATGCCCCCACTGTGGTCAGCACTCTGTCCACACACCGACCCATGACCAAGTGCCACTGAGTGCTCCTAGGAGGCTTTGTTCCTGTGTTTTCTCTTTTTCCATTGTATTTGGTCCGCTTTCATTTCAGGAGGAGTTTAAGAGCATTAAAAACCTTGTCACTAGCATGCCCCCACAGGACCCAACCCCATGTGTGCATTTTGAAATGCTTGTAAATCTAAAGTAAAATTAATTTTTATTTTTCCTTCAAAGTTTAGATTCCTAGAATAGTCATCTGCACTCAATGTTGATGGTCTATTTTCTAACAGTAACAATTTCCTCCCTCAACTACATTATTAACATTTCTGTGAAAAAAGGTCCTCACAGTCATGTTCTACATACACAGACTCTCTCAAGAGTCTTTCCATGGCCCTTGACTCTGTTGACCCTACAGCTATACCTCTAACCCCAAATGCTCAATGTCTTGGCATGAGACATTCCTTCATGAAATTGTGCCCTGAGGCTCCACACTTCCCATCACAAATGCCCACTGGGTGACCTCATGGACCCCACACCCTTCCACATGAGTTCTGCTGTCAATGTTTAAAACATTAGTAAGACATTCTATTAAAAACAACAACAACAACAACAACAAAACTTGGAATTAAGAAAAGTAAATTTGCCTCTCCAACCCTAAGACTTAAATTTGAAAATTAGTATTTAATAATTTAGAATAGAGAGAAACAAGTCCACATTTCAGGGTTCTCTCTCTCTCTCCTTCTCTCTCTCTCTCTCTCTCTTTTTTCTTCCCTAGTTTTCTCCTTCTTTTTAGATTTTCTATTCAGGTTTCTTTTTCAAGAAAGATGGGCTTTCAGGGATGCCTGAGTGGCTCAGTCATTTAAGCATCTGTCTTCAATGAGGTCATGATCCCAGGGTCCTGGGATCGAGCCCCACATTGGGCTCTCTTCTCAGCGGGAAGCCTGCTTCCCCCTCCCTCTGCCTGCCTCGCTGCCTACTTGTGATCTCTGTCTGTCAAATAAATAAAACAAAATCTTAAAAAAAAAAAAAAAGATGGGCTCTCAAAATACCATCACTTATTTCATTTTGGGGGGATGGAGAGATGCTTTTTGCTTCTTTTGCTAAAATTCAATTTAATCTTGTACCCAGATCCACCCCGTAACCCTTCCCCTTTCTTGTCCCAATACTGTTACGACATTCCTCTTGACTGCACACAAGATCTTTTCGAGGATATTCTGAACAAGTAGAACACTGAGCTGTCATTAAAGCCACATAGACAAAGATCACAGAGGCCATTCACATTCTCACTCCTTTTTCTCCAGTCTTTTTTTTTTTTTAATGGGGTATAATTTTACTGCACTGACTGCTCTTGCCCTTAACAGAAGCAACAATGTAGACCTATAAAGGGATAAAGTAACAACTGGCATGAAAAAGAAGAGGTAAAGAAAAAGTATTTTTGTGTGCAGAGAAAAAAATCTCTTGATTCTGAGTTGTATTTGCAAAGCCCCTGGAAACACGGGTGGAATCTGGCTATTTTAAGGATGTGAATGCAGATGAGGAGCCCAGCAAAAGCACAGTGAGTAGGTGTTCGGGCAATAATGTTTTTAATTACGCCAACGGTCAACAGCTTTCTGTCCTGTCTCCCTCACAAAGCATCACTACAAATAAGATAAAGATATTCAGGTCACAAAGCAGTTTTACCTCCTAAAGCTGCAAGGGCAAAGGCCAGATTTTGCACCAGATTTCTAGGACCGAGATGGACATCTCACATTCTAATTGGGCTCCATGAAGAGCTAGCACATCACTGTGTGAGGGGGTTGCTTATTTGTTTGACAGATGAGCAGGTAACAAGCCAGTGGTGAAGATTATGCAAAAGGTGGATATTTTCTCAAAGCATAAATGCTAGAAAGGAAGGCACAAAACTGACATATTACCAGCAGAGCGGAATCAACGGCCTTCAGGTTTTCCTCCCTTGAGAATAATTCTGGAGGGGAGTGACTATCCCTTTACCTTTCAATGTGGGTTTTTTCCCCAACATTGTTAGACATAATATGGGGAACAAGAGCCATGTTCTCTGCACCCGTGCCCTTCTTCCCTCAGAGCTATGTGTCACCGAAAGCCTCACAGTGCTGGTGAACAGGACACAAATACACAGGGCGAGGAGGCATTCTCCTCAAAGCAGAAGCCATATCGGGTCTCAGGACTGTGGAATTTTACAAAACCTGAAATGGCTTTGCTTAGAATACCTATATGGGTACTGTATAATATTAGGATTTGTTTAAAAAGAAAAAAAAATAAATAGCTTCAGTTGCTGAAATATTTTGAGGAAAAAAGAGAAGTCTTTGTTTGAGTCATGAATTCTACAAGTTCGGTTGACTTGGGTCAGGACTCTGACGAAGGAAGAACAGAAATGGTAACCACGGTCTCGAGGGGTTTTTACCTGATACAAAGAGTCGAGCGCTGTTACTCTGCCGGGTCTCCCCCGTGTATCTATGCCGTGTGATACAGCGGTAGTTATATAATCCATCTTCATTCTGTACATCTTTAATATACAAGGCTCCCGTGGATGTGATGAGAAATCTAGATCCTGCAACAGAAGAAAAGGACCTCCCAATTAGAATAGAAGGAAAGCAACTCAAATCTCACCAACGGAGACAGTGCGTCTTCCCCACCTGAAGGAAGCCTAGGCAAAGGCTAATGCTGGGAGAGTGTCAGTTACTCTGAGTCCAAACTATTTTAATTTTTCAATTACCCTAAAGTAGGAGTTTCGAGTAAGTATCCTACATGGTAAATATATACTTAGAAAACCTAATCTCATGAATGAAGTTTTAAGGTCATGTTTGATCATCAGAGCGGAGAGCGGGCATACAATGATGCGCAGTGAGTTTAACAGATTTTCCTTGGTGACTACTTCTCTTACAACGTGATGAATCAAGGGACTGTTAACCTCATTCAGTGAACTTCTACCTCACACGAGCATGAACTTTCACCTCAGTTTGACATGTTTCCATGAAACTCACATATGTTAGGCTGGGAAGGAGTGAAATATCCACAAACTTCCTGGAAGGACTGTCTTACCCCCTCATAACAACAACCAACACTTAACGCTCGATTCTGAGACTGAGATCAGCTCCCCATCGTGAGTGTTCTGGAGGCCTGTGTGGTTTCTCAGTCATGACTCAGATAATCGTCAACCATCACTTTCCCTCCGGGATACACGGCTTTGCTGGTCTCCCCGTGCAGAACTGTCCACACTAAGAGACCAAATGCCAGTGCTGCTCTAGGAAGGATGAAGAAAATTCTTCCTTTGAAAATGTAAATATCTGAAGACAGTTTTTACTGTTCAATTATAATTTGATGATAAACCAAAGGAAGGCAAAGGCATGAACCCTGAAGCGAGCTGTGGCACCCAGACGGGGAGTGACTCAGGATCCCACTCTCTGAAGCTGTCTGATTTTCTCACAGAATATTTCTCTGCCTGCTACAGTTCTAGTTGGGGGATAATGCAATTTTGTGACTTTTGGTAAGTGCTAATATACCAATAATTCACCTTATTTTATTGTTTGTTGTTTTTAGGTTCATTTGAAACTTCCTTTTTTTTAATTTGAGTCAGAACTTACCAGGCATCTTGACTTCAATAATTTTAGGTCTCAAATAGTTAAGTTATGAACACAATTCCTACAGCCCTTGGTTGTTTTTTATAAAGATTACACTTTATTCCTTAACCAGTTTTTCACATAAAATAAAAATGGCTTCAAAAGGGCATGGATAAGAAAAAAAAAACCAACACAAAACAGACGCCAATCTAGAATAATCTTTTTAAAAGAACGCAAATTAACAAAAAAAGTACAAAAATCTTTAAGTAAAAAAATTCACTTTTTAAACCATTTTAGTTATTTCAGGATATATTATAAATATGGTAGATATTAGAATAACTAGAAAAGCAAATGCTGTATATCCTAGATATTTTCGCTTTATCCTCCCCCAAAGAGAAAGCAACTAAAAATACCTTTTGCCACTTGTCATATGTCACCACACACCAGCATTTCTTACCAATACATACTGTGTATAATTGAAACATTCTTTCTTTCAATATATTTTGCAAACTTACATGATGTTTTAATAACCACCTCTTTTAAAGTACTGAGCCATAGACAGTAAAGAGGAACAAAAAGATCATGTGTGTCATTCCTGGCACCTTCCTCACACAGGGTATTTTCGTTAGAATTGGCAGGCCATCGGCAGCGGTGAGAGGTAAGTGGAAGCACTCTGTGTACTGCTTGCTTAGAAGCGCTGGGAAATGCACCGGGAGGAAGCAGCCTCACACGATCATTACTCTGCCGATTCTGAGAAGGCCCTATTCTCCAGGCACATTTAATTTAACCACCTACTTGCTCCTATAACATCTCACTTTTTTTTTTTTTTTACCACTTTGTACGCCAAATAAGACCCTTAAGACATGTTTTTTCAGAAGAACTTGAACTTCACTTGTTTCAAATATTCCTGAGGGGTTCATAGGAA
This sequence comes from Lontra canadensis, assembly GCF_010015895.1. Taxonomy (NCBI): domain Eukaryota; kingdom Metazoa; phylum Chordata; class Mammalia; order Carnivora; family Mustelidae; genus Lontra; species Lontra canadensis. The sequence continues at coordinate 4,995,057 of NW_022631023.1, read as the reverse complement.
GAAGGAATTGTCCCAGCTACTGTACCTCATTGAAACCATCTCTGTCTAGTGACTCATTTCCCACTGAAACCCTTTTCAAAATTGACCAACATTTTAAATCAAAACAAAGATGGAGAACAGAAGCCTTTGACAAGGAGAGAGCCCTGAAGACCCAGGGTCTGGGTTAGTCTGAACCCCCAGTGGAATTTTCAGGATCAACAAGGACACAGAGTCTTTGGAGCACCAGATGTCTTGTCTCCATGGTGATAAGAAATCATCTTAACGGCTCCCTAACTTGCCACCACGTGCCATTTCCTGCCTTATATCATCGGAGCCTTTTGTAACACATAGAAAAAAAGGTTCGTTCACATCCTGAACGGGGATTGAAGAATGTAGCTCTGTTAAAATAAGCAAACACTGAGATACAAAATATGGATATGCGTAATCAAAGCACACACGAACTCTGTCTCTGTCTCATACACACACATATACATGCACGCACACACACACATACCTTTGCTACTCACAACTGTCTGGTAAGATACAACTGTGCAAAAAGCCAAAATTTTATAGGTGATTTTATTTCCCTTGGAAAACCGTTAGCACTTCAGATGAAAACATTTCTCAAACATAGTGCATACTTTGTGTCATGTTAAACATAGGGCAGATCAGTCAACTGAATGATAGTGAATGATTTTGGGGGTTCTGGGTCATCATTATGGATATCAATTATTGAGCTACACTGCTGAGTTATTACAGGGATGTCTCAGAAGCTATCTTGGCTTCTCAACATGCACTAAATGGTTCCCAGATGTTGAAGTCCCAGCTCTGTTTTCAGCAGTGTATCTGCTCCTTCCTTTGCTACCAAAGCAAACCAAGAGTTCTTCTCTCTGCTGCCCATACCCCCATCAACACATCCACAAGGTGATACATTCAGTACTCTGAGAGGTGGGAACCAGACACAGCACAGTTGTTAGAGCACTGCATAAACTAAGAATCTGTGAGTCATGAGGAAGTGTTGGTGTGGTTCTCCAATGTTATTGATGTGAGCTTGTATGCCAGTGCCACTAACAAGCCCACAGCTTGGGACCAGGTCAGCCAGATCAGCATAGGGGCTAGAGGGATATTTCTATCTGGAGACATAAAGCTAGCAAAGAAAATGGAACATCCGCACAATTGAGAGTATTCTAGGAACACTCAGGGTTTAGGTCCTGCAGCTACGCTCTTCCTGTTTCCTTTTCCAGTTTGTTATGCAATAGCATCAGAGCAGAAATTAAAACAGCGGCAGTCTTAGCCACCCATTTGCTCAGTTACATGTAGCTCAAGATCTGAGCTGCAGAAGGCAGGTGTCAGAGACGTCCAGAAGGAAGCATATGGAAGCTGATGCTAGGAAATCCAGAGTTGAAGGGTATGCCAGTTAGTGGGCCAGCACTCTCCTGGGCTCTGGGAATCCAAAAAGGAATGAGACACAGCCTCTGTCTTCAGGGGGCTTATGACCTAAAGAGATTTCGGTCTTAGGGTAGGAGACATGGCATCAAGGAGAGAAAATGATATGGAAAGGAGAAAGCTAAAGTGTGATCAGGAAACCCTGTCTCTCCTGGCTGAAGGTAACTGCTAATACCAGGGAGGAAAACTGTATTATTACCAAACCTGCCTATGTCCTTGCAGATGGCTCCAACATAAATAATTAACTTTCTGTGTTAAAGCCTCCTTCATTAATCTGCTTGATCAGTCTACTCAGCTAATTTTTTTCTCATTCTTTTTTTTTTTAAGATTTTATTTATTTATTTGACAGAGAAAGACACAGCAAGAGAGGGAGCACAAGCAGGGGGAGTAGGAGAGGGACAAGCAGGCTTCCTGCCAAACAGGGAGCTAGGGAGGCCCGATGAGGGTCTGGATTCCAGGAAACTGGGATCATGACCAGAGCCCAAGGCAGATGCTTAATGACTGAGCCACCCAGGCACCCCTTTTTTCTTTTTTAAGATTATTTATTTATTTATTTATTTGACAGACAGATATCGCAAGTAGGCAGAGAGGCAGGCGGGGCGGGGCAGGGGGTGGACAGCAGACTCCCCGCCAAGCAGAGAGCCTGATGTGGGCCTCAATCGCAGGGCCCTGAGATCATGACCTGAGCTGAAGGCAGAGGCTTTAAGCCACTGAGCCCCCCAGGTGCCCCCTTTTTTCTCATTCTTGTAAAGAATCAAGTTAAAAGATCTTTTCCTTAGTACCAGGTAGAACAAGCTTACCCGCCTGTAAGGATTTCTCATTGTGGGAGAAAGAGCTGGGTTTACTCATTTGTTAAGAAAAAAAAAAATTGAGCAAAGGGAAAAAAAGAGAGATCGAGAAAGAGAGATAACAAGACACAGACTCTTAACTACAGAGGATAAACTGATGGTCAGCAGAGGGAAGGTGGGGGGAATGGGGGAAGTAGGTGATGGGGGCTCCGGAGGGCACCTGCCCTGATGAGCACTGAATGATGTACAGAATTGTTGGATCACTACTGTACCCCTGAAAAATGACATGACACTGTAAGTTAACTACGCTTGAATTAAAGTTAAAACTTAACACAACACTAAAAAACAGTAGAAAATAAAAACAAAGATAACTAAAACAACAGCAACAACAACCACCACAACAACTGGGTTTTAGAATCCACTGGCTCCAAATCCCCAACCTGTCAAAGTCACTTCCCAGACAAGGCACTCAGCCTCTTTAAACTTGGGCTTGTGTATGTAGGAAAGGCAGGTGGTGAAGAGCTTCCTCTTTGTTCCGGTGTTGAAGCTTAGACGACTGCGTGGCTGTCGTGTCTCAGGGGGTCACGCATCAAGTGGGGTATCTAGAGAAGCAGGCGTGATGTGTGCTATTTTGCTGTTCTGCTGGGCGTGGTCAGTGGTCCGCCAACCGCAGGAGCACAAAGCTGCCCAGGGCCGTCAGCCTGCCTGGGCCAGACAGGGATGAGCCCACAGACATAGTATTGAATTGTTCAAGCATTTGCTGACTTATCTGAAGCAGCCTCATGTAGCAGGAAAAGCATCTGAGTGGAAACAGCCCGGCTGAGTTTTATATCACATTCCTGCCACTTGAAGCGATGTCATCACGGGCAAAATATTTCCCGAACCCCCGTGAGCCAGGATCACACAACAGGGAACTGGCAGGTGCAGAGGGACTGAACAAGGCCTGCGGAGCCGCTTGCTAAATCCCAGGGTGCGGCTGGGGCCAGAGGACGGCCGTACCAACAACATCCTCAGACATCCTCCCTGCAAGGAGCTGGGACGTTCGTGGAAACCCGAGGTCTTCCTCTACAATCATCATCATGTGATTTGAATAAGAATATTCCCTGCATATCTGTCAGTATCTAAACACAAGGCAGATATTCTGAAGTTTTCCAAAGTAACCATTTCTCACCCTTTGTATCTCATCCAACGCAAGGTCCTTCTGTTCCTCCTTCGAAGATACATCCAGGATGGTACGCTTCCCCATCTCTGCTACACGCCCTGGTCTGGAGGTCCCAGGCTTGTCTCACTCTGTTTCTACTGCTCCTCTCAGCCTGTTCCCCATCCAGCAGCCGTGGTCATTCAGTGCAGTAGATCAGATAGATCATTTACCGTCCACTGGATCCCACTGGACTGAATTATTCATGGTGGCCTACAATGGCTCAGGCTTTGGCCATATTTCCAAAAGCCATTCACCCCCTCTCTCCCTTTGCCACCACAGTCCAGCCAACCTGTCCTCTTAATCGCTCTACCTGAGGAACCCTGAGCCCATCTCTCTACCTGGCTGACTCCTTCTTATCTTTCTAGCCTCAGTTCCTAAATCAACTTCCCAGCAATGCCAGCCCACATGAACGTACCCACGGTCACTCATCCTCACAGAGCTTGATTTTATTACATCTACGTGAGGTTGCCTCGTGTATGTTTAAGATTGACATAACATCTCTCTCTTCCAACCAGAATAGCAGAAACTTGATTTGCCTTGCTTGATTTTTCATCTCCATTACTCAGAGCGGTACCTAGCTGTGCTATCTGGAAATATTTGTTCAGGAGGTGGGCGGCTGAAATGGTCCATCATTGCTTGTATACACATGTGTCTTTTCTTAAGTCTGGGTAAAGAGAAAGCAAGCCGAAATACCTCTTTTTAGGTTTCAACATGTAACTGCCTCATGTATAATACATAAAAACCGTATTTATTTCCCCTCTAGGAGCGACTATAATATATTCTTTTATGAAAATGAGCATATTTTAAGACTTTGCTGTTAATTATTCTTTCATTATGCTCTCTGGCTTTTTCCCGTGCAGCCGGGCTGTAAGCTCTTCAATAGGGACAATACTATGTTCAGGAAGATTTTAAACGCGTATTTGATTTTTTTACTTAGTCAGAAATATATCTTAGGGGTTTTTTGCTTTTGCAATCTGAACTGAGTTAATAGTAATTAAAAGAACAGATGGTTCTTCTAATAGGATGCCAAATGGTAGCGTAACACAATGAAACTTTTATCAGCTGTGCCTGCCACCTCCAAGTGACAGCCGGCTGTGTAATGAAACTGGGCTTTGTCCCGTGCGCTTTCCATAACAGTCTCCAAGAAATAAGAGGAAGATTGAAAGCTAAGTTCTAAGTATACGGTGCCAGAAACAAGATGAGCTTCTGAATGGATATCTTAACATTTTGGGGGGTTTGAAAACTGAATTAGCATTAACTAAAATAGAAGTGGAAGCAGATAAATATATATATATATATATATATACACTCATATTTTTATATATGCATATTTATATATATTTAAAATCTATGATAAAGATAGAGTTATTGCCTTCTCTTAATTCAGATGTAGAGTAGAATGGAATTGAACTCTACCTTTGGTTCTGAGGTAGATCTGTTGTGTGATGTGACGGGTGGACGCCAAGCCATAGGTAGATACAGGTGTGAAGAAGAAGCTACAGAAACAACTTGGAGAGGTGAAAATTCTTTGAATTTTCAAAGAAAATTATGTTGAAAGCTACATATAAGGGAGAGGAGTAGGCCCTCAAGATAAGACTTCTAACCTGGTGTTATGGGTTGAAGTGGGTTCCCATCCCCCAAAATTCAGGAGTTAAGTTCTAGCCCCCAAGACCACATTCTAAATACATGGTCTTATTTGGAAATAGGTTCATCATAGGTGTAATTAGTTAAGATGAAGTAATACTGAAGTAGGGTGCACCTCTAATCGAATGTGGTGGTTGTCAGAACAAGTGGAAATTTGGACAGAGACATCTAGGATTTGGCAGTAATCCTAATCAGAGCTAACAGGTATTACCTGCTTAGTATGAACATCCTGTGTTTTGATCCATTTGGTTCTCACGACAACCCTACGAGACAGGCACTGTTATTATTCCCACTTTATAGATGAGAACAGTAAGGAACAGAAATTAAGTGACTTGCCCATGTTCCTACGACTTTTGGTATCCCCACCATCATGTTGCCCTGGTATCATGCCTGGGAGCTCACAGCCCGGATCTGGGTTGTGTCCTAAGACACAAAGCACAGGAACAGGGATAGTGGAACATAAGTGACACATCCAGAATCATTTAAGCCAAAGAATAAGCAGAACTGGATTAGGAGAAGAGTGTTCCAAGTGCTCCATCTGAAGGATGAACGGGATTGTGATGGTGCTGACAGGCAAAGAAGCTGGGGAGGGTGTCTGTTTTCATAGGGAAGGCATGCTTCGTTATGGTGTGTGACAAAAGTCAGGCTGGAGACAGAGCTTTGGGGATCAACCTCTGCATTCCAAGAAGCCCTTGATGCGAACTGATGCCCAGGAACCCCCTAGGTCAGGAGTGGAGGAAAAGGGGTAGCAAGACACAGCAAGAAAAAGGAGGGACAGAGACCCAGGAGGGCATGGGATTCTGAAAACCAGGTGGGGAGGACTTGCAGAAAGGATGGTAGAGACATCAGCATTGCATCTCTCTATCAGCACAAACTAGAATTCACACGTGACCTGAAAGATTCTCTGTGTCTTCTTCTGTACAGTGGGGAGATATTACCTTCCAGAAAATACTGCAATGTTGAATAAGAACATCCATTGAGTGCCTGCTAGGGAAAGTCATTCTAAAATAGTTGTAATCTGCAATAAAATGCAACGATAAAGTATCTCAATTGGCTAGGTCAATAAAAATATTAAATATCTAGCTACAGACAGCTAGGCATGTCTACAATGAGCTTAAAGATTGCTATAAATCATTACCAAAGGGCAAAATAATGTAAGGCTTGGGTAAATGAAGAGGCATGAATCCCAGAATTAGACAGCCTGATATTGCAAAATTGTCCACCATCCACAAATGAAATTAATTGTATTTTGATTGATTTCTGAATGGAATTTATCTAGAACTTGACAAAAGTCAACGTGGATTAAAACAAGATGTAATTTTTCATCCAGGACATTAGGAAAACATTAAAATATGCAATAATATGTAGTCTTCACAGGGCATGGGGAATGCACACGTACTGTAGGAGCATAAATGGGGGATGTCTTGGTTTTTGGTGGGCACTCCAGTGGCCTATTTCAAATATAGGAATTGTATACAGTTCTCTCCAGCTTGACCCTCCAAAGAGTCTGTCCTATGGAAACACTCAAACACGTGCACACACCAGTGCAAGCAGAAGAGGTACACCTCAGCCTGTGCAAACGTGAAAAACCATAAACAAACCTAAATGACAATCAAGGGGTGAATAAATGAACTTCTGGTGTATCCGTACTACACAGCCCTTTAAAAGACAATAAGGTACAACACCCAGTGCACCATGCAATATGTAACAATGAGTCTTGGAACACTGAAAAAAATTAAATTAAATTAAAATAAAATAAAATAATAAAAATAAAATAAAATAAAATAGACGACAAGGTAAATGTAGGCAGGCTGCATACTGCATGTGAAGATTTGCAAGACATCAAATACAGTGAGTATAGGACCCTTCATAATGTCCTGTATGAACGGCAATGGATGTGTGCCTGTGTATGAATTTAAATGAACAGAGAGCAAGGTGTCAGAAGATACCTACCAAAATGTCAGCTGTAGTCACCTCTGAAGTCACCAGCAGACTAGGGCAAGGGAAGGGAGAATTACAGGTTTTATTTCATAGTCTCGGGTATTTGAGTATCTTAAAGGAAGACTCTATTAGTGCACTGTTTGTGCCGTTGAAATTTATTTTGAAGAAGGTGTCAGTGGGTGGTGAGCATATGGACGCAGCAGGCGTAGACCAAACTCATTTGAGCAACACGACAGAGGGGAAGGAGAAAAATCCAGGATAATATTTATATTGGGAGTAAATGTGTCAAAAGATGGCCTTTTGTTAAGGTTGGTTTTCAATCTGATCACATTGATGCCTACCAAAAAGCATAAGGGGGGCTTTCAATATTTACCCTGATCTTTGAAACCATCCCTCCAACAATCCAACCCCGATGTCTCAGCAGTGGGTAGCGGATCTCCTGATCTCCCAGCCCTTCTTTGGTAACACAGGGCTTTACCCCTAATTGTATTGAATCTAGTCTGTTTGCATGTTTAACTCTGCCTCCCCCAATGTCAGCAACCTCTCCAGGGCAGGTCAATCCCCGTGTTTGCCTTACTTACCTACTGTTTCCCCCCACCTCACTCAGTGTTGAATTAAATGCTCGTTTGAATACTGATGACCTACTTATTTTGGATTTTTCCCAAAAATTGGCTCAGTACACAGGACATCATATTTTCAGATCTGCTGTGCTTACAAAAGCGTCACCAGGATATTCAAAGGAATCCTGAAGCACCGGCCTGGACCTTGGGTTGCCTGGAGGAAATCACTTGTTCACAAAGAATGACGTTATCCCCCCCGCACATGGGGCCTGAAGAATAAACTAGGAACCCTGGGCTAGATCTGATAAGTAAGGAGTGATTTGGCGTACATATGTTAAATTCTCTCAGAGCAATCTAAGACATTTTTCTTATGTAAATAAAATTCTCTCAGTGAAATTCTCCTGCAGTTAAATGAGGCTCAATTATACACTACTAATTTCAGCCTGCACACTGCATTCCAACTGTATACCTAATTACCCTATTTAGTCTCTTAATGATCAGATCTTCGTTCTTGAGCAGATAGTGCAGTCTGCCATTAATCTTTCCTCTAGTTAGATTCCAAGTTATTTAAATGAATAAATCCTTGGAAAGAATAGAATTTGATTTTCAAAGGAATTATTTTAAGGATTTTTTTTTTTTAAGAGCCGAAGAAACTTATAAAATTTAAATTGTATGTCTTCATTTATATGATGAACAAAACAGTTTAGGGCCCTGATATCTAGGAACAAATATTTTGGTGGGGAAGAAAATCAAAACAAGTAAATAGACAAAGAAAATAATTACAAAATGAGATAAGGGCTCTTAAGGGAATTAAGGCATGGAGGCTGAATCCACATGAATAGAACTGCTGTTTAGACGGGGTGGGGGAGGAAGGGTTTCTGTGAAGGGTATTTTTCACAGGAGGCACAGTGGATGGGAGAGTAGGGCTGAGAGGGAGAAAGAAAAGAAAGCATGTGCCAAGGTCCTGAGTTGGGGAAATGGTGGCACATTCAAGGAGTTGAAATAAAATAAGTTTTGGAAGTAGAATTGACTGGACGTGGATTTGGCCTGGAGGCTGGGGTGAGGTCAAACGCAACTTGTAGGTTTGGGGGAGAGGTGCTGGGCGACTGAAGAGGAAAACATTTGCTGGAAAGGAGAAGCCTTGGGGCATGGCACTGGTTGTCCATGGGTGACTTATTTTGGACTTCTGGGCTTTAACAGATTGTGGGGAAGGTAAGAAAAAGAATGCCATAAGGGCTGCTTGCCATATCGGGGTAACTCCCATCTGGAAAGACGCATCAACAGTATTCCCTGTCCCGTGAGATTTCTGACTTTGAGGTAGGAAGAGCATGTGTATTCCACGCTGATCACCTGTTCCAGTTGTGGCTGTGTGATGCCGTGCTCATTAAAAAAAAGCAACGTTTTCAGAAAGGAAAAGAAAGACGAGGAGAACAAAACACCGTTCTTCGATCCGCAATGCCTGTGCTTACGCTGGCTGACCATGCCGTGGACCCAGGAGGCACGGGAGTCCCTGGGCTTCTTGGTGAAACACAGTGAAAATTAATCATAAAGTTAGTCTGCCTCATGCATATGACATATGGTTATGGGAAAGAATTTAGAAAAATAGGAACCGTTAAGGCTGAAAATAGACACAGTGGCCACTTAATATTACAGGGTAATGGTTCTTCCCATGGCCGGCAGTGACCTATTAATGGGCTGTGAAATCAATTTCATGGATTGTAACTTTGTTTTTTAAAAAATAAAATAGAGTCGATAGAACGGATTGGCGTGCATCACAAATAGGACGGGTAAGTCTTCTGTGAAAGCTTTGTTTGAATTCACAGGAACCCATACAGATTGTGGAGGTGTTTGTCTATGTCTGTGCGCATGCGTCTCTGTATACATATGTGCTTACTGGGTCCCTACAGAATGTCTTTTTCCCTATGTATTTCTTACTGTGAGTAAAGGAAAAATGTTTGGAAGAGCACTGTTCAGTGTCTGGCAATCTGGCTGTTCTTTTTATCACTAGGTTTCCCACCTCCAGGAAAGTCTCATGGTCTTCATCTATTTGGAATACTTAAAGTCTTCCCTTCACAGACGCAGACTGGCAAGGCTCTAAGGCCACAGATGGGGTGGTCCTTACAGCCACAGTGGCAGATGAAGCCACTGACTTCTTTTCTCGGCTGCATCATTTGAAAGTCTTGGATTACCTCTGTTTCTTGATAATACAAGAAAGTGTCTACAGGAATTACAGGGTATCTACTGAGCATTCGTGCAAATCTGCATGCAAGTATATGGTTACAAATCTCTCCCCCACCCCCCCCCGCCACCCAACCATGGTAGAAATCATGTCAGACACAGCTCCTGGAGATTGGATACCATATCCTCTTGTTTTCAAGTGGTCTGATCCAATGGGATTGGGTGGAATCTACGCCAGCTTCCATGTCCCAGAGCCTTAGTCTGTGAGAATAACTCAATTTCCCAAATGGCTTCTCAGCATCTAGCTGACCATGAAACCCATCGCCTGGCAGAGTCTTTCCTAACAAAACATTACTAATACAGCCATATAGCAATTGTGGAGCTGGTCATAGGGTTGAAAGTAACCCCATGGCTAAAGGCTAATTTCTAGTTATAGGGAAAGAAAACTCACCATAAATGTATGAGCCATACAAAGCATGGTGAAACAGTGCCAGTTCAATATACATTTGTGTTGAGGTAAAGAAAGACTGAAAGATAATATGTCCATGATGAATCAGGATGAGACAGGACCAATGCTGGAACACAGGCTGATGAGATTTTACAAAGAAATGCAGTGAGAACATGCACTGAGAAGTTTTTATCCGACACGCATCATCAGTGCTTCCAAGTCTTCCAAAGGGAAAGCCTCTGGAGGGCGGCTCCCACCTACCCACCAGCTGTGTGCCTCTGTCTTCCTTTTGCTCTGATTCTCAGGATGCTCTGTGAGGACAAATGATCTCTGCTCCTCCCCCAACACTTATTGATCTCCTTTTTCTTTCTTCTTAATCACAGGAAAAGTAAGCCACTGGCTAAGAGCCTTTGGAGGGCAGCTGCATCTGGCCAGAATTTAATATTACTGTTTTGTTTTCACTATATTTGCATTGTTTTTAATTTAAGAATTTTTTTATTAAGTTTTGTATTTTAATTCCAGTATAGTTAATGTATGCTGTGGTATTAGCTACAGTGATTCATTTCTTCCATAGGACACCTGGTGCTCATCACAGCAGGAACCCACCTTCATCCCCATTACCTTTTTCCCCCATCCCCGACCCACCGCCCCTCTGGGGACCATCAGTGTGTTCTTTGTAGTTAAGAGTCTGGTTCTTTGTTTGCCTCTCTTTCTCTTTTTTCCCTTGGCTCATTTGTTTTGGTTCTTAAATTCCACATATGGGTGAAATTTTTCACTATATTTGTATTTCATACACACAAACACACGAATACATAGCTAATCATACTACTTAAAGGTAGCAATGCACGTATTCTTTAAGATTATATTGCCTTCAGACAATATGAGTCATGTAGACAGATAAATAACAGAGAAGATGATATTCAGTGACTGCAGAAATCGTAAAGGTGGTTCATGAATGACCAAACTTTGAGATGCACTATGTGCATGATGCTTCCAAGGAGAGTGAACTATATACATTGTTGCTTGGAGAAAAGGAAGGCCAGACAGATCTGGACTCACAGAGGGCCCGACCAGGACAAAGCTGATGATCTGGGAAAGCACAGGACAGGCCGTCCGTGTGTTACACCACTGAGGTCGTGAGCAGTACAGTAGGCTGCTGGGAGGCCCAGGGCTTGGTGCCAGGATAGTGGCAGATGATTTCCAGATTGCAAGTCAAGAGCTAAACCCAAGTGAAGCAGAGGTCAAATTATGGTTGGAGAGGGAGCAGAACCGGGAAGATGTAGACAATGTTACCAAAGCCAGGCAGCAAGACAGTCGGCAGCGGGGGAAGCCACTGGGGCAGCACCTGGCCAGAGCAGAGAGAGACAGGGCAGAGGGCTCAGCATCACAACAAGAGGTCCTGTGCTTTAGAGGAAGTTCTGGCCTCACAGCGATCTGTCTTCTGACTTGCCCTGCTGCTATGTCCTCAGTCCCTCATCCTCCTTCCCTTTTTCATGTAATTAAAGAAATACAAACCGCCCACAGGCAGAAAATGTTCACCTGCGTGCCCACCACACAAAGCTGACCACTGTTAACATTCTTACGTGCTCTACTTATTCTAATGAAACAAATGATGCTTTACAAAAAAAGGATAAATTCCTCTCTTTGTTCCCTCTCCTCTCCTATCTTTTCCTCCTAAAATGCCATCGTTATCAGGATTTTTTAAAAAAAGATTTTATTTATTTATTTGACAGAGAGAGAAGGATCACAAGTAAGCAGAGAGGCAGGAAGAGGTGGGGGGAAGCAGGCTCCCTGCTGAGCAGAGAGCTAGATGCGGGGCTGACTCCCAGGATCTCAGGCTCCACCTGCTGAGCCACCCAGGAGCCCCACAGGATTTTATTATATGTATTCTGTTCTGTTTTTATTCCATTGCCCACACCTACGTGCATCCATGAAGTGGACATCTATTTTTCTGTATCTTCTTTCTTTTTTCAAATTTACATAAACAGCTTACTATTTACTATGGGAAAACTTGCTTTTTCCACCCAACATTATGCTTTTTAAACTCTCTCTACGTTGGTACAGAGAAATCAAATTCATTCTTTTTGATATAAGTATAGCAGCATATTGTCTAAATAGAAGTCATGCTAAGCACCACAAGGGAGCTCAGAGGAAGCACGTGTCTGAGTTTTTTGTTTTTTTTTTTCATTGCTGTAGTCTCAGCACCTGGAACAGTGCAACACACACACACACACACACACACACACACACACATACACAGTAGTTGCTCATTAAGTATGAACCCAAAAATGAACATGTCCTTTCGTTCCATGACTGATGGGCTTTGAGAGTCCACTATACACAGAGTCTCCTCAGACAAGCTTTACCGAGAGGTCGTCCTGACACTGACACCTCTTCCTCCATATGTAATTACTGGGTCGAGAACTTGTTTTCAGTTTTCCTGGCTCCTCTGCCTTGTGACTTCTGAAAGGTCTGCCGTCACACACTGTGGGTCACTGCTCTGGCTGTCCAGACTGGTGTTTGCGAGCCCCTGACAACACGGCCAGAGCGCATGAGGTTGGTTTTGCAGTGCCTCTCCCTCCTCCGTGTACATTTTTAAAAAATTCATAAACCTTGGGGCAGCGGGGTGTCTCAGTCGGTTTTAGCATCTGACACTTGTTTTCCGCTCAGGTCATGATGTTAGAGTCGTGAGTTCGAGCCCCGTGCCCAGCTCCCCGCTCAGTGCCAAGTCTGCTTGAGATTCTGTTCTACCTCGGCCCCTCCCGGCTGTGTGCTCTCTCTGTGTCCAAAATGAATACATGAATCTTTTTAAAAAGTTGGTAAACCTTTATGGGAAAGGAGAAGTGGAATTACTCCAAGTAATGAAATAATACCAAATATAAAGTAAGTGGGAATAATGATTCACAGCCCGCGACAGAGCTCCTCCAGGGCCGACGGGGTATGGTTGTCAAGGCCAGGCTCACGGCCTTCCAGCAAGCGGAGTCCCTTTCTAACCAGGGCTGCCGGTGGCAACAAGGAGCTCAGGGTGGCGCCCCATCCGTCGTGCTGGGCCTGCCCTGCGGAGCGCCGCCGTGCAACCCTGCATAAACGCAGTATCACGCTCCATTACACCACACGCCCTCCCCCACCCCCGGCGACGTACTAGACTTGTAGCTCCAACGGGGGGCTTGTACTTCCTGTTTCCCAAGGCCACTCCCTGGCAAATGTAAATGAAAGGAGGCCATTGAAAAGGAACACTTGAGTCAAGCATATTTATTTTTCATTGTCGAAGGACTCCTAACGGGTTCTGTACCTCCTCGGAACAATTAAAAGGAAAACACTTGCACCATCCTAAGTCTCAGCAAGACTTTCAAATTCTGAACCCTCAGCTGAAGGCAGCTGGAGGAAGGACAAGACTCTTCCCGAGACATGCTTTGAACATTCTACTCACGGCGCAGGGATTGTGGTGGCGTGGGGACCCGGCCAGGCCCTGGAGCAGCCACTTCTTGGAGAGCACTGGCACCCCTTGCTGGCCTGTCTGAGGCCTCACAGGCTCGCCCTGGGGGACGAGCCTGAACCCATGGTGGGAAACACAGGCTGGGAACTGCTCTCACAAATGAAATCGCGGAGTCCTGTGGGATCTGCACAACCTTAATAGCTCCTCATAATGCCACGTGGTTCCCACTTTATTGATCTCTAACCAATTCCTTTTCGCTCTTTCTTGGGCCCAGAGAGAAACTAGTGATCAGCAGAATTCTGTTGTAACGGTACCTATCACATAGATTCCTTTTCAGTTTCAAGTGTAAGCAATCATGATTCTCAATTCCACATGTATTTCTTAATTATTACTGTTATTATTTTAGGCTAATCAAGTGAAACAGTGGGAGTGGAGAAGGAGCAAAGAAATTTGTAGTTGGCTGTGATCAATTCATTGTAAACACCACTGCACTCAGACCAGCCTCTTAATTAATTATTACTTTTAACTGCATTCTTGCTAGACAACCATCTAATGAATTTTCCTTTAAATATTGAAATAAAATTCCTCCTTGAGTTCCTTTTGGTCATTTATGTCACAAAAACATGGCGTATTATTTAGAATCATATTTTCCTATTTTTCTTTCAAATAATTTAATATGGTCAACAAGTCAAGAGTAGGTTATAGCAACATTCATTTCTGACAACATAAAAAATTAATTATTATGAAATGCTTGCACAGAAGAAACTAGAGATGGCGGGTCAACATAATAAACATCCATTTCAATGAGCATCTGAGCTGTCGGGTAAGAAAAATTCCTTAGGGACCTAGAAGTGAGAAAGAAATCAAACACTTTCAAACACTCTAGAGCAAAGATCTCATTGATGCTATGGGTGTCATGGGACATCTGGTCTCCTAAGAAACAGTGAGGAAAAGAAAGAAAAGGCTTCAGTCCTGCAAGAGATGAGGAAGGCTCTGCAGAAAGTCAAAACATTCCCCACAGGGCAGACCAGAAGAGAACAATTCCTACCAAACACCCTCGTCATTTGTCTCTGCCTGGGCTTTGGATAGGAAACATGTCTGACCACAGCACAAAGCTGGCTCAGCTTTGGGGTTTAGATGTACGCTACCTACAGGGCCTAAGAAACTTTATGCCAGGAAATTAGCATAGAGTGACCCAGTTCCGAAGACCAAGGGACAGAAGCAAAGGTCAATCTTCCCTGGAGAAACAACCTACCAAGGATGTGTAAGCCCAACACTGAGTTCCCAATCCTAAACCATAGAACATAGTAAAGAACAATTTACTCTAAGAAAAATCAGAAGAAACAACAGAGACCCCAGATAATGGAATAACTGGGTACAGATTAGTCATTAATAATTTTTTTTAAGATTTTATTTATTTATTTGACAGACAGAGATCACAAGTAGGCAGAGAGGCTTCCTGCCAAGCAGAGAGCCTGATGCAGGGCTTGATCCCAGGAACCTGAGGTCATGACCTGAGCCGAAGGCAGAGGCTTAACACACTGAGCCACCCAGGTGCCCCTCCACCCATGTCTTAAGCTGGGAGGCACCTATTTCCTATTTGAAAGACCAAACCATGTGCTTTGCTGTTTACAAAGAAATTTTATGGCTATTACTATATTGAATCTCCATAGCAAAACTATGAATATAAAGGCCATTTTAAGACATAGACCCTCATTCTCCAACGATTCCTCAGATTGTGTTCTTTGAAAATATCTGACACAATTCTAAGAAATGTCAACTTTACATTTTGAGAGTTGTGTCCAATCTTACGAAAGCCTATGATAATGCATTCCAAGGCAAATGAGGTATGGTTGCATGAATTCATTGTTCAAGGGTAAGCAAGTCTTTCTTTTTTCTTTTTTCTTAAATTCCCTATATTTTCTTCCCACATTTTCTCACCTAGGAATTGCTCACAAATTCTGTGTGGAACACATTCATTTCCTATTTGCTTACATAAACATTTCTCACAGCAAATATGGTGGGCAGTGTAAGGATTCTGTACCATTCAGATGCTGGGGATATACAGCATGGCAAATTTACCTTTTCCTTCAATCTAATTCAACACGTGTTTAATCAAAGCAGGATAATCCTTTATAAAGGATGAATAAAATCCCTTGCATTTTAAGATAATTTGCTCTCTTCTTGAAAGACAATACAAAAGGGCTTTTTCCAGCATACATTTTACTCATTTTGATACCTTCTGATAAATTATTCTCTTGTCATGCTGAGAAAACTTCAACTTGTCATTTGAGCGAGGATATAATAAAGTCGTTATAAATGTCGAGCACTGAAACCATCTTTCTTTCATTTCTGGATATTAAATTTTAATTCGAGAACATCTCTTTAAATAACCAGTATTTTATAGAGAGAAATAGCATAAATGAAGGCCATAAGGAAAAAGCTAATATTTTAAAAACGACAACAGACTGGAGGGTACTACTTTTTCCACAACTCATTCTAAAGATATCTGCTATATGTAACAAACACCACGAAGGATGATACAAAAACAAGGGTGACCCCATCACAGATATTTTAGCATTAATACTTTACAGGCTTATTTACAAAGTTCTTTGTTAAATTCCTCAAATCATTTCAAACATACGATCCAAGTTGACAGGGATCATATCATCGAAACCACAGCCAGCGTATTACATTTATATAATGAAATTTTTTAAAGAATAAAATAAAATTATTGATTTTACTTAAAAAAATAGCTAAAGTGCAACAGAAATCTGGATTCAGCTGCCTTAGGTTAATGAAAGGCACGAGAACAGCGTACCTTTAACTCTTGTTCTAAAAAGAAAATACACTGTGTTCTAATCACTAGATGGATAAGCACTCTCCAAAAGATCTTCTTCATGTACCCTAGCCAACTGTTGTGTCCGCTCCAATTGCCCCCACACATTTGACCATACACAATGCTCAGTCAGCATGTAGAGGAAAACTTGAGCGCAGAGTTTATGCGAGAATGAGAGCTGCAAGCATACGTGGGAGGGAGAGCATTTGTGGGATGGTGTCTCAGTGAGTTTTGCATAACCATATTTTCTCTGACTTCTCTCACTCCGTTTCAAATTCAGACCTTCTCTAGAGGCCTATGAGCCTAATTTCAATATTCAGTCAAAGCTCAATTTTTGTTCATTTTTTTCTCTACCACACAGAAGTAAAGAGCATGGAGTCTATCAGTCATCTGTTAGACAGCAACGAATTTAGAAGGATCTGTAATAGGCAACCAAGAAGGGGAATGTTCGTTTTCAAACTGACAGGTGCAAAAAGCAGATTTGAATAACCCATGGTGGGAGACGGAAGGCCTTTGATGAGTTGATTGCCAGTGCAACTTGTTCTGTGTCTTGCCTTTGGCTTCATCTTTCAATGTGGCATCTGTATTAGTTTCTTAGGGCAGCTGTAACAAAGTCCTACCAACTGGGTGCTTTAAACCACGCAGATTTCTTCTCTCATATTTCTGGAGACCAGGAGTGTGAAATCAAGTTGCCAGCAGGGCCATGTTCCCTCCAAAGCCTCTTTGGAGCCTTCTTTACCTTTTCCAGGTTCTGATGGCCCCACACACTGCTTCACTTGTGGCCATATAACTGATCTCTACCACTGTCTCCATGTGACCATGTCCCCTCTGTGCCTGTGTCCAGTTTTCCCTCTTCTTACAAGGACACCAGCCATATTGGAGAAAGGGCCACTTTATTCCAGTCTGACATCTTCTTAACTGATTGATCTATTGTTAAATACAGTCACATTCTGGGCTACTGGCAGGTGAGGGCTTCAACATATGATTTTGGAGGATACCGTTTCACGTATAATGGCATCTCAAAGAGCTCACCTTTGCCCATCTCGTGTAGAACAAGGTCAAAATGAGAGGGAGCAAACTATAGCCATAGTTCTTTGCAAGGGTGGGAAGGTGGAGAGAGAGTTTCTCCTAAGAGAATAGCTTTATCATGGAAAGCTATTTCAAAATATATAGCTATTCCTATCAGATGGCTCAAGTCGCATGAAATCACTGTAGTCTTGATCACCCTCCATGGAGCTGTGCACACACAGGCGCTCTTACCCCAGAATGAGCTCCGATGTGCATTTACTCATTCCAATGAGCTTTAAACACAAAGCCAACGCTACAGTAAAAGGTCTACGGGTACATAAACACAAAGCACAGAAATCTTGATGGGTGCTGAATTTTAGACAATGTGCCCACTTCCTCTTTGAGAAAAGAATGCCATAATTCTTCAGACAAATTGCAGGCAAAACATGCAGAACATCAAAGAACACCCGGCTCAGTCTAATCGAATGAAAGAATGTGCCACGAGTGATTTAGAAGTACAACTCACAGTCTTCTAGTTTTCTTTCTTCCGGGAGGAATACTTAATTTTGTCAGCCTGTGCTGAGCTTTACCCCTCTGTCCAAGGCTCATCCTCACCATGGAGTTTTCTCCTAGGCAAGTGTGAGAGTGAGTGCCATGTCAACACAGGACCCCCAGAATGCATGTTCCTTATGAACAGGTCCAAGCTGGCGTCCCTACAGTGCCCCGCGGAGTGCGGCACATACTCACTCACTAAATACTTGCTTACTGCAGTGTTTAGAGAAGTATCATGCCATTGCTTTTACTGGAAGTTCCTTATCACAAAAGAATTGAAGAATTGCTACCTCCATAATGTCA
Source organism: Lontra canadensis (assembly GCF_010015895.1). Classification (NCBI taxonomy): domain Eukaryota; kingdom Metazoa; phylum Chordata; class Mammalia; order Carnivora; family Mustelidae; genus Lontra; species Lontra canadensis. Next base: position 4,976,734 of record NW_022631023.1, on the reverse strand, counting down.
CTTGGGTGGTGGTGGTGGATGTTACTACAGATTGTGTATCCTAGGACTTGGAATGTGGCCTGGGTTCTTGCAGAGGAAAGGAACAGTGGCCAGTCCCTTCCCTCTTCCCCCCTGAGGGGAGGTGAAGCTGCAGAGAAGGGAGTTTGGGTTGCGCAGACTATACGTACCAAGCAAGCCCCAGGGTGAGCCCCCATTTCACCATCACTCCTTCGAAAATATTTTCTAATTACCCTCTTCTCCATGACTACTCTGCATACCAAACATGCCATCCATTTCTCAAATCTCATACTTGAACAGGGAATAAAGAACAGGAATTCCTGATAACCAGTGCCCCGTGTTTCCCAAACATGTAATCCTATTAATCCCATAATCCTACTGATGCATAAAAGTGTCCATAAGCAGTAAATGGTTATCCACATTTATCAAGACAGTAAAAATTATTTATTGTTTATTTATTCTTCCAGTGCAGGTTCTACATTCAGAGAACTGCAATGTAGTGAATAAACTGGCTTCTCAGTCTTGCCATTTTTGAAAGCCACACCCAAAACCCCCCTCAACATCTAAGAATCCCTCAGGACCAAAGCACACAAAGTCTGGCCCAGAGTGGCAGTCCGTAAATATTAGTTACAAGAAAAGTGAAAAATGGAGGGCATGTATTGCATGGAGCACAGGGTGTGGTGCATAAACAATGAATTCTGCAACACTGAAAATAAATTTTAAAAATAAATAAAAATTTGAAAAAAATGAATGAATTTCCCCGAAGAAGTGAGCTGGGCTTTAGACATGAAAAGACATATGTCCAGCCCTGGGGAGTTTATAATTTATAGGAGAAAACACAAAGGAAATTCTAGCTTTTCAATTTCTATGTTTATCAGCATATATTTAAAAATCAAGGTATATAGACGTCCATATTTTCATTTTTATGAGGTTTTTCAATTACATTTTTTCTGATTACAAATATAATAGAGACACACTGAAAAATCTGAAAAATAAATAACAAAATATAAATCCTTCAGAATTCCCAGAGTGGACTAGCTCGCCACTACAACTGACAAGCACTGACTGCTATTAACATTTTTGTTATTCCTTCTATGTTTTTTTCTACATGTATATGTATGTATATTTGGATAATTGAGATTATATTGTTATTTAAAAAGCTTTCATTTGGTTTATTTTACTCAATATTTTTATCATGTGTGTATTCCATATATATTGTATGAGTGTTGAGAAATGATTTCCTGTCACTAAAAGGTTTGAATACATAATTTTAATGCTGTGTACTAATCCATCCTGTGGATATACAATAATTTAATTAACCTATCTACTCTTGGGTGCTTCTAATATTTTACTGTTATAATTAAAATAGAATCTTTATCTGTATTTCTAATGATTTCCTTAATTAGTTCCTCAAAGTAAAGTTTCTGGGGCCAAACCTATATTTTTTTAAAGAAAGACATTAAATTGATGAAGTTTTACAATAGTTAACAACTAAATTCTACAATCTAGCTGTTGGGTGGTTTAACAGAAGGCCAATCTGTGAAGGTCTATCTACTGCAGCAAATCCATACCCTACTTCACTCATGTGAATGTGAGGGAGACCAAGGGGTCGTTACTGATTTCTAAGTCCCAGGCATTTTGCCTCTGTTATTGAAACCCCCAACACTCCTGTGAGTTGAATGAGCTGTCATTCAACAAGGTCATACAACAGGAGGACTGAGGTCACGTAACCCAGGTCTGCCTGACTCTCAGTGCCACATTATTTCTGCTACAGCAAACCAGATGGCTTTCATACAGTTAAAGTGAAAAATTATAGAACATGGACCCACATCAGCCCCATGCCCCTGATAGCATGCTATCCCCTCCCAGAGCCTCTGCAACAAAGGTATTTGGGACATGGGGATGCACAGCAAGTAATCCAAGCCCTTATTCGGACAGAAATTTTTACAAAAGAAAGAGCAAAGAGGACGGCAAAGATATTTATTTCCTAGAGGAGGACAGATTGGGAGAGCCTCTATCTTGTGCTGAATTTTTGAAAAAATGGATGAACTTCACTCAAAGGACAGGGAGAGGAGGATTTTCAACACAAAACTGTGGGACCAAAGGCACATGTAGGGGAGCAAATTTTGCTACCCCAAGCTTTGCTTCTTTGGCATCCTTTCTGATGGCTGCAGACACAAAAGAAGCTCTGAAAACTGAGTGGAAATCACCCTTTTGTAAAAGACATTTACACGTGTAAGGTAAATCTCCATGTGTAAGGTGTTTCCCTCCCAGTACCAGGAAGGGAGAAATGACTAAACCTCTAGAAACTGTTACCAGTGGAGTTGGCAGGGACTTAAATCTGCATAACAACCTTACCCTTCTCACTGTGCTTTTCTTGGTCACTTCCCATAACTGACCTCCGCACTCCCCAAGTCTTGTCTTTAGTTAAAGATGGAGTAAAAGGCAATGGCCTCCACCATTACAGTGAGTTACTCAAGCTTACCTGGGTCTCTCCCAAGTAACCAGGAGCAATGAAAGTTATCAAATTTCTGTTTGATTTTCTCCTGTTTGTCTGTCTAATGTCAATGATTCTTAGATCAGCCAAAGAACCTTGAAGGGTAGAGGGAAATTTTCACATGCCAGTACACACTTCAGGTTTTTTGTGTGTAACTGGGGAGCAGTAGGAGAGATTAAGATAGAGAGATAGGCAGTCCTAGATAGGAGAGGGGTTTAAAAATCAATGAACCCCAGTATCTTTAATACATGTTACTCACTTCCCAAGGGCACTGTAAGGCAAATTTAAAAGAAAGGAAAAATAAAGTTAGATAGCATGCATAAACTAGGAATGAGAGGTCAAGGGATGGTCATTATTACAGGTGATACAAATACACCGCATCCAGGTAGTTTAATTTGCCAAAAGACCTGCAAAATTTTTATGAAAAATAATTCCAATAAGAAATGGTAATACATTATATTTGAACTTCCTCCTCCCTTTCCTTTCATGGCTAGTTCCAAAAATAATTTGATGTGTCTCCATATTTTTAACTTGAGAAGAGGCTATTCAGGGACATTCTTTTTTATTTTATGTTTATTTTTATTTTAATGGAAAAAAAATGAAAGGCATTTTTGAAGGTAAGAAATTTCTCTCTTTAAAGGTCAGGCCTATTCTTACTTTCAGATTTTTTTTTTTGATCAAAAATTCAGTCTCTTTGGTATCCAGCTTTAAAATGAAGCAAGTTTTCTACCTGGAGATTGTAACATTTGTTCTATATTAGGTTGGAAGGGGTGAGAGCAATTTTTAAGTTCATATTTTAGGATCACTGAAATTAGTGAAGATTGGTTTAATAATATAATTTGGAGACTTCTGGGTAGATGCCATAATTGTCTTTGCAAGGAATTTCTCTTTCTTTTTCTCAAATCACAAAACTTAAAAACAAAAACACAGAAATATTCAGACCTTGTTATTAGTTTTGTGTTCTCTCTAAACTAATGAACACCAAAAAAACTGGACAATAAAGCAGTTCATAAAAGAATCACTCTATAAACAAAATTCTATTAAAGATTCTATGTGTTCGTGATTTATTTTATTTTATTTTATTTTATCTCACTTATTTTTTGCTCAGGGGCCCCCCTAAGAAATAGATGTGGGGGATATTGGATTTTGCTGTGTGATTGACTGTGTGTCCTGATCATTTGCCAAGTCTTATTAAAAGTCCCTGAGATCACTCCATACCTTGGCCCTTACACTCCATCAGCCATCAATTCAGAATGTCAAACCTGATTACCAGGACTCTCTCTGAAGCCCCTTCTAAGCCATTAGTGAGGGAAAGCTGTGTCTTGGTGCCTGCATGATGTAAATGCCCTCATCAAGCCTTCCAACTCAAGGACAACTCATTATGCTTCAGAATAGCATTGACAGTGTTAACCTCCTAAACCAACAGGACATTTGCAATTTTAAATTTGAACTTATTAGGGGGATGTTGTTTATTTTTGTCTTCATTGTTCCCACATCTTACCAAAAGACAACTTCAATTCCAATTCTAAATCATATACTTAGTTCACAAAAACAGGTTAAAAGAATGTTTAAACAGCAAACAATAATGGAACAGCATTGCATTGAAAATCACTTATAACAGAGACTACATGAAAGGGATTCTTCACAATTTGGCTACTTTCCAAAAATTTTCTAACCTTGGGAATTAGCTAAATTTAGTTACATCAGATTTAGAGCTCATTAATCCACTATAATAAGAACGATTTCCAAATGCAAGGGTGGCGTTCATTGGTTTTGGTGGTTTCAGTCTAGTGATGAAGGAGATGACAGGTGAAAATACAGTGTTTAGGAGCAACTTACTTCTGTATCTGCTGGTATGTTCCAGAACTGGGTGCCGGTAAAATACCCAACTTGAATTGGCTGCATCTCTTCACATGAAGAAAACATGGTGAATGAAGGCCTTTAACACCTGCTACCACCCCTCACAAGCCCTTTTAGCTCTGCTACTCCTGTAACATCAGTAGCAGCATTAGCAATGCAATATATCTTTGTAACACATTCAGTTTACAGTGATGTCATGTACAATGCCTACTGAGGATGTTGGTGTTCAGCTGGCTGTTACTGGACACACACCTACAAAAATTCCCTGGTATAGGGCCACAGGCAGCCTACAGAACCCCTGCCCTCTAGGCACTTGCCTACTCTTTGGTGATCTGCTTCTTTTGTGACTCAATTTTAATGGCCCTTCAGTGCTTCTGAGCAAAGTGCAAATGGTGATCCTGAAGTTCAAGGTCATCTTAGACTTGACCTTATCCCAAATTCTAACTTTTTGCAGCTGACTCCAAATGACTCCCCAACATACCCTGCACTTTCTCGTCCTAAGCTAAAGCTTTCATTCTAGTTATTCATTTCCTTTTCCTAAAAAGCCAGAAGCTACCCATTCCCCCTCTTGTGTTTAAATGGGAAATAACTTGTCCCTGGCAGCCAAGCTAAGAAATCCTTACAGCTGGACCTCAGTTAAACAACATCCATGTGCTATCTGCCATGTTTATTTTGGAATTATGCTTACGTATTAAAACCTGCCCTATAAGTACGGAGTTTCTTTCAAGAAAAGACAGTGTTTGGTTTTGTTTGGTTTTGCATCTCCCATAGTCAGCACTCACTTCTTGAGGAACAAAGGACTCAGGTGGGAAGCCAAGGATCCCATAGCTGGTAGGTGTTTCACACAGCTTTAGGGTATAGGGATGGAGAGCTCTGTATTGGAAACTGAGTTTCTCTAGTTTCTAGACAGAATTAGGGCTCTTGGGAGGACCAGCCCACTTAAACTGGACAGTCAGTGTTGCTAATTCCTTATGTGCCTGGTAGTTGATTAGCATGGCCTTTTATAGTCTTTATATGTCACCATGTTTATAAGAGAATGCCTGTTGAAACTCATACATCTAAAGATGTCCTCCCTGAACCTGCCTGGCTTGGACAAACTTCTGGAATCATGTCAACCTGGTTACCTGCCTGGTGATGCAACCTACAAATATATCATCACTTGATGTTTATCTATTCATTCATTTTTATTCAACAAATACTCATATAAACTTAGTAGTGACAAGTATGTTCTAAGTGCATTACCAACACTAACTCACATAAACTTGATGCTGCCCTTAGAAGGATGTGAAATGATTATACTCATTTTTTTGGTTAGACATGGCAAGCGAAATTAAGTAATGATTTTTTTTTCTGTCTCCAAATTTCTCTGCTCTAGAGAACATATTTCTAAATCTTACATAGATGTGTAATGAATTCTTCCAGTGGGGGATCAACACAGAATCCCAGATAAAAAATAGTCACTAATCTGCTGTGATCGAAGCGGGCATTGTGGGCCAGAGTTGCCCCCATTCCAGAGGCACCCTCCTCTGATACCTCATGGAACAGGTGTAAGGACCACTCTATAGATGCTTACAAATTATTGAGGACCTCAAAGAGTCTTTCACTATGTGACTTGCCGATTTTTAGTAAGGCAAAACATTTTAAAGTTGTAAAATATTTGTTTTTCTTTAAAAAATGAAATAGTGACCCATTACATGTTAATATAAATAAACATTCTTTTAATAAAAATAACTATATTTTCTAAAACAAAAAAAAGTGGAGACAAGAGTGCACTGTTCCATTTTGTAAGTCTTAGTAAGTCTTTTGTAAGTCTCTGCCTAATAGAAGACTGTGCAATTCTCATATCTGCTTCTGCGTTCATCTCCCATGTTAAGTTCGTCTGGTGGAAGTCTATCGGGATGAACCAGCTTCACACATGTGTAGCTGGAAAATAAAGGAGTGTTCTCATAGCTTTCACGGATCATTGTGGATATTCTTTGGTCATTTCTGAAAGGTTGGTTGCAATGGTTTTTTCATGTTCTGTTATATTAAAATTCATCACCCAAAGTTCTACCTCAGATTTGAGTGGATCTATTATTGATGCATGAGTTTGGTATCATCATGCATTAGTCATTTAGAAAAAGTCATTTATAAATCATTATAAAATGATTTATATATCACTCACCAAATTATGCCCATCTTCTAGATGTTGACACATTTCAATATACAATATCAAAAAATCATATTTATGAATCTCATCACTGATCTTAGCAGAAAAGTCTTTCTGAGATCAGAAGGCTGTCAAGCACATAATGGTGGATAAAGGTTTTCAAAAATTTTAATTTTTATTTAAAAGGTCAAATTTTACCACTGAACTAAACCCTGTCAGTTATTTTCCTTGAAGTGACAGGCTCACCTCAGTCCATTTTTAAGAAAATATCTGCTCAATATCTATAGTCCTAATAATCATAGTTTTTCTATTCATTGTCCTTTTAAGTAACAATAGGGTCCCATTAAAAAGAAAAACAAAACCAAACCTGATAATTCAGCTTGCAGGTCAACTGCACTGTGCTCTCCTTGATATACTCATCCTGTTTGTGTACCTTCCCAAGTATCTCGTGGGAACTTCCCATTTTTCACATAGAGCATTAAGAAGTCAGGTAGGTACTGAAGGATGGAGATTTAATAAAATTAAGGATTTTATGGCTACATAAGGGACGTTCCCGTGAACGTGTGGCTGTGACAAACACAGCACAATACCTGCATGAAGGGTACGTGACTGGTCTCGGTTTGGGCGAAGGCACCAGCAGTTTTACCTTCATTGCAAGTATCAAAGTAGTGAAGCAGCCAAATAACATGTTGGGATTTTTGAGAAAACATTTGGGACATTGCAGGACCCTACAAGAGTCTTGGAGACCCTCAGGGTCTAGGGCTACATACTGAGAATGGTTGCTCTTGGGCATCAGGATTCAAATTTGTTATGGGATCACATCATATTAGAAAACATGAGAAGAGCAGACAGAATGGTTCCACCAAGGTCACGTGCAGAGAGCAAAATCCAGCACTCCCAAGACCCACCCCATCTCCATCTCTGGTGACCTACCAAAAGCCAGTCTTGCTGGCTCTCCTACTTCTGTCTACAGAGGCCATCCAGCCTTGCTGGCAGCATTTTACACAGAGTGGAACGGTGCTGGAAAAGAGTCAATTGGTTCACCTTTTTTAAACTCCCAGTGTGGGTGACAGGACACCATTATAACATCTCAGTGATCATGTGAGTTTTATTCTTTCTAGGACAGATGGCATTTGGCTCCTAAAAAGTAGTTTTAGCTATCTCAGATTATTATAAAAAGTATCTGCTTGGAGAAAAAGAAAATGTCTGGAGAGTTTAAATATGAAATAATTTCTAAATGGAGAAAAGATGATTTTTCCCAAGAGAGTGAAACATCTGTGTATTTCCAAAGTGTACTGGTTTCCTTTACCTGAGGTTATGCAACTGTGACTCCCTGCAGGCAACCAAGATAAATAATGGAACTACCTCAACATTAGCATCAGATTTGTTCATTTGTGTTTAATAACTATTTCTTAAGAGGAAAGTTCTAAGTTCCATTAACTATATATGTACCTGAGTGTTAATTTTAGGAAAATAGGTCCTTACTGTATTCATCTTCCTTCTTACCTTCTGAAGTACAAAAGTGTAAGGCTTGATTTTAATGAAATGCTAAAACTCAGAGCAACCTAGTAGCAAGTAATAAATCATTTCTTCACATCACCTGAGAGCATTAAGTTGAAGAAAAGATGAATTAACAAATTTGAGAAAATTTGGAATATATATTATACCTCTGTCTTGCCATCATCGTCCTTCCCTATAATGGCCCATTTAATTATCTGTCCATCTCCTCCACCTAACTGCTGAAAAGAGGCACTTCCTATAATGCACCCACCACTGTGTCAGGTCCATCAAGCTCACACCTGACACGTGCTGGGTAGATATGTACTTGATAAAGTGCTCAGTGATGTGCAATCATCAGAATGGACACAATTTTATGTCTGTGTATGTGAAATGGTATCTAGAAATCCCCATTGTGTATTAGCCATGATCCTCTAAAATACCATAAAGGAAAACCTATCAGTACATCAGCATGCTCTGAGAATGCACATTCATGTATGAACATAAAACTATAATAACTTTTAAAGTATAAGTGGTTAGTAAATCTATTTTCCAAAGAACAAACTAGAGACAATGCTCACTGGAATTTTTACTGGAATTTGATATCTTAAAAATCAGATCTGTAGTTTACCAAACTATGCCCTATACCATCCTGTTCTTACATGGATGGTTTGCCAGTCTGACGTTAATACAGTGGTGGCTGTCGATAGAAGAGGTTGGCCTCCAGCAGCAGGGAGGCCTTCCAGGTATGACCTGCCTTCCAGTGACATCCACTTCATGCTGTGACACCAGTATCATTCTTATCAATGTACACACACACACACACACACACACAGCATATGCACATGTACTTCTACTCCTAGCAGGATCCCTACAAACTCAGGTGTAGTCATGACAAGGCCAATCACAAAGCAGGCAGAATCCACTCGAGCCCATAATGCTGATAGGGGACCCTAGGTGTGAAAGTTGATAAGCATCATAGGATCTTTACCAAAGCTTGAGAAGTGGATGTTTTCTTAAATATTTCTCAAGGGAACAGCAGTTACAGTCTTAAATGCACAGGAAATTTGACTAATAAAATATTTTAGAAAATACTATGAAGTGCAGACATTTATGTTTTATAACATTAACCATCATAATCATCTTCATCATGATGGCTACAATTTATTGAACTACCAGAAAAACACTGTGCCAAGTTATGTGCCTAGATTATCTAATTTAATTCCCTACTCTCTCAGTCTATTCAGATTGCTGTAGCCAAAATATCATACACTGGCTGGCTTATGAGCAACAACAATATATTTCTCACAGTTCTGGAGGCTGGAAGTCCACAATCAAGGCATCTACTGACTCATTGTCTGGTGAGGGCCTGATTCCTGGTTCATCGACCACCATCTTCTCACTGTTGTCCTCATGTAGTAGAGGCACAGGGGACCTCTCCGGAGTTTCTTTTATAAGAACACTGATCCCATTCCTGAGGGCTCCTCATGACCCAAACATCTCCTAAAGGCCCCACCTCCAAAGACTATTATAAAGGGAGTTAGGTTCTAACATATGAATGGGGGGGCCACAAACACTTGGTGTACAAAATCTCACAAACAGTAAGTGAAAAAGCTCTGAGATGGGTGTGTTTCTCATGTTGATTCCCTCTTACATCAGACTTCTATCTTACACCTTTCTTGTCTTCTGTGAATACTACTTCCTTGCCCATCATTTGACAACTGTCTCACTGAGGGTTCATTTCAAAGAGATCCATCTGTGACATAAGCAAAATGCTGCTGCGAAACGTTTTACATTTGTAGAATGTTCTGGGAAATGTACACAAACAGCAAGAGGGTAAGGATTTAGACACAATACCCACCTTAATCTTTTAGATTCTCTGAACAAAGGGAAGGTTGCAGATCTGTTCAATTAAAGGCTTTAGAGGAAGTTTGTGACATTGGGTAAAATTTCACAAATAAGCACCTCAGAAGCAGTCTCTTGATGAGAGACCATTGTGCGCTCACGTGGCCTCTCAGGACTGGAGGCCAAAGGTTGAGCACAAGGCTGAGAGCGTTTCCTTGGAAACAAGGTGCTTCTTCAATACAGCAGAGACCCCTTTGGATGTCACATGTTTTCCAAGTGCCTGCTGTGTCTAGAAATCTGCTCTATGAATTGCACTTCATTTAGACAAATAAACACGGGAAGAATTCAACTTTTAGATATTCTCTTTAGAAAGTTCTAACATTGCTTAACCTCCGTTCAGCAAATAGGGTTCCTCATCTACCAGCTCTGTGCCAGCAGCTGGGAATAGGATGAGCAGAGGAGGGTGTGGTCTCCTCTTGACTGGAGGTGATCATGTTATCACTGTCTAGGAAAGGTTCTTCAGCTAATACTCTTGAATTGTCTGCTTTGGATTCATTTCCATTTTGATTCAATGAATGAGTCCTCTTTCCTGGAATGACTGATATTTATGAGATCTGCAGGCATACCCAGCACATATCATCATGCTTATTTTATATGGCAGAATAAAATCATTGAATGAAATTCTATTTCAGCCCCAATGGTCACTTAGATCAAGAGGAGCCTTCTAAGAACCTTCTGAGTCATAGAGACAAACCTCACTCTGTGCAATATGGGGAAAACAGAACAAAATCTTAACTGTGTTCAAAACATTATTTTTCATTCATGTCTTAGAATATTAGACATGAGATCTGGGATATTTGAAAAATACTCTAATCTGGGGACCATAGGATTTTAATTTATTTCCATGCAAAATATACATTATTCAAATACGGTCACTTATTTTCATCCAGTGAACAAGTAGGTCCTATATAAAGGGTGTCATGCCAACTTTGGGAAAGCCAAAGGAGCATAGGACACAGCCCATGGCCCCCAGAAACTGAGTCTAGTGGAGGAGACAGTCAAGTAAAAAGGCAATTCTTTGACTGAGTGATACTTATATTCTGGGGGCACTGAGCACAAGGGACACTGGGAAAATGTAACAGGAGCCCTTTGCCAATCTAAGTGGGACCAGAGAAGCTATCTGATCATCTTATCCTTCTGAGACTACATGTGTATAATAGTTATGTTTAAATTTAGAAGTTGTGCTATTTATCATGACCTAGAATTATAATCACTGGTGCAGTCTTGGGACAAGACTTAATGATACACATTTAAAATGGTCCCCAATAAATCAGGCTTCTGTGTCAACACTCTGTGATGTGACTTCGACTTGAATCCCAGATTCAAGGGGGAAGTCTATGCCCCCCGCCCCCTGAATCTGGGACAGTCTTGTAACTTGCTTTCACCAAAAGAGTGCCACACAGATGACATCATGGGAGCTTCAAAGTCATCCATTTAGAGGTCTTACAGCTTTCTCTTTGGTCCAGGTAGAATCCAGCAGCCATATGAAAGAGTCCAAGCTACCTTGATGGAAAGAGGCCATATGGAATGGGGAATCCTGTAGGACAAGCCACTCCATATAAACAGAAAGGTGGGCCAGAACAGTTTGAGCCATGTAAGCTAAGGCTTACTTAGGCAGGTGGGAAGTCTGCCTTTGACACCTCAGCCTGACTTCAGCAGATACTATGAGGAGCAGAGACATGTGCCCACCTCAGTTTCCTGTCCCAGGAATCATGGGCATAGAGTAATGTTTATCAAGGGCACTAAGTTTCAGACTGATTAGTAAGCATCTATTAATAACTCACATGACCCTTCTGTATAGGAACCAGATCCAAATGAACCACTTAACGGTACAACACTGTCTTTCAAGGACCCTATTCAATGCACCCAGTTCCTTACAAGGCTCTTTGACTACTTAGTGGGTTTCTGCCCACTGAGTTATTAACCAGAGAGACACAAGATGTCGCACATCATGCCTGTCAGTAGGCTTCCATTGCTACTAAGGGATGTGGAAGATTTTGAGCTCTAGGCCATTTGACACTTTGACTACCCAACCTGAGAGTAATAAATAGTTAAAAAAATAAAAGTAAAGAAATGTTAATAAGGAATAAGGAATATATTACATGAGAGAAAAAATAAAGAACACTAAACCTGGACTCTAGGGTAAGACTGGCAATTCTCATCAGTGGTGTCGCTGAGGACAAAGAAAGAATGGTCCATACTAGGCAGGTGGATGGCTGACTTTAAGGTCACTTAGCAAGAGGGATCGGAGTCTGAAGTAAAAGAAGTGACAAAATGGGAATGGCCAGGTTTCAGAGATTGCAAAGTATTTACAAATCATATGAAGGAAAGTATTAGTCATGCAATGTGTAACAGAAAAAGCTCTGGAACTCAGAGTGAAGGAGGACAGAAGGTCACCGCTGGGCCTCACATCCAGTTTTGAAGACATAAAATGAGGGACACTGGCCATCAGAACACTGAATATTTTCCAGTTCTGACATAACAGCAGACGTTCCAAAGTCTTAAGCTGGTATTAACTCTGACCGGACATTTCCTTTATCCTAAAATTCAGCTAAATAATTTATGAAAATGGACATTTAGTCAGCTTTGCTCATTGGTTTCCTCTGTGTTTTCCTTTCCCAAGTCTATTTACTCACATGAGAAGCTTTGTACAGGACCCCCTCTGTAGCACATGCAGAGTGAGGGCCAACGGCCGCACTCACTCTTGCATCCACAGTAAGCCCAGTGCCCTGTGATGTCACTCATCATCTTCAATGACATTCCTAGCGTGAGGTTGGTGCCATTTTGATTAATGAGGTATTGGTTCTCTATCAGGTAGCAATTTAAAGTAGCCCATTCTCTGTGACTTATGAATGGGATTTGAATATTACCTTCTGACCTGTCTAGGTGTTTAGGTGATTTGTGGCTATTTTATTTTCACTGAGAAGTCACTTAATATTTCTTTGAATAGAATTGTGATAGCCCAATATTAATACTTTAATATAGATTTAAATACTATTTCCAGATGTCCATTCATATAAAAGTTTTAGAGTGAATGCTGATAGTACTTTCAGTTCTTGGATATTGAGAACTTTAGCATTAAGAAGTTATTTGGATGGGCCTGTGGATGGCTCAGTCAGTTAAGCATCTGCTTTCTACTCAGGTCATGATCCCAGAATCTTGGGATTGAGTCCATGTTGGGCTCCCTGCTCAGCGGGAAATCTGCTTCTCCCTCTACCTTTCCCTGCTGTTTGTGCCTTCTTTCTCTTTTAAATAAATAAATAAAATATTTTTTAAAGTTATTTGGACTTTCTAAGTGTTAAATTGTATAATAATCACTTCTACATTCAGCCATGACAGAGTAACAAGGTCCATATTTACCCTTTCATCTTAAAAACCTATGAAAAGGACAAGATCTATAAAGCAATGGTTTACAGTGCTAAAAAGCAGACACCACAGCCCAGGGAGCCCCAAGAGAAGGAATTCCAATGACATGGTCTCTATGACTGCCCTCGCCTTGACCACAATGCATGACACAATGCTCTCCCCTGGGTTGCAAGCATGTAGTTCCCAGCTTGAGAAGGCCAAGACAGCTAGGAATTATAGGCAAAAACACCAGAGGAGGAACCTGTAGTGAAAGTACCTGACAAATAGTTTTTCTGATAACCATGGAAGTGCCTGACATTGAGCTTTTGATTGCCAAGTGTCCACGTTAAAGATACCCCTACTGAATAAGCATGTTACTTGCTACACAACTAGAGAAAAAGCCAGGCTGCCCCACCCACAAAGTCCTCCTTTTAGAAAGCTGTGGCTGACCTAGATAGCTGGCCCCAAGTGGACCAGACCTGCTTTTCACTTCTTGTGCTTTAATTCCTGCTCTTACATGTTAAATTTTTAAAATGAATGCCCCAAATCCTAGGCACCTTATCCTCAACCCCAATAAAGGCTGAACCCCAAGTCTCTGCTCACTCTCTCTCTATATATATCTGTCTCCCTAAGGTCTTGCTGTGTGGCCCTGGGCATGCTGTGTACCCTCCAGGATTCGTGAATAATAAACCCTGTTCTTCAAAGTCCTCTGATGGTTGTTACTGAAGGGTACCTTGGAGTCATAAGATCCTCAAGAGCCAGTCCAGCCACAGCACTGGCTCTGGCTAGGGAAATGTCTGTGGAAACTCACAAGTATGGGTACGAGTGAGTAGTCCTGGCATTTACAGTTCATAGCATGACTATATCAGATCTAGACCGAAATCACACAGAGAAGACTTATAAATCAAGGTTTAACGAGAGCATAATGATGCCATGTAACTCAACTGCATCCCTGAAAAAAGCCGAGTGATATTGAAAGGGAACTTAAGTAACTAAACATAAAATTTTAAATGTCTGGCATCCAATAAAAACTTAATGAACATGCCAAAAGCAGGAATATTAACAGCCCAAGAATAGAGTAGATGAGGAAATTAAGATAATTATAAAAGTACACCATTTATTCAGGAAGGTAGATGAAAGGAAAGAAATGGAATATATAATTGAGACCCAAGTGAAACTTTAGGAAATAAGAAATACAATATTTGAAATAAAACATGATCACTGGATGGGATTAAGAGTTCATTGGACAAGGCACCTGGGTGGCTCAGTAGGTTAAGACCTCTGCCTTAGGCTCAGGTCATGATCTCGGGTCCTGGGATCGAGTTTGCTTGGGAGGGAGCCTGCTTCCTCCTCTCTCTCTCTGCCTGTCTCTCTGCTTACTTGTGATCCCACTCTCTGTCAAATAAATAAAATCTTAAAAAAAGAAAAAAAAAAGAACGCATTGGACAATGCCAAAGAAACCATCAAATAATTTGAAAACATAGCAGTAGAAACCATCCAAAATGAAATACAGACAGGAGAAAAATGCTGAAAAAAATGAACAAAGCATCAGTGACCTGTGGGACAATATCAAGGAGTACGGAATATGTGCAACTGAAGACCCAGAAGGAGAGGAAAAGCAGAAATGGGACAGAAAGAATATATATATTTGAAGCAAATAGGAGAAAGAAATAGATCCAAATTTCACAAAACTCTAAAACCAGAAATACAAAAATCTCAATGAAATCTTAAGTTAAGGACCCATGAAGAAAACAAGATTAAGAAACAACACTATCAAATTGCTGAAATTCAGTGGTAAAAAATAGAAGAGCCAGAGTTAACAGCACACACAGGTGACTGTAAGGATGATAACAGACTTTCCACACAACCCAGAGACAATGAAGTCACATCTGTAAAGTTCTGAAAGAAACACCATCAACGTAGAATTCTCTACCTATGAAAAGAAAAAGGCTCAGAAAAAAATAAAATGAGGATTTATTAAGACTAATGAAAATTGAGAGAATTCATTGCCAGCAAACCTGCACAAAAAAGACTGTCTTTCTGGCAGAAGGAAAAGGGAATCAGATGAAGACTTGAATCTACATGAATGAATGAAGTGCACCAGAGATGAAAAATATTAGGTTAAATACAAAATATTTTCTCCTTAACTTTAAAATTTCTTTAAAAGATACTTGACCATTTAAAATAGAAATAAGAGGATGTTGTGGAGTTTATACTATACACAGAAATAAAATGCAGAACAACAAAAATGAAGACGCCTAAGAAGGAAACAATAAACATATACTGTCATAATATTCTTTTTTTAAGATTATATATTTATTTATTTGACAGAGAGAGAGTGAGAGAGCACAAGCAGGGGTTGCTGCAGAGGGAGAGGAAGAAGCAAACTCCTCGCTGAGCAGGGAGCCCGACTCGGGGGTTCGATCCCAGGACTCTGGGATTGTGATCTGAGCCAAAGGCAAATGTCTCATCAACTGAGTCACCCAGGCACCCCTGTCATAATATTCTTATAACATATATGATAAGGTATAATATTAGTTGAAGATACAGAATGATGTGTTTAACAGGTATATTTAAGTCATAGAGAAAACACCCAAAATAAATAAAAAATTAAAAACAAATAAAATAAACAACGAAACAGAATAATCTAAGAGTAAAGATAAAATAAAATTTTATGCAGTTCATAAAATAGATATACACCTCATCCAGAATATTGCAATAAAAGAGGAAAGCACAAAGAATAAATGGGACAAACAGAAAACAAACAGCTAAATGATAGATTTAGACCCAACACTGTCAATAGTCACATTAAATATAGACAGCATAAGTATTTCAGTTGAAAGGAAGATATTGTGAGATTGCACACACACAAACACACGCACAAAACAAGATCCAGCTATGTGCTGTATAGAAGAAATGCACTTTAACTCTTAAGTCACGGAAAGATTGGAAGCAATAAGATAATTTAAAATTAAACATGTAAACATTACTCCTCAGAAAACTCACCTAGCCCAAACTATTGATATACAACTGATATCAAACAAAATTAATAAAGTTATTGTAAGACTGACAAAATGATTAATAGAGGAGACACAAATTATCAATATCAGTAATAAAAAGGGGTATATCACTCAGACCTCCTAGATATTAAAAGGATAGTAAGTAATATGGACATCATCATGCACCTAATTTCACCAACTTAAATGAAATGGGTCAGTTTCTCAAAAAGCTACCAACTACCAATATTTACTTAATATGAAATAGATAACCTAAAGAATCCTGTAACTATTCAAGTACTGGAATTTACAGTTAAAAACCCTCCCCCAAAAGGCCTAGGCAAAGGTGGTTTAATGATTGTACTCTAGCAAGCCTTTAAGAAAGAAATAACACTTTTTCATGTGTCTGTTGGCCATCTGGATGTCTTCTTTGCAGAAATGTCTGTTCATGTCTTCTGCCCATTTCTTGATTGGATTATTCGTTCTTTGGGTGTTGAGTTTGCTAAGTTCTTTATAGATTCTGGAGACTAGCCCTTTATCTGATATGTCGTTTGCAAATATCTTCTCCCATTCTGTCAGTTGTCTTTTGGTTTTGTCAGGGAAATACAAATCAAAACCACAATGAGATACCACCTCATGCCAGTCAGAATGGCTAAAATTAACAAGTCAGGAAATGACAGATGCTGGCGAGGATGCGGAGAAAGGGGAACCCTCCTACACTGTTGGTGGGAATGCAAGCTGGTGCAACCACTCTGGAAAACAGCATGGAGGTTCCTCAAAATGTTGAAAATAGAACTACCCTATGACCCAGCAATTGCACTGCTGGGTATTTACCCCAAAGATACAAACGTAGTGATCCGGAGGGGCACATGCACCCGAATGTTTATAGCAGCAATGTCTACAATAGCCAAACTATGGAAAGAACCTAGATGTCCATCAACAGACGAATGGATAAAGAAGATGTGGTATATATACACAATGGAATACTATGCAGCCATCAAAAGAAATGAAATCTTGCCATTTGCGACGACGTGGATGGAACTAGAGGGTATCATGCTTAGCGAAATAAGTCAATCGAAGAAAGACAACTATCATATGATCTCCCTGATATGAGGGAGAGGAGATGCAACATGGGGGGTTAAGGGGGTAGGAGAAGAGTAAATGAAGCAAGATGGGATTGGGAGGGAGATAAACCATAAGTGACTCTTAATCTCACAAAACAAACTGAGGGTTGCTGGGGGGAGGGGGGTTGGGGGGATGGGGTTATTATGGACATTGGGGAGGGTATGTGCTACGATGAGTGTGGGGAAGTGTGTAAACCTGGCGATTCACAGACCTGTACCCCTGGGGAAAAAAAATATATGTTTATAAAAAATAAAATTTAAAAAAAAAAAAGAAAGAAATAACACAATGCTATTCCAGGTCTTCCAGAAAATAGGAGAGGAAGAAACACCTCTGAACTTGTTTTATGAGTCCAATGGTAATTTTATTCCAAAACCAAAGACATCACAGGAAAAAAAAAATCCCCCCCAAATATTAGAAAGTTGGATCCAAAGATGTATATGCAAAGAATAATACACCGTAGCCAAGAGAGATTTATCTTGGTTAGGAAAAATAGGTTTAACAGGTGAAAATTAACCAGTGTAATTTGCTAGGTTTGCAGAGTCTGACAAAATCAGAGATGAGGCATGCCAGTCAGATCTCTTTTCGAGAGATTCTGCTGTGGATGATGTAGCTCACTGACTGCCACCACCTGACATGACTTCAGCTAGAGCATAGCAGTGATGCTGAAGCCACACTGTACTCAGGCTGCTCCCAGCAAAGGAGAGGAGGTGGGGACACTAAATGGGTCATTTCTGCCAGATGTAGGACACTTCTGACAAGCTGTGTTTGTTCTGGGGCTCCTCATTGGCCTGACTGAGTATTTCTCAGGTAAACACAGCCATCTGTGGTTCTTTCTTCTCCATCAATCCATTCACAGGTGCACTGTGATCTGAAAGCCTCTCCACTTCCTCCTATTCCTGATGTCCTATTTTTTTAACAAGCATTTCCCCTAAACATTTTTTTTTTTCAACCTGCTTCTCTTTTGGCAGCTACTTAGAAGACCCCAGACAATACACATTCTGAAGAAAAACCACATGATCATCTCAAAACATGAAAAAACAGAAAAACTAAATGTCTTTGCCCCAAGATCAGGAGAAACAAGGATGTCTGCTATCAGCACTTCCATTCAACATTGTGATAGAGGTCCTAGCCAGTGCAATAAGACAAAACAAAGAAATAAAATGCATCCAGATTGGCAAGTGAAAAGTAAAACTACATTCATAGGTGACATGATGGTCTACATAAAAAAACAAAACAAAACAAACAAACAAACAAAAAAACTTTAAGCAATTTACCAGAGGAAATACCAGAACTACAAAGTGAGTGTCAATATACCAATATACTAAATGATATACCAGAAAGTAAAAACTTTATTTCTATATACTAGCAGCAAACAACCAGAAGCTAAAATTTAAAAACAAGACCATTTATAACAGGAAGAATAATTGGACATGCTTATGAAAAAAATTTAAGTACACAAGAACTATACACTAAAATCTACAAATTATTGTTGAGAGATATGAAAATAGTCTTAAATAAATAGAAGGATAAATCCTGGTCATGGATAAGAACACTCATTGTTATAAAGGTGTCAATTCTTCTTAAATCAATCCTTAGATTTAATACAATCTTAATCATAATCCTGGAAGACAAGTGAATTCTAAAATTTATAAAGGCATTCAAAAGATCAAGAATAGCTAAAACAACTCTTAGTAATAACATAGTTGAAGGGCTTAGACTAGCTGGCTGCAGACTATTTATAGAGTTGTGTAATCAAGATTACACAGATTTATTGCCATAAAAATAAAACAGGGCAATGGAACTGAATCCAGGACATCCCACATATATGGTCAGTTAAATTTACTGATATACTTAGGTAATTCAATAGGGAAAGAGAAGTTGTTTCCAGAAAATATTGCTAAAAGATCTGGCTACTGATATGAAAATAAGGTAGATAGCCATATGCTAAAAATGGGCCTAAACACTTATTTCAAACCATACATAGAATTTACTTGAAGTGAATCACCAAACTAAATGGAAGGGCTGAAACTGTAGCACTTCTAGAAGAAGACATGAAAGACAACTGAAGTGACCTTGGGCTAAGAGATGTTTTATCGAGGACACAAAATAAATGAAAAAAGAACAAATATTGATGAAACAAATTTCATCACAATTTCCAAATCCACTCTTGCAAAATCAGTATTTAAAAAATGAAAATTCCAACCTCAGCTTAAGAGAAAATATTTACAAAGCATCTCTCTGAT
The DNA here is from genome assembly GCF_010015895.1 of Lontra canadensis. Classification (NCBI taxonomy): domain Eukaryota; kingdom Metazoa; phylum Chordata; class Mammalia; order Carnivora; family Mustelidae; genus Lontra; species Lontra canadensis. Next base: position 4,957,120 of record NW_022631023.1, on the reverse strand, counting down.
AAAGGAATTATATCTAAAATATTAAGGAATTCTTAGGACCTACAGTAAGAGGGCAAATATCTCAGTTAAACCTGTAGCATGAAATACACAGATCCAGTGAGCAATACAGGCATGTGTTGAAAATCACAGGTTATTATAATCACAGTGCAGGTTAGATTTCCAACAAATTACTCACCTGCCAACACATACGAAATACTCAGATAAAGCACCACGTAAATGCCAAGGCCTCAAAGCTAAAGGGATTTATCAAGGCATAGAGGAAAGGAAGGAAGAAATGTTTAATACTTAGCCTATACATATTCTTGAGTAACCAAGAGAAAATTTTCTCACCCTCAATAAAATATATATCCACAGTTACACATAACAGGATTTGTGATATAGACCTGAAACTTCTCCAGGATCAAGTCTACAGACACAAGGCATGATTAGTGGAAGCAAAGGAAGAAATTACTCAGGAGAAAGAGAAAACACCTAGAACTTGATTTAGACATGTTTGCCCATGTTGGGCAATCAATGTAATGTTTTTATTAATACTAATACTAAAGATGGTTATAAAAAACAGATTGATTTTTCCAATCAAAGACATTTTATAATTGAAAGTAAATGAGAGTCATTATTTTATAACCGTTATTATAAAGAAGAGAACCCACATTCTAGTACAAAATAGCAATGCAAATGGCTGAATGCCAAAGGATATTGTTGCCTATGGTCTCCTCAGTAGAGCTCTCCAAGAGTTGGTAGCCCCATGGTTAGACTGTTTACACTGCACATGAAGTTGCTATACTAAACTTCTAGACCTTTTTGAAGAAGAAGTGGAGAAATGGTGAAGAAACCAAAGAACTTCCGGGGACTGGATGACTACTTGCAAGATGTTGGGGGACTGACCAGGTGTTTGCAAGGAGCACGGTGTGGTGGGCTGCGTTGAGTAGGAGGCTGTGTGGAATACCAGAATAGAGGTCTAGCATCCTGAGGGGATAAGGGAATTGACCCATGCCTGGAGGTGGAAGTTGTTCAGGACCCAGAAAAAGAAATGAGCTCTGATTGGCACAACAGCCCATAACCTTGTAATCATTAAGAGGCACCTTTCACAGAGGTTCCCTAGTGGGCAGGTGACACTCACCCAGGAGGCCTTTTCATGCTCCATAGACCACTTCCTCTCTCTCTGCTCTCCTCACCCCCACCATCATTCTGATACACACCTCCATCCTACCCCAGCCTCAGGAGAACACAACCCTTTCATGCATCCCTGTCATCCTATCATCCTATCCACTTCCCGCCCCCACCAGCTTTATTGAGATATAACTGACAAATAAAAATTGTATATATAGTTAAGTAATAGAGTACCATCCAGTTTTATTAATGATGTGTGTATTATTGCTTGGATTCTCCTTCCTTCCTTCCTTCCTCCCTCCATCCCTCCCTCCCTCCCTCCCTCCCTCCCTCCCTTCCTTCCTTATTTCTTTCTTTCCTTCTTTTAGGAAGAAAGGTTACAACCTTGTGGCATAAAGATTGCATTTGAACTCCTAAAACTGGCATAGGAGGCTGTTCACTATCCAGACCCCATCAAACTGAGCACGCAAATATTTCCTTTCAATGAGATGATCTGCACACTCTATTTCACTTATGAACTGAGAAGTCCTGCCTTGCCTGGATGTTAGGATCATTCTTTTTCTGTATTGTGCATCTTTGATGTAACTTTTTTGATTCCTACATGTTGTTCTAGACTGGGTTCCCTCTTACTTCCCTATTTCTCCTGTGGTATCTTCTCGGGTTCCCCACTCTGTTCTGGATTCTTCCCTATCCCCAGTCCCTGGCCACGCTCTGCTTTGCCAACCTCTTTACCTGATGTTCTCAGCCCAAGGTCATTGCTTCATTTGTCTCTACATGCTTTATCAACTAAGGAGAAGAAGCAATGTAATTGTTTGTACACACACACACACACACACACACACACACTAAGCAGTGCCCTGTGCCTGGTAGGTTCTTGGTGTTTAACGGCTGTCCATTGAATTTACATCTTGTAAACAAAACAGACATCCTTCTGATCATTTCTTGCATAAATGTTGTTTTTCCAAAATAAGCAGACAAATATTATAGAGGCAGGACTAAAACACACACTTTATAATTCAAAACAAAGTAAGATCAAAATGAAAAAAAAAATAACAATTTGGTCAACTCCTTCAGGATTTTTTGGGGGGGAATCATATTCAGCTATTTGCAAAGAAAATTGTGGGGACTTACATTGAGGTCAACTGTAATGTTTGAACTCGTAAAATAAAAGAAAATAATGAAGACACTATATTGAAAAATTACAGTACTTTATGACTGACGGTGTCTAGGTATTACAGTACTCTCTAGTGGTCGGATTTAGAGCAAGATACTTGCAGGATAAATGCAGGATTTTTTTAGAAAGGCAAAGAGGGCAAGATACATACCAAAGTATCATTATTTAATTAACATTTTGTGAAAAATGCTGTACAATTTTAAAATTCAAGTACTTCTTACATAACTACTACTATATGTGCAAATCAAAGAATGCTGAAATCCTTAATGTTCCTTCAGGATTTTTCTATCAAATATTTTTTCATCTGAAAAGGTGACATTGGTCTGAGTGGTTGAAGCGTTTGATTATATATATAATGCTGGTGTCCATATTTTCATTTCCTATGTCACCATCCCTAATTGAGTAGAAAATTTCCTAAAATTATTATTTTAATAGTATTATAGAGCTGTAAGAGTTGAGTGGATATCTATATGTTTCATGCTTCCTTTTATTTTTATTGGCGATATGTAATATTTCACACAGGTTTTGTTCCTTTTGCTCAAGATCCATCTTTAATACATAAGACAAAGGAAATAAGTGATTTCTAAATAATCATAAAGATTTTGAAAAGAAATGTTGAATTCCTGAGTACAGTAGAAAACATACTAGAATTCATTTCAGAAACATGACCACAAGTTAATTATTGTGTCTAATAAAATATTTGATTTGATGTTTGATAAAGACAAGAAAAATATAGAGATATTTGAGCCATATATTATATTCACATTGGAGAGTAAATAACTTAAATTTTATCTTACTGTTGTAGACTGAAATTTAGCTACACTCACCACTCAGATATTTCTGGTATGGCTCTAAGTATATGAGGCATATTTAATTCAGTATAACTCAGTAAATAATAATCACTATGCTTAATAAATGTTAGTCATGAGAAAAAAATATTTTTGAAGAAAAAGTCCCATCAGACAATATATCACCCTATGTAATGGACATATAAATGATAAGAAACTTTGTCATATATATTATGTCACTTAGTCTTAAGAAAATTCCTGTTTTCCATTATGATCCCTCCATACAAATGAGGAAAATGAGGCTCCAAATTAGTAAAATCTCTTGCTTAGAGTCATTCAGTGACTCAATGGCTTACACACACTGAAACCTAGACATTTTGCTTGACTGTGTGTGCTTTTCTTCCACAAGAGGGTTTCTCAATAAAAGATGAGAAAACTCCCTTGGGAATAGCCCCTGATGTAATGGCATCTTTCTATTATCTCTGTGAACATGCAGAAGTTAAATGAGACCAGACAATCAAGTGCATTGGCAGATTTTATGTTATCTACCTCACATTCTGGCAAATTGTCCAGTTGGGAAGATAGGAAAGGAAGGTTGACCAGAGCAAAGGAGCCCATGAAATTCAGCTTTTGCATGCTACCTGAGCAAAACACCCTATATAAAAGAGCTCATGTTTAATCCATCAGTCAGTTTTAATTAAAGCTCAGATTAAAGATAAAGAGGCTCAAATAAGCAATATCTGTGAATCAATTTTACAGCTTCATAGCTGGGCATAGAATTTTGTACCATTCCCAGGAAGGTGAAGTGGGATTATGGCCACAAGAAAATGGGATTTTTTTCAGTGAAGACAAGCCCTGTCTTGCTGAGGACTGCCAGCCCTGGAGTCCAAAGTATGAATGTTTTAGCAGAACGTACACACAGTACAGGGTTTTAGAAAATGTCTTACTAATCCCAGTATAAATAAAAAAGGCATCACATATACAAAACTAGACCAATCTGCTAAAATGAAGGGACAAGCTGGGATCAAATAAATTGATTTGTTGGTGATGAAAATAAAAATATGTTTCCTGAATTAAACACTGTAAACAGAAGATAAAATATTGCACTAAATGGAATTGGTGGAATAACAGAAAAAAGATAAATTCCACTGACAATAAAGAGTGAAAAATTAAAAAACTGATGTAATTTAAAATCTAAGAAGAATGGTTTAAAAAGTTATTCAAGACCTGGCAAAATTTTACACTTCTAGCTAGAAAGAGCTCATAAAGTACCAGGCAATTTTGTTGGAAATAGAAAAATTCTTAAACATATATTGAAGACATTTAAAAAAATAAGGAAAAAGAAAGTCTTCTAACTATACAGGTAGATAAAACATATTATCTTTAAATGGAGCAAAAATGGAGTATCTCTGTGAGCAAACTTCTATACCCAGCTGTATTGTCTTTTGTTTTCTGCATTCAGGATCAAATTAGCTACACCATCCACATACCTCCTCTAGAAAAATATTCATCATATCCCAGCCTATCAAAAGATGGAGGAAAACTCAATATCATATGTCATGACTTACAATAAACTCAGTTTAATATAAACTAGGTCCAACTATATGTTTATGTGTTGCTGATTTCTTATAAAATAATAAAATGGTGACAATCGATTCTGTTTGTCATCACCATCATCGTGATGGAAAGTTCCAGACTGTTGCTATAAAAAATGGCACAGGCAAGAGGAGAATAACAAACTTAAAAGCATACTAAATTACCTAACACCCAAAAAACATACAGACACTCATAAAATTGTTGGCATTTATAACTAGAAAAATATATTTGAATGCCTTTATATAAAATTTGGAAGTAATCATTAGTAGAGTAAGTACAGAATGCATACCTTTCAAGTTTCTAGAGAAAAGGTGGTTATGACAACTAGCCATATATTGAAAAAGAAAAAAAAAGGACACATGAAGGGAATGAAAACAGAACATAACAAAAACATTCAGCAGAACTTGCATAAACCTCACTTTTTATTTTTTCCTAATGAGGCAGCTACAAAACCAAACTTTCATTGCTACAGGTTTTTCCAATAGTTAAAGGTGTTGTAGAAAAAGCAAACTTCCAATATGCCATCAAAATAATATGTAATAAACCTCAATAAAATGTGCACCTATCGACATAGACTACTGCTGTCTAATAAGGTATTTTAATAAGTAATTATAATGACACAATTTTATCAGTAAAGGTTAAGTATCTTTATCTGAGCAGAATCCGATGAAATTAGTCCTGATGTAATAAGTATCATTTGTCACTATTAGAACAAGAGCTGTTGACAGGACTTGGGTGTCTCCGTGGCAACCCCGGTGTTCCATTCCTTTTTTCTGTAACCTTAGACACTAACAAGGCATACAAGTCCAGAGGGCATAGAAGGCATTGCCTGGGTAATTTATTTACCCTTTTCTGACTTTGCCAGGCAGCAGCATATACAAGAACCTGGAGGCATTTTACATCAAGTGGGCATCTGCTGTCAAGGTTGACTCTGCCGATGAATATTTTGAACAGACTATTATACACAGGTTTCCATTAACAAGAAAAATCACGATTTTTAATTGATTTATCATCCATAAGGCATGAAAGAGTCAGAGAGAGAGAGAGAAAGAAAACACATATGTAAACAGAATGTGGATTTTTCCATTTCAGAAGCTTGTAAGAATAAATATCCCTAAGCAATGTATTCCACTAAGTATATCTAAGTATTCCACTAGAATTAAGCAATGTTAATGAAGTGCTAGCTACAGCCCAGGCCTCAGATAACATTTTTGGAGTCAAGCATCCCAAAGGGGGCGTATTAACAGCTATGCTTGAATTGACAGGAATTTGCTCTAAGACCAGAGCCAATACAAAAGCACCAGGGCTCCCCATTACAGAAGAGCTCTTGGAGTCAGCTGGATCTCAGTCTCCAGCCAGAATCACACCTGAAAACATGTACACGCAATTTGACAGCCTCCATTTGGGCCATATTCCGTAGTAAAATAAAATGAATAATGACAATATATAAATGTTCCTGCTATCAAGCTTATAGGGAAAACATCTAAGAGTGGAAGGTTCTTGGGGTAGGTGGGGTTAGGGTGTTGGGATAAAAATGGAGAAGAATGTTGTAAACAAAACTTCATATTTTACTTCTTCCCCATTGTTCTTTATTTTTTTTTTTTAGGAATAACAAATACCAGTTTTCCCACTTTAATGAACTTATATGAAAAATAATAATTTATTTTTAAAAACATGAAGTTAAAAATGTATTTAAAATTTTTGTAGACATAGACAACCAGGCCTGGAGCCTTGTTCATGGGCAAATACTTCAGCAACATGACATTTCTTTCAAACTATATTTATGTAAATATTTAAAGAATAGCCATTTAAATAGCATCATTGACATTTTCAAGGACCACGTTTCACAATCTAGTTTTTACATGTGGATACCGTTAAAGATAATTGTAGAGAGTACAACGACAAGAGAGAGCAAGAAAGGACCAGATAGCCTCCCAGGGGCATGAGCTGGAAGCACTGGCCTCCAGAAGATGCCCAGAGCTTTGCTCTCTGTGCCCTGGAACCACCAGTCAATGTGACAACCAAAATGGCATGGGGCGTGCCTGAAGCAGCACAAATGAGAGAACTCCCACAGTTGTTCCCTCAACCCCAACTGCGTTTTCAGCTCATGTTTGGTCTTCCTTCGTCAGTGCTTGGCTGACCCTGTGGAAGAAATCCATTGTCCGAGTTCACTATTATATTTGGTGAGAAAAACATCACCAAGCTGTTGCTGGGTGTGAGCCCTGGAGCCCAGGGTCTTCTGCTGTTTGAGAAAACAAGGAGCCCTCGTGTTGTGATTCCAGGCTTGTGGATCGGCCTTCCGGCCAGATGGCTTCCGTGCGATGAGTCTCCATATGGAGCAGGAGTGGGCTTCTCTGCCCCCGCCGCCTACCAGCCTTGGATCCAGCCATTCATGCACTGATGTGCTGGAGGGCTCATAGCTCCTGTCAGCTTGGTTAACATGAAGCCGAATTCCCCAATCCCTACAAACCTAGGGCGTATCAGGATGGGTGCCCTGATCCTCGAAGGGGGAGGTCAAGGCCTCGGGTACGAGAGATTTGCCAAATGCACTGGCCCCTAACAGTGAGCACCAGGGCCACCAGAGCAACCAGTGCGGGGACAGAGACCCCTGCCCCCTTGTAGGGTCCTATTCCACATCTCTTCAATGCAAGAGACACAGGAAAGAAGGGAGGGGATGATCGATGACCCCATAACTGCACCATCCCTGAAATCATGTCATGGATGCTTGTCCTGATGTGTCGGATCAAACAAGACAAAGGCCCGCCAGCCTAGCCTTGACTTTTGTCTGCTGTGTGCTGCCCTGAGTGCTGTTATTTTTCTGTGAGATTGGACTGGTGATGTGATTAAGTCAACCAAGCCATTGCGTCTGGGCGAATATGGGCACTCCTTCTTCCACAGGAGTTCCCCAAATAATACGGACAAATCTGCTCAGTCTTGGGGCTAAATGGTTCTAGCCTTCTACCAGTGACACCTCAAGCCACACGGTCTCGTGCGTACAGAGGGTGGCACCTCGCTCATCTCGCTTATTTGCCTTCCCAGCTCCGGTTCGATCTGATGCATTACGAAGGTGCACTGGCCTCCTAAACTCCTGAAATTCCCGTGAGTCTCACTCTCCAGATCTGGGCTTGGTACGTTCATCCCATCTTACCCCCAAATACATATCTGCCCACAAATCGACTGATTCTCTGTTCTCCCCACAAGGGTGCCTTCAGCTGGGCCTACAAGGAGCACACGTGCACAAATATTACTTTTGGATCAATTATTAGGGTGTGGGTGGGTCTTTAATAGAGAGTCTAATTCACCTCAGCACTGAATGGGAGTCCAATCTATCTCCAAACATGACAGGCGAATGCAAATTCCCTCTAGAGCAAATACCCCTATTTTTTTTAAAGATTTTATTTATTTATTTGAGGGACACAGAGAGAGTGAGAGACAGCATGAGAGGGGAGAAGGTCAGAGGGAGAAGCAAGTTCCCCGCATAGCTGGGAGCCCGATGCAGGACTCGATCCCCGGACTCCAGGATCATGACCTGAGCCAAAGGCAGTGGCTTAACCAACTGAGCCACCCAGGCGCCCAAATACCCTTACTTAATTTTGGGAATATCATGACACTTACCTTTTCATACAGTGGCCCAATACACACACAGACACACACACAGACACGCACACACATACACACACACACACCCACAACCCTCTCCACACCCACACATGCACACGTGCAGAGACACAACCTGTATCATGTGAACCCTTCATTAGAAAGATAAAACATAACCCAGAAGTTACAATAGTGTGTTCAAATCTTATTCTTAGGCACCTTCACAAGTATTGTTCGAACCCCTTGCAACGTGATGATTTTTCTACAGTCAACACACATTTACTGAACACCTACTATATACCAGTTTCCAGGCTTACTAGATAAACCAGCTAACAAGGCAAAATCTTTGCTCCCACGGAATTTACATTCTACCCAGACTTTAGATGCTATTATATGACATCCGAGGAAAATTATTTATCTCATTGCAAACAAAACTGCAGCTTTGCAAATTTTTGTAAAGTATTATGTGAAGTGTTACATTTATAGACCTTAGAAAGGTGGTCTTATGCCCAGTTTAAAGTGCAAACTGTGGATGCAGATGGCCCAGGCTCCCATCTCAAGGTTGCCATCTACCTACCTCCCTGCATCAGTACCTGGCCCTGGTGATGCTGATGGGAGGATCCATGAGTTAATACAAGAACCACACGTGGTTTCCCGCTGGCATACAGTAAGGGCTCAGCTGGCTACTGTGAAGGTCCACAGGGTATGTTAACTATTTTAGTTATTTGATAAACACTTTCTGGGCCTTTCCATGCTAGGCACTGTTCTGGATGTTGAAACACAGAAAACAATGAGCCATGAGCTCTGCCCTGAATGGAATTTCGCCCTGGAAGAATTAAAAGCTCTAAAACCTAGTGAAGAATTGATGAACTCAGACCAAAGTCATTAAGTACTCATGCAAAACACAGATGAACAAAAACTAATATTTCCGTCATGCCAAGAGTTTAAAGAATGCCTTCTCATGCTTGTGTGGTGGGGGGAGCATGGCTACTGCATCCCGACCTGCACCATAATTAAACAGCTCCGTAAGTATATATTTGAGAGGGAAGTAACCCTGTCCTCACTCACAACCCAGCTCAGAGCTTCCAGGGACACCTCCAGCCAGTCGACGTTGCTGGGAAGTGGATGCTGGAGGCATCATTTCCAGCACTCTGGCTCATCTTCACCCTGGGGGTGTTCGTGCCTGCTTGCCTCTCTGGACCTCAGTTTCAGGATCGGTGAATAGGGTCAGAACAGCTCCCCCCTGAAGGGGCCACTGCAGGATTAGATGAGATGAAGCATGTGATGCGCTTGGGCAGAGCTCATGCAAGCACCCTGTCCTGTTATTCCTGCTCATTGGCTGGTCATACATCCACAGGGGTTGATGGGTCGGGCTGGTGGTCAGCAAAGGCAGGCCTGAGAGGGTGGGGTTGCTAGGAAGTTCTCCCAAGGCAGGACTGCCAGCTCAAAACTCAACCCGATCATCTCTACGTCACACAGAACCCGTGCAGAGGGAAATAGAACAAAAGTAGCTACCCTGCTATGCCTTCATCATTGTTTATATTACAAGGCTAATATTGTGGGGCGCCTGGGTGGCTCACTCAGTTAAGCATCTGCTGTCAGTTCAGGTCATGATCTCAGGGTCCTGCGATCAAGTCCCGCATGGGGCTGCCTGCTCTGTGGGGATCCTGCTTCTCCCTCTGCCTGCTACTCCCCCTGCTGTGCTCTCTCTCTCTCCCTAACAAACAAATAAATAAAATCTTAAAAAAAAAAAAAAAGGATGATATTGGGACACCTGGATGGCTCAGAGGGTTAAGCGTCTGCCTTCGGCTCTGGTCATGATCCCAGGGTCCTGGAATCGAGCCCTGCATTAGGCTCTCTTCTCGGCAGGATTCTGCTTCTCCTTCTGACTCTGCCTGCCCCTCCTCTTGCTTGTGCTCTTTCTCTCTCTGGCAAACAAATAAATAAAACTTTTAAAAAAAATTAAAAGACTTATATTATGTAATAACTTTCAGAAAAACTTCCATCCCTACTACTTGAAATTGGATGCAATAGGGTGTATTATTGTCCTCTTGTTTTTGTAACAAAACACCGCATAGTGGCTTTAGACAATGCCAATTCTTTCTCCCTCGTAGACCTAAAGAACAGAAATCCAAAGTCAAGGTGTCGGCAGGGCTGGTTCTTCCCAGATGCTCTAGGAGAAACGCTGCTCTTGGCCTCTTCCCTTTGTGCCATGGCATTCCTTGGCTCCTTGGCCATCATCCATCTTTCTTTCTGTCTTCACACCACTCTCTTTCTCAGTGATTCTCCTGACCCAACCCCCATAATCCAGGATCACTATGAGATCATCAAGATCCTTAACTTAATCACATCAGCAATGTCCTCTTTGCCATACAAAGTAACATTTCACAGGTTCTTGTAATTTAGGATGTGGACCTATTTGGGGGGCCATCAGTCAACCAGATAGGGCACAGCTGAATATCTTACCCTGAAGTAGAAGGCCCTTTTTCATCATGAAGTCAGAAAATGAGCCCTGAGTAGGTACAGTTAAGAAAAAAAATAGCAAATAACTTTCACTGGCTATGCATCAACTGAATGAACCTCAAAGCAACCCTGTGGTCTAGATGTGGTCATCTCTGTCATTCAGATGAAGAAACAGAGGCCCAGAGGGTTAAGTCATTGGCCCAGGTTCCAAGTCTGCTAGACTGGGCTTCGTACCCAGGCCATGTCGGTGTGAAATTTATTCTCATAACGGGGACCAACACCCTTCCCCTCTTGTTTACTCTTTGTTCCTGGTTGTGAAAAGCACAATTTTTCCCATAATCGCTATACACCTTCTGCTTGTTTCAAGTCACCAGCGCCTTACAGGTTCAACAAAAATCACATTTCTCCTTTGTTAATGCATCCATCAAAAAGAAGATGAGAGCCAATGGCGTCCAAGGCAGTGGCCGCTCAAGGTGCCATATGGCACTGACAGAGACAGCCTGGCACCTGCCAGCTCCAAGATACTCCTGCTGGGACTACCCATGTCTTCAACTCCCCCATGCAATTTTAGTTTTCTCAGAGAAACTAGTTTTCTAAAATCTAATTGTCAATGAAGCAAAATAAAAGCTGGTTTGTTCATGCTGCTGGCTGGTGAAAGAACCAGGATTCCTCCTTCTTACCGTCCCCCAGCCTAGGCAAATGGTTAGTAAAGACTGGAAGGTATCAGCTGAGTCAAAGCCACAAGATTCCACTTCAAGGGGCCAGCAACATCAGGGTACATGTAGACTGTCTTTCTCTACTTTCCAACTGGGTCATATGTTCTAGCCTCTCCTTGAACTCCTGTTCTAGCTACTGTATTACTCAGTCCACCCAATCCCACAACTCTCTTTACTTCATCACTGTTTTCCTTCTTAAGAGTGTTTGCACACTCATAGTGTACTTATTCTTGAACACCGATGCCACGCGATGTCCACCAGGAGATAATATATTTGTAGTCACACTGATGGACACGTGCAAGAAGAACTCTGCCCTTTCAGTATATGCAAACAAAGGACTCAAAGGCAGGGCAGAAGGTCAACATGTCTAACGCTGGGTTGCAAAAGATGGGAAACCATCAGCGAATGCAAAACGGCTGATCAGCTTCCCAGTGTCTTGGGGTGAACCAAAATACCTAGCTCAAAAAACAGATCATTGGAATTCAGATTCTTAAAATCAAGTGGTCAAACTCAAAAATCCTTCTGGAGGCTGGTGCTCACTTTGGGGTGGTTACTCAGCTGGGGCTTGGGACACAAGATATTCAACAATTCTTCCTCATAATGGCACATTATGCAAGGAAAACAGTGTGAGCAATTTTGCTAATCAGGCCATCAAGTAGAAATAATTAAACAAACTAACACGGCATCACCCCAATTATAATTACAAAAAGCAATTCCATTATGCCTTGTGCATGGAGAAGTGAAAGGATTTTTTTGGATTTGTGTCATTAGTTACTATTCTCAATAAACTTATATTGATCATCAGGAATACACCAGGTATCACAAGGAACACCTGATTAGAAGCCGTATCAAAACCTTCCGCAGAGCATAACCATTATAAACACTATCTGCAAAACCCATTCCAGCTATCAGTCACTGGGTTATTTTCTCATAATGTTGAAAAGAAGCCACAATTATATTCATTTGTAGATTAGGGCTAGTAGAGCATAAGAAAATAGTCTGACCCTGATTACCTATGAAGACTCACATTCCATCCCCCCCCCCCATAATGCTCTAGAAAGCCTTCCAATAATGGGAGGGATCAGCAATCATAGAATGTCAAGGGCACAGACAAAAACTTTCCATTAGGCAGGAGACAGGGCAAGATGACTCCAGGATCTGTATTTTCCAGTTCTTAGATTTAGTTGCTCAGAAGGAGTTTACATAGTCTGCTGGTGGCCTCACTTTATGCTCAGAGCTCAAACCCTGACTGGCAGAAGGCCCATGAGCCCACAGTTCCCTGTTCGTAATTGCTGGGGTCAGAGTATAAGCTTGTGGCTAGATAATTTGTAAAGTCCTCTCAGGCTTTCAAATTCTACCCATTTTGTTTAATTTAGTTGAGAACATGCATTTGCTCTTTGTAGTTAAGCCTGTGACCCATAGTGAGTTAATTTTTGTATAAGATAGGAGGTTTAGACCAAGGTCAATTTTTTTTTTCCCTATAGATGTCTAATTGCTCTTGGAACATTTGTTGAAAAAAAGACAATCTTCCTTCCATGGTGCTGCTTTTGCACCTTTGTCAGAAATCCAGTCGGGCACATGTGTGTGGGTCTGTTTCTAGGATCTGTGCCACTGATCTGTGCATCCAGCCCTCCACCAAATTGTGGAAATTTTAAACTCACCTTTATGCCAATTTAAAGTGTTTTTATATCAATTATAGGCAATGTATTTCTTCATGTAAAAATAGTAACATGGGGCAGCTGGGTGGCTCAGTCGGTTAAGCAACTGCCTTCAGCTCCAGTCATGATCCCAGGGTCCTGAGATCGAGCCCTGCATCAGGCTCCCTGCTCAGTGGAGAATCTGCTTCTCCCTTTCTCTCTCTCCCTGCTTCTCTCCCTGCTCATGCTCACACACTCTCTTTCTCAAATAGATAAAATCTCTTTAAAATAAAAACAGTGTTATAACTCGGCAATTCTGTAATGATAAATTCCAGGAGCAACGCCCTTGAAGAGATTAGCTTGTACAGATGATGCTTAAATCATATTTGTCTGGTTTGAGTAACCAGTTATAGTCCTTTACGGAAGACCGTGGAACTCTGGTTATCAAAACAAGGTTAAGCTGAATTCTATCCAGCTAGGCATTTAGTACCCTGGTTGGCATGTTGACATTTCCTGGTATGTGCCTATATGTTTCAGATTTGGAAATCTGGTACATACTTTTAACAATCAAGGTAAAGTCCTGACTCTACACTGAGTTTGCCTCGCATCGGCCCAGATAACAGGAAGCAGTGCACACCAGGGGACCAGACAGAGGCAGTGCCCCCAAACAGAGGCAGGCACGGGGTGGGGGGGTTCTCAGCAGAGACTGTTTGGCACAACGCCAGCTTTTTGTGATCTGAATGGGGAGGTCAAGGAGAACCACATAAAATGCACAATTCTATGGAAAATAAAAACAAGTACCCTCTTGTTTAGAATTACTAAGAGATTCAAGATGACAACAGAGCATTAAGCCAAGAGCTGGGTCCTTTCAGGCACATGGTCTGTGTGACTGAACAGGTCACATGCCCAGTGAAGCTGGCCCTGAGGTATTCCTTGTTCAAATAAGCTGCAGAATTCAGTTTTTGTGACCTCAGTACTTTCCAGAGTTTTTAGTAAACTATTGTAAATTTTGATTTCCAGGAAGGGACTGTACTGTTTTTCAGACAGATTTGATTCTGTGTGTGTGTGTGTGTGTGTGTGTGTGTGTGTGTTGTGACTGTATTGGGAAACACTGTATTGTAACTATTACAGATACACCCTGTACCTGTGATAAAATATAGTACCTAAAGACACAAGAAGTGGATGACATTTGACTAAAAAATTAGGAAATTATTTTCAGAAATCCTGAAAATAGTCAAAATCAGGAATGTGGATAGAAATAACAATTTTAATGAATGCTCTTCAGATGGCTTTCAGTGAGAGGTATACTAACAGGCTCTCCGACATGGCTACCAATATGTTCATGCTCAGGATGGATTTCAGACAAAGAGAGGTCTGCACTGGAAACTTCTGCCCTGAGAATCCCAAGAGGGAAGAACTCAAGCTCTAGACCACATGTGGGTGTTCACACAGTCACAGGGCAATAATCATAATATTGGGCAAGCTTCATCAAGTGCTGACTATGGGACAGGTATAAGTCTTCCCAGAACAATCTCATAACCTGGGTGAGAATCTTTTCAGACAAACTCTATTCTTATCCCCACCTCACAAGTGAGGCACAGAGAGGCTGAGTAACCTTCCTAGATTCCACACCTAGGAAGAAAAGCCTATGCAGTCTGGCCTCCAAGTCCAAGATCTGATTAAATTTAAATCTTTGGCAGTCATAACAAACCCAAGACTAGGAGTCTAAGAACACAGGGTCTAATCTGTGTTCTGTCCAGACTGACTCTGTGACCCTAGGGAAGCCACTCGGTCACTGAGCTGAAAAAAAGGAGGACGGGGGTGCCTGCGTGGCTCAGACGGCTAGGTGCCCAGCTCTTGGTTTCAGCCCAGGTTGTGATCTCCGGCTTATGGCCTCAAGACCTGTGTCAGGCTCAATGCAAGTGGGGAGTATGCTTGGGATTCTCTCTCTCTCAAATAAATAAGTTCTCTCACTCTCTCTCTTTCTCAAATAAATAAATAAATAAATAAACACTTTTTAAAAATGAGGAAGACAAAATGATATTTGAGATTCTTTTCAATTTTTATAGAACACAGTAAGATATACTTTGTGATTCTGTCCAACGTAAAACTAGTTCTAGAATATAAATTTCTTGAGGGCAAACGTCGTGCCTTGATGTTTATCTTGGTATCGGCAGTTTAGAAAAGCACCTGACACACAACAGACTCTCAAACGTGTACGGAGTTGAATGACTAAATGGTGAGTAAGTTAAATAAATACGAGAACTCAATAATCCAGCATACAGCAAACCAAAATTACATACTTTTAAAAGCCTCATATATCATGATGTCAAATAGAATCCTGCAATTTTACTTGGTCTTGGTCAACTACAATGTCAAAAGTCTTACCAGCTTTTAGTCGCTGGATGTATTGCTGGAACAGGAACTCAAGAACAGGATCCACACAGGGTCTCTGAGGTGAATGCTTTCCTGTCAGTCTAAGGGAAAGCTTCACTTGGACTTCATCTGGTGTCAACAACAGAAGAAGTGAGGACTGATGGGGATGGCATATTTCTGCTTTCAAAAATTAGTGTATCTTCTGGCACCTTTGATACTATGCAGACCTTTACTCTCTCATGAGTCACGTAAAGCAGGTGCAGAGTGCAGGGCTAGTGGAGTTAAACTTCATAACTTTAAACCCTGTACGCTGTGGATATTGACCTCCTAATGCAGAGAGGTTTAATGACCTTTCTTCCGAAAGGTGACAATAATGCAGCAGGTTCTAATAAAATCTGCATATTCTGATAATTCTGTGACAGATGAAAGGTAGGTTTCCTGAAGCAGTAACACCTTTGCACATGTGGGTCCCCCCAGTGAAGTCACCCCTGAGTTCCCTGGTAACCTGTCTAGAGTTTCTGTTCCCTCCCCGCCCCCACCCTGCCTGTGTTCTCTCTAGTTGGGCCCACATTATTTTAATCCGTAACATTTAGCAAAATTTATAAATATGCACTAAATTGTTTATTCATCAGTGACTGTCTTTTCCTCCAGACTGTAGGTCCAGAAGATGGGGGTCATGAACACAACTGGGAGTGCATATTGAAAGGAACCAATAAAACATTTGCTGGAAGAGTGAGTTGATAAACAAATATATTTGTTAATAGAGGGAGGGGTGCATTAAACAAGAAAAACATGCATCCAAGAATACTATATCCAGCTAGGCTATCATTAAAAATAGAAGGAGAGATAAAAAGCTTCCAGGACAAACAAAAGCTGAAAGAATTTGCAAACACCAAACTAGCTCTACAGGAAATATTGAAAGGGGTCCTCTAAGCAAAGAGAGACCCTAAAAGTAGTAGATCAGAAAGGAACAGAGACAATATACAGTAACAGTCACCTTACAGGCAATACAATGACACTAAATTCATATCTCTCAATAGTTACCCTGAATGTAAATGGGCTAAATGCCCCAATCAAAAGACACAGGGTATCAGAATGGATTAAAAAACAAAAACAAAAACAAAACAAAACAAAACAAAACAAAACAACAAAACCCATCAATATGCTTCCTACAAGAAACTCATTTCAGACCCAAAGACACCTTCAGATTTAAAGTGAGGGGGTGGAAAACAATTTACCATGCTAATGGACATCAGAAGAAAGCTGGGGTGGCAATTCTTGTGTCAGATCAATTAGATTTTAAGCCAAAGACTATAATAAGAGATGAGGAAGGACACTATATCATACTCAAAGGGTCTGTCCAACAAGAAGATCTAACAATTTTAAATATCTATGCCCCTAACATGGGAGCATCCAACTATACAAACCAATTAATAACAAAGTCAAAGAAACACATCAACAATAATACAATAATAGTACGGGACTTTAACCCTCCCCTCACTGAAATGGACAGATCACCCAAGCAAAAGATCAACAAGGAAATAAAGGCCTTAAATGACACACTGGACCAGACAGACATCACAGATATATTCAGAACATTCCATCCCAAAGCAACAGAATACACATGCTTCTCTAGTGCACATGGAACATTCTCTAGAATAGATCACATCCTGGGTCATAAATCAGGTCTCAACTGGTATCAAAAGATTGGGATCATTCCCTGCATATTTTCAGACCACAATGCTCTGAAGCTAGAACTCAATCACAAGAGGAAATTTGGAAAGAACACAAATACATGGAGACTAAACAGCATCCTTCTAAAGAATGAATGGGTCAACCAGGAAATTAAGGAAGAATTGAAAAAAAATTCATAGAAACCAATGATAATGAAAACACAATGGTTCAAAATCTGTGGGATACAGCAAAAGAAGTCCTGAGAGGAAAATGTATAGCGATACAAGCCTTTCTCAGGAAACAAGAAAGATCTCAAATACACAACTTAACCCTATACCTAGAGGAGCTGGAGAAAGACAACAAAGAAAGCCTAAACCCAGCAGGAGAAAAGAAATCATAAAGATCAGAGCAGAAATCAATGAATAGAAACCAAAAAACAATAGAACAAATCAATGAAACTAGGAGCTGGTTCTTGGAAAGAATTAATAAGATTGATAAACCCCTGGCCAGACTTATCAAAAAGAAAAGAGAAAGGACCCAAATAAGTAAAATCATCAATGAAAGAGGAGAGATCACAACCAACACCAAAGAAATACAAACAACTATAAGAACATACTATGAGCAACTCTACGCCAACAAATTCGACAATCTGGAAGAAATGGATGCATTGCTAGAGACATAGAAACTACCACAACTGAACCAGGAAGAAATAGAAAACCTGAACAGACCCATAGCCAGTAAGGAGATTGAAAGAGTCATCAAAAATCTCCAAACAAACAAAAGCCCAGGGCCAGACGGCTTCCCAGGGGAATTCTACCAAACATTTAAAGAATTAATTCCTATTCTCCTGAAACTGTTCCAGAAAATAGAAATGGAAGGAAAACTTCCAACATATTTTATGAGGCCAGCATCACCTTAATCCCAAAACCAGACAAGGATCCCATCAAAAAAGAGAATTACAGACCAATATCCTCGATGAACACAGATGCAAAAATTCTCACCAAAATACTAGCCAATAGGATTCAATAGTACATTAAAAGAATTATTCACCACGACCAAGTGGGATTTATTCCAGGGCTGCAAGGTTGGTTCAACATCCACAAATCAATCAATGTGATACAACACATTAATAAAAGAAGGAACAAAAACCTTATGATACTCTCAATAGATGCTGAAAAAACATTTGACAAAGTACAGCATCCCTTCCTGATCAACTCTTCAAAGTGTAGGGATAGAGGGCACATACCTCAATATTATCAAAGCCATCAATGAAAAACCCACCACAAATATCATTTTCAATGGAGAAAAACTGAAAGCTTTTCTGCTAAGGTCAGGAACACGGCAGGGATGTCCCTTATCACCACTGCTATTCAACATAGTACTAGAAGTCCTAGCCTCTGCAATCAGACAACAAAAAGAAATTAAAGGCATCCAAATCAGCAAAGAAGAAGTCAAACTATCACTTTTTACAGATGATATGATACTATATGTGGAAAACCCAAAAGACTCCACTCCAAAACTGCTAGAACTTGTACAGGAATTCAGTAAAGTGTCAGGATATAAAATCAATGCACAGAAATCAGCTGCCTCTCTTTACACCAACAACAAGATAGAAGAAAGAGAAATTAAGAAGTCTCCCCCATTTACAACTGCACCCAAAACCATACGATACCTAGGAATAAACCTAACCAAAGAGGCAAAGAATCTATACTCAGAAAACTATAAAGTACTTATGAAAGAAATTGAGGAAGACACAAAGAAATGGAAGAATGTTCCATGCTCATGGCTTGGAAGAACAAATATTGTGAAAATGTCTATGCTACCTAAAGCAATCTACACATTTAATGCAATCCCTATCAAAATCCCATCCTTTTTTTTTTTTTCAAAGAAATAGAACAAATAATTCTAAAATTTATATGGAACAAGAGAAGACCTCAAATAGCCAAAGGAATATTGAAAAAGAAAGCCAAAGTTGGTGGCATCACAATTCTGGACTTCAAGCTTTATTACAAAGCTGTCATCATCAAGACAGTGTGGTACTGGCATAAAAACAGACACATAGATCAATGGAACAGAATAGAGAAACCAGAAATAGACCCTCATCTCTATGGTCAACTAATCTTCGACAAAGCAGGAAAGAATGTCCAATGGAAAAAAGACAGCTTCTTCAACAAATGGTGTTGGGAAAATTGGACAGCCACATGCAGAAAAATGAAACTGGACCATTTCCTTACACCACATGCAAAAATAGACGCAAAATAGATGAAAATCTCAATGTGAGACAGGAATCCATCAAAATCCTTGAGGAGAACACAGGCAGCAACCTCTTCGACCTCAGTCGCTGCAACTTCTTCCTAGGAACATTGCCAAAGGCAAGGAAAGCAAGGGCAAAAATGAACTATTGGGATTTCATCAAGATCAAAAGCTTTTGCACAGCAAAGGAAACAGTTAACAAAACCAAAAGACAACTGACAGAATGGAGAAGATATTTGCAAATGACATATCAGATAAAGGGCTAGTATCCAAAATCTATAAAGAACTTATCAAACTCAAAACCCAAAGAGCAAATAATCCAATCAAGAAATGGGAAGAGGACATGAACAGACATTTCTGCAAAGAAGACATCCAGATGGCCAACAGACACATGAAAAAGTGCTCCACATCACTCGGCATCAGGGAAATACAAATCAAAACCACAATGAGGTATCATCTCACACCAGTTAGAATGGCTAAAATTAACAAGTCAGGAAATGACAGATGTTGGCAAGGATGTGGAGAAAGGGGAACCCTCCTACACTGTTGGTGGGAATGCAAATTGGTGCAGCCACCCTGGAAAACAGCATGGAGGTTCCTCAAAAAGTTGAAAATAGAGCTACCCTGTGACCCAGCAATTGCACTACCGGGTATTTACCCTAAAGATACAAACGTAGTGATCCAAAGGGGCACAGGCACAAGAATATTTATAGCAGCAATGTTCACAATAGCAAACTATGTAAAGAAACTAAGATGTCCATCAACAGATGAATAGATAAAGATGTGATTTCATATATATATATATATATATATATATATATATATATATATGATGGAATACTATGCAGCCATCAAAAGAAATGAAATCTTGCCATTTGTGATGACGTGGATGGAACTAGAGGATTATGCTTAGAAAAATAAGTCAATCTGAGAAATACAACTATCATATGATCTCCCTGATATGAGGAAGTGGAGAAGCAACGTGGGGGGTTTGAGGGGTAGGAAAAGAATAAATGAAACAAGATGGGATCAGGATGGAGACAAACCATCAGAAACTCTTAATCTCACAAAACAAACTGAGGGTTGCTGGGGGGAGGGGGGTTGGGAGAGGGTGGTGGGGTTATGGACATTGGGGAAGGTATGTGCTATGGTGAGTGCTGTGAAGTGTGTAAACCTGGCAATTCACAGACCTGTACCCGGGGGCTGAAAATCCATTTTATGTTTATATAAAAAATTTTTTTAAAAAATAGAGGGAAGGGTACGTAATATATTGTTGAGTACAAAGTGCATTATAAAAGGGCTTAGATACTGTGTGATCCCTTTTAAAAGGTATTTGTAAAATATCCATGTGTAGAACATTTACAGGCTGTTAGAGACACATTTGTGAAAAAAGTCTAGATGGAGACACCAAGATCCAGCTTAGTTTGTTGGCATAGAGCAATCTTATTTTATTATTTTTTTTTAAAATTTTCTACTCTGTACCTCTTTAGTTTTCAGTAATGGAGATGTACTATTCATGTATTAAATATGTTTTAAAGGACAAAATGCCATTTAAAATCCCTGAGTTACTGAAGTTTTGATTCATGTCTAGACTTCTCAAATGGAATATGCACATTTTAATGAAAGAAACCATACAGGATTCATCTATGAACCCCTTTCTTCTCCCCCAGTATATGTGGATAAGAGCATGAAACAAAAGCTCATTAAACAGCAGAGAGGGTGCATAAGTCCTATTCTTGCAAACCAGGAGATGCGGAAACACAGAGATACATAAATCAGAACTACAGACTTCTCATTTCCTACTTTGTGTCTGCTCACACATGTGTGGGTCTAGCAGTGCCGTCCAAGACAGGAATCTGTCCTAGTGGCAGGAAGACTGTGTGGCTCTTCCGAGTATTGGCTAATTTATGTACTTTATTTAATCAACTTCTTATGTTGCTATAAAATGCTAACTCATTCCAAAATAAAAATTTTAAACAAGGTTTTAATTAACACTTGTATTGCTATGGGCATAAATCCACATGATGTTCCTTTCTTGGTCAACGGATTTATACTGTACTAGATCAGTAAAGCTGTTGAGAATCCCTTCTTTATTTTGGCAATATCTCATGTCTGGCAATACTATAACATCTTGTAATTAACAAGAATGTTCATACGGCCTCCATATAAATTAGAGGTTTGAAGCCACCGGTGGATTATAGGACTCGACTCACGGGGTCTGTGTTTGCATCTGTGTCCCTGCTGGGGAAGCCGGCTCCCCATGGTTCCACTCCTGCTTACAAGGCTACTTTGTTGTCACAGTAAAATCCAACTTTATGTCATCACCTGAATGCCCATATGGTGTTCAATATCATCTCTAAAAAGCACAATCACACTGGCAATCTATGACTCTTCCCTTTGGTGAGCATAAGTCCAGGCAGACTCAAGAATAAGGAAATGCAATGGCCTCATCACAAATACTAGTAGAAGAAAGGTGGGTACTGCTTTCACTGGCCTCATGTCAGTCCTGCTGTTGTAGCCATCACGGGTGACAATAGCATGAAATACTTCAATGTTTTCATAATTCTACCAGATTTACAGTGGCTCCACATCCTGCTTCTCTTCCTAGTTACTTTACAAAGTTGACAAACAGGTATTTGTGTCAAGCTCACTGGCTATTAGCCTAATATTTTCATTGAGAATTTAGAAGTGGGTGAAAGAAAACCCTTGAATACCTTGACTTTGTATAGATTGATGATTTCCTTCAGACAAGAGATCATGTACAGAACTGGAGAAAAAAATTTTTTTTTCCTTTCCTTTTTCCCCTTCTTCCTTCATAATATCCACAGAAGCTGCTCTTTCTTTCTCAACTTTAAAATGTGCCAAAATATGCTCATGGGTGGATCGATAGCTAAACTGGGAGACTCAGGACAATAGACTGTTGGTTGATCCATTATTGTTCCCTTCCATTGTCAGCCAGTTGGGAGGAAGCATGCATGCATTTCTCTGTGCCTCAAGAGGTAGGCTTGAACATGTGACTTACAGCCAAGATCGTGCCAGCAAAGTGTCTGGAACAGAGGCTCTCAATGTGCTTGCTGGTTTGTCATGCTCCTGAGGCTACTCTGACCTGCTCTGAGCAAAACAAATCCCACATCCCTGTTGGTTCACAGAGGAGCAGAATCAAGTGGAGCTGTTCTGGCTCCATCTGGTACCTCAAGACAAGCCCAGCCCAGCCCAACCTAGTTGAGGTCAGCCAATACCCAGCCAACTAGGAATGCAAGGGAAAGAGAGATGAATAGTTTTAGGTTCAGGGGGACTATCTGTTACATTGCATTATTGTGAAAGTAGCTGACTAATACATATCTGTTAAAAAATATACAGAGTTATAGCATACCTTTGTTCAAAGACTGAACAAGAACTGAAGTGATCATCAGGACCTGCTCGCCTCTTTTGGTAGATGAGGACACTGAGGCTCAAAACTTGGAACTTGCTCCAAAGTAGAGAAGAGAGTAGGATCCGGGTCTCTTGATTCTCAGTGCTTTTGCTGACTGAGCAATGGCAGATTCCAGACTGGCACGGATTTTTGTTATGAGCCCTGGATTATACTGTCTATGTCCCTGCTTCATGGTAGTTCTGTCTGTCCCACTCTCTTCCCTCCTCTCCCTGTACTTCCCCATCATAGAATGATCTATATTTGTCCTCAGAGTTTGCCATGATTTCCACTAGGTCACCTCATAAGCCTCTGCTGTGTGTTGGTTTCTGGGCCATGAGGTGACTCAGCTCACTCTGGGATAACACAAAGATGGGTCTGTTCCACGGCTACGACTTAATTGAACAGTCTCTTTCGATCACATTTGATTTTCATTTGTTTGTTCTTCCCCTTAATAACTTTGCAGATCTCAGAGTTAATTTTTAGAATTACAGAATCTCACAGTTCCATGGGGTCTAGAGAGCACATCATCCCACATCTTCCCCATTATTTTAGGGGAGAGGGAGAGAGAGAGTTCTTAACAAAGCTGAGGTCTGAGTCAAAATGTCTAGAAGTTGGTAAAAATCCAACACAAATAGATTTTTCTTTTGTAAGTATAGTGGTAGTGATACTGTTCACACCAGAGCCACTTCTCTCTCCCTTGCTTTGAAAGCTCAGTCCATTGAACATTTTTCTATCTCCTGAACAGCTTCTCTTTGATCCCCTCATTACTCTCTCTAGGGCTGAAGCTTATAGTTCAAGACCTTCAAGAATCTCCTCAGTGGGCTCCCCAAAATAAGTATTACTTCTCTTTAAAAAGGTACTCAGTGCAGCCAAAGTTTTACTCTGCACGTGGTGCCCCTGCTCACAAAATGCCTTGTGGAAGCTCCCTGACCTGTGCAGGAACAAAGCCACGTCATGCGTTGCATCTCTTAGGCCAGCTCCCGTCCCTTGAGTTGACCGACCCAGGTGTGCTGACCCCCAACAGAATCACCCAGTGATCTCATCAGTGAAGGACTCCACATGTGTCTCTAGCCCATTTCTCCCACATCATTCTGTGCACAGATCCTTTTCCTTTCTTGGTTTAATAAGGGTCTCAAATCCAACTTTGAACTTGAAACAATCTCCAAGCAAAAGAGAAACAATAGCACACACAACCTACCCTCCTACTTAAATATTTATTTTACTAGGTTTATTTTTTCATCAACAACCTTCAATTTTGGGTTTCCCAAATGTGGAAAGCAGCCATTTAGAGAGGGCAGAAAGCCTCGTCTTTCACTCTCCTGTAACAGCAATATGATTTCGAGTATTTATTTACCATCAGTTTCCTCCCTCTAACTGGGCATACATGTCTCATAGTATTCCTGGAGAATCATCAGAGCTATGAGATTGCACATGAGTCATTTGTGCTGTATTTATCAAAGTGATATTGATGTCAAACTCCTCATATTTCTTCCAAATCTATGTCCTTCTGGTGCACTCTCCCACACCCGTCTATGTGGAGGCAGTTTCTGGAAGCATCCAAACCAGGCAGCCTCGTTGAGAGGCCAGCCACTAACAGGCATTCTCTTCCCCAATGGAAGCTGGCAGCCAGAAGCTCATGGTCCATCCTGAAACACTCAGCACCAGCTCTCATCTTTCTGTCCCCAGTGTCCATGGTTTGCCAAGGGCCGTGACTCACTCCACTTTGGCTCACTTCTCTAAAATACCATAAGGTTAAATGATTTTGTCTGATTTCACATCTTTGCCTTTCTAAATGCAAATTTCCTTCCATCTTTCAGAAATCCTTCTCCAAGTTATCTGATTTGCCACTGGTCTTTCACGTTATTTAAAGGCACAGTGGAACACTGTGTTTTTTTGATAAGCAATTAACAGCACTGGTAGGAAGGCTTTGTTAAACCCTTTAGGGTATATTAGCTGTGAAGCCTGGAACTGGTCCTGTATACAGCATTACTACACAGCTGAATTTATATTTAGGTTGAATCTACAGCTCAGTACAGAAGTCCTTTCTTATGGGTGCGTCCCGTACTCTTCAACTCATTTCTAATAGATAAGGGAAAACACAACTGAGCTATGTATGTCTGGCACACAAGGTCATATATAATATCCGTTGCCTTTGAGCGTCCTCCAGAAACCCAGGCAGGATTTAGAACTGTGATGGGTTGCTTTTTAGATGTCAGCTAACGTAACCCTTACTTTGTAGAATCCCCATCTCCTTCACATAACCTTCACCACACAGTAACTATGATACTTTGCGACTAAGAATATGTGAAACGTGCCCAATTTCTTGGAAAGAGTCTTGCTTTCTCTGATGATTCAGGTTGTGCAGCTCACGTCAAAAGGATATTATCAGACTCTATTACTTTCTTTTTTTTTAATTGAGGTATAATTAACATACAATCTTATGTTAGTTTCAGGTGTACAATATAATGATGTAGCAATTCTATGCATTACTCAGTGATCACCATGGTACGTGTAGTCACCACCTGTCCCCAGACAGCGTTATTACCATCTTACTGAATATATTCCATATGCTGTACTTTTCATCTCTGTGACTTATTTATTTTGTAAGTGCAAAGCAATATCACCTTATACCTGTCAGAATGGCTAGAATCAAAAAGACAAAAAAAAAAAACAACAACTAATCACATTATGGCGAGGATGTCAAGAAAGAGGAACCCTCCTTATGCTTTTGGTGGGAATATGAGCAGATGCAGCCACTGTAGAAAACAGTGTAGGAGATGCCTTAAAAATTAGAATTACCATATGATTCAGTAATTACACTACTAGGCATTTATCCAAAGAAAAAAAACACTAATTGGAAAAGATACACACACCCTTACTTTTATTGAAACATTTTTATAATAGTTATTATTTATAACTATTATATAATATATTATATATAATATAATAACTATTATTATTATAATAGTTATTACTTATAATAGCTAAGAAATCGAAGCAACCTGAATGTCCATCAATAGATGAATGGATAAAGATGATGTGATATATATATCTACCATAAACTCTTTCCAGACTCTATTTTTTTTAATATTGTATTTATTTATTTGATAGACAGAGATCACAAGTTGGCAGAGAGTCAGGCAGAGAGAGAGAGGAGGAAGCAGGCTCCCCATGGAGCAAAGAACCCGATGTGGGGCTCAATCCCAGGACCTTGGGATCATGACCTGAGCCGAAGGCAGAGGCTTTAATCCACTGAGCCACCCAGGTGCCCCTTGCTAGACTCTATTACTTTAAATACAAAGATATCCAATTAGTCTAAGAAATTCATTCCTGTACTAGAGAAAAAATATAAAAATATATATATTAAATACATGCAGTAAGATTATATATATATATATATATATATATATATATATATATATATAGATAGAGAGAGAGAGAGAAGTGTGAACATATTACTTAATGAAGAGTCAACTTGCCTGTCTCAGCAAAACACCTTCAGCCCTGGAGATGAAGATTAAACAGAAGACTTAGCTTAGTATTCCAGTCTGGGAACTGATTACCCAACAGGCACAGAGAAGAGGCACCAAGAATACTTCTAAGCTGAATACAGCTTTTTGCAATGCTCCTGAAAGAGTATTCAATAGTCTAAATAATGAATATTGACATTAAAAAATAAAGAGCGGTTGTCAAAGTCATTAGTATCATTTATGTGAAAATTTTGAGGCTCAGCCCTTTAGATTCCTTAAATTGCATATATTACGACAATCTTTTTAATAGGATTCAAAAACTCCTCATGACTTTGCAAATGGCAAGATTTCATTCTTTTTGATGGCTGACAAATATTCCATTGTATGTATACGCCACATCTTCTTCATCCATTCATCTGTTGATGGACATCTGAGCTCTTTCCATAGTTTGGTATTGTAGACATTGTTGCTATAAACATTGGGGTGCACGTGCCCCTTCAGATCACTACTTTTGTATCCTTTGGATAAATACCTAGTAGTGCAATTGCTGGGTCATAGGGTAGCTGTATTTTTATATGCAACTGATGAATCACTAAATTATACTGCCAAAACTAATAATATAGTAAGTGTTAACTAAATTGAATTTAACTAAAATTTTTTAAAAAAATCTTCATGTCTTCGCTCTATGTGAACTTTTCTCAAGGAAATTTATAATGTACTATTCTTTTGTGGGCAGGACAGAACTGAGATATCCCGATCTTACTTAAACGCTTTTGGTGGCAGGGGTTCTGGGTAGCTCAGGTCATGATCCCAGGGTCCTGGGATTGAGTCCTGCATTGGGCTCCCCTTCTTCTTCCCCTCCCTCTGCCTGCTGCTCCCCCTGCTTGCATACTCTATGTCAAATAAATAAATAAAATCTTAAGAAAAAAAAAAGGTCCCCAGGGGGTAAAGTGGCCAAGGAGCAAGACCAGAAGCTCCTGCAGAAGTGGACCCATTCAGCCACCACCATTTTGGACACCTCCACAAGGGGCTTAGTGCCAAGGGGGCCCAGGTGCATGTGCAGAGCTGATTTCACCCCATATCTCATGTTTCAGGCACCTTGGCAAATAACAGCAAGTATTTCTTTCTTCCATTTTACAACTCTCTGACTCTTTTTGCTAGTTTTTGCCTTTTGGCTCTAAATAAGCCTGTGTCCTAGATGATGTTAAGAGCACACTAATCTACTAGATTTATTAGAGGAAAGGAAAAGACCATGCATCAGGCATCAGCTGGTGCTTATAGGTGTCATCTATTGACTTATGTGTTGCCCCAGGTAGATGCCAGATCTCTGAGGGCAGGCATGGCTGACGCTCCCATGATGCCCTGTTGGGGGGACAGCAACAAGTGCTTGGCTGGATGAGGACTTGCTGGGGGCCTTGGTGATGGATGAGGGACCATCATGAGGACCTGGCCTCCCTCTCAGTTTCAGCCACCTGTGTCTGTTTGCCAAAGCAGAGATACATGCACTATGGTGGGGGTGTGGGTAACTTCAGGGTGTGGCTTACACACTACTGTATATGGACACAGAAGGCAGATATGAGAGCTGGGACAGGTCAGGTAACACTCTCAGGAGTGCGAGAAAGGAAGGGAGTGGATACAATGAACAAATGAAGGAGGCAGACAGAGTGGTGGACAATGTGAGCACACTGCCAGGTACAGAGGCAAGACCTCCATTTCTCTGCTTGTCTAAAGAAGGTGGCTAGACTAAGTGAAATTTGCCACCCATCATAAGTCTAAATGTATATGTTTCTAGGGTGTTAGAAATGCTTATTTCTGAGAAGTCACCAGAAGTTTACTCTGGCCAAGAGCTCATTTTAGCATGCTGTCCTCTGTGTGTGTTTAGTGTTCCTAGGTCAGGTGGATAGGACAGTCAAGGGCTGGGCAGGCCAAGTCTGGCTGGAGGTGATGGCACTGAAGGACACTACTGGAGGCCGGTAGGGAGAGGAGGCACTGGGTATGGTTCCTGGCAGGTAAGGTCAACATCATAGCCATTCATGCGTGTGCTAGGCTGTTTTTTGTTTGTTTGTTTGTTTGATTTTTTTTTTCTTTTCAGCGTAACAGTATTCACTGTTTTTGCACCACACCCAGGGCTCCATGTAATCCGTGCCCTCTCTAATACCCACCACCTGGTTCCCCCAACCTCTCACCCCTGTCCCTTCAAAACCCTCAGATTGTTTTTCAGAGTCCATAGTCTCTCATGGTTCACCTCCCCTTCCAATTTCCCTCAACTCTCTTCTCCTCTCCATCTCCCCTTGTCCTCCATGCTATTTGTTATGCTCCACAAATAAGTGAAACCATATGATACTTGACTCTCTCTGCTTGACTTATTTCACTCAGCATAATCTCTTCCAGTCCCGTCCATGTTGCTACAAAAGTTGGGTATTCATCCTTTCTGATGGAGGCATAATACTCCATAGTGTATATGGACCACATCTTCCTTATCCATACGTCCGTTGAAGGGCATCTTGGTTCTTTCCACAGTTTGGCGACTGTGGCCATTGCTGCTATAAACATTGGGGTACAGATGGCCCCTTTTTTCACTACATCTGTATCTTTGGGGTAAATACCCAGTAGTGCAATTGCAGGGCCATAGGGAAGTTCTATTTTTAATTTCTTGAGGAATCTCCACACTGTTTTCCAAAGTGGCTGCACCAACTTGCATTCCCAACAGTGGAAGAGGGTTCCCCTTTCTCCACAACCTCTCCAACACATGGTGTTTCCTGTCTTGCTAATTTTGGCCATTCTAACTGGTATAAGGTGGTATCTCAATGTGGTTTTTATTTGAATCTCCCTGATGGCTAGAGATGATGAACATTTTTTCATGTGTCTGATAGCCATTTCTGTGTCTTCATTGGAGAAGTGTCTGTTCATATCTTCTGCCCATTTTTTGATATGATTGTCTGTTTTGTGTGTGTTGAGTTTGAGGAATTCTTTATAGATCCTGGATATCAACCTTTTGTCTGTACTGTCATTTGCAAATATCTTCTCCCATTTCGTGGGTTGCCTCTTTGTTTTGTTGACTGTTTCCTTTGCTGTGCAGAAGCTTTTGATCTTGATGAAATCCCAAAAGTTCATTTTTGCTTTTGTTTCCTTTGCCTTTGGAGACATATCTTGAAAGAAGTTTCTGTGGCTGATATCGAAGAGGTTACTGCCTATGTTCTCCTCTAGGATTCTGAAGGATTCCTGTCTCACATTGAGGTCTTTTATCCATTTTGAGTTTATCTTTGTGTACGGTGTAAGAGAATGGTTGAGTTTCATTCTTCTACATATAGCTGTCCAGTTTGCCCAGCACCATCTATTGAAGAGACTGTCTTTTTTCCACTGGATATTTTTTCCTGTTTTGTCGAATATTATTTGACCATAGAGTTGGGAGTCCATATCTGGGCTCTCTACTCTGTTCTGTTAGCAAAAAGGGGGATAGACACTTGGGTCTGCCCTCATGAGCACAGCATCTAACCAGGTTAGAATGTAAACATGTACTCGTGTACATTACTGCATCATTAAAAGTTATGATACTGGCAAGAGGAAAATGCTGGGCTTCAGTGGTCACAGAAGACCTTTATCTCTGGGTCCTTCAGGCTGAGTGGAGCATTTGGTTAGACAAAGACAGGTTTGGAGGGAAAAGGGTAGAGGCACACTTGTGAAGACTGAGTCAAGGAAGAAGGTGTCAATTTGGAGATCTGAGAGTAGGGAGTGTAGCTGGAACTGAGAGCCAAGTGTGGGGGACAGGAGAGAGGCTGCAGACACAGACGGGGCCAGTTAGGAATCCTGCTTGATCCTTCAACAGAGGAGGTGTCCATACTATCCATTTTTGGTCAAAGACAAATGAGTAATAAGAGAAAACTGAGTGTCCCCTGCAACATGCAAAGGAGTCAGATCACATGGGGAAACTGGACCACCAGCAACTGCAGTGCAATCTCCCTAGGTCCAGATCACTATTGCCGCCCAGTCCTAGAGCATCTGTTCTTCCACAGACCTTGCTGAGGACCATCCCTCTCTGCTCTGTCTTTTCTGTAGGCCATCTAGAGATGGTAACAAAAGATGCCGGTACTTCCATGCATTGTGTGGTCTACTTTGTCCTAGAAAGTGTGGTCAAAGTCACGGGTTTATACAAATTAGGGATCTCAAGTCTACTTCAGAGAGTCAGGATGAGTCAGCAGTCAGCTTGCTCTGAAATGACACGCCTGCCTATCTGCTCTACTTTTGACTACTTCGTCAGTCAGAGAAACACTAGAATCTGCTAAGGCCAAGATATGGGATCTGATAGGAGGCTCAGTTCTAAGGACACCAGGCCAAGGAATGTTGGCGGATCTTGGAGGTTCTCAGCAGAAATCTTTTGCCACAAGCAGTGCCTTACTATTGTCATACACAACAAAATGTCCTCCTGGTTATCTTCCATTTAACATCCTGGGCCCCTGTGCAATGTAGTGCATGCTCAGTTGCATTAAGAAAGAATCATTCCCAGGGGCACCTGGATGGCTCAGTGGGTTAAGCCTCTGCCTTCGACTCAGGTCATGATCTCAGGGTCCTGGGATCGAGCCCCACATCGGGCTCTGCTCAGCGGGGAGCCTGCTCCCCTCTCTCTCTCTGCCTGCCTCTGCCTACTTGTGATCTCTCTCTCTGTGTTGGATGAATAAGTAAAATCTTAAAAAAAAAAAAAAAAGGAACCATTCCCAGTCAGTGTGGCTGATGAGAAACAGTAAAATTGGCCCAAAAAGCAAATGTGCTTGGTGTGTGGTTTCCAATGGCCAGAATGGACTCAGACCAAGTCACATAGTGAATCCTGTTTAAGAATCATCCTTAGCAAGTCATGGACATGGCATTTCCCAAAAGGAAATACTTCCACTGACTACCTCAAAATGCATAATGTTCAGCTCCAACCAATGAGGTAGAGCGTCTGTGTGTTACCATAGACACCTGGAAGTCTCATCTTGGAAACTGTAATTGAGAATGAAAATATAAATCCTTATGACTTTGAAAGTGCTGCTGGTAAATTCTGGTGACAATAGCAGCCCTCAGTGTAGCAGGGACCACACTGCATGTCAGCACATGGCAAGGATGGAATGGTTCAAAAGACCTGGGGTCTTGTCCTCTGCCAATCGGGGAACCCATCCATTAGGGATGCCCTCCTTTCGTATCATCTTGTACTCTTGTGTTATATTGACTTCTTCATGCTCTGGACAGGGCTAGTACAGAAGGCTGATGGGACCTCTTTCCAGTCTGCCTTAACAGTCTCTATGGAACCCCTTATGACAATTCTTTCTTGGCATGGACAATCACTCATCAGGTCAAGGTTGGAAGGTAGGTGAATAAAGTCCTACCCCTTGACGACCTGGGCTCTCATACCCCAGTGGGGGCCACATCGTGGAAGGCATAAAAAGCCTCCATATTACCAACACAAAACCTAAGACCTATAATTTCTTTCTAAAAGCCCTAGTTCCCGTTTTGGCTCTAAAAGGTCTAGGACAAGTAAAGATCAAGCAACTGAAAATAAATAGTTGTTTTTTCTTTTTTTTTTTTTTCCACAGACCAGTGAAATACTTGTTCTTTCCCTATTACTTACTGCTTCATGTACTTTATAGTTTAAAAATCATTAACAACTTTTGGGCGCCTGTGTGGCTCAGTGGGTTAAGCCGCTGCCTTCGGCTCAGGTCATGATCTCAGGGTCCTGGGATCGAGTCCCGCATTGGGCTCTCTGCTCAGCAGGGAGCCTGCTTCCCTCTCTCTCTCTCTCTCTCTGCCTGCCTCTCTGTCTACTTGTGATCTCTCTCTGTCAAATCAATAAATAAAATCTTTAAAAAAATAATTAATAACTTCTATGTAGAACAGAAGTGAGTAAGAAATAACCCATGATTATGAGAACACTGCTTACATTGGGAAAAAAAAAAAATTTGAGACATTCCAGAACTCCTGGAACCTCCACAGCTAAATGTCATGGCCAACTGTCCTCTTTCATTTCTAGTCAAGGTCATACTCTTCATACAACACATCACTGTGCTCATGGTTCACCCCAAATGCCATGTGTTTGTACTTCCAGGGGCAATAAGAATCCTGGAAAGGATAACCACTTTCCTGTTGGTGTTAACTAACAGTTTTTTCCTCCTAAATTAAACTACTTATTTGTGACAAAATCTTTTCTCACATAAGATATTCCAAGCAAGTGTTTGATAGTCATATCAACTAACCTCAACCTACCTGAAATTTTTAAGGGAGAAAACAAAACAAACTCAACACTAAATCTATGTGATTGCTCTACTCTTAAAAACCCATCTGCTTTACCCCTCTACCCAATCATGTAGGCTTCTGTCCCTATGGTTGCTGGAATATTGGCCTAATAAAACTGAATGTTTTTTGCTTGTCTTAAACAAAAGACAGTATGAAGGCAAAGTTCCTTCATTCTCTCATCATGGAAACAACTGTGTTATAGTCTATTTACTCTGCAAACATAAAACCTGTTTCTCATGTTCTGCAGGGCTATATTTCCCACTTATTCCCCATTGCAACTTTAAAATGCAGAGTTTTGTCTCAGGGTTGAGAGAGAAAATGCTAAATCTTATTAACATCTGTATAGATTTCCTGTTGCTGATGTAAATAACCCATTACCACACACTTAGTGACTTAAAACAGCAGAAGTTAAATATCTTATGCTTCTGGATCTTAGATGTTGGACATGAGTCTCACTGGGTCAAAATCAAGGCTGTGTTCATTCTGGGGACTCTGAAGGGAGACTATGTTTTTTGTCTTTTCCAGCTTCTAGGGGCCACTCAAACTTCCTGGCTGTGGTCTTTTCCTGCATCACCAAGTTCAGTCCCATTGCCTCTCTCTGACCCTTCTGTGCTCACACCTCCCTCTGACCATGCCTTGGAGAGGCCTTCTGCTTATAAGGGCTTGTGTGATTAGATTGGGCCCCTCTGGATAATCTAGGATAATCTCTCCATCTCAAGGTCTCCTAATTGCATCTGTAACCCCAATTCCCTTATGCCATGTAATGTTCCATATTCACAGGCTTAAGGGAATAAGATGTAGGCACCTTTAGGAGGCTGTTTTTCTTCCTACCACAATAAGTTTATATATAATTACCTCTCTGAAATAATGCTCCACCTATAAAAATTGTGTATCCCACAATGGCCAATATTAGTTCATTATACCAATTTGTATTGTTATAGTCTCAGATGTCAGAGATAGGAAAGAAAACATCAAGTCATCACAATCACTTTTTAGGAATCAAAATAAAATTTCACCTGCCACAGATTTTCATGTGTGGAAAAAATAACTGATCTCATAAATCATCAATGATGTATTCTTTAATGTTACATTCTAAATAGTTGAGCAGATGTTTTAAAAGGAATTATCACTGGAGAAGATATTTCCAAATGACATATCTGATAAAGGATATTATTCAAAATATATAAAGAACTTATAAAACTCAACACCCAAAAAATGAATAATCCAATTAAAAATGGGCAGAAGACATGAATAGACATTTTTCCAAAGAAGACATCCAGATGGCCAACAGACACATGAAAAGATGTTCAACACCATTCATCATCAGGAAAATGTAAATCAAAACCACAATGGAATACCACCTCACACTGGTCAGAATGGCTAAAATCAATAACACAAGAAAAAGCAAGTGTTGGCGAGGATGCAGAGAACAGGGAACCCTCTTACACTGTTCGTGAGAACGCTGGTGCAGTGACTCTGGAAAACAATATAGGGGTTCCTCAAAAAGTTGAAAATAGAGCTACCTTACAACCCAGCAATTGTACTACTAGGAATTTACCCAAAGAATATAAAAATACTAACTCAAAGAGATACCTGCACTCAGATGTTTATAGCAGCATTATCAACAAT
Source organism: Lontra canadensis (assembly GCF_010015895.1). NCBI lineage: Eukaryota > Metazoa > Chordata > Mammalia > Carnivora > Mustelidae > Lontra > Lontra canadensis. The sequence continues at coordinate 4,922,961 of NW_022631023.1, read as the reverse complement.
AGCCAAATTACAGAAACAAGCCAAGTGTCCACTGACACATGAGTGGATACAGAAGATGTGGCATATTCTGTATGCACATTCTGTACACATGCACATTCTGTACACATGCATATTCTGTATGCACATTCTGTATAATGGGATATTACTCAACTGTAAAAAGAATGAAATTTTGCATTTCCAATGACATGGATGGAGCTAGAGGGTATTACGCTAAGAGAAGTAAGTCAGTCAGAGAAAGATAAATACCATATGATCTCACTCATTGTAGAATTTAAGAAACAAAATAAACAAGCAAAAGGGAAAAAGAGAGAGTAGCCAAGAAACAGACTCCTAACTATTGAGAATGAACTGGTGGTCACCAGAGGGGACATGGGGGTGCAGGGATGGGGGGAAGACGTGATAGGGAGTCAGGAGGGCACTTGTCCTGATGAGCACTGGGTGATATATGGAAGTGTTGAATCACTGTATATGGTACATCTAAAACCAGTATTATACTGTGTACTGATTAACTGGAATTTAAGTAAATAAATAAAAGTAAGAGACAGTAAAGTAAAAAGAAAAGGCATTTTTACTGACTCACTTAAGCTCATGTCCGTATTCTTCTGTTGGCATTTTTCTTTGGAGACACAAAGACATGGAAGAGTTTGAGTTAAAATAACCCGTGTAGCTAAAATTTAATATCTTCTTTCCTATTCAAAGTTCCCTGATAAAAGGAGCTATTTTAAATTTCTTAATAAAGGTTATTAAGGCTTCTGGAGTGCCTGGGTGGATCAGTCAGGTAGGCATGAGACTCAGGTCATGATCTCAGGGTCAGGGGATCAGACCCCACAGCTGGCTTCACACTGAGTGCTGAGTTGGTTTGGAATTCCCTCTTGTTCTCCCCAGCCCCATGAGCTCCCTCCCCACTCTCTCCTTTAGGAAAAAAAATAAATAAATAAGGTTGAGCTTGCCTTTCCTAGTGAGACTTCTATTATACATTTGATTTAAACCTATTTTTATTATACATCTATGGTATCTATAGCAATTAGAATCATATCCCGTAAAGGCAGAAATAAAATTAAATACACTGTTTGATTTTTTGTTTATTGGTTTCTTTTAAGCAAGTTCTGATTGGGATATACAGAACAACAAGCCAATGAAATGGTTAATGACATTTCTCAGTGGACATCAACGTAGATGTCAAAAAGTATTAGAAAGTTCTAGAATGCTATACAGGTTAACAAGTTACCCTGACATTCTTTTTTGAACTTTTAGTTTTTATTTATTTATTTATTTATTTATTTATTTATTTATTGGTATACATGGAACACAGTACATTTATAAACAAAACCAAACCAAACCAAACCACATAACAATATGTGTGAGGATTTCTCTTTGTTTTGAATACTGTTCTCAATACTGAGAAAACCAGCAGAACAAACCAGATTTGCTTTACTAAAGTGTGTGTAGAGTCCAAATCTTTTGACTGCCCTGAACCCAGACTAGCACTTGAAAACAGATCCCAAATATCTTTGAAACACCATTGTCTCTTCGAATTCTAGCCAGAATCTCATATATTCATTCACGGTACATGATGATATTCAGTACCTTCTTTTTGGTTAATGCAACAAATGTTATTTGCCAGAAAGGCAATCTTGATGGCTTTAAAAAAGAGTCCATTCAAAGATACAGCTCTGGATTTAACATTCCATGGTGGTTTTCACAGACAATGACCTCCAAATATTTGATTATTTGTCCATATTTTTAGCCAGGTTTTAATTCATAAATGAAGTTTATTTTAAAAAGAAAAAGAAATAAGAAATAAAGCTTATTTGTAAATTTCTGGGCTTTTGTCTTCCATATGTATTAGGTTTATCAAAGGTATCAGGGCTCACAAGTTCAGGTCATGCATAGTTTTTATGAAGCATATTGAAACGACAGAAGGTACGTTTTATTGCTACTGTTCTTTTATTGCCCACATCATTCAGGTCTGAAAGGAAGTGTTTAGGATGCTGCTTGATTCATGTAGAGTTCATATGGAAATTTCTGGCAACATCTGAACCACAGCTATATTTCCATATCTATCTACCATCTTATCTATCTATCTATCTATCTATCTATCATCTTTTGTTTTCCTTTTGCATCTTGGGATTCCAACTATATTTTTAAATCTGTGAATCTTTTGTGGTTCAACTGCCCCCTTCTTAAGATTCTGTCCCATTGGTGGGTATTCTGGCCAGTTGGCTAAGTTGGACTATTCCAGGATACATGAAACTCTGTATGCCTTGTGTGGGGGTCCATAAATAATCCTTTGGTTTTCACACAGCACACCAGGGTACGGTGGGGGAGGCAGGAATGTGGCAGATTTCTGAGATGTTTAACAAGGCATTCAGCCTCATCTAAAACATGCCCAGTTGGAATTTGGGGCTCCCACTGAATAGTTGAGATTTAACTGTTCAGACTCCTGGCCAGGGTGAAAGAGAAGGCCAGGCTCCAGGGTTTGTAAAAGGAAGCAGATGTTATTTTAATGAGAAAAGAGTGACTATAGTCCAGCTCCCCATGATGGTTTCTACCAGCTTGGACATGCCTTCTTGTTGAAAGAGATGGGAATCTTCATAACAGATTAGTAGAGCTGCTTTCATGGTATAGTGAAAGTAACAGACTTGGGGCAGCAAAGGAATTTCCACACCAAATGCATGAGACACTGAGGGTTTCTTGGTCCATGTCCATGTGGTGTATTCATAAGAATCACGGGGAGTGAGCGTGTATGCCTTGAATTGTATTAAGTCTCTACCAGGTGTAGAGGGTTGTCAGAATAAATTAAATTAAAATTGCTTTCTCAATTACATCAAACATCAGTGTGGTAAAGCACAATAATGATAGCAATTTAGCCACAAGTGTTTCCAGCAGACCACGTGCTGGACTTCATTCAAGTGTACAGATAAATCAAAATCACTACAGTTAAGAGTTTAGGGATAGCTACACTATGTGTGTGTACTGGAAACTATCTGGAAGGTTTTTACAACTGTGATATTTAACAAGGGATTACTACTTCACTCTGCATTCTGGTTATGACAGCGAGGTCCCTCGTAGTGCTGCTGCAATCATATTGTCTCCCGAGAGGACTTCATCTAGGCAAACTTCAAAGCTAAAATTTATTTATGGATTAGTTGTTTTTTGGGTGTTCTGTTGTATCAGTTCTTTGTAGATGTTGGATACTAACCCTATATCAGATATGTCATTTGTAAGTATCTTCTCCCATTCCATAGGCTGCCTTTTAGTTTGGTTGTTTCCTTCTCTGTGCAGAAGCTTTTTATTTTGGTGAAGTCCCAATAGTTTATTTTTGCTTCTATTTCCTTTGCCTTAGGGGACATATCTAGAAAAATGTTGCTATGGCCAATATCAGAGAGATTACTGCCTGTGCTCCCTTCTAGGATTTTTATGTTTTCAGGTCTCACATTTAGGTCCTTAATTCATTTTGAGTTTATTTTTGTGTATGGTGTAAGGAAGTGATCCAGTTTCATTCTTTTGCATGGAACTGACCAGTGTTCCCAAAAACATCTGTTGAAGAGACTGTCTTTTTCCCGTTGTATACATTCTTTCCTCCTGTGTTGAAGATTAATTAACCATAGAATTGTGGGTTTATTTCCGGGTTTTCTATCCTATTCCATTGATCTGTGTGCCTATTTTTGTGTCAGGACCATACTGTTTTCATTACTACAGCTTTGTAATATAACTTGAAGTCTGGAATTGTAATACCTCCAGTTTTGTCTTTCCTTTTCAAGATTGCTTTGGCTATTTGAGGTATTTTGTGTTTCCATACAAGTTTTGGCATTACTTGTTCAAGCTATCCAGATGGCCAAAAGACACATGAAAAAATGCTCAACATCACTCAACATCAGGAAAATGTAATAATAATAAAAATGAGATATCACCTCATACTTGTCAGAAGAGCTAAAATCAAAAATGCAAGAAAAAACAAGTGTTGACAAGGTTGTAGAAAAAGGGGAACCCTCGTGCACTGTGGGTGGGAATGCAAACTGGGGCAACCACTCTGGAAAACAGTATGGAGTTTCCTCAAAAAGTTAAAAATGTAACTACCCTATGACACAGTAAACACACTACTGGGTATTTACCCCCCAAATACAAAGACACTAATTCAGAGGGATATATGCACTCTGATGTTTATTGCAGCCTTATTTACAATAGCCAAACTATGGAAGCAGCCCTAGTGTCTGTGTCTGTATCTGTGTCTATATATTTACATATATGTAAATTAAATCTTGCCATTTGCAACAACATGGAAGAAGCTAGAGCGTATTAGGCTAAATGAAATAAGTCAAATAAAGAAAAACACCCTATGATCTCATTCATATGTAGAATTTAAGAAACAAAACAAACGAGGAAAGAAAAAAAAAAAGAAAAAGAAAGAGGGAGAGAGAGTCAAACAAAGAAACAGACTCTTAAGTACTGAGAACACACTGATGGTCCCCAGAGGGGGAGGGGGGGATGAGTGAAAAGGGTGATGGGGATGAAGGAGGGCACCTGCTGTGGTGAGCACCGGGTATTATATGGAAGTGTTGGATCACTCTATCGTACACCTGAAGTTAATATAACACTGTATGCTAACCATACTGGAATTAAAATTTAAAAACTTAATAAAATAAAAATAAATTGAATTTGTTTGATCTATCTACACAAAATCAAGATGATTAAAATATGGGGGAAAATGCATGAGAGATATAGATACAGAGCACTAAATAAATAAAAGGTTATCCCAGAAAATGTCCTGTAAATGCATCAATCTAACTTGTGAAGTAAATTCAATATTCAAAATGGATTTGAAAAAAATCATTATCTTATGCAAGCTGGTTTCGGAGAGATGTGCACATAGACATGAATACATTTAAAATATTTTATTGACATTAAGATATGAAATGAATTAAATTGGTTGAAAGCAATATCACTAGTAGTGCCTGTTTTACTGTGTAAACATATTTATATATTAAATAGTGACTTCAATAGTTACTCTAACAACCTATTACTATGATACAAAGTATGAAATATATGATCTGACTATGGGTAAGAGCGAGACTTTATATTTTGTTGACATAAAGCACACAATATGGGATTTTGTGCTCAGGTAAGCAGTGGGATGCTAACAGGTTATGGGGTATCATTGTGTGTGGGAGCTCTCGACCAGCAGCAAAGAAGAAACTGGATCTGTCAGTTTCTGACAGATGATCCAAAAACTGTATCATTCCTGAGGCATGGTGCAAATAATTCTCCACCAAGGCTCATACTTAGTTATACAGCTGCAGAGAAGGTCTGATCTAGGATTTGTGCCAAATGTTATATTCTATACAGGAAAATGGGACAAATCTGCAAAATTCTAGATGCAGCCGAAATTAGTAATTTATGTCTCAGTTGTTCAATTAGATTTAATTTGATAATTCCTATTAAATTCAGAATAACATTTAAAAAGAATTCTGGTTATTTCCAGTCTTTCTTTTTCTACTATGAGGCAGAAAGATGGCTGCCTCCATTGCTGAACTTGGTGGACACAGCATGTGAGCGTGTGTGTGTGTGTGTGTGTGTGCGCGCATGTATGTGCATATACACTTACAAGAACTATCACATACACATGCATATAAATGCATAAAATAGGGCTTAATCAATGTGTACTTTCCATCTGTTTTCTGAGCTCACGGGGTTGATATGTGATGAATATGGGCCTTTTTGTCTTTCAGAATGCATTCCTTCTTTAGAGGATAAGGAGGATGGGCAGACTTACTGAAAAAGTAATGCATGGTTTTCTGTCAGATTGTCTTTGTGTGACATAAAATTCCATGGCATGTGTGTTAGAAAAGGTCATGATGACAAGCTTATTGCTGTAACTCTGGAGCATTCTGTAGGGTGAATGGCGAATGACTTTACATTCTCACTGTACAGAATGCTGGCAACAACAAAATGTATGTGTTCTTTGCATTTTCGCAAACATTTCACACAGCTTCATCTGCCCCCCACCTTCCTCCGGCCATTTTTGGGGACCATCGCCCATCTCCTGATCGAGGACATTTGGAGGAGAAATGTGCCATCCACCTGAGCACTGGTTAGTATAACATCAATAAATATGTATTACTGATAATGAGGACATATAAATAAAGTAGAGCATCAGAAGTGCCACACTCTTTCCGTAGGAACAGATAACAGTCAATCAAGAAACATTTATACAGCAGTTAAAATCTTGAAGCACTGAGGTGTATAAAGAGCAAACAGACTTTGCCCTCCTGTAAAATTATCTTAACTGGAAAGATCAAGAGACAAACGATCCCTCACTAATAAGACTGAAGAAAAAGGAAGAGCCTTGGTCTCTGGGTTAGCAAAGGCACTTATCATGTCTAAGTGCAGAAAGGGGGAGTCCTTGGCTGGGAATTTTCATGTCTCACAAAAGCCCTTCCACTTGCTGATGGGGCCCCAGGGTGGAAACAAGGTCCGTAAGTGCCCTCGGATCCCTGCCCAGTGGGGATGGAGAGCGTTGCATACTAATGAGTGGAATCATATACTGAAATGGAAAGATATAGATGAGCCAATTAGACAGTCTGTCACCATGGCAAAGCCTGCTCGTGATAAATAAGGGCAATTTTCTATTTTCTCTAATCTATTTCAAATGTCAAAGCTCTCACCAAGTTCTGAGGGTTGTTTCTTGTGTTTGCGTTCAGTTCCTGGCTACGAGGGTTGGTGCGCTGGGGCGAAGTGGGCTGTCAGGAGCTCACTCTGCTGCGTATTAGCTGTGGGACACTGGCCGTGGCAGGTGTGTTCCCGGAGTCTCTTCCATTAGCCTAGAAAATGGGGATGACTATGCCCACTTTGAAGGATTGTTGAAAAAAGCAAAGCAAACTATGCATATGGAAGTTTTCTGTCAGGACGACTCTAAAGGAAAACACCCAGTTTTCTATTATCCAAATGCCCTACTTTTAAAAATGTAGGATTAAAACAGAAAAACCAGTATAACAACTTTAGAGTCACTACAGAGAACAGAGGAGCTCTAACAGAAAGAGGCAGGAGGATGGCGTGCACATACTTCTCGAAAGGAGAAGAGTTTCCAAGTGGAATAAATCCACCAAAAGGCACTTTCCACATATAATTTGTCTTCAAAAAACCCAAAGAGATTTCCATTAACTCAAACGACTTTCCAAAAGCCGCGGGAGAGAGAGATGAAACTGTGGGAAGTGACCACAAAAAAGTTATCTGTAGCAACTCAGGAAGAGCTAACAAAGCATCCTTCTCAACAAGCGGGACTCAGACTACAGGAATAACTAATGGCTTAACTAATCACTAACTTCAGTAAGAAGACAGTGGATGCTAATGGGAGCTTCTCCGGAGCTTGTCCGGCACGGTGGGACAGCAAGAGAGGTGGGGCTGGATAATGTCTATCCCCATTCTCTAAAGGGTAGCCTGCATTAGAAGCAGCCCAGGGCCTGCTGACTTGTGTCAAATGGAGAGAAGTGAAGACAAAATAACCCACCTGTGAAGACAAGCTGATGTCAGAAGTTGCTTCATTATAGAGTGGGAATAATTCTTGCTAATCCAGTTATGGTTGCATTCCTGAGTAAACCTCTCTTACAAGTACCTGATCTAGGAAGGTGTTCCATCAGAAGATATGAAATAAATCCAAAAGTTCCCAGCATGGAATATATATATATATATATATATATATATGTGTGTATATACATATATATATATATATATATACACACACACACACACACTACATTATATATATATACTTATGTATAATATGCTATACATATGCATATATAATATACATATATATGTATACGTATGTGTGCATATATATTTATATATATAAATTATATACAATTTATATTGTATATAAATACAATACAAGATGAGTTTAGGAAAAGCACAGGAAAAACAAACGAAACATCGACATTTCACCAGAAAAGGTAGTTACTGAGCCAAATCGTTTAAACAAAACATATAACAATGGATGAAAATAACTAAAGGAAACACTTAGCTTTGAGCAGAGCTAAAACCTCAGCGAAGACAAGGAGATGAAATATAAGCTACTTAAAAGCAAAGGAAAAGAAAAGGAAGATTTTTTTTTTTTAATCACAAACCGACTGTCAAGTCATGATCACCACAAAGGAAGTAGACATTGTCTATAATATGTAGGACTAGATTAGGAAAGTAGCCTAAGTGAATAAGTAGATAGATAGATAGATGATTAAAAGGACTCAAGATGGACGAGGAAGAAGAGAAAAAGATCCAAAGTCCATTTAACTGGTATGCCTGAGTAAGAGAAGCATATACGTGCACTGAACAGTATTAAAAATGTCATTTAGGGGGCGCCTGGGTGGCTCAGTGGATTAGGTGGCTCAGGTCATGATTTCAGGGTCCTGGGATGGAGCCCTGCATCAGGCTCTCTGCTCAGCAGGGAGCCTGCTTCCCCCTCTCTCTCTGCTTGCCTCTCTGCCTACTAGTGATCTCTGTCTGTCTAATAAATAAATAAAATCTTTTAAACAAAATGTCATTTAGGAAGTGACGCAGAAATGCCAGGAGGAGAAGACTTGAACATGTAGGTTAAAATGGTTCCATTGTCTACGAATATTCGATGTAGAAAAGTCAACAGGAAACTTATCTCTATTAAGATTTATTTCACAGGACTTTTAAAGGTAAACATTTTTTTTTTGTAATTGGGTGAAAAGAAAAACAGAAAGTCACTTAGAAGAAGAAACTACATCATAATTACACTCATCTTTTTCACAATGACATCCCCCATTTGAAGAGAGTAGGACAGTGTAAAATATTCATGTAAATAAAAGGATACACCCAATCAAAAATAGCATTCAACTATAAAGACTTCAGAGCACATTTTCAAATGGAAACATAGTCAGAAATTAAGAGTTGCTGTGAAATTGTTCCGACAATCAGAAAAAAAAATAGCTAATGGAAAAACTGAATGAAGACTATTAATATTGAACTCTAGTTAATGATGTGTTGGCTGAACTGTTCAAGAAGCTACTGATACCTGCAAATTATTCTGAAATGATTAAGAAATAAGATAGATAGATGGTAGAGGAATCACTGCGTGGATAGTCAGATGATGAAGCATATAGAGCAAAGACCAATCGTAGAAGCTAGATAATGGTTCATAAGTGTTCGCTACACAACTATTTTAATTTTTCTATATGTTTTAAAATGCTCATAATAAAATGATGGGAAAATGAATCAAGAAATCATGGGAAAAGCACTGAGTCTGCATTAGTTCATTTAACCATAGGATGAGGAGTAAAACTGGAAATTTTTAGATTCAGATTTGCTAACCTTACTCCCATATTGGATCACAAATTAAATTATGTACCATTTTGTTGAATTTCAAAATGATTAAAAGTACTGAATATTAAAAAATATGGAAAGGCATATTGGGCAAATGCAAACAGGGAAGAGCTGGTCAAGTTCTCAAGTAACAGACAAAGGTAAAACTAGGGTAGTGAGCATTAGCATTACAAAGAATGGCCCTTTATGATGGCAAGGGGTATAATCTGCAACAAACATACAGAGGTATGAATATAGATACATAATGCAAATATCACATCAAAATTCATAAAGCAAAATCTACAAGAAAAAAAACCAGGCAGAAATAGTAGCAGATTTTAATTTACCTCTCTCAGCCCATAACTGATCAAATACACATAAAAAGATAATGAAGATTCGCACAACACATGAAGTACATTAGATCTATATGTAATTTATTGAATTCTATAACCTGAAGACAGATACTTTGTCTTCCTCTCCATCATCCACAGAAAACCATTACCAGTCCTGAAGACACATTACACCACAGAGAAAATCATTAAATTTCTGTAAGTAGAAATGGTGTAGAAGAGAGCAGTCTCTGAACTTAGTACAGAACTGCAACTAAACAGGGTTTCCCACATGGAACTTTCCCCGAAGTAACCACAGAAACCAACGCAGACACTGGAGAACATCTAAAATACAGTGGCGCTTGTGGTAAGCACTGAGTGTCATATGTAAGTAATGAGTCCCTGAATTCCACTCCTGAAACCAATATTACCTTATTTGTTAACTAACTAGAATTAAAATAAAAACTTGAAATAAAAAAGGAGTTAAAAATAATAGTAATGAGTATAGGTCATATTGGAACCTGTGTAATATACCCAAAGCAACGCTTAGAAAAAATTTTAAAGCCTTGTACACTTATATAAATAACAAGAAAGAATGAAAATAAATGAATTTAGTATCCAATGAAAAAAATCAGAAAAAAGATGAATAAAATATATACAAGTAAAGCAAATAGAGGAAATGAGCTAAAAATCAATGCAGGAATCAATATACTCAAAGCAGACTGGTGTGAGAACTATTACACAGATCAAAAGTTTTAAAATAATAAATAAAATAGAAAAAAAATGGTTCAGCTAATTGGGAAAAGAAGGAAAAAACACACAAAACTGACAATGGCACTGGGATGGACCTAGAGTGACAAGACTGTTTACAACGTGACGAGGGGAAGACATCAGAACAGTGTCTACTCAGATGGAGAAAGGGCTCGGCTTTGCTCGCACACAATTCAATTGCACAACTGAAAAGTCCACGAGGATCAATTGAAAAACCATTACAAACGGTAAAGATAACTCCGTGAAGTGACTGAGGGAAATAAAAAAAAAAAAAAAAAAAAAGGGAACAAAGCTGAGAGTCTGCCTCAGTACTACAACCACTCCCTGGAGGCCTGGATCCTATTCACAACGGGGACAAGAAGAACAAAGGTAACAAATATGTATGAGCCCACAAACAACACGTTGAATTGCTTCTCTGATATTCAAAAGGACCTTTGGATAAGTGGAATGGCAGACCCTATTTAAGATGAGAACACGATACCCTGAGAAGGGCAATTCTTGAATTAATCTCTACATTTCAGGCCACACTCATGGAATACCAAACGCATTTTTTTTCCCAGATAGATAGATAATCTGATTTTAAAGCAATCATTCAAAAACAGCCGGGGGAAAAAACCCTCAAAAAATGAGTAAATAAGGCAGAAGTAGTTCTGCCAGATATTCAAATGCATTTCGAGGCTGTAGCCAGGTGCGTGAGTAGATAGAAGCATGGGGGAAAACAAGGGGAGACCAGGAAAAAAAAAAAAATATATATATATATAGTAGCATGTGATAAAAATGGTGTTGTCTATTCTTAGAAAGAAAGCAATCATTCAATACATGTTGTTGAGGTCCCATTTTTCTTCCAGAAAAGCAAAACAAAACAAAATAAAAACTGAATCCATATCCCTACTTTAATTCATTGAATCAAAACAAGTTTTGGAGATTTAAACAACACAAAATAATGTAATTATTAGAGGAAAAATAAGAAACCTTTGTCTAAAATAGGAAACTTGTTTCTAAGTATGATACAAAATCAAATACTTCTGTAAGGCAAAAATGAAAAGCAAACAAAGTGAGAAAAATTTTTGTAATCCATATCATGGAAAAAAGATGGTTCCTGAACTGTGATGAAATCCTATCACTTAACCATTAAGGAAAGCAATCCGACAGTCAAAAGAAACGTGGAGGAGGCACATAAATTGATGGGTAATTTTAAAAAACATATGCTTGCAAAAGAATATATGAAAAGATGCTTGATTCACTCGTAATGAGTGATGTTAATGCAGTGTATGGTACTGTTTCCACCTGTCACAAGAAAATAAAGATCCCTCCTGATATAAGCCAGCCCAGAATGTGCAGACACACACACACACACACGCACACACACACACACATGCACGCACTGTGCTGGTGGGAACAAAAATGGATAAGAGCTCTCCAGAGCCACATTTGGCAAGATAAGTAGGTACATAGATAGGTATCTCAGATTTTAAAATGCACATGATTATCTTTGACTTAGAAGGTTCACTTCCAGGAATTCATATAACAGATATACAGATCATGTACGGACTGGTTCATTTATAAATATTAGCTCCAGCCCAATCCCTAATTGCAAAGAACCAAACAGCACTCCATGTTTGTCCATAAAGGACCGACCGGGTAAACTGAAGCACATTCAGAAAACAGAAACTTCACAGCTCTTTAAAAAGTGAGGGTGGAGACGTTAACCAAATTATTATTCAGAAAATTTCCTTCTGGTCTACCACATGTGCAAATAAACCAGGCATCTGCATAGGTTTATAAATGCATACAACATCTCCAAAAGAATCCCCCAAGAACTGGTAATAGTATTTGCCTATGAAGTGGGGACCTGGGTGACAGCAGGAAAGATGTAGAACTCTCAATAAAAATGATGACAATTATTACAAAAGTAAGAACAGCTAAGGTTTTCTAACATCCCTTTGTCAGCATCGCATATCTATCTCTCTCCATCTGCCATCTAATGAAACATCCATAATTTAACAGCGTCTCCATATTGTGAGGTAAGCACTTTAATTCTTTTACTTCCGTACATTTAGAGAAGTTCAATAGCCTGCCCCTGGTCACACACCCCTGGTTTCAGCTGGTTTCACACTAAAACATCTGTCTCTCGGGTGTCCCCAGCACAAGGGAGACAACGTGATAAATGTCCCTGAAGGTGTTCATGCACTAACCCCAGAGGCTGTGACCCAGTCAGCTGATCTTAAAGGAGGAAGGTTATTCTGGATCATCCCAGTTCACCCGGCGTAATTGCAAGTGGAAGGGAGAGGAAACGTCAGTGTCAGAGTGGCGTGAAGTTAGGAAGACCTTAGCAGCACGGCTGGGTCTGAAGACGGAGGCGGCCGTAAACCAAGGAATGCAGGTGGTCTGCAAAAGGCAAGGAAACTGATTTTCCTCCGGAGCCTCCAGGAGGAAATAGTCCTGCCAACTCCGTGATTCTGGCGCACTGAGACTCAGCTAGCGTTCGTCCACCACTGTGAGAGGATAACTTTGTGTTGTCTTGAGCTTCTGAGATGGATGCTTATTCCTTAAAGCAACAGGGAGTTAATATAGTGGAGAAGAACAGAAGAATGACTGCAGGAAGGTAAGAAGATGGTTGGGGCAGATGGGATTCAAACCCACTTCTCCCCTCTTGGAAGTCCCTTCCCGTGAGTTTCTATGAGATTTCATGCCGGACGCATGTGAGTCTCTGGCCAGGCCACCTGCAACCGCTCACATGGGCTCCTATGAGCCAGGCACAGTGCTTGGTTCTCAAGGTGCAGTCCCCCGACCAGCAGTGGTGGGTCACCCAAGAACGGGTTACATGAGCAAATTCTTAGACCCCTCGTCAGATGTCTGCAATCAGACATTCTAAGAGTGAAAACCAAAAATGTGGTTTAACAAGTCCTTGGAGTAATTTGGATGGGGTGGATGTTGGAGCACCACTGACTCAAGGCAGCTGTTGATTTAGCCTGAGCCCTGGCTCCCAAACATCACAGGACATTGGAATCACTGTGGGCTTTGGATGAAATCTCAATGCCCTGGTTGCACCTCAGACCAACTGAACTGGGATGATTCAATGTGGAAGGTAGGTATCAGCAAAATAAGCTGTTCCAATGGATATAGATTAACATCAGAAACTGTGTCCAATTAAAATGATGAGTTGAGTTCACACATCCCCCTTCTAGAGAATAAAATTATGTTCTCTCTTCAAAGGCCATTACAGCTAACTCTTGAGATAGTTTAAGGAAGGAACAATGACCCCTTGCTGTACCAACTTGTTGGATTATAAACACATTTGTTGAAAAATATTTTCTGCAAGCTTGTCAAATTCTAAGGTCTGTTTGTTTTTGAAAGCATAAAAATAAAAAAAAAAAAGGAGCCTATGCTTGCTGTTTTTGGTAACAGAATCATGCCTACGAGGATCTCAAAAAGGCTGTGAAATATGCAGATGTGGTCACAAGGAGTGCAGTGCAAGTGGAACTGTTGCTCGGAAAGAAATGCCAGCATCCCACAGACATATGCACGATCCCATCTGTGATTCTAAATTCGTGGCTCCTGAGAGGCTGGAGAGTTCCCAGAGATCAGGAGTGATGTGTGCAGTTACCCTTTCAGAAATACGGCAACCAGGAGCCCGGATACATCTACACTCCTGGAACTGGAGATAAGTGACATTCACCCCTGCTGAGACCCACCACCTGCGCGGATACCTTCTTCCCGAAACTCCCGAAACTCCGCTTTAAACAGAAAGCCTTCAGTGCCTTCAGCTTCTCCCACATGGCTGTGGATTATTAACTAACATGGTCCCAGGGTTGGAAGGTCCGAAAGGATCACGAAGTCCAGGATAATCCCTGGAAGCTCTGACAGGCAGGTCTCCATCCTCTGCTTGAATACTCACAGTGATCAGGAACTCACTACTTCCCAAGGCAGCCCATTTACATTTTTTTGCTCTATTTATTATTGATTATGTCATTATTGTCTCATTATTACTGTTTTTAATAGGAAGTTCTTCCTTATATGGACCTGAAACTGCTTCCCCTCACCCAGCTTCTACTTCTGCCTTCATCGGCCAGGTGAGGAGTGGAGTCAGTCGGACCAATATGTCCCTTGCGACCCCACAACTCCTCTTTACTCCAGCTAATATTCCCTCGCTTCCTTCAAGGCCAGGCAGTAGTAACTTCTTTGAGGCCATCTCAAAGGCCTTCGAACTGCTGAGAGTGGACAGCAAGACCCCGGAGACACTGGGGCTCCTCTGTGACCCAGCACATAAGCTTGATTTCTGTTGGCTTCCAGGAATGCCCAGAAGAACTTGGTTGAATTCAGATGATCATCGTCTTTAAAAATAATATATTTTCCCAATGCAGTTATATTAAAAAGTTTTAGTTAACTTTGTTCACTTTTTGTTTAAATTTTTCCTACATTTTCAGGAACTTTAAAAGAACTAGTTCACATACATCTAGAATTTAAGCCTCAGAATAAATACATGTTGGTCTGTTTCTAAAGGTGTTTTCACCACAACCACCACCAGAGGGCTCCCATATTTTGGTCCTTAGTGCTTGATTTATAATTTAAAGAATTAAGAAAATAAAGGAAATTGTAGAAATAGTCATCAAATTTAAACATAAGCTGTTACTGACACAAGATCTCGAACATTTTTAAAGATTTTCCCTTGTTTCCTAAACCCAACACGCCGTGTCCTCCTTGCACACACGTACATACTCAGGCACAGATTTAATCCATAAAGGAACAAATACTTAATAGCTCTTTATCCATAAATTTGCTTAAAATTATAGGATATGCTGTCTACATCTGTAGAAACCGCCACATGACTATTTTATGTGAAAGAGTGAATACTCTATTTTCAGAAACAGGAACCTATTGGGGGCCCTATCCAGAAGTTCGAGTGATGACAATTTGATGAAATGAATTTACCTATCAAACGGAAGACGATGAGTCCTTCCATCTGGGAAGCAAAGAGCGGAGGGAACACTCTTGTACATACTTGTGGTAAGTGAAATTCATAGATTATGAGAAAGTAGTTTTTAAAAAAAATGCAATTCCTTGGTGTGGGGAGGGGAGGGAGGGAGAGCCACAGGAGGGCGAGGAGATGAAGAAGAAGGGAGGGCATCCCATGGCAGAGACATGGAGTTCTGCAGAGGTGAGTGAAAGGTCCACACACACTAGGTCCATGCTCTGGGGCCAGAAGTAGATGGAAGGGCAGTGGGTGTGTACATGGAAGAATGAGGGGGGTGGTGGAAGCTTCTCTGAGGAGACATTTCTTCACCCACACGGAACCCTGGAATGCCTCAGGAGTCCAAGACACCAGATCCTTCTGAGATGTGAAGTGAGGAGGGGCTCACCCAGGAGACGCTGCCTGGATATCTCCAGGTCCTCCTTCCTTGCCCTGCATCCTCTGACCTCTCTTCTCCCACCCACTCAGGAACCTAAAGGTGTGTTCTCTAGCCTATAAGCAGAAACAGAATTTGGGGGTCGTTAAAAGCTAAGTGGGGAATTTTTTTAAGTTCATATAACAACAAGAAGGAGAAGTTGGAAGAAATGTGTGGGATATCAAACCACTATGACAATAAAATCTGGACAGCAAAAGAATAAAGACTTAAAACATCATCATCTCCATCCCGAAGGTCTGACCCCTGGATGATAAGAGTCCCAGCGTAGCGGAAGGTGGAAGAAGCAGGGAGGGAATCATCGAAGAAGCCGTACAAGACAGGTGCCTCACCATGAGGGACAGGAGTGTGGGCCCACAAGAGCCCACTAGAAGACCAGCCCCACGGATGAGACAAAGGAGGAACCAGACACATGCTGATAACATCATGGGATGTCAGGAAAGGAGAGAAGGGCCTAGATGTTTTCAAAGAGAAAAAAAGAAAACTAATTTACACCCAAAGGTCAGGAATCAGAATGACAACTACTCTGGAAGCTAAAAGACCATGGGGAAAATGAGTTCATATAAAAATTATTTTATATTTCTGAGAGAAAAAGTATTTTAGAACTTAAAGTCTTTTTTGCAAACAGTAGTTCTTCAAAATGCACTTCTCATGCACCCTTTCTTGGAAATGACTGGTTGGAGGTTGTGCCTCATTGAAAGGAGAAAGAAAGAGACAGCAGATGAAGAGGTAAGACTTAGGAAATGGGGAAGCAGCTTCTGGGGTGGTGAGGAGAACATAGGCAGATGCTGGCTGGGCTGCCCAAAGAGAGCAGCTCAGATGGGAAGCCAGTGTGGGTGCCAGGAGATGCCTCTGTGGGGGAATCAAGCCGGGCTGATCATCTACCTGCCAGATCTGACCAGGTGTGCTCTGGAGCGTGGAAGTCGTCACTGGGCAAAGCAGGGAGTTAATAATATATACAATGGAGTGTTATGCCTCCATCAGAAAGGAGGAATACCCAACTTTTGTAGCAACATGGACGGGACTGGAAGAGATTATGCTGAGTGAAATAAATCAAGGAGAGAGAGTCAATTATCATATGGTTTCACTTACTTGTGGAGCATAAGGAATAACACGGAGGACAATGGGTGAAGGAAAGGAAAAGTGAATTGGGGGAAATCGGAGGGGGAGACGAACCATGAGAGACTGTGGATTCTGAGAAACAAAATGAGCGTTTTGGAAGGGAGGGAGGTGGGGGGTTGGGAGAACCCGGTGATGGGTATTATGGAGGACATGTATTACATGGAGCACTGGGTGTGGTGCATAAACAATGAATTCTGGAACACTGAAAAAATAAAATTAAAAAAAAAAAAAACTTCAATACAAAAAAAAATGTCCATGCCTATGATGCATTGGCTAAAACTTTTTAATATACTAGAAGCAGTGACAGTGGTGGCCTCTATGGACAAAAATGGGGGGATGCTATATATGAGCTCTTTATAATGGGGTGACGCTGCAATTATTTGCACATGGTATCTGATTCTGAAGATAGCAGTGAGGTGTGTCTGGGTGGCTCAGGGGGTTCAGCAGCCGACTCCTGATTGCAGCTCAAGTCATGATCTCATGGTCATGGGATCAAGCCCCACCTGGGGTTCTGGGCTCAGCAGGGAGTCTGCTTGGGATTCTCTCTCTCTGCCCCTCAGAGAGCTGCTCATGCTCAGAATGAATGAATGAATAAAATCAATAAAAAGATTCTATTTATTTATTTGGCAGAGAGAGAGACAATGAGAGAGGGAACACAAGCAGTGGGAGTGGGAGAGGGAGAGGGAGAGGGAGAAGCAGGCTCCCCGCCAAGTAGGGAGCCTGATGTGGGGCTCGATCCCAGGACCCAGCGATCATGACCTGAGCTGAAGGCAGATGCCCAACGACTGAGCCACCGAGGTGCCCCTAAAATCTTTTAAAAATAGATTAGAAAATAAAAACTTTAAAAAAACAAGGAAAAAAAAACCCACCAGTGAAGGGTATGTACTCTATGGAAAAGTGTTTTAATAGGTTCTGTAGGAAAAGTAAATGTTATATAATAATGTAATCTCACATATTATCATAGGAAGAAACCTGGATAAATTTACTCCAACATGTCTGAAAATGTTCATTTCTGAGAAACAGGATGGTAGGAATCCCTCACTTTTTAATCATCATTCCTGTTTCTAAATGTTTTGCAGTGCATCTACCTTTGTTTTTTTTTTTTTGTTTTTACCTAAAAATGACAGAATTAATATAAATTTGCAATGAATAAAATAATGAAACCGATATATTTTATTTATTTCAGATTTAGCGGCTTTGTCACTTAATGCGGTACGGAGAGCTTTCCAACCAGTGAGAGTTTAGTAACTATGACAAAACTCCAGGGCTCTACCAGCCCATGAAGTCCGTGTTTCTGCCTCATCAGAAACACAACAACATGGAGCCAAATGTCTGAGAGCCTTGAACTCTAAAGTTGATGCCGGGGATAGGCTTACAACTATGTCCCACCAAAGCCCCAGGCACGCTTTGGTGCTTACTCCGGGGGCGGGGGCAGATCGGCTCCCTGAATAAAGGTGGCTGTCAGGATCCAAGAGCCTTCTGCTCCCTGGTCTCCATCAGGGTCAGCCCCGATTTGGCCCTGCCTGTCAGGGTCCCGTCGACCCTTCTTAGGGGTCCCATGGTTTGAGCCCAGCACTATGGCTCCTCTAAGTCACGATGCCTGAGGAGTTTCGGTTCTCTTTTAATTGGTAGGATTCATTTGAGGCCAACGAAAAGCTCATAATCTTAAACAAGCAGCCTCAGAACCCTGCAGAGGTAAGGAAAATCATTATGAATTATTTTGGTTTTGTTTAGCAACTCTGCTTTCATTATAGACATTCCACGGTTTTTCTTCCCTAGACTCTGGTTGTCATATTCGATTTTATCTCGCCGTTTCATTTCTGGTATTTTCCCTTTTGATGCATCAGAGGGGCTAAAACGTAATTGGTCAGGATCTATAAGTGGCAACTTTCTTTTCAGAGGTTTAGCTGAATCCACACAAACTGACCAATTAGCGGCAAATTACCCCAGCAATTGGAGCTCCTTGCTGTAGTTCTGACCTTATGTGACCAAAAGCTAGTTTATTTCATGTGCCAGAGACTGGAGCTCCTGTCAATGCTGCTGAACCACTCTGTGCCACAAGCAGGGACCAGCTGACTTAATGAGGTCAGGGCCAGGAGCCACTCCCTGTGACACAACTGAGGACAGTCTGCCCTCTTGCCACTGGCTAGTGAGTGGCAGATCTCAGCTGCCGTGATTTTTAACCCAGTGTTGGTGAAACAACCACACAGCGACTGTGTATGACCAGGGTCCTGGTCCTGATCCAATGGCTTCATGGGGATTAAATCACTAAAACAAACAGATGATCTGCGTGCTGCTTTTTCTTGCTTTTTCGATGGAGACAATGAGATCACACACTCCAGCTGCCCCAGGACACGCAGCTTAGCTTCCAGGTAACCTGGCCCCACAGCCCTGCAAAGCTACCCTCCCACCAGATCCTGGGCTTAGAGAGAGAAGAGACCTGTCCATCATTTCACCAACAGGGAAAGCCCGGAGGAGCAGAGACCGTCCAAGTCACCCCATCACCTGCGGTCCGGGGATAAAGCCGGATGAGAACTTGCTTTTCTGACCCTTACTCTCTGGGGCAGCTTTTAGTTCTGTGATGTCACTCAGATGGTGTCAAGGAAGTGAGTGTATCTGTGCATAAATATGGGGACACAGCACTCATCCGTTCTGAGATTTAGAACACAAGATTACATCGTGTTTCAAAACATATGTTTCTGAGGAGAAGGGTGTGAATTTGTTTCACATTGAATCATATTTTGCATTCACGAAGAGCTATTTAAAGCAATCCTGAAGTAAATCAGATTTTGAACTACAGGAAACTTTTGGGAAATCATCATCTTGTAAGCTATCAGGGTATCAGGTCTGATTTGCATCAATATGTTTAAGTTAACTGGAGAGACACATGTCTCTTGTTGTATTGGACATATTGCATCTCGAACAGAAAAAAAAAAAGAATGGTAGAACTTCATTTTGAAATAATTTTATCTTGGATTTTGAAATACCGGGTCTGTGGGAACTGGAAGACAGTTCCAAGTCAAACACAAGAATAGTGGATTGGGTTTCACTCATTAGTCTGTTTGGAAGGGGTGGTTTATTTGAGAGATGGTTAATTTTTATGTGTTGATGTGTTTTTGAATTAAAAAAAAACAAACAAGAAAACCAGGAGCCCCTAGGCTCATTTCTCAAAACAATTACATGCTATGCCTCCTATCCTGTCCCCGTCTAGAACTCTGGCTCTCCCCAGCTGTGTGCAGGAGGCGGAAGCTGGGTGCAGACTAACGTACGCCCCTGGGAAGGGACAAATGAGAAGGGGGAGAGCCCAGCTTCCCAATGCTTATTAGCACGAACACAGCAGTGAACCTGGTATTTTTGTTGCAAAGGTCATACCGGTCAGCCCTCACAGTGGGCTATGAGCCTATTTCCCAGCCAACCAGACCGTGCATATGGGGCACTAATTTATGGGAGCAGAAGTATCAGCGTCATTCTGGGGGAACAAAGGGGCCACTCACCAAACTGGCAGAGACATTGCTTATAAAGCAGCCATAGCTACTCAGTTTCCCTGCTGGCAAAACCACCAGCTAAGCTCAGTTCATGGATGGGAAATCGTCAGCCAACAGACACAGACACACAAAAGGACCTGTGCTCTCATCAGAGAGGCGCGTTCTTGCAGAACTACCGGTGACTAAGATTATATCAAATGTGCAATTTGAATATAATGAGACAAATATTGGGATTCGCTGTGAAACTTACTGAAGATCTCCCGCCATGACCGAGGAAAGGGGTTTTGAGTAAGATGTCCTCTGACAACCGAGCCGACCAACTAAGCAATAAGCTAGGGGTAAACCCTGGTGAGAACGAGGGCCCTGAAGTGAGGTGGGGTCTCCGGTAGGCAGATCACATATGGATCTCAGACAACTCTTTCAGGTGATGGGCTGAATTGTATCCCCCCAAATTGTATGTTGAAGCCCTAATTCCCACTACCTCAGAATGCGACTGTATTTGGAAATAGGGTCTTGAAAGAGGTGATTAAAACAAGGTCTCTGGTGTGGGCCCTAATCCAAGGACCAGTGTCCTTCTAAGAAGAGGACGTTAGGACACAGACACACACGAAGGGACAACCATGTGAGGACACAGGGAGAAATGGTGTCTAGGAGCCAAGCAGAGAGGCCTCCGGAGAATCCAGCCCTGCAGACACCTGGACTAGGGGCTTCTGGCTGCCAGAACCATGGGCAAGTATGTTTCTGTTGTTTCAGGCCCCGCCTGTGGTCCATCGTTATGGCGGCCTGAGCACACACACATCGACGCTCATCAAAGCAGACATACACACAAAGGTCCAGAAGATTCTAGATAACAGTCCGAGGATTCCCTTCACACGTTTCCAGGTGGCAGATACTATCCCATCCCATTGTTTTCTAACCTTTTTTTTAGTAGACAATGCTTACTTTTGTTCATCCCAAATATGAACAAACAGTTATAAACAAACATAAAATGGCTAAAAACGGAGCAGCAGCCACGGGAGCTGCCACCCCCTCCCCTTTCCACCGGGAGCCAGCACAGCCCCTGGGGCTCTGGCCGAGCAGCGCTTGAAAAATGCGGCTCCCATTCTGGTGCCTCACAAAGATCTAATATGTCAGCAAATTACCTCAGGTTTGCACATTATCATTAATCACAGTTGTCACGGGGGATGGTAGCATTCCCCCAGACATAATAAATAATGATGACCTTAAGGCTCCTGCAGCCAGAATGATGTGTGTGTGTGCGCGCACGTGCGTGTGCATGCGTGCGTGTCAAGGGGGTCCAAGTCCACAAAGACAGAGGGAGAAGTGCCTCTTGAGTCCGCTGAGGGTCCCTGCAAGAAGACCCCCTACCCCCAGGAAGGCCTGCAAACCCCCAGCGCCCGTGGGTCATCAGGCCCCAGGCCGGGCAGCCTCCAGCTTCTCTCTGCAGACTCTCAAGAGCGTCTGAAAATCTGCGTCGCTACAGAGAAAAAATGCCCATCAGCCCAAAGAGAAGAGGGCTTCAGTTACCACACCCGCCCAGGGTTCTGAGGAGCCCTGAAAGTTCTAGAAACGCCCGCAGCAGGGAGGCATTCTGCATCCCTCCTCCAGCAGGCCATGAACAATTAATGACCTGCTTCCTGACTTAGGGCGTGAGCACTGCCGTCAGCCCTTCTGGGACGCTCCTGAGTTCACTCTGTGTTTAAACCTTCCAACTCAGCTCTGACTTAGGTCTTAACATTCAGACCAGCGTCCTTCAGGAGGACGCGAGGGTGGGGCACTGCATCTTTGAGGGCTGACTGGCCCAGCAAGCAGATCCTTCCCTTGGACACTCTTAATTAAACGTGGCAGGGAAAGCTCCACTTAGGATAGGACTTGTGATCACGGGCGCGAGTCAGAAGCTCCTTCTCTCACCTTCTTGCTACTCTGCTTACTATTTGGATCACGTTACCCTCAAGTGCATCATCGTGTGTTCATTAACGAATGTGCTCACCGTTACATACATACAACTGTCCATTCAATCTGGGGAGTTGCAAGTTTCCTGGGTTTTTCATCCACTCCTGATTTTGTGGTGTAGTCCCACTATGCATTGTCAATTAATCACCCAACACCATAGGCTGCTTTGTTCCAGATCAGGCTTTATCTTTGTGGAAATGCTGTTTCAATGCCTGACGGGATGAGGAACCTCATAGGATGAGGAACCTTCTATTTCTACTGAAATGTCCCCAGTAGAAGGCACTTAGTCAAGATACATTAATAAATTTTAGAAAAACAATAGAGTATGGGAAAAGCAGTAGACTCTGAGTCTGAACATCAGCATGTGAAGCTGGACCTTTTTTTTTTTTTTTTAAAGATTTTTATTTATTTGACAGAGAGAGACACAGCGAGAAAGAGAACGCAAGCAGGGGGAGTGGGAGAGGGAGAAGCAGGCTTCCCACTGAGCAGGAGCCTGATGTGGGGCTCGATCCCAGGACCCTGGGATCATGACCTGAGCCTAAGGCGGCCACTAAACCGACTGAGCCATCCAGGTGTCCCAGCTTAAATATTTAGAAAATGCATCCAAAATGCCTAGCTAAGTGCCTGGCACAGAGTAACAATGTAGAATGATAATATTGAGGAGGAGGAGCACTGATGACTATAACACTTGATGTTTGTAGACATGATGATTGTAAACATTTAATAAAATGTGGGGTTAAATAGAGTTTACTCACAACTTTGTCAGCTACAGTGTGTGTGGACTAACTGACCAAAGAGCTTTTAAGTGTTTACAGAGGTCAGAGCTAGACGATCAATTCATGATGAATGGGGAAGCAAACTTGACGGGAAGTTCAGAGCGGGCAGCTAGAAAATTTACCTCCTCACCTGCATCAGAGGCCAGGGTTTTGACAAAATCCATATTTGTTTGTTTGTTTGTTTACTTACTTATAAATATATTATCTTTAAGTTCAAATCAAAAAGCAATATATTTTCATTGCAACTAGTGAATCGTTAAACACTACATCAGGATCTAATGATGTGCTATGTGTTGGCTAACTGAATGTAAAATACATATATCTATAAAATATATAAAAATATATACATGTATATATTCAAACCTCATTGACACATACGCATTAAAAGGAATATGAAAATAATCCCTTTCACTTAACAGTCTAAAAAAAATGAAGTAATTCACAGCCTGCCATGTGAAAAGCTCCAACCTGAACTAATGAAAGTTAAAACCAAAAAAGGAATGGGGGAAAAAAGGGATCCCATATAAGGAGGAGGAAGAGAGCAGGGTTGGGGGTGATAATGGGTGAGGGGAAGGGGAAAGAGGTGAAAAAAGTTAAAAAACAAAACAAAACTTGATAATAGCTAAAACGGTATTTATCTGCTAGTTTTCTTTGCTCCAGAACTTTGTACTTCCTCTGATTTTCAACACTGGCATTCCAAAGGAATGTTTAATTTTCATTAATGCCTATGAATGGCCTAGGATTATTTCCATCATATGTACTTACATCCTTTCCAACAAACTTACCCATTAGAAGGAGCATTCAAAACTTAATGTTTCACTTTTTTCTCTGTTTTGGAAGGAAATGATAACCCACCATACTTAGTGTATTCGGTTAGAGCACAAATGTGTAATTATGTTAGAATTTTATCAAAATTGTATAATTAATTTAAAATCCAAACATATTTCCATTTAAACTGTTAAAACTGTATTCAGTATTTTTCTAATTTTTTTTAGTTTTGCATGGAGCCTAATGTGGGGCTTAAACTTACAACCCTGAGATCAAGACCTAAGCTGAGATCAAGCCTCAGACACTTAACCAACTGAGCCATCCAGGCAGCCCTATATTCAATATTTTAAAAGATACAAATGATCCATTTTCTACATTGATATTTTTCTGCATTATTTTTTAAACTTGCTAGTAAAGTGTAATATACTTAAAGAATACATTTCTTTTAAGTGACGAGTTCAATTGGATTTTCACCAACTGACCCACCCATGTGAGAAATACTTAAGTCAAGAAGCAGTAACGACCAGCACTCCTGAGGACCCCTCCTCCAACCTTATGCCTTTGTGCGGATCACCCTCCAAGGTAACCCATTCCCTGACTTCTAACAACATAGGTTACTTTTGTCTATTTTTGAACTTTATATACATAGAACCACACAGTACTTATCCTTTTGTGCCCTGTTTCCTTCACTCAGCATTGCCCTTGTGAGATTCATCTGCTTTGTGTGTAGTTAGTTGGGGGCCCCTCATCCTTGTTTCTATGTTAAGTATTACGTATTGTGTGAACATGCCTTGATTCCTCTCCATTCAGCTTTTTGGGGAATTCAGGTGGCTTCCTGTTTGGGAGTCTTATGAAGAATACAGCAAAGAACATTCTAGTCCCTGTGCATGGTGAACAGAAGTGAGTATTTCTATTAGGGGCGTACTTGGATGGGGAATGGCTTTGTCAGAAGTCAGCATATGACCGGCTTTATATGATACTGATAGTTTTCCATAGTGGTTGTACTTGTTTCACTTTTTATGTGCCAACTAAATGAGCAAACTACAAAAAATGTTCTTTCGTACTAAAATTATGGCCATTTCTTTGTTATATACAATCTTCAAAATATATAGAACATCTTAAAAAGTCAATTCGTGGCAATAAGGCAGATTTATAATTTCAGGTGTTAAACAGATTTTGAACAAAAACTATATATCTAAAAACACTGATTATTATTATTGTATCATCACTTCCACAAAATACAACTAATACTTCCACAAAATACAACAATATAACACATAGTAATGGAACCCCTTCTAGGCACCACTCCCTGTGCTTCCCGCTTTACCGCAATAATGTGTTATTCTCTCAATAAGTGTCTGGGTTCTACTATTGTCCCCCAAAATTTTCCATGATGAAACCAGATATACAGAAAACGGTATGGATGTTCCTCAAAAAAATAACATAGAAATACTATATGGCTCAGTGCACTACTGGGTAATTACCAGAAGAAATCAAGGGCACTGATTTGAAAAGACATAGGCACCCCTGTGTTTATTGCAGCATTATTTAAATTAGCTAAGATATGGACGCAACCCAATAAATATCCACTGATAGAGGAATGCATAAAGAAGATGTGGTATATATAATGGAATATTACTCAGCCTCAGCCATAAAAAAGAAAAATGAGAGCTTGCCATTTGCAACAATGTGGATGGACCCAGAGGTGTCCTATGCTGAGTAAGTCAGACAGAAAAAGACAGCATATGATTTCATTTAAATGTGGAGTATAAGAAACAAAACAAATAAATAAACAAAAAACTGAAACAGACTCATAAATATGGACAAAAACTGGTGGTTGCCAGAGGGGTGGGGGGCTGGGGGATTAAATGGGTGAAGGGAGAGTAAGAGGTACAAACTTCCAGTTATAAAATAGATAAATCATGGGGATGAAAAATATTGCATAGGACTATAGTCAGTAATACTGTAATAGCATTGTATGGTGACAGATGATAATGATACTTATCATGGTGAGTGTAGCATAATGTATAGACTATCAAATCACTATGTTGCACACCTGAAACTAATATAACATTGTATGTCAACTACACTGCAACAGAAATTTTTTGTTTTGTTTTTTTAAATAGTTTTATTTTGAATGGAAGCAACAAATTTCTTTAAAAAAATTCACTTAGTGAAAACCATAAAATCTAATGCGTATTTTTATCACAAAACTTCCCATGACATATATATTTTGGGGGATTGACAAACTTTTATCAAGATGCCTGGTATTTCTTTTCTTTTTTTTTTTTTTTTTTTTTTTTTTTGTGTCATGTTAGTCCCCACACAGTTCATCATTAGTTTTTGATGCAGTGTTCCACGATTCATTGTTTGCATATAACACCCAGTGCTCTATGCAATCCATGCCCTCCTTAATATCCACAACCAGGCCCACCCATCCCATCACCTCCCCTCTCTTCTAAAACTCTCTGTTTGTTTCCTGGAGTCCATAGTATCTCATGCTTCATCTCCCCCACTGGTACCCCCCTCTTCATTTTTCCCTTCTCCTAGTGTTCTCCGTGTTATTCCTTATGCTCTACAAGTAAGTGAAACCATATGATAATTGACTCTCTCTGCTTGACTTATTTCACTCAGCATAATCTCCTCCAGTCCCATCCATGCTGATGCAAAAGTTGGGTATTCATCCTTTCTGATGGCTGAGTAATGTTTTAAGAAGATGCATTTTTAGCCGTTAGAGAAATTCTTTCTCTCTCATATATCCCATATTAAAACATGTCTGGTTATATAATATGTATGATTTTGATGGCAGGAATTTGGCACTGTTGTTGCTGAAAACAACTAAGGTAGGGTCCAGGGCTACACTGCGTTATTATTCCAGAGCAATGTGCCGTATAATTTGAGGGCAAAAATTTACAGCAATGCATACAGAAGTGTGTACACTAGGAAGGCCACCACTAATCTGCACAGACTTTGGATAACTGGACCTTGAAGATGATATCGGTTCGAGGACAGAGAACATTCTAGATAGTAACATCTGTATATTTTTCCTCTAATACCATTGGAAAACGTTTTAGTCAACCTACCACATAAACGGATTTGGAAAAGAGTTAACAATGTCTATTCACCAAGGGAAAAAAATAAATTATTTTCAAGCTATCAAATTCACTTTTAACAAAAGTCTTGCTCAGGAACACGGAAATATACTCAAATATCCAATATTATTCAGTATTGGTGTAAATGCCCAAAATAATCCAACAAAACTACAAGAGTATGATTTTCTTCCATTTTAAAAAAATGTACAATAGAACCAGAACCACATTCAGTAGTGCAAACAGTAAATTATGACAATAAGAAGGACTATCTTAACTCACGTCACTTCTTTAGAATTGGGGTTTGGGGTCACCAAAACTGACTTCCCCGAGAGGCTGACACGATGGGAATCAGGTTCCTCGGAGGGAGGCAGCTGAGAGAGGAAACTGAGCAGTCATGAAGCTGCCAGCAAATGAATCACAGAGCCAGAACCAGGAGCCACTGCCCTGACTTCTGATACAAAGCTGTCCCCTCACCCGGTGTGTCCATTCCTGAGCCCCCTGTTGAGCAGGAAACAAGAAATCTCAGAAGTCGCTGAAGTCACTCTAATTATTATTAGAGCCACACAACTCCCATGCGAAGAACAAGAAAGCCCTCTCTTCTGCCTGTGAGCCTATCTATGGCTCACCACCACCCTTTGGTGGCCACGCTTACACAGAAGTGAAGATCAGTCCTAGTCTCTTCATTCACGTAAGTGAATTTCTTCCTATTCTCTCTTAATTTCATGTGGCCATTCTCACCAGTATTCTACACATAACTACTGCATACATATCCACTCTGTGAAGCAGCTTTTCTAATAGATTCTTAATTTTATACACTTAGAGCTATAGGAGAACACCATTAAATTGGGCCCATTTTCTTTGAACACATTTAACTCCAAAATAGTAAGACTAACAATTGCTTTTGTCACATATGGGTGCTTCACACTGGCCTTTCTTTCTTCTCCAGGTTCAACTTTTTTTTTTCCTTCTGTTTTCCCTTTCTTTCTTTCTTTCTTTCTTTCTTTCTTTCTTTCTTTCTTTCTTTCTCTTTCTTTCTTCTTTCTTTCTTTTTTTCTTTCTTTTTTTTTTTAAGTAGAGAATTGCTCAGAATTTTCCCTCACTACAGCTCAAGCATCACTTGAAACAATTTCATGTTTTTGAAATTGGACGAAAGGAAAACTTTATTGGTTTTGAGAAGAAAGACCAGAGAAATCACGGCATTTTCCCATTCTCTGAAGCCACGTTAAAAAGAATTAGAGCAAAAAGTAGCCCAGGGTCCCCGAGCTTGGGTCCGACAGGAGGACAATCAATGACCTGCTTCTACAATTTGTGATTCCCTTTGTTCACATCCTGTGTGAGGCCCCTGTGATTTTTCCCAAAGCATTTTAGCAAGACAATATCTAAGCCTCAGCTTAGTGCCACAACACTTGCAGAGGTGTGAGGCAGAGAAGAATGGAGGCACAGGGTGCCTTGCTTCTAACAGACAGTGCTTGAAAATGAGGTGATGATACTCCGGATACTATCAGAGAGACTAATGACATGCAGCCTGCCTAATTGTGAAAATATAATTAAGGGAACGCTGCTGTCCTGCAGATAGGATTATTTTCAAAAACACATCTGACTGGCTTGTTACACATTGGTCGACTCTGTCAGTGAAAGACAGCTCACAAAATTGGACAATGAATTAGTTGACTAAAATAACACATGATTCTTTTTTTGTTTCTAGATTACAAACATAATAAAATGTAGTTTTGTGGAAAAGCAAACACACATGTGCAGAAACACATAAGGACAAATTCTGAAAGATTTTGTGTAACGTAAAATCAATTATCTATCTAAAAATTGCTAAATAGCAATTTTCTATCTAAAAATATCCAAGTGTTTCACTGCTCTGAGGTTCTACTTTAATTCAATTTTGATTCTATTTGCAAAGTAAAAAGGGAAGAATAATTTATTAGGAGCCTGTTCATATAAGCATGGTCTTAGCCATTTAAAATATTGCCACTATTTTTTGTTTTAAGAGAAAAATGAAGCTAAATGGGCCAAAGTGACTTAAGTGTTAACTGGGTTTGGTTTTACTGTCATTGACCTAAACAGTTTGGCAAGAAATTACAATGGGAATTACATCTTTATCAGCTACTTTCCATAAATATTGTACTGTGTGGATTGACAAGCCATGATGACCTCACCCAATTAAACAACTATGAAAATTTTATCCTTAATAACATGTTATTTTCCTACATAATAGAGGCATACTATAATTAAACATACACAATAAAACTGCTTATGCTGTTTATCAGACACATTTTTGTATAATTCATTTAGCAACTATGAATGTCCAGAATAAATACGGATTACTATTTTTCCATTGAAAGTCTCATCTCTGGGTTGGGTATGAAAGCTTTTCTGCTTTCCTTATCATTTTAATAATAGAGCTGAAACACACTTCGGTCACCCTATCAAAGACAGGTCTTGAGTACCGGGAAACTTTCCGTGAAAAGGAGTTTCATGACTGTGGTTCTTTTAAAATTTGAATGGGAAATTTAAACATTAGGTATTTAAGCACGCATCCCTTTCCCTATCAAGGCACCAAGCAAGCACTTTTTATTTTTCCAGGAATCAGGCTATTTTAATCTCAATATTTCTGTAACTCCCCAATATTTATGAATTATTAATTCTATGGAGTAGGAGGGCTCCTAGTGGATGGTGGATTTGGCGTGATTCTTGCTTTTAAGAATGTCCCAACCCCACAAGGTCTTCTGACCTTCAACAGGCATCCTACCTATTGGCAGACCAAATCTCATGGCACAATGAATGGTCAGGTCCAATATTTCATCAATTCAAGTATGCTGTCAGGAAAAATTGTGAGGAATTAAAATGGGCAAGAAATGATTAAATGAGCTTTGGGTGTCTTATCTCATTCACCCGCCTTGGCTGTCCGTACCTTTGCTTGCCTGTGAGTAGGTTTCTACAACTCCAAAGAGGAAGACACGACTAGAAGACAGAAATACAAACATTCTCTGTCTGTTCATGGAGGTGCAGGAGAGTTTGTTCTGTAGAAAATACAAATCCTGTGAGTCAAATCCCTAACTGAACCAGTTTACCCCTTACTGGCTCGCTCATTTATAAATAAGTTAAGTAAAATCTCTGACTCATGTTCATGTTTGTGTGAATGCCATGATTTTACCTGCTAGAAAAAAACACTTTGATGGAGTTTGTGAGTAGCTTTTTGCTCTGCTTTCCTGCTGGCCACATCCCCTTTATAGCTGACCTTTCCCCATCTCATATGACACCAAGCATGACACACAGATTTCCCTGAAAACTACTCACTGAAGGCTACTGTGGTTACCTGGCTTTATTTAGGAGTCTGGAGATGCAGTATAAAAAGGGTCCCATGACTGTGTGAGATGACATTTTAAAGTTTATGTTTTTGCCTTGAAACGCACACAGAGATCTTGTGCTCTGACTTATAATACAGCAGAGTTTTAGTTTTAAAATGAACACTTGCATTTCCATGGAGTACTGGTATACCAGGAGACCGGGCAGTTCTTCCTTTCCAGCTCCTCCTTCTCCTTCACCTCCTCCTCCTCCTCCTCCTCCTCCTCCTCCTCCTCCTCCTTCTTCTTTTTAAAGATTTTATTTATTTACTTACTTGAGTGAGAGTGAGAGAAACAGAAAGAGAGAACAAGAGAGGGGGTGGAGGGCAGAGGGAGAGGGAGAAGCAGAATCCCCACTGAGCAGAGACCCTGATGCAGGGCTGGATCCCATGACTTGAGCCTAAGGCAGACACATAACCAACTGACTCACCCAGGTGCCCCACCACCCCCTCTTTCCAGCTTCTCACATCTGCTGAGCAGCAAAAGAGCCTGCAGCCCTTGTGCTCTTGTGCTCAGTAGCAGTCATCAAGCAGTGCTTGAAATAAGCTAACGTCAGGGCGGACATCTGTGCAGCAGCTGCACCCCTGTGGGCTCCTCTGAGCTCCTACTTTGCTCCTTACTGTGTTTCTGCTCCTTCTGAAGCACCTGACCCCGGCTTGATGGCATCAGCACTT
The DNA here is from genome assembly GCF_010015895.1 of Lontra canadensis. NCBI lineage: Eukaryota > Metazoa > Chordata > Mammalia > Carnivora > Mustelidae > Lontra > Lontra canadensis. The sequence continues at coordinate 4,891,909 of NW_022631023.1, read as the reverse complement.
GCTTTAGTGACCAGGCTTGTCCTCACTTTCTCTTCCCAGGAGGAGACAGCACAGGTGACGGGGAGGCTCCAAGTGCTTGCCACATGAGAGGATGAAGTCAGAGGGAGCTCTCCCCTGCCTGAGACACAGGATCTTCAGCACAAAGTCTCAATCCCTTCCATGTACCCTTTTGGGGGACTCTAATTCTTAGTTCTTGCTTTTCTACTGCCACCTGAAGAACAGTTGACATGGCGGGGGGTGCAAGAAAGCACAAGCCAGAACCTACTCTCCACGTGCACTGAAGTAAGGTCAAGTGTCCTGGGGTCCAAGAAACTGAGGAAATGCGTAGAGCTTGGAGTATTATTCAGCCTTAAAAGGAATGAAGCACAACATGGGTGAGTCTGGATGCTGGGTGCTAAGCAAAAGAGGCAACAAAGGAGAACAGACACTGTTCGACTCTGTGTGTAGGAAATATCTGGTACAGATAAACCTGTAAAGACAGAATACAGAACAATGGTTGCCATGGCCAGGGTGGGGAGGGATGGGTGCCCATATGATGGATGTTCCAGTGCCACTGCATCATTTGGTTAAAAACAATCAATTGTGTGTTAGGTCAGTTCCACCTCAATAATAAAAAAATAAAGTGGAAAAAAATTGAAATAATGTCAAGATGAGAGAGATCTCTCCATCTCCCCCTTCTTCTCTCCCTCCCATCTTTCCTCTATCTCCCTGTCATGTGTGCACATGTGCGTTCCCTCTCTCTCTCTCTCTCTCTCTCCATGTAAAAGTAAGCATGCCAGGTAGCCTTATGACTTACCAGGTAAAGTGCCCTATGGTAGGTTTGGGTGTTTGGGGTTTTGCACAAGGCAAGGCTGGAGGGGAATAACAACCCTTGGAAACTGGAAGCCACCAGGCAGTGTGGACTTTCCTTCAGAGCTATGGGGAGCCTCCCAAATGTTTTCAACAGAGGAATTACATGAACATATTTGAACTTCAGCAAAGTCAGAATGACTGCAGAGTAGGAGGTCCACTGGAAGGGAACCAGACTGGAGGCAAAGATATTGTGCGAATGTTAATGATAGGAGACAGAGAACCAAGCCTGTGGCCATGAGGCTGGGCAGTTTCTGGAGATCTTCTAGACGGACCCTGTGGAGAGCTGTGAGGGAGGGGACAGAAGTTTCCAGAGAGCCACCCAGGCTCAGGGGACTGAGAAGAATGGATGCTTTTGGCATTCAAGGTACGAGAAAATTGGGGGAGCAGAGCCTTGGGGAGCAGATGGGCTGCCACCGCCGATGTGGTCGAAGTCTGAAGTCCAAGCCCGTGTGCACCCTGGACCAGCACTTCTCAAACTCCTGCCCATGCACCCTTGTTCATCTCAGGAAACACAGACTCTGATTCAGGATGTCTGGAAGTTTCTGCCTCTTGAACTAGCTCCCAGGTGATGCTGATGTTGCTGGTCCAGGGACCAGATTCAGATTAAGGCTCCAGATTCATCTAAACCTTCCTCTTGTTAGGCACCTGTCCTCAGTGAACCTATCCTGCACCCCGCGAGAATGTTTTCTCTCCCTCCCCACAGCTGGAACAGCAACAGTGGCCTGTGGTGAAGACACACAACTTTGTTGAGAGAACCAGGGCCCAGAACAAAGTCCTCCCTTCCTGTACTCCTGTTTCCACAACGAGGGATACTGCTGCTGCTGAGGCAGAGCCAAAGGTGCTGAGAGGTCTCCATGGAGACCAGGGCTCCTCCCCATCCTGGGGACCAGGGAGAAGGGGATTTGGCTGCTGTTAACTATTATTTGGGCACTCAGTCTTGTCCAAGTTTCCCTGTCAGCATGATTGCTTGACAGTTTGGGGGGAAAAAAAAAGACAAAAACCCCTTGGCTCTCAGGTTTGACTCTGCTGCATTGGACGGGGAGGGATAAGGTTTTTAATCCAATTCTGGCTTCATAGACACCAAAAATCACATGCACATCAAGAAGAGGAGAAAGCCTTCAGCCCAAAAAGACAGGAAAGGTAAATTATCCTGCAATGGATACCATGCTGACGAGGATTCCCTTCAAGGATTACTGCCCGAAAACCTCTAACCTGAAAGGAAGAGGGAATGATTCTGACTATAGCTTCAGCAGAGAAAAGGAAAACCTTAATTTTATTATTCTCTGCTCCAACTCCCATGCACACCCAAAGATTAACAAGATGGTTTGTTGTCCCTTGGTTTCATTTCCAGAATCATCCGCAGCAAACACAATTTAAATTCTATATATCTCCCCACCAAAAGGCAACAAAGACACGTTCAGGAGAGTTCACGGATATTTGAAAGAAAATTCAGAGCGATTTGCCAGCTATGTGCAGAGAATATTCTATGAGATTCTACCACACTATGCTATACTCACATGTAACTGGGTAGTCAAAAACCACAACCCACTCTTCTCTAGATGTACACCTGAAAAAATAATGCCATAAAATATACATAAAGAAAAAAATCTTCCATCTCCTAAATTTTGGAGATGTCAAAAAGATAGAAGGTACATTGTTTCAACCAGGATACAATGTGAGATTCTGTAGGTCTGTCTGATTTGCTAAGAGCAGTGTTGTGCATGATAAATGTAGCTTGCTTTAAAAACAAACAAACAAACAAACAACAACAACAACAACAACAAACAGGTCTACAGTTGGAGTCTAGGCATTTTCATTTTTTACCTAACTAATCCCCCATTGTGTGGTTCCATTACGTGGATCTTAACACCATGACTTTCCCACTTTGAGGCCAATGGTGTACCGCCCAGCTCCTGGTCAGGACGTACTGAGAATGGTGAGTAAAGAGGGAGGAAGGAAAGGGCAGGGGTGTCCTCGGGCATGACCCCCCCCCACACTGCCCCATCCCTCACTTTACCACCACCACATTGCTGAGAAAAGACCTGAGCTCTATCTGGAATTCTTCATCTCCAGAGGAATACAAGCATGTGGATGTCCCAGAGGAACTAGACGGGTGGACTAGTGTAGGACTTGGATGTGCCCTCAATCTCCTTTCTTTGCTCTCCTCTTGGCCCAGGACTCTTGGCGACAGCCCTGGGATTATGTACATCTCAAGTGTAATTCTCTTAGAAGAATCGATATTTTCTAGTGAAAAATCTATTTTTCTATTTGACAGTAAATGATTCAGAGCATTGGGGAGTCATCGTTAATTGAGATCTTTCTCTCGCATCTCATATCCAGGTCATCAGCAAATGCCATTCATTCAGAGTAAGCCAGGAACGTGATCCCTTCTGCCCACTTCTTTGCTGACCCTGCCATGCTGTCCTGTACTTCCAGGACCCCTTCTCACAGTCCTCTTGCTTCCAGTCTTGACCACCCCCATCCCTACAACTGTCTTTTCTCAACTCCACAGCTACGGTAGTTTCTAAAACAGAAGTCAACCCTCTGCTTGAATTCCTGCAGTGCCACAAAGATCCTACAGGGCTGCAATGCCCTATGAGGCCCGGCCCTCCCTTTCCTCTCTGAGCTACCTGTCACCCTCCTACTTCCGCCCCATGCTGGCGTCTGTGCTGTTTATACAACATGCTTGTCACATCCTGGCTCTTAAATCTTGCCTCGATTTCTCTTTTCTCTCAACTACTTTTTTGCCAGCTACCTCTCCTGTTTGTGTTGTCTCAAGTACCACTTTCTCAGTGATGCCCATTGTGACCACCTGCCCTGTCCAACACAGCCACCTGCTGAGGTCTAGGGGTCATTCCAGCTCTCCTTCTCAGCTCTGTGCAGTTAATTCTCCTATGGTACTTATCTCCTCCCAACACACAGCGTCATCTGCATGCCAATGGTGTTTCACGGAGATACCCTTTCTCCAGGCAGAAGTCACAGGAGTGAAGATTTTTGTCTGTTTCATTCACTAAAGTGTCCCAGATAACTAGAACAGAGTATCATGTTTAATAGGCATTCAACAGTGTCTTTTGAATAAATCAAGGTTTTTTCTTTTCATTGATTTAAGAAAAAAATATTATTCCAGATCTTGAATCATTGGTAAATTCCATTTTACAATGCATAAATTATTAGGTCTAGATTACACATAATGATGATCAGTTCCATTTAAATTAAAAACTTAGTTTGCTTTGTATTTGTATGCCTTGAATAAGCGTGCAGGTCAGTGAAGGACAATTATATGAAAATAAGAATGGGAGAATAACTGAGCATAAGGCTTACTTCTCATGCCCAGAACTGAAGGCTCCCAGCTGCTCTGATCCCTCACCTTCGTTTGCATGGCTTTTAATGGCAGGATATATTTTTCCTTCATGCCCTGCCATTGCATGTCAGTGAGGGTTCCCCTTGCCACTCACATAGGGTACGGAAGCTCAAACAGGCACAGTACAGGGTCCCCAAGTCAGCTGCCTTTAGATCAAAACCATGGGGCATCCAGTGCCCATGAGATAATAGTAATATTTCAATTAGAAGGCAATCATTCTCTTTACGTGGGAGCACATTTGAATGGTGTACTTCCAACTGGTCTTTCTGCAGTGAGCGTTTAACTAATTTATTCTCCATGACTGAATAAACATAAACAATCCAAACCATGCTTTCAAAATTTGCCACAGTTAGCACTTATTATATATGTCACTCTTCTCTTTCGCTCAGCAGAAATTCAACATTGCACACTTGTGCTCCAAGGAGCTCAGATCTAAAGATAATGAGGATATTTGCTTTCCATAAAAATCAGGTATATACATTTGCCTTTGCACCTCTCTGTGTCACTAAACAGAAGCTTATTTCTAACATGGATTTTCAGCTACTCTGGGGAAATTCCACCAAGCTCTGTCAAAGTGCCGCTGATTTTCAAACTTCTGCACTTGTGAAATGTGAATGGATAGATCTTCAAGGAGAGAATCTGTGGTGTGTCATCCAATGTACTCATAAAGGTGAGCCCAGGGTAGGACAAATAACACAGTGTCAAGAACGTGTGTGGGCTTTGACGTCGGTCTTGGGTTTGATCCAGTGGGACTCAAACTTGTTTGGCCTCAGTTTGTAAAATGGGATTAATAGCAACACTTGGTTATTATTGGGTTTCCTAAATGCTCAGCACAGAGCCCCTGTTCACAGTGGGGGTTAGGAAATATCAGCTATGGTTATCACAAGGACTGATGTGACCACTATTAGATGGTGTTCTGATCCTACCATTATTGACCTTGGAAAGTTGACCCTACCTCAGTGGGCCTCAGGTTTGTTTTGGCTTGTTTTGTTTATGTTCAGTTAGCCACCATAAAAAAAGTAGAGATAATGCCCATCTGCTATGTATGACCGCTATGACGATGAAGCAAACTAAGGCATATAAAGAGCTGAATGGAGTGAAGGCCCATGGGAGAAGGTTCAGAGGCAGAGGGTCTTGACTTCCCTAACTCTTTACACAAGGCTATTTTGGACACAATTTCTGTAAGACCAGAAGAAAATTAGTAAAAATTGATTGAGACGGTCAAGAAACAGCTCTCTACCACTGTTCAGAATTTATAAGCAGATCTCTAATAAATTATATTTTAAGATGATCAATACCTATATTGCAATATAAAATATTTTATATAGGTATCCATCACCAGTATTGAGAGAAGATAAATATTAAAAGGAGAATAAATAAACACTATAGCAATTCTCAAATAGAATTTTAGAATCCACATAATGCCCAAACCTGTCAAAAGAGGGGAGATTAATTAGAGCACACGAGCACTTCTCATTGTAACAAGATGATATGCAGTCCATTCTGCACCAAGGAAGGAGCTGGGACTCTACACAGAACATCATCAGGATGTGTAATAATTCCAGGAAAAAAATAGCTGGGAATAAAACAGATCAACTCAATTAAATGAGATCAACTAAATATACCTAAGCTAGAAAACAGACTACAGTGAAATTCACATATAGATACTTGCAAACTATGAAAGATTGAGAAGAAACTCTTCTACGTGTTTATGTAATCATACGGCATGAGAGAGGCAAACACAATATGGCAGATCTGGAGAAAGCTGCTGAGGAATCCCGACCCAACAATACAAGTGATTCGAGCCTCCAAATTTATCAGGGCTGGAGAATTTTGACAAGACCAGTCCACCTCTTTATTGACTGCTCTCCTGACCTTTTACCACCTTGTGGAATACTCAATGTAAAACCAAATGCAACCAAACAAACTTCTAGAGCCCTCCTACATATGTGATGATAGTAGCTAAAACCTTCTAATTTGGGCCAACTCTAAATAGAAGATCCTTGCTCTTAATTAAGAATCCACCCACTGGCCTGGTGTATGTCTTTCCTACTGTGTGGGATCAGCCATGCTTCAAGATGCCTGCTAATTCACCGTGAAAGTTTAGAGAAATAATTTGGGGATTTAGCTATTTATCTGTTGCTTTTCTCCCAACCACATCTGAAACAATTGTGTCAAAGGAGCAGAAATGCAATTAAAATTAGCAAATATTTCTTGAAAACCTCCTAGAGTCATCTGAGTTCTGAGCCAGGAGGAATTGCTGAACACCATTTTGGGGGAAGAGAACTCTAGCACAGTGAGGGACAAGAAGGAAGGCGGGGTTGCAGGAAAGAACAGTCGAGACAAGATGTGAGTTGTCTGCTAGTTTTTTCTTTTCACTTACTCAACATTTTGATTTCTGGATTTTCTGAAGAAACTCCCTTAAAAACACAGGTTCTATAAACACAGGATTTATGGTTTTGTTCTGTGGGGGACATGGGCATTCTAGTGATAAATTGCCTTTTTCCACAGAGCTTACTTTTTTTTTTTCCCCTGGCTGGTTAAGATCTCTATTTCCATTCATTCTTCCAGGAAATTTTTGGGAGCAGATATCCATTTTATAATGCAGAGTAAGTGTCCACCAGGACCTCATCATCTGAATGGTGCAGCCAGAATGCCAACTTTGCCATTTTCTTCCCAAATCTTTTTTTCTTTTTCTTTCCAATTCATGATTTCATGATCACACATCATACACTTGACCTTGGATATGTATCACATAGGCTTTACTGTATTAAGTTACAGCAGGGAAGAGATGGCACCCTAGGCTCAGTAATTTGAAGAGAATCTTAAAAAGGAGTTGGTGGGAGATAAAATACATTGTTGGCACTTTTCTGCCTTTCCATCTCCCACTGGTGCCTCGCATTAGCTGAATCCAATGGGAAGCCAGTGATCAGGGAGTCCATTAATGCATCTAGCCACTGGGGTCCCAAAGCAGGATGGAGATAGGTGACAAAGTGGACCTGGAGAGGCATATGGAAAGTGTACAGCCAAGGATGCTCTTCCCAAGCGGAGCAAAGTCAAAGAGAATGGTGGTTGCAAGGACATTCAACACAACCTCTTGCTACTACTGCAGCAATGATTCTTCACAATCTAGAGATAATGAGTCAATAACCTTTTCTTTGTAGGACTGCCAGATTTAGCTAACAGAAATGCAGGGCACCAGTTAAACCTGAATTTTGGATTACATGTAATTTTGAGTGTAAGTATTTGGGATTTGCTTAGACTAACATTATTTACTAGTTGTCAGAAATTCATATTTAACTGAGCATCCCATATTTAATCTGACAGCCCTATGTCTTTGTGTAAAGTTATGACTTCTGTCCCAGAGGAGGAGGACAAATGATGAATTTCCATCAAGTGTGTTATATTTAGTATTAATCTTGTGAGTTTCATATTTTTGCTTCCCTTTCCAATTTAATTCTTGGGTTTTCCCTTTTAAAAAATTATGCTGTCTATTTTTACTCATTGTGATATATAAAGACTGTCTCCATTGAGAATGTACCAATTTTATTCTCTTTGAGGTCATCCGTGAATTGCTTCTTTTCTCATGAGAATACATTTTTTTAAAAAGGCATTAAACTTAGTGTTCTCTTGCAAGGTAGTGAAGTTTTGTTACGTGTCTTCTGTGTGCAAGTGGGAAACAGGGGTTTTAAAAATGAGTCCTCATTCAAGGATCTTCAGTATGCTTCCACAGATAAGAAACAAATGAATCTATAGAAACTAGTATAGGAGCAAGCAAGACAGTGGTTCCACAGCTCCAAAGGCCATCTTCAGGATGGATTAGAGCATGACCATTCTAGAAACTCTTTCATGGTGCCAACACTGCTCCTACGTGTCCAGGGTGGGAGATGCTGAGGGAGAAGAGGAGCCCCCATGACCAGACCTGGATGAAGGGTGAGAAGCCAGTGCAGTGGAAGGGCACACAGATGGTGTCTGCTTCTCCCTCCCATTTACCTCTTGGTAGCTCCCATTTGAATTCCATCTCACCCAGAGTCAAGCCCAAAGTCCACAAAGGACTTCTCATGACTTGGCCCAGTAATGCTCTGACCTCAACTCTTATGTCTTCATTTTCTTACCTGCTTTCCTTCAGTTACAGTGACCTCCTTAAGGGTCCTGAATTTCCTAGGTATGAAATCATGACAGCACTCCTGACCTGCTCTTTTTACTGCCTGATCCCCCATTTCCATAGGGTCCATTTCCTTGCTCTTTCATTTTTTATGGCCTTCCCTGATCAGCCCCTTCAAAATGCTACCACCTCCATCATTCCCTGACCCTTTACTTGTTTTATTTTTCTTCTGGGAATAGACCATTACCTCCCTATGAGGTAATCATTAGTTTATCTTCTTCTGTATATAATATAAGCTTCATGAGACCAGTTATTTTTGTCTTTTTTTTTCCTACCCCTGTATAACTAGTGTTTCCTCATATATGGAGACAGACCCCAACAAATTGGTGTAAGGTCTCTATCCTGAGTAATATCACACCACATATTTATTCTAAAGGTATGCAAGTTGTGTTCACCTTCTGGCTTTGCAAGTGTCCATCACTTGAAGAGTTCACCTCCATATAACCAAGAGAACCACACCTGCCCTTTTTGTTTGTTTGTTTTGAATAAACACTAAAATCAAATCAAGTTGAAGTTGGGTGCTACCATGATCAAAGCCTGGTATCTCACCATGTAATTATGTAACTAGTCCAACCAATTTTTTTGTTGTTGTTGTACATTTGATTTCACCTTTAATACACTGTATTACCCCTTTTGAGTTTTGCTGACGGTCTTGCTGATACTTCAACAATACAAACTCACTGTCTTCTTCAGAAGATGATTGGTTATATTGTCCTATACTGAAAAGTGTTTTTGACCTCTGTTGACCCCTTTACCAACAGACCTCTAGATTTCTTAAGTCTTATCTCAGAGTCAGTCTTATTTTCCCTGAAAATGTTTACACTAGTTAAAGCCTCGAGACTCTTCTTCTCAGTGTCTCATCCTCCTTGGTTAAGTTCATCGTAAACTAAAGGGTCCTGAGCACAAGGGGTATCAACTCTACTGGAAACCCCATCAATGTCTTTTGGGTCTATTTAGAAATGCTCAAAATAGTAATTCCTGACAGCCATGCAGCCCTTTCAAATTTATTTTAAAAAGTTTGGATCTGGGGCCCCTGGGTGGCTCAGTGGGTTAAGCCTCTGCCTTCAGCTCAGGTCATGATCCCAGGGTCCTGGGATCGAGCCCTGCATCGGGCTCTCTGCTCGGTGGGGAGCCTGCTTCCTCCTCTCCCTCTGCCTGCCTCTCTGCCTAGTTGTGATTTCTGTCTGTCAAATAAATAAATAAAATCTTAAAAAAAAAGTTTGGATCTGTATTATTATATTCAGTCTTCACAGTAGACCCAAGATGAATTGTTCCCCCAATTGTACAGATGAGGAAACTTGCCAAGTTGGAAGGCGTTGAAGCAGAGCCAATGGCTATACCCAACTCCAAGGGGCTCTTATCCCACACTGTGAGTGTGAGAGTGTGTGTGTGATGAATCTGGTTTTAAGTGATTTGGTCACAAATTACTTCAGTGGGAAAGGCAGTGGCATATGATTATGAAATCTAATTTGAGGCATTTTTCCCAACTGTCCTAATTTCCTATACACAAAATGAACAGATCCCTTAAGCAATTTGCCATGGTCAAAGTGCCTTACTGGGGAGCCACCCAGCAGACACATACACCGCTTAGACATATCTTTCACATGAGCCAGTGAAATAGTTTCAATGAGTGGTACTTTAATTTTATATTAACTCATTCTGGAAGTGCATATTTTGGCAATGATGAAGACAAAGGGGGACTTATTGGGGTCCTCACACACAGAGACACAATCTGGTCTTTAATGATGTAAGCTATACATGAACAGTCCCAGGAGTCTCAGTTTTAGGGCTGGAAGGGACCACAGATAGCATAGCCTCACTGTTTCCAGAGGTCCCAGTAACTAGGACATGTGATGGTGTGTAAAACAATATGAGTCGTAACACTAATGCTTCAGTGATAAACAATTTCAAATATTATTTAATATTAAACCAAAAACATAATGTGGAAAAGATTTAAGTCCGCATGAATGTTTAAGACTTAATATAGGTTTCACAGATGGTTTAAGCTGGTGGTGGGTTGCTCTGGGCAGATCCCAAACTCTCTGGGATTTTATGCTCTATTGCCCTCATGGGCAGGCAAATGGAAGGATTTCAGAAAAACTAAGCCCCCTCAATTATCAGATGAATAAAACTTGAGCCCCAGACAAGCTAAATGATTAATAAAGGTGTTAGAATTAGCTACTGCATGAGACGCCATGGCTTTCCTCTCTTTTTAATGGGATAATGTGCCGAGGTCTGAACTGCTTGAGCACCTATGGGTAAAATTTGGCTGGAGCGTGCTGGAGGGATGGTATTGATTTTCTAGGGATGTCCCAACTAAGAACTATAAACGGAGTGACCTAACAACAGTTCTGGAGGCTGTAAGTCCGAGGTCAAGGTGTCTGCAGGGCCATGCTCCCTTTGAAGTCTGTAGGGAAGGAACTGTTCCAGGACCCTCTCCTAAGTTGCGGTTCTTCCTTGGCTTATGGCAGCGAAACTCATCTTGATCTCACTTTCTGTATGTGTGTGTATGTGTGTCTGTCTGGCTGTCCAGATTTCCTTTTATAAGGGCATTAATCCTTTTAGATTAGAGGCCCACCTACCCCAATACACCTCATCTTAATTTAAGTGATTACATCTACACTGACCCCATTTCCAAATAAGGTCACATTCTGAGGTACTGGGGGTTAGGACTTTAATATCTGAATTTGATGTGGTGATAGGATTCAACACACAGCACACATCAGGTCCATTATGGCCCAGACTTAATGAACCAGGTGGTCTTGAGAAGGGGTAGACTAGCTCAAAGACCAAAATGAGACTTTCTAGTGTCCAACACTTAGGCTTCCTCAAGCTCAAAATTAAAGATTATCCTCATTTCCAGAATTCACTGGACACCCCAGTCTAGGATTTTCAACTTGGTATCTTTTTTTTCTTAACATCTTTATTTTATATTCGTCAGTGTTCCACGACTCACTGTCTCTGCACCACACCCAGTGCTCCATCAATTTGGTATCTTATGTGTGCTGTGCTCAAGAGTCTGTTGAACATTTGTTGGTCTTAGGTCAACATATACAGTAAGAAAAGCAATGGAGGCTTGAGTCAGCTGCCTCTGAGACAGCAGAGATCTACTTGCTTGCACTGTATTCTCAAAGGAGGCCTTTTTGAGATTCCCAACTAGTCCCTAAGTGATCATCAAGAGATGGAGAAATCCGTCACTTTTGAGTTAATTCATCTTTCGTTTTCGTGGTCTAAATTTAGGTTTATTCTCCTATCTCGTGTATTTCTACATTTTTGTGGATGAATCAGGGAATTCGCCATAACTGAATACACAAGCCCTGGTCTGGGGGAAGCACCCAGAGAGGTGCTCCATGTCCTGGATTTACCGACATTTCAGCTTCCGCTCATCTTTGTGTATGTAAGCGACATCTGGCTACCCTCCGTGGACCACCTTTTTTTGTTGTTTTTGTTAAAGATTTTATGTATTTATTTGAGAGAGAAAGAGAGAACATGAGCAGGGGGAGAGAGAGAAGCAGGTTCCCCTCTGAGCAGGGAGCCTGATGCAGGGCCCAGTCCTGTGGCCCTTAATTAACTGAGCCACCCAGGTGCCCTGCCTCCACGGCCCACCTTTACCTTCTCCCAACCTTAAAGTAATGAAGATAATCTAACAATTATTACGTGTGTATCTTTTGTGAGACTTTCCTCCTTTTATTGACAGGACAGCTGATTTGCAACTCTAATTCGCTCTGCCACCTTCGTCCCCCCTTGCCATGTGATGCAACATACTCGTAGGTCACAGGGAGTAGGACCCAAGCGTCTTTAGGCGTCATTATTCTGCCTTCCATATATATATTACTACAAACTTGGTAAGTGACTTCATTATAACACGATGTACTTTGTTCTATGCACGGAGACTCAACACTGTGCTGAGGAGGGGTCCCTGGGCTTTGCCAGACCTCTGAAGAGCTCCGTGGCTCTCACCAGGTTAGGAACACCTGACCTCCAGACAGTGAAGCAAAGCTGACGACGATGACCACTACTTCCTCTAATGAAGCCACAGGAGATCTTGCATGTTGTCTACTTAACTCCTACCTCCCTATCTCCCTACCTTCCACATTCAGAGGCTTTTGTAGGTATTTTTTTAGATGAGGAAACTGGGGTGGCAGAGAGTGATTTGCTCGTGGCCACAGCACGGACAAGGGACAGATCTGAATTCAAAGCGCTTCACTGTCCCCTGAGCTGAGAATTCTCCTTCAAGTCTTTTAACCCCACAATATATTCATTTACTAACTAAGGCTAAGTATCAATATCAGCATACAGTGTTTTTCCCTCTCTTCCTAATTCATTTGACCACACTTGAAAAAAAACTTCAAAAAAAAAAAAAAAACACATTCCAGTCACTTCTGTCACCAGCTTTCTTGCATTATCAAAGAAGACCTTATTAGCATGAGTTTATGGGAAGACAGTACGTTTCCCTCACTGAACGTCGTAGCAGGAGTGAGCCAGCGAGCAGGTGTTAAGACTTTCAAGGGGCTGTGGCATGCCCTCTCCACTATCTACACCCGCTGCTTTTGCAGGCTATTACCTCCCTCGGGAAGCTGTAAAATCTCCCCAACAAAGTACACTGGGATCTGGAACCGGCTCTTGGTCATTGAGGACTGGTCTCATTCATTGAAGTATTTAATCAGGATTCTATTTCCTCTGGATTGTTCAAGCCACAGAGATTAAGCTCTGACTCTGCCTTGTTGCTGTAATGCTGGGTAGTTCCTTCACCATGCGACTTAGAGCCTGGTGGACACACTGAAATTCGGCTCTGAGTTCAGCACTGACTTACTACCATTGTGGACTGATTATCCTCCATTACCACTGCTGTTTACCATCACCATTGGGTTACTGACTAGTAGAACTTCTCTTCCAGGCCGTCAAAGGAAAGGTGTTATTAGATAGTCCATAACAGCTCAAGTTTCTCATTAGCATCTCTGAAGAGAGTTGGAAGAACCAGGCCTGGGACAAAGACATCTCATGCTCACTTTCCCCTCTGGCCAGCTCTAGAAGCTCACAGGCCCAGTCCTGGGGTAGTGAGGGAAGGAAAAGGAAGAGGAGAGGACAGAACAGAAGAGGAAGGGAGAGAAAGGAGGGAAGAGGAGAGAAATTTCTTTGTAGTTTTCAGATATGCGAATAACACATGTATTATTTTGTTACCAGAGAAAAATTATTTAAATTAGTTTTTTAGAAATACAAAGCTAAAATAACAAGATCCTATTATGAAAAAAAAAAAAAAATAAAGAGGTAGTGGAAGACTTATGCTACACCAGGTCTCATGTTCTCCTCTGCAAGACAGGAGGTGAGGCCCTCTTCATGATTTGGCTTTGGGGTTGCAACTGCACCCCACAACCTGCTTCCCTTTGCACCAGTGGTTGATATACTGCGAAGGCTTTGAGACATCTGGAGAAGAAAGAGTTTGAGGATGAGTGGAAATGAATGTAGCCCATCATGCATGAAGGGCAGCGAGACCCAACCACTATGGGCACGTAAATCCAGAATCCCTCAGAAATTCAGCCCCATTGTAAAACTGCAACTTTGCCTCATTTTACCTTGCAAAGATAGACACAGGAGATAGAGCTATTTCTGTGTGGGCAAGTATTCTCACAGGCTGAAACTTCCTTCCAGTTATTTTTAACAGGTTTCTTTGCCATTTGACTAGAATAAGGAAGTCTAGAGATGCTTGTAATATTCATTTATACCATTCTGAGAAAAAGTCCGGCAAATGCTAAGAAAAATTCTATTTCTCAGGCCTTTCTCAATTGCTCTAAAATCATTTGTTGTTTCCATCAACCCCACCTTACAGATTTCAGAGAACACCTGAACGCAGCAAATGCTGTTGTGCATTTTCTCCACTTGATGAACAGTGGAGTCCCTTAATGTCTCCACCTGTTTACGGTAGTGGCCACATTCCTGAGATACCCGTCTGTGGCTAAGGGAGAAGGTAGCTGTCAGAACCTTCTAGCTTGAGCTATGCCGATTAAATTGTTCTTTGGGGATCTTGGCTCATCACATAAATTCACACAGGGAGTTGCTTAATAATTGTGACACACAGTGCTCCTTGCATGACATCCCACCATGCTTCATGGACCCAGTCCCTCCACATGTGGTGGTAACAGCACCCTCGTCCTTTAGCGCTTCTCCAATAACTCTATTAATCAAAGTGTATCTTTGAAATGAGCAAAGTAGCTATAGTTGGCTCTTTTAAATTCAGGAAGGTGCTTAACATGATGATAAGAACCAGCAAAAATGAGAAAAATGAGAGACAAAATTATCTACCATAAAGTAAAAATGGAATATAATACTCTTGGACCAACTTGTGCTTCTTCTGAGGATCTTAAAGGCTTACTACAGAAGTTTCATTGCTAATGTATTGCATGTTTGCATTTCAAAAATATGTAATCAATTTTATAAGCTACTTTGTTAATCTCAAAGACAAATGAGCATTGTCAAAGCTTCCTCACCACTGATCTCAACTGCCAAGCTTGCCTGAGCTGGGACAGCAACAATGCCTATGGTATCTGGTTTTCAGATAACCAGTAAAGAATGGGGATTCCAGCAAATCAGGTTGTCCATTTTAAGGTTTGACACCATTTCCTGGAACCTACAACTACCCATGGCTTCCCTGATAAACACAGAAAATGCCAGTGAGTACTGCTAACCCACTGACCTCACAAGGGAAAGATGAAAAAAGCGAAGGTGGTTTGACCACCTATTTGCTCATCTTGCTTAACTGGAAAATCCAAGTGGTTCAAAGTCTGCTTCATTCAAATATGAAGAAATAAACTATATTTGAGCATCAATTACTGATGGAAAATAGCAAATATGGAAGCGTTAATAGCCCTTTCCTCACTTCTGACACCATTCTGCTCACCAAAATGTCACATCCATATATACAGCCAAAGGAAGGGGTGATTATCTACAGGGAAAAAATACATTTTAGACCTTACTATATTAGCAAAATATTAACCCCAAGTATAATGTAGAAGATACTGATCTAATAGTAGTCAAAGGAGGAAAAAAAAACCTGTATTGTGCCCCACTGTTACTAAAACATTAACCACAAATATAGAGCATATTATTAGATAAGCTAGACTTTGATTTTAAAATAGACTTTTCTTGTTAAAATGACATCAATCATTATTAAATACCACAGCCTGATTTCAACAATAGTCTTATTATGAATACATGCAGCTCTGCTACTTGACTTACGGGTGACAAACATCACACTCACATATTTACATATATGTTGCTCTTTTTGTGTAGCAAACTCCTGCATTTCTAATGTGCCTTCCCATTGTTTAAAATACCTTGCATTTATAGGAGTTGGTCAGATGCGCCCTTTAGACAGACCATTCTGTGCCTCCTCAGAGAACTGCTCTATAAAAGCACCAACCCCTAGACCCTCATGGCCAGAAATCCACAGGTATTTGTTCAATGTAGTTGTGGAAATTGGGCAGAGATGAATGTTTCACTTATTTTTTTTTCCTACAGTGGAACAAGCCTCGCTTGAGAAATCCTATTTATTCTGGGTGTAGGGAAGTGTGTGTACTAGGATCACACTGCCAGGAATAGAAGGAGGCTTTTAACTTGGGTGTTCACCACTCTGAATCATTCGACTGTGAAAGCAAATGGGCATTTGCTTTTGTAAATTTTGGAAAATCAATCAATCAATGATGAAATTGATAAAATGAAATATGTTGAGGTTTATGCTTCACCCATACTTTAAACGGGAATTACCATGTTATTCCTAACCCCAAAGAGCCTGTTTCTGATCATTAGAATAACTTATTTATAATCATTAAATGTAAACTAGTAATGATAAAAGAATTCCAAGTATGGATTGATTTAAGTCACAATTTAAAATATGTTAACTAGTTTGGCATTTAAACATGCAGAAAAACAAGAGTTTACTAGAAAGATAATGGCAGAATTGTGCGTTTCTGAAATAAAGGTTTGGTTACTGAGTTAAGTAAGAATCTGGTAAAAATGGAACAGGGCCTGAACACAGGTAAACTACTTAATGTCTGAGACACAGAGTTATCCTGACTTCCTCTTCAAATAACAAATTTCCTCATGAAGAATTGTTCCTCTCCACTCTCCCGAATTCTGTCTATTTTTGGAAGTCAATGTTGTCCAGTGAGAGTCATGTGTGGCTTTTGTTCAACCCTCTGTTTCCAAGAGCACTGCCATCTGTAGCCACAGAAGCAAAGAAAATAAACCACTAAGTAAAACTTAAAATGAGTACGGGAGTGATGCCAGAGATGATGCCAAACCTTGCCACCATTCCCCAGTCATCTCCTGCTTAGCAAAGGGTCTTCCTCCAAGACTGGTACTCCTGTTCACCAGAGAAATAGCTGGGAGATGCCTGCCAACATGCAGGGGTCTACAGAGATTGGATTTTCTGTTCTTCACTGGCGGGTGTTGAGTGGGGAAAGATGTCTGCCCTTTGTTAATTTCACCCAGAGCCAGATGCCTGTCCCTGATTTCCCAGAGGGCCTGCACATGCTCCCCCCAGGGGCAAATGTCAACACACAGTAGGAGCAGATTGATAAGGAAGACCAGACACAAACATGGACGTGGTCAGTATGCAGAGCTCCACATACAGCAGCTAGCTGGTGAAAACTCAGTTGAACAATCATAGAGGATCACGGTAAAATGCAGGAATAGAAGCTCCAGCACAATGACTTCACACTTCATAAAGTTAAAAAAATTGCATATGTTCATCTTGACGCCAAAAAAACCCCAACCAATCAACCAAACAAAACTAAACCGTGAAGTGGATTTTATAAGAAAAGGTTGGAGTTTTATTGTTTTTCTGAAGGACTCCAAAATGAACTCCTGAACGTTACAAAACAAAACAAAACAAAGAAAGAAACAAAACAAAAACAAAAAATTGCTATGAAATCACTAATGGGATACAGCTAAATCTAATATAGGAGTAAACTCTATATGGGCTCCCACGGAATGGGAGAAGATATTCACAAATGACAGTACAAAGGGCTGATATCCAAGATCTGTAAAGAACTTCTCAAACTCAACACGCAAAAAAACAAATGATCATGGCAAAAAATGGGCAGAAGACATGAACAGACACTTCTCCAAAGAAGACATTCAGATGACCAATAGACACATGAAAAAATGTTCATCAGCACTAGCCATCAGGGAGACTCAAATCAAAACCACATTGAGATACCACCTTACACTAGTTAGAATGGCCAAAATTAACAAGGCAAGAAACAGTAAGTGTTGGAGAGGATGTGGAGAAAGGGGAACCCTCTTACACTGTTGGGAATGCAAGTTGGTGCAGCCACTTTGGAAAACAGTGTGGAGATTCCTTAAGAAATTAAAAATAGAGCTTCCCTATGACCCTGAAATTGCACTACTGGGTATTTACCCCAAAGATACAGATGGAGTGAAAAGAAGGGCCATCTGTATCCCTGTGTTCATAGCAGCAATGGCCACAGTCACCAAACTGTGGAAAGAGTCAAGATGCCCTTCAACAGATAAATGGATAAAGAAGATGTGGTCCATATATACAATGGAATATTACTCAGCTATCAGGAAGGATGAATACTAAACTTTTGCATCAACATGGATGGGACTGGAGGAGATTATGCTGAGTGAAATAAGTCAAGCAAAGTCAATTATCATACGGTTTCGCCAACTTATGGAACGTAAGGAATAACATAGAGGACATTAGGAGAAGGGAAAGAAAAGTGAAGGGGGAAAAATTGGAGATGAACCACAAGAGACTGTGGACTCCAAGAAACAAACTGTGGGTTTTTAGAGGGGAAGGGGGTAGGGGAATGGGTGAGCCTGGTGGTGGGTATGAAAGAGGGCATCTACTGCATGGAGCACTGATTGCTATATGTAAACAATGAATCATGGAACTCTACATCAAATACTCATGATGTACTGTATGGTGACTAACATCACACAATTAAAAAGCTTTTTATGGGCTCTACTTCAATCACAGGCAATCAAATTAAGGGAAATATTTATTAATTTCAGTGGAGCTAGTACTTTTATCATTGATACTCTAGCTGTATAATCAAACATAACTAGATACCACTTTCTAATGAATCTCTCTTTTATGAACTAAATAATAGCCTAATTTTTAAAATAATAAGTTGTTTAAGAATTAGTATCATGCTTATTTACATATTAGAATAGAAACAAGGCATTTTTGTTTGATATTATCATGTCATGTTTGTTCTATAATCCAAAAAATTCTTCATAAAATCCTTATTTAAAAAATTATCAAAATAATTTTGTATTGTGCACACATGTGTTAATACAGATTGGGTTTAGTTGGGTGGATAATAAAATTCTATCAATTTCTGTATTTCTCCATGTGGTATTTTGCTTTATAGTTTATAAAATGTTTTCACAGTTTCTCAGTTACTCTTGAGAAAGGAGAATGGAATAGAACAAATAATCCTGTGCACATTTGACAGATAAAAAAATAGAAAGAAATTTCCTAACAGCCCCCAAGGAAACACAACTGTTAAGAACTGATGTTAACAAATATATTCTCATATAAATACAATTAAAAATAAAAAGAATTAAACAATATAAATCATTACATGAATTTCTTTATCAGATCACATAAGAGTTCCCTTTGAAGAAGAAATGCTATACATTTAATACATGCTATGTAACAAAAATAGTTGAAATGAGCACGATCTTGTTTGGGCAACTTTAGCACTTCTTCAAAGAAAAGCCTTCTTCAACTACAAAAGAAATGGAAAGGATTGTACCAAAATCAAATCACTGATGTCCCTTTCTGCTCAGTTTTGTAACTCTCACTGAATAAAGTCAGGGTCCTGCACTTCCACCAAAACCAGCCCCTGCACCTCTGGCTACCCATCAGCTGCCATTTTGCCTCCTTGCGGGTATCAGATTGAGGTCTTGTTTCCACAGAAAAAACTTGCACACAGAAGTTATCCAGAATGAGAACAGAGAGGGAAACAGGCCACATGGTTTTGCAATAAGAGGGTGAATGTGTTTGAATCAACCTAACAATGATCTCCTTCCACCTGGACTCCATTCAGTGGCTGCCAAGGAAAAGAAAGGCTTTTGTGTACCCTGAATGAGCCCTGTTCTTTCCCACACACAAAAATGAGGGAGTCTATTTTCCTTCTTATCTGTTCACAAGTGTTAATTTAACACCTACTCACTGTGGTCCCCTGTTGCTCATTGGGAGATACAACAGCCGTGGACAGGCATACCCACTGTCCTTCCAATCTTACATCTATTACTTCCATCTGTTGGAAATATGGGCATCTTGTGATGTCAGAGACAGTAAAATTCAATAGTCGTCAAAGCTTGAAAAAGAAGGGGCAGAGGAGAGTGTGCCAGGCTTCCTTCACACCACATGACTCCATGCCACCGACTGCCAGGAACAAGTAGATCTCAGACGGGTTCCTATAACTGGACAGTGTTTGGGAAGCATCAGCCTCTGACTACCTGGTTATCAACAATGGAAACAGGCATCAGTTTGCACCCTTGCATGTAATCTTTACATCGTACTGCATATTTTACCTTTTTATAATGAATTTATGTCATTTTATGTTATCAGCCTTGGGAGTAGTAGTCTTTAGCCTCTTCTGTTTATACCAGGACAGCACTATTAACTCCATTAGTGCTGTTAATAGCGCCACACTGTCCCTGGTGGCTGCCCTCAGAACTGCAGAGAGGGAACCTCAGACCTGCCTTTTTTTTTTTTTTTTTTTTTGAAGATTTTATTTATTTATTTGACAGAGAGCGAGATCACAAGTAGGCAGAGAGGCAGGCCAGGGGCGGGCGGGCGGGTGGGAGGGGGCGTGGGGGGAGGAGGGAAGCAGGTTCCCTGCTGAAGAGAGAGCCCAATGCGGAGCTCGATCCCAGGACTCCGAGATCATGACCTGAGCCGAAGGCAGAGGCTTAACCCACTAAGCCACCAAGGCGCCCCAGATCTGTTCAATTTTGACTAATTCCTCCAGAACTTCTCTCTGACAGCAAGCCTAAGCAGGGCATCACTGGAACCCTCATGTTCCTCTCCTCTGCCTTTTTCTTACCACCTCTCCCCCCACCCCCCACTATTAGTTTGTCTGTCTTCTGGCACCGTATATTTTTTAAAAGATTTTATTTATTTTTTTGAGAGAGAGAGAGAGTACACAAGCCAGGGAGAGGGGCAGAGGGAAAGGGAGAAGCAGACTCCCTGCTGAGCAGGGAGCCCAATGTGGGACTTGATCCCAAGACCCTGGGGATCATGATCTAAGCCAAAGGCAGATGCTTCACCAACTGAGCTGTCCAGGTGCCTGCATCCTTTCTTTTGTTACCTCCTCTACTTCATTCAACCAGCCTTCTCTCCCTGTCTTTCTCCTCTTTGCCATGAATACCACAAAATCCCACCCTGTGCAGATAGGTCATTCCCAACCACAGAGAGCACACATCATAAGAGGGGAGAGTGATGATGTCACTCAGGTCATGCATCATCTCTCAGGAGATGCTATTTGCCCCTGGAAAGAAAGAGGTGGGTGTTTCAGACCATCTTGCCAAGACTGGAGGGAAATCACCACCCCAAAACATATGTGCACGCTATTTACATCAGAGTGCAGGAACCACAGTGGTTAAGAGAATAAACTCCATCTTGGGAACAAACAAAAATCTAAGAGCAAAAACACGCATATGGGTGTTGAACACATGGAGAGAATACAAGAAAAATAACATATTTAGAAGGAGAATTTAGAAAACTGGAAAATGCATGTAACAATGAAGAAAACATACGTTCAGTTGAAAATAGTCAAACGATTTTCTGGAAACCAGACCATAGATTGGACGAGGAAACAGAAAGGCACTTCATAAATTTTCAGCACTCTGCTCTCAGGACCACTAGGCAAACAGTGTGGTGATAGATGGTATACAGGATCCACAGGGAAAATCCAAGGACATTTGTGCAAACGGGGGCAGGCATCAGCTGGGTGGGAATGAGTAGGCATACATTTGTTTTCAAAAATTTGCCTTTCAAAAAATGAAAGCAACCTTCTGAAATACTTTAAGAGAAAAAGGACAAGTACCAAGAAGATCCAACATGGTCCAACCATATTCTTTGTTCCCAAAGAGTTATAGGGGAGCTCTTGCCTCGGTCCTCTGTGCTCCGTTTGCAATTCCTGAATCACCTTCTCTCTCACTCTCTGTTGTCACTGAAACAGGAAACCACGTGATGCTTCATCATCCCAGGGAAAATGAATAACTTTCCCTTATTAATTTTAGTGGTACATTCTTATTCCTCTTAAAATGTGGCTCATTGTTAAAACTCTGCATTATTAAGAAAATGCCCCAGGCTCCAATTCAATATGTCAGAACAGAAGAGATTGTCTCCCTACTCAAAGTAAACCATGGAAACCCTGGATCTTTGTTTTCCCTCTTGACGTTGCATAAACCTGGTAAGAGTTTTCAGTAAAGAACAGTCAGACAATGAAGGCTGTGCTAGCGTATCCTCTGAGGCTCTGTGGCAATATCCAGCAGTAAGATGAAGAATCCCAACCTGCATTTAATGTTCAATTTTTTTTCTTTATGGGGCATGATGATAGCAAGCACGAAGGGACCCTGCAGAAGAATTTGCTTTCAGTCCTTGTTTTCTGTCTCGTGACATAAATATGGAATGTGTATTGAGGTGTCTGGATGGCTCAGTCAGGTGACCCTCTGACTCTTGGTCTCGTCTCAGGTCTTGGTCTCAAGACCTGAGGGTCTTGAGGGTTCAAGGGTTGTGGGTTTAAGCCCCGGAATGGGCTCCATACTGGGCATGGAGACTACTTAAAAAATGAATTAATAGGGCGCCTGGGTGGCTCAGTTGGTTGAGCGACTGCCTTCAGCTCAGGTCATGATCCTGGAGTCCTGGGATCGAGCCCCACATCGGGCTCCCTGCTCAGCAGGGAGTCTGCTTCTCCAGCTGACCTCTCCTCTCATGCTCGCTCTCTCTCTCTCAAATAAATAATAAAATCTTTAAAAAAAAGAATTAATAAAAAATTTTTCAGAAAACACATAATGTGTTAAATAATAGTGGTTGTTAAACCACGACTAATACAGGTTTATCGACAGAGCTTATGAAATCCCAGGTATTGTTCTCCAAAGGGCCTTCTGAGGAATGACCCAACTTAGATAAGGAAGTTTGAGTGAATATCTGATCATTTGATCCCCAAACAGTGGCAGGGGTGAGGTCTGGGATGGCAGGGGGAAGAGATGGTGAAATTTTGTTTCCAAGAAGAGGCAGTGTGCCGAAGGTATTTCTGTTTTTCCTTAAAGAGGGAGCTCCCAGCCTTTGTGAAAATCTAGAACATGAATACTTGCAAGTTCATCACTCCTCGGGTTTTCAGAACACAGCAGTAACTACTCTGCTGTTCCTCTGAAATAAGAGAGAGCTTTCTCTGAAGGTGTCCCATTTTCTGAAGTAGCTCCATTTCCAAGCAATATTTTCTTCACTTTGTTTCTGCAACTCTGACTCCCCTGCTTGGTGGGGAGTCTGCCCATTCCTCTGAATCCCCACCCCCACTCAGGCACATTATCTCTTGCTCTCTCTCAAATAAATAAAATCTTTTTTGAAAAAGTAAAAAAAAGAAAACACTGCCTACCTGATGCCCTTTTACCTCAAATACTTCAACATTATCTTCCAAGAGTAAGGACAGGCTTTTATATAGCTATGGAACAATGGACAATTTCAGAAAATTAAGCTGTTACTGTGAATGTCTTTGGTTTTAAGTGGTAGTGTCATCGAACTCCAGTCAAAGGTAAAAATACTTTTCCTTCTTTATAAACCTAGTCTTTTCTGACTCCTCATGCCAAGGAACTAAGCAAGGTAAAAATTCCTGAGGGCAATGATCTGTCTTCCTTATTCTTTCCAGGTGCCCAGGAGCCCTCGGGGACAGCCGTATACCTTGAACATGCATAGACAGTGTTTGCTGACTGCGGAAGTCACTCTTGAAACCGTGTTAATGCCTGCTGAGTATCTTGTGTGTCCAGAACAGGTATGCGAAACAATTCTCCATGATGCTTATGTCAGAAATGCTGATATAACCCATACGTTTGGGAAATTACATGTTTTTTTTTTTTTTAAAGGATAATATTAAACATTTTTTCCCCACAGATAACCCTCAAACATTACCCTAACTATTGACTTATTTTTAAATATGCTGGACATTTGTGCCATTGCTTTGGATTTTTAATATCCAGTGAGAGTTACCAACAGTAACTATCCCCATGTTTCCATTGGTAATACCCAGGGATAAGGGGAGTTATTGGTTTAGGCTGATTGTGGAATTATTGAATGGTGTTATCCTTTGACTTCCCCTCATTGCCACAGAGATAGATAGATAAATAAATAAATAAATAAATAAATCTATCCTTCAAAAGAAAAGACTCTCCAAACTGACTTCTATTAAAATTAATTTTTTAATAACTGCTTGGTTTTATCGCTACTTCCCCAAATGCTAATTAATTCTAACTCTAAGCTATGTAATTATAATACTTCTTCTGAAATACAAAGTATCTGGTGCCCCTGGGGTGAACAAGCTAGAACGTATTTCATGTTTCATTCAGCGTTTCGGGGAGCTGGGAAACAATGGAGCCGCTGCTGGCTGGCTCCCCTCCCCCAACACTGGCAAGCCCAGCTCCTCCCTCTTTAGCAGGGAGACAGGAGCCTAGCTGACAGGGGCATCCCATCAGTTAATGCCCATCTCCGTGGGGCTGGGGAGAAACGGTGGCATGCCAAGTTATTTTTGGCCAGAATCTTCGGGAGCCTTCATTTAGTCCGTGGCCTAAGTGGCCGCGATATACCTGCAGAACGTGAATTGACGTTGCCATGGAAATAGAACAACTCTTCCTGGTTCTGTCAAAATCCATCTCTCTCTGCGACCAGGCAGGGGTCAGAGAGGAAAGAAATGCCAGCTCCAGGGAGAAAGCCAGAGAAGGGGAGGGACTCGCAGCGCCCTACAGTGTCTGAGAAACCCAATTGGCTTTTTCTGCTAGGATTCGCACACATTATTGCCTTTAGAATTCAAATCTCTCAGTCTCTCTCTCCCTCGTTCTGTCCTCCTCCCTCTCTCTCTCCTCTCTCGTTCTCTCCCTCTCTTCTCTCTTCTCTCCCTCACTCGCTCTCCTTATCTCTCTCTCCCTTGCTCTCTGTCCTCCTCCCTCTCTCTCTCTCCCTCTCTTCTCTTCCTCACTCGCTCTCCTTATCTCTCTCTACTTCTCTTTCCCTTTCTCTCTCTCTCCTCCCTCTCTCTCTCTGCTTCTCTCTCTCTCCTCCCTTTTTCTCCTCCCTGTTTCTCTCTCTCCCCCCCTTCTTTCTCTCCTCCCTCTCTCTGTCTTCCCCTCTCCCTCTCTCTCTTTTCTGTTAGTAGTGAATTCAAGCATCCCCTCTCCCCAGAACCTAAAACCAACCTTTGCTCACCTGCTACATATCTTCAGGGGCCCATTTCCTCCGCTGTCACAGAAGGAAGGTGAGTGACCCAGATCAAACACTAAACCCCCCATTTGAACATTTCCACGTTGTCCTTTAATGTTCTGCTTTCAGTTAATAGACATTAGCCTGTTCAGCCTGGACCTAAACAGAAATGTCATGATGTGAGCACATGAACATAGGACCATGGATGTCAGAATAACAAACCAGGAGAAGGTAACTCCCCCTGCCTTCCCCCTGCCTAAGGGTTGCAGCTTTGTTGTGGCACAGGGACCTGCAGCTCAGTGCTGGCAAAGCGTCAGCTCTCGAGACAACAGTAGGAAGGCTGGAGGTGTGTGGCCCATGTCACAGGACCCTCCATTCCCAGCCGCTGGGAACCTGGGGTGGATGCCTCCTCCTGCTTTCCTGGATCCAGCCCACTGGTCTCACCCTCAATCCCCTGTTTAGCCCTGCAGGTGCCCCTTACCATCAGATAGCACCCCAGCCTCTGGGCTGATAAGCTCTGGTTCGAAGAGATACTGATACTTAACACAGAGGGCGCACCCAGGATCTGGTCGTGCAGGTGCTTGTGCACACACACACACACACACACACACAGCCCGTTGGTTCTGTGTCTCTGGAGAATCCTCAGAGGATACATTTTTGACTAATATTTGAACAACAACAACAAAACCCAAACAACAACAAACAGGCCCCTTTGAAGCTTAACCATCACCTGGGTAATTTAGATCACAAATCTTCCCGCATCCTCTGGACCCCAGCATTTGTGGCCCCTTATTTCAGACTTCTCATCTATTAGAAGACACTGAACGACTCTGAGCCAGTATGTTGTCTGAGTGACACCATTCATGGACCCTATGCTCGGCACAAAGCGGATTAGGTCTCTATACAGGGATACGTTTCCATTAGAAGAAATCCTGTGAGCCAGAGCCCTATAAACTACAAGTTGAATCGCAGGGGTGCCCCAAAACACCCACACGTCAGCACATGCGTCGGGTTTGCGTGCCAGTAGTCCTGCCTTACTCAAATATTCTCCTGGATGAAATGATTCTCTATAATCATTGCAAGTCAAGTGGGGGGAGAGGTTAAATGCGATGCTGCCATATTCCAGCAAATGTGTTTCCCATGAAACTATTTCAAAACCAAAGATTGCCATCAACAATTTAAATGCTTTTATAAGTTCTTGAGGGGGCAAGACAAACACACTAACAAAAACACCAATGTTAAATGGAGACTGGATGAAGACATGCATGGTGTGTATGTAAATCCCAAATGATAAATCCCAAATTTGAGTTAGTACGTGAAAGCTGAACGGAAAGGGTCCTTGTTTGCTTAGCTTCTAACAGACTCTAATAAGATTGCAAGAGATTCTAGAAGCACCTTCTCTCTCTGTGGTCTTATAAAAATCCTACGGTCCCTCCTTTACCTAGAACACTGGTTCTCAGCTGGGGGGCAATTTTGCACTCCAGAGGACACTGGGTTAATATTTGGAGATATTTTTGGTCACAACTGGGCGTGGGACGATGGATGATACTGACATCTAGTGGGTAGAAGTCGGGGATACGGCTATCTTAAAATGCACAGGAGAGCCCCCCTCCCCCGCAAAGCAAGAATTATCTGGCCCCGAATTCCAACAGTGCTGAGGTTGACAAGCACTCTAGAACAAAACCGGGCATGAAGTATGTGCTCTCCGTTGGCATGTGTTGTAATTAAACTGAAGAGGGAGGCACAACTCTTGATTAAATCAAGGGCAGCACGTACTAGGCAGTTAGTAGACAGAGAACCACTATGAACTCGAGGTGCAAAATCCATGCCATTCTCCTGAGGAGGGAGCCAAGCAAACAAAGCCCATTTCAGCTCCGTTATCGTGTGCTAGCTCAAATCAACAAGAAGGGATAATAGCAACGCAATTTGTTCCACTTGATTACAGTTCATTTCACTCAACAGGGAAGTCAGATTTGATGTTCGCGATCATCAAGCACAAATCCTACAAAATGTATTTAATAAGAAGGCAATGTAGTTTTCAATGCCTTCATTAATTTGATTTTCCCGCCTTTGAAACAATAAGTATTGATAACTAAATCTAAGTCACGTTATCTCTTTGGGCTTCAGCTGCTCGGTTTGGAAACTGGACAGTTCTCCTTGGCGAGTCTTTTTGAATGGGAGTGTGTGGGCCCTTACCGGTGTACAACAAACATCTTCCGTCCCATAAAACTGACCGGCTGATGTCAATAGTCAGTCATAAGCACAACGAATTTCATTTTAAGAAGGTAGTATATCTCTTTATCTACAGGGGGCTGTGTTTAGTTAGAAAAGGTATATGCACCCTTATGTTTCTTGCAACATTATTTGCCGTAGCCAAGATGCGGAAGAAGCCCAAGTGTCCACGAGAAATGGGTGAATAAAGAAGATGTGGGATATATATGTACAATATGCAATGTACTAATATACTCAGCTATAAAAAAGAAGGAAATCTTGCCATTTGTGAAAACACTGATCGGCCTAGAGGGTATCATAAAATAAGTTAGACAGAAAACGACAAATATCATTTCACTTATGTGTGAAATCTAAAACCCAAGCCAGCCAACCAACCAACCCCAAATAGAAAGTCTCATGAATACAAAGAACAAACTGGTAGTTGTCGGGGCGGTGCGGGGAGGGCTGGGGGGCAGAGGAGATGGGCGAAAATAGGTGATGGGGATGAAGGGGTACAGACTTCCAGCTGTAAAACAAATATGTCTCATTGAAGAAGAGTACAGCAGAGGGAATACAGCTAATGATACAGAGTGACTCAAGAGCCTGAGTAAACGTGGGAGCTTACTCTGATGAAAGGAATTTGGTTTATGACAAAAATGCAACGTCTACTTTAAAAAAAAAAAATTAGTAGCAGCAGTTTGGGTCCCTAAGAAAATTTAGATCATGAGCAGCTTAGAGTTTGAATTTTCATGAACAAATTTTCCAAGTTAAGCTTTTAAAATTTTTGGTATTTTCCAACACAACTTAAAACAACAACAACAACAACAACAAAAAAAACCCTAAAATTTGGAAAAGTAAAAATAGACATTCAAAAACTTTTATCGCTAGTGTGGCTATGAGAGACCACCACAGATGAGAAGTCCCTTTATCCTTTTCTTTTCTTTATTTCTATTTCTTTATTTCCTATTCTTTATTTCTAAACTTTTCCACCAATTTTGCTGGTGCAGAGATACTAAATGCACAGAAGTAACATAATAAATATTTGTAGAGTGAAGCCTCCCTCATTTTTCTTTTTCTTTTTTTTTTTTTTTTTGCTCGGATTGATGTACTATATGTCAGCTCATTGGTCATAATAAAATTAGGAAGTTTAAAATATTAGATTTTTATAATTTTTCAATAATTGTAAAAATTGTATTGTAGATATATGCATTACATATACATATAAACCTTAACTTCTTTTTTTTTAAGATTTTATTTATTTATTTGGCAGACAGAGAGCACAAGTAGGCAGAGAGGCAGGCCGAGAGAGAGAGAGAGAGAGAGAGCGCAGAGGAAGCAGGATCCCCGCTGAGCAGAGAGCCTGGTGCAGGACTCAATCCCAGGACCCCGGAATCGTGACCTGAGCCGAAGGTAGAGTCTTAACCCACTGAGTCACCCAGGTGCCCCAAACCTTAACTTCTATTAATGTATAAAACCCTAACTCTACATAAAATTTTATATATACACATACGTAAATATAAACAATAAAAAATATATAAACATTTTACGTAGATTTAAGCTTTTCTGCCATTTTTTGTGTTGCCATGTATTAACATTTGTACAATCTCTTGGTATACAGTTGTCAGCTACACATATTACTTGGACTAGCAAAATTAACCATTCATTCTTTTTGCTGAAGTTTTCTGGTGAAAGGTGAATCACTTTGTTGGCTCAGGGGAAGAAAAATTCATAGATACCCGTAAAATTCAAAAACATCATGTTCATTCACAGGAGGCTGATACCACCAATATGCTAGAGAGCGCTCAGGAAAGCTCATCATATCTTCACAAATAAGTGTGCTTATTTCATAGCAAGATTCCAAAATGGATCGTTCTCTGTATTTATCTCATATGAGTAGATACATACTATAGTGCATCAGATAAATATACTTGGCCATGAAAAACCAGACTTATAAAGATTGACGCCATGCCTCCAGTTTCTGGAGGAGTGGACTCTCTGGTCCCTGTGTAGCAGCGAGCAGGGCGTACTTAGAACATATATGCAGGGATCATCACAGAACATGGGCTTTGTGCCTCAGGCCCCAGACTGCCATGCAGCAAACACGGTTTGGGTAAGAAGGTCAGTTGCTCATAAACCCTTCCCTGAATGTATCAGAGGTTTGCTAAGGTAGTAAAGCAGTCACTTTTCAGAGTGAGTTTGCTTTTCATCATCAAGATTTCTGCACACCCAGGGACTCCCTTGGGTCCCCACAACAACAATAAGTACATCACCATTTCTTCTCTCCCATCCTTTTCTGGTTTGCTGACTTGAACTCCATTTCCACAATGTCCACCTCCTCCATCCATAGGGCCCTCAGCCCTGCCAAGCTCACTGTCCCTTTGCACAGCATACTTTGTTCTCTGGTCTTTTTTTCTCATGTGGGGGCATTGCATTCTGTGGTTGGAATGGTGCCTAGTCCAGTAAAAAAGAACGAGGACTTTAAAGTCAGATTTAGATCCTGGCCATGTGGGTTCATGAAGTTTGCTGAATGCTTTGAGGCACTGATGTTCCAGTTCCAGAGGGGTCCCAGTACACTCAGCTCCACTCTATACGTACCTCTAGTCTCAAGCAGGACGGGGAGTGCTGGGGGATCAAAGTCCCCAGAAGCCCTCACCCAAAGACACAGCAGGTCCCTCATCCCTCAGGTAGGATCATTCTTTAAGGACGCTCTGCCAGGCCTCTCAGTGTCCCAAGTGGTGCTCAGCCCCATTTCAAATGTCCAGTAACCCACTGGACAGCAATTATGTTATTGTCTTATTTCCTCCCTCTCTCCCTCTGCCTCTCCCTTGATTCCTTAGGGTATTTTCTGGGACTGCCTCTGAATTAAATTGCTTGCACTCAATTTCTTATCTTGGGACTTCAGGGAGGCCCCATCAGCTGCTCAAATGGGAAATGGCCCCAAATGCAGAACAGTGACATCCCCAGAGCTAGGTGGCTCTTACCTAGATGCCCCTGAGCACTTGGCAGGGACCAGGTTTTCCAGGAGAGTCCTGAGTTCAGAGGAGAGGAAGGGATATTGTTCAGACTATGTGTGGCTTAGCACAAGGCCAAGCCTTCCAGGGAAATTCAAAGTATCTCCACCCCTTTTCTGGCTTGTTCAGGCTAGGGACAGAGCGGTTCCTCGGGGGTCCTGGCCTTGTGGACCCTGATTTTGTGATGAGAATATGAAGCAGAATTGTTCCATTATTTCTCCTTTCTAGCTATATGGAAATAAGGCATCTTCGAGGAGAGAATTGGGGCGAGGGTCAGCAGCAGGTGGGTGGGATTTGGGGTACTTAAGACAAGGAAAGCCGTCTAAGTGAGCACCTCCTAGAGAACCAGGAACTTTGCTGATCAGACATTGAGACAGTTTGAAGAGAACTACACACAGCGGCACTGTATGTGGCATTGACCTATATGATGAGGAAGAAGTCACCATGTGCCAGCACCTGGCTGGGGTTTTAGAGATCTTAAGCACTTTCTCTCTCCCAGAACATGCTGAAATGCCTCATGGCAAGCCCGGGCCAGACTGCTGATGACAAGAGGCAACCAGCACACTTTCTTCCATCACCCAGAAACACAGCTGGCCAACCCCAAAGGCAGAGTCACCTTCCTGGCAAGCAGCTGGTCACAGAATCATGCCCAAGCCCAGCTGAGCCTAGCCCAGCTGCTAACCTACAGAAGCATGAGCCGAATAAGTAGCTCTTGTATGAGGACACAGAGTTTTGAGGTGGTTTATCACACAGCCACGGATAACTGAAATGTCCTGGAATAAGTCTAAGCTCCCAATCCTGCAGTGCCTATCTTGGCTGTCATACCCCCGGTTCAAAGGACACTTGGGGCCACCCTTGCCTCTCAGGGATGAACACTGCATGGGAGTCTAAGACAGGAACCCTGCCTGGGTTCTCCTTCCTCTCTGAAGAACACTCTCCTCGGAGCTATGAGAACATGAGAGTATCTCATCCAGACATCCCTAAGATTTCCAAAGGGTAAAGGGATACCTGCTGGCCACCATCTTCATGTCCCAAAATATCAGGGCCCCATTTTAAAATTCTAAGCCAAGGGACGCCTGGGTGGCTCACTTGGTTAAGCAGCTGCCTTCGGCTCAGGTCATGATCCCAGCGTCCTGGGATCGAGTCCCACATCGGGCTCCTTGCTTGTCAGGGAGCCTGCTTCTCCCTCTGCCTCTGCCTGCCATTCTGTCTGCCTGTGCTCGCTCGCTCTCTCCCTCTCTCTCTCTGATAAATAAATAAAATCTTCAAAAAAAAAATTCTAAGCCAAAAAGCAATCCTTCAGCACTCAGGATGACCTGATAAATAAACATCATTTCATTTCACAAAGATCTCCATGGATTGGACATGGCCGCAGACACACGTCCTGGGCCATAGTGAGTGGTGAATTCCAGAATTCCCTTCCATGTGGAATTCTCTTTCCTGCACATGGCTCAAATAAGATGTAAGACACAAGGCATGACTCACCACATTAATTTAAGGACTAAAGCAGCCCCTCTAAAAACATCACAGAATCATTCTGCTATATTAATTCCTGGCCTCTGATATTTTATTATACATATTTAGGAAGTGTAAAAAATAAATTTTATTTTTTTACAAATGGAATATGCATAAACATTTGCTCTGGATTTTCTAGGACAGCCCTGATTCAAAATATCCCCTCCCAATATATACATAGTGTTCTCCCTTGAACTAAAAGAAAGAATTGTTGTATGTTGTTGGCACCGCTAACTCACATTACTGATAAACTGTGCGTGCTTATGCCCCATCTTTCTAATTAAATGCTCTGTTCCTTAAGGCCCACAGGCTTGAGAAATACCCTCTCATGTCTCCCTCCGCACATGCTGAGGGAAACTTCCTGTGTTTTTTGCCTTTGCTGAGTGGTTCTTGATAAATCACCTTGTAAACCAATGTCTCTGGTTTCCGAATCCCAGAAGACGGGGGGAGTAGCGTCAGAAGATCTTCATGGGTACAATTAAGGACATAGTTTGTCCTTAGCAATGTCAAGTCTTTCCATTTTGGGGCCTTCCTCTTTCTAAAAGTGTGCCATGGCACTCACCTTGGGGAAGGTTCTTAAGCGAGTCACCAGAGAGCACTCACCAACACCCTTCAGCACTAAAAGGCTCGGACATGCATCTGTCACGAACTTTGTGTATTTCTATTACAGAACATAGTGGGGTTCCTTGGTGGCTGTTAAAATAGTTTTGTTTTGTTTTTTCTCTCGAATAAGAATTATGTTTGCAGAGATTTCACTCCAAGCTCTAATATTTGCTTGTGTTGATCAGGAGTAACCTTATCTTAAAAGTCTTGGATCTTTTCAAAGCCTCTCAAAGCCACATGGATCTCCTTAATACTAAGTATTTAGCCAATCAAAGGTCTGCATGCTGATCCTCGGAGACTAGTGGTCATGTCTGTCCATCACTGGATATTTTACAATCATCTCTCCCACATCAGCTCCCACCTGACCCTAATCTGGTGGGATGAGAAGTATTCAAGGTAAATTCCTAAGCTTCTTAGCCCTTGAGGTATAAAAGACTTTAAGAATGTTGCAGACCTATCTTTGGGTTTGGAAGGATGTTCGTAACCACCTTAAAAATCTACCTTGCTTCTTAGAGAAAATAGTTTTTTTGGTTTTTTTCTACTCTACAGTATCAGAGGATTAGAATGACACTTGGCCATCTCTCTCTCTAGTACCTCCTCTTTCTTTATGAATAAAAAAAAAAACAAACTAAGAACTTGTATTTACCCAGAAAGCACAGTCACAGGAGTTGATAAGGGCTGTGGAAAACAGGCTTGCTATTGTTTACTTCCTGCTGCCCCCAAATTACTTTGAAGAGGCAGTTTTTATATCAGAGAAATACTGTTTTAACTCTAAGGGTGCTGTCTATTTCAAAGGGGCACCTTACCACAAGGATAAAGTAACGGGCACTAAACCTTTCCCAGTTGCCCTGGGTCCACCTCTCAGCTCCACACGCCCTCCAAGGGGCTGGACCAAATATGCACTAGAACGTGGAATTCAGAGACAGCACCCCTAGTTCTCCCCATATGTTTATCTTTGTCGAAGACCTGGACTTGATCCTCCTCCTCTGTTCGTAAAGCCATATACAGACTTGACCAGCTCCCTTCTCCATTGGACCCTTATCGGGAAATGAGAGTGTGAGCTAGAAAATGCTCTCACATGGTCAAGAAGAGAAAGAATGCCTGTCCCTCTGGTTGACCAGTTGTCCACGATTTATCCATTGGGAACTCCGATTTCAGGTGATCCTTCTAATTGCTTTTGCACTAAAAAAGTAAATCCTCTGCCCCCATTTGATGTCATGTTAGGAAATTTCTGAATTATCCCACATCCACCCTATAATAGGATCCAAGTGCCTGATTTACAACAGCAAATAACCTATTTCCTAGAGGAAAATATTTTCTCATATACAGTCTCCCCTCCACCAAGAAATCCTGGAGACACTTCAAAATCAGCCTCTCCAGTAACCACACTCCTTCTTCTCTGCCCAGAACTCACACTTCACCTGTTTCCCTCCCTGTGAGTGGAAAGTCCCACCACCTAACCTGTACCCAGTAAGGAGGTCACCTTACCCGCCCTCTTTTTCTTCTCCCTCTGTGTCAGCAGATGTCACCAAGTCCATTCCACTCTCTGCCACATCATCTCTCAGCTCTGCCAGGGTCCTGTCCTCTGGATTAAGCTCCCCCTATCTGTGATCTGGATTAAGACCCAAGCGTCACGCCACTTCCGGAGCAGGTCAGTCCCTTTCCCCCAACCACCTGGTACAGTGGAGGCAGTGTGAACATTTATACTGAAAATTTGATGGTGTCTCCCCAGCAGTGAAGTCTCTGTGATGCCTCCTCCATACCTCCAGGACTATTACCAGGGCTCACAGGACATCACAGGGTAAGTGCCTGCTGGCATCTGCCCCTCCCCCAGGCCTTTCCCCACCACAAGTACACTGTGCTCTCTCTCCCCTCCAGGTCCCCTCTGCCTGACACACTGCCTCTGCTATTGTATCCACCTCACTCCAAATCTTCCCCTGTGTGTCAGTGTGCTTGCCTTCTCCTACAGCCGACATACCCGTGAAACCTGACCATTTCTTCTCCTAGCACCAGCACACCTCACTGTCCCACTGGAGCCTTGTGGGTATCACCCCACTCACTGCAGACTGGGGAGAGGGGCTCATGTTGGTGTCTCCCACTCCTGGGCCCCATGCCTGGCAGTTTCTGGCTCACAGAGGGGGCTGCTAGTAAGCATGGGGCAAACAAAGGACAAAGTGGATTCCACCAGGGAATTTCAACCCAAAATTCCAGGGAGGGCAGGGAAGCAGACAGAGCTGTCCACCCTGATCCCTGAGCCCTCTCCACCGGAAGTGAACCCACACATACGAGGGAGCAGGGCTCTGGTCCTTAGAACGTGAGCCCCATGGTAGACAATGCGGGTCCTGCCCCCTCCCTGCTTCATTCCAGGCAGAAACTTGATGAAATTGATGGACCAACAACAAAGTGTAATTTGACACCCTACTCGGCCCTCCATATCACTGACAAGGGTGTCACTCAACCAGGGGCCACTGGGTTAGGGGAGACAAATGTGGAGTCCAGGACACAGGGCCACCAGGAGGCAGAGCTGGGGTCTAAGCACCCCAGACTCCAAATCCTGGCAACCAAAACACCTGTAATACTTTTAAGGTGAACATTTTCAAATACTTGAGTTTTAGTAAACTCTTTTAGACTCTCATTACTGCTTAAGAATAAAAGTCATGGGGCGCCTGTGTGGCTCAGTGGGTTAAAGCCTCTGCCTTCAGCTCGGGTCATGATCTCAGGGTCCTGGGATCGAGCCCGCATCAGGTTCTCTGCTCAGCAGGGAACCTGCTTCCTCCTCTCTCTCTGCCTGCCTCTCTGCCTACTTGTGATCTCTGTCTGTCAAATAAATAAAAAGAGAATCTTAAAAAAAGAAAAAGAATAAAGGTCATAAAAATCAAGAAGCTCCAAATCAGTGTTGTTAGATAAAAGAGGTTGTTGTAAATACTTTACATAAGGAAATTCCTTCAGAATTCACAGCGGTGGGCAACACAAAGAATGAATGATGAAGCTGAAATACTAATGAATCTCAGGTAAGACAGATTCATTTTCTAGGAAAACTAACAGTTAACCCCCTACCCACCTGCAAATCCCCTCAACTGTTATAAGGCAGAAATCTCTCTGGCTCTGTTCTATGACTGGGGATACGTCACTGAATGAGCAGGTGACACGCATGCCCTTGATGAGAGGGACAGAAGCACCAAACAAGATAAAGGAGTGTGAGGTGGCATGAAGGCTGCAGAGAAAGAGAGAAGTGAGAAGAAATGTCCCATGCAGTCATGATTTTTAAAACAGCAGTCATACAGTTTAGGTGGAGGGCCAAGGAGGCTCTGGACCAAAGAAGAATCAGGGAAGGGAAATTGAGGGTGATGGGTGTACTTTGGTATGAGATGGTGAGGGCCCTCCTGAGAAGGTGACCCAGGAGCACAAACCCAAAGGAAGACAGAGAGAGACAGTGGCCACCAGGGAGAAAGCATCCTCAGCAGCAACACCTACAAACAGAATGACAATGAGGTAAAAGTGTGTGGGGAGTATTTGGAAACAGAAGATTTTGTGGAGTCAGCCAAAGAGACAGGGACAGAGGTCTAGTCTAAGGGCAAGGGGGGATCTCACAGTGCCCTGGGACCACTGAGAGAGCCTCAGTTAAGGATGTGATGCTTGGACCCAAGCCTGGATATGTGGACGTGTAACAGAAACAATATCGTTCGACTTAATTGGCTTTACCAGTAGGACAGAAAATTATCTCACTTGTAGCCGATCAACAAGGGCAGGAAAGCTGAGTAAAAAAAAAAAAAAAAAAAAAAAAAAAAATGTGATTTTAAGGATCCTTAAATTGTTTCAGGATACTCTAAATACAATGATGCTTCATTATCAAAGGTTACAAAGGATCAAAACGACCCTCATCCCCTGCCTGTGAGTGTGATTTTATTTATGCATGTGTAAATGCATGTGAAAATTGCTTCTTTATATTATGCTATAAACACACACACATATATTTTAAATATCCCAAGCCTATTTAAAAATTGTTCTTTTTCTCCAGTTTCCTAACTAAAGTTTAGAAGCACAACATTTAACCAATGTATAAGCATGTTCAAAGAAATGAATCTACCTATCTATTCATTCCCCATCCATCCTTTCACCCATCCACCTTCTCACACTTCCATCCATCTACCCATCCATGTACACATCCACCCACCCATCCATCCACTTACCCATACACCCCTCCATCCATCCATCCACCTAGCCATGCACCCACCCATACACCCATCCGTCCATCCACCCATACACCCATCTATCCATCCAGCTACCCATATACCCACCCATACACCCACCCATCCATCCATCCATCCATCCACCTAGCCATGCACCCACCCATCCCCCCATTGATCCATCCATCCACCATACACTCATCCATCCACTCATATACCCATCTACCCATCTATCTATGTTCAAAGCATTATGAGTCATTATTTTGAAATTTAAATGACTTTGCTTTGACTTTATTCCTATAGAAGATCAGAAGTTTATAAAGTAGATTATAAACTCTTAATACCAATGTTCTATATTTTTAAAAATGTAAATAGGCAACTATATGGTTTTTTATCCATTGAAATTAAGATATTCCCAAGTTATGGTATATGGAAAATTTTTCTATGAAAATTGACTTTTGTAACAGGAATAGAAAATTTCACCCCAGGTGGCAAAATCAATTCAGATTCTTTTTGACATTTTCTAACCTTCGGATTTCTCTAGGAGCCAAGTAGTTGTATAAAGATTATATTCTTGGCTATTAATTATTTTGAGTAGTTTCCACGGGGAAAAAAAAGAAGTGTCATTGTGACAGTGCAGAAGAAAGTCAAGGTTTCACTGTCTGTTGTTTATAAAAAAAGGAAAAGGAGGAAGATCAACGAGAAAACACATGCACCTCAAATGTAGCTGAAGGGGCCTTTGATACCTTGAGAGCTTTGACAGCGTAGGCCCTGTTTCCAGATGCCAACCTGAACTCCACAGGCCAATGGCATTCCTCACCAAGAGCTTGCTTTGATGAATGTGTTTTTTTTCTTTTTTTTTTTTTTAAGATTGTATTTATTTATTTGACAGACAGATCACAAGTAGGTAGAGAGGCAGGCAGAGAGAGAGAGCAGAGAGCCTGATGCGGGGCTCAATCCCAGGACTCTGGGATCATGACCTGAGCCACAGGCAGAGGTTTAACCCACTGAGCCACCCAGCCCCTCATGAACATGTTTCTTGACCAACACTATTTTCATTTGAGAAGTATTTAAAAAACAATATTATCCAGGACAACTATTTAGGAGTGGTAGATGTTTTTTAATTTATTCATCATTTTATTCAATAGTTTTCTATAAGGTAATTAGCCCCATATAGTTTTCTGTATTATCTATTTTTTTATTATTCTCTGATTTGAAAATAATGTGTAGAATAGTATCAAATAATGGATGGTTGTGATGATCTCTGCCAGGGTTATCGCTAAAGCCATCATGGCATTACATCAAGTCTCTGAACATATGTGGAGTCATTTAATATAGGACAAGAAAAGTAGAAAGTTCTAGTTTGGGAGGAGAGGATGGACTTCTGTGACAGACATGCCCCGGCTGGACCTGGTTCCCCAAGACATGGTCAGGGTTGAGAGTGTGACCTCTGACCCCGAGACACAGGGTTTCGATCATTGTCTGCCATTTATTCCAATCTAATCTGCCTCTGTGCTTACACCCTCCTTGCTCAACTGGACTTACTTGTAAAGCGAATGCAATAACACTCCCTATC
Source organism: Lontra canadensis (assembly GCF_010015895.1). Taxonomy (NCBI): domain Eukaryota; kingdom Metazoa; phylum Chordata; class Mammalia; order Carnivora; family Mustelidae; genus Lontra; species Lontra canadensis. The sequence goes on along the minus strand of NW_022631023.1, from coordinate 4,853,978 downwards.
CTAAAGGTTTGCGGGGGGGATTAGATGAGATAATACATGTCAGAAGGTTTAGAACAGTGCTTCCTGCAGAGTGAGCACTAAAAAGAAATGTTTATTCTGTTTATTGTAACATGTAGGAATGTGGGCAAATAAATTCCTTGGACGCCTGTCCTCATCCGTCATCAGGCAAAACCAGGACAAGAGCTAGGGTGAGGCGGTCAGCTGTAATAGCTCGTAATTCATTCCCAACAAATACTGGCCAATGCTAGTTTCATCTCCGCCAGCATCAGCTTCCCCTGCATTTGCTAATCAGGACAGATTTATGATATTTGATTGGGTCAAAAAATAAATTATTACCGTCATAAATACTGTGGAAATTCAATTAACTTCAGGTATGAGAATATATTTTTCAAAACTGTGTTCATCTCAATTCTTAACATTAATTGAACATATACTATATCCTGGGCACTGAATACAGGGATGTATAAGAGCAAAAATCTGAGCCTCAGATTCCATGTTATTAAAAAAAACAGGTTTAATTTCCCTATGGGATTCTTTTGAGGACCAAAAGGATAATATATGCTTTTTGGATCATATGCATTGGTAAATATATTGATCAGAGGGACCTGTGTGCAGACAGTATAATCTGTTGCTATAGAGTGTATTGTTATCCAGGGTGGAGAAGAGTGGTGGGGACTCAGGAGCCCTGGTCTGTCCACAGCTTGTATCATTGGTGACAAAGTCCCATGGTGCAATCCTGAGCCCATAGCAAAGCTATCAGGCACCAGAGTTTAAAGGTTCAGGGATTTTTTTTTTTTTTAAGATTTTATCCATTTGACAGATAGAGATCACAAGTAGGCAGAGAGGCAGGCAGATAGAGGAGGAAGCAGGCTCCCCACCGAGCAGAGAGCCCAATGCAGGGCTTGATCCCAGCACCCTGGGATCATGACCTGAGCCGAAGGCAGAGGCTTTAACCCACTGAGCCACCCAGGCGCCCCAGGCACCAGAGTTTAAACCAGACATCATATGATCACTATTCCCTTTTTTTTTTAATGCAAATTTTTAGAATTCTGATCTTAAAGGCAATTCATGCTCATGATAGAAAACTTCAAAAGAAACGGAAAAGGAATAAAGATGTGATGACTTAGATGACTAAGTCATCTAAGTTCTAAGATGACTTAGAACTAAGATGATTGAGAACTTCACAATATTCACGACTCAACCTTCCCAGTCACCCAAGGGGCTGGTTTTACTGTTGTCTCCACTTTCCAGATGAAGGCATGGAAGCCCAGAGAAATCAGCGTGCCCATCACACAGGTGAGACGTGTGCTCTGCACATTAATATGACCTGGTAAAACCCTTTCTGTGCAACCCGCTTTGCAGTGCTTGTCATGGTCCATACATTGTCAATCTGTGTCCCTCCAGTTCCTAAGTCCTCGCTGCACTCACTGACACAGCAGCTACTTTTGAGGAAACACTCACTCCTGGCAAGATCTGCCCCACAGGCTGGGGCCAGAGCAGTAAACGGAACAGCCTGCCTTCAGGATGAGGAGGCAGGGAGGAAAGAAAGAAGGTGTACACTGGGTCCAGCAGTGTTAAGTTTCCATTCCAGGGAGTCAGAGGTGAGGGACACAGCTGAGGAAGAACTTTGTAGAACTTTGGCTTCTCCACTAATGAAAGAGAAAGCCATCAGAGGGTATGAGCTGAGAGTATGATCTGGCTTTAATTTTCACAAAATGACTCCGTCCATTCTCAACATGTGAATTTGGAGGCCACAATTTGGTCTTTCACAGGGTAGCATGCACTTCCCTTAATTTCTTCTTGTGACATTAGACCTGCCACAAGGGAAAGGACAATTTTAGTTTTCTCACAGTTCTCCAAAAATACTGACCATTTCTGGAAACATTTACAAGGACAAAAGCCAATAATTCCCATTCATAAGTCAGTCTCCCACCCTCTTCTCTCCTCTCTTTCTCACACCCCCCCCTTTTCTTTAACACCTATTCACCATATCATGTTCAGCAATATTCTCTTTCCAATCCCCAGTACTTTAGACCATGGTTGGGAAATAGGGTTTCCCAAGATGTCATCAGAAAGGATGTCCTCTGGATTAGGGTGGGCCCTGCTCCCTGTGAGGATGCTCGAAAAATGGGGTGATGCAGCTACAAGCCAAGGAACCCCCAAAATGCCAGTGATCACCAGAAGCCAGGGGAGAGCATGGAGCAGATGCTCCCTCCTCACCCTCAAGAGAAACCAGCCCTGCCCACACCTTGATCTTGGACTTTTGGCCTCCAGAACTGTGACATGAGACATTTCCGTGGTGTAAGCCATCAGTTTGGGGGAATTTGTGGCAGCTTCCCTAGCCAACAGAAGCACTGTCCAAGTACTTTTCTTTCTTCCATCGGGATTTAGAGGTCCTTGGAGTGAGGCCCAGAGCCATGCATCTTCGGGTCTCAGAGAAAGTGCTAAGTCAATGCAGACTACTAGGTGAGTAAGTGAGCTGGTGAACAAGGGGATGGCTCCAGGGACAGAGGCAAGGCTTAGCTAACACTGGGACAGAGCAGGGGCTTCCCTCTGGGTAAAGAAAGGTCTGCCTGCTCATTAAACAGTGAGGGATAACCCCTCCCCCCTTGGGTCACTCAACCCTAAGAACCCTCTGCTTTCAGAGAGGCCACAGTTTTGATAGAGAACAACTATTTTAGTGTCCCTTTATTTCTAGCCAAGAGAGATGGTGGGATCCTTACTAACCCCAAGCAAATCACAAGGAATGGTGGAAGAGAAGTAACATATATGCAGCTGGACCCCTGCATCCATCATTGTTGAGAAAAATTCCACCCTAATAAAAGATTCTGATTTCTCCACTGTGGTGACAAGTAGAATTTGGACCAAAACTAAAAAAGGAACAATCCCTTATCCATTCGTCCATTGAAGGGCATCTTGTTTCTTTCCACAGTTTGGCAACCGTGGCCATTGCTGCTATAAATATTGGGGTACAGATGGCCCTTCTTTTCACTACACTATAGAGTATTATGCCACCATCAGAAAGGACGAATACCCAACTGGAAGAGATCATGCTGAGTGAAATAAGTCAAGCCGAGAGAGTCATAGAGAGAGACTCTCATATCATGAGAGCATCATATCTCATGATATGAGAGAGTCACATCACATAGTTTCACTTATTTGTGGAGCATAACAAATAACATGGAGGACATAGGGAGATGGAGAGGAGAAGGGAGTTGAGGGAAATTGGAAGGGGAGATGAACCATGAGAGACTATGGACTCTGAAAAACAATCTGAGGGTTTTGAAGGGGCAGGGGGTAGGACATTGGGGGATCCTGGTGGTGGGTATTACGGAGGGCACATATGGCATGGAGCACTGGGTGTGATACATAAACGATGAATCCTGTTACACTGAAAAATTAAATAAAAAATTAATTGACTAATTAATTTTTTAAAAAAGGAACAATCCTTATGTATGAAATGAAAATTCACTCTGATACTGTGCTTACTCTCTCTTTGCCATCCTGTGAATCCTACGCAATGATCTTATTTTTCTGTTTGTTTGTTTGTTTGTTTTTCTCCAAGTGGTCTCTGGACCACCTGCTATTAAACTCATCAAGGGTATTGTTTTCAAATCAGATCTATGGCCTCTCAGTCTGACTTGCTCACTGAGACTGCGAAGCAAGGCATACAGAGGGAGAGACAGGATAGCATCATGCATTTCAATGAACTATCCAAATGATTCTATGCAGTAAAGGTTGAGATCTATTTCTCTGGGTTCCATCTTTCTTACACAGGCAAAGGGGGTGGAGGATAAAGATGGCATTAAGGTAAATTAACTCATATACTGAAAAGAAACACCTGCCGTTCATGAGACAAAAAGAAATCCAAACACGGACTTCTTATAGATCAGGATTTGGGGCTAGGAAGGAGCCTCATCATAGTCCAGCGGCTGTTCAGGGAGCCCCACACAGCAGGAGTTCCCAGGGATCCCCAGGGAAAGAACAGGTGGTGGTAGGGTGGGGTGAGGTGGGGGTGTGGCGGGACGGAGGGCTGAGCAGACTGGACTCTGGATCCCCAGATGTTCACACGGGCTCAACCAGAGCATCAGCTAGAGATTATCCATTAGAAAGACTGAGATTTCAAATGAGATTTTATTTGAGAAAAAGATTTTATTGCTTAAGAACAAGGCTGCCAACCTATTACCTTTTGTAAATGAAATAAACAGAAGCACAGCAAGATGGAATATTGCTAAAATCACCGATAATTAGTGGCCAAGCTAGAGCAAGAACTCTGTTTTCTTTCCTGGGCATGTGCTTTTTACGGTATGAGAACGGATATTGTCATAGGTAAATTCATAAAAATCAATTTGTGAGTTTTTGAAAAATGGAAATACTGCATAGGTATCTACATTTAGACTAAGGCATATTCTCTGTATCTGGACATAATCCAGAGCATTCCTGGTGTGTCTCATTTTACCTAATGGCTTTATTAATTTTTTTTTCTTTTTCTTAGCGCTATGGGAAAATACAATAAAGAAGAAACTGTCTTTAGGCTCATTGTACCTATAACTTTAGAATAGATAACTTTTTGCAAGTGTTTTTATACTGAGTTGCATTATTCCTTTAGGGATCCTTTATTTTCATGTATGATCCATCCTTAATATCCTTATTAGAATTCATGAATTCCTCACAAATATTGACTAATTATCAGCTGTCAGACTTACGGGCTGTTCCTTCTACATCTGAAGCCAACTCACCTCCCCTTTCTGTGCACAACCAAAACACAGAGAAACAAAACACTCTCTATTCATTAATTCATTCACTAAACATTAATTAAGGCACATTTAGATTCTCAAGTAGGTAGAGTAGAGATCAAACAGCAATTCCTGTAAGAAGCCTCCATTGATTTTCCTGATAGAACCAATCTCTCTCTCCCTGTTCCCCTGGGACTTAGAGACTCCACACTAACACACGGCACAATCTGCTTCCTGTCAATCTTAATTACCAAGTCTATCCCCTCCACCACACTCACACGGGACCGAGCTCCTGGAGCACTAGAACCTTAGTTTTATTTTCTTTGTGTGTTCCACTCTCATTAAATGTGGCCTTCATTCTCCCAGATTATATGAAGCTTGGTAAAGGAGCCAACAATATAATTTTCTAGGTTACAAAAGCTGAAAAATGTTCATGAGAAAGAGACTGATAATAAACAAGTAGGAACTTGTATACCCTTCGATCTACCCCTCTCTACTGTATCTTCTTTCTCCCAAAATGTCGTAAGAGAGTCCTCCTCCTCCTCAGCTGTCCCTGGATGCACTCCAGTCTGTTTTCAGTCACATTATCTCCACCAACAAATAATACAGAGTGAACCACTGAGTCACCAAGAGAACATACCTTATTAAAAGAAATCGTAAATATATGTGAAAAGGGAACAAAGAATGTTCTGGGAGAAAATGTCAATATCACCTTGGCATGGGAGAGGCCTTTCTATACATTGAAATATTAACAAATGTCATTATTTTTATAGGCCACCATTATGTTTAATTTTCGTTTATCTGTGTCTTCATATTCCAGAGACGACCACATATGTACCTTCACTAGGAGAAAAGGCAATTCACGTGACTACAGTCTAACGAATCTGAAAGTTTCTGCACTGAAGCCTATTTCAGAATCTATCCATGCTTTCAGCATCGTAGGTGGAAGGTGAACTTAAAAATGGAATAACACACATCAAATAAGCATCAGATAATGTTCTAAATACATGAGAATAAACTGCAAAACTTAAATGCAAGTATTTTCAGAGAGGAATCTTAACAAGTTCACAAACTGTTGTTTTTGCTATTCTTTTGGTCTATTTTCTTCATAAATTAAAAGTTGTTTTCTTGCTAATTAAATGAATAGAGGTATTTTCCAGATCTGAACTTTTAGCCATACTCGCTAAAAAATTTTGAAATGTGTGCTTATCATTATTAGGCAGTAGGATTATATAATTTATAGGGCTGGATTTTCCTTTCTGATAGGGTCTTAAGTCTGAGGTACTCTGCATAAATGAATTTTGAGAAGTCCTAGAAAAGAATACAGGGGGCTAGAAATAATAAGGAAAATCTGGACATCATTAAGGAGAAAGATACTTTGGGCTAACATCTGCAATCCTATGGGCTTTCAGATACAGATAGGCGTATATATATGTATACACACAAACAGACGTGTTATAAGACCTAAGGCCAACTTTATGAAAGTTGTAACATTATTAAGTGTATGAAAATGGGGGCGCCTGGGTGGCTCAGTCGGTTAAGCATCTGCCTTCAGTTTAAGTCATGATCCTCGGGTCCTGGAATCGAGGCCCAAGTCAGGCTCTACACTAGGCATGGAGCCTGATTAAGATTCTCCGTCTCCCTCTGTCTCTGTGCCTCCCCCTTCTCATGCTCTTTCTCTGTCTGAAATAAATAAATAAATAAATAAATAATAACAGATTTTAAAAAAATAAAATTAAATCTATCAAATTGAACTTTAACAAGTAAAACAGTAGGACTCTCCTTAAGTCCAGCATATTAATGTCCAGAAATACTTTGAAGAAATGCATGCGATTCCAGCAACATTGACTGCCCTGAACTCAGGAGAGTGTAGAACAGGCATGTGAGGTAAACCTATAGGCACGTTTACTTCAGACCTGGACATCTCACAACGGACAGCAACCGTTGCTGGCTGTGCATGCCTCTTCAAACAAGAGAAGTCTGTTGGCAATAACATGGTGTCCCCGACGCTCAGGAAGAACACAGCCTATAGAGCTCAGTAGCTAGAAACAGAGGGAGCAGGGCAAAGCACACAAAGACAGCAGAGGAAAAGGCACCGTGGCTCAGAGATTCAATGGTAGAAACCGCTTTTCTAAAAACACATTTTTGCTTCCCTTCTTTCTTCCGGAGGCCACCTCTCCAGGACTCTCGGGCTGACTGACGACTTTGGACGTGGTGCTGGGAGGCTCAACCTCTAGAGAACAGTGCAAAGATAAATAATCTTGAAAGACAAAAGTTAAAATGGCATTTGTAGACATGGGTAGAAATGGCCTGTTCACTGTGCATTGGAAGAAAATATTATCACCCTCAGCATCATTATTATTATAAGAGAAAATTTTTAGGGGAGTAAGGATGTCACAAGGAGCACGTTTGCTGGCCTGGTGCCTTCCCTCCCACAAGGTAGAAGTTGTACTGACGGTTTTCAACTTGTGCTCCCAGGGGTCCCAGGAAAATGAGGAAGGTCTTTGGATGTGGGGGCTGTGGCAGGGAAAATTCACTGAGATTCCGCTAGAGCAGCTCTGTCCTTGGACATTTTATGTCCTTGGTGTGCACTGAAGAACAGAAAGCTTCAAATAGCTTTTGGGTTGTGGGCTTTTATTCCTTTGGAGGGAGGCTTTTCATTTTTCTTTAAATTGATTAATTTAATAGAAGGCTTTATAAAAAGAAAAGATACAGAGACACAGAGAGGAGGGCCACGTGATGACAGAGCAGACACGGCGGAACACGTCTACAAGTCAAGGAATGCCAGTGATTGTGCAGACACCAGAACCTGGACAGGGGAGGAAGGACGCTCACCTGGAGCTTGTAGAGGGAGCCTGATGCCTTAAAGCTAGATCTCTGGACTTCACAGCTGTGAGTTCAAACAACATTTCTAATGCATTAAGGCAGCTGTGGGGAAACGGATACAGTAGCCTTTACTGTGTGGCTGTGGACCGATCTGTCGAACCATCCCAAATGAAACGTATCTCTTGATTTGCCTTTGATAGTCAAATTGAAGTAGGTGTCATTTTTTATGTTCCAAATAAAAGAAGTGAGGCATGTACTCATAATCACATCTGAAAAGAATGCAAAGCAAAACAGACGGGGGCGGGGACAGAATTCCAGACCAAAGAACCCACCCAATGATTGTTCATCTTCACAGATCGGGGAAACTATTTCTTCCCTGAGATCCTCCGCTGGAGATCTCAGGTCCTGTGATTTCTGGAACTTCCTTCTCGCAAATGAGAAAGCCTGGCTCGCAAGTCCCACCTGTTCTCCAGAGTCTTTACGATAAAGACAGAGAACACCATGAGAGATAGAGGGGCTGTGGAGTAGCAGCCACAAGTATGGGTTGTGCACCTGCCCCCTACCCCAAGGAGCCTCTGTCTCCTCCGCCGTGAGGGCCGTGCAGGGGCTGTGACCACACCGGACATGATGCACAGGTACACAGCCCACCCAGCATGGCAGGCAGGGCTGCAAAGTTGCAGGAGAAGGTCAGGCACTGGCTATCTACCCCTACTGCGTGCACACAGGGGAGAGGAAGGCATGTGTCAGCAAGCCGGCTGCTTCTGTGACTTCTGGAATGACACTAGAAGCAATTCGGAGGCAGCACGTGTGTCTCTAGGCATCCACGGCATTTCTGAATATTATTGCCATTTGTCCACTGCAGTGGTCTCAGACCCCCCAAGCCCCTCATATGTGGTGAGCCTGTGGCCTCACGGGCAAGTCAAGGGCTTTATGGGCTGAGAGGGGGTCCATCTGGGCCTCTCCTGTAGGCACGAGGCCTTGGAAGTCTTTCCTGGCCTTGCTAAGCCTTCGTCCTTCTTCAGTTAATGAAGATCATGATAATCCCCAGTAATGAGGGGATGCCGTGCCGGGGCCCTGCGCAGGAGTGAGTGCTCATTGTGTCTTCCCTTCCAACACCTCCTGAATAAAACTCAGATTGGAGATCTTCTCTCTTCTAGGACACAGGCATTTGAAGAGGGCCAGTGGGCAGGAAAAGTCGGTGTCCTGAAGTATGTGGATTTCAGGTGTCTGCAGGACAGTGATTTGGAGTAGGAAACCATGGAAGGGAGCAGGGCGTGGCTTCCAGGAGCCTCTTGTCACTGGGTCAAGGGGGATATCTAGTGCGGGGTGCTGGACCAGTTAGAACATCACCAACACGTTGGGCAAGCTCTAGCTGGAAGCGAAATGGAACGTGGCTAAGGGACTACAGGCTTTGGGTGAGACAGACCTGGATTTGAATGACAGTCACTGTCCAGCCTCTTGACCTTGGGTAGGTTGCTGAGGCTTCTCTGGGCCTCAGTTTGCCCAGGCAGATAGTGGGATAATAACACCTACACCACAGGGCCTGGTCCTCATGAGCACAGCTCCTGGCACCGGGAGGACAATAAATAAATGGGATCCCCTTCCCCAGTCTCCCCACAGGCCTCAGATTTGCCTTCGTGTGTACATTAGTTTTATTCAAGATGCAGCCTGTTCACTTAAAAGATAAGTAGAACTTTTTTAAACTCTGTAGATGGCATTCCCTAATGCTGGATTTGATTCATGTAATAGTTATTGGGATCATGCCCCTGCCAGCCTCACCCCAAAACCCATCCAGAAAAAAGGCAAGTGTGAGTCTTTCTAAGGAAAGTCACATCTTGCACTCCCCCCGAGTACATTTTCAGAACAACATTAGTGAGTGGGTGGCTTCGTTCTGGTGCCCAGGGCTGGAGTGGGGTCTGGAGGACATTTTAAGAAGGCGGACACCCAGCTATGGGGGAAGGATCACTGGTGAACATTTCTTCTTGAGGCCTAACCCAGCCCCTTCCACACTCCTCCAAAAGACCAAGTAAAATCACCAAAATGGTGCCCAAATGCAGCCAACTCTTGGTCAGAGAGGAATCCTACCATCTGTTCCAGGAGGACCCCTACCACCCTCAGGAGAACATGACATCATTGTCACCAGAGTGGAGGTCCAGCTGGACAGGAAGGTGGCTCTTGCCATTTCTTATGTGTCCCTGTGCCCTGCACACTCTCCTTGCAGCTCCCTTTCCCTTCTCAAGCACCTGCTACTAGAAAGGTCTTGATCCCGGTGACAGACGGAATCATGAAAAGGCAGCTCCAACTCCAAACCCGAATCAAGTCCAGAAGCGACCCTGCACCCAAACTTTTCACCTGGAGGGACCTGAAAGGGAATTCCTCAAAAGCCAAATGCACTCATCTCCCTTTCAAAGCCCTGGGATGCAGCTGTCAGGCTGTGTAAAAACCATTCTCCTCAAGGTTAAAATTTTAATGCACTGTTTACACATTGAGGCAAAAGAGGTGTGCATAATTAATAGAGCACAGAAAATTGAGAGCCAGAGCACAAAATATGTTTTACAGAAAAACAGTCTGTGAAGGATAAAGGATGCCGTCCTGACGCGTCCTGTACAGCTACAAAGAAACCCCTGGAATCAGAGGCAGTTGCCTCTCCTACTTGGAAGTGTCACAGGGGACCCCGTTCCCAATACTGCCACCCTCCATGGTGAGGAAGCCTGGCAACTTTCGGGAGCAAAGCTTCCCCATGCTTCAAATGGGCATCAGATCTGTTAAGCAAATTCCCGAGGTCCCTGCCACAGTCCCTGGGACAATGGGACGTCCTGGGGAAAGGTGGGCAGGGAAGGAGGAGGGGGCAGAGCTTGCATTCCCTCTGCAGACTTCGCAAGGGGCTCCCGCAGTGCCCTGAGCCGGGGAGGAATTCCTCGGCGTGTCGTCAGAAGGGGCGCCCGGCAGAGGCAGCCTGGCATATGGCGCCTCCAATATTTTAGTGACAAGTGGCAGGCTAGCAGAGCCGTGGAGGAACAGGCAGAGAGCCGGTTGGCTAATCACTCCCCGTTGCCTGCACCCTCAGGCAGAATCATATTGCTTTATGCAGATGAGCTCATAACAGTTTCTTCAATTTGGCTTTTATATAAAAAAGTGCCAGCTCCTCACACTGTGTCAACAGCCACCCGAGGGCCTACCACTTTACAACGCGAGTGTATTACTATTTAAAGACAAGCTTTTAGCTGAACATCAGTGATGCCTTCAGAGTTTAATTACCGCCCTCCCCATGGGGCCCAATGAGCCAGCGACTCTTCCCAAGGGGGTTCTGCTTGGTGATGATCTTTAACTAAGTAAGTAAATGCCAAACCGGCTTGGCTTAAAGCGCCTGCGTCTGATTTCCTGCTCTGCTGCAGGATTGTAGGTGACTGGTAATGAGCCATGAGCAATTTAGAATCCTGGGGTAATTAATTTCCAATTGGAAAAAAAAAACACACAACTAGTAGAATGTGTGTGTGTATGTATATGCATGTGCATATGTATTCACATATATATAAAATATATGACTAGAATGTAATATATCTTATGTAAAACATATGTTATTTATAACATATACTAATATATATATATTAAACTTTTATTATCTCTTCTGAAAGGGAAAGAGGTCCATAGCAGGAGTTACCTCCTGCAACCATTTCCAATTTTATTAGGACAGTCGTTTAATTCTGATGCCAAAAAGGGGTCCTTCTCCTCTTAAAATCCTTTCTCAGTTTACTGAGTTGAATGAAGAGTTTAGAAAGGGTAAGGTCAAGAACGCTTCACTTTCTATACAGTGATCATTAAATTAGCCCTTTCTTCCAAAGTACCATGTAATAGACACAACTTTGGGACATGTAATTGTTTTTTACAAGATAAATTGACATGTCAAGAGCGGTACACATTGAAATTTTACCCGGAAGTGGTCCAGACAGTTAAAAATCAAATGCATTTTCCAAAAGCCACCTAAGAGTTGAAATAAGGCAAAACAGAAAGAGCTACTTTTATCTTCTTGTTTTGAGAAAATACAAACAAAGATGAATCAAGGCATAAACTCAATTTTTAACGAAACCACGCTTGGCAGAATACTCGTAAGGGATTGACTGAGCTCCAAATAGGTCAAGGTATTAAGCATTCATTCTAGAAAATTCCAGCAGGTTCTTCGCTCCCCTTGTTGGAGATCACAAAATGGACCCAAGGTTGTGAAGCTGGGCTGATGCACTGACAGCAGCTAAGGAGGATAGCAGTGGTCCTGATGGACTGTCTCTCTAAATCAAATACAGCTCTCCACTACGCTTCTTTGTGGTGCCGAGTCAATCCAGTCACGTGTTTGTTCGGAGAGACGGAGGCGGGTGGCAGTGTGGGAGGGCTCACCCCTGGGATGGGAAGGCCCAGCTTCCAGCCCTGCCCCGTCCATAGATAAGGTCTGAAACTTGGGAAGAGGTCGTCTGGACGTTCTTACTTATTTAACAGAGACCATTGTATCTGTCATACTGAGGTTCTGAGCCTCCAGCCACACCACTGGAGACAAGGGTGGGCTGAAGCGGGGAACAGGAGACAAAGCTCTTGGAGTAGGTCTGCTGCGCGAGACACTGCTGACAGGTACTGAACCCCCAGGCTGACAAAGGTGCCCGCTAAGTCAAGACTTGACCGTGCCCGCCATGTCAGCCATGCACGCAAGTTAATGAACCAAGTACTGAAGGGGATAAATTGATGAGAAGTGAAGTGAAGAGCCTGGCTTTGTGGGATGCCTAGAAATCATCGAGCACTGAGCTTGGTCCTTTATTCTTCATCTCACTGACCTGTGAACACAACCCCATCAGAGTCCCGGCCCCATTCACAGGAAATGCCCACTACCAACCAGCTGCTAATTGGGCATTAGGACCCCACTCCGGACCAACAGGTAGGCGCAGGCCTGACACTCAACCTGACTCCATACCCTTTCTCAGAGCTGCCCCGCCTGTGACTTCTACCTCTCATACACTGAAAAATAAAATAAAACTAAAAAATAAAATAAAATATTGAGTTAAATTTTAAAATATTTTACTGAAAGTTTAATAAAATTTTCCATAGCCTTGTAAATCTCTTTGCATATAAAAAATTGCTTTTTCATAAAGAGTCCTGCTAAGTAACAATGGACCCTTCTACGCCCCCCTAGAATGCCGCTTCTTCCACTGGAGGAGACGTTCCCAACAAACACACGTTCTCTGTGGGGAGCACTTCTGGAGAATACCAGCTGCCAGCACGCACGGCCACTGCAGGCAGACCTCAGAGATGTGCTGGGAGGGTCCTTCTAGGCCAGCAGCTCAGGGGCCTGAGGCTTACCAGAAAAGGTCACACAAGGTGACTGATGGCAGACGGGCTTTGGTGGGGGGGTTCAGGGCTCCGCGGCAGCCTGATGCTGCCAGCCCCCACCATCACCCAGACCTCAGATGTCTTAACCAGGGTTGCACAGATGAGACGGGAAATCAGGGCTACCGCAGGGTTCATCAGAGTCTGCCCTTCTGAAAGGGAGGGCGCTTCCAATGACGTTCATCCGCAGGGCACCTGGGCGGCTCAGTCAGCGAAGCGTCTACCTTCAGCTCCGGTCATGGTCCTGCGGTCCTGGGACGGAGCCCGCCACAGGCTCCCTGCTCAGCCAGAAGTCGGCTTCTCCTCGGCTCCTCCCCTCCGAGCGTGCGCCCTCTATCTCTCTCAAATGAATAAAATCTTTAATAAAAAAACAAGCATCCTTTGACAGAAGGGCCAGCCACTGGAGGGGAAGTGGAGGTGAGCTGGCTCAGACAAGGGGGTGCTCCTTGGGCTCACAGCTGGCAGGCTGTTTTCTACTCCCTCCCTCAGGTTTGCTTGCAGACTGCTCACCCCCAGGCCCTCCTTCTCTGGGACGGCTGCATTTGTCACCAGCCGTGAGTACATGCTGCATCGGGGTGGCAGCCGAGGGAGTGAGATCCAGCGGGGTCAAGCCCCTCTCTTCCAAAGGGCGCTGTGTGGCTGCTTGGAGCTTCTGGATCCCTGCTTCCTGCCCAGCCCACAGAGTCTCAGGAAGAGAGTAAAGAGTGCGTCCGTCAGGGCCGAGTCAGGACAACAAGAACCCCTCTGGGACCTTCACAGGAAGAACTGAACACAGCGCATTGTTAACCGGGCACTAAGAGCGGAAGGGACCACGGGAGGTCCTGCACCTTCAGAGAGCTGGTGACGTTGGGGCGGAGAGAGCAGAAGTGGACGGGTGGAGTTACTGGGACCTGGAGGCTTGGGGAAAGGGCCCACAGAGATGGACTCCAGCCTCCAAGGGATGTAAGAGGTGACATCTTGGTGGCTGGCAGATGCCTGAACCTCAGGAGTTCAGAAAAGGGACCTTGTAAATTCGGACCTGGAAGTGGAGGATGCTATTGGCTGGCATTTGCGTCTTGGAGGGGGTGCCATAGGCTGATTTCGCAGGCGCAGAAATGATAGCACTACAAACAGAAACTGAACGCGGCTCCAGGAGCCCCTGCCACTGCTGGGGCAAGTGTAGATGCCACCGAGACAAGCATGAGTCAACAGCTGGGAGCCCACCCTCCCCTCTCTGCCAGCCTCCAGATACCCAGGGTCCTGGATGGAAGAGCCAGGGGCCAGAGCTGGTGAAGGAGAAGGTGGATTTGCAAAATATCACCTTTAGGATCAGCACACAGAATAGAGAGGGTGTGGGTCAGAGCTGAAATCCTTAATCAAAGAAAGGAAAGTGTCCTACTGACTATAGTTGTGCTTGAGTGTTAGTTTTCTATCATGGTGGACACCCCCCCACACCTGTGCTCAGCAGCTTAAAATGATGATCCTTTATTCGTGCACAGTTCTGTACATGAGATACTCTGTGGGGCAAGGCTGCATTGTCTGCTCAGCACACCGCAGGCCTGGAATCAAGGTCAACCAGGTGGGGTTCTCATCAGGAGGCTCTGGGGGGAAATCTTCTCCCACGCTCAATCATGTTTTCAGAATTCAGTCCCTAGTGGTTTGGGGACAGGGACCCTATTTTCTTGCTGGCTGCCCCCTGGGGGCCATTCTAGCTCCTCTAAGGTTGCTCCCATCCCTTGTCACATGTCCTCCTGCCCTCAATTTCTTCTCATGCTCTGACCTCTGATTCAGATTTAAAGGGATCATGTGTGTAGGTCTGGTCCACCCTGGTAATCTCCCTATCTTGAGGTCAGCTTATTTGGGACTTTAATCACATTCACAGAATCCCTTTTGCCATAAAATATAACATTATCTCTCGCAGGTTTCTCAACTCTCAATGGGAGAAAATTATACAAGGGCAAGGGTCTTTGGAGGTCATCAAGAATTCTGCCCGTACGCAACTAATGAATTGTTGACCACAACAAAAACTTATGAGGTACCGTAAGCTGGCTAACTGAACATAATTTAAAAAATTAAAAAACAAAACAAAACACCAGAAGCAAACAACATAATAAGCAAATAAATAAATAAACAAACAAACCATTTTGGGTAGGGAAAAAAAATATTCTGCCTACCACAAACAGCATGTAAGGAATCCCTTCTGCTCTTTTAAAAGAACTTTGAGAATTCCCAGGGAATTTTGTCATGCATACAAGGTAGGACCCAAGCTAAGTTCTGATAAAAGTTAAAGCTAAATTCTTAGAAGACATGCACTCAGATCAAAACTTTAACCTCTTAGGGGGACCTGGGGGGCTCAGTCAGTTAAGTATCTGTCTTTGGCTCAGGTCATGATCCCAGGGTCCTGGGATCGAGCCCCACATCGGGCTCC
Source organism: Lontra canadensis (assembly GCF_010015895.1). Classification (NCBI taxonomy): domain Eukaryota; kingdom Metazoa; phylum Chordata; class Mammalia; order Carnivora; family Mustelidae; genus Lontra; species Lontra canadensis. Next base: position 4,838,642 of record NW_022631023.1, on the reverse strand, counting down.
CTGCTCAGCAGGGAGTCTGCTTCTCCCTCTCTCTGCTTCTCCACCTCGTTCATGCATGTTCTCTCTCTCAAATAAATAAATAAAATCTAATAATAATAAAAAAAAAACTTTAACCTCTTAGAATATTTTAAATACAAAATTAAGTTGTGGGGTCAGGAAGGCTCCAACCTCGTATATCTTGGATCCCCAGTAAGACCAGCAGAGTCCGTGAAGTGCCAGCGTGATCTGTGTGTACCAGAGCTGGGCAGACATCGTCGTCTCTGGTGGGGAACGCTGTGCTACACCAGCTGATCTCTGACCTGGTTCTAAAGGATGATTCTTCTTATCTACCTGTTAGATAGTGCTTGAGAGACACAGCTCAGGAGACGGGGACCAGCAGACACAGCTCTGCGGACGTGCCTTCAGCATCTCTCCTCGGAGAGGCACTGGGGCTCCAGAAGTGGAAACGCAAACAGCCAGAACAGAAAGTGGAAGTTCCGAAGCAAGAATGCCAGAAAAACCACAGTGCCCACCCCCACAGCCCCGGACCCATCCGGGCCTCAGATCTGTGATTAGAATCGGGCTTGGTGCCTTCCTCAACTCTGATTCAACCAGAAACTCCCATCTCTGTGAAGCGACAGGTCCCCGAGGAACCTACGTGTATGTCCCCATTGCTCCCCATGGGGGCGACACCGAGAACCCGCCACCTTGTCTTGCCATCCTCTGTGTGGCAGGATTTCTATCTTCCTCCACAACCTGGCAGTCAGCCTCAACAGTCCCTTCCACGCCCTATTGCCCAAGGTCAACTGCTCTGTCAACTTACCATGGGAGCCAGAGCTCAAACCGCATTTAAATCTATTCCGGCTGACCAGATTTGCGGGGAAAATTCTCTCGCTCTTTCTTATCTGGAGGAAGTGGGTCTTGCAGACCCTGGATATTTCTTCACATTTTTATCTACCTCCGTGAGCTAATTTCGTGATGATTTAAGCTGCACAGTTTTGAGACTGCGATTCGATTAGTGTCTTTCTGTTCACCTGACCCCGTAAACGGGCATTATCTCCCACGCTCAAGGACTTCTGAAGCGAGTGTTGGGAAAGAACATTACAGATCTCTGGAAACAGTTTTCTAATTTTTTTTTTTTTTTAAGTCTAGGATTAGGATGCAAATCCGACCCGGAAATTGAACCATCCCTAAACTGCGTCTTCTTTATCTGATTACTGCTCGAAACCATCTGCACTTAATTGTAAGAAGGCAAATCGTGTAGCTGTCAGCTAGGATTAAAAGGACAAACCTTCTTAGAAGCCGTGTCTGTTGGTTGAACTCAAAAATTAAAGAAGAAAGAGCACACAACCCAACATTTCTTTCCCAATTTTAAAACCCCAAATCATGGAACACTACATCAAAACCTAATGATGTATTATAGGCGGGCTAACTGAAGGTAAGTTTAAAAAAAGAAAAAAAATACATATAGATTAACACCACCAACAACAAAACACTCCATCCAAGGATTTTGTTGGCTATATTTGAGTGACGTTTTTATTAAAAGTACTGAGGGGCTTATCTTTAATACCTTAGAAAGGGCATATGCACCTTCTGCGATTCACTCCTCCCTTCTGATAATTTCCAGTGAGCTCCAGAGACCCGCACAAATACGAGCATATCACCTGAACCACGTGGCAGGGCTGGTGGCAATAAGCCGGTCCACCAGGGCTCTGTGTGGAAGGGCCTCCTGGTGCTGAGGGGGGGTTGGGCTGCATTCTAACAGCTAACACAGGGACAGGCCTATATTTCTTTTCTTTAACATTTTGCAAACAAATAAAAGATACTTTTGAGATTATTAAACTGAACCCATAGTCACCTCTTCTCTGACCAGTCCCTCCTCTCTTAACAAGACTTGTGGTAACATATCGAAACATTTCCCACTCCAAATTCTCAAGATGAGACACCGTTGTGCATCCAAACGTAACCTGCACACTCATGCCAGCGGCCCCGATTGCAATTTTCAAACCCAGCCCCACCTGTAATGTTTTCCTTATGAGTTATTTCTTTTCACCATTGTAAGGCAGAGTCGTAGTATTACTAAAACATGACTTGAAAGTGGAAGTTTCCAATGAGAAAACGGAATCCCAAAGGGTGACCTGACTTGTCTAGGTGACAGAGCCAAGAAGAAATTTTTAAAAATCCCAAATCCCACAGTAGGGTGCTGTATTGTCACATTTGTAGAAGCTAAGTTTAGGGTTGTGTTTCTTAATTTGATTGTTGGTTTGGTTTTTTATGATACTTCAAATTGTTATATTGAACTAACTTAAGAAGTTTTAGACCATAATGCAAGCTGAACAGAACTGGACCCTTTTCTGGTGAATTCTGACTGAGATGCAAGACCCAGGGTAGCCATCACTCCTACACAAGTGAAAACAGGATGGTTTAATGCACCTTGGAAATGTCTGCCGCTGGCTACAGGAATTTTTGCTCCCAGAGAGTCCCTGGGGTTTGTTGCTGCGTAATCCCAGCCACTTAGGCCCCTCAAGGATCTCACCATGTGGGCAACTCTGGAGAAATCAGACCAAGTTCTAGTCATTTGGCCAGTGGTAACTGGGATTCCATTGTGTGGTCAATATGCTATTCAAAATGTAAATGGCAATCCCCACTCAGAGAGCTACACAGAGATGATGATTCTACTCACATATGTACTCTCCTCACAGGCTGTAGTCCCCTGAATCACATCTTTTAAAAATTACACAAGTCATTGCTATTTTTTAGGTGTTCTTAAAAGATGGTAGACCCAACTATATGTGAGGTATGAAGTGCCTTTTAGTAAACTTCTGTAGGATACCAAGCATGATTCCCCTACCCCCAAGATATGTCACGGCTTTTCCGCAGCCTCTAACACATTGTACTGAAGTTTATCACTCAACACATTGTGGTGGGATTGTGTATTTAATTCTCAGTTCCCTCCGTGACACTTGAAACTCATTAAAGGCATCTCATTTGTCTTTTAGTACCTAGAAGCAAGCCCAGATCCTAGCACACAGAAGGCATTCAAAAAATGGTTGACGTATGAAAGAATCAATGAATCTATTAATGAATCCATTAATGACTGAATGAAGTGATAAATACCTTACACTTTAAAACACTATAAATTATTGACATGTAGATTTTAAAATTAAATATTTAAGCCTTCCTGTCTCCATTTTTCAGACGGCTATGAGGTTGAGTCCCTGGCTCAGTAGGGTCTCTACAAGAGAAACCCAAAGCTTGAATCAGGTAACACTCTCTGCTCAGGGAGCCCCACAAAGATAAAAGTGCGTATGGTCTTGAGTGCTTAAAACACATGCACCTTTGCTCAAGCAAATATTTTGCACATGGATCGAAAAATGTTTTGATGCTAAAACCCAAAGGTCAAAAGTAACCCTTTCTGCTAGCAGAGACCTCTCACACACTACCAGCACAAGACTGAGTTACTGAGGGCCATTTAATCGGATCCTGAAATCTGCTATAAATTGCATGATACTTTTACTGACAACAAAATAAAAATCAGAATGAAAATGTGATTACCAACTCCTGAAATGTTTTACTGAGTTACAGAAGATGAAATATTAAACTTTCTTATATAAAACGATTATTCTAAATGTGAAGACAGGACACTTGGACAGATATGAAACTAACTTTTGTCCTGATAGTAGAAAATTCATTAGCTGAGTGAAAGAGGTACCAACTGTATAATACTGTTAGATACTAAAGAAACATTTCTGTGCTTAAGGAAAAAAAAGGAATGTATAGAACAAAAAGTGATATGTAATATTTGCTTCAAATATTTGTTCCAAATACATTTATCTTTTTCCTACCTCCAAATCAAGATCACTATATAGAATCACGAGCTTTAAGGAAAGAGGTATGTTTGACGTTAATGATGATATAACATTCAGGACATGACTACAGACACATGGGCATCTCACTGGAACACGTCAGAAAGATCCACCATGGACCCACACACTTTGACGGCCAAGTACTATGAAGGCCTGCTTCGTGATCTGAGAACGTTCTTATTTACAGCTGTATTTGATCTGCGTGCTTTGGGGCATATACTCAAGGACAATGTTTAAAAAAAAATCTTAGATCTTTGTATTGATGACATGATTCTCCCTAAATGACTAGTATCCAAGGATCATTAGATAAATGAATGTCCATCCCTTTCTTCAGCCTCAGAAACTTTCCAGCATGCATTTTTTTTTAAGATTTTACTTATTTATTTGACAGACAGAGATCACAAGTAGGCAGAGAGGCAGGCAAAGAGAGAGGGGGAAGCAGGCCCCCTGCTGAGCAAAGAGCCTGATGCAGGGCTCGATCCCAGGACCCTGGGACCATGACTTGAGCCGAAGGCAGAGGCTTAACCCACTGAGCCAACCAGGTGCTCCTCCAGCATACATTTCTATCAATAAAGAAACGATGTCATCACCAGATTGTACCTTTCTCAGTTATCACTAGAATAGTCTAAGTTAATTACGTTAGAAACAGTCCCCACTCCTACCCAGTAGGATGAGATGGTAGCGGCATGAGAGGGTGACTGTGTCTGCAAGCACAGAGAGGCCAGAAGGCAGGCCGACGACCAAGTGGTCCCGGTCCCACCGGGCAGACCTACCTTACAGCAAAACAGAAACACTGATGGTTCTCTTTGTAACTTAATCTAGATAAAAACGAATAATGGAAAAAAAAAAAAAAAAAGAATACTGGAAACTTGCATAGCTACATTCTAACAGAGCCGGTCTTTCTTGCTCTATACTGTGAGGCACTTCATGCTACTTTTTATCAAGTTTCCATCCCTTTCCACAAACCATCCTGGTGATTTTATCACCTCTGAAAATGATTTTAAACCTTGATCGTTCTTGTCAGCACATGGAGAAATGTCCTTCACTAGGGACACCAGAATGAAGTGAATTTATGAGCCCATACCTAGATCTGATAAGCAGGCAGAAATCATTTTTATTATGTACATAAAACAGTGCCCGATTAAAAGACAGCCATATCATCCCCTGACAACCTGTCCTATGTCACGCCAGAAAATAGGCTTTCTTTTTTAAGGTAACCTTATAAGAAAAAGCTTAAAATGGAAAGCCTTAAAATTTAAAAAGATTCAATTAAGCAAAGCCACAAATGCCCGATGGGAATATTTGAAAAATCAACCAACCCAGTTCAGGACAGGACAAGTGTAGACAATTGATTATAAGCAGAATAAGAAAGTGAGAGAAACATCCTTTCCTATTTGTGTCCCTCACAGGGTCCACAATCTTGTCAATTTGTAAGAGTGAATCTATACCTTCCCGAGTTAAACAGAACGTCAGTAGATTTAGAGTCAAAGTCATGTTTAGAATTCAAGGCTTATCATAAACAAATACCTAAATGAGTAAAACCATACCCTAGTGGAGATGATCAATCTGGGTGCCCCTCTCAGTACTTTCTGCTGTGGGAGGAAATAAAAGAGAGAGAAACAAAAAATATGACATTGTATTTCATTTCTTTTAGGAGTTAAGAAAATTTATTAACAGAAAACTATATTTTAAAGCCAAACATTACCAAGAAAAATGAAAAAAAAAACCCAGCTTTGGGAGAACTAGACAGCACAGGAACATGAGTGGGAAGAAGTTATTTACTCAATAATGGCAACCAGGCGAATAAGTGCATTGCAGCTGTTTTTGGTTATATTTTTAAGAAGCAGGTAGAGCTATCCCACTGCTTACAAGCTCCCAAATCCCATATATGCATTTTTTAAAAAGACACATATTTTGGGTTAGCCTGGTGGTGGGTATTACGGAGGGCACGTATTGCACTGGGTGTGGTGCATAAACAATGAATGCTGGAACACTGAAAAGAAATAAAATAAAATAAAATAAAATGGAAGAAAAAGATATATGTTTATGGATAAAACGTGCATAAATTTACATGTGAGTTTAGTTTTTAAATGGTCAATGAGATGACGTAAGAAAAAAGAAATCAAGTCCTAACCAGCAGACAAGATCAAGGGCAGAGTCTCAAAGTTTCAGCAGGGAGCCTGAATCCATGTTCCTAGTCCATTCTTAAGGCTCTCTGATTCTGTGCCTGGGCAACGCTGTGTGTGTGCATGTGTGTGAATGTGTATGGTGTGTGGTGGGAGAGATCTAGATGTCTGCATCGCCAGAGTTCACTAGGAACTTGTTACATGCTTTGAAAAATCAATGTTCCAAGATGTCCACCACTCAGCCTGAGCTTTGCCAAGACCCACGCACCCAACAACTTTCCACTTTAGAAGCACCAAGTTCCCCACCCACCGAGGCAAGTCAGGTTGCCTCACAGAAAGGGAAGCTCTATTCCAGACAACCCTCCAAGTGCTCCTTCTTCTTTCTGGTGAGGATGATGCACTATCTGACCCTGAATTCCTGGCAGTGTTGTCCCTGCAAGTGATGTGGGGAGGGTGGCCTGCAGGGACAAGTGAATGCAGGATGTCCTCTGAGCAGACATGAGCCTGGGGATTTTAGCTACCGAGCACCTTCTGCTCAGGGCTTAGCGACATCTCTTGATGTCCTCTTCAGCAATTCTGGGGCACGAAATATAAAAGGGACGGTTTTGGACTTCCCCAGCAGCTGTTTTGAAGATTCCCAGTGTGACTCTTTCTCTGTTGGTAGGGTTAGAGAGTCAAGGTTTCCCAATGGGAACATAAACTGGATATCGTAGGGAGCCTCCCTCTTTACGTCTCTTCCTGCCAGTCAATTAAGGCAAATCAAATATTAGATTGGGTCCCATTTTCTTTGACATGAAGGCAACAACAAGCAATTTGTTACCCTTTGTTTTCTCTTGAGTATCAGCATATAGTCAAGAAGAGAGAATTATTTATTGTCTACCTGACACAGCCAAAACAAACTGGAATTGCTTGAACTACCAGTTTTGAGAAAGCATACTTAAAGATTGTTTTTAGTTATTATTTTTCTTTATTTCTCCTGTGGCACATTTGACAAATTAGTTCATTGCTAACAAAATGAGTGCGTGTGTGTTCACCATTGAAATTGTCTTGCTTTTTTCCACTTTGCAATAAAGCATAGATGGAATTGTAAGTTGATACCTCTTTCTTGGTGGACATCAGTAGGAAGTAGAAAGGAAATGATGATTTTCCCCCATGTATGTAGAAACAACTCATTAGAAGTTCATGTTGTAATTCTGGGGCCTGATGGTCTCATTTACATAACAGACAAAAATTTGCAAGCACAAAATATGATTCAGGACATACGAGTCATACAAAAGTCATTACGATATCTATTGAAATGGAACAGCACAACAATATTTAAGTACTTTGTTGACTACTTATTAAGGTCTTTTGTGCTGTCAAAAATTTCTGTGTTTTTTAAACTCAACAACTTGGGCACCTGGGTGGCTCAGTGGGTTAAGTCTCTGCCTTCGGCTCAGGTCATGATGTCAGGGTCCTGGGATCGAGCCCCGCATCAGGGTCTCTGCTCAGCAGGGAACCTGCTTCCCCCCCCCTTTCTCTGCCTGCCTCTCTGCCTACTTGTGATCTCTCTCTGTCAAATAAATAAATAAAATCTTTAAAAATTAAAAAATTAAAAATAAATAAATAAATAAAGTCAACAACTGTCATCCACCACTGCTCTTAGACCAGTAAGATGAGAAGATGTCAGAGCCGAGTGGCAGAATTCAGAGAGAATCCTCCCATGTTTCCTCAATACAAGGAAGGACCTTCTGTCACTCAATGGAATGAGCTCCCTGTGAAATAAGATTTGCCTAGAAGATCTTGGAGCATGACTAGAAGACAAGCAGTCAGGTAGGCCAATGGCCCTTGGGGAGACTCCAGGATTGGGTGGGGACTTGGGACAGATGATCTAGAAATTCCTGGCTAGCTGCACATTCTTGACCCCATGTTCCTGCTAATATCCACAACCACCTTGACACTGATGTCTACTCACACTGAACCAGGTGAAGACATGGATGTTTTTAGTCAATCCATTGTTAACATTACACTAAGTCCTCTTTCTTTATGGTGATCACACCAGGGGTCACGAGTCAACGAACCTCAAGGGCTTAGCCTTTGGAGATGAGGAGCTAGGCTAAAGCCTGGGAAGTGTCACCTCCATTCCCACACCCATGCACTGACCTGGGCTAACAGGGGTAACCAATCTGCAATGGAAAGCCAGTCATTTAGACTAAATGTGCGCACATCCAGTGCCCCCTGGTGGCACATATCCCTCATGGAACAGACCTCTTCAGGGGAACATAAACTCTTTCAAGGTGTAACCTACAAGAATGTGTTCAGGCACATATTTTGAATACATGTTGTTTCACCATTTTCTCATAGGAAGGGTGTCTTAGGAAGAACAGAAACAGCCTTGTTTTCATTTAAGTCTGTTTCTGGTAACTCTCTTTCCACTGTGATCGATCCCTGCTTTCTGGGCTGTCTTTTGAGACAATTTATATGGTCACTTTTCAGCTTTTTTTTTGGTGGAATAACACCTCATTTCCTCTATTTTCCTCTGTCTTTTCTTCAAATGGTTTATATCTTAATAAAACGGGGGGGTGAGTGAGGTTTTGTCACAGTGAGATGGTTTTCTTTTCTCTCTCCCTTTCTCTCTCATTTACTTGTTTTTTGGTTTCAAGATTAACTCATATCCTAGATCCCCCAACAGTGATGGTGTTCTTTTGTGAAACATAATAATGACAAAAGCAAGTAGACAAAGTGGTTGTTTCTGTTTTTGGAGATGGGAAGGCATATACAGGGAATTACTGATCTTGCTTAGGGGGAAACAGAACCAATGGAAAATGCATGAAGGGAGCCTGGAATTTGAGACCCTTTGTGTACATTTCAAGTTTCATAACATTCAGGCATAGCTTGCTTTTAATATTTCAATTTATGTGTTTTTTTTCATTATTTAAAAGTGACTTCAATCAAATTGTCATAACTCGGAAGCACCTGAGATGCCCTTCAGTGGTGAAAGGAGAGATACGTTAGTGCAGCAGACAATGGGATAGGATCCAGCACTATGGAGAAACAAACAATCAAGCTAGGAAGAGACATGAAGGAAGCTGACACATGTATCACCAAGCAAAAGGGGCCAAGGAGAAGTCTCCATGCTGTAGGATTCCAACATACATGCCATTCTGGAAAAGATAAAACCATGGGAAAGTAAAAAGATCAGTAGCTGCTAGCATGTGGAGTAGGTGTAGAGGGATGAGAAGGGGGAGTGCCGAGGATATTTAAGGCAATGCAACACTCAGGATGATACTATCATCATGGGCACCAGTCATTACCCCTTTGTCCAAACCCACACAATGCACAACCCTAAAAATGAGCTTGATGTAAACTGTGGACTCTGGGTAGTGATGAGATGCCTGGGCCAGGTCATCACTGGTAACAAATGTACCCTCTGGTGGGGCTGATAGTGGCTGAGAGAGGGGGAGGCTGTGTATCAGTAGGGGTAGGGGGATATAAGAAATCTCTATACCTTTCTCTCAATTTTGCTGTGAACCTAAAACTGTAAAAGAACAATGGCTTTGCTGACTTTTGCAAAGACTGAGCAATCCTAGCCATCTGTCCATTTTGCTGACTTTCTCCACGTATTAGCCTCTCTTGGTAAGGGAGGCTCAACTCCTCTAGCATAAGCTCGCACTTTCCAATGTCCACGAACATGCAGCACTGCTCCCCAGACACCCAGACACTGTCCTTGCTCAGAGAAAGCACAGGCTTCCTCACAAGTCCCTTCTTCACACCCTCCTCTCTTCCTGAACTGATTTGTCTACTATCTCTGAAAATAACAGCTTGTTAGAAAGTGATCAGAGGCTGAGCAAGCAATTGAATACAATTAGACAAAATTATACCAAACTTAAACCAGGTGCTCAGTACTGTCTGAGCATGGGAAGCCAAAGCACTGTATTCTCCCATCCAGCTCTGCTAGAGGTCACCTTGATGGCCTTAAAAGGGAAAAGGAGATAGGATCCTTCACTGAAATACACACAGAACCTCATTTTTTACTGCACACTTCCCTAGAAAAGGGACCATCAGAGGTCCCTGTGGTGGGACTTCTGCAGCCCACATGCTGAATATCAACAGAGAGGGAGACAGGCTAAAATAAAGCATGTCATGAATCCGGCATATGAAGGCAGTGGCCAGTGGATGTTGGGCAGGCTGACTTATCATCAGGAAAAGCTTACAATGAAGTAGAAGATAATCTGATGTCATGGGGGAGGAAGGGGCACAATGTCTTAAAAAGACAAAGCTTCCTGGGTATTCTTACTCACCAAAACCATTTTTAATGTGACCGGCTGTCCAGGTTTGCCCAGAATTGTCCAGGTTTTTGCACAGAAAGTTATGCATCCTGGTTACCATCTTTGTCCTTGGTTAACCAGGATGGTTAGTCATCCTGTTTAAAGTCACCCGAGACTATGAGACCTATTAATACATGCTAGAAAAGCGGCAGAGGGCCGTTCCAGGAATTGGCAAACTTCCACCGGATCGACGGTATTACATAAATTTGGGAGGAACTATAACATAGATGTATTATAAAATTTATCACTGGATGAAGACCTCTAGCTGATGAGGTAACTCACGGTTTTCAGTTGCATGTTTAAAAGACTACAAAAATGGGAAAAGCAAAACAAAAAAGCCTCCTGTGAAAGTGCATCCCACTCGAGAAGCCAGGAGCTGGAGAGAAGAGCTGAAGCTATGCTTGCAAGGCCCAGACACGGCGTGAGACGATGACCAGCTGGACTGCCCTGATCCTCAGCCTTCCTATCTACCCAAATCTGCTCTGCTATCTGTTTTTAAATACCGAGCGTTTAATGATTACCACAATAAAAGTATTTGGTTAGGCATCTCGAAGATGGGAAACAAAATCACCCCAAACATCTTTGAAGGGGTTTCCCCTCTGAAACCTCACGTCAGAGGGAAATACACAGTTATACCAGAAACAAGGAGCCTTGGGATAGTTTTCAAACAGACCATCCTCAGGGGGAAAAGAACAGTGAAGCATGAATTTCCCCATGAGGAAGAAAAATGAAAACCACAATAAGTTTGTCTCATCAAAGTTCTTCTCAGAAGCTGAGTAAGTCATCTTCAGAGTAAACCTGAGGAAATGGTTCTAGTCTTGCACACAGACAAGTGGGAGGGAAGGAGCAGGGTGACTTCTTTATTCAGCATGTCTCCCATCACCCTCTTCCTTCACCACACCTGCTTTCCTTTGTCCTGTAGTGAACACACTCTTGGACATGGAGTTGGTGCCAAGTACGTCCCCTGTATCCTAGCAGCCCTGCCTCCTAAGACCCGGCTCCTTGGAGCCACTTTGTTCCTCTCTCTCTCTCTCTCTCTAGCACTACCCTAGTTCATGGGATTGTTGTCAAGACTAAAGGGAAGGAGCATAAAGAGCATGAACTTGGTGACTGGCTCATGATAAACAGTCAATAGATGTCCACACTTTTGAGTTCTATCAGTAAAATCTCAATGGGGCAGTATCATCCTGGGGGGCTTTCTGGAGATCTATAGGGATTTTGTGTTTCTGTTATTACTGGGGTACCGGTGTGTCTGCCCAGGTGAGGGAGAAGCAGGAATTCTCAGTGTTCTAATCGTGCAGACCAATCCCACCTGACAAATAATGGCACCAAGTCTCACAAGTCTTTCAATGACCTGTTGTGCATTTATATAGATGAACAACCTGATGATCTCTATCAGAGGCTAGACTCTAACTCTCTTGGGTTTATAAACATGAGTATTTTGTACCCAGTTCTAATTTGTAGGGACTTTTTTCAAGAACATGATCACGTTATCAACTAAAAGAAGTTTGTATGATTTTCAGCTCAGAACTTTCCAAAATGTCTTTCAATCTTTTAAAGACACCAGTGGCACTCTTGAAAAGCAATAAATGATATTACCTTCCTACCCAAGTAATGCTTAAACACTTGTAAAAACTTATGTATAATTGTTCATAGAATCACCATTTATAACTTGTGAAGAGATAAATGAAATGTAATATATCCACACAATTCAATACTATTTGACAATAAAAAGGAACAAAGTGTTGACTTCACCTCAAAAACACTATGAAAAGTAAAAACCAAGACCTAAAAGACCAGTGGTATGATATGATTCCATTTGCATGACATGTCCAAAGAAGAGAAATCTGCAGGATATAAGTAGGTTAGTGGTTACCTACAGCTGGCCGTGGGATGGGGAGAGATCACTAATGCATATGGGGTTTCTTCTGGGATTGATGGGAATGTTCTAAAATAAGTTTCTGGTTATGGTTTCACAACTCTGGAAATATAAACAGTATTGAGTTGAACACATAGAAGGAAGTGAAATGACAGGGAAATCATGCCTGAATAAACCTATTAAAAACTCAATATAATGAATTATAACCTAAATACAAGATAACATGAGTATTATTTCACAAAATACACATTTCATTATGTAGATGCTCAGACACATGAGGTTTGCCCCCTCATCAAATGGCTGTGCTTGTGAGGTCTAGGAACACAACGATGGTGCATGGGTTGGTAATATTACTTACAAATTTCATGCCAGGAAGTAAAGGGCTATTCTGAAATACTTGTTATCAAAAGGGAAGATGGACTTAGTATTAGGAGCCACCAGTGGTGTTATTTCTTTCAATCACCGCACACAACCTTGCATACGATATTGTCTCTTACAAATCACCTCAGAGAGGTTGAATAAACTACCCAGGCTCAGGCCCACAGTGCAAGGCAGACATGGGTCCATTCCTGGCTTATCAGCCTCCAAGGGGAGACTCAGCACCGCGCTGTTAGGTTTCCCACATTACCCACTCGAGGACACATCCTAAAGCTTATATGCTTCCTAAAGCATGGAACTCTCTCCTGTTTTCTTGTGGGACAAAGGCATTTGGCTCTCAAGGCTTGTTCAAAGGTGAGATTTGCAGCCTATGTTGGCAGGTGGAAACAGAGATTATGCTAAAAATGGCACATAACACAGAGAGAGTAATAGCCCCTGGGAGGGAAGAGGGAGGGGACTAAATGGACTCCAAAGTCATACTGGTCAGACTATGCATGCAACCTCTAGCTCCCTGGCCCCATCTGAGAAACTCAGAAAGACTCCCTGATCTCCTAAGCCCCCAGTGTTTCCTTCAGGAAGGTCAGGCCTTGCACGATGGGACTCACTTCCTTGGCCACGGCTGTTCAGACCTGAGACAGGTCAGTGTGGAGGGGTGTGTGCTGTGTGGCAGGTTGAATAGCACATCCTCTGTCTCAGGGAGGCAGAATGGGTGGCCTGCAAAGGATATCAGTAGACATGGATTGGGCAGAAGCTGAAAGGCAGCCAGACAGAGGTCTGAGGTAGTAGAACCCTGATAGGAAAGAAAAGTAGAGACCTGGCTTTGGCAGGAAGACAAGAGAGAGGTGTAAGGAGTTGGAAGCACCATGACAGACTCACACGGCTCTGGACAGGGACGGAAACTGCTGGAGAAAGAGGCTCCAGGGTCATGGGTACCAAATTTCTCAGTTTTGTGTCTTGACTTAAAAATGCATGAGACCATATTTTGTTTCGTTTTATTTTTAAATATTTTATTCATTAATTTGAGAGGGAGAGAGAGAATGAGCAGGGGGGAACAGCAGACTCCCTGGTGAGCAGGGAGCCCAAGACATGGGCCTAGGCTCAGGACCCCAGGACCTGGGATCATGCCTAAGGCAAACACTTAACCAACTGAGCCACCCAGATACCCCGACAAGACCACATTTCATGCATAATACATGCAATCCTGCTTTGGCACAGCATTAGGGTGAGCAATTGCTTGGCATTAAAATGTACCATATTGATTCAGTTGGTTCCAAGCTGGGTACCTGGAAGCTGGAGGGGAGGGAGGCAGGGGTGGGGTGAGCAGGGACAGAGTACAAGGTGAACATTACTTAGCTAAAGCAAATTACACCAAAGTGGCACCTTTTCATTAATACTTAAGGTCATATATTGTTAAGTCTATAACATGAACAAAAGACGAGGGAGCCAAGGGGTGTAGTCTTTGTACATGTGTTCTCTTCTGCCATCCAAGGTATGGGATTCTCCTCCTGAGATACCTGATCTCATGTCCCAGGGCTACTTGGCATCTAGGACTAAATGACCAATGTGCCCAATGAGGTTTATGTCATCTGATAGTTTAGCAGCCATCTGAGGAAATTAGATGAGATGATGCACAACTTGGAGAAGAGAACAAGGGAGAGGAGGTCCTACTCTCATAGGAAGAAGAAGAAGCTGTTCATAATCTAAGTAATAAATTCTCAGTGGCTGGTGGGGGGGTGACCATGGGCCTTCCACCTTCCACCTGGATTTCTACACAATCCAGGATATCACCCTGATGACAGTTCCCACCAAGAAAATGCTAAGATGCTAATGTGTTCATGGAGAAGTCTTGTGGCACTTGTCATAGAGATAAATCTCACATAAGGAACATCCTGGGATAAGGAACATAACTGATTTAAATTGGGATTTATTTCCACAAAGCTCAATTGCTGTCCCTACCTTGTAAATGGCTTCTGAATTATCATCAACAGCCATATGTTTGCAATCAGTGCCTTGGGGTCTTCAAGATGTACAAAAACACCAGCCAGATTTTCTTATCTGTGGAAGCTCATGGTTCCTTCGCATTGTTATTTCATGTTATATAAAAAGGAAAGATTTAACTTTAAGAAAGGGAAAATACATTCTGCTGAATCCCTTTCACCCGCACTTAGGTCTTCCACCAAAACCTCGGGCTCCAACCTTACCCTGGAAAATTAGACCATTAGACTCCCTGTCACCTCCACACATGCATGTCCCCATCCCCAGCACCTACAACGTGTGTCTTTTTAAGGGTACTTGGGGGGCTCAGTTGGTTAAGCATCTGCCTTTGGCTCAGGTCATGATCTCGGGGTCCTGGGATCGAGCCCCACATCTAGATTCCTGTTCATCAGGGAGCCTGCCTCTCCCTCTGCCCCTCCTCCCTGCTCCAGCTCTCTCTCCCTCAAATAAATAAATAAATGAATAAATAAACTCTTTAAAAAGAAAAGGTCCTTTTAGATAAATTTCACACCAACTAATAGATGCTGGGGTGGGGAGGGAAGATACATAAGCCTCCTAAATAAAGCTAAAATGTGAGTTCTCAAACCAAAATGGTAGACATAAAAGTCCAGATTTTCAACTCCGTTCCATTTCCCCCACTAAACGCGTCTTTTAGCTTTCACCCTGTGACACACTCACATGTTATTATCACACTGAATTTCATGGCTCCTAATAAGCCTGCCATAAGCACGTGCCTCAGGAGGCAGAGCAGAAGTGTGTGAGGTGCTGTTGGAGCCCGGAGAGCACAGGGTCTGGGAGAATGTCCTAAGACGGTGGCAGGGCGCCACAGGCCAACACCCAGCAGAGGGAGAAGGTCAAAAGTCATAAAAGGACTCTTACTAACACAACCAGGGGAAGTCCATGTAATCTGTTCTCCAATGAAAAGACAGAAATGGCTGAACCCCTGACCCTCAATGGTTCCTGAACAGTTTAAGACCATCAAGGCTTAGGGGCATCACGATTTGGCTCAACATCCATTCTTCACTGCTCAAGAGTAATTTAAATTGATCATGCACTGGATTTAGCAAACTTATTTCGAACTGGGTTCCAAATAATTTCTTCAGTTCAAGGCAATATGCATTATATGGCACAGAAGGCTTTTAAAACTGCCTCATTGTCTGAAACATTCAGTGAGTTTGATGCTACATTCCTCTGGGGTCAGGGGAAGTCAGCTAGGAAAAGAAGAAATACCACCAATGCCCCAACCCTGGCATCCCAGGTTTCACTCACTCACATACGCATTCATGCAGTAATTCATTTACTTATTCATTTGCCTATCCATTTACACATTCATTCATTCACACATTCATTTATTCATCAGAGCATTCATTCACTATTTACTCTCCCATTTATTTTTATTTATTTAATAATTAAAAAAATATTTATTTGACAGATTATAAGCATGAGTGGGGGGAGGGGTAGAAGAAGAAAAATTTCAAGTAGACTCCCCACTGCTGAGTGTGGAACCCAACAAGGGGCTTGATCTCACAATCTTGAGATCATGGCCTGAGCTGAAACCAAGAGTCTGGTGCTCAACCAGCTGAGCCACCCAGGAACCCCCTCACCCACTTAATAGACAGATGTCACATGACCACCTAGAGCTGCGTGCTGTGCAAGGTGACAGTCTTGGCCTCATTGCTCCTCTGCAGACATCCCTGGATGGCATACAAGGAGGCGTGCACATGAGCATGGGTTGAAGATGCCCCCAATCTATACACATAAGCATCTTTCATTCAGTGTAGAGGAGAAATGCCAAACAGTAACAAAACAATAGGAGGGGGTGTTGCCCATCAAAGTGAAAGACATGGGGCTATGGGCAATGCCACATCAAAACATTCATGGGTCCTTCCTCCATAAAATATTGTTAGAATATTATATTTTACAACTGCATCAATATAAAGACAAATAAGGAAAACAGTGTGGAGATTCCTCAAAAAATTAAAAATAGAGCTACCCTATGACCCGGCGATTGCACTACTGGGTATTTACACCAAAGATACAGATGTAGTGAAAAGAATGGCCTTAGGTACCCCAGTGTTCATAGCAGCAATGGCCACAAGAACCAAAGTGTGGAAAGAGCTGAGATGCCCTTCAACAGATGAATGGATAAAGAAGACACAATTCATATATACAATGGAGTATTACTCAGCCATCAGAAAGGATGAATTCCCAACTTTTGCATCAACATGGATGGGACTGGAGGAGATTATGCTGAGTGAAATAAGTCAAGCAGAGAAAGTCAGTTATCATATGGTTTCACTTACTTGTGGAACATAAGGAATAACATGGAGGACATTGGGACAAAGAAAGGAAAAGTTAATTGGGGGAAACTGGAGGGGGAGATGAGCCATGGGAGACTGTGGGCTCTGAGAAACAAACTGAGTGTTTTGGAGGGGAGGGGTTGGGGAGATGGGTGAGCCTGGTGGTAGGTATGAAGGGCACGTATTGCATGGAGCACTGGGTGTCATATGTAAACAATGAATCTTGGAACTCTACGTCAAATACTAATGATATATTGTATGGTGACTAACATAACACAATAAAAAAAAAGACAAACATGATCTTGAGGGGATTGTGTTCAATTTTTCTTGCTGGTTTTAAAGGAAATTAAAATATTTTCATTTATATTTATTTTCTTTCTTAAAATTGTCATGGCCCTGGATGCTCTGCTTACTGTGCTTGGAAATAAGTTGGCCCTGGCTTTGGGGTCACGTAAGTGTCCCAGTCTTCTAGCACCATTAACCACAACGCCCTTGCACACAACAGCTCACTTCTTCACATCCCCATCTCCACTGCTAAGACAGGAAATGGGAATGAGACCATGTGGCTTAGTGCTGGGGACAAAGCTAGGACTCTGTATCTGCTTCCCCTTCCCCTCCAAACAACAACAATAACAATTCACTCTGAAAACTACTGAACACGAAGGGTGGCAAGATCACAGACAATCTCCCCTTCAGAGCTCAGGAGACATAAGAACATTGAGACTAAATTAAAGTCCCATGAGAGTGAAGCCATTCTCATCAGTTACCCACCACTGAGTACACAAAACCAGCAGGATCCACTACATGGAATGTAGTAAATAGGATCTTTATTTCACCTCCTTAAAATAATTCTCACTTTATGCCAAACTCCATACCTCCCTGGCTTTTATCTCCCTCCCTTATTTCTTTAAAAATACTTTTTAACTGATTTGTTGATTCTGCGCATCATTTGTCTCTCCTCACTGGAGCATTAGCTCTGTAAGGGCAAGAGTCAGTGTATTTTGCTTACTGCTATATTATTATTCCTGACACTTAGAACAGTGTCAGTCACAACATATGCACTCAGTGAATATTACTTGTTAAATTGATTTGATTTGAAAATTACCAGAAACACTAGTTTCAAAATTGTGAAAATTTAGCCTTTCAGATATTTTTGTTACTTTCTTTGAAAATTTCTTCTCTACAAACTGCAATGCTTGATCAAGTATTCCTAATAATGCAGAATACTATTTTTTCTGTTTATTCTTCTTTCCATACTTCATACATTAACTATTTTTGACTGAAATGTTCAGCAAAGGATGCAGAATGCCTGTCTACCACTCTCTTCTTCCCCTGCCAAATTTTTCTTCACGTGCCAGAATTTCTTAGCTAAACTTTATACCAATTTGATATTTCCCCATAAAGCAAGAAGAACAAATAGATCACATTAGCAAAGTTAATAGGGTTAACTTTATTAAAGTACAAGGCATTTGAGAATATGGTTCTTTTAGGATAGCTGCTCTACCAAAAAAAAAAAAAAAAGAAATTAAGAAAAGAAAATGTCTTTGGATTAATTATTTCTAATATCCTGAGCATAGAAACTGCCCCCATTTCCCACATGGGGGGACTCGTTCAAGGTTTAGGGTGTCCTTTGTCATCCCCATGAGCCACTGCTACCACAAAGCACAGTATAGTCATAGATGCTTATAATAATTATAGGTGGAGACTTAAAGAAAAAGCAGAATATTAAGAATTCTATTTTCTTCCTTATTGAATGTAAACTCATTTCCTTGTTTATCCAAAATGTTAACAGTTGTCTTCACTTCATTATAAAATTAAAATATGCATACTGTAAGAACTTCACTAAATACAGAAAGGTAGAAAAAAAATGACCTATTATCACATAATGACATCTTGCAAAAACAAAATGCCTTCTGTTAACATTTTGATATGCACTCCAGAGGCTGGGTGCAATGAGCAGAATGATGCGAAGTGGCCTTGGGAGTTCGCTCAAGCTAGCCCGGATGGTAAGCCAACTGGAAGCAGGAACCCCCTTTCTGCTGGCATAAGGTGCTGCATCTGAATGAGACTTCTTCATGCCTGACAAGAGGGATAGGACTTTCCCATGGGCCTCTGAGTCTCTAGGTGCTGGGCAGCTGGCTGTCCCAGACAACTCCAGTAACAGCTGATGCCTAAAGGCAGATGGGGTGCTTGTCTCCCTGTTTACTGGGATTTCTCTCAGGTTCATAGCAAAGGAGAATAGGGGGATGCAGAGGGGCCCCTCAACTTGATGCAAACCTACCCACTGTCCAGAATACCTAGCCCCAGCATGCCTCCCATGGGATGATGAATGAATTAAGATCCCTTTCATTTGTTAGCTTATTTTTATTTTCTTCCTTAAAAATTATTCGCTAGCATGTGCTGTACCATATTGTACAATATGCCCTTTACCACAATGACAGTCCCTTTTATGCATCAACTTATAACTAGGCAGTAGCACCAAGTTGTTCAATCAAAACCTAGTCTAGATAGTGCTGTGAAATTATTCCGAAGATGTGGTTAAAATCAGAAATCAACTGATTTTAAGTAAAGGAGATGACCTTAAATAATCTGAGTTGACATTATCCAATCAGTTGAAAGGCCTTAAGAACAGAACTGGGGTTTCCCTGCAGAAGAAATTCTAACTGTGGACCACATCAACTCTTACCCCAGAGTTTCTAGTCAGCCCTTGGCTTGCCCTATAGATTTCAGACTTGTTGATCCCAGCTCCAACTTTTTTGTGTGAGCCAATATTTTGAAATCCATTCATCTATCATTTATCAATTCATTTATCTCTATCTAGCCTACTGATTCTGTTTCTCTGGCAGACCTCTAGTACACCACTTTGCATCAGTGCTGCATAATATTTTTCATAAGCTTAAGTTCTGTATAAATGATAAATGACCTCTTTAGATAAAGTTTATGAAAGTTTTCTCTCATCCACCCATCACACACTTATTTGCTTCCTCTTTTTAGGTCCCCCTTTCCAATCTGGATTCAAGATATCAACATAGGAAGATATCATAAATTCAGAATATAAAAATAACACATAGAATATTTATTAATAAATAACAAATATCAAAAGGAAGTTTATTGTAGGAAAACAAGGAGGTAAGAATATATTTATCAAACAAAATAAATGCCAAAACCTGGGAGAATAGCAGGAGAATTGAGACAAATCCTGCAAAGATCCTAGACATACACCAAGTATGCTGAAATGGCTCTGTAAAGACTTAGATCAGTACTATAAGGTAAAAAGAGATTTCCCCATACACAAAGCCAGGAATGGGTCTAGAGAGCAAAGAGAAAGCTCCAGAAACTCAAAAAGCTGTCAGGCAGGCTATAAAGCAGAAAGAGAAGTCCCATAGTTTAGAAAGCCGGTGGCTGACCCTGCAAAGCATGAAAAGATATAAAGAATCTGGCTGATGCTCAGATCCCAGGCCCTTCTGAAGGTAGGTTTCAGCCCCACCTTCACAACAGGTGAACCGCATCATGTAAAGACTCCAGCTCTGCAGCAGAGTCCAGGACCAGCTCAGCTACCACTGCCCTGGCTCAGCCTCACACCATCAGCCTGGCAGAGTGGCAAGTCCTTCTCAGGAGGTAACTATCCCTTACCCCAAAATAATGTTTAATGTAAAATAAAAATCACAAGATACACAAAGTTTAAAAGAAAATGGGGTCTGAATTTAAGAGGAAACAGGTCATAGTAGCAAATGTGGTAATGGCTCAGATGTTTGAATTATCATTCAGGGATTTTAAAGTAACTATGATGAAGGATCTAGATGAAAATGTTGACAAGTGTGAACAGATAAGGAATTCCAACATGGAGAGGGGAACGGCAAAGACCAAGATCAAATGGAACTAGTAGAGTGAAATTATATAATACCAGAGAGGAAGAATTCAGTTGATGGGTTTACTAGCAGACTGGGTACAACAGAGGAAAGAATCAGTGAAATCAAAGGTGGGCCAACAGACACTATCCTGAAATATAATGAGAATAAAAAGTGAAAAAAAGAATAAAATGAAACAAAGCACCCAGGCCTTTTATATACTATCAAGCAGTATAAATAATTGGAATCCCAGATGGAGAGGAGAGAGATATAGAATAAAAAATATTTTCAGAAACAATTGTTCAATGATTTTCAAATTGATGAAATACATCAGCATACATATCCAAAAAGACCGGCAAACCATGAACACAATTCTTTTAATAATATTTTAAAAATTACACCTTGTACATCAGAGGCAAATTGGAAGATGAAAATGAACTCTCAAAAGTAGCCCCAAAACATTCCAGGTCATCTTCAGAGGAAGCATGAAAAGAACGATGGTTTAATTTCTCACCATGGAATGGAATTTTCAAAGTGCCAAAAGAAAAAGAAAAAGCTGCCAATATAGAATTCTATATATAGCCAGAGTATACATCAAACATGAGAGCTAAATAAAGACATTTTTGGCCATAGAAAAACTCAGAAATTTTTATAGCAAGAAAACCCATGTTACAAAAAATACTAAAAGAATTTCCTCAGGGTGAAGGGATGTGATACCAGACAGAAGCTCCAGTCTGCATGAAAAAATGAAAATACAGGAAATGCAATATATGATTAAAAACAAAGGACTCATTTATTATTTTTGATATGTGTGTGTTTATATATGTGTATATTTATATATTACATATGTATATAATCTATAGACTTAGCTATAACTGTTTAAAACAAAAATAGTAACGTGGAGTTTATAGAACAGAGAAGAATAAAAGAGCTCAGGGGTGAGGGGGAGGAAAGGAATTATACAACCATGAGGTTCCTACTTTTAAAAAAGAGTTTAACATAATTTGAATGAAATGATAACCCGTTAAAGATATGTATTGTAATTTTGACAAACCTCTAAAAATAACATAATAATGAATATTTAAAAATACATAAATTTCTAGCTGCTTTGACACAAAATAATGATATCTACAAACAACACAAAACGCATGTCACTACAAGGACATCAGTGGAAAACTGAGTATTTAAAATTAGTAGTACAAGGAAATCTTGAAATGTCTTGAAATCTGATGGCTTGTTTAAGAAAAGAACTTGACAGAAATTGTATCACATTTGATCACTACCCTAACCACTCACTTGAAATTATATTAATTTAATTATAAATCGAAACTTTTTCTGATATCTTCAGTAGAAAAAAATAAATTTTGATTAACCAATCTAAACAACACCCCAAAAACGTTAATAGAGTTAAATAATTTCTTGATCATTCCAAAGTAAGGCAGAAATTAAGAAAGAGAAACATATACCAAGATGAAAGACCTAAACACAATTGAATTGATAATTACATTAAGTATAAATGGACTAAGCACCACTTAAAGATCAGATTTAAAAAGCCAAACACAAATGTATGCTTCTTATGAGAAACACACTTAGAACACACACATACAAAGTAAATGGTTGAAAATAAAATATTGAAAAACAACCTACTACTGAATCACTATGCATCATAAATCTAAATGGCTATGTTTATATCAGACATAGAATAATTCAAGAAAATTGTAACACCAGATATAAAAAGAAATATTTCTTAATGTTAAGAGGCACTCTGTCAAGAATAAATAAAAACCCTAAATTTGTCTGCACCTAATAAAAAAGCTTCAAAACATATGATGCAATAATCAACAGAACTAGGAGAAGAACTGTTTTCTAAGCTTACATTCATAGTGGAGAAATTATGCCTCTCCTTATGACTGATGAAACAAGTAGGTCAGAAATTCAAAAAATATAGATTCGAGTAACACTTTCAACCAGTTTAACAAAATTAATATTCCACTTAAGATCTATATAATATTGAGTCTTACCAAAAGCACACGAAACATTTGTCAAGATAAATCATATTCTTGTTTTTATAAACATTTTATTTAAAAACTCCTCAAATTTATAATAATTCACACAAAGTATGTTCTCTAGCTACAAAGCACTAAAATTAAAACCAATAATAATAAGATAGCTTTAAAAATACTCAAATATTTGGAAGCTAAACAACATAGTTCTAAATGTGTGTTGACTTAGAGAAAAACAGAAAATATTTTGAATTGAATGATAATGAATACAATATATCAAAATGTATGGAATGCAATGAAAGCAGTACTTAGAGGGTGATACATAGCTTTAATTGCCTGTTCAAATAGGAAAAACATGTTCTAAAATAAAAAGCATAGGCTTCTAGCTTAATGAGCAGCAAAAAGAATAAATTAAAATAAAACAGAGGTAAGAGAATAATAAAAACAATAGGACAGAAATTAATAAAATAAAAAAATATAGAAAATCAACAATGTAGAAAGTTATTTTTTCTGAAAAGATTAATAAAACTTTTATGACTCTAGCAAAACTATTAAAGAAAGACAGAAAAAATGCAAATTATCCATATTAGGAATAAAAGAGATAAACACCTCTCCAGTTCCTACAGGTATTTAAAAGATAATACGAAGATACTATATATCTATATACTATATACTATAAACAACTTATGCCAATAAATTCTACACTTACATGGCTGTAGAAGTACCTTGAGAAACACCATAACTGACACAAGAACCAAAAAACATCTAAGTAGTTTGATTCCTGCTAAAGAAACTCAACACCTAAAAAAAAAAAAAGAGCAGAGGACATGAACAGACACTTCCCCAATGAAGACATACAAATGGCTATCAGACACATGAAAAAATGTATATCATCATTAGCCATCAGGGAGATTCAAATAAAAACCACATTGAGATACCACCTTACACCAGTTAGAATGGCCAAAATTAGCAAGACAGGAAACAACATGTGTTGGAGAGGATGTGGAGAAAGGGGAACCCTCTTACACTGTTGGTGGGAATGCAAGTTGGTGCAGCCACTTCGGAAAACAGTGTGGAGATTCCTCAAGAAATTAAAAATAGAGCTACCCTATGACCCAGCAATTGCATTACTGGGTAATTACCCCAAAGATACAGATCTAGTGACAAGAAGGGCCATATGTACCCCAAAGTTCATAGAAGCAATGCCTATAATAGCCATTATAGGCTAATGGAAAGAGATGAGATGCCCTTCAACAGAAGAATGGATAAAGATTTGGTCCATATATACAATGGAGTATTACTCAGCCATCAGAAAGGATGAATTCCCAACTTTTGCATCAATATGGATGGGACTGGAGGAGATTATGCTGAGTGAAATAAGTCAAGCAGACAAAGTCAATTATCATATGATTTCACTTACTTGTGGACCATAAGAAATAACATTGAGGATATTATGAGAAGGAAAGGAAAAGTGAAGGGGGAGAAATCGGAGGCAGAGATGAACCACGAGAGACTGTGGACTCTGAGAAACAAACTGAGTGCTTTAGAGGGGAGGGGTTGGGGGCTGGGTGAGCCTGGTGGTGGGTATGAGGGAGGGCACATATTGCATGGAGCACTGGGTGTGCTGCATAAACAATGAATCTTGGAACACTGCATTAAAAACTAATTAAAAACTAATTTTATGGTGACTAGCATAACATGATAAAAAAAATTAAAACAAACAAAAAAAGAAATTGAATTTACAATCAAAAGTCTTCCTGTAAAATCAAAACTCAAAGAAAAAAAATCTTCAGGTAATATATCAACTTTAAGGAAGAAGTGATACCAGTCCTTCACAGATTTCTTTTAGACAATAGAGAATAATTTCCCAAATAATTTTTTGAGGCTGCATAATCCTGGCATTGAAACCTAATGAAGACAGTATAAGATAAAAAATAACAAGCAAAATCCATCATGAGCATATATCCAAAAAATCATTAAAATATTTGCAATTGAATGCTAGGACATAAAAAAACTATAATACATTTTGACCAAGCAGAGTTTATCCTAGAAATACAAAATGGGTTTAAGATATAAAAACCAATAAAAATAGTACATTATAACAGAATAAAGAAAATTTCATAGTATTATCTCAGTATATACAGAAAAATCATAGGACAAACTTTAACTCCATTCATGAGAAAAACCTCAGAAAACCAAGAATAGAAAAGAACTTCCACAATCTGATAAAGAGCATCTACAGGAAAGATGCAAAGAACTTTGTATCTAATGCTGAAATAATATTGAATGCTTTCAACCTCTAGGATTGGAAACAATGCAAAGGAATCCAACCATTACTACTTTTATTCACTTCTAATCAACATTTGACATTATACTGGAAATCTTAGCTAGTGCAATACAGCAAGAAAATAAAATTTAAGAAGGCAAAATAATCTCAAAAAATCACTTAGAGTACATGATATTTAAGATCGCAAATAAAGCTTTAGTAATCAAGATAGTATAGGCAAAACCACCTCCAAAAAAACTACATGGTTTGATTTTTAGACTAACCATATATAATTAAAACAGTGAGGAGTTGGTGTAAATATGGGCAAAGATATTATTAGAACAGAATAAAGATACATAGATACATCACCTATATTGTTAATTAATTTTTTAAAACCAAGGTGCAAAGTCAATTAAATGGGTGTGGGGGTGGGAATAAAGTCTTTTTCACAAATATTGTTGTAACAATAAGATAAATAGATGGGAAAAATTGATCCCCAAGACGTACCTCACTCTTTATTTAAAAATTAATTGAAGATGAATCTTAAGATTTAAATGGAAAAGCTGGAACCACACATTTATGAACATAAAAATGCTATAGACATTTATAAAGGAAACACTTATAAAAGAAACACAAACAATTATTTAAAAAAAGCATTGGAGGGTATCTTTACAACCTTGAAATAAGAAAATACTTTTTTAGGCACTAACTATAAAAAATTATGAATTAGACTTTATCAATGTTTTCTTAATTTGCTAATCGAGAAGTACCATTGACAAAATACATATACTACAACTAAGAAACAAAATATTATATCACACAAATGATCCATATCCTAACCATAGGAAGAACTCTTACAACTCAGTTATAAGAAAACAAATAACCCAATTATAATTAGACAAAAAATTTGAATAGTCACTTCACAAAAGATATATGATAGCAAGTGAGCACATGAAACGGTATCATTAAATGATCTGGTAAATGCAAAGTAAAACCATAGTAAAATACTATTTCATATACATGGAAATGATTAAATCATAGTGTCATACTGAAAGTTGGGGAAAATGTAAAACAGTGAGAACTAGCATACATTTGTGTCAGAAGTTTAAATGTTATCTTTTTGAAGTTTCTTATAAAGTGAAAAACATGCACTCCCACTCCAAATATTTACCCCCCCCAAAATACTAATATATGTCCAAAAGACTTCTACAAAAATTTTCAACCAGCCTTTCTCATATTCATCAAATACTAGGAATAACCCACAAGTCTATCAACAGGAGAATGAAAAAAATTGTTTTAATAAAGGAACAAACTTCTGAAACTGGCAACAATATGTATGAATTTCACAATTATTATGCTGAGAAAAAGAACCTTGTATTAAAGAATGCTTACAGCTTGATTCTATTTATATAAAGTCTAAGAATAGGTAAAACCATTCTGTTCATATAAATCAAAGAGGGCTTGCATTTGGGGACATGACTGTAATTGGCCCAAGCAAACCTTCAATGATGATACTTAATTGAAATGTTCTACGTCTTGTTTTGTTTGGATGGTGTTAATATAAGTGTATTCAAATGATACAACATATTAAATTGAAAATTTTTCATTAGTACATTTGATTGTACACAGATTACAACTCAAAAAATAAACTAAGAAAAAGTATGGGGTTCTGTTGAATGCAGGGGACCATGGACAAAGTTAAAATAGTGACAGAAAGGGAGAAGATATTTTCGATGTCTAAAGTCAACAAAACCTAATATTACAATATGCAGAGAACTCCTGAAAATCAAAAAGAAAAAAGACAGAAACCCCACTGGCAACACAGCAAAGGATATGAAAGGGGAATTTTTCAAAGAGAAAAGCCATAAGGCTCGAATGAATATTAAAAAAATCTAAATTTAATTAATAATCAGAAAAAATAAGAATTAAGATAATGAGATATTATTTTACAAGTTTTTCATCTATCAAAAATTAGAAAACCAAATA
Organism: Lontra canadensis; assembly: GCF_010015895.1. Classification (NCBI taxonomy): domain Eukaryota; kingdom Metazoa; phylum Chordata; class Mammalia; order Carnivora; family Mustelidae; genus Lontra; species Lontra canadensis. The sequence continues at coordinate 4,811,709 of NW_022631023.1, read as the reverse complement.
TATTCAAGAGATGGCAAGGGTAGGGGAACATGGGAAACCCCATGCTTTGCAAGAAAGAGTACAGGCTAATAACAGCCATGGTGCAGAGCAATCTGGTGATATTCAGCTGAATCACTCTGTGTGTATATCCTCAAGAAACTGGCACAAGTCCAGAAAGGGAGCAATAAAAAGATATCGACTGTGGTAAAATTTGTGGTGGTAGACTTGATGCTATACTGGGTGTCCATCCCTGGGGAAGTGGAGAAATGAAATGTGATGGTTACTAAACCACAGAATGTGGAGAAATGAATGTGGTCACTAAACCACAGAATGCAATGTAGCTATAAGGTGTAAGAAACTGAACTGAGGGGTGCCTGGGGGGGCTCAATCAGTTAAGTGTCTGCCTTTGGCTCTGTTCATGATCCCAGGGTCCTGGGATGGAGCCCCATGTCAGGCTCTCTGCTCAGTGAGGAGCCTGCTTCTCCCTCTCCTGCCACTCCCCCTGCTTGTGCTCTCTCTCTCTTTCTGTCAAGTAAAAAAATAAAATCTTAAAAAAAAAAGAAACTCAATTTACACATAGCAACATGGGAGAACTCCAAACGTAGCATTGATGAAAATTACAAGATGTATTACACCTTACGGGACACCTTAGTGGATCAAGTTAGTTAAGCTTCCGACTCATGATTTCAGTTTAAGTCATGATCTCAGGGATTGTGAGATCGAGCCCCATGTTAGGCTCTATCCTCAGAGGGAAGTCTGCTTGAGGATTCTGTTCCTCTGCCCATCTCCCCACTCTCTCTCTCTCAAATAAATTAATCTTTTTTATTTAATTTACTATATTAAAATATTTTAAAAGATGTATTACACCTTATGATTACACAAACTAAAAACCAATATTTGCCCACAATAACATGGCACAGTCTACAGAAATACATATAAAAAGCTGCACTTTAAACATACAAGCACATTTCAAATGAGGGGGGAGCATAGAAGGAAGTGGGTGATGGGAATAAAAGGAAATAAACAGCCAAAGAGACAAGACTCTGAGACCAATGAGCATGGGCTGCCACAGAATGACAACAGAGTAGCTGAGTCCTCTGAAACCAAATCCAAACAGACAAAACTAAACACAATTTCATAAAAATGAAGAGAGAACAATGGGGGAAAAGATGGTGTGTTGAAATGGCCCAACAAACAGCACAGAGAGGTAAAGACTCAACACTGTGAAAGAGGAGCTAAACTGAAAAAGGATAACAAATTCTAAAGCATCTTTAATAGGAATCTTGGAAAAAGACAAGAGAGACAATATTCCTGAAGGAAATTCCACAATTATGAACCACATGAATCTTCAGATTCCAGAAATAATATAAGCCATGCAGAACAAATATTTTTATGTCTTTTATTTAAATCCAATTAATTAATATATAGTGTATTATTAGTTTCAGAGGTAGAGTTTAGTGATGAATCAGTTGCACACAACACCCAGTGCTCATTATATCACATACCCTCCTTAATGCCCATCACCCAATTACCCCATCCCCCACCCATCTCCCCTCTAGCAACTCTCAGTTTGTTTCCTATAGTTAAGAGTCTCTTATGGTTTGTCTCCCTCTCTGATTTCATCTTATTGTATTTTTCCCTCCCTTTCCCTATGATCATCTGTTTTGTTTCTTAAATTCCACATATAAATAAAATCATATAATAATTGTCTTTCTCTGATTGACTCATTTCACTTAGCATAATACCCTCTAGTTCCACCCACATCACTGCAAATGGTAAGATTTCATTTCTTTTGGTGACTGAGTAATAGTCATATGTATATATACACATACATACACATACATATATAACCACATATGCACATATATACACCACACCTTTATCCATTCTTCTGCTGATGGGCATCTGGCCCTTTCCAGGACTATAGCCCACATCTGGGCTATTGTGGAACAAATTTATATATATATTTTTAAATTCATGTCTTAGCTATATGAAACTATATATTATCACAGAACTAGGGAAAAATATTAAATCCTATCAGAGAATATAACTAGCAAAGTAGGACAGATACATTGGCAATAGACTGCTTATCAACAATAAAATACATGGAGTGCCTGGTTGGCTCAGTTGTTAAGTGTCTGCCTCCAGCTCAGCTCATAATCCCAGGGTCCTAGGATCGAGCCCCACATCAGGGTCCCTACTCAGCAGGGAGCCTTCTTTTCCCTCTCCCACCCCCCATACTTATGTTCTCTCTCTCACTGTATCTCTCCCTGTCAAATAAATAAATAAAATCTTTTAAAAATTATTACAATAATAAGAAAATCATGAAAAGATATCACAAAAATTCTGAGGGAAAGTAGATGTCAATATAGAATTCTATACCCAGCTATTTTATCAGCCCCAAATGAAGCAAAACAGAAATCTTTTGAGACATAAAAATCATTTGAGATTGCCCCTGAGGAAACTATTGGATATTATACCTCACTGAGAAGGAAATGAGGCCCACAGTAACAGGTGGGTTCTCTGCTGCTCTGCCCAGCCTACTCAGCCATGCCTGCTCTGACTTGTCAGACCTCTGTCCCAACTGGCTAGACAATACGCCATGCCACATCTCAACTATTCAGACCTTCCCACTAGAAGCAATGATGAACAAAGAACTCCATGAATACGTGAGAAAATTTAAATAAGAATTTGCTTTTAAAAAGACAAGTGAGCATGTTAAAAAGAAGGCAAAATTAAAATTTTAGACAAAACAATGTGGAAAGTAGGAGAAAGATGAGAGTAAACAAAGTCAAGTCAAGAAAGATACATACGTTCATCAACTGCAAGCTTTGTACATGACCTATTGATGTCAAGGTCACTAGGTTACCAGTGATACTAGACATGGATTTGCAACTTTCACACCAGTAGGAGAAACAGGGAGAACATTAGCAATCTAACAGCAGCAGAGAAGTTCAGGAAGGTAGGCAGAGAATCCGTGACAAAGTGTGACAAATGGAAATTGCTAATGTATCAGAAAATCAAGGAAATATAAAAGGGCTTAAGTGGTCTACTGAAAACAACACATTTTTTTTTTTAAATCTTGTGAAGTGAAGCTATAGTGTTCATTGGAGAAATGTATAATTTTAAACGTATTTCTTTTTAAAAGACAGAAAGACTGGAAACAGAGTAGCTGAATAGTCAATTCTCTAAGCTGGAAAAATAAAGGAAACTCAAAGAAATTAGAAGAAAGATATAAAATACAAAACAAACTAAACTAAAACAAAAGTTATGTTTTTAAAGAGACGAATAATAGAGAAAAATATTTCAACACAGCTTAAGTAATAAATAGGGACGGAGAAGGAGACTATGGGTCAACCAGGACCTTTTCAATCAACAGCAAATACTTCAAAGGAGAAGATAACATTTTAGTCCTCTCCTAAAGTTCAGCAAGTGCCCTGGAGTGGCAGGAAATAAGGTTTTCTTCTTAAGGCTGAGCCAGAAGTGTCCACTTACCACCTTTTTACACCTTTTTAAATCTTTAGCAGCAGTGAGGTAAGTACTGTCACCCCTGTTTTATAGGTGAAGACACAGGGGTTTGGGACATCAGAGAACACATCCACACTCACACAGCTAGTTAGTGAAGAAGCCAGGTTGCAAACTCAGGTTTGTTTCATTTCAAAACTCAATCCTAACACTGCAGCACTTTTCCCAGTTTCCCCCACAGGTGAGGGAAGGCGAGCTGGGATGGGGAGAGAAACAGGGAGTTAACATAAGGTCAAGATGGAAGTTTTCCTTTACTCTTGACAAACTGTGACCTTCCCCTTTTGTCAGCCTGGCACAGTATATTTTCCCACTGTTAGGTGGGCCCACCTGTACCCATACCTTCCGGAATACACTAGAATCTGAAAACACTGGCCTCACCTGGAAACAGAAGAAGAGGCATTAAAGCTGATAACATAACTAATGTGAATTCAGTCTTGCTGTCTTTTAAAGCTTAATGATGACACCTTTACATTAGAATTCATTTACTGTAAGTCTTTAAAAATATAAACAAATAACTCAGTCAAATGTATTTTCATTTCTAGAGTCTCATAATGTTCACTAAAGAAACTACAGGATGTAATTTATTCCAACAGCATCTTATTTTTAATTCCCTGATTCCATATGCTAGTGAGAGGAACAAATCACAGGGAACTGTGCTTGAGTCACGGGTAATTACCTTAGATCAATGTGATTTTGTGGTTTAGGATTCTGGTCCTAAGTTCAATTTTTAATGGTACCCAATTAAGACCTCCTTGGATTGGCCACAGAGTCCTGGGACTGTTTGTAACAAAACTCCACAAAGTGACTCATTCATAAGTCTGTTCTGATGCATCTATCAGAATAATCATGTCTAGATCCAAATCTTCATGTCAGACACCAGCAAGAAGAGCAGAACCAGCAGGCACAATTGTGTTTAAGTAATGAGAATGCATACTTGAAAGATGCATACCAATGTGCAACTGTATCAAATGTTATCACTTTAACTTTCAGTTGGTAGTTATTCTATTTTCTTTTAGGGCCAAAATGGGGGAAAAACACACAAAGAAACACATACTCTTATAACATACACTCTAGATTCATAAAGCAAGATAACGTCCCCAACAAGAAGGAGCCAAAAGAAAATATTGCCAGGTTGTATGTCATAAACATATATGTGGTAGATATAGCCTTGGTGACAATTCTCAGAGAGTGTTTTTAAAAGACACAAGTAAGCAGAAGAAGAGAGACAGGCATTTGGAGGAACAGATATGAAGACTCAGAATAAGTATTTCAGGGATTTCCTGTCACTGAGAGTCTGTAAGTAGCTCAGGCACATGAAGATAAGATCCAGGGAAAATGAAACTCTCCTTAGGTAACACGTGGCCTTATTCATAAATACTTACTAGACGTTGAAGTGGTGTCATAAACATTGCCTAACTAGGAGCAAAATGCCAGTGTTAAGAACAAAGTACTCTAGATTCAGAAGGAGACGTAATGAGCAGAAGCCACAGCCTGGGCCAGAAGCCACACCAGTGAGAACAGACAGAGACTGGCCAGGAGTGGGCAAAGGTATGATCTTCATATAGACTGCACACTGATCATGAAGCAACAGGAAAGTAGTGCAGTATTTGGAACAGAACTATCCTGGTGAAGAAAACAGTATCAACAATGCAAATTTCCTTTTGGGGGGCCAACTGGCTCCAAAGGAAATCCTAGAGTCTTTCCAAAACGTTCCGTGAAACCAATGTGACATTCAGACAGTCTCAGAAGCATATTGAAGAGTTGGGCTCTTCTACCTACACAATGAATTTCTCCTATAGGGCCTGGAAAACAGAATAGAGAATATTCTGGTTATGTGTATTGCCTTGTGTTAGAGACAACGGTGTTAAATCCCGGAAGGGTTGGCTCACTTGGTCAAGATTTTCTTAGTGTGTTGTTGTGTAGACCATTAATATGGTCAGTGAAGAAGCAAAGCCTTCTTTTATGTGAAAGGAGATCAGCCCATTTAGGAAGGAAAACCACCAACTTAAGGAAAAAAAAATACCAACGTTCTCATCACTTCACAGTCCTACTTCCATTCCATTCTTGAAGATGTCTAGAGGCCCTGGGTACGATGCACTCTCTAGAGTGAGGCAGCGTTTGGGACTCATTGGCAAGGCCGGTTCACTGAGTTTATGGATTCATGTTTAAAGTGAGTGTTCAAACTTCCAGGCATCTCAGAGGTTGACCATCGGGCATCACTCTGAGTTTGGTGGGGAAAAAAAAAAAAAGATAGTAAAGGATCAAAAGGAATAAAATTCAGTGATGAAAGGGTCCTTCTGTGTTTGGAAGAGCGTGATTACTATGCATTAAGGAATGAGGCAAAATTGCTAGTGTGGATGGAATTCTGCCTCAAGAAAACTAAAAGGAAAAATAATTCTCTATCAGTCAGAGGAACACCCATAACTTGATCTCCCCTGCCCGTGTGTGTCACGGAGAGATCTACAAGGAAAGGAGCACAGGAAAGGTGATATTTCCCCCATAAGCCTCCTGTTGACTGCTTTCCCTGGTGGCATGTAGGGGTTTCAGCATAGCTCAGCTGAGGCCCCATTGGCTCTAGCTTCAAGCCCTGGGTGTGAGTTACTTGGTGGTAGAAAGCAGTGGGTCAGGGCTGGGGAATAAATGAATAACATATATTTTGCAAATTCACCTGTAGGCAGGTGAAAGACAATTTAAATTAGCTCAAGGCTCGAAGCTGGAGTATTATCATAACAAGGACTGAAATCAGCTGTTCTCCCACACATGTCTGCGGTGGGGTAGGCAGGCGCTGGTAGACCCGGGAGCTAGGAACTCGGCAAGAGTTTCCTCTTTCCATGGCAGGAAAAAGCAAAGGGCCCCATGCTGACGGGAGGAAGCATTGGAAGTTTGTGAAGGCCTCTTGTGGTTACCACTGTAACTGGCGCTCACTCCACACTCATCACTCAAAGAAGAAACAGAGGCTTTGCAAAGTCAGGTTGGTGGGCTCCAAACAGGGCCGACCACCAGAAGCCCCCTGCAAAATTTATCCCAAATACCAGTGTCTGGGACTCTGTGGTCCAAAGGAGGCTCTTGAGGTGGGAACTGTGAAGCTGGACTTGTCGAATTCTATCTTGGTGATTCTGGTGATGCACAGAGAGAAAAAGACAGAAAGGGTCTGAGAGATGGGGCTTATCAGAGCCCATTCGACCCATGAGGAAAGACTATTAAATGTTTTTTAAAATGCTTTTAAAAAATATATTAAAAGATTTATATTTTTATTTTTTATTCTGTATGTTAGATTAAAAAAATAAGTATTAATAGGTCTATAGGTTTGTTTGTTTGTTTTTCAGTGTATCAATGCAACAGCAAGAAACACAGATGATTTTGAAGAGGGTTTGTTTTCCCCTGTTTAGTGCTAAAGGGAGAGCAACCCTGTGCACCTCCCATCAGTGGAGAACAATGAAAGGAGAGGGTCGTGTTGGATCGTTCCGTGTCCCAGAGCAGAACTGGTTAAGAATGGAAAGCTGCACCTGGTCGGAGGGAGCGTTCGGAAAGGCCCGGCCCAAGGCTGACTCCTAGGACAAGGACATTTCAGCCCCATGCTTCTCAGGCTCCAGTGTGTGTAAGGATCGCCAGAGGATTTGCAAACACACACATCCTGATTCAGGAGCTCCAAGGCTGGGCCTGAGACTCTGCATTTCCAATCCATTTCCAGGTGATGCTGACAACCACAGAGACCTTTTGAGGGAGCGAAATGTTTCTGGCAGGAGGCAGCAGATTATCTGCCAAGAAGGCAGGAGGAGGGTGGACAGAACCAGTGGGCATAACTCCATGAACCACTGCAGAACGGGGCACTCTCTCCTCGATGTCTACACAATCCTCAGTTTGTCTCCAAAGCAAATTTCTGTGCCTTTGGCCCCATATTCTAATCATAAGAGCATACAGCTGAACCGCAAAGGAAGGCTAGACGCCGAACAGTAGCAAGAAGGACATCTGGGGCGGCAGCCACATGACGTGGCATCCAGAAAAAGGAGCCAGGCAATATTTCCTTGATGCAAAAATTTAAAAGAGCAGATAGGTGATTCGAAGGTCTCACAGAGAATACAATCTTGTCCAAAAACTAAAAAGAAATCTAATAAATCATTTTACTTAAAAAATACACCAAATACTAACGACACACACATGAAGGAGAATGATAGCTTTGTGAGCAAATCAGTATTTTTTGATAACCCTGTCCATAGCAGAGGAAATGCAAAGGATCAGAGACTGCAGACTTATAACTAAATTATCTTGAAATCACACAACTTCTGATTACTCTTTTTTTTTTTTTTTTTTTCTGACCAGAAAGCTAGGGCCATGGCCAGGCCTAAAGCTTATGATTCTTATGACAAAATCCAGGCTATAACTCACATAACTACATATTTTTACCAACATAAATACCAGTGTACACACTGATTTTTTAATGCACTCACACTTCATTATAACACATATCATTATAACACATATTCATGTCAGAAAACGTTTTCTCTGTTTATTAAGTTTTATACAATATTTATTAGTATCAGTTAATTAAAAGAAAGAGATGATGTGTAGTTCATACCTGGATGCATTACTAGTAGAATGAGAAGGCCAGGTCTTTATCAGAAAGGGTTAAATTTGCCATTTGGCAAGTTCTTCCCTTCCAAACCTTCATAAAGCCAAACATAACATTTTCTCTACTTCGTAGATATCTATCATTGAAATTGTATTAAAAAAAGCCATCAGCTATGTAATAACTTAAGCAGATTTTTAAGGATGCCAGAATTTCCATTTTAGTCTGTTCAAGTTGGAATATGCTGTAAAAATCAACATGTTCTAATTTACAAACCAGGGTTTTCTTTTCACACACTTGCAAAGCCTTTGGGCAAGAGGTTGAGTTGAAAGTTAAACATCTATTTGCATTTGGTTTAGGAAATGCTTGTCACTTTCCCATGAAATTTCAGCTGTCTCAGTGGATTTGGCGGAGATCAAAGCTCCAATGCTCAGAGAGCCTCGGTTTTAATCCCTGCCAACAGTCAATCATTTGATTCTGGAGTACAAAGAGCTACTCCTGGCACAGTGCTGCCCACATGGTTATGACTTCATACGGCCGTTTCCACCTGCCTGGGATGCATTAGGTTCCAGGTATGGCAGAGATTTTGCAAAATGGGTATGACAACAATCTAAAATGCAGACTTGTGCTCAGAAGGCCGTGCCAGGAAACACCGATGAAAGCCTTCCCTTCTCTTCCTGCCTGGTGAGCAAGCGACCTGGTGTGGGGCTGTCAGGTGTGGGCTGACATCACGGCTGAACCACCGAACTGGAGTTTCTACTAGGGGACCCTGGCAGGCCCCTCGGCCACTCCGAGAAGAGGCAGGTTGCATCAGACCTCAGAGTCCACTTTCTTTCAACCACATTGCATAATCTCATGATATTATATATGCTCAGGAAAAAAAATACTTTGTGACTATCACTTGGTTAATATCAGCATTTTATAGGACATGTTTAACTAGGAGAATATGTGGGATGCCTGGGTGGCTCAGTCAGTACAGCGTCTGCCTTCGGTCAGGTCATGATCCCAGGGTCCTGGGATAGAGCCCTGTGTCGGGCTTCCTGCTCAGCAGGGAGACTGCTTCTCCCTTTGCCCCTGCCCCTCTCCTTGTTTATGTGCTCTCTCTCTGTCTCTCTCTCTCTGACAAATAAATAAATAAAATCTTAAAAAAATAATATAAATAAAAGATAAGTAAGAAGGAGGATATGTATGTAATTAATCTCAAACGGGGAACAGGATGGTAAAAGATTTTATAAGCATCAGTGGATGCCTGAAGTTTCAGCTTGTGGTGATGGAGGAAATCGTATTGAAACTGTCATTTTTAGAGCAATGGACTCTCCTAGTTAAAATCATGGAGGCTGAATCTTTATTTTTGTTTTATGGCAGGTTCATTAAAAATGATTGATAAAGGGGCGCCTGGGTGGCTCAGTGGGTTAAGCCGCTGCCTTCGGCTCAGGTCATGATCTCAGGGTCCTGGGATCGAGCCCCGCGTCGGGCTCTCTGCTCAGCGGGGAGCCTGCTTCCTCCTCTCTCTGCCTGCCTCTCTGCCTGCTTTGTGATCTCTCTCTGTCAAATAAATAAATAAAATCTTTAAAAAAAATGATTGATAAAAATGTTTGATTAGTCAAGTAATAAATAATGATAATCTAATATATATAATTATAGTACCAAACACATAAATATTCTAGTCTTTTACTCTCTCATGACTTAGACAAAAGGGGAAAAAAAAGGATTTTCTTTTTCTGGGTGTACTATTCAGTAGTGCTATTCCACATGTGGAAAAATGTTTAACAAGGAAAATAACTGAATAAGAACAAAGGAGATTACTCTGACTGAGGAAAAGGGAAGAAAATCTTCATTTTCATAGAAAAGAAAGTTAAGCCATTGATGTGAAGAAAAAGAAATCACAGTCAATTATCATTATTCTGTAGTAGTCGTTTTTGCAAGAGCCGAATTTTCCATCTTACTAATTAGGAACTCAGGACTGCATTTGTATGGAAAAAAAAGAAGACCTGGGCAACTGATACCATGTGACCCATCACAGCTCTGCTAAGTGCAGCCTTTCTACTCCTCTGCATTGTTTCTCAAAGGCCATGAAAGTAACGATTATTCACAATAGAATTGCAATCTATCAACAAGTCACTTTTTCCATAGAAATAATCAATGAAGAAACAGCAACAGAGCCTGTGGCTCTTGCCTCCAAAATACAATTTATAAACTTTGGATTGATGTTTTATTCATGCTTCCTCGCCAAACAAAATGAAAAGAAAAAATAAACAGAAATGAATTACCATCCTTTTAAGATCGAACGTATTACACACAAGAAAGTTAAAAAAAAAATAAGCTTGTAATTTTTTAAATCATCTTCAGTAGCAAGTATGACATCAAATGCATAGAAATGATGAAATACCAAGATTGCAGCCTAGCACCTATAATCATAACAGAACTATTCTCATCACTAAATTTCTGAATACAAGCTACTTAAAAAATAATAGATACATTGTGTTCTTTCATCCTCTGGTGGCTGATGTCTGGATAATACAGCCAAAAATTCTATACCAATGAATGGGCCTTTCCTTTAACCACTATTATAAATTAACCCCTTTCCCTTGAATGACCATTTTTTTTTAAGGATGCACAAAAGGAAATCTAAACATGTAAGTCCTCTTCCCCAGAACTGAATTAATAGAGGCCGGCAGGTGGTTTCTGCCAACTCATTAGGGAGCTCACACACTTGAAATGAAACTTCACCTAAGAAATAGATCCAAGATGAACCAGTATTCATACCCAAAGCCTGTAGCCAAAAACCTAGATTCATTTACCAAATCTGCAGCTTACTCAGAAGTATGTGAATAGAGAATATTAACATAATGGAGGAAAAAAAAAAACACCGTGTAAAAAATGTGAGTTTCTAATATCCCCTATTTGGTTCACTTTTTTCACTCAGGCACAGGCACATCCACCATTCACGGAGGCTTTCATAGATACAAGGGGAAGGGGGGAGACAGCACACTGCTACTATAGCAATAATAGTATCATTTAATACCACCTTGCAGAAGATGTCCCAAAGTCAAAAATACTGAAAAACTACAAGAGGCTGGATCCAATCCTCCTTTTTAAATATGAGTCTTTGGGTGTTCTCTCACTAGTAGAAGTCCTGTGCAATGGTGTCAGCCTCACTTCCAGACCAGAAATCACCTTAGAGGGTTCACCTCTTGTCCACGGGGGCATGGCCCTTCTTGTTCCCCACGTCTGTCTCTGAGCAATGTATTGGCAACATCCTTTCACGAGAAGGGGGCGATGAAGTGAATTCCTCATCTGGCCGTCATGCAGCTGACAGAGTTCTGTGCGACCACTCTCCTGGATGCTAGGGACACAGTGGTGTGCTAAGCCAGCTGATCCCCACACTCAGGAAGTGTCCCTTCTCGGGAGGATAAATGAACACACTCGGAGAAGTGGCATATCCCACTGGGTAGTGATCACTCTGCAAAAAGGCGAGGAGCAACATGAAGCATGAGGGGGTGCTGGCAGGCAGGGACGTGAGTGAGGGCTTCCTGGAGGGGACAACCAGTGACAGAGTGAGATGGGAATGAAGCAGGGGCTTTGCACTGTGTAAGGGGGAAATTAGAGGTTATTTCCCAGGTTTTTTTTTTTTTTTCTAATATCCCCTTTTATGTAAAGAGTTTTCTAACTTCACCAGTTCTTAAACATCCTGCTCGATTTGGGGAGGATTTGGGGAGCGTTATGTGAGGAAATTGAATCTCAGGTTTGACAAGCAGTTATTTGGGAAGAAAAGACATGGCCGTCTTCCAGCCCAGCAGCAGCTGGGTCAGGTGACTTCACAGGTGGAGAAGTAAAGTCAGTGCACATCTGCTGGGGCTGAACGTATCTGTCCCTGGATGCAGGGGCCAGAACTCAAGCTTCCCATTCCTGGCTGGTTCATGCTGCTTCTTGCCCATAAAGGTCGAGGTTTTCTCACTGACTGAAACCTCACAGAAGCAAGGAAGGAGAACATTTGTGAGATGTCGATTCCTCACACCTCAGCGGGGGAATGAGCTGAAAGCCCAATTTCAACACAGGATTTTCATAGGAAAAAAAAAAAACAACTACAAAGTATTAAAGAAGGCTAATGTCACCAGGGTCAGGATTTTGGCTGACTGGATTCATGTGCATGGGACCCTGGGTAGAGGAACTTCCTGACCAACTTCAAGAAGTTTTGAAAGCTTTGCATCCAGTAGACCTGATAAAGGGTGACTGAGAAGAAATCACAGATCTTCCATAGTAAAATTTGTACCTCTGATGTCAACAAATAAGCAAAAGCCATTAGCTGCCATTGTCAGCAAAGAATGGAATCCCCACACACCACCCAGACACAACACAATTTGTACACTATATCAGTTGTTAGAAGCCTCCTGTTAATTTGGGCCCATTCAATTTGGTCAAAGTTGGAGAATACTATTTAACTTGTATTCTATGACAATACCTTAAATATGTGAGATGCATAAGGGGTTGTACTGGGAGAGAGAAGCAAGGGGCCCACCAGGTGAGGAATCCTGGAGTAATTCTCCTCCACATGAGTTCTGAGAGCACCAGGTCAGCTCACAGAGTATGAACACGCATGAACTCTAGAGTCATTCTGCGGAGCTGTGCATAGCTATGGTAGTAGGGACACATTGAATTCTAATTTAACAATCTCCATTTCAATCCCTTAATCATACGCCAAGTACGTGTTGACAATATGAATGGTCCAGGATATCTGGAGAAGAGGCCTTGGATTTGTACGCCATTTAACAGCTTACCAGTTGCTTCCCCATGTATCCAATCGCAGTTAAGTCCGTGAACCAGGGCTTAGCCCCACTGTGCAAATGAAGGCATCACATGGCAGAGAAATTACATGATCTGCCCCAGAAAGACACAGCAAGGAAGTGGCAGGATTTACACAGTCCTCACTCAGCCAGGACCCTTCACCACAGCCCAGCTGCCCGATGGCATTTAGATCTGCTACAGATGCTTCATTCAGGAAGATCTACGCCCTTCAGGAAAGGGGCAGCAGATATTCCAGTGGAGTTTTTGTACTAGATGTATTTTTTTTTTAAATAGCTGACTACTATATACATTAATGTTATATTTGTCAGGCAAGGGGCCATGCTTAAAATACGATTGTTCCCCAAGGAAGGTGTTTCACCTAAGTCAAGGTCCTGATAAGGATATTTCAAAGTCTAGAAACCACCATCTTTGTAGGCAAAGCAACACCATTGGCCGAAGGTCTACCAGACATCCCATGGTTGCACAGTCTTGTGTATCTTAATAATATTTTTAATAAGCGGAGAGACTCCAGCTGTCCATGAAAAGGGCAAACTCCTAATATCTGGTTTTGGTCAATGGCTTCCTGTTGCCATTACAATAAGATGTGAATACCCACCTTCAGCCCACATGGCTCAGCTTGATTTCACCCCTGAGGTCCCTCCTACTTCACCTTTAACCATCTTCCTCCTCAACTGGTCTTTCCAAAACAAACATTCTCTCTGTCATCTAGTACACCTAGCCCCTCCTGCCTCTGTATTTGCTGATGCTGTTCCATTTGGCTGGCTGGAAAGGAAGATCCCTTCCATTTGGGTCTTAAAGATGTCACTTGCTCAGGGAAGCCTTAGAGAGCTCTTGGTGACCATCTCTTCTATCAGGCCATTCCAGGTCCTCTCTAGTCCCACACCCTGGGTTATCTTATTCAGCACAATTTTAGCATCCCTTCTGATTGTGTATTAATGCCTTTCTCACAGAATGGAAACCCCACGAAGGCACATCTCTCATTCTAATACATCCCTGTCCCCAGCCCTAAGAAGGGTTCATAGGAACTCAACACAGGTACTCAATATGTGTTGACTAACAAACTGCAGATAATTTCTTAGCCGTTAAACTGAAATATGGTCAGAAAACATGTAAAACAAAGTACATTTGACTAATTTAAATGTTGTGAAAAACCAAAATAGGTCCTGAATTGTTGTTCAAAATTAGAACAAAAAATATTCTCTGCCCACAGTTGAAGTTTAGAGCTGCCTTAGAAACCTTTTAGTTAACTTAAACCACACTATTTATGAGTTAAAGTGGATGTTTTATATATTAGAATGTCATAAAAAGTTACTTGTTATTTTAAGTCTTATTGATAATTTTGGTGCTAACCCATGGAGTGAAGTCTGAACTCCGGGACTTAGTCGTGACTTGGCAACCTCACCTGTTGGTCTTTCAGTCTCCACCTTTGTCTGATATGCTTCAACTTTACAAAACTATCTGAACTGATCTGAAAGCATCATCCCACGCCATGCCTCCAGGAGAGCTCCAGCTGCACTCAGCCTGCTCAGGCAGGCTCACGACTGCATGTGCTCATGAGCCTTCGTAGTTGTCGTTGAACTATGCTGATCCAGAGGCCCTAGGGAGAGCAGCCTGAGCAAGGTTAGCACCGGTGAACAGCTGACAGGTACGCTGAGTTTCCAAGTGACCCATTTCAGACGTCCAGCAGGAAGCTGAGCTGTCGATCCCATGTAGCTGCTAACATCCAGTAGATAAGCTGTGCGTGTTTTCCATGGACTCTGACGTTCTGAAACAGAATCCTAAACCTGCTCTATGAATGCAAGTTGACCAGTAGGATATTGCGTCTGGTTTTGTCTTCAGCAACGCATTTCAGTTCTTGCACACCTCACACGACATTTGATACGAAACTCTGCTACTTCTCCCAAGTCCTCTTTCAGTTGAACATAGGTGCTTTGGTATTGAAAACTGTGAATTATTTCCATCTGTAAAGGATGGCCTATGCCCCTTTCCCCCCAGATTATTAGAATAAAGTCAAGAAGGGGTGGGGTGCTGACAGGTAGCAGGGAAGCAGGAGCCCATGCTGGGTTTGGAGCAACTTGCTCCATGCAGTGCAGTCTGGAAATGTGTTGTGGGCAGAGATTCTGCAGAGCCACCAGTCAGTAGAAGGTGACCAGGACAGACACCTGCGGTGCAGAGGGGCATTGCTTAGCGAAACATCATGGTAGGCGGGAGCCTGGGATTAAAGTCCACTCACGGGAGTGCCATTCCCAGTTCTGTCCTACCCAGAGGACAACCCTGGGCAAGACACCTCACTCTTTGAGACTCACTTCTTACCCTCTAAAAAATGAAAACACTGATGACGGTCTCATAAGATTGTTCGGAGTATCTGGTGAAGTGACATTGTAAGGCTGTTGGCACGGTATCTGACATCCGGTGGTGTAGTGAATAAATGCCAGCTTCTCTGCCAGTACTGGGGTTGATAACGTGAAGAGGCTATTGGAACACACCTAGTCACCACCGGAGGAGTGAGGCGTGTTACCCCGCAACTGCACTGTCTACACAAAGAGGATGTATTGCCATCAGGGATAGGGATGGAAACCAAGGTGTGGGAGCAAGTCCCGTGATGGGGGTATTGTTCAGGGGCTGATGCCAAGAAGATAGTCACAGTCCTTCCAGAGGGTCCCACACGTGCTCAGGGACACCACCGGAGAATGCTTCATGCCCTTGGCTCTGACTCCGCGCATTCTCTGATGAGACCAGGTTAGATGGGGTGGCCGTCATTCACCAACGCCTTCTCCCTGGGCACCTCTTGGAGTTGTTCCCATCCCAGGCAGCACCGATCGGGCCCTGTCTGGTGCCACCATGTGTCTCTGTGTTCACCTCTTCCTTTACCATCTCCCACCTTAGTCATTTCTTCCCGTAACCACCCATCCACTTTGCAGGTAGGAGAAATGGCTTCTCTTTAAACTTTAATCCGCAACAACACCTCGCCCATGGTGGGGCTGTCACAGAGGACGAGTGGATCATTACGTGGCCTTCTCTGCATTGGGGACTTCCCAGGGAAGAGAACATACTGAGGTCTGAAAGGACCATGTGCACTCGGCAGCACGCGGCGAGCTCACGCGGACAGAAGTGCCACCAAGATCCACCGGGCAGGCCGGCGCTGGGGGGCTCTGCTTAGCTGAAGAATAGGCATGTCCCCTCCTTACCCTAGAGTCAGGACATTCCTCAGAAACTCCCCCACGTAATTTTTAAATGTTAATGACTTTTTTTTTTTTTTTACCATAGACGGTGAGAGCTACTTTTTTTTTTTAATCCCTCAGAATTTGGCATAACTTTACTTTGGGGGTAGCCCAACTATGCCGGCAAACATCTGTGAAATTGTTGTGCAAGACCCTTGACTTTAACTGAACATCCTTTCATAATAATGGCGTGCTGTTACTTTGACGGATGGGGAAAGAACTGAGCTGTTGAGAGGATCCAAACCACGCAGGGGCACACATCTGTGCGCACCTGCACTGATTCACATTCGAAGAGCAGCACACGCTCGCTAGGAGGCCTTTGCGATCCAGGAAAAAAAAAAATTTTTTTGATCCGTTCACTTCCACGTAATCCATACAGCCTGTAAATGTTATGGCTACTTCTTAAATGAAATGGCTCCTTCCTTTCGGGGGGGAAGCCTTCAATATTTTGCTTATCAGATCAATGAATGTTTAATTCATGGATTCTGCCGACTCAATCTAAAGAAGGAATGCTTATCAGCAGAAAAGGCAGAAGTCAACCACCTTAGGGTTCCAGTTGATAAGAATTTGGGCCAGATCCAAATTCTGGATTTGGATTTAATGTTTCAGTTTAATGTTATACTGAAAAGAATGTCTGCCAGGGCAACATTTTTAAAAAGGAAGGAAGGAGGGAAGGGGGAAAGTGGAAAAGAGAGGAAGGGATAAAGGAAGGGAAGGAGAGAGGGAAGGAAGGAAGGAAAAGAGGAAGGAGGGAGGGAGAAAGAAAGGGGTTGTACATTTTTAATGGTCCTAGGACACAAACATCACTAATGATAAATTCTTCCTGCAAAGTACAACATATGGACTTGAGTGTCCTAGTCTCTAATGTCAACCCCACCACTAATGCAATATAGGCTCAGCAAAGTGTGGGCTCTTTTTTCTGGGTACATGTGCATCTGGCCTTCTTCTTATACCCCAGCTGGCCTCTGGTTTTACTTTTGGACAAAGCCTAACAAGGCAGGGTGCTCTGAGAACCCCGTGTTTCCTGCAGTGGTGTGCTGAGTGCCACCACGAGGGTAAGCCTTGACATGGTGGAGTGCAGAGCTAGGAACCCCTAATATTATCCTATGAATGCTGCTGACTCAATTCTTCTATGAGGAGACATAGTCACTACCTATGAAAGTGGGTGTTTTAGAAAAATGACCCAAAGAACACTCTCTCCACAGGATTTGTTACGACGTTTGGATACTTTCAAATGTAAAACTGCTCCCCCCGAATGATAACCTTTTGGGGAAGGATTGCTTTTAAAGCACAGTAGAGCCAGTATCCTGATCTGCACTG
Source organism: Lontra canadensis (assembly GCF_010015895.1). Lineage (NCBI taxonomy): Eukaryota > Metazoa > Chordata > Mammalia > Carnivora > Mustelidae > Lontra > Lontra canadensis. The sequence continues at coordinate 4,794,291 of NW_022631023.1, read as the reverse complement.
AAGGGTGGGAGCTGGAGAATCAGAGGCCCTTGATCCCCATTCTTTGTCCAAGAGTTTCCTGAACTTTTCCATTATTAACTTCTTTGGTTCAGAAAAAAAAAAAAAAAAAGAAAGAAAAAAAAGAAATCTCTTTCATATTCAGAGCTCTACAACACAAGGAAACAAAAAGCCTTCCCTGGACAGGTGGGGAAGACCGAACATGCTGTGTACTTGTCAGGTATGCATCTTAGGGAGAAAAACAACAACAAAAGAAAACAGAGTAGACAATTGGGATAATTCCTTGCAGCAAAAATATTTTCTTGAAACATTGGCCCTCCAAAACAATCTGGGCGATACAGATACATTAAGAAAAATGGCTGAACTCTATTCATACCATTTTTAAGGCAAATATAATGTTTCTTTCTGTGATGTAAGGCCTGGCTCACATGACACTTTCATAGCTGAAAATCACTCTTGAGGAAAAATGAAAGAGCTCATACGTGCATCATTTCCTGAATGCATTATATGAATATAAATATATGTAAACTATACACATAAATACATATAACTATGAATATATACCTCTCTTCGTGTTGCCCCATGTTCCCAAACCCATCACAGTAAGTAAGTCAATACGAGGCTTTTTTATAAACAAAATAGGGGGCCTGGGAGGCTCAGTCAGTGAAGGCTCTGACTCCTGATTTTGGCTCTGCACGGCGCCCACCGTCAGCGCGAGTGGGCCTGACATTCTCTCTCTCCCTCTGCCCCTTCCCCCCACCAAAATAGTTTGTAATTAATTAGTTAATTAATTAAACAGCATTGTCTTCTGCATTTCTCTTTGCCCTCAAAACACATCACAGTTTTCTTTGTAATTAAGGTTCTGTGGGGTTTTTTTTTCATATTATTTGCTAGTTTTTTTAAAACCAATCTCAATATTTTAACATATTTTAAGAATCCACAATCAAATCACACAATGTTCCTTTAATAAACCGTAGCACTCATGACACATAGAATATATTTATGCCCTGATGTCTCACCAGTTTGTCTCTTACTGGCTTTAACTAGCTTCTGCCTAAGAAGACATCACCATTGTGTCTCAAATGTAAACAGCACATGGAGTAAATCAAAATAAGGTACTTTCCCAATGTAAAGTGACCTTGTATAGCTTACACTGAAGTCTGATCTCTTGGGAAAATGTCTTCTGGAAACAAATGAAAGCTTTCCTCTGTTGGTATGATTACAGAAATGGGCTACCAAGCATCTCATAGAGTTCTAGGACAGAAGAGTTCATGGCTCCAGACCAAGACTGGCAAACTTGTTCTCTTTTTCACTTTTCTTTTGAGAATTAGCAGACTTCATTTTTTAGAACAGTTGTAAATTTATGGAAAAATTGAGCAGATTGCAGAGAGTTTCCATATACTGCTCCCCTCCCACCCCGACCTCCTAATTGCCCCTCTTGTTAAAGTTTTAATTCAGTGTGGTAAATTTGTTACAGTTGAATAACTTCTACTGATACATTATTACTAAAGTCCATAGGTATATTAAGCTTCACTCTACCTTGTACATTCAATAGTTTTTTGCAGATGCATGAGTCTCTGTACTCACCATTATGGTATCACACAGAATAGTTTTACTGCCCTACGAATTCTCCATATTTCACCTATTTATCTTTCTATGGTTCATACCCCCAAATCCCTGATCCCTTCTACTGTCTCTATAGTTTCGATTTTTCCAGAATGTCATATCATTGGAATCATATAGTATATGGCCTTTTCAGACAGGTTATCTTCATTTGGCAATGTGCATTTAAGGTTCCTCCATGTCTTTCCATAGTCTGATAGCTCGTTTCTTGTTATCACTGTATAATATTACATTGTCTGGATACACCACGAGAGGCTTATCCTTTCAATTTTGAAGGACATTTTTGTTGCCTCCAGTTTGGGGAAATAATGGATAAAGTTTCTATAAACATTTTTTGTAGGTTTTCTTAGGACATAAGTTTTCAACACATTGAGTAAGTACGTAGGAACGTGATTAATGGATTTTATGATAAAACTTCATGTAGTTTGAAACAAACTGACAACGTAACTCTACCACTTTGTATTTCTACACCAATGAAAGTTTCTTGTTGCTCCATCTCCTCATCAGCATTTGGTGTTTTCAGCGATTTCGATTCTAGCCATTTTAGTAGATATGTACCAGTATCTCTCTGCTGTTTTAATTTGCAATTCCCTAACGATGCATGATGATGAATGTCTTTTCATATGCTTATTTACTATCTATATAGATCTTCTTTGGTGAAGTCTCTGTTTAGAACTTTTGTCCTTTTAAAAACTGGATTTTCTTATTGTTGAATTTTTAAAGTTCTTTGTATATTTTGGATACAAGTTTTTTTCAGATGTATGTTTTGCAAAGATTTTCTCCCAGCCTGTGGCTTGTCTTTTGATGCTCTTAACCAGTGTCTTTTGCAGAGCACAACTTTTTAATTTTAATAAAGTCCACATCAGTTTTTTTTTCTTTAATGGATTGTGCTTGTATCTAAAATGTCCTAACCAAATCTGAGGTCACTTAGATTTTCTCCTGTATTCTAGACATTGCACAGTTTTGCATTTTATATTTAAGGCTGTAGTCCATTTTGAGTTAATTTTTGTGAAATTAAATTCTGTAATATTATTGTTAAAGTTTGTGTCTAGTTTTTGGTTTGGGGGTTTATTGCTACTGTGTATGGATATCTAATTGTGTTCTGTACCATTTGTTGAAAAGACTGTATTTTCCTATTGAATCTCCTTTGTTCATTTGTCAGAATTCAGTTGGATGTATTTGTGGGGATCTACTTCTGGGGTTCCTCATTCTGTTCCATTAATGTATTTGACTATACCTTTGCCAATAGCACACTGTTGTGATTGTTGGAAGTCTTAATATCAAGTAGTGGTAGTGCTCTGACTTTGTTCTTCTATGATATTACATTGCCTCTTCTGAGTCTTTTGACTTCCCAAGGAAGCTTCAGAATCAGCTAGCTGATATGCAAAAATTGACTTGCTAAGATTTTGATTGGGATTGCATTGAATCCATAAGTCAAGTTGGGAAGAAATGGCATCTTTGCAATATTGAAACTTCTTATTCATGAACATGGGATATCTTTCCATTTATGTAGCTCTCTGATTTCTTTCATTGCAGTTTTATAGTTTTCTTCATATATATCTTGCACATATCATGTTAGATTAATACTTAAGTATTTTTTTTATTTTCTTGCTAATATAAATGATGTGCTTTTAATTTCAAACTTCAGTTGTTTATTGCTAGTATAGAGGAAAGGAATTGACTATGTGTATTAATCTTATATCCTGAAACCTTGCCATAAATGCTTATTACTTTCAGGAGATTTATTGTTGATTTTTTGAATTTTCTAAATAGACAGTTATGTCATCTGTGAACAAAGATATGTATACCTATTGTCTCCTTTTCTTGCTTTGCTGAATTAGCTAGGATTTCCAGGATGATGGTGAATAGATACAGTGAGAGGGGACATCCTTGTCTTGTTCCCAATCTGACAGGGAAGTACTTACTTTCTTGACATTAAGTATGATGCTCACTGTAGCATTTTTTTTGTGGATATTCTTTATCAGGATGAGAAAGTTCCCTTCTATTCCTAATTTGTTGAGGGTTTTTTAATCATTAATGAATGTTGGTTTTATCAAAAGTTTTTTCTGGGGGCGCCTGGGTGACTCAGTGGATTAAAGCCTCTGCCTTCCGCTCAGGTCATGATCCCAGGGTCCTGGGATTGAGCCACACATCGGGCTCTCTGCTTAGCGGGGAGCCTGCTTCCTCCTCTCTCTCTGCCTGCTTCTCTGCCTACTTATCATCTCTGTCTGTCAAATAAATAAATAAAATCTTAAAAAAAAACGTTTTTTTCTGCACCTATTGTTATGATCAACTGATGTTTTTTTTCTTTAGATTGTTTATCATGATAGATTATATTTGTTGAATTTCAGATGTGGAACTAGCCTTCCAGACCTGGACTAAGTCAACTTGGTTGTGGTGTAGAATTCTTTTTATACATTGTTGGATTGGGTCTGCTAATATTTCATTGAGGACTTTTGTGATTATGTTCATGGGAGATGTTTTTCTGTAGTTTTCTTTTCTTATTATTTTTTTATCAATTTCTTTTCAGCGTAACAGAATTCATTGTTTATGCACCACACCCAGTGCCCCATGCCATATGTGCCCTCCATAATGCCCACCACCTGGCTCCCCCAACCTCCTACCCCCCACCCCTTCAAAACCCTCAGATTGTTTTTCAGAGTCTATAGTCTCTCATGGTCCATTTTATTTGGTTTTGGTATTAGTCTCCTAGAATGAATTAGTCTCTTAGAGTGAATTAGAAAATATTAGACTAATATTAGTTTCCTAGAATGAATTAGAAAATATTTCCTCTGCCTTTAGTTTTACCTATTTAGTTTTAGGAAGAGATTATAGAAAAATTGTATCATTTCTTGCCTAAATGGTTGGTAGAATTCACCAATGAAATCATCTGGGCCTGCAGTTGTCTTTTTTGGAAGGTTATTAATTACTGATTTCATTTCTTTAGTATATATAACCCCATTAAGATGATCTGTGTCTCCTCGCATGAATTTTGGTAGTTTGTGTCCTCCAGGAAATTACATTCTTTGGGGTTTTTTTGTTGTCGTTGTTTTGTTTTTGTTTTTGTTTTTGTTTTCATTTAAGTTATCAAATTTGTGGGCATGGGTCTTTCATAATAGTACTTTATTATCATTTTAAGGTTCATGGAATCATTAGTGATGACCCCTCCTTCATTTCTGATATAACTTATTTGCATCTTATCTCTATCTATCTCTTTCTTTTTAATTTTTTTTTTATTTTTTAATTTTTTGGGGTAACCTAGCTGAAGGTTTACCAATTTTATTGATCTTTTCAAAGGACTAGATTTTAGTTTTGTTGATTTTTCTTATTGGCTTCCCACTTTCAATTTAATTGATTACTTTTCTGATTTTTATTATTATTTTTCTTGTGCTTGCTTTAGGCTTATACTTTACTTCCCTCTCTATTTTCCAAAGTTGGAGGCTTACATAATTGATTTTAGATATTCCCTCTTTTATAATACACATGTTAAATGCTGTAAGTTTCTGTGGAAGCAATGATCTCATTGCATTCTACAAATTTTTATGAATTGTATTTTCATTTTCACTTAATTCAAAATGTTTTTAAATTTCCCTTGAGATTTTTTTCCTTGATTCATGTGCTTAGAAGTGTTCTGATTTTCCAAATATTTAGAGATTTTCTAACTATGTTTTTGTTATTGAACTAAATGTAATTCCACTGTAGTTTAATTCTGTTGTAGTGTGAGACCATGTTTTGTGTGATTCTATTATTTTAAATTTGTTGAAGTGTATTTTATGGCCCAGATTGTGATTTGGGTGAATATTGCACTTGAAAAGAATGGGTATTCTGCTGTTAATGAAGTGCTCTATAAATGTCAATTAGATTCAGTTGTTTGATGGTAGTGTTCAGGTCAACTATACCCTTACTCATTTTCTGTCTGCTGGCTCTGTCACCTACTGAGAGGTGTTAACATCTCTATAATAGTGGATTTGTCTATTTTACCTTGCAAATTTTATTCTACTATCATTAATTCCTTCTGTGATGTGCCTCCTTTCTGTATATGGATCTGAGTTTCTGAGTTTATTTTCCTTCTCTCTGAAGAATATCTTTTAACATTTCTTACAAGGTTGGTCTACTGTTGACAAATTCCCTCAGTTTTTGCTTGTCTAAGAAAATATTTCTCTTTCACTTTTGAAGAATAATTATACTGGATATAGAAGTCTATGTTCATAGCTTTTGTTTTTTCTTTCCACACATTATATATTTCATTGCACTTTCTTCCTTGTGTTATTTGTAGCAAAAAGTCCAATATAATTCTTATCCTAGTTCTGCTACAGGTCAGGTCCCTCCCACCCCTTGTGGACTTTTAATATTTTCTCTTTTTCTTTAGTTTCTGCTGTTTGGATATGATAACATGATATGCTTAGGAGCAGAATTTGGAGGTATTTATCACTCTTGGTGTTCTCTGAGCTTCTTGGATCTGTGGTTTGGTGTCTGTCAATTTTGGACAATTCTCAGCTATCATTCCTTTTTTTTTTTTAATTTTTTAAATTTATTTTCAGCATAACAGTATTCATTGTTTTTGCACCACACCCAGTGCTCCATACAATCCGTGCCCTCTCCAATAACCACCACCTGGTTCCCCCAACCTCCCACCCCCCACCCCTTCAAAACCCTCAGATTGTTTTTCAGAGTCCATAGTCTCTCATGGTTCACCTCCCCTTCCAATTTCCCTCAACTCCCTTCTCCTCTGTAACTCCCCTTGTCCTTCATGCTATTTGTTATGCTCCACAAATCAGTGAAACCATATGATAATTGACTCTCTGCTTGACTTATTTCACTCATCAGCTATCATTTCTTGAGATGTTTCTTCTGCACCATTTTATTTCTTCTCTGGCATTCACACTGTGCAGACCTTATATCTTTTGTAATTATTCCACAAGTCTTAGACATTCTGTCCCTCTTGATTTTTTTTTTTCTCTTTGCGTTTCTATTGACATATCTTCAGACTCACTGTTCTTTCTTGGTTGTGCCTAGTCTAGCAACAATCCCATCAAAGGCATCCTTCATTTCTGTTACGCTTTTCTATTTTAGCATTTTTTTACTCTCCCTTAGAGTATTCATCTCTCTGCTTATCTTACCCATCTGTTCTTGCCTGTTGCCTACCTTTTCCACTAGACCCCTTAGCATATTATTCAAAGTTATTTTACATTCCAAGTCTGATAATTCTAACATATGTGTCCTACCTGAGTCTGGTTCTGAGGCTTGCTTTATTTCCTCATATGTATCCTTACTTGTATTGCATTCCTTGTAGATTTTTATTGAAAGACAGACATGATATATCGACTCATAGGAACTGGGATAGTTAAATTCTTAGTGTGACATTTGATGTGAATCTGAGCAGCACCTGGGCTATATTTAATGCTGTTGTAGCTGTTGGGGCCAGAGACTTCAACTTTCTCTTGTTTTATTTATTTTTTTATCTCTTTATTTTTCTTTTATTTCTCTATTTTTTCTCTTTTGTTCTCTGTGTTTCTGTAGGAACCCTTGGAGTCTGTGTCTTATGGTTCTCTCAGTTGTAATACACTGCTAGTACTTTGGAGTCCTGTTGGTGTGGTGGAAAGGGGCTGAGAGGGGGAAGCTTTTTATAATCTTGGGATTAAATCTCAGTTTTTAGTAACCTTGAGTCCCTGGGTTGCAACTTCCAAATGTGTATTTGTTTGATCATTTTTTTTCTCCCTTTATGTGAGATAAGAAAGATAGAAGGGGATGCTATTGGTTAAGCGCTCTTCCCCACATTAGATAAGGCTCTGGAAAAATAATTTCCCCTCAGAAGACAGGGCTTTGTTATAGAGAATGTGCTGGGTTTATTTCAAATTGTTGTTTTTCCATTCCCCATGCTCCAAAAAAGTGGGTTTTTCTCTGATCTCCGTGTGAGAATTTGATGAGACTCCTGGAGGTGAAGCCAAGGAAAGTATATGGGAGCATCCAGGAAATGTTAACTCCTTAGCCATTCACACTTAGCTGCCAGCAGTTTGTCAAACTCACCACTTAAATATTCCAACCAGTTCTGCTCCCAGTAAACTGACCTTAGCTGTCATTCTCTGTTTGGACCTATCTCTCCAGATTTCAGAGTGGCTGTCTGCCCTGTGACTTCAATTCTCTGATGGCTCTAAGAAAAGCCATCAATTTTCAGTTTGTTCAGCATTTTTTGGTTGTAAAAAGTTGATGACTTCCAAGTGCTATATATTTCAGAGCTAAAGTTTCAAAAGAAAAAGTCATCAAACTTTTTCAAGAAAAGATCAAATAATAAATGTTGTGGCTTTGTAAAATATACAGTCTTTATTTTGGCTACTCAAGTCTGTAGCTAAGATGTGAAAGCAATCATGGATAATACATGAATGAATAGGTAAGTCACGTTCCAATAAAACTTTATTTACAAAAGTAGGTGGATATGGCCTATGGGCCACAGTTTAGCAACCCCTGCTCTAAACTAAAGGCCACAAGTTGAAGTGCCATCCGGGGCCAGGACGGTAGCAAACCTGAGCAAAGTTGGATGGGTTATCAATAAAAAATAAAATATACTTTGCCTTTATATTAAATACATACTCTTTACTTCCATGAGGTAATAGGGTATATCTCATTTTTCTTGAAAACAAATATTTTATTTTGGATAGAAATGTGGGTACCACCAATCATTTAATAATTCTAAATTACTATAAACAAATAGCATATCATGAATATAATTGGTGACTGGCAGTTTGTGTCAGTGCCAAGGACACCGGGGGTAGTAGGGATATTGATGAACTGGCGAGCAGGGCACTGCAGCCACAGCCGGCTCCTGAACCATAGAAATAGGAGTCTGCAATGTCACAATTAGTTTTTCGAGAAGAGATGGGAATCTAGATTTTATGGTACTCTCACCATTTTAGATGTTGCCAATTATTCAAAATAGACTTTCAAGGATCATACAGGCCAATGGTGTGTACACCAAACAAATATTCCAGCTGGCTGAACTTGGCTCTGGGTTGAATTCATTCTCCCATCTAGGATGACTCCAAGTTAGGAGTTAAGAACTTTCCCAAGGTCACACAGCCTTGAGATGGCCGGGTGTGATGTGCACTGGAGCTTCAGAGGAGACCGTTTCTCTGGGTCTGTTTATATCTCCTGTCAGATGCACCTTTAGCCTCCACAGGACTAACGTCCCTGCTTCGTGTTTGGTCTGGCACTGTGTCACTTTCTTCCACTTAGATGATATCAGTAATTCCCAAGCATGTTCCTAAGGTAGCTTTTTAAATTAACCAACTTCATAATCTTCTTCATTTTTTTCAGAGTACAATTATATTTCACTTAAATCAGCAAAGAACAACAATCACAATTATGTTGTGAAATCACAGCAAGATAAATGATTCCAATCAGATACAGGAAGTCTGCAAAGAACATCGTATTCAAAAAATGTGTTTCAAGTTATTCATTAACTTACTTTCCCGTACAAAACAGTCCTATTTAATTTTGAACTGCTCTAAGAAAAAAAAAAAAAAAAAAACCTTTCATCTTTCTAGGGATTTCAAGGGCAAAATGAGAGCAAGAGCATGGTTAGAATCTCCTGGCCCCCCACCATGTGCTATCCCAGGTGGAGTAGGTATTTGGCCCAAAGAGGTAAGGCCAAGATCACTTCATAGAGGCTGATGGTGGAGGGTGGAGGGACAGGCAGGAAAGTAGAGCTTTCACCCCCGGAGACTTATAGAGGGCCCGGGGCTTGCATTCTTTGCTGCCCTCTAGCTAGAGCCTTTGACTGGGAGTTTTTCAAAAGAGAGAAGTAACAACTCTAAAAGGCACTACAACTGGTAGGGAGAGTGATTATGACATAAAAACAATCATAATGAACTTGAGGGAAAGATTCTCGTATCAACAGCAGAAAAAGAATTATCCTAAAAACCTGCTGACATCACAGTATTTTTCATTGCTATAACTTTGGACTGCCATAGAAGTACTTTGCAGTGGAGTTAGAGAGAAGGACTGGATATTTTAAAATGTATTTCAGGCAGGAAAGGAGAACAAAATATTGCAATCCAATGTATTCAATAAAATTAGGGAGAAATAGTTGGGTCTACTGAACTGAATAAGAAAAAGACACCAGCCCATCACACACACACACACACACACACACACACACCATCACTATATATTTTAGCATTTCTCAAGTTGATAAATAAGAAATGTGGCTCAAAATAAATTGTTTTGTGCCCAAACATGTAGTGGAAAATACAAGTTAGATAAAGTGAAACAGGTATTTTTACTATAAAATCTCAGTACTTTTACTACACTTGATGCATTGTATTCTCAGCAAGAGATCTCCGTTATGAAGTAATTTTCAAATCTGTTGACCATCAAAGTCTGTAGTCAAGTCCACAAATTATAAATTCTCCCAAAGAAGGGTGTAATGGAACAAATTTGGGTAATACTGATTTATTTTATTTGCTGGCAAATTTTAATAACAACTTCACATATGAAGAATTTAAATTTGTGGTTTTCTTAAACAAGGAAGCGATTTTGGTCATGAGAGTACCAGGCCACCTTTTCTTCCCTCCTTCCTAAAATGGAGGCAACTAGTTCTAGAAGTTATCATGGGTTCCACACCCAGTGAAATTCTCATGTTCTTTCTGTGTAAAATATTTTGAATATGATGAAATTCTTTGGATTTCTAAATCAGTGTTTTCTTTCCAGTTGGGTCTAGAATGAGTTAAATATGCACATCATATGGAATTTTCAATACCAGGAGAAGTAATTACACAAAATTGTTGTCATAAAACTCATACTGAAGTGAGATAGAACACCTGGTTAGTTATCAATTAATACCTCTTTTATTATGTTCTGCCTGGCTTTCCTCCTTCTTATGTAGGATGAAACTTGGGCTAAGGTTATTTATGATTTATAGGAAGGATAGCAATAAAGATTTACACTTATAGGGAATCCTTTGTATCTTTGCTTCAGGTAGAATAACACAGTGCAACGTTCCTTCTAATCACACAATGGGGAGGAGAGCCAAACCTCCAAGAGAAAAAGAAAAATGAAAAAGAAAAATCTTGGGGAAGAGGATGAAAATGACATTGGAGATGCTGAACGAAGAGGAGAGCTCTAAAATGGAAACATTTTGTTGAAATTAGGTAGACAAGAGAGGCCAGGATGGGCTCTGGCAAATGGCGGGCTGCCCCTGCTGTTAAAGGCTAGTCCCAGGATGGGCAGAAAGTGGTGAGATTGTCCAGATTGTCCCAAGCTCAGGTTGGAATTCTTATCACTCTGTGCTCTTACATCAAGATCGTTCTAGTAACAGTCCATCAAAGAGTATCACAGTGCTCTGGGGATTAATTTATAAGAAGCTACAGTTCTTCCTTATGGGGAAATGGATGATTTCCCAGGTTCAGAGAGCTGCAGAATACAATTTCATGAGGCTTAAACATTTTTAAAACAAAAATGAGGCACAAGACCAGTCCAAATGGCAATCTTGAGGATTCTGTGACAAGAAATGGCACATTTACATCTCTTGTCTCTCCCATCAAGTACAAAATGTGGAATGCCCAGTGAGAGAATATCCATCATTGAGGATAGAATAAAATGTCCACATATCTGGCAGCCAGTTCAAGAAAACTGCAGGACAATATGGCACTTTGACCATAACACCATCTACATTTATTCCTTCTTCGCCCCATCCCTTGGACACACCTCTCCATACACATTATATATGTACCATAAAACTTAGGTTGCTTCTTCAGTAAACTATAGCAAACTAAATAAAGAAAGAAAACCAAAAAATAACCCAAACCTCTGCCAAGAGCTCAGTGTGGGCTGTTCAGAACTCTGGGGCTGGTAAGTCTCTGTCCATCTGAGTGGGTATGACTTCCACCACCCAGGGGAACATGCATGTTTTATGTGGCTTTATAAGAGGAGTTGTGCAATTCTGGGAGGGTCCCTAAATCTGGTTTTCTCTTGAACACCTCCTACCACCAATGAGGAGGCTCTCAGTAGGCTCTGCTTCTAATTTTTGCAATGAGATTCAGTATTAGGTGAACCACCTCCATGACAGTAGTGTCAGGCATTCTGATGGACAGGTGCCTAAGCATGTTTCCAAAAGTGTGTTTCATGGAGTGCTAAAAAGAAATTACTCCCAAAAACATTGGCTTAAAGTAAACAGATGTCTCCCTGTAGGACTTCTCAGCAACTTTGATATATTCATTATAAACCTTCTAAAAGGGAGGACTTTTTGTAGCATTTCTTCAGGCATATTTCACTGCAGAACCTTCTGTCTGGGACAGCCTTGTTCAATAGGTACATAACATGATCCCCAACGGAGAGTTATGCATGTGATTTTAGATTTTAAGAAAGTCACCCTAAATATGTAAAAAGAAGCAGGTGGAATCAGTTTTAGTAATATACTTCATTAGCCCAAGATATCAAAACTATTATTTCAACATGGAGTCTGTATAAAATATTATTAATGAGAATATTTACATTATTTTTTTTAACTGGGGAATGCAGTATGTAGCTCACTCTTTGGGCACTCTCAGTTCAGACTAGCCTCATGACCAGGGTCCTGCATGACATCACATGCATCCATGGCCACCCTACTTGGTGCAGGTCCAAGTATCTTAGCAGACAATTGTCTCATGGAATTGGTAATGTGGGATGTACAGCTAAGCACTATTTCTGCATTTAAACTCATATGATGTTGACTCACTTAATAAATATTTATTAGATGTCTACTGTGTGCAAGACACTGGGCTAAGTGCTATAGAAATAGTTCAGAACAGTATTAAAAAACCCCTAGTCTAATGAGGATTTCATTCCAGTGATGTATGCAAGTACCAGATAAACATTTAATACAATTAACATTTAATACTAAATGCTAGGAAAGGACAGGACAAAAGCATCTGACTACACCAAGGGGTCAATGAAAACTTCCCCAACCAGGTGACATTTAAATAGATCCTGGAGGATACTGTAGCTTCAGCCAGACAACGTATAAAGAAGAACGTGAGGTGGGAAAAACCACTGCTGTTCAAGGAAATGCCAGAAATTTGACATATTAAAATAGAACAGAGCCAGAGAGAGTCATGGTTAGATGAGCTTGGTCAACAGAAACATCTAGAGTGCTCCAAACTAGTGCTGGATTTTATCTGAAAAACACTGGGAAGCCTTGGAGAGTTTTAAGCTGAACTGAAAAAATCCATTGTGTTTTTGTGAGGAACTAAAGACAGATCCAAATTCTTCACTACACTTCTCATTGAAAGCTGGAGTCTAATTCCTCTCTTTGAATCAAAGTTGAACTTAATGATCTACTTAACCACAAGAATTTGGTAGATGCCAAGTTGTGGGGTTTCCAAGGCCAGGTTATAAGAAGCTTTGCAGCTTCAGCCTAGTCCCTGGACTCACTCTCTCTGGGAGCCCTGAACCACTACATAAGAAGTCTAACTTCTGCAAGAGAGCCAGATCAAGAGCCATACCATGGGGAGAGGGCCCAAGGCAATGAGCTAAAGAGAGAGAGGTCATCTGTGCATGAGAAAAGTCTCTGCTAGTTTCCAAATCACCTTTGCCCCGAGGAGAGAGTGGATTTCCGTCCTGCTGGTCATCCATGCCATCACAGCTAAAGTCCACACATCTGGAGGAGAGGTGAATTGTTCTACTGAGCCCTATCCAAAATCTCCTGTCCATGAACAAAGTAAATGGTAGTTATGTTAAGCCACCAAGTTTGGAAATGTTTGTTTATGGTAGTGGATACTTTGAATGGTTTCTGATAATTCATCTTCAGCTCAGAGTGGAGGTGGTCTATAAGGGAACAAGGACATATGGAAAATAGTCACCAAGCCAGAGCTTTGCTGTAGACAAGGAGGGAAATGATCAGCAACACACAATATTGTCTTCATTTTACTTTTCTCATCTGAATTCTTTTCCTAAAGATTTATTCATTAATTTTAGAGAGGGGAGGAGGGACAGTGGAGAGAGAGTCTTAACCAGACTCCCTGCTGAGCATGGACACTGACACTGGGCTCAATCCCAGGACCCTCAGACCATGACCTGAGCTGAAATCAAGAGTCAGATGCTTAACAGGCTGAGCCACACAGGCGCCCCTCATCCATAACTTTACTTACAGTATTGGAGAAATAAGATGAGGATCTTTAGTTCTCTTTCCTTTGCCACATTTCTCATATGTTTTCGGGGGTGGGGGTGGGGCTCTCAAGAGTGTCTGTGGCCCCATGGCCATGAAAGTAACTTAGATGTCAGAGTAGATAAAATGCTTGTGAATCCATCCTTGGAAAGAAGATGTTTGGATTTACTGGAAACTCTACTTCCATGGTCAGGTAGCTGAAGAAATAATAAAATTAATCTAGAAAAAAACTGAAAACATCGACCTTCACCCCATTGTAGCTAAGTAAAAACCATTACAATGTCTCTAAGTAATATTACTAGTGTCAAATGGCAAGAAGAAAGAGTCCCCAGCAACTGGCATCCCATTGGGTAAGTCTGCCCTTACTGGGGCAGAGCACCAATGTGATACTATCTCCTAGCACCATTTTGGAAATTAAATGCAGTGGAATTTTGTTTAATTGGGTTATTTAACAGGGAAATTTTCATTTGTATTTATCTACAGTAGTTTCATATTCTCAGTTCTTAAAGAAGCTGTTTTTATTATGAAATCCAGGGCTCACGTAAATAAGAGATTTCTTGGATGTCCCTAAGAAAGCCTTCTGTGCATCAATGAAGGCCACAGTTTTTAATTCATCAGTGTATTGCAAATTAATTGCAATCACATTTTTAAAGGGAAATTGTTAGAATAGAGATTGGGATGTAAAACTTGCCCTAGCATGTACACCGCTGAGAAGAGATATCACGGCCCACTTTTCCACTTCACATTTGGGGGATCCATAGCCATTATTTCTTATTTAGGAAGTAAAATTGGCTGCACCTGGGCATATTATTAGTTGTTCACCACAGGGAACCTCATGCTGATGGGCTATAATTTAGCAGAGAAGGAAAAAAAGCAAGCCAATTAAAATGAAGCACATCACTTGGTACCCATTCGCTGATTGTTTGTCAGAATTTATTATCTTATATTGAACAAATAAGGGATAATTAGAAAAGGAATAAGTGTGACATAATCAAAATCTGGAGAACAAATTACTTCTCCTGCACATGAAGAAAAAGTCTCTGTGAGTTCTGAAAATCAGTCCTGCCCAGGGAGAAAAACACATCAACCGAGATGCCCCCTGAGATTCAGTGAGAACTTGAGAGGCACCCCATCAACCAGAACCCAACTCTAGCCCCAGGGGCTGGCCGTGTAGACCCTGCCTGCAGTGTGGCCCACACCTGGCCCACTGGGCCACAGAACCCAGGCTTCCAGCAGGAGTATCTGAGCCCTGGTCACAAAAGTCTGGGATGTTGAGTGATCATCCACGCTAACACCTTCTTTAGGGCCAAGAAACCATCTATTTTGTTTACTTCCTCATCTTATTTGGTAAATTTGAACAGGCTGACATCCTGATTGAAAGAGAAGCCAATGAAGTTCATGTAAGGTTTTCTGGTGGTTCCTTACTAGTCAAAATTATTGCACGTTTTAATTATAATGAGAAGCCATTTCTGCACATGCATGCGCTAATCACTAAAATCAGGAAAAAGGTGAGGAAACAAGTCCTCTGTGAAATGTGGAATGACTTCTATGCAGGACAACTGGCCATAAGTTTCTATTGGAAAAAAGGTGCATATGTGTTAATTCAGAAATTCCCCTGGTAAGAACATCATCCCGAGGGAACATCATATGTGCACAAGGATTCGATGAAAGATTGTCATCACGGCATGACATGTGACATAAAACATACAAATAGCTGTATGTCCAATACCAGGACTTCTAACTGTGACACAGTCATGGGAGGGAGACCCCTGAGGCCAGGTAACATTCTTCAACAATGTGGATGAATACGGAATGTTCATGTAGTGTCAGTAAGATAAGTGAAAGGCATGTCACAGGACATCAACATGAGCCAAATGATATAAATGACATACAAAGTACAATCGTATGGATACACACCCCTAGGCACACATGTGTGGCTGTACATACATGTACACGTATAGTATTCCTGTCTATATGCCTTCAAGGTAGGTGGGAATACCATACACAAAAATCGTAGCAATTCTCTGAATAACAGAATTACAAATTTTTTATGATCAACATTACATTTTTTGTGTTTTTATATTTTTAATAATTCTGAATTCCTTTTATAATCTGAAAAGAAGTGGAGAAAAGTATTTTCAGAGTAGTCTCCTCATCATCTTCAGTGTCTTGGAAGGAGAGGAGTCTCACTCAGACAAACACAGCCCAGGCATGGTCAAACACCTCATACTGAACTCTTTCATTACTGCAAGTGCTAATTCTGCTTTCCTCGGCGATTATAATCTGCACTATACACATGGTTAGTACGCACACAAGAAAACCAGGATACCTCAGACCACAGCAATGGTAGACCCATGGGGGAGCCTGGGACTTGCTCCAACAACCAGACACAAGAGCTAAAGGCACCTCGAGGCACAGGGCTGCACAATAACAAAGGTCTAAGTGGGATGTGAGCGATACCTGTGCAGGTCTGCTGGCTCTGGTCTATGGGGCACATGGGTGGCTCAGCGGGTTAAGCATCCAACTCTTGGTTTTGGCTCAGGTCACGATCTCACGGTTGTGGAATTGAGCCCTGTGTCAGGCTCTGTGCTCTGTGAGGAGTCTGCTTGAGATTTTCTCTCTCCCTTTCCCTCTGTCCCTTCCCCCACTCTCTCTCTAAAATAAATACATCTTTAAAAATCAAATTCTCTCCCTCTGCCCTCCCCCTGCTCATGCTTTCTCTCTCCCTCTCTCTAAAAAAAGGAAAAGTATTTTAAATACAAAATTTTAAAAGCCACAGGGAGGTGAATGGAATTCCCTACTCCACCTCCCCATTGACTCGTGTATGGTCCCAGCGGGGCCTTCAAAGAACTCACTTTGGATGGAAGTGATAAAAATATCAATTTGAAATAACATACACGCACACGCACACACACACACAAAACCAAAGCAAACCACAAACGTGGCCTTGGTGATTTTGTGGGTGACATCATGCACGAGGCAGCTCCTGCTCATTGGCTGTGGGCCCCAGCAGCCAACCCTGTCAGACTGAAACACAAGGGCTTGGCCTAGAGGCCATTGAAGACTGCAACATGTGGGAAACAAAAGCCAATGTCACTAGTCTCCAGAATCTTCCAAGGGGCAGCCTGCTTGCATAACTGACCTTGGCCTTTGCCCTTGGAATCTTCCCTATGCTGCTTGTACACGGGAAACATGGTACACATGCCCTCCTGGCTTGTCCCTACCATCAGTGTGATCAAAGATGGTCAGCAGCTCGCCTCTGGTCGTGCGTGCCTATGTGCCCCCTCAAAAGCCATGGCCTCTAAGACTCAAGCAGACTGCTCTAGCCTGGGACGCTGCCCATCCACCACACAGATCAGAGCTGGGTGGCATGAGTGGGTCCTGAGCAATTACATGGGAAGGATTTTGGAAGCCATGCCCCATCTCCTCCAGAATTTTCCTGGTGTCTCTTCCCCCTTCAGTAACTCTGCTGGATATGTTTTCATTGTAACAAACTTCCCCTGAGTCCTAAGTCCTTTCCATGACTCACTACACTCGAGGGACATCACAGGACACCAGAAACAGAGGGAGAAGCGTCAACAGAAGTCAAGACCCAGGACAAAAGAAAGTCAGAATCAGTGCCAAGTGGACACCACTGCCAGCATCACTGAACACCCCTGCCAGTCCCCCTAACACCAGCACTGGACCCTAGAGACCAGGGGCCCTGATCTCATCACTGCCCTGGACACCTGGTGACCTGCCATCAGAACGGACCTGAGATCCCCAATTCTTGACTTCACTGGCTCCCCACTACTTCAGGGCTTCTCGATCTCAGCACTGTAGACATTTGGGGCCACGTAATTCTTTGTTGTAGGGACGTTCTGAGCATCGTAGTACGTTAGCATCATTCTTGTCCTCTGTAAGCCTCTAGTTCACTCTCTCACAGTGGTGACCATCAAGGGTCCACTGACATTGCCACAGTACTCGTGGGGGCAAAATCGCCCCTGGCTGGGAGTCACTGACTTAGAAGAAGCTAGGTCAGGGGTCCAGTGGTAGCTACAGGTGCATCTGGAAACCGAGACTCTGCTGACTCAGCTTCTATGATTTCCTCCCTCCACCAAAACGCACATGACAGACAAATCCCCAGACAGAGGAAGGGCATTTGGATGGGAGTCATCCGTCCACCTTGAAGCCCCCATCAGGGTCTCCATCAATATGGCTGCCTTTGTTACAGAAAAGAGCTGAAAGCAATAGAAATGTTAATGTCTGCTTTCCAAAGAACATTTTCCTTACTCACTTTCTGGCTCCTGAATTGGGAGCTGTGTGGAACTGATTAAAATACGGCATTGCTTTAAGAAATTAAAGCATCATGTTTCAATAAACATCTTTGATAAGAAGAAAATTGCTAGTTAGTGCACATAAAATCAATAGGCTTCTCAGTGCCTCTCAAAATGCGTGCTACTTTTTCATAAAATCCAAACGAAGAGTGAATAAATGCATTTTAAAATGTTGCCTTGTGAAATCCACAGATATGAACTCTGTGTGGTCTGGGCTCTGCCCTTAAAAAGTGCTTGCACTGGACATGGTCTCAGGAGGAATGGGAGGAGGGTGGCAGTTCAGCAGCAGCTCCAGTATGATCAGGATGAACTCAGGCTCTACCTTAAGGATCTCCTCCCAGTGAGCATGCAGCCCCTTACCTTCACATTGGTAGCCTGGGGAGGGCAGGAAGGTGGTGGTAGGAGGACCATAAATCCATATTCTGGACATCTGGGTTCATTCTGCTGAAGGCTTTCCTGCACGTATACGCTCTGTCAGGTATGATCTACACAGCACTTAATTTTGGATAACTTAACTTGAATATTACAGATGAGTAAGTTACAATGGGCCAAGAACATCCCTCCAGGTGGACAGACTCAAAAAAAAAATCAGTATCTTAGGGTAATATTTTTTCAACAAAATACAATTCCCTTTAATCTTATTGTTATGCAGTCCACATTTCTCCATTTTGTTCACAAGTCTGAAATATAATGTTAAATCTATGAAATTATTTTAATATCCAACTTAATTAACTCATCAGAAAGGAAGGAAATCAGGTCCCTTCGGCATAACTTACTTTTAGTGAAGGCTTCTGTTGATTACGATTTTGTTTAATATCTACTCCTAAAGGGTACAAAATAATGTGTTCCCAGAAGCTTGCTTTCCCGTCGCATCCACAGGCATTGTGAACATGCCAACCCATAATGGGTAGACCCAGGGCCTTCTTGTTTGGGGAAAGATAAATTTTGATTGGGAACATTCTTTTTAAAAAAGCCCAGTCAGAAGGTTTGAATAGATATGCCAGGAAAGAAAATACACAAATAGTAAATAAGCAATGGGATGGAAAAATCTCCAATATATTAGTCATCATCGAGGAAATGCAGTTTAAGTCACGTGAGACAACACTACACACCGATTACACCTATTAGAATGGCAAAGTCAGAGAAGGAAGGGGGGTGGGATCTGACAGTATCAGGTACTAGTGAGGATTTGAGGATAAGGGAGCAAGGGGGGGGTTCTCGTCTGTTGCTGGCAAGAATCCAAGCTGTGTTAGCCACTCTGGAAAACAATTTTGATAGCTTTTTTAAAAGATTTTATTTATTTATTCAGCAGAGAGAAACTCAGTGAGACAGGGAACACAAGCAGGGGGAGTGGGAGAGGGAAAAGCAGGCTCCCTGCTGAGCAGGGAGCCTGACTCAGGGCTTGATCCCAGGACCCTGAGATCATGACCTGAGCCAAAGGCAGGCACTTAATGACTGAGCCACCCAGGTGCCCCAATCTGACAGTTTTTTACAAAGTTAAACATTCACCTACACTACCAACTCAGAAATGCTGCTCCTAGGTAGTTACCCAAGTGAAATGAAATTGATGTTCACATGAAAGCCTGTAAATGAGTGTTTATATTCATAATCTCCCATAACTAAAAAAAACCCCAAGTGTCCCCCAGCAGCTAAGATCGTGAACAAGCCTGTACAGCCATACAGTGCACTATTTCTCGTCAATGTAGAATACTCTCCAGCCTACGGAGTCACGTAGACAAATCTCAAGTGAAAGAAGCCAGGCTCAGAGGCCACAGAGCCGGCACCTGCCAGGGGCAAGTGGGGTGGGGTGGGGAGGGATGCAGAGACGAGTATTGACTATACGGTGGTACCAGGGTATTTGGGGGGCTTGATGCCAGTGTTCTTGCTCTGATTGTGGCCATGGTTATATGATTCAATGCACCTGTCAAAACTTGCGGAACTGTATATTAAAAAGAGTGAATTTTTTATATGTAATTATATCTTCATAAAAAGAAAAAAAAAACAAGCCTGTATGCAATAACGAAGCCAGCAATTTCGAGGTGAGTTGAGTTTAGGAATAGTGACTTGGGGTGTTCTCCTCATACCAGACATTCTTCTGGACCTCCTTTCCCACATTTCAGCCTTTGGGGTTCATGATCAGACTCTCCAGGAGCCTTTCATAAAACCTGTCCTGAGGTCAAGTCAACATTCTGCCCCCTGGGGTGACATTTCATTCCGGGCCACAGAAGAAAACAGAAAATACTCAGTAGTGCAAATGCCAGGTCATAGGGAAGCTCTATTTTTAATTTTTTGAGGAACCTCCACTCTGTTTTCCAAAGTGGCTGCACCAACTTGCATTCCCACCAATAGTGTAAGAGGGTTCCCCTTTCTCCACATCCTCTCCAACACACGTTGTTTACTGTCTTGTTAATTTTGGCCATTCTAACTGGTGTTAGGTGGTATCTCAATGTGGTTTTGATTTGAATTTCCCTGGTGGTTAGTGATGATGAACATTTTTTCATGTGTCTGTTAGCCATTTGTATGTCTTCATCTGAGAAGTTCTGTTCATGTCTTCTGCCCATTTTTTGACTTGATTACCCCAAAGATACAGATGTAATGAAAAGAAGGGCCATCTATACCCCAGTGTTCATTGCAGCAATGTCCGCAATAGCTAAACAGAGATGCCCTTCAACAGACGAATGGATAAGGAAGATGTGGTCCATATACACAACAGAATATTACGCAGGCATCAGAAAGGAGGAATACCCAACTTTTGCATCAACATGGATGGGACTGGAGGGAATTATGCTGAGTGAAATAAGTCAAACAGAGAAAGTCAATTATCATATGGTTTCACTTACTTGTGGAGCATAAGGAATAACATGAAGGACATTAGGAGAAGGGGAAAATGAAGGGTGTGGGAATAAGAGGGGGAGAAAACCATGAAAGACTATGGACTCCAGGGAACAAACTGAGGGTTTTAGAAGGGAGGGGTATAGGGGGATGGGTGAGCCTTGTGGTGGGTATTAAGGACGGCACGTATTGCATGGAGCACTGGGTATTATATGCAAACAATGAATCATGGAACACTACATCAAAAACAAATGATGTACTGTATGGTAACAAAACATATAAAATAATAATAATAAATAACAACAACAACAACAACAATAATAAAGAAGAAGAAAACAGCAAGGAGACAGGCATCTTAGGAAAGTTAATATCCCCAGGACTCTGCTGGAAGAGGCCCAAGGATCTTGGAGTAGGAAGTTCTAGTTTACTAGAACCTGGATCCCTGGCCTGCTGGGTCCCTGGCCAGCAGGTGCCAGGCCTGGACTGCCGAGCTCTCTTTGTGTGGTTTAAGTTGACAGGGAGGGAGGGACAGATATTTTGCATCGAGGGTATCTGGTAAATGTATTTGCAGGCGGGGCACAGAGATGGCCACAAGTGCCTATTCAACTGCACAATTCAGGACTGCTTTTATGGAGAGACAGAGAGATCAGCGTGGAAACGAGGGCACATACGGAGTCCGGGATCAGCCACATGGACAGTGCGAGAGACAGGAGAGAGGAATGGGAACAGCCACCTTTACATCAATTACCATTGCAATAAAAAGTCTCTAAGAGACAAAAAATACTTAAATACTAAGTGGGATGCGTTGCTTATTTTAGGCCGAATTTCTTTCTCTCCCCACAATTACACCTTCTTGCCCTTTTCTCACTCCTTGACCTTCAGCTGGTCCCCTGAGTCAGGTGCTTTCCTAGTTTTAAAAACCAAATAAAGGATTTGAGTATCAGCCACCCTGTTGGAGGTGCCGGGGGAAAAAAAAAAAAAAAAAAAAAAAAAAAAAAAAAAAAAAAAAAAAAAACATGCTTCAGTGAAAAACTGCAAAATGCACAGAGCTTACCCTGGGGTTTCATTACCTTGGAGCTGTTTTACAATTTTGTAGTTTGTATGTAAGTGATGGACACAAAATCTGCCTTATCTGGGAGGAGTCTAGCAGACTTCCCCAGGGGCATCCCTCCTACCTCATCCCCATGGGAAAGGCGGCTCTGACTGCATTGGCATACTGGTAATCCTGGTGAATATTGGAAATGGTCACAATATCTTCTCTGCTCCCTTATTCAGTAAGTTACATAAAACCCTCAACACGTGTTCACTCCTCTGCCAGAAGACAGAGGTGTCTTCTGTAGATAAGTATGTCAGAGCTGCCCACCTAACCCAACACCTGGGACCCCATCCATTCAGAGGAAGGCCTCGAGAGGTCCCTGATGCAATAAAGCTCCTTTTACCTGGGGACTAGACTGGACCAAACCCTACTCTATCCTCCTGCTCCTGCTTTTGCCTGAGCTGGCTCTGAGCCTACCCTCAGGGAATATTTGTTTTGAATTAAAAGAACTTACCACTGATTTTTATGTATGTACCCCTTACAAATCCAGGTGGTGGGTATTGGAGAGGGCACGGATTGCATGGAGCACTGGGTGTGGTGCAAAAACAAGGAATACTGTTATGCTGAAAAAAAAAATTAAATTAAAAAAAAATAAAAAATAAAATAAATAAAATAAAATAAAAGTGATACTGTACTCACAACTTATCATCTAATTGGGTCTAATAAAGAAACATCACATTAGTTACCCAAATAAATTTTAATTTATTACTGAATTAATAGCCACCCTCACATACATCAAATGTTGTTGACACTTTCCTGGAAGCTGGTACCACCCACAAATGTAACGAATTAAGTAATTAATCGAAGTGAAACGACTCCTGTCCAACAGAAGGGACATCAGGCACATTTGAAATTGTGTCTGAAATTGAAACACTCTATGAAATTCCCCCTTTTCTCTGTTGTACCATTTTCTGAGAAGCAGGGGATGGGGGGGTCAGCTACCTCTCCCACCGAAGACTGCATCAAATATTTTGAAATGATTCAGAAGGATCGCATTAAAATCAACTTTCAGACCGGAGGTTAAGTGGCAGAAGTCTTTACAGAGAAGAAGTCCCTCTGTGCGGTATGCTACTTCCTGAGTGCAGCGAACTTATTAAGCACTTTGATGTAGCAAAAATTGTGATGTGCGTATGTACAAATGATCCAAACACAGCAAAAAGCAGCAAAAAAAAAAAAAAAAAAAAACCAGTGAAGCGGCTTTTTAACAAATGCATTCCGAACTGGATCAAAGGGATAGCCTCCCAGCTACATGCGACTGATCTAACATTCTTTACATTTTCATTTCAAGGAAACATCTTTGGCAACAGAAAGGTGAAGGCTGTCTGTAATGAGCTTCTTCCAAGGCAAGAGGAAAGCTTCTTTTCCAAGAGACTGAATAAATATAGGGCCTCGGAGGCTCTGTAAACACAGGGCTGCAGAGGGCTCACCTCGGAAACACGGGACTCTTGAAAGCAACTGTGGATTCTGAGGGCAGCTCTGCAATCATTTGTTGCCTTGTTCCTGCCCCAGAAGAGACCCATACGTGTGAATGTGTAGGTGGTCAAGACTGGCCGAGGCACGGCAGTGTTTTGATTTGGTTTTGTTGTTGTTGTTTAAGGTACAATCCAGCACTGCAACTCTGTGCTCCAAAGAGCTCACCTCTGATGGGCTTGATCATGACTTTCACCACTCATCCTACAGCCCAAGGGATGGGATCCTCTTGGAATTTTTAAGGCATGGGATTTTTCCAATGAGTTACTCTTAGAGGGTTTCTTAGTTTCCAATATTTGTGTGGGACTAAGCCTTGATGCTGATTTGGGGGCATGTTCTGAACACACACACACACACACCCCATTCCAAGCTTTGTCCCACGGGGGTGCCCGCCTATCCTAGGAACACAGCACCCCAACAGAGTGCTAGACTCATCAGCTTTCTGTCCAGACCCCGCTTCGCCCCTCAGCCTCCCTACTCATTGTCTGTCTCACTAACGTAGAAACCTGTCCTTGCCTCTACCCTTGTGCTCACAGGGAACAAAACAGAAGTGGCTCGCCGTTAGCCTCTGGGTAATACAAGTTAGAAATAGGTGAATAAGGCACAGTGATCAGAAGTCCTTTTTCAGACCTGCCTTATCTGAACATCTAACTAGAAAAATATGTCCCCAGTATTACTGGGAAATAATCTAATTTAAAAAAAAAAACCACCCACAAGATTTTTCATTTTTTCCCCCAGACCCTTAGAATGGAGGCAGAGGATTACAGAAAGTAAGGAAATAAAGCAGCCTCATCTCCAGATCGGGTGATGGGCACCTGAACAGCATGGCCACCCCGGCAGATGCCCAGAGCAGAATCTGCAGAACACGTGTCCAGAGAAAGGGGAGAAGCACAGAGGAAGATGACCGTCAGTGCTGGAGCCTTTTGTGTTCTTAAACATTGGCTTTTATTGACTCTAACAGGTAGCTAGTTATTCCAAGGAAATGTCAGAAGCAATCTTTGTGCATGCGCACATACACACACACACAGAGACACACACACGCATGCGCCAACTTTATAGGCAAATCCAAATTATCAAATATTTCAAATATATTTTAAAAAACTGAGATGGCAGAATGGAACAATTTTCCAAATGCCTTATTCATAGCAATCCTAGCAAAACAACCTTTGTTTATATAAATTAAAATGAGCTTTCATAATCTAACAATATTTTTACTGTGTTAGTTGTTAGTGTTTATATATATATATTGTACAAATATATTCGTATTATAAAAGACGCAAATAATATATACGTCTTGAAGTCAGGTAAAGTTTTACTTTAAATCTTTATATTTTTAGGTGCCCCAATTTAACAAAATGAACATTTATGCAATGTTTGAGGGAAAAATGAGTGTCCTGGAAAAATGAGAGACATTTATGAAATTCAACAGATACAAAACCCAAAATACAATTAACCTAGGAGTGGAAATACCACAGAGATAAATGTGGAGACCAATCTGTCCAGGTTCTCCAAAGGGAAATAAAAAACCTTGGGAATGAGAGAAAGATATTACATAAAGATGCACGACAGTGCACAGTACAGTTACATTTATATCCCTACACCAACTCTCCCAGAGCCTTCCTTACCTGAAGCAGTCACTCAACCGCAGTCCACAACCCTGTGTTTGTTTCTCATCTTCACTTTCTCTCTTAAAAGCTCCCCCAAGGCCTTCCCCACCCTTCCTCTGAACAGAAACCTCATCTTAAACCTCATCAGTTAGCATCCCCCTCAACTCTATACTCCTCTCCAATTTACCTCCCAAGCCAGATCCCTCTGCTGGAGCTCTAAAAGCCCTCACCTTATGGGCTTCTTGGGACCTAAGTCCTTCTGTTTTCTTCCATCCTTCATAATTGCCTCTCGCTATCCTATCACCGTGCTCATGCAAAGATGCTTGCTTTTTGTTTTCCAAAAAACACATAAACAAGTAACAGCAATAAAACCAAATTCCCTTCACTGGGTTTTCTCTATTACTACTCCACTATCCCTTTCTGGTGTTTCTGGTTTTCGTCTTTTTGCTTCTCATGCACAACAATATTTTTCAAAGATGTAGATCAAATATGCATCTCCACAGTCTCACTAGCCATCTATCTTCAACCTCTTCAATATGGCTTCTGCTACCTACCCCCCCCAAGAAACTGGCCTTGTCCTGGTCTCCGATGATTTTGATGATGTTAAATCTGACAATATTTCATGGATCTCAGCTTGACCTCTCAGCAGCATCTGATACAGTCAAAGCTTTCCTACCATTATTCTCTTGATTGATGTCCATGATACCCCCACATTCTTACATTTCCTCCCAATCCACTGGATATTACCGTGAAGTCTCTTCCCTCTTTGGCCAATCTCTAAATGTTAGTATTCTTCAGGAATTCATAGAGCATCACATTCATCCAACGGCTTTAGATACAATTACATAGCTGATGACTCACAGATTTATGTGGCCAGATGAAATCCACATACCTAACTGCCATCTTGCCTCTTCTACATAAGTGTCTGTTATATTTAAAATGTAATCTGTTTAAAAGCATTCTTAATTTTCCCCCTACAACCTCTCACATTTCTTCTTCTTGGGGAAATGGATCACCATTCACCTAATCCCTCAATCCAGGAATCATTCTTGATTTCACCATCCTCCTGCCTCTGGGTACCTTCCTTCCTTTCATCCTATCTCCACACATCCTTCAACAGAACCCATTCTTTCTATATCCAAAATATATCTCAGATCTCAGCCCATGTGCCTCTACTCCCAGTTCAAGACAACATCTTCTCTTAGGTAAACATTTATCTCTCTGCATTCACACTTTCTTTTCTACAACTTACTTCTCCTTGTCTTCATTAGTGAAAGTGACCTCTTTAACCCAACATCAAATCATGCTATGCTCCTTGTCAAAATCCGTTGCTGCTTTCCCACTAACTTAAAATAAAATCAGAACTCTTCCCACTGACACCCAGCCTCTGGGCAACCTAAATCAACTCTCTCTGTGATCTTGTCTCCTTTTCAGTCTCACTCCGTTCCAGCCACACTGTCTCTCCCCATTCTCCATTGACATCCCCTTCTGCTCTTGAAGTGGCTGGTCCTTTCTCATTTTGCAGGACATGGAAGGACCTTCCTGCGTCCCTAACTCAAAATAGATGTTCTCCCACCCTCTGCCACCACTCTCTCTCTCTTTGTCATTTGTTTCCTTTGGAATATTTATAACAATCCTTAATTACTCAATTGTTTTCTGGAAGTAGCTCTTCTGGCTGTGAAGTCATGTCTTTTACCTTTGTATTTGGAAAATTATATGATTTCTATTTATTCTGCCTTAGCTACAAAAACCATCTGAGTAATCCCTTGCCTTGCCCTGTCTCTCTCCCCTCCAACTCATCCAGCACATTGATGGCATTATTTTCATTTATTATATGTTTCAGTTATTGGATTTTTTTCTCTTATCTTTGCTACTTACTGGACTATAAGCTTCTTGAAGACAGGAGTTTATGATCAGAATATTCCATCATTTTCCCAAAGTGACCATCACATAGTAGGTGCTAAATAAGTATTTGCTGCTCAAATCATAAGGAATTTGGAAGCTAGTGGAAATAAAACTCTCAGTGAGGTCAGAACAGGTTGTACAAGGCCAATGCTTTCAAAATTGGAAATTTTATTCATAAAAAATACCTTGAGTTCTTAGATTCTTGCTTTATAGACCAGGAAAACAATAACTACAATAAATTGGACATTTGGTTTCCAGATACTCAGTAAAGTAAGGAGTGCCTGTTGTGCCAAATAATTCCAATTCTAGCTGGGAAGAGAAAGGTGTACTGAGGACAGGAGTCATTTCTATTTCATATTTCATTGCCTTTGTTTCCCAGTGGCTAGCATATTGCCTGACCCATAGCAGACAACTTCATATTTGTTGAATGAACAAACAAACAAATGTAACCCCTGGTAAATAGAGGCAACCTAATAACCTCTCCTAGATAGAGGCTATTACAAAGGACAAGGTAAGAACAGAAGAATCAGTGATAAGTCAAGCCAAGAGCAAGCCAAGTCTTAAAAGTTATTAGGCACTAGAACACGGAGCAAAATGAAAAGAAAGCTGTCCACATAAAAGAAAAACCACAGGAGCAAAGCTGACAGCTTCTACCATTACTTATAAGAAAAGATGCTCTAAAGATCCTGAACATTCTGACCTCTTCTAGGAAATCGCTTGAGATTTAAAGAGTTAGTTGTTTTCCTTAAATAAGTATGAACAAGTAGGAATTAAATGGCTCTCAACTGCACTGAGTACATGGTTGCAGCCTTCCCTCCATAAACACAATCAACGTAGAAATACAACACAAGTAAAACTGTACGTGAAGACAGCAAAGATGGTGAGGATCCCTTACTGTCTACGGAGTGTTATAATTCACCCAGCAGTTGTGTTTACCTCAGCTCCTCGGTTATCCCCAGCACACCAGCAGGTAGATATCTTAGCTCCACTGCTCAGAAGAGAAAACTCAGATTTCGGGAAGCACTGAGCTTTGTACAGTCCCACGGCAGAAAGACTTCCGGCCGCTCACCTCTAACCCCTGCAATCTCAGTTGCTTACCACAATGACTCTTCCTCACTGCTGGATGGAGTTCCTCTATGGTGTTTTTGCCTTTTAATCTCCCCTTGTGGAGAGGCCCCAGAAAGAAACCTGAAGTTCCCCTAAGCTGTGTGTACACGTGTGGTGGGAAACATTCAGAGGGTGCATTGCTACCCCTTCGTATATTTCCCAGTTTTGTGCCTAGCCTGCTTGTGTTCACCAGGGCACACAACCCCAGCATGAGGGAAGCTTGAATAACTCGTGTCTTTGTGTAGATAGCCAAAGAATCACCTGTAAAAAGACCAAATTATTAAATACCTGGGAAGCCAACCCCTCTGTCTATGATCTACACTTCAGCAGCCTATCTGAACCCACCAGAGCAGTGGGTATCACAGAAAAGCAGTGCGTTCCAGTGGTCAGGAACATGGGCCTCGGAGCCGGGGTGCCCCACACAAACCTGGGTCCCCCACTTACCAGTTGGGCGACCTCTTATAAACTACTGTACCTCTATGAGTCTCTGTTTCTTTATCTATAAAATGAGAACAATAATAAGGTTGTCATAAGGAAAAAATAAGCAAATACAGGGGTTAACACACTACAGCCCAGGAGTCAAACTAGCTCACGGCCTGCTTCTGTACGCAGATCTGAACTGGAACACTGCTATACTCATCTGTTGACGGGGTGCCTGTAGAGCCTTCTGCTCTATCATGGCACAGTCATGTAGTTAAGACATAGATCTCATGGCTCCAAAGATGAAAATATTTAGTATCTGTCCCTTCACAGAAAAACCTTGTGAACTCTTGAGTTAATATATGTGAAGCACTTAACAACAGTCAGCGGCACATCCTAAGCACTTTCTATGTATCTAGCCAGCTAGCTAGTTAGCTGTATTCTGTTATCTATTTTCTGTCCTCCTAATCTATTGGCCTGCCTGCCTATCTCTGTGTGTGTGTGTGTGTGTGTGATACTAGTGAGTCTGTGGCAAGTACTAGGGTATATGCAGACCTGTTTGCTCTCTGCAATTATTCAGTCTCCGCCCCCACACAGAGGACCAGAGGTTGGGAACCCTGGGTCAGACAGTCCCAGAACTGGTTGAAATTATCCTTACAAATTTCCTTGAGCCCTTTGATTCTTGGGAAATCAAAATTAGATTGAAATAAAATTAACAGAATTGACTTCTTCAGAAGGATTAAGTCTCATGAAAATAAGTAACCATGTACCTTTTGTGTATGGACTGTATATTGAGCTAAATGACATCCAGCTAAACTTGGAGGTAACTATCCCCCCTGACACTTAAATCAGTGACCTACCTGTTCTTCTAGTTCACATTCCCTTCCCCAGCTTGCAGATCACTTATAGTAACGTGTCCCCACATTTAACTCATCGACTACTTTGCTATTTCTTCTAAATGAAATTCGTCAGCTTTTCCTGGGCATGGCTTTGCGGTGGGATCCTGGGCTCACGCAATAGTCAAGTTGCTTATGAGGGTCATTCACAGTTTTCCTCCAACTGACTCTGCCCCCTTCATGACCCCAAAATAACTTTGCAATATCCTTTTTTTCTTTGTCCTCTTTCTCATGCTCCGTGATAATGACAATGATGAGAAGGAGCTGAGACACGGGAATCTGTCATCTAAAGAGATCATCTCTGTTCACTTGGGAACGAGGTAGGTGGTTTTCCATATTTACCCAAACGAAACTGGGTGACAGACTCAGAGCTGGGAGAGCAGGGAAGTCCTGATTATTATCTCTGTTCTAAACCAGGAATTTCTGAAAACATGTGATCATTCAGCCTCTGTTGACCTCACTGTCCATGAAGCTTTCCAGTCTGACATGAGACACAAGCTTATGGTGCAGAAGAAGGAAAAGGGCTGATGGGGACAGAAGCCCTGGGCTGGAAACTAAGATATGACCCAGCCCTGCAACTGTGATCAGCTTCCTCAAACTCTCTCCTTCTCAATGCTTTGCTTGTAAAATAGGGAAGGCTCTGTAGGTGTGGGTGTTTGGAAGCATGTGTTTATGTAGAGGAAGTGGGCGTCCCTTTACAGGTTTGAGTTTGCAAGGGTAGCTCTGGCCCCACGCACCAGGCCTCCAAGGAGCTGTGCCAGCATCTAGAACCGCTGACACCAGTGCTTTGGAAGTGCTCCTGGGTGAGGCCCTGGGACTGCAATAACCAGGCTTCAAAGGCCTTTTGGACACAGGAGGGCAGAAGCAATAACTGAAATCGCCCCCAAACGAGCCCCGCTACTTTAGCGCATGGTAGAATTTGCCCATGCCTGCTTGTGCTAATATTTATTATTCACTCTATATAAATGAAGATGGAGAGAAAGCAGTTCACAAGATTAAAAGGAGGTGAGGGGTGGGGAGAGAGAGAGGAAGAGAGACGGAAAGGAGGGAAAGAGAGGGAGGGATGGAAAGAAAGAGAGAGGTTGTCAGTGGGAGTGGGGGGGCCCCAGATGCCAGAGCTCCCTCGAGGACATTGTCCAAGAAGGGGAGGAAAGCCAGGAGGAGCTTACTAGGCAGACTTAGTGAGGAACTCCTAAAAGAGCATGGTTCCAATGTCTGGGAACAGTGTGTCTTCCCATACTGGGAACGTGTGCTGCTCCTGCCCAAGGCCACCCAGGGAGCAGCTGCCCCTCCAGCACTGAGAGCGCGCTCCATCGTCAGCAACCCCCACAGCAGCCCAGGAGAAAGGCACTCTGTGCCACCCAACTGAGCTGGCTCATCTGGGTGCCCCCTGCGGGGACCTCCTCACCTCACAGCTTCCCCCATGATGGCTGCCCCATCCAGTCATGCCCATCCTGAGCCACCTGAGAGCACCGATGACCATGGTATCCCAGGGGCACTTTGGTGCATTTGGCTCTCCTTGACTTGTCCCTGGCTTTGAAACTTGGCTGCTTTGCCTCAAAGCTAGAAGCTTCTTGGTGGTCTTTGTTTTCCTTTCAGTTGTGCTTCTCAGGCGGTCTAGTCACTATGTAGCTTTTCTCAATCTCAGTGCATCCCGTCACAGGCATGGCAGGAAAGAAGGGCCCAGCCTGGCTTTCTACACATTCCTGCATCGCAAGGTCTCTGCTAAATGTCCCCTCACTGTCTGCAGCACCTCTCACCGTGTGACAAAGACAGGGAAAGAAAAAAGGTGTGCAACAGTGCTGCTGCTGGTCTGAACAAAAACCTAAAGTCGGTGTTCGTTTCCAAAAGAGCACACTTTGATACACTTCAGAGATTTCTAAATACCCCAGCCCTAACTCGGTTCACTTTAAACAAACATAAATAGTAAGTTGGTAGTTTATAGGAAAACCAAGAAACCTACGTAAAGGTAAATGGTTCCTACAAAGTCTGAGACTCCATACTGAATCAAAATGCTTTTTAGAAGCACATCGGTTAAAGCAAATTCTGATGTGACTTGTGAAAATGAATAAAAGGAAACCTCACTAAAATGTAGTTAGAAGGCCAGAAGGGGAGGCCGGAGGGAAAGCTGCAGCACTCCGCATCAGTTACTGGAAGAACTGTCAATTACAGACTCCACAGAAGAATCCTCAAAAGGAAAGAATCATCCATTACAGGCCCCAACAGGGAAAGATGTGCCCTGCAACTCCTACGAGCAACCAGCCACCCCTGTAACTCAGCCCGTGAGAAACCATCATCACCCTGAACACTTGCTTTTCTACAAATGACTTTCCCTCAGAGAAGCTTCCTCCTTCTTCTCCATAAAGCAGAATTCCTCTCCTTTGTTTGTTAGACTTGGTTATGGATTTGCCATAGTTCGCATGAACCAAATTCCAATTCTCTGCTATTCCTGAAAAACTCATTTTGCTGGGAAGATAATTGGCTGTTTTATTTTTTAAGGCTAATAGACTGATACTTCATTCCACAGACAAGCAATGGTCAGGGTCTGGAGGCGAATGAATAAGGCAAAGTTCTAATGGAATTAATTTATACTAAAAAATGTCACATGGCAAAGAGAATGGAACCCAGAAAGTGAGAGAGCATCAGACTGTTATAAGACTGTTACAAAGTTGTGGCAAAGAACAGAGATGTCAGAATCCGGTAGCAGGATTGTGGCAGAGATAACAGGCCCAGAGAAATTCAGCACTTTTAAAAAATTTATTTTATTTAAACTCAATTAGTTAACATACAGCATATCGTTAGTTTTGGATGTAGATCTCAGTTATTCATCCGTTGCTCATAACACCCAGTGCTCATCACGTCATGCGCCCTCCTTAATGCTCATCACCCAGTTATCCCATCCTTCCACCCACCTCTCCTGTAGCACCCCTACATTTCCCAATGCCTTCCCTGCCTCCCCACAGGGGTGAGGGTGTGGCATCTGAGCTCCCCTAGTGGTTTACTTTCCTCACCTCCCATACAAGTGACTTAACAGTTTATTTTATAGTTAGTGAGTGCATCCATTTTTCTATCTAACTAATTCTGATCTCCTTGAAGACAGGGACTAAGTTTTGTTCAGCTTTGTCACTCAAGTAAGTTTAACATAAGGCCTTGCTGTTCAAAGTGAGTGCTCCTAAATTATCTATGAAACAAAGAATGAATAAATATATCCCTGTGCATTAACACACATGGCCCCATGAATCTGCATACAGCAGTGCTCTCACATCCCCAATGTCCTTCCCTCTCTGTCCTTCCTGCTTAACACATTGTTATCAGTAAGATCTGGGCTCAGCAGTCCCAAATGGCCATGTTCACAGGCCAAGTACACCAAGCATTGTGTGGTTGGAAGCAATTTGTCTCCTAGACCATAAGAACCATGAGGACCCCATCTCTGGACCCTGGAACAGACTGTCATGCAGCAGGCATTCAGGAAATGTTTACCCAGAGATACCGAATAGAATATGTAAGGACAGGAGAGTTTATAGCTATTTGTAGTTGAGTCGGAAAAATCACATTAAATATAATATCTTTTTAAAGCTCATTTGGTGTTCAGACTTTATCACAAAAACGTGATGAATAACAGACTGAGACTGGACCTACTAGGGAAAGAATAGCCCTGAATCCCCTTCAGGAACTGAAGGCTGCCCTAGAGGTCCTGACCCGGGGCAGGAGTGCAGGACGCTGAGTGATTGGAAGAGGTGGAACATGGCTCTTCTTTCGATCTCTTCATCAGGACCATCTTGGGAATCCTTCCAAGCATTGATCAGATAGACAGCCACATTCAGCTAGACACCTATAAAGGATAATTGAAGAGAAAATCTACCCACTTACATAGTGGCCCATCAGACTTATCCACATAGAATGACAAAGTATGGTTCCTAGAGGCTAGGGATCCCTGGAGCTCCCACAGGTCCCTGTCTGATAGACATGGGCCCCCCGCAAGTGGGGTTGCCATCTGTAAAATGGGAAGAGTTACAATGGATATTTATCAGGATCACACACACACACAAACACACACACACAGAGACTGCCTTAACTGTGTGCACATGTATGTACCATGTATTTTGCATGTATTTGTACATGCATGAATACACATGTATGTGCATATACACCTAACAATGGGTTTATATACATACATACATAAAAAACACATACTATATACAGACAATACAGATAGTCGAGTTGCCTTATATATACACATCCATCAAAGGGTTGTTTCAGACACACAAATACACACACTAAAGAGGTAAAATATACAAAGTGTCTAACAGTCCCGGCAGGTGCACCACAAGCATGGGACATCATAACCATCCTTAGTGTATCAGACACAAAGTCCAACATGAAGTCAGATGCGATGCCCACTGGGAGACACAACCCTCGGATAGCACTGAGGCCACTCACTTGGAATATACAAGTGCTTTCATTCCCACTCATTCTTGATTTCTAAACCTATAGTTTTTATTCAACCCTGACTTTGGACAGTGGTTTTAGAAAGGAGACACACAACTGCACTGGACCACCATGAAGCCCAGCAGCCTTGGAATTTAAGACGAGAATGTGACCAGGTGTGAACCTCCTTTGAGGGGGTGTGAATTCCATTTGCATATTCTGGTCCACAAGTACTTGAACTGTTTTAGGTGCAATTACTTAGATCATTTGCATAAGGTTTTCACCCACATCACTTTTCCCTTCTATTTGTCCTAAGAGAATTTATTCCCAGGGATTTTGCAAAATAGCATGTAGGAGAGTTAATTGTCCATTTCCTAGTATTGCCTACATTCATCGTTCTGTGTTGATTTGTTATTCGAAATAGCCTTTAAATTGTTTATTGGTATCTTCCCAGTCTGTGGCTCCCTTATTTAATATATCATCACCAGAGAATTTTAAAAAATACTGAATGACAATTACTTTAATAGATTGCCCCTCTGAATGTGATACTTGGCTGTGGAAGGAAAGAGCAACAGCCTCAAATTATTTTTTCCTATAGCATTGGTCACACAGTCATGAAGGAACACACAGCCCTCACCATCAAATGGTGGTGGCTCTGGGGGGCATGCAATGACCCCACAAGATGAGACAGCAACACCTGCTTCCACATCTCTTCTGTGAGGGCAAAGACCCACAGCTCAGGTGCAACAGGGCAACCATGATTTCAAACATGTCACCCACTATTCACTATCAATAGTCTTGGGAATAAAGTAGCATCTAAATAAATTACATAAGCAATCAATAAAATAAAATATGCATAAGTAAAAAAAAATCTAAAATAATTCTTTCAAAAACTCCCAGTGTGTTCATTGCAGTATATTAGTTTGAAACCTTACATCCATCTTTATGTGTTTCGCAAGTACACATACCGGTTCTTCCATTTGGACAATAAGTGAGTGGGAAGAAAGGAGGAAACTAGCTAGAAATTGGGGATGAGATCATCACCCATAAAGGACATCAGTTAGGACAGTATAGTAAGAACGATTTGATGGGGACACACAGAGTAAAACCATGAGGCCTGAGTTGTAGGAGGGAATGTTCAACAGGAGAAGACCTTTGAGTGCATGTACCTTGGAGAGAACAATATCTGGAAAACACAAGGTTATTTTCTCCAAAGGAAGGACATGATGGATTTGCCCTCTTTTTCTTGACCCAAGAACAGAGACTAATTAAAAAAGAAAGAAAGAAAGAAAGAAAACCAGTAGCTATTTCTTCTCAAGTATATTGGCATACATTCCTTTAAAAAGGTCTCAGAGATATAAAATGTGAGCTTCTCTTTTTAAAGATGCCTGGGGGGTAACTGTTCTCCTTGGTCGGTACACCACCTGTGGGTCAACTCTCTGCCCTGTGCACAGAGCTGTCCCCGCCTGTCTTTGCACATGTGCTGAGACTGTGACTGCACAGTGACACTTTCATGGTCTTTGCTTCACAGCCACAGGGCCTTCTGTGGCTTCTGCAGTCGAAATAGGAGAGCACCAATTTTCTACTTTCAGCCTGCCCAGAAGGCTCTTCCTGAAAATATACTCACATCCTTTCCCTGCACATCTGCCTCGACATCTGTCTCTCCAAGAGGCCTTCACCCAACATCCTACTGAAAGTGTGAAACCGTCTCAAGCTTTGATCACGATCCCTCGATTTGCTGCTAGGACACAGGTCAGCAAGCACACCACAGTCTACACGTTCTTCCTCATGGCGGTCGATCTTCTGTCCCACTGGAAGCAAGCACCCTGAGGACAGGAACTTCATCCTTGGGGCTCTCTATTACATCAGCAGACCTCGGAACAGCCCTGACACATGCAAGGAGCTCAGTATACATTTGGGGAATGAAAGAATGAATGCTCTGGTGATGGCTCCCATAGAGGTCAGAAGCCCATGAGGAAGGGACGCAGGTGGTGGGCTGCCAGGGCAGGAGGATGGAGAGGAATCCCACGAAGGAAGGGATGATCCAGAAGATCAAGGGAAAGGGCAGAAGAGAGCCAGGTCAGGAGGGCTCTCAGGAGAAGAAAGGTGGGACAGCAAACAAGCTCAATCGCTCAAGTGAGGTCCAACAGTGTGACCACTACCAGATGGCACAATTAAACAGGCATCAGTGACTGTCAAGAGAGTGGTTTCGGCACAATGGTCCATCTAGACTGAAAAGTGCTAAGAAGTTAAAGTGACGATTTAGAAGACAGAGCTAATGAAAATAATCTAACTGAGAAAGAGAGAGGGAGTGAGGGAGGCAGGCTGGCCAGGGGTCTTGGCAGCCCAGAATCTAGAAACAAGCCTCACTGCCTTCAGAGTTGTGTGTTGGTGTGTGTGTGTGTGTGTGTGTGTGTGTGTGCGTGTGTGTGTGTGTCTGTGCCAGTGTGTGTGCATCTGTATATTTTGAGTGAGCATGTGTGTCTGAGTGAGTGTCCATTGGTGTGCATGTCCTGGTGTGCGTGTCTAAGTGTGTGTGTGTGGGGGGGGTGCCTGTGTGTTTGAGTGTGTGCCTGACTGACAGGGTGATGGACAACCCAGGTGGAGTCCTTTCAATTCCATTAAGAACTGACCCCACCAAGTTTTCTTCTCAGGAAAGGTGAGAAATTAACATGGAATTAAAACGCCCTTAACATGGTGAATTTTGGTTCCTCTATCTCAGTTCTAGGAGATAAGATACCACAATGCCCGTGCTTCGATTTATTTAGGACCTTTTCAGATAATAATTTTAAGACAGTTCAGAACTAAGTCTTCACATCAAAAGAATTGACCTAAACGTGCTATTGACTCAAACAAAGAATAGTAGGGACAAAGCAGAAAAAAAAAAAAAAAAACCCTGCATAAAAAATTAAAACAAATGAAAAGCCCTATAGGACCAAAGACGGAGGTAAAATGAATTCTCTGAAGAGGAAAATACATTTTGTTCTAATATTCTGTTAATAGATTTTTTTAAAACATGATAAGAAGATGGAAAGAAAGCTGAGAAACTCTGATAGATTATGCAAATACTCATTTCATTTTGAAGCTTTTGGGTAAAGTATCAGCACCATTTTAAAGCTGTAAACCCCCAGCATTCCCTATCTCTGCTCCCCAGCTGGCAAGCACAACCAACGGATTATGCGTAATGCACTCCGGATCCAGCAGCAAAGACATTTATTCGGAGCTCAGGAGGATCTGGGATACTGCAGGTCTCGGGGGCTTAGAATGAAGATTGTTAAAATACAGTTCCATGATTTTCGCCAGCTTATCTCCACCAAGAGGTTAAATATTCTCTCCCTTCTGCAGAGAGGGGTTGGGGAGGGGGGCTGGGATTTGCTGCTCCTGCAGCCAGGAAGGAAAATGACTTTGATTCTTTGATTTTAGGTTTTCTGACAACCACAAAGGCCCTTCCTCATCCTCCCTCTTTCCCAGAGTGTGAGGTTTACACCGGGGAGCGTTCCACACCAAATCTTACCATAGTGATTCTGTTTTTCAGAGTTGTATCTCTAACACAGACAAGTATGCCCTATCTTTCAAGGCTCAGGGGGAGGAAATGAACGCCATGTGCTGTCTTTCCATTGTCCCTTCCTCTGTAACTGGAATGACTTGCTAAGAAAAGAAATATCGCTCTGGTCTGAAGATTTTCCTCTAGGAATCTCATGGCTACTTTGCATAGCATCTCATTCCACAAATACCGCAGGGTTTGAGAATCCACCCCTCCAATATATGTCCCTGTCCTCCCCGTTCTCAGAAGCACACTGCCGAGTCAGGTTTCATTAAGAATGCCCCAGGACCCCAGTGATCAATACAGATCAAGTCTATCTTCGTCACTCAAACATTGTCTTTGTCCGAAGGGAGTAATGGTGATGATGAGACCAAAAGAGGAATCCAGATAGAATTTACCCAGAAAAATCCGCTCTTGGATTTTGGACAATAATCACAGGCAAAGGTGTCTGCAGCCTTTCTCTTTCTGATGAGAACATAATTGAGCTTAGTCTTTCCTACGGAGACCTCAGAGATAAGACAATGTATTAGAAGAATAAATAAATCGCAGCTCTATTTGCCTCCGTGCTCCAATTTGTATTAAACAGACATGATTGAGGAAGAGTCTTCTTTTCTCTAGGTGTTCTGCTACATAATCTGTACTATCAGGCCTTCCCACCCACGTGTAATCCTGAACTTTCAAATGGAATTTCCTCGAGAGCAAGATGGGACTGTAACCTCATAATATAAATAAATTATGCACAACTCTATCACATACGACGCAAAGGGGGAAGTCAGCTTGGATCATCTCCAGCGATAATAACCTCATGAGTTTGTCTCTGGAAATGGATTCAAGACGATTGGCCAAAAATAAATTGTAATTCAGAACAGAATGACAAGTGCTGTGGTTTAATATTTGGGCGGCGAAGGGACCGGGAGTTTATCAAATTCAAATTAAACAGTCACAATGCTGTGCAAGCACTTAGGGTTAATTCAGGTCGTTCTCTCGGCTCTTGTGTTCCCTGATTTGAAGCGCGGCAAAGCTGGGGTGTAATTAGGGAATGGGTAGTACTCACTGTACACCAGTTGGGTGTAAGCTTTAAACTAATAACTCGGCAATTACGAGAAAAATGAGCAGTAATTACACCCATTTTACTCGCGGCTAGACAGATGGAACATTCTCTCCTCGTTATTGGCAAACTGTCACCACATTTATTTCATTTTTACTGTTTACTATTTGTTGTACTTTGATTAAGAGTAATTACAGGCTAGAAAAAATATGAAAAATATGAATGTTGGGTATTTTTTAAAAATAGAAGTAGGTCCTTCCTTCTGATCTATACTGATAGAACTCTCATTTTAGATCCTATTGAAAATATCTAAGTATCCTCAAAATACTTGGAGGCAGCTTTCATTTCTGTGACGGCTCTTCAGAAGGGGATCATGTGTATCAATTATTTGGGGCCCCACAGGCGCCGTCTCCCTCACACCGCTGCCCGGTGTGGTCAGTGAACCAGCTGAAGCAGAAATTCACCTGTGTCTGAGACAAAGCAAGTCATGCAAAACATACCATGGCTATTGTTTTCGTGGCTTTTAGGATCAAACGTCTATTTCCCTCCCACCCTTGTAAAATAACTTAATAGACATTGTCTAGTAAATAATAATATTGGGTTCCTTACTCAAATTTCCTTCTGAAGCCCTTCAGCCCCAGCGACATCCATTTTAAGATCCCGTGATATTCACACGGTTGCTACTGTCCAACCGTTAGCCGTATGGGTTACACCCATGGGGAAATACACGTGGACTCATTTTTTCAGCAACCTTGTTTCTAGCCGGCATTATTAATTTTTAATTTATGCGGGCTACAAAATACTATTTTAAGAGAAATGTTAGTGACAGAAGAGCCCATGCCGATTTACCATCCTGTGAGCTCATCTTAAAAACAGTGTCTAATTTAGCGTAAGTCCCCACGTGTAAATTAATACGTCCTCCTTTTGTACGGTTTGTGTGTGCGTGTGTGCATGTGATGTTTTAAAAACATTTCATGAATCGTGACTGCCGAGGGTGCAGCTCCAAATTCTAAACCCTGGATGACACAGTCCCAGAGAAAAGAGAAGCCATCAAGGAGCACCATCGGCCCACTCAAAATCATGATTTTGCATGGGGGAAAAGAAAAAAAAAAGTGCTTTCCCCTTCCTACAAGGCATACTTGAAAATATCTGGAAAGTTGTTCCTGTCTTCAGTTTTTCTTTTTCTTTTTTAAAAAAAAATGTTTTTATTGTGTTATGTTAGTCACCACACAGTACATCACTAGTTTTTGATGCCATATTCCCTAACTCACTGTTTGCGTGTGACACCCAGTCGCGTGGAGCACTGGCTTCAGTTTTTTTTTAATGGGAAAAAAACCCCACACAATGCTTGTTCTACATGGGCTCCATATTGATTCATGGAAATGCCATGTGTTAATGTACCGACTTGCTAATGGCTCTGCCCGTGTGGTGATCTGCTGTGCTGGTGCGGGGCATGGAATTGATTAGTTCCCTTAATGAGCCTCCGATCGCGCTGCTAGCAGTATGCAGAATGCAAAGCAGGGTTAAGTGTGCGACTGGAGCAAACCCGCCTCAGAGCGGCCATCAAGCGGGAAGCCGAGAAGTACAAGTGGCAGAAGAACGTGGGAGGGGTGGGGCGGAGAGCAGAGCTGGCCGCCATGACACCTTTTCTCTTGTAGGGGATGTGGCAGCTTGCTATGTACCAGGCTTCCTCCCCGGGCAATGGGAGGACAGGGCAGGGTGATAGGAAGACCCCAGTCAGCAACAGTCACCTTGAGCAGCTCCAGAACCAACTGGAGTCCGATCCGACGGGGAGTCCACTCTGGTCTCTGCACCCTGCACCTCCCCTCCTAGACCTGCAGCTTCCCGCAAAGGAGGGGAAGAGGGGAATGGTGTAGCCCGCCCATCTTCACTTGTGTGTAGAGTGCATCATAGTTCCAGCTGGGAATGGACTAGAGGAAGTAAATGATAGGAAGCTGTGAGGAAAGTCAGTTCGGTTCATGGCTAGCCAATGACAGATGAGTGCCTCGGGGGAGCGCCGGGGACTGGGTCTTCGAGGAAGGCGGTTGTTCAGGCAAAGGAGGAAAAGAAGGAAAAGAATGTGGGTGGGAGAGACTGTGTAGATACCTCTTATGTGTGCAAGGCCCCCACCTGCCCTTACTCGTTTGTATAAATATCCAAAAAGCTTTACAGAGAAAGGAAGAGGTCGGAAAAAGAACAGAACAATAGCTCCTCCTTTTCTCTGTCCCTGCTTCCCTGCCTTTCCCACCTCGAAACACACCACACACACACTCTCACACACACACACACACACACATACACCACACATGCTGCATACTCCCACAAATATGCACAAAGCACAAATACACATACCATGCGCATGCCACACACAAAACACACACACACTATGCACACACCACAAACCACACCACATCACAAACACCACACACCACACACACACCACACACATTGCACACATGACACACACACAAATACACATATACTACATACACACACATTATACACACACCGCAAACACAACAAACCACACATCTCACACACATACTACACACACAACGCACACAAAATACACACACCATCCCACACATATACATGCCACACCCCACACCACACACAAAACACACACAGTGCATGCATGCCACACACTCACACAATACGCACCACCCACACACATCTCACATACACAGTACGTGCATATCACACATGCACTACAAACATACACACCATGAACACCACACACACATCTCACTAGACTACATCTTATTATACACACTACATACACAACACACAAAATATATACATATACACCATGCGGAGAACACACATACACAGAACACAAATGTCACGCACACACATCTCATGCACACATTTCACACACTCACACACAATCTAGAAGAGGAAATGTTGGATAAACTGTTAAGAACTCCTACAATGTTTCCAAACAATATGTGAAAGCAATTTAGGAAAACACTTCCACTCCCTGAAAGAAGTAAAAATAGGCACTGTTCGCACCCCCACTGTACTCATGTGGGAAGAGCAGGAGAACAGGAAGCCCCTACGGCTTGTGGAAGAGAGAAAGCCCATCCTCACCTAAAACTCTGGCCTCCAGGAATACGTAAAGGAACTCAGGGCACAGAGCTGTATATGTGTAAGTCGGTGTCCGGTTCTCCTCTTGCCTTTATAGAACATGAAAGTGTCTTCCTCATGAGCTGAACAGAGGGTGTGGCACATGGGTAAGATGCGTCCAGGAACCCATGTTATTGTC
Source organism: Lontra canadensis (assembly GCF_010015895.1). Classification (NCBI taxonomy): domain Eukaryota; kingdom Metazoa; phylum Chordata; class Mammalia; order Carnivora; family Mustelidae; genus Lontra; species Lontra canadensis. The sequence continues at coordinate 4,752,595 of NW_022631023.1, read as the reverse complement.
TTGGTGGTGGCATCAGTGTGGACTGTGTGCTGGACATTTATGATCATGTCACCATAACACCCCAGGTGCCAGACACAGAAAAGGGAAGACAAAGAAGACACAGAAGCTACTTGAGGAAAAGGCATCTTGATCAAGTATTCAAAGATGCGTCCTCTTCCTCCAGATGATTGGTAGGGGCTCCTGTCTCATGTATTAACACCCACGGGACTGGCCCTGTTTAAGTCAGGGAGACAGTCACTCACTGGAAGCATCCAGAATTCTTCTCTCACTTTAGGTGTTTCATTTCGGTCATCAGAGGCCACTGGCCTTCCTTCCCTTCTTTTAAACAATGGATCACAGAAGATGAAATACAAATTGAAAATATCTAGAAGTGAAGTTCTAGAATCATCTTAAGACTTCAGATAAGAATTTACTTGGTTCTGGGGTGCATGGGGGGGGTTCAGTCTGTTGAGTGTCCACCTCTTGATTTTGGCTCAGGTCCTGGTCTCAGGCTCAAGGGATTGAGCCCCACACGGGGCTCTGCACTCACCCTGGAGTCTGCTTGAGATTCTTCCCCCTCTCCTTCTCCTTCAGCCCCTCCCCCATTCTTCCTCTCTCTCAAATAAATAAATAAATAAACCCTTTAAAAAAAGAATTTATTTGGTTCCAATTCAGTAGATTTTTCTGCTCTGAAACAGATACTTACAGATTCACAAAAGGCCAGTTAATACGTGTTTCAAGGATGCTCAGTAGTAAAATGCAATAATATAGTTGGGTCACTACTGTGACCCTTGAAAATGATAAGTAAAATGCAATAATATAGTTGGGTCACTACTGTGACCCTTGAAAATGATAAGTAATAGCTTCCATTTCCAAAGCACGCCTGTATATTACACAGCGTCAAGTGATGCAGGATGTTGTACGAAGTGAAACTGGAGAGGTGAGTGCAACCTTGGGAATACACATTCCCATGACTCTGTCAGACTATCACAGTGTGCTTCCAGGATGAGCCCCTTGGATAACATACATTAACCATCTATTATGTGCCAAATGCTTTGCCAGACACTGTGAGAACAGAAACTAGTAAAGTGCAAAGTTGCTCCTTTGAATGAATTTATAATGTACTTGGAGAAAAAAAGACCAATGTTCTACAGGTTTTATTTTTTTTATAAATGATTCCCCTTCTTTTTTTTTTTCCTTTTTTGTTAATCCTTGTTGTGGTGGTTCTAGTTCTTCTGACCCAGAGAATAATAGAAGGTAGCAAAACCCAATGCCGGCATACCTCATGGGAGAGTGTACCATTTCCCATGGGCCTATTATGTGCCAATATTGCACATCCTGATATATACATGTCCTCTCAGTTATCCTTATGGGGTCTTTACAATATAATGATTATTATTCACACCTGGGCTCTTGGATGGGAAAGTGGAGGCTCAGAGAGGTAAAGTAATTTGTCCAGGGTTGCACAGTCTTGGAATGAACAGCTGAACTCCAGCTCTTGGACTCCACAACCCAGAAGAAACTCAGGGATGAAAATCTCTACATTGGCTTTAGTCACTAAGTGGGCTTCACAGTGGAGGAGAGGCCACTGATAGTCTACAGGATCAAGAGATGCCCTGGAGAACAGCATGGCAGTGGAGGCAGATGGCAGGGAAGGACTGCCCCCAGGCCATGGTGGAAAGCTCACATTAGAAGACATGAAAGTTGAAATTATAAACAGCCACAGTCTAGAACCCCAGTCTCCACCCTCACTCACAGGAGACATTGGTTCTGGAAGCAAATGACGAGTCCCAGAGGAAGCCTTTTCACAAGTTCTCCTGTGACCTTGGTACACCTGCCATGAGCCTGGGGTTCATGGTGCCAGAAGCACCCCAGAGAACCAGCAGGAGGAGTGTATTTGCTCTGTTAAGAGCCTAGAGCTTAAGCTCTAGGCTCTGCGAGTTCATAGATTAGGGCTGTCTTGTGCTTCTGGCATGTAGCAAGATCCGGAGTAGAATAAAATGTTTTCCAGTGGATGGTGAGTAGATGCATGGGTAGATGGAGGACACGTAGGGAGGAATATAATAAAATTCTTCTTAAATGCAGCTCATATCTATATGAGTTGGATGTGCATGGCGGCTACAAAGAGATACTTAACATTTTTCAATGTCTTAATTTAAGTAAAACAAGTTGATATTCTCACCATTAGCTCGCACCTGGGTAGCCTTCAGTCAGGGCCCGACTTCTTGTTTTATTTTCTCTAAGTCAGACAAATAACATATTTTATAAGTGAGCAATGTGTTACCAACAGCAAGGTTGCCAACTCGGGAGCCTTCTGATCTGAGAGCTTGAGATACTCTGGGTTCAGTTCAGTTGTACAAGCCTCCCTGGGAGCAATTCTGAGAACCTTAACAGAAGCCTGAAGCTCTTGGGTAAGAAAACCATATCCACAGACCGTCTACTAGCATTCCACAGAGCAGATGAAAACACAAGCTAGGAATGCAGCCAATTCAGCCAAGGGCAGGTGCTTCTGCCCTGTTGTGGACTGAACTATGTCCCCAAACCCTCATTTATATGTCAACACCCTGACCCCAGCATCTCAGAAGGTGACGATCTGTGGAGATCTAGACTTCAAAGATTTTAGATAAAATGAGGCATTAGAGTTGGCCCCATTACAATCTGACCATATCCTTACAAGAAGAGGTAATCTGAGCACATGGAGGGATGCCAGGGGCATGTGCAGAGGAAGAGGCAGAGGCACCAGGAAGGTGGTGTCCAATTCTACAAGCCAAGGAGAGAGCCCTCGGGAAGAACCAGCCCTGCCAACAACTTGATCTTGGACATCCAGCCTCGAGACCACAAGACAGTACAACTCCACTCTTTAAGCAAAAAGTCTGTGCTGTGTTGTTCTGACAGCCCAAGCAAACCAAAACACTCTCCCTTTGGTCCCCATCCACTCTGCTGAGACTATGAGGCTCGCGGTGCATAGGAATAGTTGCAGGGGTGATGCAAGGGGGAACTGGAGGGAGGTTCCCCTGCAGTGTACCTATGGTCCACAAGTCCAGACTTACAATCATGACACAAATGTGTGCTGGGGATGCAATGCACAATGCAAAGACTACGTATCACCACTACACACCATATGAGAAAGCCGTGGAGAGAGCCTAAGAGTTCCCATCACAAGGAGACATCTTTCTTTCCCTTCTATTGCATCTGTGTGAGGTGATGGATGTTCGCGAAGCCCATCGTGGTGATCATTTCACAATATATGTCATCAAACCAACATGCTGTCCACCTTAAACCAAGACACTGAAGTCTTAATCAAACTGGGAAAAAAAAAGTAAAAAAAAAAAATCATTGTGAACTTTCTACTTTGTTAAACTCCCAATTTCCCAAGGCCCAGCCCAGAGGTTCTGATTCAGCTGGTCCACGACACAATTCAGAACGGGGTGGCCTCAGACCTCTGCTTCGATCTCACAGCCTGATGGAGGGAGGAAAGCCACCACGTAGCACACACTCCATGACTACTTTCTGGATATGAACAAACCAACTCTTCCTGACAAGATTACGAAGCCAAACCCAGATTTTATGGCATTTCTTGCTGCAACAAGTAGTGTTTTGGGCAAGACTGAGGCAATCTGTCTGTAGGGAAGACCCTCGTGAGCACAGGTACAAACGTGAAAATCTTGGAATGAACGGGGTACACGGTTTACAATCTGAGGGGATGGATGATATCTTTGCACTCAAAAGTAGATCTTAAAAAACTTCAAGATGTTTCAAATTGTTTTTGAAGTAACGAAAAGCCAGGCCCTCACTTTCTTAGGGATACATGGTTGGGGGGAGTTTCATTTTCTACTGGATCTGGCCACAGAAACACACAGTGGGATGACAATGACAATGACAATGACATTTTCCTGGGATAACAACATAATGGAGTTTTTCATGAAGAATTTATGTACTCTCTTTCTACAACTTCCATCCCTAATATCTCCCCCTTCTTCCTTCTCCAGTGGGTTGTTTGATGTTCTGGAAGCTACAGCAATTAAGGAAACTATCACGATCCACATGATTTCTCCTGGATTGGGTGATTTAATACAGGCACAGGCATTCGGAGCCACAAAGACGAAGTTACTGCATATGAAGTCCCTGGTAAAAAGCCATGTAAATCAGGCACCAAGAACAAAAGATTTTATTAGAGATGGTGATACACAAAGACAAAATTTGGCGGGAGTGTAGAAGGCCATCAGCGGAATTATGAGAAACAATGGAGATGGAAACGGATCCGTATTCACGGAATCTTGTGACGCTCCAAAGCTGTCCCTTTGAAGGCACTCACTCTGCTAGTTTATATCCCACAGAGAGAACAAGTAGCAGGGAGGAACCCCCAAACCTCACAGTCATTGGGCAAGACCACAAAGGGCTCCCCTTCCTCTTTCATGAGGTGAACGTGTAGCCTTTTCACTGTCCGGGCAAAACATGGTTACATTTGGTGGTATTAGGTCAAGGGCCTAAACACCCCATAGTGATCACATAGGTCATTTATCCCATTTAGTTTTTTTTTTATCATTATTATTAATATATAATGTATTATCTGTTCAGGGATACAGGTCTGTGAATCATTAGTCTTATATAATTCACAGCACTCACCATAGCGTACGCCCTCCCCCATGTCTATACCCCAACCACCCCATCCCTCCCATTCCCCTCCCTGCTGGCAACCTTCAGTTTGTTTCCTGCAATTAAGAGACAGACAAATGGATAAGGAAGATGTGGTCCATATACACTATGGAGTATGATGCCTCCATCAGGAAGGATGAATACCCAACTTTTGTATCAACATGGTCGGGACTGGAGGAGATTATGCTGAGTGAAGTAAGTCAAGCAGAGAGAGTCAACTATCATATGGTCTCGCTTACTTGTGGAACATAAGGAATAACACAGAGGACATTAGGAGAAGGAAAGGAAAAGCAAATTGGGGGAAATCAGAGGGGGAGACAAAGCATGAGAGACTATGGACTCTGGGAAATAAACTGAGAGGTTTGGAGGGGAGTGGTGTAGGGGGATAGGGGATAGGTGAGCCTGGTGGTGGGTATTATGGAGGGCACGTATTGCATGGAGCACTGGGTGTGGTGCATAAACAATGAATTTTGGAACACTGAAAACGTAAAATAAAATTTAAAAAAAAGAGTCTCATCCCATTCACTTTTACATCTCACTCAATTTGGCTTTTAAAAAAAGGAACCATTTATGGGGCGCCTGGGTGGCTCAGTGGGTTAAGCCTCTGCCTTCTGCTCAGGTCATGATCACAGGGTCCTGGGATGGAGCTCCACATTGGGCTCTCTGCTCAGCGGGGGCCTGCTTCCCCCTCTCTCTCTCTGCCTCTCTGCCTACTTGTGATCTCTGTCTGTGTGTCAAATAAATAAAAATAAAATCTTTTAAAAGGAACAATTCAGCATGAAAATGTATTTATCATGGTTTCTTGGTAAACTAAAGGTAATTCACAGGGAAGGAGGACAGGTGGAGGGAAGAAGGAAAGAAAATGCCACTTAAAGTAAAAAATATGTTGTGTTGTTCATGGGATATTCCAAAGCAATGGATTATTTGCACAGCCTAATGACACGACATGAAATCCTCCGCAGAGGGTAACGGGTCCAGAGTGGATAAGGTGTAATGAAACCTGCACGTCTGTTACAACCGTGTGTGCTCTGGGCCATGAAATTCACCGTGTTCACTACAGAGAGACCCTTGTCAGGGAGGAGGCCGGGAATCCAGCGCCACCGCACCATTCCAGCCAAGGAAGGAAGTCGGCTGGGAAAGCATCACGACCGGAGAGAGAGACATATGGCAGGGCAGAAGGCCAGAACTTAACTACCCTGCAAATCCCCGATGGCGGCAGGTGCTCCCCTGATACCCTGACTCCTGATTTCTTGTTCCCAAAGAGAAATGAAGAGTCATTGGCTTGGTCTAGAGTCGGTCCTGTGCCCGCTGAACTTCCTCCAAACTCCGCTTCTTTCCTCTGAGTTCATCCTAGATTGTCCTCCTCGGAAGAAGTATTCAGAGGTGACAGAAATAGTGACCTTAAGCGTAAAATATCCACAAGAAAAGGCGAAGAATCAGAAAGGATTACAGGGAAAATGGAATAGGAAACAGACACAGTACACGGCAAACTAGCAGGTGGTTGAACTTCAGGGGGTGAACAGGACCTCTCTGAAGGCCAGAACGCACCAAAGCTTCAAGCCGTCCTTCCCGGCTCTCCTGGTAAAACTGGACAGTCCCCTAGGCCCCACCAGGGCTTCTGAGCAGCCCAGTGCCCCCCTCCCCACTGCGTGCAGGCAAGCATATGGGCACGAGCCCGCTGGTAGGAGGCTGCACTCCCACCCAGACCCTGGGTCTTCTTCCAAGCTTCTCTTTGCTCTTAGCTCTGTGCTAGAACACTTTGAAGACACGAAGTCATTTAAACTTTGCTCTGGCTTTTTAGAGGAGGAAAAGTTCAAGCCACTGAATATTCGCTGAGCGATGTTAATTTATCATTGTGAAGGTAAGTTTTCCAATCCTATAATTATCATTTTATTGGTTTCTGCACGGTAGCAGTTCTTAAAATTCACAAGAATGGCATCAGCCAAATGTTACTGTAAAGATGCATACACTATAATTATAGCTTACGGAGGCCAATCAGTTTGCTCCAAAATTATAAACACAACAATCTTTGACTTAGTCCCTATGCGGATATGCACTGTTTCTCTGATAATCGTACCCTTCCTTCTGCAAACTTATTTTGAATCTTCTTTGTTTCTCCATCAGACATATTTAAGAAAATATCCATACATAGCCCGTTAAATGTTTCCAATCTAACAGTTCAAAAAAATAATCTGATCCAACATCAGTTTTCAATTAATAATAAAGTAATATGTGATGTATTATGGTGAATTTTATGTGTTTTTTTTTTATTTGTAAATAAATTTGACTGATCTCTAAGAAATCCCAGCACATTGTCCAAGTTCTGGTTTCCTCACCTAAAATGGTAAAATTGCTAGGGTCCACATGAAGAATTAATAGTGCCAACCTAGTTCTAAGACAGAACCTTTGGCATAGTGAGAATGCATATATGTCACTTAACAAATCATGCCTATTGATAATAATTCTTCCGAAACTTTTTACTTTCAAAAGTCATCAGATTAGACTAAGGGACAGTCATTTTTCATTTCACGACTCAGAAACACTAGGACTTTCAACCCAACCATAAATGTGGCTGGCTTATACTACCTCACACATCTGCATGAAAAATAAGACACTGGGCGTCGTCCAGCTGTCTATTAACACCCAGACGCCTTGGAATGACCCACCCATGTGTCTTGCACCCTGAAAGTGCCCGATAGTGATGTTCAGCGGACACTAATGTCCTACACTAGGGGAGGGAAAGACATCGACAGTCACCTAGAGAAGTAAGATGAGTTAAGCTGTACATGCAAGAGAACATGTCTGCATTGAGAGGAAAAAATAATAATAAATGGAGAAACAACAATGTCAAAAGTGGTATATTTCACGTCTTTGCAACAATTTTAGAAAAACTAGGATTTTGAGAGAGGAGAGCCGACCACACCGCTCAGAGTCCTGGGGGTGATGCTAACGTACTCAACAACAGGTCCAACAGCACAACTCATCAGTTAGATGATGTCATTCAACATTTTCTCCCACCTTATTTCCCTGACTATGTATGTCCGCACACCCTGGTCACAGGCCACAACTACCCAGCAGGTGACTGAAACTGTAGCAACAAATGGTTCCTATAATTCAGATTTTAGGAATGGCTGGTGTGAGAGTTTGTTTGCTGCTTCTATCACAACCAAATGATGAGCCGTGATTTGGCATCAGACACTTTCCAGACCTCCCCACAGGGTGGACAGACTTTGGGCCCCTGCCCCTGGTTTCAGAAGAGGTACCTAGGTGGGACGTGCGCTGGGTGCCAGCAGTTTCTACATGGCCTGGACTTCACAGATCAGTGTGGTTTTTTTTTTTTTTTAATATTTTATTTATCTATTTGACTGATTGAGATCACAAGCAGGCAGAGAGGCAGGCAGAGAGAGGGGGGCGGGAATCAGGCTCCCTGCCGAGCAGAGAGCCCAATGTAGGTCTTGATTCCAGGACCCTGAGATCGTGACCTGAGCCAAAGGCAGAAGCTTAACCCAATGAGTCACCCAGGTGCCACAACGGACCAGTGTCTTGACCCCAATCCCAGTTCCTGCCCACACTTTCAGCCCTCGTCCATTCACAGTCTTCACAGTCTCTGTACCAGCCCCGAGCAGCAGGGGCATCACATGTACCCCTGCCTCCAACATCTACTCTGTCCACATCTAAAGCATCCCCACTGCCATGTCCTCCCCACCTCCATGGCCTCCACAAGGCAATGCCATTAGATCCTTCATATTCCTAATAAGCAGACTACTTCCGTTTACTCAGTGGTATGGAAGACTTCCTATTCAGTTTTCCCTCCCTTCCCCTATGATTCTCTGTGCTATTTCTCATATTTCACATATGAGTGAAACTGTATGATAATTATCTTTCTCTGATTGACCTATTTCTCTCCACATAATCCCCTCCAGTTCTATCCATGTAGATGCAAATGGTAGGTATTCATCCTTTCTGGTGGCTGCATAGTATTCCATTGTATATATGGACCACATCTTCTTTATCCAGTCATCTGTCAATGGACATCTGGGCTCTTTCCATAGTTTGCTATTGCAGACATTGCTGCTATAAACATTTGGGTGCATGTGCCCCTTCAGATCACTATGTTTGTATCTTTGGGGTAAATACCCAGTAGTGCAATTACTGGGCCATAGGGTAGCTCTATTTTCAACTTTTCGAGGAACCTCCATTCTGTTTTCCAGAGTGGCTGCACCAGCTTGCATTCCCACCAACAGTGTGGGAGGGCTCCCTTTTCTCCACAAATTATAAATACATACATACATACATACATACATACATACAAGTGGTATAGAAGAATTTTTAGAAGTATATTTAAGGGTGCCTAAGTGGCTCATTTGGTTAAGTGTCTGACTCTTGATCTCAGCTCAGATCTCGATTTAAGGGTTGTGAGACCAAGCCCTGCACTGGGGCTCTACAATGGGCATGGAGCCTACTTTAAAAAAAAAATAAATAAATAAAGCAAATTTTAAAAGTCAAACTAAATAAATATGTATCATTTATTGTATATATAAATAGAACAACAGACGATGTCCCATGGTTGTGTATCAGCTGAATGCCTATTTGGAATATACAGTCCCTTTGGCCCCGGCAGGGAAACCCCAGTAGAACTCCCTGGAAATGAGAATGGAGGCACACAAACAATGCTCGGTAGTGGTAGCCAAGCACGTGGCCCAGAAGCTCCACGTGAGAGGTGGTCTAGGAGGGACTCTGAGAGGTGGCTGCCACCGTAGTGTCTCCGAAGAGAGCAGCTGTGGAGCCCAGGCCACTGCAGCCCAGGCCTGGTGGTCTCGGCAGGAGCAGTCCTGTTCCGCTTTGCGCCTCACTTTGGCTCCCTGTCCTGTCTGACGGCTCTGCCTTCCAGAGCGGGAGCTGGAAAGGGAGACGCCGCTTTTTCCACGTGCACACCTAGAGATTACAGAGGTAGCCTCATTCCGCTTTCAGCTCTCCAGGTCCCAGCAGCAGGGGTGAATGGCCCAGAGGAGAAAGAATGCGACTCACTGGGGGCCCAGAGAGAGGGAGAGAAGAAGAAACATCTTACGTGATGCCACAAGGTCAGGGCTGGGGACTCTCTGTTCATTTGACTGGAGCTGTTTCCAGAGGTCAAATACCGAAAACAAATCTTTGCTTTGGGGGAGCCCATATTTCCATCTGAGCTTCTCTGAGCATTTACTGCACACGTGTCACACTTTGCACGACGCTAGAGGCCACATTCCCACTCCTCACCACCCGAGCGCTTTGGCAAGACGGGCGAGGAGGCTTCTCACCTTGCCGGGGTGAAGGTATTAGTCGAGGTTTACCCATGTCAGCATGCCCTGTCCCCCAGGAAGAAGCCACACATGCTCCAGACAGACTCAGGACACACATGAAGAGATGCTCGCTTTTTGACTAAGATTGGTAAAAATACGTTTTGTTTTTCCTTACACATCGCATAGGCTGCCCCGGAGAGGGAAGGAACACAAACACGATATGCAAGACAAAGGCCCATTTAACAGCTGCAGCAGACACAGGTTTCTAGACAGACGGTGGATGCGTGCTTTTGCCTTTCCAGTGTGGGCTCGGGGTCAAGGGCGGCATCTCCCCGCATCGATCCGCTCCCGTGCCACCTGGGTTTCTCACTGTGTTTATTAGTTTCCTATGGCAGCTGCAACAAATTACCACAAACTTGTTGGCTTAAAACAACACAAATTCACTGTCTTATAGAATTAGAGATCTGGTTCGTAATTGGGTCTCGCCGGCTCAAATCAAGGTGCTGGCAGGGGTCTTCCTTCTGGGGATTCCTGGGGAAAGTCTGTTCCCTGCCTTTCCCAACCTCAAGAGGTTGTCCCCATTCCCTGGCTCATGGCCCCATTCTCCATCCTTCAGAGCCACCAATGGGGAGTAAAGTCCTCCTTACCTTGGATCCCTCTGAGTCTGACCCTGCTGCCCCCTCTTTCCTTAGACCCTTGTGATTACACGGGACTGCCAAGATAATCCAGGGTACGCTCTCCATCTCAAGAGCTTTATTTCCATTTTCAAAGTCCTTTTCAGTGTATAAACTAACACTGTCCCAGGTCTTGGAAATGAGGACGTGGGCATCTCTAGGATCAATGACTCTGCAGACCACATTTAGTTAAGGACCAGAATCTGGTCCAGGGGTTAAGAAGCAACCTTAGGAATGAAATCATCATCTCTGCCACCGAGGTGCTCAGTCCAGACAGGGATGTAACCGCAGGAATCCATGCTTATACTATGTGATCACTAGTTTAAGCAGACTCGGAAGCAGGTGGAGGAGGACAGACTCTCGCTCCTGTGTTTATGCAGTGCACAACCCCAGACACCCCACAGGCCTGTCGACATTCTGCTAGAATCAGACACTTAAGGATTATGCCTCTCACTTGTTCCCTTCGTCAGGAAGGTAAATATCACTCTCATTACATTTGTTCTCTTTCCCCCTTTCAAAGGTTACCGTCTATCCTTTTTTAGAGTTTTTATTTTATTTTCACACACAAACACCAAGGACTTCCAGGTTCCTCCCAAGTCCCTTGAAGATCCTAAGGTGAAAACGTTCCATCTGTTTTGGCACACCTCATTGCCAAGCCCCGCTGAGCCTGAGTGAAAGCTCTTTTCACTTGCTCTGTTAGAAGCTGCACTGTCACATGGGCTCTGGGTGTCCTTTCCCGGCCTCAAGTTGACAGGGAAAGCGGAAACGTGCTGCTCCATGCTTCCATACAAGGACTGTCGGCATAAGCCCGCGGGAGCGCAAAATAGATCATTCTGTGGGCAATCCCTGCCACTTGTGTTGTGGCTCCCACCTCGAGACAATGACAAGGCAAGAATATAATTTTTCTTCCTAGCTGTCTTTGGGGCTGGCAATTTAAAAGCTGAAGTTTAATTATATGGGACATGGGGACAAAACACCCAGCCTGGTCATTCCACACCCACAGTGAGGAAAGCAGGCAACAGGACCCTCTCAGCTCAGTTTAAGTAAAGCAGTGAGGGTGGGATGTCCCTAATGTTGTCTTATCTTAACCAGTGTAGATCTGAGTTGAAAGTACTATGTGTCAGGGCCTTAGGAAACACTGTTTTATGTCACTCCTCAAAGCAGGGATAGCCCCCCACCAAGTGCTATGTCTATCAGAAAAAAAAAAAAAAAAAAAAAAAAGAAGCTACTATTTTAAAAATTAAATAAATTTTATTAGTAAAACTTTGTATTGCTTAGTAAAACATTTTAAAGTTTTCTCAATGACTCTATTTTAGCCAAATCTTGCAATATAAGAAAGTTTTGTGCAGGAGTGGGTTGATTTGAGATCTACACAGGGTGATCATCTTTCTAAGCCACCGTGAAGGGTATCTAAGTCACCTTCACATGACCTTGGGTGGACCAAAGCCTCCAGAGTCGTGAGAAACATCCGTCCCCAGGCAGAGATGCTCTGTCTCGTCTTCTACCCCCAGAGGTTACTTTCGGGCTGACGTGAGGAATACATCAATAATTAGCCCTTAAGATGCAATTCTCTGTTGGCCTAATTATTCAGGCCATTTTTGCAGACAATAAAAGCAGAGAAAACAGAGAACAACTCTTTTTAAAATGTAAGAGATGGTAAAAGAAACATCAGGGGGCTAGTTCAAGTGCCTTTCAAATGGCAAGAAAAAAAAGTGAAGTGGATGAAGTCCAGGGTTTTATTTTTGGCTGAGAACAGGAGAGAGATGCAAAGAAGGGGCTGAGGATTTGACCTCAAACAGCACAGCCACGACTTCCTGGAGCTCCCACGGACGGACAGAAAGAGGCCTTCTCGAATGTGGCCATTAGACTAGGGAGTGCTCCTCCAAGAGCCGTGCCGTGCTGATGGGCACACTCTGGTGTGTGAAGCAATGCGTGTGCATTTGTTCGTGTGTGCATGGGGACTTCTGGAAGGACAGAAAACGAATGGAATTACAAGGGGTACCTAGTGGAGGGTGGGTATGCATACCTGGGAGTTGGAGTAAGGGTCTGCAGTGGGGCTAGAATTTCCTTTAGATATGTTTTAAAATACTTTTTGAGTTTGGGGTTATGAATGTATCACCTATTTGCAAAGTAAATAAAATAAAGGAACAAGCTGACACTGATCTCCGAGTCAGAAGATGCTTGTTCCTGGGAACTCACTGGTCGGGTGGGCTTCCCTGCGGGGAGCTGTCACGAAAGAGCCATCCCCAGCAAGAAGGGGCTCGCCGCAATCCGGAGAAGCTGGCTCCTTCTGAGACCTTGCAGGGGCAAAGCCAATCCCAGCAGAAGAAAACATAGCACGGGTTTGCGGAATGACCCGTGTTCTATTATTCCGCAATGTCACCTCCTCCCAGGTCCATAACTTCAACATTTAATTTCCAAATATCCCCGGGTCTGTGAAGATACTGATCTTCTGGGGGTTTGGGAGGAGGGCTGTTTTGTTTTGTTTTGTTTAGCCCTCTGAACAAATGTGCCTCTCCGACCACTTCTGCCAAGGTTTAAAAATGATCTAATATGTGGTGTGCCCTTCCTAGGAGTAAACATCACGTTGCCACTGAGCCAAACTGACACTCTAATAGGGCACAGTGAGCTGAGAAGGAGTTTTATTGCAAATCCGCACCATGGGGCATCGTGGGAATTCTGCAAGAATCTTCATATTCATGAAGCTTAATTATAGCAAAATTGCCAATCTGTAAAATACGGCTGCGTTTGAATACTACTTTCAAGTCTGGAACATGAACAAGGAGACGCCGGTCCCCCTGAGACGCCCCAGCAGTGTGTGTACAGAAGGACCAGTGAAAGGAATTTGGGGGGAAAGGGAAGACAACTAAAAACACATCAAGAGGCACTCTACTTACCCCGAAAAATGAAAATGCCAATCACAGAAAGGGTCTTATTATGTACTTGTAATCAACCATAACATTCAAATTGGCAAATAAAGAATCAAATAAGATCACAAATTTAAGACATTAGTCCTAAAGATAATACAGATTTTAGTTACAGACATGACTACGGAGTCGCCGAGGCTGCACGCACTCACCCTGTCTGTTGGGTAATAGGCCAAACGAGGCTCTGTCTGGAAGCCCCTGCGATAGCCAACTTGAGATTCTAAGTGCTCCTCTGGACATGAGAGGAAGCATCTTGAAATAACGGAGCCGGGGGGCGGGGGGCGGGGGGAGGCTTCAGCAGGAGAGGAAAAGAGCCGTCAGCAGCGCGTGCCTGCAGAGATCTGCCAAAGTGTCCTACAGGATCGAAAACACGTACCTGGGTCTAACCATTGGACAAAAATGGAGGCAATTAGTCTCTGGCAAGACTACGATTTTCAAGCAAAGAAATGACTTCTGCCAACATGGATTCTTCCTTTCCCCTTTTGGAAAGGTTCTCCAGTGTGCTCCAGTTCAGAGGAAATAGACATGGTATGTCTTGGCACTTCCTGTTCACAACCAGTGGGGATTCAGGTGAATATCTGTCCATCTATCCACTCACCCATCACCTGGCTGCCACCCATCCCTATCTATCATCTCTCCATCCGGCTACCCATCCATCTGTCCACCCATCATTCATCAATCTATCTACCCATCACTTATTTATCATTTATCCATATCTGTCTATCGATCCATCCATCCATCCATCCATCCATCCACCCATCCATCCACCATCCAACCATCCATAACTCACAGGCCACGGCAGCTTTGCACCCTTATGTGGTCAGTCATGGCTGTTTGCAATAACCCCTCACATCACATTTAAAGCTAAGGCTGATAAAGGTAACCACTATGGATAATATTTTCAGAAAATATTTTCAAAATAACTTACATATAAGCAAAGACCAAATTCATTTCACAATTTTTAAAAAAATCAACTGTGAGTAAATCCACTGCTTAACAGAAAAGAACAAATGTGATGCGATGTTGTATGGGGTGTGAGAACAGGAATGTTATTCACTGAGCGCCAGCTGTATGCTGGGAACCATGTTAAGCATGAAGACGCCCATCACCTGGTTGTGTCTTCGCGATACCCCCAAGGAGAGAGCTGTGATGGTTATCTCAGGAAGCACGTCCTCAGGAGGCACAGGCAAGGAGTAGCAGAAACAGAATGGGGTCACAGAGCTGTTTGACTGCAAACCTGAGTCCTTAAAGACCATATACACTGCTGCCTTTCTCCAAATCTTAATGAAATAACCAGAGAACAGGAAGGGAGGAAAAGAGGGGAGGGATTGAAGGAAAGGGGAAGGAAGGAAGGAAAGGAAGGAAGGGGTGGGGGGTACGGTGGGGGTCTAAGGAGGGAGGTGGGAATCTGAGTCAGCTGGAAAATAGGGCATGAGGTCATCAACTGGCCAGAAAGTGTGTGAATTTATGATTAAATAATCATAATCACAATCACAAACATCTACAATCTCTCATCTCCAATTCTACAATGGAAAAATCTCCAAAAATGGAGAAAAGAATTTTCATGATTCACTTGCCAGCAAAACCTGGACTGAATTGACAGAAGACTCCATTTGGTCCTTGTTTATCCCACTCAGAAAGAAAACTCCAGAGTTCTGCTGCACAGAAGTATTGGCAGTCGGGCCCCGTGCTCCACCAGGGGTCGGTGGGGCGAGTGTAGAAAACACTGGGGATGTGCACAGTGTCGCCTGTCTGAAATCCAAGAAACTCTGAAACACATTTAGCTCCCAAGGTTTGGACAGGGCTAAGAACACATAGTGTCCAGTGACCCAAAGAATCCCCCCGCCCTGAAATGTTCTCGATCAGAGGGACCACAAAAAAACTTGCCCTCAAAGCCAAACCAGCAAGGACAGAAACTTAACGACAAAAGGAAAAGACATCTCAATAACGGATGGGCGGGGGGGAGGGGGGAAGTAGCCTGCTCTGTTGCCAGGAGAACTCATGGCAATGTTATCGCATTAGGATCTGACATCATCCTCTCTCCCCTCCAGGCTAATTTCATAACCCAGTTTACTTTGAGCCCAAGGACAGACACTTCTGGACCCTGATTACATTTGTGCCCCCCAGACTCACCAACCCTCTACTGGGAAGCACAATATTTTGGTTGCACAGTTTCTGTAGAAAAAATAGAGAGGGTTTAGAGAAATGATTTATAAGAAACCTAAGGGTGAGTCTTCATGTGTGTGATAGCATTTCTATACATTTTTAAGCCCAACAAGTAATAGCTTCTGCGGTTTATGGACTCATAACTATATTGTGCAGTATGAAAACATGCATAAAAATATCAGTGGGACCCTAGTTCTAACATTATTATTTATGAAAAGAATGAATAAAATGTGACAAAGGATAAACCTCTGTCTCAGAAAAGCCTGTTTTGTTATTCTCTTTTCTGTTTAGTTGCAACGTGTTTGTTCCCTCGCCATTTGTCTCATCGAAAACCGTCCTCACCGAATGCCAGTCTTGTGTCAGGCATAGAGCAGACGAGGGGGAAGACAGATAAAATCCCAATTTGAAAGGTTTTACAACTAATATGAAAAACTATATGAATTTACTTTGTCTTCTCAGGTCTAGAAAACAAACGCACCTTTCTGAGTATACATGGGAACAATGTTGATTTGCTTATTTGCTTTTAATGGAGTTTAGGCTGTTAAAATAATTAATGACAATAGATTTTCCTAACAAAATGGACATACCTCAAACTGTACAGAAACATTGGGGATTATCAGGCAGGAAAGGAGGGAGGGACAGGCAGGAGACCACAGGCACCTCTGCTGTAGCAAGATCTCTGCTCTAAATGTCCCCAAAGGGACAGAATGCAATGTGAAAACAGACGGTGTCCTACGCCATTTTCCAAAACTGGGCCAATTCTCTGAGCAAAAGTTCCTCGCCTGGTAAATAAAGGTAGACAAGATAGTAAGTAAATATTGGAAGAAATAAGGCAATCAGATTGAGATATTTATCACTCAGAATAGTCCAAGGAAGATAGTCTCATTTTTTCAGAGTACTTATGCACATAGGATGAGAGCATAAAATCATGTCATCACTCCCTTGGGAGACCCTGTGAAGTAGCACAAGGTACGTGTTACGGAGATATCCTAAAAATGTAAAACTGATGGCATTAAGTTGTAAAAAAAAAATTTGTAAAGAGACGAAAGCTTTAGAATTTATGAGCACCTACAATTACATAAGAAACTAACATCAAAAGGAAGTTCATGGCCGTTTCTTTCTTGAAAGGTATGATCCTGGCTACCTTTTATCCTTCAGTTCCTTGGCCTTTTTCCCTTTATTTATCATCTATCAAAATGAATTTTGTGACAGATATGTCCATCTGAACATGTGTGTTTTTTTAACCGAACGCGTTCCATGCTGTACATTGAAAGTGGCGCATTTGAGTTTGAGAGCAGAGGAGAGCGCTGTGTCTCTGTGAACACAAGTCCTACTCTTACCTCCAAATGCACAACCAGAGAAAAGGTAGCAGGTCGAGTCGTCCCCAAGGTTTGCTTTACCCCCAGAATATACCATTGGAATTGGCTTAGCTCCCTTCCAAGGCACTCAGTGAAAGTGGCAGTAAATAGAAAAAAGAAAATAGCCGCAGAGTGCCAAGGTACTCATCAGAAGCCCATCTTCAGGGGGTTCAGGAACACATAGGGTTCAAACACATTTGATTGTCAATGGTACGTGTGTGTGTGTGTGTGTGTGTGTCTGTCTGTCTGTCTGTGTGTGGCCTGTCAGCACAAGTGCCCGTGGCCACCTGGCCATGCGCGGGCCATCCCACACATCATGGCTAATTCACATGGCCAACACTCTCCTCCTCCTGTCCCTTAAACCCTGGTTTGTGGGCATCTGTCATTTTCTTTCAAGACATCCACCTGTCCCTCTCAAGGTAAGAGCATCTGGGCTTTCCTGTGAGGGGCTGTCCATCAGGTATGCAGGACCAACACTGCCACCATGATGGGCCCACACAGACAGGCACATGACGTGAGCCCATCTCAGGGACTAGAGAAAGAAGGATCTTTCCCTCAGGTGCTGAGCTTCTTGCTGTTGGCAGGAAGGAGTGTGCTGCCCCAGCCTGCCGAGGGGCCAGTCTAACCCAGAGGAAATCCCAGTGCAGTGAGACCAACAGCAAGAGTGAGAAGTGCTCCCATCAGAGTCACTTGAACACCTTGATGCAGCTGGACCAGAAGGTGGTCACTGCTAGACTTTTCAGCTATGTGAGCCAATGATACCCTTTTGGTTTCTTGTTTGTCATTTGCCATCGAAACAGTCCCGACGAGTATAAATGATTGCCCAAATCCTGAACTCAGTTTAATGCTGCAGGAAAATAAATAAAATATAACACGTTTGAATTGCATGCCGTACCTGTAAATTTGTGTTCCGATGTCAATCTGCCTGCATATTGTCAGACAACAACATATACACAAATTACATATCCAGCCTTACAAAGCCAGTCTTCCTCTTCTTTGGAAGACTGTCTCCATCTGCAAGTGACCCCTTGTCCACAGCCTGAGCTAAGAGAAGTGGATTCTTCTAATGGGCTGAGAAACACATCCCAATGCCACCAGGGCACAAAGAACCAGCTGTGAAGTCTGTAGGAGTATCTGTACTTTCGTGGAGGGGAGGAGTGGGGTCCTTCTACCGGACTCCCAGGATCTCTCATCGTATTTGTAAAGATCTGGTCACTCTCTGTGGACACTGTCCCGGTGCCCGAGTTTGCTTCCCTGCATCTTACTGGCCTATGAGTGGAGGCATTTTTTTTATGTTGCTGTGTTTCTGGAACTTTGGCCATACTGGGAACGCTCATCCATTGTCACATAAACAGGGAGTGCTTAGTGCGTGCAGGGCAGTTTTAAGTACAGGGAGGAGCACTGGGCATGGCAAGGGAGCTACCTCCAGGGGCTTTCCTTTTCACAAGAGTAAGCAAAGCAATCAGCAGACAGCAGACCTTTCACGGGGAGCAACTGACATGAAGACGAGGTGGTGAGTGGCTGCGGGAGGGGCGGCGGGTGCAGGAGGAAGGTGTGTTCCCAGCCACAACTTGAATGGCAAGAAAGGACCAAACAGGCCCCGTGAATATCTGGGGACAGAATATGCTGGTGAGAGACTGCATGGGGAAAAAAAAATCCCAAAGCAGGAACAAGGGGACAAGACTGGACTCAGTGACCAGGAAAGGGACATCCCCTCCTCCTTCACACCTCCTCCCTCAGGGCCCCAGACAGTCTGTTCCTGCTCCCTTCCCACCTTGTCGCTCACCCATCCAAATGACTACCTTTCTAAGGGACACGTTCCACATGCCTTACAGGTGTACCTGGAGAGCCGTCTAGGCGTTCCTGAGAACTCTGTGGTCTGCCAACTCTCTGTTTAACGGAATGTTCTCCTGCTCACCGGCTTCCCTGGGATGGCCACGTGTGAACAAACAGCAGGTGTTTTGCAAGAGGGGACACTGCAAAGCTCCTAGAGCGGACTTCATATCTGTAGAGGCCACCTTCTGCGGTCACCCTCAAAGCCACACAGGCCATGCATTGTCTCACAAACCCTGCACCTGCCGGAGAAGCAGGCCTGCTGAGGAAAACGTTGCCTCACATGTACATCAGGAACGCAATCAGGAAGATAAAACCACGTGAAAGTCACTTCCCATGTGGATCTGATAATGCAGTCAAAGTAATAGCTCAGGACAAGGCCAGAAAGTGCATTCTGATCAGATGGAAAAATACACGCCCCTGCCCCCAACCTGCAGGGCAAGGTCGTGCTTCTTGGAGACCCTGTCACAGCTGGGAAGCAAATGGAGGGGACCTGAATAGTAGTCCTTAGCCAGAGAAACATATTTTTACCCAAAGCAATTTTTTTAAGGCTTGGGTTCTGCTTTTACTTAAACATACTACCAAAAAGTAAATGCGTGTTTATATTGCTGAGTGTTTGTTGAAAGGACGCAACCATAGCATCTGTCTGTTCTCCTGACTTCAGGGCCTGGCAAGTTACCATGGATGCTTGCCCCTCCGTTCTGAGCTGTAGATCTTCGTCTTATCTCTTTCTTATTTTATTTAATCTATAATCTATATATCTATCCATCCACCCATCTATACACCTTTCCCTCCTTCCTTCCCTTCTTCCTTCCACCCATCACCCATCCATCTATCCATCATCCATCTGCCCCAAATATAAACATTTTCAACTACTTTCTTTCCAATACCTCTGCCAGTGTTTATCCCAGAGTGCCAGACCTCTTTCTTCCTCCATGAAGTCAGGGGCTGGAGCACCAGACACCAATGGCACCATGGGACCAAGTCACCCACCATAATCTACAATGTCTGAAAATGATCACTCATTTGCCCAGCAGAGCTACTTCTGCACACTTGTTCCTGTGCCGGGTGCTGGCTTACGGTAATCCCCCCCACCTTCCTAGGACCCCAGGAAATGCCGGTCTGCTTCAGATCTCATCGGTGGACTTGGTTACGTGGATGACAGGCAAGTGGCTCCTGGGCTTGTGCAGGGCAGTGGTCTTCAAGACCGGCAGCTCATTAAAGTCACTAGGTAAACTTTTAAACTACGGATGCTACTTAAAGTGAGTCCCTAAGAACAGAGCACCAGTATTTATAAAAAGCCACCTGGCTGGTTCTCCTGTACAGTTAGGGCTGAGAACCTACAGTCCTGCTGCCCACAACATGGTCCCTGGACCAGCAGATTCAGAAACACCTGGGAGCTCATTAGAAATTCACAGTCTGGGCACACCTGGGTGGCTCAGTCAGTCGCTTCTCTGCCTTTGGCTCCGGTCATTATCCCAGGGTCCTGGGATTGAGCCCCCCATTGGGGTCCCTGCTCAGTGGAGAGTCTGCTTCTCCCTCTCCCTCTGCCTGCCGCTCCCCCTGCGTGTGCTCTCTCATTCTGTCAAATAAATAAATAAAATCTTTAAAAATAAAAAAAAAAAAGAAATTCAGAGTCTCAGACACTGCCCTGATCAAGAGAATGAGAACCCGTTTTAATAAGATTTCCCAATGATTCGTGTGCACGTAACAGTTTATGAAACATTCTTCTAGGATACGGCTTTAGGTAAAACTTCCCTGAGATAATAGACTGCCCTGAAGGAGGCTACCTGTAAAATAAAGCACAAAACTGGTGCTAAGACTAGGCACTGAAGAAGAGGGTAGTCTGTATCAACCTCAGAAAGTAGTTCAATCCCCCTCCGCACACACGTCAAATTACACATTCCTTGAGCGTGGGGGCTGTGCATCTCTCTTAGTCCTAGCGACTTCAGAAAGCCACACATGCGGCTTGCACACAGTAAGTGCTCACTAAACACCACCTGATTCAGCGTCGTGAATAGGCAGGGTGCCTCTGTTACTCATCTATTTGGAGACAATACACAAATCTCTCTGCCCTTCTGCTTTTCAGTGTTTTTATCTGTATAATCTGCTTACCTTCTACACTCTGAGACAGAAGATACTTAGCAACTGAAGCTCACTGATAAGAAATTACACACTAGACGCAGGAGGGCTCCTCATCTGGGAAGTCCCATAGGACCGGCTGAGGAGCCCACCAACCCAACGGCGCTTATACCCTGTGCAGGCTCCTGTTCTAGACATTAACAAAACAGAACAAAAGCCCTGCTTTCTGGTAGCTTATTCCCCACTTCTATGCCCTTCAGGCAACCATGGTGTTAAAAAAAAAAAAAGACACTTGTAAAATTACTACCGTATTTTTCAACTGTTATTACAATTTATAAGTCTACCACTTACTTTTTTAAATTTTTTAATTTATTTTCAGCGTAACAGTATTCATTGTTTTTGCACCACACCCAGTGCTCCATGCAATCCGTGCCCTCTCCAATACCCACCACCTGGTTCCCCCAACCTCCCACCCCCCGCCCCTTCTAAACCCTCAGATGAGAGACTATGGACTCTGAAATACCACTTACATTTTTATCAGTATCTAAGGACTTTCTTAAAAATCTAAATTCAATGTCATTGACCACACTCTTTTTAATAAATACTGGAACAAAATAATTCCTGGGATGATTTTCAAAGTTGTTTGTGAAATAGAGGGTTATGCATATGATCCTCCTTAGTTGACTCACCTATGTCTTATCTGTGAACAAAACCAATTTTCCCATTTGTCCCTGCAATTATTTAAAGGGAGAAGATGCAAGAATTCACTTTTTAAATTTTTAAATTGTGCTTAAATAGGTATCATATCAAATTTACCATCGTAACCACTTTTAAAGATTTTTATTTATCTATTTATTTATTTGAGAAAAGGAGAGAAAGAAGGAGTCGTGGGGAAGGGCAGAGGGAGAGGGAAAAGCAGACTTCCTGCTGATCAAGGAGCCCAATGGAGGGCTGGATCCCAGCACCCTGGGATCATGAACTGAGCCAAAGGCAGAGGCTTAACCGAATGAGCCACCCAGGAGCCCCACTGTAACTACTTTCAGAGTACAGTTCAGAAGTGTTGAGTACATTTACATTACTATGAAACCATCACCATCTCCAGAACTTCTGATCTTGCAAAACTGAAGCTTTAAACAACAGCTCCCCTTTGTCTCCCTCTGCCCAGTCCCTTGCACCCCCACACTACTGTCTGCATCTTTGAGAATTTGACTTCTCTAGGGAGCACACGTGAATGGAATTCAGCAGTATTTGTCATGTTGTGACTGGCCTGTTTCATTCAAAAGAATGTCCTCTCAATGTCTATGCTGTAGTATGGGTCCAGAATTGTCTCCGTTCCTCAGGCTAATACTCTCTGCACGTACCACATTCCATTCCTCCAGTCATCCGTCAGTGGACACTTGGGCCACTCCTACAGTTTGTCTCTTGTGGACAGTGCTGCCATGCATGTGGCATGCAAATATCACTGCCAAGACTTATTTTTCAAAATTAGTCTCCAAACACTTTTGCACAAGATGGCACATCTCCTCAAACCACCATCAGTTCAAACCAATAGAAGGTCAAGTTTCAGGTAACTCGTACCAGAGAAAACACTAGGCTTTCATCAAGTAACACTGCTATCCCATTAGGAGAGAGCACCTCCGGTTGATTTAAAACAGAAGCTGAGAAGGGCGTCTGCACCACAAGGCATGAAACAAGTTCTTCATGGAAAGGACATGATTTATATCCATGTTCTAATTAGAAACATGAGCACATAAAATTTCTACAAAGAAACACCAGGACAGTCTTTGACCGCATTTACTTTCTTATAAAGATATGGAACTTTATTTTCCTCTCTGCATGAGTCTAGCAGAAAATTTACGCACTGCCCTTAATGAAGGAATATTTGGAGGGAGATCAAAGGCAGTGAAGAAAATGATCCAAAGGTTGGAAATTGTAAAACTTAGAAGAGGGTAGAAGAATGTCTCCTAAAGAAGAAAAGACTAACAAAGTAACCTGGAAAAGAAAAAAAAAAAAAAAGAAGAAGTCTGCACACACTAAACAAACAAGAAGAGAGATGGGGATGACTATGGACAAAGCAGAAAAATAGACAAAAGTAGAAAACTAGCTCTGGGGTCTGGAGCAGGGCAGTTGAGAAGAAAGCCCATTACCTCCCTTCTTGTCTCCGATGCCGAAACCATCCACTGGCCTTTATTTATACCAACCTGAATCCGTTGAGAACAGAGTGAAGTCAGTGATGGGGTCGAGGTGCAGTAAGTCAGGTAGAGCCCATGGGGACAGGGAATAAAGGACACAGCGTGATCAAAATAAAGAGGTAGGAGTGAGCAACAGGCCTTGAGCCATCTTCCAGAAGATATTTTTGGGGAGCATAAGGGACTAACAGGCCTTCCCTCCCACCCCCACAATCAGGAGCTTTCCTTATTATTAAAGCTAATCAATTTCTGAATGATGACATTACATAATACGGTTTCTCTCCACCTTGTTCATCCTTGTTCATCCACTAAATTCCCTACGACAACAACGTAGTCATCCTTGAGGGTGGTCCTTCTTTCATCTGTTATCTGTCACACCCAGTCTATCCACCAACATACCAAATCCTCCCCAAACATCTCCCAGATCTGTCCTCTTCTCTCTGTCCCCATGTCTACCGATCTGGTTGAGTCTCCAGTGTGTCTCATACTCATTCATCCAATGATCCATCCAATGATCCAATGATCCATTTGCACAGAACAGCCACAGTCACACCATCCCCCTGCCCAGATTACAGCAGGTTCACATCATCCCAATAAAAAATCCAAACCCCTTGATGGGCTGAGAAGGCCCTTTGTGCCCTGGCCCTGCTCACCTCCCATGCTGGTCCTTCTAAGATACCCTTGCCTCACTTGAGGACCCCATGTGGCTGGTCCCCTCATGCTCCTCCAGCCCAGCATAAACACACACCATTTCTTTCCCTCTCCATACTGGACTTCCTTCTCCATAACAGAGCTGGCCATGGTGGTGTCCTGCTTTACAGTACAAAGGACAAAAATGATGTCTAGAGAAGTACAAAATAGAATCCAAATCCAATAAAATCTGAGACATATATATGCTAGATTCTAGAAAAGCAGAATTCTTAGATTTGTTCTACCCGTAGGTGGTGCTTGGTCCTAGGACAACATCTGGCCCATAGTTAACCATTAATCACTGAACCTAAGGTCTAAAGGAACACCACTTTTATATAGATTAGCGTTAGAGGCCTTAAATTCTAACATACTGTTTCCCAAATTGTAATCTGAGGAATACCATGGATGGTCTTGGAAGATAAAAGTAAACAAAAATAAAAATTGCAGTGATCATTTGGGATTTGCGCTGCACGGCCCTATTGCAAAGAACCATGTTACCATTGTTTAATACATACTTTCCTAATCTTCTAAAGCCCAGAATCCCCATGAGTGTCTTCTGTCCTCTTAACCTCTACATGGACACAGCTTAGGAAATGCTGGTCAAAAATATCTCATCAACTGAGAACTAACACTCTCAACTAAGAGAAGCATCATTAAGCTTAAAGAACATTTTTTTTAATGGTTCTAGTGTTGTCCCAGAATTTCAGGGCTCATAACCAGCAGGAATACAACACTTCACTTAATGGGTCATTAATTTTTAAAATATGACGTTCCCAATCTGCCTGTTTCTGGCTTGATGACATGACAATTGGTCATGTTTAACCGTGTACTCCAAAGGTTCAAGTAAAAAGTGGTGTGGTTTGTTATCCAGGTGCTTTCCCTCTGACCTCTCATTACAGAGAATTTCAGACGTGCACAACAGATATGTACGGTCCTGGTGAGCATCCACGTGTCCGCCACCCGTCTCAGCAGCGATGTCCTCCTGCCACACCCAACCCCCACCCACGCACACTAGATTCATTTGAAGTTGATCCCAGGTATCCAAAAGGTACTTTTTAAGAGTTAAATCTTGACTAATGTCTGTTGCAAAGAGTGACAAAGCCATAGGTCTCACTCCGTTGTACAGCCATACACAAGCATGCACACACACACATACACATCCACACACACACACTCACATCCACATCCACACACACACACACACTCACATACACATACACGCACACACTTTGCCTGTTTACTAAACAAGCAGTCCCAGCTGCTTCTGACTGTAGACTGCTGTCCCCGAATTCACGTCATGGCACGGGAAGGTGCGTTCACAGATCTCCCCCTCACTGTTGATGAGGACTACTAGGTATAAGATATTTGTCCCAGACCCCAGGGACTAACCCACTAGCACAGTTCCGACCGTCAGATCGGTCTGATTCACACAAACCTGTCAACAAAGCCGGTCAGCAGGCTAGCTCAGAGAAGAAAAAATCAATACGCCTTTGAATGAATCACGTAGCTGTCAGGGAGAATATGGGTGTGCGGGTTGAGATGCACACATCTGGCCAACTTGCCTTCCTCTCTCCCAGCCCTTCTCTCATTTCTGCCCAGTGTGCCCACCCTCGCACGAGATGCCCACTCCAATGACAGAGCACCGGTCACTGTCCCTAATTTATAGTTTCTGTGTCACATACTTCTCTTAGAAAGGGATTTGAGACTGAGGATAAATGAGTCAAATTTAAATGAAAGGAAAAAGCACTTCATCCTAAATTGCTTTAAATTCTGGTAACATGTGATCTTTATTAACAAATACACTTCTCTGTAAAACTGGGTTTTACAACCCATGTTACAACCTCATGTACCCAGAGAAGTCTACTGAACCTTTACAGAGGTTCAAGCTCCTATCACTTTCAGCGTCCTGCTATTTATTGCTTGTGGGGTTTAGGAGCATGCTATCACAATTTAACAACAACAGACATACCCAACATCACATATCCCTGGGCCTTCCGATCTTACTTCTGAATAACTATCTCACGAGGGTACATACCAAAGATCTCTAAATCAATAGCCACTATTAGTAAGAAGTAATTCAATCTTGGACTCTAAATTGAAAACTGAAGCAACTGTGGGTATATATTTCTCCCACATACAGCAAACAGGTATAAAACTTGATATTATCAGCGATGAACGCAAGTACATTAAAGGGGTCGTCCAGCTCCATTGCTTTTCCTTAGAAGACAATCCTTACGTACACCCTTACCATCCATGAAGGATTTCTTTTTGAAAATATCAACATAAAATTAAAGATGTTTATAATCAATGTTTTGGCAATTTTGATAGAGGAAGAGAGGAGCATATACGCATTCATCTTTTGCAGCAATGAATCAAATCTAGTAAACAAAGAGCCAGAGATTCAGGAACATAAACCCGGGCTCATGTGTTCAAGACCATAAATAAATTATGTAAGGGGACCCATGAAAGTCACTCATCAGGCCCCAAGGAAATCAGAGGTTCTGTGCATCTCGTGTGTAAAATCGACTTCGGAATTCTGTGGAAACCTTTTGCTAGAGAGTCACTGAGGTCACGGCCAGCGATGGGGGGGGCGGTCGGGCTCCCTTCACTTGCTGATAGTGGCACAGGAGTCCGCAGAAGAGGACACGGGTGAGACAAGCACTGTGATATTTTCTCCTCACTTAGTGGCAGGAGACAGAGTGGAATTCAGCAGAAGAGGGGCGTCACTGGGACACAGATATTGGGACAGAAAATAAAGACAATGCAAAGTGTACAAGCCGTGAATAATGTTTGTGGATCATTTAAAGGATGTCTGCGAGGCCGAGATACAGTCCTCTCCAACATTCGATTATTCGTAGTGGGGATTTGCAACATAGATGATTTTTTTTTTAAATCCTGAATCTTAGGATGATTTTTTAAAGAGCAAATTACTTGAAACCAGAGAAGTAGAAACGTGCCACGTGCACCCAGATGGCGCGTTGATTTGGCTTCTGCAGAGGGCTCAAGTCTGGCTGCATTCCCTTTTGGGAAATGGCCCTCCTCAATTCCAAGTTCATTTGGCTTTTTCAATGATAGGGTTTCAATTCGAACAGATAACAATGCCAAGAACTAAAAATTTCACCATCTAATTAGGGAGGGGGAATCTCAGTACGGCCTTTCTTTCCTAATATCATCTGTAGTTTGAAAATGACTTGATGAAGGCTCTTTATAAAAAGCCCCTCACTTTTCCTGGTACGGGAACAATTGCAGTGAAAGCCACCGGTACAATGGAGTGGGCACAGAAGCAGAGGAAATGTATAAGTGACAAAGGGAGCAGAAAGAACAGGGACAAAGAAAAGATCAGAAAAAGGATGAGGCTGGAGATTTCAAGGTCAAACTTCATTAAAAAAGAAAAAAAAAAAACACTACTTGATGTGTCTATCAGAAGGTTTCACCCGGGGGGACACCCAGTTAGTCTGGGCGAGGGCAGGTGAGGATGGCATTGGGAGGGTGTGGATGGGTTGCAAGGTTGATGAGGAACAGAAAGGTTCTAGAATTCATGCAGGTTTGGGTATGATGTGTTTCCTGGGGATCTACTGTTCCGTAGGTCGCATTACCTCCTCAGCTGGTCCCTGATCCAAAATAAAGTCTAGAAACATCAATCTAAGGACATTTCTACCTCTAGAGGAATATATTTATATTTTAGCATCTACCAGCATACATTCCCAGATATGCAATATCTCGTTTGCATGAAAATGCATTTGAAGTATTCAATATTGAAATGAAACTCAAAAACTCGTGATTTTAAGTCTATTTCCAAGTGACTTATCCTGAGAAGCACAATTTTCAATGAACTCCTTTTAAATCAATGGTTCCAAGCATGCAGGGGTGTGGGCAGGTCCTTCACTGTTGAAGTCCTGACCAGATCCCTCTGTCTCCTCTGTGCACCTCTCCCATGCGCCATATGATGTCGGGGCACCAGGATGGCTCTGTGGGTTAAGCATCTGCCTCGGCTCAGGTCATGATCCCAGGATTCTGGGATCGAGCCCCGTGTTGGGATCCCTGCTCAGCGGGGATCCGTTTCTCCATTTCCCTCTGCTCCTCCCCCTGCTTGTGCTCTCCCTCCTTATTTCAAATAAATAAAAAAAAGTATTTTAACAAATAAAAATAATGCTTTATTACAGTAAGGGCTTACATGAAAGTAATAAAAGATCTTTAAGTTACTCGTGCAAAACAACCCCCCCAAATCCCACCAAGTCCCCACTTTGCCACCTATACTGAGGCGACTGCTTCTTTCTCCATGAAATAATTTTCCAACACAAAATCTGAGCCAGAGATAGAGATGAATGAGGCTCTAAGCAACATTTCCATAGTCACCCAGACTCACATGGGTGAGCCCTCCCACCAGGCAGCTGCCATTTCTGCTGTTGGTCATGTGACCTTTCTAAAACCCCACCATCCACATCAGAAAGACACGCTGACCCTCCTCTACACAGAAATTCTATAGTTTTCAGATGTAGCATCATAAATTGGGGAAGCACGCTGATCCATGTTTGGAACAGGTGCCCCTACACACAAAAGCTATATAGGAGAGTTGACTGTGTTTACTGAAGGGGTGTGTGTGTGTGTGTGTGTGTGTGCACACGTGCATGCTCACTTCCCTTTAGAGAAGTGAGTAAAGTAAAATGTAAGGAGTAACAGCTTGGCTGTGGACCTTGTGCATTAGAAAGTGTTCTAAAATGCCCTTTATTTTTTTTAATTTTTTTTTTATTTTCAGCATAACAGTATTCATTGTTTTTGTACCACACCCAGTGCTCCATGCAGTCCATGCCCTCTCTAATACCCACCACCTGGTTCCCCTAACCTCCCACCCCCCCACCTCTTCAAACCCTTCAGATTGTTTTTCAGAGTCCATAGCCTCTCATGGTTCACCTCCCCTTCCAATTTCCCCCAACTCCCTTCTCCTCTCTAACTCCCCTTGTCCTCCATGCTATTTGTTAGGCTCCACAAATAAGTGAAACCATATGATAATTGAGTCTTGGCATGGAAGGATCTCCTTTGTCTTACACACTCACCTACACTATTCAGTGCTAAATTTTAACAAATGTCACAGAACAAGACTGGAAGGTGACAAAAATAAAATCATTTCATGAAAATAATGGGAGACAGCTTTTGCTTTGGGACTAATAAATATTGGGGATTTGGGAATATCTATTTCCCTTAGAACATTGTCATTTTGTGAAAATCAACTGTGAAACACCAGGTTGCATGGGATTTGACCTGCCCAGACACTTTGCACTGGGAGGAGAAGTTGATGTGAAGTTGTGCTTCAGAGTAGTAGAAAAAAAAAAATAGGAAAGTGAAAGCTTTTCTTAAAGTATTAAGAATAATTTGAAAGAAAATACCATAATTTTAATGGAACAGTTGCTCATTCAACATTCTTTCAATAAACATTTATCAAGCTACCTTTATATGCCGGGGACCATAATGTCATACTTGAGGTCAATGGGAAGGTACGGTTTTAAATAAAATCAAAATAATTCTTATCCTAGACTGTTTCATCTATTTGGATTCTTCTCTAGTTGGGGAATAGTCTTTCAAAAAACATGAAGCATATTGTCCCCAAACCACATGAAATGTCCTAGATATGTCACCTATCCAAAGTCATACCATATTTTAAAGTGTTTTTCTTGTTTAAGTAAGCTACGGCTGTTATAAGTTGTTTGTCATTCAATTGACAACTTCTGTTGACTCTCAGATGCTTAGGTGTTGTAGAAAACCAAAACTTTTCAAAAGGCAGAACTTCTACTTTCTAGAGAGGGAGAAGTGGTAGGTAAGACCCCAGGTGAGGGCATGAAACACGCTGGTCTCAGTATTCTTATCTGGGAAGTGGAGCTGCTGAAAATAACCGCCTACAGGGCTATTAGAAGTTGTTCAGTAGAATGTGACATAGGTCATCAGCCATTTACTAACCCAAACGTTTTCCAAGTGTTTCAGCGGAAGCTCAAACCTTTCCTCAAACAGGTCTTCTGATTTCTCTCTGAGGGTAAAAGTAAAGAGCCTCTTAGTCTAGTTCATGGCTCATTATACACTATCTGATTGCTGTTTAAGAAAAGTAAACATTTAATAAAACAATTGTTTATTATGATAAAACCCCAGAGATTATTAATTCAGTAGTATTCTAATGCCTTTACATCGAAATTGCAGGACACCAGATCATTTGGTATACCTGGCATTTTAGTAATTCTTCTTAAATAAGACAATTTCTGCTTTTGCTCCCTAATAAGCTCACACAAGCAGTTTCTTATTTGCTTGGAAATCATGCAGTCCTGAGTGCCTGCTTTCTGGACCAGGAGTACTTCAGACAGAAGATGAATAACAACAACGCCAACATTTCCGTCAAACACTGTTCTAAGTGTTTGCATAGATTAACTCATTTAATCATCTCAACCACCTTATGAGGTAGTTCCTGCTATTGTTGCTCTCATTTTCCAATCGAGGAAACTAAGACAAAGAAAAGTTACACGATCAGCCCAAGACACCCGTGGGGGCTGTGGTGGATTGGGGATGTGGACCTAGACGTCAGCTCCGGGGCCCATCCTTGTGCCTTCTGACTAGAGAGACAAATACATAGCTAGAGACCAGGAATTGGCTAGGTATTTATAATTCATGGAGCACCTCCCCAGGCATTTCTAATCTTTATCAAAACACTGTATCCAATTCTACAGAGAGGTAATCAATTGTTGACGCTCTCACAGCTGTGACATGGGGACCCAAAGCCAGGTCTAAGTTCAAACCCAAGATGTCACACAGAATTTTGGCAACGATGAAATGTGAACAGAAGCCTGAAGCCTTCGCTGGAAGAGTGACCCCGTCAGGAGATTTTGGAAAAATATTTATTTATTTACTGTACCTGCTCATTAGCTTCTCCACAAAAGACATCTTGACGGCGCTCACACAGAGCAGCATGTGCAAGGTTTTCAATTCTTTAAACAGCCCAGATCTGGACAGTCAATAGTGTGCATTATCACTATGTTTCCAGAAACTAAACAGACTAAAATATTCTATAACCCCCCCCCCATTTTTAAAGCTCTACATTCAATGTGGGGCTTGAACTCAAGACTTTGAGATCAAGAATCACATGTTCTACCAACTGAGCTAGCCAGGGTCCCCTGCAAATAC
This sequence comes from Lontra canadensis, assembly GCF_010015895.1. NCBI lineage: Eukaryota > Metazoa > Chordata > Mammalia > Carnivora > Mustelidae > Lontra > Lontra canadensis. The sequence continues at coordinate 4,721,604 of NW_022631023.1, read as the reverse complement.
TCTCATTCATTTCCCACACACGGACACAGGATAGTCAGTGCAAACAGGACTCAGCTGTAGATGTTCCGATCCTAAGTCATTGCTTATCCAACAAAAATACAGTCGCTTTCAGATTGACTTTTGAATTTGGGGTACTTTGGTGGGAAATTTTTAAATTTTGTTTTGTTTTTTAGTTTTTTATTTAAATTAAATTAGCCGGGACACCTGTGTGGCTCAGTTGATTAAGCCTTTGGCTCAAGTCATGATCCCAGGGTCCTGGGATCAAGTCCTGCATTGAGCTCCTTGCTTGGCAGGGAGCCTGCTTCTCTCGCTGCCTCTGCCTGCTTGTGTGTGTTCTCTCTCTCTCTGACAAATGAATAAATAAATAAATTCAATTAGCCAACATATAGTACATCACTAGTTTCAGATGTAGTATTCAATAATTCATCAGTTGTGTATAACACCCAGTGCTCATCACATCATAGTTTTTTTCTAGTGTAGTTGACACACAAGGTTACATTGGTTTCGAGTGTACAACACATACCATATGATTTCACTTGCATGGGAAATTTTGTATTGCATATAAGTTTTCAGATGGCTAGCCATTTGGGAAATTTACTATTCATTTTTCCAGTAATAAATGTCCCCTTTTCCCTTAGGGAAGGGAAGCCTAGGACTCTAAATTACAAAAATATCCACTACTACTGAAAATGGGATCATTTATCAACAGCATGAGAGTTCACTTTAGCAACAGATGGCGTCATATATGTTATCTACTAATGTGTCAGTGCAACCCAGAAAGCTGGGTGGGAGAGCAATGTAACATGCCGAGTTTTGAAGTAGCAGAATTCAGTTGAGAAAGTGAGTTTATACGCATTTCCTCTATATTAGTCAGCTCAGACTGCCATAACAAAATACCATGGACTGGGGGGCTTAAATAACAGAACGTACTTTCACAGTTCTGGAAGATGGAAATCAGAGATTAGGGTGCTGGTAGAGTTGGGTTTTGCTGAGAGCCCTCTTCCCTTTTCACTGGGTGTTTGCATGGCTCTGTACCTCTTCTTAAAAGGAAATAGTCCTACTAGAATAGAGCCCAACCTTTAAAACCTCATTTAACCTTAATTACCATTTAAAGACCCTATCTCCAAATATTGGGGGTTAGGGCTCACGAATGTAGGGACACAATTCAGGCCATAGCATGATCTGAAAATATAAGTCACACAGTTTGCCTAAAATCCCTGATGTCTTGGCTCTGGAACATCTTGCTTCTGTCCCCATCCTGGTCCCCAGCCCAGTCTGACACAAGGGCAGGCTACACACAGCTGAGGGGGAAGCAGCTGATGGTGTGGCTGCCAGCTGGCATTCTAACACAACTGGGGCAGGGCAAAGGGGACAGCATGGGAACAGTCAATCAGGTATGGGCGCTCTGCACTGAAACCCTCTGTTTTTTGTTTCCTTCCTTCTGAAACTATTTTTATTTCAGGATCTCATTTGATACATGTTTGTCAGCTGTCAAGCAGGCTATAGAAAAAGACGTAAAATAGGTATAATAGAGGATCAAAAGACATCAGAAAGATCTGTTAATATACTGGGAGCATCCTCCCAAAATTTGTGTCCTTCCCGGAACCTCAAAACATGACCTCATTCGGAAATAGGGTCATCATAAATGTAATTAGTTAAGATGAGATCATAGTGGAGTAGGGTGGGCCCTTAGTCCTATCTGACCTGGTGCCCTTATAGATGAGAAGAGACACAGAGACATGCACAGGACAGAAGCCCTGTGACCAAAGAGGCAGATATTGTAGTGACGGTGTCTAGAAGCTGAGGAATACCAAGGACCAGCGAAATGGCGAGAAGCTCGGAGAAGTGCACAGAATAGACTGTCCCCCAGAGCCTTCAGGGAGAGCACGGCCCTGCTACATTTTGATCCTGTGCTTCTAGCTTCCAGAACTGTGACGGCACACATTTCTGTTGTTTTAAGGTATGCTGTTTAGAACCCATCCGGTGATACTTTGGAAACTAATAGTTAAAATCTGGAGGGGGAAAAAAAAGGGGAAGAATTCAAAGGCAAATTCATTTGTGGTTGGAAAGCATGCTGAATTCTGCTTTAGTTATGCTCTGTTGGAGGTGGCAGGAGGGGAGCAGACAGTGCAGAATTAGCAAGCCCAGGAGAGAAGAGAGGCCCAAAGTTAGGATCATCTACATAGACATGACGGACAAAGCCCCAGGAAAGAAATGAGATGACTGATAAAGAAAGTGGAGATTGAAAGGAGCTAGGGGTGAAGACTTAGTTTTGGGGTCTATTTACATTTCTGAGCAGGGAGGAAAAGATAAGGAAAGTGATAGTGCAGAAATAATCGAAGAGGAGAAAGTTAACCAAAGGAGGGCAACCAATGGAGGAAGAAGGTCAACGGTGTAGGTTCTTCAAGGAAGTCAGAGAACTTGCCATTGGAATTTGACATTAGAAAGTCCTAGGTGACCTTGGAAATGTAAATTTCAGTAGCATGCAAGTGGTAGAGACCAGACCATGCAAGATTAGGAAGAAGTTATTCACTTGCTTTCTCTAGCATTTGGTGCTGGGCACATTCAAAAAGTGATTGTCCAATGGGTGACAAGCAAGGGTCCACCATCACTGAGAAAACTGCCCTGTACAGAAACCAATTAACATAATAGATCTAAAACTGCTTTCCTTAATAGGTCTGCTCGCAAGGCTGACCCTTGGCTGGTGTCTGGTAATTGGAATTTCAGGAGGATTCCTGCCATCTCACTGTGTCTAAACTATACAAACAATATGGTTTCTTGAACACCTAAATGCCTGTCGTCCTTCTGAGAGTCTGGAATTATGGTACATGTCACGCAGAGGGTACCTACCTGATGGACTTCTAGTAAAACCCTTCAATACTGAATGTCTAATGAGTTCCCTGGTAGAGAACATTTTACACTTGTTGTCACTGTTCCTGGCTATGGAGATTAAGTGTGACCTATGTGATTCCATGGGGAAGAAAGTCCTGGAAGCTTGCGCCTGGTTTCCTCCAGACTTCTCCCCACACACCTTTTCCCTTTGCAGATTTTGCTGTGTATCCTCTCATTGTAATAAATCTCAAAGGGGGGTAAAATTATATGCTGAGTCCTGGGAGTCTTCCCAGCAAATCAACGAGCCTCTGGCACATGCATAAAATAAAAATTCTACGAGACTAAATCTAAGACCAAAAAAAAAAAAAAAAAAAAGGCTGGATTGAGAAGTGAAATATTCAATTTGGAATTTTAATATTCTACCATTTTATTAGGAGAGGGACCAGTAAAACCATTTTCTATCCACATATGAGAGCTGAGGCAGGGTAAAAAGACATTTGCTCCCCGGTCACCAGCTAATCTGTGGGAGCTGCAATCAGCAGCCAAAATCCCCTGGTGATGCTTGATAGGAAACCAAGCAGTGTGTTAGGCTAACTGAATGACCCAATACCTTCATGGCAGAAGGGGTGTTTCATAAACACACATACACACACACACACACATACACATTGACATGCTCCAGAATAAATCTGCTACCACATTTTCCTTGTTTTTCCTTTCTTCCTCCTTCCTTCCTCCCTCCCTCCCTCCCTTCCTTTCTTCTTTCCATTTCCTTCCTTCCTCCTTCCCTTCCTCCCTTTCTTCTTTCCTTCCTCCCTCCCTCCCTTCCTTCCTTTTCCTTCCTTCCTTCCTCTCTCTTTCTTCCTTTCTTTCTTTTTTAAAATATTATATTAACATGTCTTTAGCCATGTGTCTACTTGACTCAGAAGTTCAAAACTCAAAAACTTTGTTGTTGTTGTTGTTTTGCACTATAATCTTGAATACAATTTCCAATTTTGAGAATGGGAATATGTCTTGTCTCTGAAGGCTGACACTTATTAGACTTTCTGTTCACCCTGGACCATTCAGGATCTCACTAGTGGCTTATTTCTGAAATGCCAGACTTGAGCCACCCATCCAACTGCTAACATCACCTTCATTCCCAGTGTCGACAGTTTCTCTGCACCCCCCAGGCAGGTTTTAATTACTTTCAGGGGGCAGTGGAGTAGCATGCAAAAGCTAATTTAATGAAAATAGACTTAAGTGGCCAAATAATGGCTTTTAAAAAAGAAAGAGACCTGGACCCTCCCTTCCAGTGCGCATGACCATTTTTCAGTTATCCTGCTTGCCTAAAATATAGCGTGGTGAGAATATTACATCTCTCCACCTTTCTAATTCCAGTCTCCTGCATCCCTCCTGTGCTGACTTCCAGTGTTCATAAGGATGCTCCTACTTCCTGGAAATCAAGATAGATAGATAGATAGATAGATAGATAGATAGATAGATAGATGGATAGATGGGTGATAGGAGGGAGGAAGGGTTGAAGGAAGGAAGGATGGAAGGAAGGAAAGAAAGAAGGAAGGAAGGGGTGAGCTCCTTTAACAGTTTCCATTTGGATCTACAAATTTCTTTTTCAGTGACTGTGAAACCAAGACTTCTTTGTTCCTGCAGCTCCCTGGTGCTTGTATTTATTTATTTTTTTTAATTAGCCAACATACAGTACATCATTAGTTTCAGGTGTAGAGTTCAGTAATTCATCAGTTGCATAGAACCCAGTGCTCATCACATCCCTGATACTTTTAAAATCAAAGACCAGGCTTTCAGATGGCAATAGGTCTGTCCCCTAAATCATTTTGATGTTGATCTCATTCCCTTTACTCACAAGCACCTTGAGGGCAGAGCTGGGTCTTATCACCATGGCAACCTGAGCAGCTTAGTTGCAGGTTGCCTTGAAAATGCTCAGTGACTATAAGTAAAATGAAAAATATGAGTGCCTTAGGAGGCGAGGACGTGTCCTCTCTTAGAGTTACAGGTTTCACAGACAGAGACAGTCAGCCGCATACAGCCCTCCTTGCCCCCAGCAGCTGAGCCCCGCACTCCAAAAGCCAACAGAGCACATCAAACCCGCTCTTAGTTTAAGTTTGCTGAAACTTGAAAACCTTGCCTACCTGGAGTGACTATATCTACAGTGTAATTGCTTTCCCCATCCTAAAATGCAAACCAGCATTTTCTTAAATGGCCACCGCTCCTGGGAAAGCTTCTGTTCCTCCCCAGGCAAAAAACACTGCAGGTGTGTGTTCCTGTGATGGCCGCAGCTCTGCCTGTCCACATGGTCACACCACACACAATGAGGTAATCTCCCCCCTTGGCTCCCTGAGAGCAGAAGCCATCTTGAGGCAGAAGGAAGGGGGGCTTCTTCAAGTCCAAATCCCACCTTATCTATGGTGACCAGACCCAAAGACTGCATCTCTAAACCACCACGAGTATTTCACGTGAAGTGCTGGGCTAATATCCTTTGATATTTAATGTGGACAGAAAATTGTTCACTTTTACCCAAAATACAGGAAACCAAATAATCGTCCGTGGACTTGAACTCATTGATCCTAAGAGATAAAATTCTCCTTGAGTCATCACTAATGGAGGTGTTCAGATGGGAAATATCGTAACAGAAAACTGGGCCAGTGCTAAAGAGGGAGACAGATTCTCTGGGAATGGTAAAATGTTCACTGTTTCCATTTTCCAAATCCAGTTACCCTTGGGCTGTGTCTTTGATGTTAATGTAGCTAAACCCCCGGTGAGATTCTCAGCACTTTATCAGAGGAAACAGACACAGAATGCTGGGCTCTCTCATTGCCAGCCTCCCTAATCGGAAAGAAACTCTCCACGGGCCACTGAGTGAAACCCAAATGTAAAGCTGTCGATATTGTTCTTTGCCGGGATGGGGTCCTGTGTCTCCTCTCAGCAGTACCTCCCAAGGCACATTGCTATCCACACTACTGCACTTTTATGGGCTACATTAATATTCTAATATTTAAAAGGCTCTCATTTGTGCTTCGAGGAAGAGAAGTGATAAGGATGTTGGAAAACGAGTATGAACATCATTGCTCTTGCTTTCCCTGGCTCCTTTCTGTTAGGTGAGAAGACAATAGATCCAGGTTCATCCCCTTCACAGAGGACAGTAAATGCACAGTGTGCACCTGTCCCTGAGATGCGTTCCCTCCACACATTCCCCAGTTCCTATCATCCATCGGCCAGAGGACGAGAGTGAAGGGAGACCATATGGCCTCCCATGGTCAGGCGGAGAGCCCAGGGAGACAGCAAAGCAGAGCACACGGCAGCATCAGACATTACATGCCTCTCCTTCCCTGGGGGAATTATGGGAGGCCTACTTTTCAGCCTATGTTCATAGCTCCGGCTGCAATAAAGAAATAAGTAAGTAAAATGTCACAGGCTGGGTGGCTTCAACAAGAGGCAATTGTTTTTCACAGTTCTGGAGGCTGGTCATCCAAGAACAGGCTGCCTCAACCGTTGGGTTGGGGTTACAGCCCTCTTCTCAGATTCAGATGGCTGCCTGCTCCCTGTCCTCATTCAGTGGAGAGGGAGAGCCCTGGTGTCTCTCCCTTTAAGGACACTAATCTCATCATGGCGGGCTCCACCTTCACAGCCTCTTCAAATCCTAATTCTTCCAAAACCTCCACCTCTGAATACCATCACATTGGGGGTTGGGACCTCAACATATGAATTTTAAGGGGATATGGACAGTCAGCCCCTAATAAGACCACTGGAAGATTCTTTCCAAAGATAGTTTAAAATAGATGAATTCGTTTATGCTCTTAATTTGGTGATCTAATGACCTCATATGATAAGAGAGGCACAGCTTGACTCCTGAGTCTAGAGAAAGGCCAACTTAAAACTCCCCTGGAAAGAATTCAATGCATGACCTCATGTATAATAAGCTAATGACACAACTGTTGGGATGGCTAATGAATCCATGCAGATCATGTCGAAACCCAGACAGACATGACTGGTGCTTCTTACCCCTGCAAGAACATAGCCCAGTCATTGATTTCCTCAACCAAGGTAAAGGGCAAAAATTAGTAAGACATGCCCATAGAAGCCCTTCGTTTCTTTTTATAAGAATTCATCGATATTTACTTTTTTTTTTCCATTGGAAGGATTTCCTAGGTCACAGATAACCCACTCACCTTAGCCTAGATTTCCAAAGAGCCCTAGCCTAGAAGGTCTGCAGAAAGTGGATCTCTGCTGACCAAAAGCAGGCATTGCCTCTTTGGCCTCCCTCCAGGGACCTTGGACCTAGGAGGCTGAGTGCAGGGGCAGAGTGGAGGCCCAGGGACATACCTCTCCCTGTGCCAGTGACCTCTCACCATGAGCCCTGTGTGAGCAGGGACAGTGGCCAAGGCCCTATGTGGCCTCTGGGAGCTCCAGCTTTCTTGGATCAGTCCCACTCCCAGTCTTCTCTCCCTACTCTACCCACCACAGTGGAGTCTCACACAGCCTCTGTTTTCATGGAGGATTGATTCACTGCCTTCTTCCATCGAAGGAAGTGACATGTGCAGACCAGAACATGTTTCCTGGGAACATTCCCAGCCAGATTCACTGAGGGCTGGGCTGTATTGGAATCCCAGAAAGACTTACACGAGGTCATGTCCCCTGCCAACCACCAAATCTAAATCAGTTCAGCAAGGAGGCACCAGGGCTATCTGTTTATTTACAGATCACAGATAAATTGACCTTTTAAGACCATCTGCTGTGCATCCCATCTGGAGGTCCTCCTGCTGCCTACAGGACAGAGGCCCCAGGCTCATCCTCTGAGCCTCCCAGCTTCCTGTGTGTAGTCACCTGTGTCCCACCTCACTCAGGGCCTGGCCGCCAGTGAGAAATGCAATCCTTCTCCACCGAAACCATTCGGAAGCAGCTTATTAATTAAGATCCTCGGTGTCTTTTAACCATTTTATCACCTCCGATGGCTTCATGATCTCCTTCCCTGGGCACTTTTGGCAGCCCTGATGGGTGGAGCTTGGGGGCTAGAAACAGGGTTCAACAGTAAGCCACTATAAGTTGCATTATAAGGATAATTTGAAGACTTCTTGTTCACAGATCCTAACACCTCACCCGGGCACTGTTCTCAGGTTAAACCCCCTGAGAAGTCAAACAGCTCGGACTCATACTCTTTCTGGGTGTGTCTCAGTCTCTCTGTCTCTGTCTCTTCGTGTTTCTCTCCATCTCTCTCTCTCTGTAGACACACACACACATGTGCATGCACACACACACACACCATATGAGCCACATGGAGCATGCTTGCTTAAGTGCCTACTTACAAACCAACAAAATCTTCCTACTAAAGTATCCCTCAATGAGATCAAAGCCTACACCATACTGGTTTTCTGGATGCTTTTGTGCAAAAAAGGAAAGCCAAGTGCTTATCCCTGGCCCACATTGTTTTTAAGTTTTTGCCGAAGGGTAAAGCTCCCATGCATGACTGAGGAGATATGGGCATCATCAGAACCCATCAGCAAGACGCCAGTTCCATGTCTGCATATCTGTACCCTCTCTGCTCACCAGATATAAAATTCCTTTTATTTTATTTAATTAGGTTCATGTTTGAAGAAAAAAAGTCTTATTCACATCGACTGCAACAAGATGAAACCTGCATGGGGATACCAGTAATTAAAGAAGCCTAAGAAACATAAGAATGCACACAGTGTTTTTCTTAAATATAATAACCTCTATTGTGAACATATAAAACATCTATGGATATAGATGTCCATATTGATAGGTATATAAAACCTTCGGTAGCTACTTCTTTTTCTCACCCAGATCTCCAGTGGTTCTCCCCTTCCAGGCACATCTCACTGAACAAAGGTGTACTATATGACCTGCCTTGGCCAATTAAATATTAATAGGAATGACATGTGTCTCCTCAAGTAGAAGCACATGGAGGCAGAATGTAATCCTCCCCTGTTCTTTCCCCCTCCACGGCAAACCTGGAGGCTCTCTGATGTCTGTTCTACAATGGCCGAGCCTCCCTCATCCGAGGCCCCTGAGTGTGGGAGACTGCCAATCCTGTCCCCCATCCTCCCGCTCAGTGCACCCACAAGCCCTCACTACATGCGTGTGAATGTCCTTCCCTTCTGGCCCTGGGCTCAGCCAGAGGGACTCGTCATCAGATTTCTCCATCTGCCATTAGGAAACTAAAGTGACCTCGGAAGACAAGCCCTTAAAACCATTAATCAAAGACAACAAGTAGGGGTGTCCAGCTGGCTCCATCAGGAGAGCACACGACGCTTAGTCGTGAGTTCAAATTCCACACCAGGTTTAGAGATTACTAAAAATAAATAAATAAAATTTTTGAAAAAAAACAACAAATACAAGTGTACAGGTGAGTCTATTATGATTATTTGCAATCACATTTCAGTCATTGAGCTCAGTATTTTCTCAATACTTTAAATTATGACAATTCGCCAATATAACAGCAAGGCCTCTATCATTCACCAAAGTTCAAGGGACTCTGACTGAACAGTGTTAAGAAAACCTGAAAACATCTGTTACATGCCAGTTTACTGGATATACTTCAAAGATCTAAGATACAATTTTTTCGAATGGGTTAATGACTGCTTTAATGGTCACTGTACGGTAACCTACACTGTCTAGAGAATCAATAAGCTGAAAAACAGAAATGTTATGTCACCATGAGAGCTTAGTTCCAATTTCACGTGTCAATGAATGGGCAAAATTTTGGTGGTATTCAAGAGTTGCATGAAAGCATGTGTGTGTGTGCACACTTGCACACACATCCACACAGATGTCTAGAAAAGCAGTCATTTATAACCTATTATAGCCCATTGGGTGCTTATCACCACTGTTCTCCAAAAGCAGCCCAGGGTCACTCACTATCCAAAATGAGCAAAGTAAAAACACTGAACCCTTTCCAGGTAGACAGCAAGGGGTCAAGAAATCTACTTAAACACCATAAGACTAGAACTATAATATCTTAGAAGAAAATATCGGTTGCATCATTTCCAGGTTCTGAAAACAAACCCATAAATTATATATATATGTATTCTACTCAGAATATTATATATATACATATATATAATATTCTGAGTAGAATCTTCAAGAAAGAGTTCAGAGACATCACATAGCTCTTCAGACGTTTGAAAGGGCCACAGCAGACAAAACCAGAGCTTCTGTTTTCCAGGTTTCAGGCTATCAGTTCTAAGTATTAACACTGAAGACTCTCACAGATGCAAAAACCCTATTGCCCTATATTAAGGAGCAGAAATAAGCCAAAATTTTCTCAGAGAAGTAGCATGATGGTTATATGTACAGTAACTTATTTCTATCCATCAGTCAATTCACGGAAGAATATCGGAATCGAGCCACAAAATCTAGCAACCCAATTCAACACCTGAAACAGCCTTGAAGAAGGTGAGCCCGGCACCCTGTGCCCCAGACACACCTCGCCTACCTGAGATGAGTGACACGGTGTCTTTCTCCCAGGAGACGACGGTGACGTACGCCTCCACCGAGGAGGGGATAATGCACTTGAAGACCGCAACATTGCCTCTCATGGTTTTCTGGTCCTCCACACGGACTGTATAGGGCTCCCGTAAAACTGGAAGGCAAGAAGACCCTTGGTAAGACACCTTGGCAGGAGTTCATTGTGGGAGAACCTCATTCAGATACATGTGCTGTAGCTTATATAGAGTAATTGTACCACCCACAGTCATTGGGGGAAGAAATCAAAGAAATCTGCGGTTCATGCCTTAAAGACTTTCATCCCATTCACAAATAAACTACACTGTTTTCTAAAGGGCAAGAGTATATCTAAAAACAGTCCATCTGCCCCCTCCACGCACCTGGAGGTGGAAAGTAGCTTTGTAAAGAAGCTGTGATCATGGGATACTGCTCTCCTTGCCCCCCAAGGACAAAGGAAGAAAGACTTTGTCTTTCTGACTATGAAGAAAGAGTTGGAAAAAATTAAGAAAGGCAACCTCTCCTGAGATTTCTTAAAAACTACGTGACAAAGTAACTCTGCATAAGTGATTTTTTTTTTGACAGTTGCAAAACAGCCTTGGAAACAACTGTTCCTCTTCCCATGACTTCAGAAGGATGCTGCTTAGCGAGCCTACCCCAGCACCTCCCCAAATAGGAGTATACCTGAACACTCTCTGCGGGGCCATCCATGAGCTAGCTGCCTGGGTGAGAGGCAGGGTGGCAGTGGGGTTCAGAGCCTACCCTGCAAGCCCACCTGCCTGGGTTCACAGCCAAGTCCAAACACTTGCACAATGAGTGAGTGGCCTTGCTACCTAGACAATAGGAATTTTGGTGATAAATCTACCACTGGGGGAATGTAAGGACTCAGGTAGTGTGAGTACAGCACTCAAGGTGGTGCTCGCTGTGAGCAGGTGGGATACGGCTATTTGTACCAGCAGCTAGAACAGGATCCACACCATAACCCAACATGAGGAAGACCTCTGTGTCCAGAAGAAGGAGAAATCAGGGCTCTACTCCAAACCATGCCTCACCCCAGCTGATGAATATGGGTGCAAGTCTCACTTCTCCACAGCTTTATTTTCCTCAGGCTTAAAATGAAGGGGTTGAGACAGGAAGATTCTCGAAGTCTGAGTTTTAGAAGCCTGGTTTTCTATGATAGCCCCAGAGACAACTTCTCTCACCATCCATCAGCTTTCCTTATGGTTTAGTCATTTACTGGACAAGTATGTGTCGAGAAAACTGGCCTTGGAATTACTTTTTAAAGAAATTAGCCTACCAGCGAAAATAGGAATGAGTTTCTAAAAGGAACTCTCTTCATAGGCAGAGGTGAATGTTCTAGAAGAAGCCATTTTAAGATCGGCGCTGGTTCTGTGACAGGCTGAGTATCTTAGTATAGAGTGTGGCCTTATTCAGAGTATTGCTCCCCAAAGCCTGCTTTTAACATCAGTATTTCATATTTTCCCCACTTGGAGAATTATTTTCACTCCTGTCTCAAACCGGAGAGATTTTCGGAAGTTTGGGACTCTTCTGAGACCCCCCACCTCTGCACTCCCCATTAGCAGTCTGACGCGGTGTGCCAAATGGTGATTCCACACCGCTTGCAAAAACTCCCCCGGGCCATAGCTCAGGGTGCCCAAGAGCCTGGCCTCAGAAACATTGCCATTAACACAGGGGCAGGAGCTGATTTTGCACAGGAAAATAACTCAATCAGTAGCACTTCAGGAAGAGCGGTGGTCCACACTCTTGGTCAGAAAGAGGCGACAAAGAGGTAAAGAAACAAAACTCCCTAATGAATGAGGATTGAATTGTGGTGGAGGGAAGACAGATGAGATGGGGTTGAGAAGAGAAGAGGAAGGGGCTGGACAACATGACCAGGGGCCAAAGAGTCCATTAGTACAGGGAGAGGGTCACTGGAGCAGGTGCAGGTGCAGTGGAAGTCTCTGTGTGTGTGCAATGCTGGTTGGGAACTATAAGATCACTTCATCTCCCCAAACTTCCAGGGCACTCTGCCTCACACGAATGGCTCAGGTGGCTTCACACAAATTTCACGGAAATTAAAGCCAAAGAAGGGCAGGGCAAGAGTCGATGCCCGTCCAGCGACAGAGGAAGCACTTTCCCAGAGGGCCTAAGTGCCAGTCACTGGAGCCAGAGAGAGGGGCCCAGTGGGGACTTGCCCTTTTGTACTCAAAGTCCTGCATGCCCAGAACTCCTCAGTCCAGGCCTCTCACACATATAATGGGGCACCTTCTCCCCTTCAGCTGCCAATAGGTCTCACCTGCTCCTTCTATCCCACATGTCAGCCCCAAGGAGCCCAGATCTTCTTGAAGCCAGGATACAACTAGGTGCACTGCATCCCACCCAGCGCAGAAAGAATGGGGCAAGGAAGGAAACGCTCCACTCCCTCCCTAGATTCTTCTACAAAGAGACCACACAGGGAACCTTGAAAAAAATTAACTGTTGAACTTCTAACAATGCTTGGCACATAGTAGGTGCTGAATAAATGCTTGGAAAGTGAATAAATAAAAATCACAGAGCTTCCCTGTTGCAAGTACTTCTAACCCTACTGTAGAATAAAGTATTTTTTTTTATTGTGTTATGTTAGTCCCCACACAGTACATCATTAGTTTTTGAGGTAGTGTTCCAAAATTCATTGTTTGTATATGACACCCAGTGCTCCATGCAATCCCAGCCCTCCTTAAGACCCACCACCAGGCTCACCCATCCCCCCCACTTCCTTCCCTTTTACAACTCTCCATTTGTTTTCCAGAGTCCATAGTCTCTCATGGTTCATCTCCTACTCTGATTCCCACCTTCCTTCATTTGTCCCTTCTCCTAATGTCCTGTTATTCCTTATGTTCCACAAGTAAGTGAAACCATATCATAATCGACTTTCTCTGTTTGACTTATTTCACTCAGCATAATCTCCTCAAGTCCCATCCATGTTGATTCAAAAGCTGGGTATTTGTCTTTTTGATGGCTGAGTAATATTCCATTGTGTATATATGGACCGCATCTTTACCAATTTGTCTGTTGAAGGGCATCTCGGTTCTTTCCACAGTTTGGCTGTTGTGGACATGGCTGCTATAAACACTGGGTTGCATGTGGCCATTCTTTTCACTACATCTGTATCTTTGGGGTAAATATGTAGTAGTGCAACTGCTGGGACATTATCTATTATTTAAAAAAAAACAACTTGGGTTTTCATTATAGATCTCTACCTTATTGATGAAAAGGTTTCTTCCTGAGGCCCCACCACTTAAGAAGCCAACACTGCTCTCTAACAGAATATACATTTCATAGCACAAGTCTCCCAGGATCATAGCAAGCCTCCCCAAGTTACTTGGTACATCTAGTCCTTACTACCACCACTTAGGGAAACAGAGACTGAGCTACAGACCTAAGATCCAGGCAAAAACTAAAAGCTGTTGGAGAGGATGTGGAGAAAGGGGAACCCTCTTACACTGTTGGTGGGAATGTAAGTTGGTGCAGCCACTTTGGAAAACAGTGTGGAGATTCCTCAAGAAATTAAAAATAGAGCTTCCCTATGACCCTGCCATTGCACTACTGGGTATTTACCCCAAAGATACAGATGGAGTGAAAAGAAGGGCCATCTGTACCCCAATGTTTATAGCAGCAATGGTCACGGTCGCCAAACTGTGGAAAGAACCAAGATGCCCTTCAATGGATGAATGGATAAGGAAGATGTGGTCCATATACACTATGGAGTATGATGCCTCCATCAGAAAGGATGAATCCCCAACTTTTGTAGCAACATGGATGGGACTGGAAGAGATTATGCTGAGTGAAATAAGTCAAGCAGAGAGAGTCAATTATCATATGGTTTCATTTATTTGTGGAGCATAACAAATAGTATGGAGGACATGGGGAGATGGAGAGGAGAAGGGAGTTGAGGGAAATTAGAAGAGGAGGTGAACCATGAGAGACTATGGACTCTGAAAAACAATCTGAGGATTTTGAAGAGGTGGGGGGTTGGGAGGTTGGGGGAAACCAGGTGGTGGGTATTAGAGAGGGCACGGATTGCATGGAGCACTGGGTGTGGTGCAAAAACAATGAATACTGTTACACTGAAAAGAAATTTAAAAAAATAGAAATTTTTAAAAAAAGTTATTTTAAACATGACTGACATCTGTATTACAGGGAAGGGCGAGCTAAGCCTTAGCACCTTGTGTCCTAAGATGGGCTCTCTTTGGAAGCAGGCCAGAGATGAGGAGCTGGGGGAAAGTGACTGACTGTATATATGGTCCCAGGAAGACCATAGAGGGAGAGGCTGGGGATGTAGTGCAGGGCAGGACCTAAGCCAAGGTGTGATTTCAGGGCAGTTCCAGCCTCTACCTGAGCCTGAGGAGAGCTGTGAATGTGAGTTACACTTTGAGCTCCTCTCACTCCATACCTGGAGCTGGAACTTTATCCTTACAGCAGTCTGGCACTGGCTCAGGGCTGGTCCCAGGGCCCCACATTCCCAGGCACTCCCCACTCTGTGTGTATGAAGTGGCTCCAGGACACCAACCATCCTCTGAAGGCTCTTTGTGTGAGCTGTCAGCAACCAGCAGGCTCTCACAGGTGCTTTAGACCCCACTCCTCAGGCACACACAGCCCACCAGCCGCAGGGCTCCCTCCTGCCACCACCAAGATGATGAACCACGCCCTAGCTGGGGAAAAGCAGTCTCCCTTCCCTATTTCCCCTCCCATGGTGGTCAGGTGACCTCTAAGGGATTATAGCCTCCATGCTAGTTTGGGGAAGGGGTGGCTTCCACCGTACCCCACTTCAGAGCATGTGCACCCACTCCTACCCACACTCCTGCCCTGGCCAGAATGGAGGGTGTCAGTCATTTCTGGACAGGGGCAGAGAGGAGAGGCCAGGCAGGGCCAGCGCACTCAGCATTAGAGGGCCAGTAGTGGTCATAGTGGGGTTAGGGAGGTGGAGGCTAAGTGGGGCTCTGGGCACCCAGAGACTGGAGAAGGGGCCGCTGAGAACCTATCTGGGGGAGGTGGCATGAGGCAGGACCCTGCAAGAGCTGAGGCACTGAGCTCCCAGAGCATGTTCCATTGTCCCATTATCTTCAGTTATGAAACGCAAGTGGAAAGAGAAAAGCATTCATGTTTCAAGGTGACAACAGAAGAGCATTAAGCCAGAACTCCAGGACCTTCTCAGCACTGGGCCCTGTGAGACGGCTCCCATCCCAGGACATCAGTCCCATGTAGCAATCGGACAATGGGGGATGATGGGGTGGAAGTAAGTCAAGAGAGAGTTTGAAGAATTGGGCACTGCAGGGGAGGCGTGTCTGGGTGGTCCTCCTCTCCTAATGGGCTAGCCTCAGATTGTGCCTACCCCTCTGATTCCTAGGTCCAAAGTGAGAAAGCATCAGCAAATGCTCATGTGTTGGCTTTCTCTGGAACACCAGAGGACTTAAGGCTGGTCTTTTCTGTTTAGGAAGTGGTCATCTGAGGCACAATGTGACCTCGAGGCACATTAGTTTTATAGAAATCGGGTTTTGTTCTATTACATTTTGTAGCTGATTACTTAAGAAATTGAGATATGACTCAAATAATCAATTACATCTTGAACACACCCTCATGTCACTGTCTCAGGGACTATGGAGATCATAACACTTATGGAATGATCATCTGAAGAAAGAAAATTCAGGTGGCAGAACAAGTAGAAGAAAAGAATGAAAGACTGACAGGCACAGGTGAGAAAGAGGGATGGAACTGGCGAACCTGTGAGTAGCTGGTAGGGAAGGAGGCACTTGACCTGGCACTGAAGGACCAGAGGACTTACAGGTGGAGAGGAAAGAGCGAGAAGAGTGATGGTGACACAAGCAGGGAATATTCCAGAGACTATGAGGTACTGGACCAGCACTTTTTAGTTACACTGGCTTCCAACCACAACTCCTATGCACAGGCAACAACAGGTTCACAGAAATCCCCTCTCCCTTGTCTGAAAATGGAAGATCAACCTTGCAAGGTCAGGCCAATTAAAATAAAGAAACCCTTAAAGTACTTGGCACAATGTCCAGCATATAACCACTTTATTCACTGAGTCTCTATGATTGCCGGCGAGAGGAGCTGATCTGAGCTACCAGAAGCTGAAAGACGAGACCTTTGAAGGCATCGTTGCTTTGGAACCTGCAGCTGGACCATGGGAAGGGCTCCATAGCCTCTATCTCTTTGATCCTGGCTTCACATTCTCTTTTCCCACAAACAGGTTTCCTCTGCTTTTCTGGTTCGCATAGGAGGAGGGAGGATCCTCGACCCACAGTTCCCAGGCATCCTGAGGAAATACAGGTGATCTTTCAAGATTTCCGTTTCAAAATCAGAAAGCAGAGGAATGGATGGAACAACCTGGTTAGTTGCTCTCCCTCAGTACCATCACCTTGGAGCAGAGGTTCCAGACTCTTTTGTGTGATGTGGCTGCAAGAGACAGCTAAGGGGCTTGCTCTGGGCTGGGCAGTGGCAGAGAGACGTGCAGCTACTGTACTCTATGAACATCAAGACAACCCTTGAGTGACTAGGTCAGCCCATATTATTACTTGCTTTCTCTCAAGACAACTGTATCAAGATATAATTGATATACACTAAAATAACACATTTACTGGTAGTTTTCACATATGTAGACCCCCATGAGGTCACCACCACAATCAAGATAATGAACAGACCCGTCACCTGAAAAGTTAACTTGTCCTCTGTGAACTGTCCTTCACACCCCCTTTCACAGGCAACAACTAACGTGCTTTCCATAATTACAGATTAATTTATACATTTTAGAGTCTTACATAAATGGGCATACATTTTTATGTGACGTATTTCACTCAGTATGGTTATTTTGAGATTCCTCCCTGCTACTGTGTTTACCAATACAGTATTCCCTTCTTATCTGTGGTTTTCCTTTTTGTGGTTTCAGTTACCCATGGTCAGCCACGGTCTGACAGCACAGGATCCTCCTTCTGACCATACTATCATAAGGTCAATACTATTCTCATTCCACAGCACATTGCACATATCTTTCATCTCACTTTGTCTCATCATGGAGGCATTTTATCATCTCACATCACCACAAGAAGAAGGCAATAAGCCACAGGTATTTGATATTTGGTATAAAGGTATTTGGGGAGAGAGACACCATTCATATAACTTTTATTACAACACATTATTTTAATTTTATGATTGCTGTTTGTTGATGTCTTACTGTGCCGAATTTATAAATAAAACTTTATCATAGGAATGTATGTATAGGAAAACACACAGTACATGTAGACTTTGTTACTATTCATGGTTTCAGGCATCCACTGTGTACATCAGAACACATCGCCAGTGGATAAGAAGGGGGACACTGTAGTCCATTCTTTTTCATCCAATTTTAGGGGTAAACCACAATTTGTTTACTCAGTTGTCTGTTGACGGGCTTTGACTCATTTTTAGCTATTACAAAAACAGCTGCTATGAACATCCATGTAAAAGTCTTTGTATGGACATATGCTTTGGTTACATACCTAAGAATAGAATGGCTGGGATATATGGCAGATATGTATTCATCTTTTAAGGAGATTGCCAAACTATTTTCCAAAGGGGCTATTCTATCTTACATTATCACCAGAAGTGCATGAGAGTCCCAGCTGATGCGTCTCCTCACTTACACTTGGTCTGGCCATTGTTTTTACTTTTAGATTTGTAGAGATATCTATCTCACTGTGGTTTTAATCTGCATTTCCTCAAAGGTTGATGATGTTAAGCATCATTCCATGTGCTTCCTAGCCGTTGTATATCACCTCTGTTGCAGTGTCTCTCGAAAACTTTTAACTCAATTTTAAATAGATTATTTTCTTATGATTGAGTTTTTAGATTTCATTATATTTCTGGATAAAAGCCCTTTAACAGGTATATATTTCTGGATAAAAGCCCTTTAACAGGTATATATTTCTGGATAAAAGCCCTTTAACAGGTATATATATATATATAAGGTATATTTTCTGCCAGGATACGACCTGCCTTTTTATGCTACTAGCCATTATTTTAGAGGAGCAAAATTTCTAAATTTTTATAAAATCCAATATAGCAATTTGTTCTTTTATGGATTGTGCTTTGGGTGTCATACCTAAGAAATCTTTATATAATCCAAGATTGAAAAGATTTTTTTCTTCCATTTCTTTCCAAAAGTTCATAGGTTTATATTTGTATCTATGATCCATGTTAGGTTTTGTATATGATACAAAGTATGGATTGAAGCTCATTTTATTTTTTTCAATTTTTTGAAAATGGACATGCTATTTGTTATGCTCCACAAATAAATGAAACCATATGATAATTGACTCTCTCTGCTTGACTTATTTCACTCAGCATAATCTCTTCCAGTCCCATCCATGTTGCTACAAAAGCTGGGGATTCATCCTTTCTGATGGAGGCATCATACTCCATAGTGTATATGGACCACATCTTCCTTATCCATTCATCCATTGAAGGGCATCTTGGTTCTTTCCACAGTTTGGCGACCATGGCCATTGCCGCTATAAACATTGGGGTACAGATGGCCTTTCTTTTCACTCCATCTGTATCTTTGGGGTAAATACCCAGTAGTGCAATGACAGGGTCATAGGGAAGCTCTATTTTTAATTTCTTGAGGAATCTCCACACTGTTTTCCAGAGTGGCTGCACCAACTTGCATTCCCACCAACAGTGTAAGAGGGTTCCCCTTTCTCCACATCCTCTCCAACACACGTTGTTATTTGTCTTGCTAATTTTGGCCATTCTAACTGGTGTAAGATCGTATCTCAACGTGGGTTTAATTTGAATCTCCCTGATGGCTAGTGATGATGAACATTTTTTCATGTGTCTGATAGCCATTTGTATGTCTTCATTGGAGAAGTGTCTGTTCATATCTTCTGCCCATTTTTTGATATGATTGTCTGTTTTGTGTGTGTTGAGTTTGAGGAGTTCTTTATAGATCCTGGATATCAACCTTTTGTCTGTACTGTCATTTGCAAATATCTTCTCCCATTCCGTGGGTTACCTCTTTGTTTTGTTGACTGTTTCCTTTGCTGTGCAGAAGCTTTTGATCTTGATGAAGTCCCAAAAGTTCATTTTCGCTTTTGTTCCCTTTGCCTTTGGAGACATTTTTTGAAAGAAGTTGCTGTGGCTGATATCGAAGAGGTTACTGCCTATATTCATAGAATTCTTCCAGCATCATTTGTTGAAACAACTATCCTTTCATTGAACTGTTTTGCACCTTTGCCCATGTGTGTGGGTCAATTTCTAGACTCTGTTTTATGTTACTTATGTTTAAATAAGTATTAAAATTCAAACAGTGTTAGCTTTCTTAAATTACCATCCATTTTTCAGGGCTCTTTTGGCTGGTCTAGGTACTTTGTATTTCCATATAAATTTTAGGATAAATTCATCAGTTTCTATTTGTTTAAAAAAAAATAAAGTCTGCTGAGGTTTTCATTTGGATTGTGTTGAATCTATAGACCATTTGAGAGAGAACTGACATCTTAATAACACTGAATCCTCCAAGTCATGAAAAATAATTTTCTCCTTTTACTTACATCCTTATTTTCATTCAGCAGTGCTTTACAATTTCCAGTGTACAGATCTTTCACATTTGGGATCAGATAGATCCATAAGTATTTCTTATTTTTTGATGCTATTTTAAATAGTATTTTTAAATTATTTACCAATTGTGTGTGTGTGTGTGTGTGTTCATTTTACATACTGCTGTTTTGATAAACTCATGTATTACTTCCAGTAGCTTTTTTTTGTAGATTCCATCAGATTCTCTACATATATGATTGTCATCTACAAATAAAAACAGGTGAACCTGTTTCTTTGCAATCACAATGTCTTTTATTTATTGTTCTTGCCTTACTGCACTGGCTACCATTTCCAGCTCAATGTTGAAAAGAAGTGGTGAAAGCACCCAGCCCACATCCTTGTGTTCTTCATCTTTAGAGGAAAAGCAATTTTTTACCACTAAGATGTTAGCCATATGAAGATTTCTATAGGTGCTTTATATTACCATAAGGAAACTAACTTCTATTCCTAGTTTTCTGAGAATTTTTTCATAAGTGAATGATGTATTTTGTCAATGCTTTCTGCATCCATTGAAATGATCACATGGCTTTTATTTTTAATATGTTAATATGGTAAACTATCTGGATTAATTTTCAAATGTGAAAGTACTCTTACTTCTGGAGATAAGGCCAAAATGATCATGATGTATTATCCTTTTTCTTTGTTATTGAACTCAGTTTGCTAAAACTTTGTTTAGAATTTTTACATCTATACTCACTAGAGATATTTGTGCTTTTATTTTTCTCTTGTAGTGTCTTTATCTTATTTTAGTAGCAAGGTAGTGCTGATCTCATAAAATAATTCAGGAAGTATTTTCTCCTTGTCAGCTTTCTGGAAGAGTTCATGTAGAATTTTTATTATTTCTTCCTTGTGTTTGCTAGAATTCAGTACAAAATCCATCTGAGCATGGAATTTCATTATAGAAAAAAATTTTTTGCTACAAATTCAAATTCTTTAAAAGATACAGGTCTCTTCAGTTCATCTATTTCTTCTTGAAAAAGATTTTGTATTTTATGTCCTTCAAGGTGTTTCTTATTTCATCTAAGTTGTTGAACTTATTGACATACACTTGTCCTTAATAGTTTATTATAATTTTGATATCTGTAAAATATATACTAATATCACTTTCCTCTTTCTTTACTTGGTAATTTATCTTCTTTCTTATCTTCTTCTTCAATCTGGCAGGATGTTTCTCAAATTTATTGTTTTGTTTTGTTTTTTTCCAAAGAACTAAGTTTTTGGCTTCACTGATTTCCTATGTTTTATATTCTATTGATTTTCACTCTGATTATTATTCCTTCCTTTCTACCTATATTCGTTTTAATTTGTTCTTCTTTTCTTGTTTTAAGGTGGAAGCTGAGTCCAGTATTTGAGACCATTTTTTTATTTCTATTCAGGGTTTTTTAAACTAGAAATATTCCCCCAAGCACTGTTTCAATGGCCTCCCCAAAATTCTTACTTAGATATTATGTTTTCATCTTCATTCCATTTAAAATATTTTCTAGTTTTCCTTCTATTTTTCTTTTGCACAGACTATTTAGAACTGTGCTGTTTAATATCTCACTATTTGGGGATTTCCTGGAGTTAGTGATTATTATCTTAACTCCATTGCAGTCAAAGGACATATTTTATATAATTTTAGTTTTAAAAAATTAATCTAAGACTTTCTTCATTCCCCATAATGTGGTTTATATTGGTAAATTTCTATTTTCTCCTGAAAATAATGTGTATTGTGCTATTGTTGGATTCTTTGTTCTTGATTTAAATGTTAATATGGTCAACTATTTAATAGTGTTGTTCAAATATTTTTTATCCTTGCCGCTTCTACCTACTGCTAATTAATAAAAAAGGAGTATTGAAATCTCCATTGATAAATTTTCATTTGTTTGTTTCTCTTCAAATTTCTATCAGTTTTTATTTCATGTATTTTGAAGTGCTGTTGTAGGGAGAATAAATATTTTGAATAGTCATATCTTCTGAATTCAATGACTCCTTTGTATTACGAAATGAATCTTAGCCCTGGTAATATTATTTTCTCAGAAATATACTTTGATATTAATGTACTTACTCCAATTTTTTTATGTTTTTCATTAAATTTATTTGATTGGATGAGCATAATACATATTTTCCCATCCTGTTACCTTTAACAAACTTGTGTCTTTATATTTAAAGTACATTTTTTAAGCAGTATTTGAAACTAATCTAGCAATTTCTGCCTTTTAAACCAGATAATTGGAGCATTTATATTTAATGTGTGTATCAGTAGGGTTAGGTTTAAAACCATCATCTTTTTTTAATTTCTATATTTACCATCTATTCTTTGTTCATTTTTCCTATTTTTTATTCTTTGTTTAGAATTGAGGATTTTTTTTAGTGATTTCACTTCTTCTCCTTTATTATGAAGTTTATTAGTCATAATTCTCTGTTTTGCTATAGTGATTGCTTTCCATTTTATAACATACATCTCTAACTTATCATAATCTATATTCAGGTGATATTATACCACCTCACATATAAGGGGAAAAATAAACCTTACAAGAGTGTACTTCCACATCTTTACTCCAGACTTTTAAATGTTATTATTTTTATACACTTTACTCATATATATGTTACAAGCCCCACAAGACATTTTGTTGTTGTTGTCAAGTGTCTTTTAAAAGATTATAAGTACCAAAAAATTATGGTTTAAAGAAATCTACAGATTTGATGTGAACCCCTCAAAATACTGATGGCATTTTCATAGAACTAATGACATTTTTCACAGAATCTTAAAATTTATGAAACCACAAAAGACCATGAGTAGTCAAAGGAATTTGAGAAAGAGGAACAGAGTCAGAGGTATCATGCTCCCTGATTTTAAACTACACTACAAAGCTACAGTAATCCAAAAATATGGTAATGACACAAAAACAGACACATAGATCAATGGAATAGAATAGAGAGCCCAGAAATAAACCCATGCATGTATGGTCAATTAATCTATGACAAAGGAGGCAAGAATATACAATGGGGAAAAACAGTCTTTTCAATAAATGGTGCTGGGAAAACTGGTGAGCCACATGCAAAGGAATGAAACAGGACCACTTTCTTACACAATATTAACAAACTAAAATCAACTCAAAATGGATTAAAAACTTGAATGTAAGACCTGAAACCATAAAACTAGAAGAAAACAGGCAGGACTCCTAGAGAAAGAACAAAACAAACAAACAAACCATAGGCAGTAAGTTTTTTGATATTTGTCTTAGCAATATTTGTTTGGACCAGTTTCCTCATACAAGGAAGAAAAAAGCTAAAATAAACAAATGGGACACGAATGAACTAAAAAATTTTGCATAGTCAAATAACCATTAACAAAATGAAAAGGCAACTCATTCAATGGGAGATGATCTTTGCAAATCAAACATTTGATAAGTGTTAATATCCAAGATACATAATGAACTCACACAACTTAGTATCAGAACAACAATAAACACCAAAAAATAATCTGATTAAAGATTGGGCAAAGGACTGGAAGAGACATTTTTCCAAGAATGCAGATGACCAACAGGTACACAAAAAGATGCTCAATATCATTAATCATCAGGGAAATAAGGTATCACTTCACACTGCTCAGATTTGCTATTATCAAAAAAACAAACAAACAAACAAACAAACAAAAAACTAGAAATAACAAGTGTTGGCAAAGATATAGAGAAAAGGGAAACCTCACATACTGTTGGTGGGAATGGAAAGTGGTGTAGCCACTATGGAGAACAACAGTATGGAGGTTCCTCAAAAAATTAAAAATAGAACTACCATACAATCCAGTACTTCTACTTTGGGTATTTATCTGAAACAAAAACACCAATTCAAAGAGATATATGCACCCCCTTTACCTGGAGTGTTATTTACGATAACCAAGATATGGAAGCAACTTACAGGTCTATAGATAAGTGGATAAAGACTATATGGGGTGTGTGTATGTGTGTGTGTGTGTGTGTGTGTGTGTGTGTGTGTGTGTGTGTATAAAACAGATTATTACTCAGACATAAGAAAATTAAATTTTGTTACTTGTGACAACATGGATGGACCTAGATGGTGTTATGCTAAGTGAAATAAGTCAAAGAAAGGCAGACACCATATGATTTCAGTTCCATGTGGAATATAAAAAATAGAACAAATGTTCAAACAAACCAAACAAGAATAGACTTACAGAGAACAAACTGTTGGTTACCAGAGCAGGGATGCGAACTCGGTGAAAAGGATTAAGAGGTACACAATTTCAATAATATTGTAAAATGTTGTCTGGTGATAAATGGTAACAACATTTACCAGGGGGATCACTTTTTAATGTATGAAAGTATCAAGTCACTATGATGTACACCTGAAAGGGATAGGATATTGTATGTCATAATTATACCTTACTTTAGAAAAATTTAATTTTAAAAAATTTAATGAATTTAAAATTTAATAATTTTAAAAATAAAAAAATTAGTAATTTATTTACTAATCATGGTTACCACTGTCACTTTCTTCTTCTCTTCAAGTAGAGCCAACACTCCAATGGGTGCCTTTTGTCTTCCAATTGTAGGACTTCCTTTAAGATTTTTACTAGTGCAGGTCTGCAGCTTGTAAGTTCTTTCAGCTTTTGTGTGTTCGAAAAAAAACTTTATTTTTGAAATAAAAATATTCTACTGGATATAGATATAGATTTCTAGATTTACAAATTCCATTTCCTTTCAGTACTTCAAAGATGTTGCTTCTCTGTTTTCTGACATTGATTCTGAAGGGAAATCTGCTGTCATTCTTGTTTTTGTTCCTCTCTGCGCAGCATAACTTTTTCCTCAGGCTGTTTTTCATGTTCTGTCTTTAGACTGCTCCTGAGAAATCTGATTATGATGTGCCTTGATGTACTTTTCTTCATGTATCTTGTGCTTGGGAGTTGTAGATCTCCTTGGATCTGTGAGTGTATAGTGTCCATCAAATTTGAAAAATTTTGACCAGTATTTCAACTGTGTATTTATTTTGTTTGTTTGTTTCACCATCCATTCCTCTGGGGACTCTATTTGTGTATCAAGCTACTTGACATATTTTTTTCCAATTTTCTTTGGAATAGATTTTATTTTTTAGGACCATCTTAGGTTTACAGAAAACTTTTGCAGAAAGTACAGAGTGTTCCCCAAAGGGATACACTCGTTTTACCCACCCAGGCAGTTTCTCTCATTATAAACATGTTCTTTAGTGTTATGTCTTTCTTACAACTAAGGAGCTAGTATTTATATATAATTATGAAGTAAAGCTCACAGTTTACCTGGAGGTTCCTTCCATGCTCTGCAGTTCTATAAAGAGTGTTCAGCATCCAACATTAAGGTATCCTCCAGAAGTTCCACTGCTTAAAAATGTCCGGTGATCCATGCATTCATTCTTCCTCTCCTCCCCCGCAGTCCCTGGAAACCACTGATCTTTTTATTGTCTCTGTATAGTTGTGCTCTTTCCAGAAGGTCATAGAGTGGTAATCATACAGTTTATAGACCTTCAGGGTTGGCTTCTTTCACTTAGTGATATGCATTGATGGTTCCTCCATGTCTCTTTTCCAAGGTTGAGTAGCTTGTTTCTTTACATGGCCAAATAATACTCCATGTAGGGATATACCATAATTTGTTTATTATTAAAGAAAAAAATTATTCTGATGCTTGTTATAATGTAAAGGAAGACTTTATTCAATACTATTGCAAATGGAACTCATGACTATTCCAACAAGGAAGAGAAATTTTTCTCAACTCCAAATACAGCAAGGACAAGTGGGGATTCTAGCCAAAGGGCAGAGGGGATCAGTCAATAGAAGATTATCCAGAAGGGAATAAAAGCTAAAGGCAGGACTGACTCACATATCAAAGTAAGATGAAGAACTTGATCAGACGTCAGAGTGGCCAGATGTAAAAGAGAGGGGTTGACTGAGTAGGAGTCTTACTAGAACTGGCGTGGGGAAGGACAGACAGAAGGTCAAGGTCAAAGACTAGCCCAGAAGAGGGCTCACAGGAGCCTGACTAAGGTTTCAGCAAGGAGAGAGTCTTTGATATTACCCATTCACATACTAAAGGCCCGCTTTGTTGCTTCCAAATTTTTACAATTACACATACAGCTACTTAAAAATTCGCATGTAGGTTTTTGTGGCCTCCATCTGGGGGTGCACTGGGGCAGTGCACTGGGGCAGTCAAAGGGATTACCTGCTTCTTCCAGCCCCTCAAGGATAGCTTTCCTCTATCGCCTGATGGCCAGTCTTGATAACAGTCGCTCTATATGTTTTGTAGGCTTGTTGTTTCAGAGAAAAGGGTAAATTCAGCCCCTGCCACTCAACCTTGGCCATGTGCAGAAATCCCAGTCAGATGCTATTAACCACAGTAAATGAAAGAGGAAACAATCCCTAGAATTTTTTTTTTTTTTGGCTTGCCCAAGGTCATACTGTTGATTACTATTTGCTGGGGGTCAGGAGCGGGCCAGGGGCGGTTCTGCTTCAAGTGGGCCATCTGCATTCCAGTCCTTAGAACAGAAAGGGGAAGAGGGTACTTGACATGAGCATGCAAGGTGACCTAGCCTTGTTGATTCATGAGACATGACAGATGAAAAATCCCACTCTTGCTGACACCCAGACCTAAGTCTAAGTTTCTGAAAACTGAAGAATGTGAATTTCCTGTACTGCCAAAGGAAAGATTATGAGGCCATTTTACCTAGTGGATTATTCCAGGAAAATCCCAACATCAATCAAGGGGGACCCTGAGACACTCAGGAACACGTGATGCTACCCTGTACCCCAGGGGCTACCCCATGAGCCAGTCCTCCTTCTGCTCAGATCTGCACTCCAACCATCACTGGTTAGCATAGTCTGGGCACCCCCTACCTCAACCACTCAGTTCTGTACTAGTATCTACATGAAAAGGGTGAAACCAGATTTTCAAGCATCCAATCAAAAATCTATAAGATTATTAAAGTCATAATGTCTTCACAACTAGAAGTAAAATTAAATGAGAAGACGTGACCGTCCATCTTGTAAATTCTCATGGATGTAGCAATCCTGTATTTATTAGACATGCACTAGGTAGGGTTTGGGGTCAGGAAAACCAGAACATCGATGAGAAGAACATATTCATGTGTAAGTGGAAGGTGGTACAGCCACCAGACGAGATGATGTCATCTCCACCCCCTAAAACATGCAGTGTCATGCAAAAGCATTCAACTCCATGACAAATCTCCAAAATGGCAGTTAAACAGGAGTAGGCACTGAATTCCTTTATTTGACAGGAAACCCAAGAAAGAAATAGCGGATTAACATGTACAAGCATAGCTGTTTGAAGTTTCAGGTTTTTCTGTAAGTGACACTTTGTAGATTATAAACATGTTTCTATAACACATCATTAACATTTCCAGCCTGCCAAGTAAAAGGCACTCACTCTTTCTGTTTGTCAGGTTTAGAGGTCTCTGTACAAATTTCATTTGCTTTATTTTAATTATTTGGGGTATCAACTTTTCATAGCTCTCGATTAAAGCCGATCTTTCTCTTTCTTTCCTAAGTGTTTTGCTGGAATTCATGAACATGTCACAGAGATCAAAATATAGTTGGGAAAATGACTAGCTAGCAGAATGAACCGTACTCTAATGTTTGATTGCTTACATCAAAGAGATCATATGCAGGAATTCAGAAACATTTCATAATTTGCTCATATTGTGAAGTCTTCAAGCAACACCTACTTGCTTGCTGCAGAAATTATTACAAAGATCCCACAGCTACCTAGTGCATAAGACAACAATCAAAGTCACATTCTCTTTGCCCTGACATTGTATTGTGTCAGTCTACTGTAGCACTTACAAGGTGAAACGTAAAGATTTTAAAACACTGTTTGCTAACTAGAGTCTAGCTGTGAGCTTGTTTTCCAGGGCTTTGTTAAATCTGTATAATGACACGGTATGTCCTATATGTATACCTTTTTTATGTCTATGAATCTCAGACTGTGTTCCTGAGTTGACATATAAGAATGTAATTTTTAAGATATATAATATATCATTATAAAAGGGACACAACAAACTCAGGATTTTCTCTTTGGCAACATCCTAGCAACATGGGACACAGTCAAAACGTTATAATATGTTAAAATGATCCTTTTTTTTACTTCACAAGGAAGACAAGAATATTCGACTGATTCTGTGTCAGTAACATTACATTTTAATGCCAGGGTCTTATCCCACTTGACCTGTGTGTCCTCCTTCCTTCCCTTCTCCTCCCTACTCCCCCACTGCCTGCCTCTAGGATATGTTACAAGAGTGGGGTCGGGGAGTAACAAGAACAGGAAGCAAACACACCAGGTTTGAGACACTGAAAGTCTGAGTTAGAGTACTGATCAGTCAAAATACAGGGACACCTGGGTGGCTCAACTGGTTAAGTATCTGCCTTCAGCTCAGGTCATGATCTCAGGGTCCTGGGATCCAGCCCCACATTGGGCTCCCTGTTCATCAGAGTCTGCTTCTCCCTCTGCCCCTCCCCTGCACTTGTACTCTTTCTCCCTGACAAATAAATAAATAAAATCTTTTTTTAACCAAAACACAATACATTTGGGCTACAGTTAAATCTTACCCACTTGCTATCACTCATTTCATGTCTTAGCTCCAGCAACACAAGGCATTTTGAAACCGAGTAAAGGGACGCTCGAACTTCTCAAAGAATTCCCCAGCAGTGTCAAAATGAACTGACCATAGGGTTTTCATTGGCTCTCAGCTGATGGCACTTTGCCATTTGTCACTGCCCACCTTGTACACAACCCCCACCCCGACCCAACCCTGGCCCCAAGCAGGCATAGAGGGAACAACGCAGAGGAACCATACTCACCAGCCTTGATGTGGACATCCTGACTTCTAATTTTCCCTGAAGGATTTTCAGCTGTGCAATAATAAGTATTATCATGGATTAAGGTACTAAAGCTTGAAGGAGGGAAGGGAAAAATTTGGAGAGTGCCGTTGGGGTGGACGTGGCGGATCCCGGGGACATCGTAGATCTCCTCGCCCGTCGCTAGGTACCATCTGAGAGACACAGGAGGGACGCCTGCAGCGGGGCAGGGCACCAGGGTCCCCGTGGTGCTCGCAAACACTACCTCTTGCAGAGATGCATTGACAAAGTAGAGGCTGGAGTGAAGGTCCTCACTGAAAACTACAAGAAAACAACACAAGAACCGGTCAGTAAGGCTCGTGTTCTGAAATTGGCCTTCAGTCACTCTGGCCCCACAAGGTTGTTTTGAGAAACAATCACCAGGCTTGACTAAAATGAAATAATTCAAAATTGTTCAACTACTATGGACAGAGAAGCTGGTATTAAAGAAACAGCTACTATCCTCATTTCATACCTTGTACACCAACTGATAAGTTACCCCCGACCTTAACTTGTAATGGATTACTTACCAGCCTGTTCCCCACACCCACTTCTGCCTCCACAGTACTGACCATGACTGGGATTTAGGCTGTGTATTTTGTATTCATCTATTGCTTTTCTCCCCTTCTAGAGCCTGAGTCCCAGGAGAACAAGGTCATGATTTGTTCATGCTCTAACCCAGAGCCCGGAGCCCAACACCCAGCCAGTACAGGATGAACAGAAGCTAAAGGAATCAATGACTAGGTCCACTTGCTAGGACTAACTGGCTCTGGTTGGGAGGTACACTGAGAGATATTCTGGAATGAAATCAGTCACAATTTTGAAAAATTAAATCTATGTTTGTAGGTAAAACATTTTAAAAAGCACAGTTTTCTAAAAACAGTATCTAATCAATGATGCATATTTTTTTTAAAAATATTTTTATTTTTTAAAAACATATAAAGTATTATTAGCCCCAGGGGTACAGGTCTGTGAATCACCAGGTTTACACACTTCAAGCACTCACCATAGCACGTACCCTCCCCAATGTCCATAACCCCACCACCCTCTCCTTCCCCCTCACCCCCCAGCAACCCTCAGTTTGTTTTGTGAGATTAAGAGTCTCTTACGGTTTGTCTCCCTCCCAATCCCATCTTCCCATCTTGTTTCATTTGTTCTTTTCTTACCCCCCAACCCCCACCCCATTGCATCTCCACTTCCTTATATCAGAGAGATCATATGATAGTTGTCTTTCTCCGATTGACTTATTTCACTAAGCATAATACCCTCTAGTTCTATCCATGTCGTTGCAAATGGCAAGATTTCATTTCTTTTTTTTTTACTTACTTTCAGCATAACAGTATTCATTGTTTTTGCACCACACCCAGTGCTCCATGCAATCCGTATTTTTTTAATTGAAAAGGTGCAGCAATAATACAGAGAACTCTGATGGAAGTATCACTCAATTCCACTAGCTTATGACAGTTTCTGTTCTGTATTTTTATTTTATTTTTTAATTTTTTTTAAATTTCTTTTCAGTGTTCCAGAATTCATTGTTTATGCACCACACCCAGTGCTCCATGCAATACATGCCCTCCACAATACCCATCACCTGGCTCATCCAACCACCCGCCCCCTCCCCTCCAAAACCCTCAGTTAGTGATCTTAGCTATTTAAATTGTTTCTGTTTTAATTGCTATCAGTAAAGTATCTACAAATCAGTTCAGACATATTTGGCTTTTTAATTCATTGACTGAGTGCCCATGTTGCACACAGTAACAAATAGTCATGGAGGGTCATTTATGTGAACAAAGGGTACAACTTCTAGAATCCAAAAATTAACCCAAAGATTTTAAAATGCCACAAAGACCTACTTCTCAGATGTTAGCACTTATATTTGACTTCCTAAAAACAAATCCTCATCACATAGTCACAAGAGAGAAAAGAAGCCCTCAATACTTGGAATTAATCTCATTGGGCAGAGATGAGAATATTAGGGAGAACCTGTACCATCACAGGCCATGTTATGAAACTCAAGCTGTTATTTTATTCTTGTGAACAGCAGATCTGCCAGAGAAGTACAGGCTCCCCTTGGCAGAAAAAGATGTGCCTACTCAGAAGGGTTGTCACTTGACCAAGGATTCAGGTCTAGGAGGTCGCAGATACAGGATTCAGTTTTTCTGATGAAGCTCAAACTTCATTATACAGTTGCCTTTACTCTATAAAGCCAATTCCCAGGGAAGCTCTGTTTATGTGATTCAGCATCCCCTAGCCAGCTCCCATGAATATCCACCCACTTCCTCTTCCGTCTCTCTCTCGGGAAGCACTCACCAGTTTGCTCACCAGGGCCAGCACTGACTATCTCTGAGCTGGCAAACAGAGGGGATGCCATGGGTCAAAAGATGGCAAAGAAAAATCCATTTTGTAAGTGATAGGTTTACCCAAAAAGAAGACAGGCAGGGGTGTTCATCAAGTAATAACGGTTTGATGGCTTTTTCTGCCAACCATAACTAAAGACTTTAGCAATGCTCCATAAATCAGAATATGAAAATTATTGCTAACTAAGAAATTGGCTCAGATCGGAAGCACAGTTAATAGTTAAACATTACAGCTTTCAACTAAAATAAAAATGCTGATAGTGGCACCGTGATTTTACATTTGAGCTTTCTAGGAAGCTGACATCACCCCAAACACATTGTTAGGAGTAAGGTAACTGTCACTCTTTGAGGCTAATTAATTCCACCCAGATCCTTTTTTGTTCCCTCCCCACATGACTCTTCTGTCAACTGGATTTGGGTAATTCGAATTAAATAAAATTTAGTCATATTTGAATTCATTCTCTTGTCTCATAAAAGTAGCCTTGTTAAGAATAGCAAGTCTTTGAAAACGTGAATGTATATAAGGAATATTTCATATATAAATGTGAAATTATTTAAATGACTGCAAGAAAAATGCAAAATAAATGTTTAATCCTAGTAGTTAAGAAGATAAGTGACCCACAGGGGATTACTATCACTTCTTACATTTTTTAAAGGTATTTCACATTAGTCTTTCTGCTTCACACCACTGGGTTTAATAATGTAACATAAACTCATTCTCTAAGATACACATCATATGGCCACAGGCAAGAGAAAACCCAAACTACATTCCAGCAGCTTCTGTTTCTTCCATCTAAGGGGCCATCCATCTGCTTAAATAATAGTACTTCATTTTATAGCATGCTGTATGCACTTTAAACACAGCAACACTAGCTCCCTCCAGTAAGGGCACGGGCAAGCTCACTGTGAATTACGTGTGTGTGAAATTTCCCTGAAACTAACTGCAGTTTAATAATAGAAAGCTAAACAAAACATTCGGCATAACCTTGCCACACAACGTGGCGTATAAAATCCTGGGGTGTGGACACTAAGGACGCTGATGGAAAGGGCTTTGGAGAATTGTTCTTTCATCAGCAGATTTCTGCATGGTTTATATTGTTATAACAGATGGTATAAGCAGGGCTCCCGTGACAACATAAAGAAGAACATTACACTAAAAAATAGAATAAGTCTATATTGCTTGCTTTAAATTCCAGATCTGGCCAGGTGAAGAGACATGAAAGAAATGTTAGAGAATGCAATGACATGATCTCTCCTTCGTGTGAGAGTATTAATGAAGAATCTGCCCTATACCAGTCTTCAGGCAAGGCCCCAGGAATGAAAATTCACATGAGTCTGGGTACAGATCTCAAGGAATTTTTGGTCTAGAGGGTGCCACAGTCAGTAAAGAGATCAATGATAATTCTTCCCTGAGTGTTGTTGCAGAATTATTCACAAAATTCTACAGGAGCAGAAAGGAGAGAGACTACTCCAGCCTGGGGAGGAGGAGGGGAACTCTCCAGAGAGAAAAGGAAAGGAGATGCTAGGCAGAGGGCCTATAAGTGTTAGGACACGGAGTCATCACAGACAGGAGAGAAGCAAGAAGATACCGGGTAACAGAAACTTCATGGCTGAACTAAGAGTGATGCATAATTTGAGAGAGAGAGATTGAGGTTCTTTATACTCACTTATTCTGACACACTTGCTCATCACCTACTATTGACCTGGCACTGTCCTAAGGGCTCAGGCCACAAGACCAACCAAGACTTGAAGGGTGATCTCGGGAAGCTTCCATTTCAGATGCTTATGTATAAAGTTTGGATTATAAGTGGTAGCAGATATCATACTAAAAAGCATGAGCTTAATTCTGTGGGCAGCAGGAAGGCCCATCCATAAGTATATACCCAAGAGAAATGAATACACATGTCCATGAAAATGCCTGTACACAGTGTTTAAAGCAGCATCATTGGCAATAGTCAGATGTGCAAACAACCGCAGTGTCCATCAACTGAAGAACCGATCAACAAAATCTGGTGTGTCCCATGAGTGGAGATGTATTCAGTAGCAATGAGAAATGAAATACTGATGCATGATACAGACACAGACGACCCTTGATAACATCGTGCTAAGTGAAAAAATGCCAATCACAAAAGGCCACACACTCTACAATTATGTAAATTCACATGAAATGTCCAGAAGAGACAACTCTGTAGGAACAGAAAGGAATGGTTTCCTTAGAGCTATGGGTGAGGGTGAGGGGGATATAGGGTGGTAGTTAAGGGATTCAGATTTTCTTCCCGAGATGATTAAAATGGTCTAAACCTGACCATGGTGAAGATTGTACAGATATATAAATTTGCTAAAAACCACTGATTTGTACAAATGGGTAAATTTTATTGTATGTAAATGATATTTCAGCAAAGCTGTTTTTTTTAAAAAAATAGAGAATCAGTGAAAGTTTTGATGCAGAAAAGATTGACGCTTTCCCAAATTGTAGTTTAAAGAAGTAAACAATGGATTTACAAGGAGTGGAGACTAGAGACAGGAAGTCTGATTAGGCTGCTATGGGCATGACTACTAACTGCCTGGTCATTGGCAAAGGGAAGAGAAAGCCTAACTGTATGAACATGTCTGATGTGATCCTGCTGGAATGTGTGGGCAGGGCCTTAGAAAGAATGAGACTGAGGAAGAGGAAAAGTCATTATTGTCAAACTCAATAGTTTTCATGCCTGGCTGCATTATTGCTATGTGAACAAAAATAGAGAACATACAAGGCAGAGCTGGTTGGGCAGAGAAAACAATAGTGCCAGATTCACTAAGGTTAAGAGGGCACTGACTTTGGGACACCCACTAGTGAGGTGGGAAAAGGGGTCTCAGACCCCAGAGAGAGATGTCATAATCAGGGAATCTGAGGCCCGCCATTCAGTAAGACATACCAAGGAGAGTGTAAAGAACAAGAAGAGACAAGAAACAGAGATGGGGTAGGTCGGAGACTGGATGAAATAAGTGAGGGGATTAAGAGTACAATTATCTTATTGAGCACTGAGTAACATATAGAAGTGTTGGATCACTTTATTGTATATCTGAAACTAATATAACATTGTACATTATGCTGAAATTAAAATTTGAAAAATAAAATCAAAGTTAAAAAGAAAATAGAAATGGGGGCATGCCTTGGGTGGCTCAGTTAAGTGTCTGGCTTCAACTCAGGTCATGATCCCAGGGTCCTGGGAGTGAGCCCCACATTGGGCTGCCTGCTAAGCAGGGAGTCTCCTTCTCCCTTTTCCTCTGCTCTTCCCTGCTGCTTATGCTTGCGCTCTCTCTCTCTCCCTCTCTCTCAAATAAATAAATAAAAATCTAAGAAAAAAAAAACAGAGATGCATCTTCAGGGATACTTAATATATAAAAGATGAGCAAAAGAAGGAGCAAGATGGCAGAGAAGTAAGAGACTGAGATATCATCAGGTCCCAGGAGTTCCGCTAGATAGTTATCAAACCATTCTGAACACTTACAAAGTCAACAGGAGATAGAAGAGTATAAGAGTAGCAATTCTAGGAACAGAAAACCGACCACTTTCTGGAAGATAAGACGTGTGGAGAAGTGAATCCGAGCCAATATATGGGCATAGAGATCGTGAGGGGAGGGCCCAGCTCCCAGCAAGTGATAGAGCAGTGGAGCACAAAATCAGAACTTTTAGAATTCTGCTCTACTGAGGGAAATTGCTCCAGAGGCTAAGTGGGGGGTGGAGTACTCATGGGGACAGTGTGGTCTCAGGACCCTCAGGGACACAAAAAGAGTAGGGGTGCCTGAGTGTGGCAGAGCCCCCAGGTATTGGAGTGGGGACGTTGGCTACAGAGACAGAGTTGGAGCCGAGGAGTGAGCTCTCAGCTCAGAGATACCTTAAACCATGATCCGAGGCACAGTGCCCAAGCAGGGACTCCACAAGTGGCAGATCCGGGGAGACCCCCTCCTTCCTCCTCCAGGAGGAGCAGTGTGGGAGCATGCTGTAGGAATCTGCTGGGTTTGGAGACTTCAAACAGGGCCGTGCACCAGAGATAGAAACACTCGGTCACAGGCTGGGTGAGCTCCAAGTGCAACTACCAGGGAGATGGGAGGGAGTGACTGCTTTTCTCTGAGGGCATACTGAGGAGTGGGACTCAGAGCCCTCAGCTCCACTGGCCAGAGATTGGGAGGGCAACATTTTCATTCCTGTCCTTCAGAGCTCTACAGAAAGTGTTCAGGGAACAAAAGCTCCCGAGGGCAAACCCGAGCAGATTACTTAGCCTGGCCCCTGGCAAGGGTGGTGAAATTCCGCCTCAGGCAAAGACATTTGAGAATCACAGCAACAGGCATATTCCCCCAGAAGATCAGCAAGAACATCCAGCCAAGACCAAGCTCACCCACCAATGAGAACTGTGGAACTCCAGAGCTAAGGGAAATGCAGCGTATAGAATTCGTGGCTATTTTCCCATGTTTCTTTAGTCTTTCAAAGTCAAAATTTTTTAATTTTATTTTTTCTTATTCTATTTTTAAAAATGTTTCTTCCTTCCTATTTTAATGTTTTTAACTATTTTATCTTATCAATGCCTTTTTAAAAGTCTTTTTAAAATTTTCATTGTTAAAGTCATATTTTATCCCTTCATTGTACTTAACCTTAATTCTTGTATACATATAGCTTTTTTTTCTTTAAAATTTTGGGATACAATTTCTCCTAATAGATCGAAACATACCCTAAATCTAGTGCACATCCTTGTTCTAGTCTCCAGCCTGCTCATGTCTTTCCTCTTTTTTTTCTTTTTTTCAACAAACTTTTTATCTTATCAATTACCTTTTTTAGAATTTTTTAATTTTCATCTTCACATTCATATTCCATCCCTTCATCATGTTTACCCATATATATATATATATATAATTTATTTATTTATATATATATTATTTTATTTTGTGGTGAGTTTATATATATATATATTTTTTTTTTTCTATCTTTAAAATTTTGGGAGGAAGTTTCTTCTAACAGACCAAAATATATCCAAAATCAAGTGTGTGGCTCTGTTCTATTCACCAGTCTAATATATATATATATTTTTTTCTTTTTTCCCCCCTTTCTTCTTCCCCCTGTTTTGGGTCTCTTCTGATTTGGTTAGTGTATATTTTTCTGGGGTTGTTGCCACCTTTTTAGTATTTTCTTCTCTCATTCATCTATTCTTACCTGGATAAAATGACAAGGCAGAAAAACTCACCACAAAACAAAACAAAACAAAACAAACAAACAAAAAAACACCTAAGAGGGAATACCAATGGCTAGGGACCTAACCAATACAGACATTAGTAATATGTCAGAACTAGAGTTCAGAATGACGATTCTCAAGGTGCTAGCTGGGCTCAAAAAAAAAAGCATGGAAAATATTAGAGAATTTCTTTCTGGAGAAATAAAATCCCTTTCTAGAGAAATGAAAGAACTAAAATCTAACCAAGTTGAAATTTTTTAAAAAGCTATTAATGAGGTGCAATAAAAAATGGAGGCACTTACTGCAAGGATAAATGAGGCAGAAGAGAGAATTAGTGATATAAAAGACCAAATGACAGAGAGTAAATAAGCTGAGAAAAAGAGATAAACAGCTACTGGACCACAAGGAAAGAATTCAAGAGATAACTGATACCATAAGATGAAACAATATTAGAATAAAAGAGATCCCAGAAGAAGAAGGAAGAGAGGGACCAGAAGGCATATTGGAGCAAATTATAGCAGAGAATTTCCCTAATTTGGTGAAGGGAACAAACATGAAAATCCAGGAGGCACAGAGAACCCCCCTCAAAGTCAATAAAAATAGGTCCACACCACATCATCTAATAGTAAAACTTACAAGTCTCACTGACAAAGAGAAAATCCTGAAAACAGCTTGGGACAAGAGGTCTGTAACATACAATGGTAGAAATATTAGATTGGCATACCTACCCACAGAGACCTGGCAGGCAAGAAAGGACTGGCATGATATATTCAGAGCACTAAATGAGAAAAATGTGCAGCCAAGAATATTATATCCAGCTAGGCTGTCATTGAAAATAGAAGGAGAGATAAAAAGCTTCCAGAACAAACAAAAATTAAACAAAATTTGCAAACATCAAACCAGCCTTACAGGAAATCTTAAAGGAGGTCCTCAAAGCAAAGAGAGAGCCTAAAAGTAACAGACCAGAAAGGAACAGAGACAATATAAAGTAATAGTCACCTTGCAGGCAATACAATAGTACTAAATTCATATCTTTCAATAGTTAACCTGCATGTAAATAAGCTAAATACCCCAATCAAAAGACAAAGGGTATCAGAATGGATAAAATCAAGACCCACTGATATGCTGTCTACCAGAAACTCATTTTAGACCTCCAGATTTAAAGTGAGGGGGTGGAAAACAAAACCATGCTAATGGACATCAAAAGAAAACTGGGGTGGCAATTCTTATATCAGATAAATTAGATTTTAAGCCAAAGACTATTATAAGAGATGAGGAAGGACACCATATTGTACTTAAAGGATCTGTCCAACAAGAAGTCCTAAGAATTTTAAATATATATGCGCCTAACATGGGAGCAGCCAATTATATAAACCAATTAATAACAAAATCAAAGAAACACATCAACAATATTACAATAATATAATAACAGTAGGGCACTTTAACACCCCCCTTACTGAAATGGACAGATCATCTAAGCAAAATATCAACAAAGAAATAAAGGCTTAAATGACACACTGGACCAGATGGACATCACAGATATATTCAGAACATCCCATCCCAAAACAACAGAATATATATTCTTCTCTAGTGCACATGGAACATTCTCCAGAATAGATCACATCCTGGGTCACAAATCAGGTCTCAACTGGTCCCAAAAGATTGGGATCCTTCCCTTCATATTTTCAGACCACAATGCTCTGACACTAGAACTCAATCACAAGAGGAAATTTGTAAAGAACTCAAATACATGGAAGCTAAAGAGCGTCCTACTAAAGAATGAATGGGTCAACCAGGAAATTTAAAAAAAATAAATAAATCATGGAAACAAATGAAAATGAAAACACAAATGTTCAAAATCTTTGGGACACAAAAAAGCAGTCCTGAGAGGAAAGATATAGCAATACAAGTCTTTCTCAAGAAACAAGAAAGGTCTTAAGTACACAACCTAACCCTATACCTAAAGGAGTTGGAGAAAGAACAGCAAAGAAAACCTAAGCCCAGCAGGAGAAGAGAAATAATAAAGATCAGACCAAAAATCAATAAATGGAAACCAAAAGAACAGTAGAACAGATCAACAAAACTGGGAGCTGGTTCTTTGAAAGAATTAATAAGATTGATAAACCCCTGGCCAGACTGACCAAAAAGAAAAGAGAAAGGACCCAAATTGATAAAATCATGAATGAAAGAGCAGAGATCACAACTAACATCAAAGAAATACAAACAATTATAAGAACATATTATGAGCAACTATACATCAGCAAATTTGGCAATCTGGAAGAAATGGATGCATTCCTACAAACATATAAACTACCAAAACTAAGCCAGGAAGAAATAGAAAACCTGAACATCAGACCCTGAACCACTAAGGAGATTGAAGCAGTCATCAAAAATCTCCCAAAAACAAGAGCCCAGGGCCAGACGGCTTCCCAAGGGAATTCTAACAAACATTTAAAGAATTAATGCCTATTCTTCTGAAACTGTTCCAAAAAATAGAAATGGAAGGAAAACGTCCAAACTCATTTTATGAGGCCAGTATTAACTCGATCCTAAAACCAAAGACCCCATCAAAAAGGAGAATTACAGATCAATATCCTTGATGAACACAGAAGCAAAAATTCTCACCAAAATACTAACCAATAGGATCCAACATTATAAGGATTATAAGGATAATTATAAGAATTATAAGAATAATTATAAGAGGGGCGCCTGGGTGGCTCAGTGTGTTAAAGCCTCTGCCTTCAGCTCAGGTCATGATCCCAGGGTCCTGGGATCGAGCCCTGCATCGGGCTCTCTGCTCAGCAGGTAGCCTGCTTCCCCTCTCTCTCTTTGCCTGCCTCTCTGCCTGCTTGTGATCTCTGTCTGTCAAATGAATAAATAAAATATTTTTTAAAAAGATTTTAAAAAATAATAATTATAAGAATTATAAGAATAATTATGAGAATTATAAGGATAATTCACCAGGACCAAGTGGGATTTGCTCCTGGGCTGCAAGGTTGGTTCAACTTCTGCCAATCAATCACTGTGATACAACACATTAATAAAAGAAAGAACAAGAACCACATGATACTCTCAATAGATGTTGAAAAAGCATTTGACAAAGTACAGCATCCTTTCTTGATCAAAACTCTTCACATACCTCAATATCATCAAAGCCTTCTATGAAAAACCCATAGTGAATATCATTGTCAATGGGGAAAAACTGAGAGCTTTTCTGCTAAGGTCAGGAACATGGCAGGAATGTCCAATATCACCACTGTTGTTCAACATAGTACTAGAAGTCCTAGTCTCAGCAATCAGACAACAAAAAGAAACAAAATGCATCTGAATCAGTAAAGAAGTCAAACTCTCACTCTTTGCAGATGATATGATACTTTATGTGGAAAACCCAAAATACTCCACTCCAAAACTGCTAGAACTCATACAGGAATTCAATATTAAATCAATGCATGGAAATCAGTTTCAATTCTAGACACCAACAGCAAGACAGAAGAAAGAGAATTTAAGGAGTTGATCTCATTTACAATTGCACCCAAAACCATAAGATACCTAGGAATAAACCTAACCAAAGAGGCAAAGAATCTGTACTCAGAAAACAAAAATACTCATGAAAGAAATTGAAGAAGACACAAAGAAAATCAAAAGTTTCTGCACAGCAAAGGAAACAGTCAACAAAACAAAGAGGCAACCCACGGAATGGGAGAAGATATTTGCACATGACAGTACAGACAAAAGATTAATATCCAGGATCTATAAAGAACTCCTCAAACTCAACACACACAAAACAGATAGTAATATCAAAAAAATGGGCAGAAGATATGAACAGACACTTCTCCAATGAAGACATACAAATGGCTATCAGACACATGAAAAAATGTTCATCATCACTAGCCATCAGGGAGATTCAAATTAAAACCACATTGAGATACCACCTTACACCAGTTAGAACGTCCAAAATAGCAAGACAGGAAACAACATGTGTTGGAGGGGATGTGGAGAAAGGGGAACCCTCTTACACTGTTGGTGGGAATGCAAGTTGGTGCAGCCACTCTGGAAAACAGTGTGGAGATTCCTCAAGAAATTAAAAACAGAACTTCCCTATGACCCTGCAATTGCACTACTGGGTATTTACCCCAAAGATACAGATGGAGTGAAAAGAAGGGCCATCTGTACCCCAATGTTTATAGCAGCAATGGCCACGGTCGCCAAACTGTGGAAAGAACCAAGATGCCCTTCAACAGACGAATGGATAAGGAAGATGTGGTCCATATACACTATGGAGTATGATGCCTCCATCAGAAAGGATGAATCCCCAACTTTTGTAGCAACATGGACGGGACTGGAAGAGATTATGCTGAGTGAAATAAGTCAAGCAGAGAGAGTCAATTATCATATGGTTTCACTTATTTGTGGAACATAACAAATAGCATGGAGGACATGGGGAGTTAGGAGAAGGGAGTTGGGGGAAATTGGAAGGGGAGGTGAACCATGAGAGACTATGGAATCTGAAAAACAATCTGAAGGGTTTGAAGAGGTGGGGGGTGGGAGGTTGGGGGAACCAGGTGGTGGGTATTAGAGAAGGCACAGATTGCATGGAGCACTGGGTGTGGTACAAAAACAATGAATACTGTTATGCTGAAAATAAATTTAAAAAAATGATAAAAAAAAGAAATGGAAAAACATTCCATGCTCATTGAGTGGAATAACAAATATTGTGAAAATGTCTATACTACCTAAAGCAAACTATGCATTTAACATTATCCTTATCAAAATACCATCAACTTTTTTCAAAGAAATGGAACAAATAATCCTAGAATTTATATGGAACCAGGAAAGTCCCCAAATAGTCAGAGGAATGTTGAAAAAGAAAGCCAAAGTTAGTGGCATCACAATTCCAGACTTCAAGTTCTATTGCAAAGCTGTCATCATCAAGACAGTATGCTACTGGCACAAAAAAACAGACACATAGGTTAATGGAACAGAATAGAGAGCCCAGGGGTGCCTGGGTGGCTCAGTGGGTTGGGCCTCTGCCTTTGGTTCGGGTCATGGTCTCGGGGTCCTGGGATTGGGCTCCGCATTGGGCTCTCTGCTCTGCAGGGAGCCTGATTTCCCCTCTCTCTCTCTTCCTGCCTCTTCCTATTTGGGAAACTTGGACAGCCACATGCAGAGGAATGAAACTGGACCATTACCTTACACCACACATGAAAATAGACTCAAAATGGATGAGAGACCTTAATGTGAGACAGGAATTCATCAAAATCCTTGAGGAGAACATAGGAAGCAACCTCTTCAACCTCAGCCACAGCAACTTCTTCCTAGAAACCCAGCCAAATGCAAGGGAAACAAGGGCAAAAATGAACTATTGGGACTTCATCAAGATCAAAAGTTTTTGCACAGCAAAAGAAACAGTCAATAAAACCAAAAGACAACTGACAGAATGGGAGAAGATTTT
This sequence comes from Lontra canadensis, assembly GCF_010015895.1. NCBI lineage: Eukaryota > Metazoa > Chordata > Mammalia > Carnivora > Mustelidae > Lontra > Lontra canadensis. The sequence continues at coordinate 4,679,778 of NW_022631023.1, read as the reverse complement.
CACAAATGGCATTTCAGATAAAAGGCTAGTATCTAAAAACTATAAAGAAGTTATCAAACTCTACACCCAAAGAACAAATGATCCAGTCAAGAAATGGGCAGAAGACATGAACAGACATTTCGGCAAAGAAACATCCAAATGGCCAACAGACACATGAAAAAATGCTCCGTATCACTCGGCATCAGGGAAATACAAATCAAAACCACAATGAGATACCACCTCACACCGGTCAGAATGGCTAAAATTAACAAGTCAGGAAATGACAGATGCTGGAGAGGATGCAGAGAAAGGGTAATCCTCCTACACTGTTGGTGGGAATGCAAGCTGGTGCAGCCACTCAGGAAAACAGTATGGTTTTCAAAAACTTGAAAATAGAGCTTCCCTACAACTCAGCAATCGCACTACTGGGTATTTACCCTGAAAATACAAATGTAGTTATCACGGGCATCTGAATATTTATAGCAGCAATGTTCACAATAGCCAAACTATGGAAAGAACCTAGATGTACATCCACAGATGAATGGATAAAGAAGATGTTGTCTATACATACAATGGAATACTATGAAGCCAGCAAAAGAAATGAAATCTTGCCATTTGCAATGATGTGGTTAGAACTAGAGGGTGTCATGCTAAGCAAAATAAAGCAATCAGAGAAAGACAGTTGTCATACGATCTCTCTGATATGAGGAATTTGAGAGGCAGGGTAGGGGGCTGTCAGGGTTAGGGAGGGGAAAAATGAAACAAGATAGGACTGGGAGGAAGACAAACCATAAGAGACTCTTAATCTCAGGAAACAAACTGAGGATTGCTGGGGACTGGGGAAGTAGGGATAGGGTGGCTGGGTTATAGACATTTGAGGCGGGTATGTGCTATGGTGAGTGCTGTGAAATGTGTAAGCCTGATGATTCACAGATCTGTACCCCTGGGACAAATACGGCATTATATGTTAATTAAAAAAAAAAAGTGAGGGGTGTCTGGGTGGGTCAGTGTGTTAAGCCTCTGCCTTAAGCTTGGGTCATGATCCCAGGGTCCTGGGATTGAGCCCCATTCAGGCTCTCCACTCAGCGGGGGGCCTGCTTCCCCCACCCCCCGCCTGCCTCTCTGCCTGCTTGTGATTTCTCTGTCTGTCAAATAAATAAATAAAATCTTTTTTTTAAAAATGTGAGCAAAGGATATCTGACCAAGGACTGGCACCCCAATCCATAATGGACTCCTCCAAATCAATAAGAAAAAGAGAACTTGATTTTTTAAAAAATGTACAAAAGCCATTATACAAGTTGTCAATATGCACATGAAAAAATACTGAATGTAAATAGTCATCAGAAAAGTCTAATTAAAAACATGAGGAGGGATGCTTCCATGGCTCAGTCAGTTACGCATCAGCCTTCAGCTCATGTCATGATCCTGGAGTCCCAGGATCAAGCCCCACATCAGGTTCCCTGCTCAGTGGAAAGTCTTTCTCCCTCTCCCTCTGCCTCTCCACCCCTCCAGCTTATGCTTGCTCTCTCACTCTCTCACTCTCAAAAAAATATAATCTAAAAAAAAAAAAAAAACACAGGAGTTACCATTATTAAAGTGGAAAAGACAGAATATACTGAGTGTCTCAAGGATATGGAGTAAAACAAACCTCGTTTGCCGCAAGTGAGAGTATAAACTGATAAAATCAGTATGGAAAACTGTTCACCAGTATCTACTAAAGTGGGACATACGCATATCTTCTTTGGAAAGGTTTTATTTGTTTATTTGACAGACGGAGATCACAAGTAGGCAGAGAGGCAGGCAGGGAGAGAGAGGAGGAAGTGGGCTCCCCGCTGAGCAGAGAGCCCGATGCGGGGCTCGATCCCAAGACCCTGGGATCATGACCTGAGCCGAAGGAAGAGGCTTCAACCCACTGAGCCACCCAGGCGCCCCACATATGCATATCTTATGACTCAACAATTCACCTGCTAGGTATTTATCCAACAGAAATGTATGCACACACTCACCAAATAACACACACTAGAATATTCATAGCAGTGCTGTTTGTAAATGCCCCCAACTGGAAATTGCTCAAATATCCAACAGTAGTAAATAATATGATATATTTGTACTCTGCATCACTATATAATGGTAGGAATGAATAATCTGTAATTACAAAAAAAAATAAATCTCGTAACCACAATGTTGAAGCAAAGCAAATAAAGACAACAAGAGTAAATAATATATTATTCCATTGATGCCAAGCATAAAAACAGAAAACACTAATCGATGATGTTAAGAATCACAGGTTGGCAGGCACAGAGAATGAAAAGACATACGGGCATCCAGGCTGCCAGCTGTGTTCATTTTCTTGATCTGGGGGCTGTGTACACTGATGTGCTAGGCTAATGAAAATTTCACTGAGCTATACACTATGATGTATACATGCTTATGTACCTATTCTATACTTCAATTAAGAAGCTAACTATTTTAAAGAAATGGAAAAATAAAAATCCATCCTGAAGATTAAGAGAAAACTATGAAATCAGGAGCCAAAATCTGAGAGAGAATGATGCCTTAGAAAGAAAAGCATAGCATTTGGGGAAGTCAGCCAGTGGTTTTCAACAGTGTCAATTGCTTCAGAGAGATCAGAAAACAAGAGAACCAAAACAGACCATTCGATTTGAAAATTGGGTATATTCATTTTGAATGGAAATGTCATTTAGGACTAAAATACTTTTATTGATTTTATAGGAATATGTGAGTGGATGTGCTTAGTAAAATGCATTGCTTTTCTAAAGGTCTTCCAAAATGAAAAGGGATATAACTTCACCTTAGATAAATATTATCTAGAAAGCAAAACCCTTCACTGATTCAGACACTCCAAAATGATTTTATGTTTGAATAAATGCTTTGTAATTTAGTGTCATTTTGATCAGATGATCTGAAAGCAGATAAATGAATGGTCTCATAATGGCTTGGAAAGCATTCCAAACTTCTATAAAATAATTCCACATCAGGCTATAAAAGTATGCTCATATGTTATGCTTTTGACTCTAATATATTTCAATTATTCTATCTATTCCCCGGCACTGAAGAAATGGTACAAATGCTCTTATGAATAACAACTGGATAGAACTTCTCAGTGGCATAAAATTTTGAAATATGAAATTCAGTTTCTGTCCATGATAAAACAAAACAGACAAACAAACATAACAAGAACTGGATTTATCCTCTCATAAGTAAACATTTCAGAGCAGAACAGTAAGTCATGAAAAGAAGGAGACAAATGAGCTGGACCCTATATGTGCCCAGCTTACTACCCAGAGAGAGTTTCCAAATCCTTTTAAAAGGAAAAACCCAAGTAGAACCTGATGGAATTTATGAGCTGAGAGAGCCAAATGTGAGTTGTGGGGAAGCCAAGACTGATAGATGTACAAAGCAGAGAGAAGGAAGTTGCACAGATTTCCTCCAGGGAGCTCCAGAGACCCAAAGAAGATTCCCTTTGATGAGTCTTTAGCTGTGTACAGATGTTTGCATGTATGTGAGGAAACTGCTGGATAAGAAACAGCAGAAAAGGGCAGGTGGAAAATCCCTGAGGCTCCCATGGAGAAGAGACTGGTTCATATTCTAGCTGGTTAGAGTGGAAAGAAGCAATGCTTGAGGTATCAGATAGAGTACTCCAAAGTGTATCAGCACAACACTGAGGGCCAAATCGATCATAACAAAGCCTAAAAGGGATTCCAAAATGGATCTCAGAAAGAAAGGAATTGATTCCAAGTAACTTAACTGCCCAGAGAAACACATTTCAATACTAGTTCATGGAAAAGAACAAAATCTAATAATCAATAATGTAACATTTTCAATGTCTAGTAGTCAATTAAAAAATGGACACAAACAAGAAAATATGACCTATCATCAGGAATATATTCATTCAATAGAAACAGAGAATGAGAGATGATAGACTTTGCAGGCATGAACCCTAAGTAGCTATTATAAGTAATCTCCCAATATCTTCAAGAGGGCAGAGAAAAGCAAAGCCACATTGATGAAAGAAATGAAGACCATACAAATAACCAAGATAGAACATCTTGAGATTAAAAATACAGTATACAAAATGGAAACATGCAAATGAAATTAACAGCAGATTAGACCTTGCTGAAGAAGGTATTAGTGAACCAGAAGATACAGCAGTAGAAACTTCACACACACACACACACACACACACACACAAGTCTAAGACAGTAAACAAAAAATTAGTGAGGGGTGCCTAGGAGGCTCAGCTGGTTACATGTCTGACTGGTAATTTCAGATCAGGTCCTGATCTCAGGGTTGTGGGCTCAAGCCCCATGTCAGTTTCCATACTCCATGGGGACTCTGCTTGATATCCTCTCTCCCTCTGCCCCTCCCCGCTGCCCATGCACACGCATGTATCCTATCTCTATCTCTATCTCTATCTCTATCTCTCTTTCAATAAGTAAATCTTAAAAAATATTAGCAAGATGGTGGGGGGCTATCTCACATGCCTAACATATGTATAATTGGAGTTCCAGAAGGACAAAGTGAGACAGAAAAATTTTAACATCCAAAATTTTCAATACTTAATGAGTATTGGAACTCCAAATTTCCCATAAATTCAATGAACACCAAACAGAAGAAACATGAAAAAAAAAATCACACCATGATACATCATATTTACATTTCTGAAGGCTGATGATAAAAAGAAAAATCTTAAAGGCAGCCAGATTTTTAAGTAAAACACACACTACAGACAGAGAAATAAAGATAAAAACAATGGCTGACTTCTCAAAAACAACACAAACTAGAAGATAGTGGAGCAAAAAATAAGCACGAGGGGAAAAAAAATGCCAATCTAAAATTCTATACGTAGCCAAAAAAAGAAAAATACTTTCATAATGAAGGTGAAATAATAATGACTTTTCACATATCCATAAGCTAAGAGAACTCAGTGGCAGTAGACAAACAATATAAGAAGTGTTAAAGGAAGTCTTTGGGACAGAAGGAAAGTACAAGATCGGTATTTATGACCTCACAAAAGAAATGGAGAGTCCCAAAACATGGTATGTATATAAGTAAACAAAAAGGTGTATTTCCTCATTTTAAAACATTGTCAAAAGACAATTTATTGTTTACAGCAAAAATGATAGTAATGTGTTGGGGATTTATAACATATATAGAGATAAAATGAATGACAGTATTGGCACAAAGGCAGGCAAGAGGAGGGAAATGACAATCTACTGCTATAACTTCAGTCTATTACACACTAAGTGTTATAATATCGTTTGAAAGCAGGCCATGTTAATTTAAAGATGTACATTATAAACCCTAAAGTAATCACTTAAAAAAAAAAAAGGTAAAGCAACACAGAAATTAGGTATTACCCCTTTAGGTAGAGAAAATCGATCATTAAAAAAATGCTCCACTGATCCAAAAGGAGACAAGAAAAGAAAAAAAAAAAACAGAAAATTAGGTGGAATAAATAGGACATAAGTATGAAGATGGCAGATTTAATTCTAAGCAACTGATGTTCACATCACATATAAATGGCTGAACATGACAATTCAAAGGAAGAAATTGTCAGAATGGGTGAAAAATCAAAACCTAACCATAATTATCTAGGAGAAATTCACTTTAAAATATAAAGAAACAGGTAAACTAAAAGTAAAATGGTAGGGGCATCTAGGTTGCTCAGTGGGTTAAAGTGTCTGCCTTCAGCTCAGGTCATGATCTCAGGGTCCTGGGATAGAGCCCTGCATTGGGCTCTCTGCTCAGCAGGAGGCCTGCTTCTCTCTCTCTCTGCCTGCCTCTCTGCCTACTTGTGATCTCTGTCTGTCAAGTAAATAATAAATAAAATCTTTTTTTTTTAAAGCAAAATGGTAAAAAAAAAAAAAAAGTCCCAAGCTAACACTACTTCCACAACCCCCCAAAAAACTGGAACAACAGATGTTGGCGAGGATGCAGAGAAAGGGGAACCCTTGTGCACTGTTGGTGGGAATGCAAACTGGTGCAGCTTTTACTCTGGAAAACAGTATGGAGAGCCTCAGAAAATTTAAAATAGTGGTGCCTGGCCAGTTCAGTCAGTAGAGCATGTGATTCTTGATCTTGGCATCACAGGTTCCAGCCCCATGTTGGGGATAGAGCTTATTTTAAAAATAACTTAAATAAAGTTAACAATAGAACTACCCTACAACCCAGCAATTTCACAATTGGTTATTTACCCAAAGAATACAAAAATGCTAATTCAAAAGGATACATGCACCCCCATGTTTATAGCAGCATTATCTGCAACAGCCAAATTATGGAAATAGCCCATGTCCACTGATAGGTGAATGGATAAAGAAGAGGTAGCATATATATAAAATGGAACATTACAGCCATAAAAAAGAATGAAATCTTGCCATTTGCAGCAACATGGATGGAGCTAGAGAGTATTACGTTAAGTGAAATAAATCAGAGAAAGAAAAATACTATATGATCTCAATCACATGTGGAATTTAAGAAACAAAACAAAGATGCAAGGATAAAGAGGCAAACCAAGAAACAGATTCTTAACTACAGGGAACACAGTGATGGTCCCAGAAAGGAGGTCGGGGGGTGGAATAGATGATGGGGATTGAAGCAGGCACCTGTCGTGATGAGCACCAGGAAGGTATGGAAGTGTTGAATCCCTGTATTGTACACCTGAAACTAATATAACACTGTGTGTTAACTAACTGGAATTTAAGTAAAAACTTGAAAAAAAAAAAGACAACACAAAATTTTGGTAGGATTTGGAGCAACTGACACTCTCATATATTATGATGAGAATGTAAAATTACACACTTTGGAAAACAGTCTGGCAACTCCTAATAAAATTAAACACACAGCAACAAAATAAAATAAAATAAAATAAAATAAAATAAAATAAAATAAAATAAAAAGAAACAGGCAGATTAAAAGTAAAAGGATTTTAAAAATTCCCTGCTAACACTACCAAAAACAAAAGAAAACAAATAAACAAACCAAAAACCCGAAAGGGCCACATTAATATCAAAATAGATTTCAGGATAAAGAATATTACTAGGATGGCAATTTCCTAATGAGCAGGTGGTCAGTTCCTCAAAATGACATAATAATCCTAAATGTTTTGTACCTAACAAGAGAACTCCAGAGTACGTGAAGGAATTCTGTTAGAATCACCATGAGCTATAGCAAATTGAAAAGGAAAACAGAGACCAGGTTTCTTTTTTAGCACTAACTGCTCTGGGGGTGATATATCAGTGTTTTTGGTTGACAGGGAATCTGCCTTCTTGTATTTCTAACAGTATTTGTATTTGTATTTCTTGTATTACTAACAGTAAATTATGCATAGAAAAAAATCAATCCTATCTCATGCTGATGGTTGATGAGAGTCCAGGCACACTGGACCCCCCCAGTGGCTTGGGTCCCCAAACGTCTTCCCACCTCAGAGCCTGCACAAATACTGGGCCTTTTGCTGGACTGTTTCACCACCCTTTGTTCCATGTGCTACTACTCACTCTCTCAATCTCAGCTAAGAACATCAATCTTGGAAATGCCTTACTGAAAAACAATCTGAGGGTTTTGAAGGGGCGGGGGGTGGGAGGTTGGGGGAGCCAAGTGGTGGATATTATGGAGGGCACGGATTGCATGGAGCACTGGGTGTGGGGCATAAACAATGAATTCTGTTACGCTGAAAATAAATAAATAAATAAATTTAATTTAAAAAAAAAAAAAAAGAAAGAAAGAAATGTCTTCCTGGTCTTCCACCTCCCCGACTAGACCCCTTGTCCTACCTCTTGGCTTTCTGCATGATTCATTCATAACTCTCTTTTTAGTTTTTTTGGTGTGAAACCCCCACCAAACTGTAAATTTACAAGAGGCACACTACATAGAGATGACACAGCTGTATTCCTGGCACCTGGTGTGCCGACTAGGACATATAGAAGCTCTCAAATTCTTACTGAATGAATAAATGTTCAAAAAATATATAATGGTTTTCATACTGTATATGGCCAAAAACTATCCTTTTAAGAAACAATATTTAATCTGTATTTCATATGCATCATCTATTATAATCAAAATTCCATTATATAGATGTCAAGGGACAGTGAGTAATTCCTCACATATTATAAGAAGAACACATTTATGAGATTTAGCTACCATGTGTAAAAAATGTTCTTTTCATTCAATATTTGCACTGATTTTTCAACAAGGGAAAAAAGGTTCAATTTTGTTATGTGTTTTACAAATCTCTGGAGGAAAAAATATAAGAAAAATGTTAATGTTTTTTGCTCAGAAAATGTCTAAGTATTGTTTGAAATATCCTTTCAGAGAATTATTTCCATATGTGTACAGGGAATTCATTTTAGAGATAAAGTCTCTCTGTCCCTTTGGATGGATGAAAGTCACTCTCAGTAACATTGCTAGTGGTTAAGTGTACAATTTTAGAGAAGGATACAGACACTGTAATGAGTAATCTGCATGTAGTTTGCTATGTTCCAGCATTTACATTTTGGGCTCAAAGTTATTCAAAGGCTTGAGAATGGCTGGGGATTTGGAAAGAGCAGAAGGCATTCTGGGAATTACGACCACACGCAATAAAGAACATGAATAAATCAAAATGATGTCAATGACTCCTTAACATTCGGCAGCAACAGGGAACAAATTTGGGAACAAAAATAGGACAAATTAATGAAAAAAGCATCGCAGCAGATTCACATGAGGAATTTCAAATTTTAAAAAATCATCAGGAAAAGAGAGTGGGAAATAAAGCTAATAACATAATAATGTTGACAGAATTGTTTCCTGAAGATGAAAAGCCTTGGGAGAGTGAAAATATTACAAGAACAAATGTCCAAAAACACAGCAAGGTGAACCAGGAACAGACAGGACCCTGCAGCAATAAAATGAGACTCTCGAAGTGAGGGGTGGAAGGAGATTAACTGAAGCCAGCTGAATCACCTGTCCTATGATTAAAGAACAAAATAAATTGAAGTCTGAGGTTGCAGTGGGACCACAATAGAAAGAAGTAAAATCTAACTCAGAAGTGAAATCTTAAGTTACAGTGTTCAGTGGAAGCACTAAAGTATAATGATGATAAAACAACACATGTTTCTTAGTTAATCTCATTGTTCAGCATCATTTTCTTTTGCTAGAACTTCACTGAGCTCAGGGGCACTCAATTTTCCATTTTGCTCCAGCCTAAGGACTTCCATAAGCCTACTTTTTAAAGTAATTTATTTTTCCAGGAAATGCACAGATTTTCCTTTGTGTTTCAGTAATAAAATGAGTGACCATCTGGATAACTGCAGAGGTAGCCTAAGTGGTAAGTGACACAATCTTTTCAATTAAAAGGACTCTTAGAAGATTGACTCTAGTCTAAGCTGGTCCCTTCAGTTCACCAACCTGAGTGAGAGACCTGCTCATTGGCCTCCTCTTGTGTGACTTTCTTCAGCTTCCTCCAGTATATTAAATCACGGACAACTCATCTATCATCATTACCAATTCATGGCTGACACCATCTTACCCCCCTTCCCCTTTCTCCTTAGGATTACGTACAAATGCCTTTACTACCATTTGAATGGAGTTTCAGGGGGCAGGATGAATGAACAATGACAGAGTCTAGATGCTTAGGTCCCTTGTCTTACCAGCAGTGCCCACTGTCTCCAAAGCAGTGACAGGAAGAAACCGTGTCTGCATTCCAGGTATGATACAACTCTCTGGAACACTGGAGAACATTGCACAGAACTCACCTGTCTCCACCATCGTCTATATTCTCGTATCAACTGATCTAGTCTTTCACTTTTTTGCCCTTGCTTCATCAAGATACTGTTCATTTATGGGACTTGATTCATTCTTTGCTCAAACATTTATACCATGGATGCATTATCATCCTTGCACACCATCTGCTTAGACAGCACTGAGTACACAGATAATGCAGTGGACACTTACATAGAATTCAAGCCTGATGTCCATGGACATAGAAAGGCATTTCTTTAGACGAAAGGTGCCATTGTCCTTGGGGTTCTCCACACTCGAAAGCCGCTATCTGACAAACGACAGTATGAAGACCAAAGACCTGATATTTCACCTCTGAAAGCTGATGTGCTCTTCATAGAAAAAGTCATGGGGCTGACCTAGAAATCTACACCCAGAGCATCGAGCCAGTAACCAAAGACATTTTTAGATAACGCAAACCGCAAAATTTTACCTTCCATGCACCCTATTCAGAAAGCGACTGGAATGAATAAATAAGGCAACAAACCAAGGAGAGGAGTATACCACGTACAGAGGAGACAGAGACTCAGACACAGGTGAGGATTCCATGAAAGGAACTTCTAAGTGGCTGAAAGTTTCCAAGATAACAGCTGTAGAGTGGAAACCAGTCCAGACAGGTGCAGAGAGGGGGCTCCCATAGATGTTTCAAAAAAAAAATTAAAAATAAACATTTAAAGACCCTGAGGTATCTGAATGTATTAAAAGGAGTACTTAGTCCTGTCAGAGAATTTGGGAGATGACTTAGTTACACATGTCATGGAGACTAAGTAAACAAAAAAGTCAGTGATTATTAATCCCAGGGAAAACACAAAGCTGTTATAGACAGAAAAAGCATTCATAATGTGCTAGGTGGCTCAGCTGTACCTAATATTTACATGGTTATAATAATGTAAACCCTAAATATTGGTTTAACCCAAAATGGTAATATCATTACATGAAAAAAGTAGTAGCAGATAAGGAGGGAAGGCATTCAGAGTGCATAAAATTAACTTAAGTAGATATCTAACCTGCAAAAATGAAGAATTTCCGTGTAAACAGAGAATTTGAAAATATCGGTGTGAATAGGAGGAGAAAAAGCTTAAAAAGGAAAAAAAATACATAGAAAGCAAAGTCAGTAGATGAGTGTATTTCTAGAGAGGGTTTCATTCCAATCACACTAAGAAGCAGCTCTAACCAACCCTAGGTAGAGCAGCGCCCCCCACTTGTATGAATCACAGGGTGACCGGTGTTTACCCCACATCAGCCAGCATTGAGCCTAACCGCACCCCACAGGCTGTGGTAATGGACCACAGGATGTAGAAATCCCATCCACACAGCATTGTTTGGGAGTCTCCAATACTGAAGACTTTAGGGGGGAAAGATCGGTTGATTGGAACCCCGGTAAGCTGTTGCTCTAATTTCACGGTCCCCTCCATGACACCTATTTTCTGGGATCCAGCATTCTGAACACATCGCATTTATGCAATTCTCACCGCCCTCCTCTTCCATGTGATTCTTTTTCATATTTGTTAACATTTCAGAAAGAGATCAATGAGAATCCCACAAGGTGCAGACAAAAATATTGTGTCCATAAAATACCTGTTTGAATAGAAGAGCTAATGGTCCTCCAGTCTTACAGTCCCTCAGCCCAAAAGCTTCCGGTCCCCCTTGACACATCTTTTCCTCATCCTCTACATCCACTACGTGAGGAAGTCCATCAGCTACAGGTCCAAAACATGCTCAGTCAGCCACCTGCCACTTCTGCCATTTCCCTGGTCCAAAGCACCCCCACATGGCCCTGGATTGTCACAGGGCAGAGAAGCCCCTCTGGCTGTCTGGCATCCACCACCCACCCTTCATTCCCTGCACACATACACACTAATCCATCCCCTAGAGCAATCCAGGCACACATGCCAGACTGTCTCTCTCCCCTGCTGAGAACCCTCTGAGGACCCCTTCTCTGACATAAAAGCCATTGTTTTCATATGGCCCATGCTTGCTGTTCCTTCTCTGCTATCACCTCCTACTCTTCCCCTTGCTCCTTCCACTCCAGCCATGGTGCCTTATTTTGGTCCCTCCAGCATCCCTGCAGTTTCCTACCTCTACCTGGGATGCCCCTGCCCCGGAATGCACTTGGCTGTTTCCCCCATCTTCTCTAGTCTTTGCTGAGCCCCCTCCTTCTCCGTGAGGCTTGCCCTCCAACACAGTGAGGACTCCCAACTGCCCTCAGCAGTTGTCACTCTCCACAACACTTATCACTTTTTAGCATCCTACGTAGTTTACTTATTTGTTACAGTTTTTGGATTATCTTTCTCTCCCATTCCTTAAAGTTTAAGTTCCTAAATGGCAGACACTTAGTTGGCTGAATTCCCTGACAGATCTCAAATCCCTCCAACCATTACTAACATGCAGTAGAATCCTGAGAAATTCTTCTTGAACATACGGCTGCTTGGTCAAAGTCCACCAAACATAAAGGAATACATCTCAGTGAAATAGAACATTCTAAAATTAGCTTTCATGATAAGTGACTAATTATTTGCCTGTACACGCATAGACCATTTCACCTATACCAATGCATTTTCTTCCACCCCTGCCTCCTTAAATCACCGGAGAGTGTACTGGTCCACACTGTACAAGGTCAGAAGACAGAGGCCAAAGAGAAGGAAGGGCGTTCGTTACACAAAAGCTCACATGTGTGTTCAGCACAATGTGAGGATGAGAGCGTGTCCCCTTTACTTAGTGGCTGCATCCATGTGTGACATTACTGTCATCTTGACTTAACATGGCTTCTTACCCTCAGTCCCACCAAACAGTATCACCAAGTGCATAACGAAACTTCAAAAATTTAGTTAAATCTGCTGTTCCTACACTTGTTCTGGGGTGTGGTTGAATGACTGCTATTTACTGAATATGTATTACTTGGAATATTTTAGTATAAAACAGATCCCCAGGGGCGCCTGGGTGGCTCAGTCAATTAACATCTGCCTTCGGCTCGGGTCATGATCCCAGGGTCCTGGGATCCAGTTCCATATACGGCTCCCTGCTCAGCGGGAGTCTGCTTCTCCTGCTCCCTCTTCTCCCTCCCCCGCTCTGCTCTCTTTCTCTTTCTCTCTCTCAGCTAAATAAAATCTTTCAAAAAACAAACAAACAAATCCTCAAAACCAATCTCGAAGGCAGCTGTTGCTGCTATTTTCATGTTAGAGATGAGAAGCCAAACAAAGTTTGAACTCCGCAGCAAGACACACTGGGATTCGTTCTCCCGAGTCATCTGAGTGGGCACCATGGGTGGGCCCAGACTTCTCCAAGCCGAGGGGCACCTTCTGGGTGTTTTCCCTCAGAAGGGATCCATGTTCAGCCCTTCAAAGGTCAAAAATCCCCAAGTCAGACACCTTTGATCCAAACATGGCTACAGAATAACAATGTGCAATTCCCATAATCGGGTGGGCCTGTCCCCGTGCCCTGTACTTGCTGGAGCTCGATCCAAAGCCTCCTCACCCAAGCCTGGTTCGCCCACCATCTGTGGATTCCCTTACCATCAGCAATAACCTCCTTAACCTGGGGCCATACAAGAACCCCAAACAAACCTCGGCCACTAGAGCATCTTTGATGGTAGCTCTTCCTTCTTTTCTTCTTCTTCTTCTCCTTCTTCTTGTTCTTCTTCTTCTCATCTTCCCCCTCCTCCTCCTCCTCCTCCTCCTCCTCCTCCTCCTCCTCCTTCTTCTTCTTCCTTCTTCTTCTTCTTGCTGCCCTTCTCCTCCTCCTTCTTCTCCTTCTTCTTCTTCTTCTTCTTCTTCTTCTTCTTCTTCTTCTTCTTCTTCTTCTTCTTCTTCTTCTCATTTGGTTTCTAGAAAATCTGAATTATCTACCTTGGTGTACTTATCCCCAAGGTTAAAACTGTGGTTACACATGGAAACAACCAAGCCAGAAAACATGCCTTTCAGAGTGGTTTCCTCTAATGATATCTGCTAGTCCTGAATCCGTAGTCCAAGTGTAGCTCGTTCAAAATACATGGGGGTGTTACCACTCACTTCCAGCTGGCCAGGGTCCTCCCTGTAGGGACCAAATCTCAGCTGGCATTCATTAACTTTGATGGTTTGCCCATCACCCTGGAATGGATTCGCTGAGTCACAGAAACTTCCTAAAAGGAGCAGAATCCCATCCTACTTGCTATTAAGTATTCATCACAAAATGGAGTTTGAGCATTCTCGGGGAAACCGGGTACACTGCTAATAACCCCAGAACCTGTGCAATGCGGCTCGGGCTTCACCAAGCAAAGAGCCCACAGCCACTCAAGTCCCTTTGCTAATAGACCTAATATACACCAACCAGCTGTGTAATGGGCCCAAGCACCCCCTGGGGCACAGAAGAAAGTCATAAAATAGAGTCCATTATCCCGCACTGGAAATTTGACTTGATTTGGATTTGACACTTCATTTAGAGAAATGTCCTGGAGGCATATCTTTTCTAGAAGGTTGGGGTTGGAATGGGTGGCTGGCTGTTGCCACATTAATTCTGCAGAGCATTTTTAATCTTAAAGGAGTAAGACTTTTAAAATATTCCCTTCATGATGACTTCAGAAAATCAAATTGAGTTGTAACGTCTGGAAGTTATTACTGGAACGTTTTAAATTAAACCAAGCCAGCTTCACTCATTTCCAAGAGGGAGCACTAGGACAGTGCCAGTCCCAGCATTTCCAGGGTTGGATAAAAATCAGATCTTACCTGTAAAGACAAGGGTTCTAATCTCAGAGGTTATGATATGGAAGAAATAATACTCACCCAGCCTATCAAAGTGCACCCCCAGGACCACGAGCCTGGCACACTCGGGATCCTGTTATGTCTGCCTCCACATGAGAACAACCTGGTGTGAGATGCGAGGAGGTTTCCAGTGCAACTCAAAGTTGCAAGAGAAGAGGAAAAGATGGAGCGAGAACCCAGACAAGACTCCTTTCTCTAAGTCAGTAGTGTCTTTGTCTGTTTGGGGAGGGCTGTAGTATATTTACAACACGGTGCGTACAACTCACTCATGATTACCAAAGCCATAATGAAATATTAAGAAGTGAGCCTATTACCACTAGGAAAATTTAAGCCAATGGAAAGTAAACCCATTAAACCCATGTTCCTAAATCTAAATAACTATCACAAGAATAATTTTCATGTTTGCATATTTGGACCAATACTACACACCTAAAACCAAAATCATTTAAAATTTTTAATTACTTCTTTAAAACAGAAGAGGCCAGTGAACTGGGAAAACGTCAGAGGCCACGAGCCTAAATCCCAATCAGGAATGTATGGACACTAGGAAGGGAGCCCTGAGAATAAACGTCTGAGGAAACGTTCAGGAATGGGTCGTGATCTTGAGGTTATCATGACACTAGATTGGCCCTAACCTTGTCTTACTTAATATATTTATTACGCAAACAAAGACAACATAACGCTAGGAATAATAACGTTAACAAGAAGAAACATTCATCCAACACTGCGCCAGGCATGGTTCGTTGTCTCCCGTAATCCCCCGCCAGCCCCAGGGGACGGGTGCTACTGTTGTTTTGATGAGACAGAGGGAAGGGGAGGCAGGACACTAACAGGTCAGACTCACAGTGGGGTCAGGGGAAGAGCACGTGTAAGTAGCTCCAGCAGCCATAGCAAAATACAGAGTTGGCGGCTTAACTAACACACGTCTATTCTCTGAGAGTCCGGAGGTTGGAAGTCTGAGATCGAGGCGTCAGCAGCCCTGCTTTCTTCTGAGGCTTCTCTCCATGGCTCGCACATGGCCAGCTTCTCTGCGTCCTTACATGGCCTTTCCTGGGCATGCTCATTCCCGCCATCTCTCTGTGGGTGCCAATTTCCTCCTCTTACAAGGACACCAGTCAGATTGGATTAAGGCCTCATGTCAACTTAACCACCTCTTTAAAGGATACATGTCTGATACAGCCACACTCTGAGAAGTTAGACATTAAGGCTTCAGCATTTGAATTTGAGAGGGAGGGTCACAGTTCAGCCCATGACAGGTGGAGGCACGAGGAGAGACAATTTGGGACAAAATGGGACCGAAGAATCCTGACAATTTTGCAACCACTGCTATGAACAAGAAGATGAGATGTTCTCTGTGGCCCCAGGACCCTCCAGAAGGAGGCCCAAGGCAGAGATTTTGTCTCTGTGTAAAGTGGAATGTTCTGACCATTAGAGCTGCTGACTACTGAGGTTAGTGTTGCAATGTTTAGGGACGTGGGAGGTGGAGTTGGTGTTTTGGTGAAGCGGAGGATGATTAGACAATGTCTAGATTTTTACCCCTTTCTGTTAAGAAGCAAGAAATACATTAAAAGATGCATATTCCTCTGCCTTGGAAAAGATATATTGATTCCATAACTTGGTCCCTGTCAAAAAGAAAACCACGGGCCAAAATGAAATCACTTAGGCCAAGTCGCCACACCAGGACTTCATCCCTAGCCTAACTGCAGTTCCAAACTCCCCCAGAAATGCAGTCCTAACCACCCAGTGAGGAATGTTCTGATGGAAAGCAAGGAGGTAATCCGTCCCATGGACCCTCTCCCTACCCGCAAAGGAAGAGGAGGGAATCTGGGGATAAGATCCCTGCTCCTCCCCCAGAGGGAAGGTGACCCTGCCTGAAACAACCCTTTCTTTGGCTAGTAATTTCCCCGTTTCACGCTCCTTCCTATAAAAACCTTCCACGTGTATAACTTGAATTCATGCCCAGTTCATGAATTGGTTAATACAACCAGTCAGATCTTCACATTTACCCAACTGAATTTTTGTTATCGAACACCTTGGAAGCTTCTTTTCTGAGTGACGGGAACAAGGTCCTGGAACTCGTTGCATATTAGCCTTCATTCCTAAAACACTTCATAGAATTATTGAGACCATTTCAAGTGAGCATGCTTTGCAAAATAAGTTATTTTTTTTTTGGCCCCCAAACTAGTCCTAATCAACTGTGTGTATCATATAAGCAGAGGATTATAGCTTGACTCCAAGGTAAAAGTATAAGAATGATGACTATAAAACACTTTTGGGGAGGAATCACATGTGAGGAAGGTAATGTGTGCGACTCTTATCACTATTTAACGATACTCTGTGCTAGCGAGGACTGGGCTTGGGGCCAGCCCCATGGTTAAGATTTGCTATCGTTTCCACTGTTTTAAGAGTCTCTCCTTTTTGTGCTGGGTAAGATCCATGTGTCTGGCAGGTCAGATGAATGCACTAAATGATTTGGAAGAATAACACTGACAGCTAAATATTTATATGGAAAAATGTTCACATCCATTTTTCTTCCAATATCCATAAAACATTCTCTAAAATCAATACCACTGTCCACACAAGGCGGCGCTGTGCCAAGGGATACAGAGCCAGGTCGCTGCTGCCCTTGCAATAATCCATAGGTGACAGTGATTACTCGAAGGGGGTGGGTGGAGAAAATGGGAGGGAGAGGGCCTACACAAGGAGCCCTGATGGGGGAGGGGAAGCAGTAGATCCTGCCTGCTGGGATTCGGGGGAGTCCTGGGGAGGATACTCTGCCCTTTCTTCCATTTGGAGGGTCCCTGCATTGCAGAAATGCTTCTCCATTGGGTGGGGGGGCAACTTGGCCACACGTGGAGACACCTTGGATCTTCACAGCAGAGAGCTCCGTGGTGTTCCAGAACCTAGTGCATAGAGGACAGGTGTGCTGCTAAGCAAAGCACAGGACAGGCCCCCACAATGAAGAGTTCCCCAGCCCCAGATCGCAGTGGTCCACAGGTGAAGAAGCCCGCAGTGGAGGATTATACCCATGGACTTTCAGACCCTGCCTCCATCAGACAAGAGGTGAGTTTGGGAGCAGGAAGGAGCGTGTCACCTCTCACTCCCCCACCTGCTGGCCTCTGCTTTCCTGCAGGGAACACCCCCTCTGGGTCTGCACTCACCCCCAGTGAACTGAGCGGGGTCCGGCCCTGCCCGGTTCTGGGGTTCACACTGAAGACTCTCATAGGAAGATGCTATTTTGATCTCCATCTGACAGTTCTCCCCACAAATCCCCAGCCCCCTCACCATCTCTCTTAATTGGTTCCAGGTGTGGCAAGAGAACCAGGAGGTCTCCCTGGCTTCCTGAAAAAATCTCGGTATCTGTGACCCTCGAATCTAAAATGTATGGAGGGACCTTGATGTACTGAGTACTGGCTGTTATATGCGACAGATGAATCACTGAATTCTACCCCTGAAACTAATAATGCAGTGTATGTTAATGAAATTGAATTTAAATAAAGAATCTTAAAAATATAAAAATTAATTGATTGATTAATTAATTAATTAAAATGTATGGCAGTTCTCCGCTAAATTCTCCAAACGTCACTGTGTAATACAAGATGAGTAGATGAAGCCTGGCGAGTACTCAGATGTATACAGATGTGGGGTAATCAGGAGACCCACGTCAGTCAGCCTCAGAAATTCTGACGTACGGCAGGGTACCTGGGTGGCTCAGTGGGTTAAGCCTCTGCCTTCGGCTCAGGTCATGATCTCAGGGTCCTGGAATCGAGCCCCACATCGGGCTCTCTGCTCAGAAGGGAGCCTGTTTCCTCCTCTCTCTCTGACTGCCTCTCTGCTTACTTGTGATCTCTCTGTGTGTGTCAAATAAAGAAATAAAATCTTTAAAAAAAAAAAAAAAGAATTCCAAAGGAGGCCTGAAGACAAAATCGAGGATCTCAAATACAAAGAAACCAATCTTAAGGAGAGGCTCTTGGCTTTAATAGCCACTAACGAGCTGGTTCGACTACTCTAGAAACTTCTCTAGAAAAGTCTCCTCTGGAAACATCTCCAGCCATGTGCTGGAGCAGCAGAGCACGACTCAGACCAGATCTGTGGGCATTTCCTGCTATATTGCACTGCAATGTTACCATCTTCAATAGCATATGTGTTTTCTGCACCAGCTGATTCATTTCCATCTTATCTAAATAAACCCCAGAAGGAAACAATTAATTGGGGAAGGTCAGTTAACAGGATACTGTGGGTAAAAATTTGTATTTATAAAGGCCATGAAATAACACAGAAACTGGTTTGCACTTGGATTTCAATTGAAAAAAATAAGTTTATATGTAGAAAAAATGCTATAAGGGATATTCTAGAATTACGGGAACTAGTTTCCCTTATCCTGGTGTCTTGTCTTCACTAATGTATTTCTTGAATTTTGACTGTTCGTTATAAAGGCAACTTTCGATTTCACAGTAAGGCAGAGATTAGGCGTATTATAGGGTTATAGGATGCTTGTTAAAAACAGATAGCTTTATAAGGAAATACCATTTTATCCCCGTTACTGGAGTCATTTGCACCTAAAAGCTCAACAGTCTATCCAAGTGGTGGGTGATTCATATGTTGTGGATCGACTCCTAATTACAGGGCTACGGCAGTAAGCAGAGAGGAGGCAGGAACAATCCTGGCTCTATCCTGCCATGGCATTGCCCTGGTCTCCCCTTCTATGAACCGAAAAGCCAGGACTTATCAAGAAGAGAGAGCCTGGGGCAGCTGCTTTCCAGCTACCTCAACTGACCTTTATGGCCCTCACCAACTGCTTTCTGGAGTTTTCTTGGACCATTCTATTTGCAGGGCATGCTCTGCTTGATCCCTGTCTAGCTTAATAGCTGTGGGACTTGGGGCAGATTAATTTATCCAAGCCTCAATTTATTTATCATGAAAATGGGACTGATAGAAACTGGCTTATATTTATGTTAGGCACTTAGCATTATTTCTGGCCAATAAATATTTAATGAAGGGTAGTTACTACTATTGACATTAACACAATGGTGATGATAAAGAAAACTATGCTGCTAATAATATAGCCACCTGATTAAAAATTAGTACATTTCAATGGGCCCAGTGCTGTTGATGGATGTTGTTTACCAGCAAGAATCTGTTTCCAGCTGTTTCTTCCCCACCCCTTCACTGGAAGAGCAGGGGATCTTTCTACCCATCTGTTCCTATCTTTGGCCACCCAAACACACACACATACACACACACCCATGATTCCTCCTACAAGATCGGTTAGGAACACTCCAGAATTAGACTTGGCTCCCCCACATTCCAAACACATGGCTTCAGGCAACTTAAAGATCTTTGGGTGCCTCTCATTCCATGTCTTTGAGATCGAGCTCACTGCAGAGTTGACTTTGCGATCAGTAAGGTAGGCGCACATGGTCACTGACTGTTGTCCTTTGTCTTCATCAAGAAGATAACCATCAAGATGCTGTTTTTTTTTTATAACAGGGAGACAGGCTGTAGTTACTGGAAAGGTTTCACTTAATCACCTTGACAACAAAAAGGGAACAGAAATAAAAAGAATACAAGAAGCTTGCGATGACTAATTTTACATGTCAACTTGGCTGGGCCACAATACCCAGATATTTGGTTAAATATTATTCTTTAAGGCAGGTTTTTTGGGGGGTTTTGTTTGTTTGGATTAGGTTAATATTTAAATCAGTGGACTTTGAATCAAGCAAATTACCCTCCCTTATGTGAATGGGCCTCATCCAATCAGTTGAAAGACTTAATCACCCAAAAGACTGACTTGCCCTAAGAAAGAAGGAATTCTATCAGCAGATGACATTTAGACTTGAACTACAACTCTCCAGCCTGCCAGCCTACCCTGCAGATGTACTTAGCAAGGCTCCACAATCACATGCACCAATTCCTTAAAACAAACCCCTATACTGGGCATCACGTTACCTGATTTCAAGCTTTACTACAAAGCTGTGATCACCAAGACAGCATGGTACTGGCATAAAAACAGACACATAGACCAGTGGAACAGAGTAGAGAGCCCAGGTATGGACCTTCAACTCTATGGTCAAATAATCTTCGACAAAACAGGAAAAAATATACAGTGGAGAAAAGACAGTCTCTTCAATAAATGGTGCTGGGAAAACTGGACAGCTATATGTAGAAGAATGAAACTCGACCATTCTCTTACACCGTACACAAAGATAAACTCAAAATGGATAAAAGTCCTCAACGTGAGACAGGAATCCATCAGAATCCTAGAGGAGAACATAGGCAAGAACCTCTTCATTATCAGCCACATCAACTTCTTTCAAGATATGTCTCCAAAGGCAAAGGAAACAAAAGCCAAAATGAACTTTTGGGACTTCATCAAGATCAAAAGCTTCTGCACAGCAAAGGAAACAGTCAACAAAGCAAAGAGGCAACCCACAGAATGGGAGAAGATATTTGCAAATGACAGTACAGACAAAAGGGTGATATCCAAGATCTATAAAGAACTCCTCAAACTCAACACACACAAAACAGACAATCATATTAAAAAATGGGCAGAAGATATGAACAGACACTTCTCCAATGAACATATACAAATGGCTATCAGACACATGAAAAAATGCTCATCATCACTAGCCATCAGGGAGATTCAAATTAAAACCACATTGAGATACCACCTTACACCAGTTAGAATGGCCAAAATTAACAAGACAGAAAACAACATGTGTTGGAGGGGATGTGGAGAAAGGGGAACCCTCTTACACTGTTGGTGGGAATGCAAGTTGGTGCAGCCACTTTGGAAAACAATGTGGAGATTCCTTAAGAAATTAAAAATAGAGCTTCCCTATGACCCTGCAATTGCACTACTGGGTATTTACCCCAAAGATACAGATGGAGTGAAAAGAAGGGCCATCTGTACCCCAATGTTTATAGCAGCAATGGCCACGGTCGCCAAACTGTGGAAAGAACCAAGATGCCCTTCAACGGACGGATGGATAAGGAAGATGTGGTCCATATACACTATGGAGTATTATGCCTCCATCAGAAAGGATGAATCCCCAACTTTTGTAGCAACATGGACGGGACTGGAAGAGATTATGCTGAGTGAAATAAGTCAAGCAGAGAAAGTCAATTATCATATGGTTTCACTTATTTGTGGAGCATAACAAATAGCATGGAGGACAAGGGGAGATGGAGAGGAGAAGGGAGTTGAAGGAAATTGGAAGGGGAGGTGAACTATGGACTCTGAAAAACAGTCTGAGGTTTTTGAAGAGGCGGGGGTGGGAGGTTGGGGGAACCAGGTGGTGGGTATTGGAGAGGGCACAGATTGCATGGAGCACTGGGTGTGGTGCAAAAACATTGAATACTGTGACGCTGAAAAGAAATAAAAAATTTTAAAAAAACCCTATCTATACACACACACACACACACACACGTATCACATACACACACCCTCTTGGTCCAGTACAAACTCAAAACCAGTGTGGTTTACAAAGGAGAGGTAGGTTCTTGTCCAATCTTGGCATGTTTACTCTGGGCTCCCAGACTCACCCTTCTACACCTTGTCCCGGAGAACACTCCTCAAGGATTTGCGCCTTGAAGGCAACAACAGTGTCTAACACTCTTCAGATTCTCCAGAATTTTCTTGACAGTCCCTCACTCCTTAATCCAGTGGCTCTCAAACTAGAGGATGATCAGAATCCCCTGGAGGGCTTGGTAAGAGACTGCTGTGCCCCACCCGAGAGTATCTGATCCAGTCCATCAGGAGTAGGCCCTGAGCCCCCAAGTGATGCTGATACAGCTGTGAGGGGTCACACTTTCAGAACCAGAGCCCTAAATCCAGCTGGGGAGAAGCAATAGCACAGAGAAACACACCTGCTACTTAACTGAGGCCCAGGTATGACATCAGTTCAATTCAATTCAGTTCTGCAGGGGCTAGTCACGGGGATCTCCAAGCCCTGCCCACCAGGGGCAGCACCAACTCTATCAGTCGTGGCGGGGAGTGGGCCATCTCTGCCAGCATCTGGTCCTTCTTTTACAGAACTAGTGTTGTTGTTATGGATCCTTCTGGAAGGCTGTGTTCTCTTTTCCAGATCTTATGTCAATGGTGCTTGCATTGCACATGTAGGCTGAGGATTCCCTCTTGTCACCTTCCTTTATTGGAGTCACTGATAAAGGGAAAGAAGGAGTGCTCGAAATGTAGGCAGGTGCCAACAGGAGGACTGTCGTCTGTAGCAATGCCAGGAAGGGAAGGCTTGGTTTGGGGTCTGGCTGCTGAGGACCAGGACAGAGAGCCTGCCCCTGTGTGGAGAACGGTGACTGAAGGAAGTGTGTTCACGAGTAACTTCTCCCTCTCTTCCACAAAGTTAAGCTGAGGGTATCGGTTTACAGGACACCATAACAAAGCACCACAAACCGGGGTCTTAAGCAGCAGAGATTTGCTTTCTCGCGGTTCGAGGCCAGGTCTGACACCAAGCGGTCTGCCAGGTGCTGGCAGGTTTGGTGACTCCCAAGGCTTCTCTCCCTGGTGTGTAGGTGACATCTCCCCATGTCCTCACCTGGTCGTCACTCTGCATGTATCTGTGTCTCACATCAGATTAGGCCCAGCTTACTGGTGTAAACTACTTTAATCCGGTGTAGTTTACATCTCGGCGTAAACTACTTTAATCCGTCGTCTTTTGCATTAGTTGATTGGCACTGTGTGTTTCAAAAATGGATGATTTCAGTTTGGATAAAGTGGATGGGAAGAAGTTTTGGATCCATCTGGATGAAGTCAATGTCTTTAATAGAATGGCCTCTTTCAAGGCCTCTCTCCAAATTCAGTCACACTTTGAGGTGCTGGGGATTGGGACTTCCGTGTAAGAATTTGGGGGAGACACAACTCAGCCCATAACGCGGAGGATAAGATACAGCTTGTACTTCCCACAGTCACTGTTTCCCTTTCAATATGTGGATTCAAGTCTTTTCCAGCAAAGAAAATCTACATCTGACAGTCAGGTTAGTCTCACTCGCTTCCTTCGCCTCAGTTTACAGTTTTCAGACCTGGTTTTCAGTAGCCAGCCCACTGTCACAGGTGGAAACATTCATCAGGCAGATCATCTCTGAGGGAGATGTGCCCTCATCTTTTAAAGCAAGAGCCAGTCACCCTGGGGTGCCTGGGGGGCTCAGTCAGCTAAGCGTCTGACCAATCTTGGTTTCTGCTCAAGTCGTGATCTCAGGGTCATGAGATCAAGCCCCACATTCCGTGCTCAGCAGGGAGTCTGCTTGGGATTCTCTCTCCCTCCACCCCTCCCCCCACTCTTGGACACATTCTATCCCTCTAAAACAAATAAATAGGGGTGCCTGGGTGGCTCCGTGAATTGGGCCTCTGCCTTCAGCCCAGGTCATGATCTCAGGGTTCTGGGATCGAGCCCCTAATCGGGCTCTCTGCTCACCAGGGAGCCTGTTTCCCTTCTCTGCCCACTTGTGATCTCTCTTTCTCTCTGTCAAATAAATAAAATAAAATCCTTGAAAATAATAATAAAAAATAAAAATAAAATAAATAAATAAATCTTGGGTGTAGGGGGAGCAGAAACCACAGCAAACCATGACCAAGCCAACACTCACAAGCCTCATACTTGAGAACAGCAATAACCCACGTAGGTGAGCAGAGGTCATACTGCAGCCAACGACCCTTTAAAGCACCTGCTTTAAGCACCTAAAATAGCACACTGTAAATGTTGCTATCAAGGAAACTGAAAGCCCTTGTAGGGTAGAATGGTCCTTCCAGATTTGAGATGTGACATTCCAAACATTCACCGTCAGCTCTCAGCCATGCCTGCCTCTTGCAAAGCAGAAGGGAACTGTGGGGATGGTCTGAACCCTCAAGCTGTGTGTTTCTTCCCAGCCAGGGTAAGGGGTAGCCCAGAGAAGAAGATCAGGAAACTGCCCACAGCATTTTCTGTCCACAGATGCCCACCTCTCCAATATTTTCCCCCTACCCAAGAGTCATTACAAGCTCCTCTTTAAACTTTGAGATGTCCGCGGGGCATCAAGCCTCACTTACATCTCGGTGTAAACTACTTTAATCCGTCGTCTTTTGCATTAGTTGATTGGCACTGTGTGTTTCAAAAATGGATGATTTCAGTTTGGATAAAGTGGATGGGAAGAAGTTTTGGATCCATCTGGATGAAGTCAATGTCTTTGACCCAAGCAAGGCAGGCTGGGGACCACAGACTTCTGGGTGGTAGCGACACCATGGTAAGAGGAGGGCTTAGAAGGACAGGGAGGACAGCTGGCCAGGAACAACGCCCTTGAAATCTCAGCTGGAGGTTTTGGAAATAAGTGTTTGAGCCCTGAAAATTGTCTCCTGTGATGTACAAATTCCTAGTCCAAATATCTGAAGTGGAGAATGGTGCAAAGGTGGGCAAATCTCAGGCTGGTGTCACTTTACAAGTCTGCACTGATCAGCGTGCAGCCTCCCTGTTCAAGTTAATCCAAGCTATCTCAGTTAGGTAGGCACCTGGGGCCATGAAAGAGGACCAAGGCTATTCCCCTTGCACAGAAGTTAGCAGAGAAATTGGGCAGGAGCTCCAAGGACCCTGTTACACCTGTCACCTGAGGTCAGAGCAGGAATAGCAATCAGAAAGGGAGAAAGGTGAGTGCAAAATAGTGAGAGTGGCCTCCAGTTTCTCAGAAGATGTGACATTGGGACACACTAGAAGACCAAGCATGGCTTGAGCAAAATTATTCACCTCCTTGGCTTTTTAATTTGCCAGCTAAAAACAAAACAAAACCACAAAGATTAAAAATGTCTACCCTGAAAGGCTGTTGGGTAGAAGGAATGATATTACTCATTTTAAATTCTGGAGTAGGTGATTAACACATCTTACATCTGCATAAACACACACACACATACACACACACACACACACACACACACACACTTCTAAATTGACGTCCCCAACTATTTTGCTCCTGTGCATACCAAGGGGACCTACCTTCTCTACTAACTTCCAGAACACTGAGTCTCAAAGTGTAGTTCCCCAGACCAACTGTGTCAGCCTTACCTGTGGCTCTGTTGGAAATGCCTGCCTCAGCCCCCCACTGCAGACCTATGCAGTCAGCAAACCGCAGCCCAACAAGTCTCCTGGGTAGTTCTAATGCATACTGAAGTCTGAGAACTACAATGCTGGTTGCACAGTAGAATCACCTGGGATCCCTCGAAAAAGAGTCTTATACCATGGCCCACCCAGACCAAATAAATCAGAATCTCTGTGAATAGGATCAAGGTCCAGAACTTTCTTTTTTAAGATCTCCCTCAGGTGAGCCTAATGTGTGGCCCATGCTGAGAAACCATCACTCTGGGCTCCATGAATGAGCCCTGGTGGCTCTCACACTCAAAACCTGTTCATTCCTTTGCTTCCCTAAATACCAATGCCTGCTCTATGCCCAGCACTATAGCAGGTAGTAGGGATACAAGACAGACACGGACCATACACTTCTGGAGATTAGAGTCTGGTGGCCTAGAAAGCCCACCATTTACAACCACACAAGTTGTACACCGTACAGCTCTGGTGGGAACCCTTCACATCTTTATATACAACCTGTAAAGCCACACACAATATCCAAGGTCATCTTGGCACCATAACATATACATGACATAAATTACAAGCAGATTTAGACTCAACTCCTGGCCAGGTCTTCAAAGGGAGTCCCAGCAGGACCAAGGCCAATGGATTGATTTCCCTCTGCTATGTATAACTGTTATATTTATTAATGGAGGAGGGACATTGTATGAAATAGGAGTTTGCTGAGCATGATGGTTTTATTTTGTAGTAAACCAGCACAGATATAAAGTGTTTTTATTTGAATTAACTTTATTCTCATTGTGGTAGACTGAATAATGGCCCCCAAAGGCCTTAATCCCTGGAGCCAGTGAAATTTTTCTTACAGGGTGACAAGTCTTCATAGATGTGATTAAGTTAAAGGTTGAGATTAGGAAAATGATGGGGTGGCCATAGATGTCATCACAACTATCCTTGTAAAAGAGAGACAGAGGTATATTTGATATAGAAGAACAAAACAATGTGACCACTGAAACAAGATGTTACACTGCTCACTTGAAAGATGGAGGAGGGAGCTAGGAGCCAAAGAACACACCCTAGCACATGTGATAAGACAATGGATTCTCTGGAGGGAACATGGTGCCCCCAATGCACTGATTTTGGCCTAGTGATTCTGATTTCAAACCTCTGACCTCCAGACTACAAGAGAAGAAATGTATGATCTTTTAAGTCATCCAATTTATAGTTATTTGATACAGCAGCAATATAAAACTGATATATTTATATGTACCCAAATAAAGAAAATCCAGAAGAATAGAACAGAGTTTGGAAAAAAGTTCAGAGGAGCTGAAATTTAATGTATCCCCCTTAGTGGGCCAGGCTCCGTGCTGGTTATTTTATGTGGATTAGGTCTCAAACTCACAAAAAACACACAAGAAAGGTGGTATCATCACCATCACCACTACCATCATCACCATCACCATCATCACCATCATCACTATCATCATCACAACACCATCACCATCACCATCATCACCACAATCATCAACATCTTATCTTCACCATCACCACCATCATCACCAACTTCATCACCACCATCTTCATCTTCATCACCATCATCATCATTAATATTTATCAATATTTTTATTTCATATTTTTGCATTGAGTTATAAAACTCTACTCCAATTGCAACACACCAGGTTACCAATTAATGGTCTTTATGGCCTGAAAGCAAAGCGAAGCACTCACATTTGAAGAGCAACAGAGCAGATGTTCTGGTAGCAACCTGAGAAGAGCAGCCCACAGAAGAATGTGATGGGTGGCCCCACAGACACTATTCATACAGAAATTAACATGGTAAATGCTATTAATGACTCCCCATTCAGCACCATCTTGCCCAGAAGAAATTGTCTCTGCATCATCAACTCCTGGCAGCACCCTGCTCTAAGTTGCCATTTCTCAAAACAACGTCCTTTTATCCCACTTGGGACCTGTCACCTGGAACAAATAAAGTCTTTACAAGTCCTGGAAAATGAGAGAATTTTCTCCGTAAACTGTATCTTTCTGTACTTGTTCCCAACCCTGACATATAATACAAGAGGTTAACCTACTAGAGAGGTTGAATTTCACATCTCCCCAAAAAGAAATGAGGATTTTCTCATATCAGAAGGGAAAAATGTAACTTACATAAAGAAGTAAAATCTGAGATAAAGAAAAATTATTTTTTTAAATAAGTAAGGCTTCAGGAATTTTATTTCAGAATTTACACTTTCATAAATAAGAGTTCTTCATGACACAGAGAGGTAACCCAGATACAATGTTTCTGTGTGGTCAAAGTTCTCAAGATCTCTCACAAGTCCTGGATCTAAGGAACTCTCCCTCTCACCCCTCAAAATCTGTAGTTGTCCCTGTGATATAAAGAGGTCAAAGTTCCCTAAGTGGATTAATACATTAAAAATAAGTCCAATAAAAATAGCAATAGGTATGACACCTTACACTTATTTAGTAATTCTCATGTACCAGGCATATTCTAAGCTTTCACCAATAGTAACTCTTTACTCTTCCCATTATAAGGAACTACTTCTATCATCTCTGTTTTACAGATGTGGGAACTAAGGCACAGAGCTAATAAGAGGTATAATTCTACACTAAGGATATTGGCCCCAGAGTCTTATTACACAATGTTTTAATATCTCAACAAAGTTTTAAAAGCACTTTCAGAGAAACGTGGATATCTTATTTCACAATTTACACAAAAGCCTAAAGAGCCAAGAGGGGCAGGACTCAACCTATCAGAAACACAGACTAATTATTAAGCCATAGTCACAGAGTCAGAGGGGTGCTGAAGTAGGACCACACCAGTAGGCCTCTTGAACAAACAGGAGACACCAGAAAAGTGTCTCATATGTGGATACCAACATGCACGAGGGAGGTTTGGCAAACTGAAGGAGGAGATGCCCACTGAATGATGCTGGGATGATGTGTTATCGCAATGGGGACAAAAGAGATGGAATCTCAGTCTCTCACCAGACTAAAATCCAACCCAGATGAATTAAGGACTTAATGAAATGAAAGCCAATACAAACCATTCTAGGAAAAAAATAAGAAAAAGTACAGCAGGAAGCCATTTTTTAAGGCACAAAACACTCATCAAAAATTGTGAAATGACTCTGAGATCACCTATTCCTCAGGGAAAGAACCAAAAAGGTAAAATATAAGCCACAAATGGGAAAATACTTAAAACACTTATAAACATATAACCAATAAGGGACTAGCATAAACAATATATAATCAACTAAAAAAAAAAGAGAGAGAGAGAGAGAGAGAGAGAGAAGAGAGAAGGAGAAGCAAGTAAACTACCCAGTAATAATACAAATGGTCTGAAGGCATCAGCAGGCATCTCATAGAACTGGCAACATGTATGGTCCACACACGTGAAAAGATGTTCAACCTCATTAATTAAAAGGGAAGTGTAGATTCCACATGGAATGGAAAAAAAAATTGGAAATCTGACAATGCCAAGTGCTGGCCAGGATCTTGAGTAATAGGAAATGGAAATAAGTTTCTGTAATATATATTTGTACAAAACCCAAATCGGTTTTCTACACAACAGCCTCTCAACAACAGAATGTATTGTTTACTGATTATCTACCCTTATTTATCTGACTATCTATCTATCCATTTATCTATCCAGCTATCTACCTATCAAACATCCACTTACCTAGGGATACTATAGATCAATTTTTCCTTTTCTTTTTTAAATCATCAAATTTCCTCTCTCTACTAGATCATTCCAAATTGCATATATACACACGAAGTGTTGTTATTCCTCGTCTCGCTCCTATCTTGGCTTTACTTTCCCCTCCAGCCTCTTTGTCTCCCACTCTGAGCAGGTTTTGTCCCCACATCTCCACTGACACTGTCCCAGAAATCACCAGGGATTGCCCGTCCCCCTGGCAGGGATCCTGGGCACTACTATGGATGCCTGGTTCATGTTCCTTTCCTGACTCTGAACTTGAGTGTCCAGGCACTCTGCCCTGGGACCTTTCTCTCCCATCTGTACACCTGCTCCCCTGATGCTCACACATGCTTAGGGTTTCTGTAGTGTCTCTAGATTGGTGTCTCCTACATTTTCAGATTCTAGCCCAGACCTCTCCTGTGAAGCCCCCTCCATGCTGCCCCACCTCCAAAGACATGGGAAATTCACATCACAAGCTCGTCTCTGCCATTCTACTGCTCAGCCTGCAGCAGTCAGCAGTGGGATTAGAATTAAAAAGCAATTTCTTTCTCTGTCAGCCCAAATCCCACCATCAGAACAAGCCAACACACAACCCCTATATGCATACCCCAACAAGGTGACCCCCTCTCATGGGGTCGTGCCATCTCTCATTAGCGATGAGGGCCTCCTCCCTGAGGGCTGGCTGCATGTCATCCCGTGTCTCTTCTCAACACAGACATGGTGTCAAAACGCCAGCCCACAATGTGACACCATATCGCGGCTCACACCCCTCTGGTGGCGTCCATGTCCTGCTTCCTCTCCGTCCTCACCTCCTCCCTCTAGACCCCCCAGCTTACCCTGCTCCCCTTTATAGCACCAGAAACTCCAGACCCAAGGCTGCTGAAGGGCTGTTTGCTCTACCTGCAGTGTTCTCCCCAACATCTCCAAACTCTCTCTCTTGCCCCAACGTAAGGTATTCACTCAGAAGTCTCCCTTTTAGACTCCCTACCTGGGCCTCCATATATCCCCTAAAATGACCCTTCTTCACGGTTTCAACTCTCTCCTTATACCAGTTATGTGCCACGTAGTCTACTGACCTTGTGTCCTGCCCCACCCCATCCCCTTAGGATGAAGCTATGTCAGGACATGGCGTTTGCCTATGGTGTTTGCTCTATTTCCCCCCCACCTAGAATCCATGTGCAGCACGTGTTAATTGCCCAGAAAATTATCTGTTACATGGATGGTCAAATGACACACATTATTTCAGAGCAAGAATGCAGAGGAGAACAAACCCCGCCCCAGAAGGATACCTCCTCTTTCACTGCAATGGCATCAAGGTCACACACATCAGGGCAAGACGTCACTTGGGGCTGTGAGCACACATGATACCATGAGAGAGAAAAGAAGGGGATCACTGACACCGAATTCAGGAGGGCATCCCTTCTTGGGAAGGGAAGTGATCAAAGAGCGGCACACGGGGGCTTTTCCAGGACACTCCTGTTTCTTTTGTTTGTTTGTTTGTTTTTTGCTCAATAACTTTTTATTACCTATCCACTCCTGTTTCTTGGTTCTATGCAAGCTTCCATTCTGTTAGGGTTACAAAATTTTACGTTGCATTTTAAAGAGACAAGAAAAGTCATTTAGAGTGCATCCAACCACATCACTTCTTGGGAATCTGATATTTGTAATACAACTGGCCCCACCACTGATCTGCTCTGTCGTTTATGGGGCTACAATGCAAACTCACTGTGCAATCAAACCAGGCTCCTTGTCTTTAGTTCCGTAGTCCAGCTAGATGACAAATCTCACCCCAGATGACTGACCTCCAAGAAGAATCACAATAAGAAAGTGAAGGCTGTCTCTTGTTTTGAATCCCCTGACAATACTTTGTATATGTCGGTAGTGAAAAAAAAATCTAGTGATTAAATATACAAACCATAGCTATGACTTAGTAGCATGAAGGTTACGAGAATGAGTTTCCAAAGCCTTTGTCAAGAGTGTGTCCTTCCTTTCTGCTGCATCCTCCACATTGTCTCAAAAGCCAGCTCATCTTCCTCCTACCTGAGGCATATGGGCCTCTCTCCCACATGTGCAGCCAAAAACTGATCTACGAGGCAGAGACTCCCTCAAAATCTTCCTTAGGAAAATGACCTGTGGCTCCACTGATATCTGATAATTTGTCATGAAGACCAAGAAGATTAGAGGCGAGTGTGAGCAAACATGCATTTATTTTTAAAATGTTGTTTTGGTACTGGATAAGAACTCAGATGTTCAATGAAAGCCCTCTTAATAAAGCTCAAAGAAATAAACAAATGATAGGTTGATGATAGCTGATTTATAGCTAGATACATAACTGGTAGAAAAATGATAGATGAAAGATGATAGATAGATAGATAGATATACATAGATGGATGGATGATAGATGGATGAATGTATGTATGGATGGATGGAGGGATGGAAGGATAGATAGGTGGATGGATAGGTGGATGGATGGATGGATGGATGGATGATGGATGGATGAATGGGTGGATGGATGGATGATGAAAAAAGACAAATAAATGGATGGATGATAGATGGATAGATGGGTGTATGGACGGTGATAGATGATAGATAGACAGATAAACAGAATAAAGGGAGTCTGTTTTGTCACCAGTATATCCCCAGGAAATACTAAATAATAAACACTCAAAAATATCTGTCAAATGAATGGATGAAGTAATGGATGTCAAACAACATGATAAAATATGGTCCAAAATCTCCAACACCTTGTTAACCTACACACGAATCTATACAAGTGGCTCTTCAGCCTCCACTGTGTGGCAAAGCTCAGGTGAATATGCATTTTGCTTCTGTCTCCTGTATGACAGGACTATGCTCTTTTGGAAGCCAGCCTGTCTGTGCTCCTGTTCTATGGCAGATACTCGAGGAACAAGCTCTTTTACTTAATCAATATATGTTTTAGGAAAGTATCTACAAAGATCCATCCAGTTTAGTGTATCAGGAGGTTTCCTTTGGTCTGTTGGATCCCAGAAAATGACAAAGCTCCATGGAAAACCTGGTTGTACCTGATGAGTCCAATGTGGCAAGGCTAAGACCTTTATTTCTGGACTACAAAGACTATGGGTTGGTCAAAACCTTCCATAGCTCAGCAACAACAGTCCTTTGTCCTCCAGAACTGTGTTCTCCAATATGGCAGCCCCTGGCCACATATGACTATTGAATTCAAATTCGCCAAAATTAAACAAAATTAGTAATTCCACTCCTCACTCATTCTATCCACATTTCAAGTTCTCCACAGTCAAATCTTCCCAGTGACTGCCAGCCACTAAATGGCTTAATGTTCTAGAACATTGCTAACACCACGGGAAGTTGCATTGGAAAACACTGGTCTAGCATGTGATTTGATGTTAACAGTATCACCTTCACCAGGGATCACTCAGAATAAGCCATCTAGAAAACCTTAAAACTACAGAAAGGGCTAAAATGATTTAATAAGGATTAAAGAATAGAGACACAAATTATAGTTTAAGAAGCAAAAATATAAATGAAGTAACATTTGATGGAAAAGGGGATGAGTAAATCCTCTACTTAAAAATGAAACAACACAATTTTACAAAGGATAAACAGATAAAACTGACACTCTTTGGACCTATAATGTACTGAGTTTAAAGTAAATGCATTGGTCAAGAAATAGACTAATCCATTTACAAACTAATTGGATTGTTAGGTGCACATTACTATCAGAGTAGCCTGAGGTAGCACTTCCAACTAATGGTAGTAATTGTTTTTAAATAACCTTAAGTTGAGTGCAGTCATCTCAAATGTCCCATTTAACTCCCTTTCCTATTGTAGAAATTATGCTATAGATCAACCTAATGGGGGACACATACCTAATATGCATACAAAGGACAAGTAGAAGAGTCAAGAAATGAAAAGAGATAAAAATGAAGCATTGTAGAATGAATTAAGACAAACAAAAATCTGAACTGCACTTGGAGCAGAGCCCTAGTCACCACTTTATGGTTCGTGGCTCTGCAGTTTGCTAACTTTATAACCTTGAGCTTGCTGTTCCATCTCTCCATACTTCAAATACCCAACTGCAAATCAAAGGGAATTGTGTGAGTGTTTGACATTTCTTTCTGTTGCTATGGGCATAGAATCCATGAACATGGCAGGGACAAGAATGGAAAGAAAAAGTGGCCCAGACTTTCTGGCCATCAGGCCAGCTCCATGCTACCATGCTCAGCTCAACTGGAGAGAACAACATGCTCCCAATCACTTCACTCTTTGGACTCATGTCCCACCCTTCTGCTGCCCCACCACTATCCTGTCCTCCTGATGTCATCACCAGCCCCTGAGTGCACAGGACCTTCCACCAGAACCACCACAACAGTCTCCTCTTTGTTGCCTCTCTCCGGCCCATCCTCTACTGTACTAACAGGTACAGCAGCAAAAGCGTCCCATCTAACACGTTACAGTGTTTTACCCCCAGATTCCCTCAGAAGACCCTGAGACAGGGTGAAAGTGAAAGCAGTCTATTTGGGAGGTGTTCTCAGGAGTCATAGGCACTGAATGGGCCAAAGGATTCAGAAGGTGGAAGATGGCCAGGGAAGGGTGAGTTTTCAGACAAGACACTCAGAGCACCTGTAACCTCACCTTCAGGACACTGTAAGACCCAGAGTAGAATCACGCCACAATTAGCCTGCCTGAGAGGCTCAGGCATGTGTCATTAACTCCTATAGTCACTGGTTGAAGGCTTCTCCTAGGAGTCAATCCCCAAGAATTCTTGCAGGAGCCATGAGGCAAAGTGTGGCCAGATATCTGACTATCTGCCAGGAAATGCTAATGTCTGAGAGGGTCTGGGCAGGCACCAACAGCATCTGCTACAAAACCATGCATTTTCATTTACTAATTGCCTCATGGCTCCTTCATCCACCAAGGAGATGGTGGCCACTGGATCAGAGAGGACAGATATGCCTAGATTCAACTCTGAGCTCCTGGTTTTGTTTCTTGAGTCTGAAATAAGAGATTGAAACCCAGGCTGTATGGGGCAATTGAAAGAAAAAAGAATTTTTTAAATCCTAAAATCTTCATCCTATAGCAAGGACAAGTAGAGCTTGGAGGTCCAGTGATAGAGTCCAGCTATAAGCCACGGTGGGGAGAAGACCAAAGATATGACCTTAGGATGGAGATCCGGCATCCTGAAGAGAGGTGAGAATGGCAGTATGCAGGATGGGGAGAGATGTGGGGATAAACTGAAGTTCTTGAGAGAGAACTGGGTGGTTTGAGACAACAGACACTCTGTGTAGGTGGAGGGGGACACCAAAAGGAAAGGGAAGACCCCCATCCCCTGAGAGGCCAAAGCAAGGTGGAAATGGTGAAAGGAAGGACACAGCAGAGGAGGGTTATGGTAGCACCGTAGTTTGCCATGACCTGGGTGTGGTGTATAGGGGATCACCCAAACACACACACACACACACACACACACACACATGCACCATACACACATTAGCTGACATGCAAGTTTAAGAGCAAAACGGGATAGTAATTAAAACAAATAGCATCTGTGTAACAGTTGCAATATGCTAGACACTGATAAACACTTTCCGAATTTTAACTCATTTGATCCTTACAACCTGCATTCCTAGGAAGGAAGTATTACCATTCCCATTTTGCAGATAAGGAAACTGAGGCACAGAAAAACTGGTCACTTGTGAACTGTGTAAACCTGGCTATTCATACACCTGTGCCCCTGGGGCTAGTAATACATTATATGTTAATAATTTTTTTTTTAATTTTAAAAAAAGTTGGTCAAAG
The DNA here is from genome assembly GCF_010015895.1 of Lontra canadensis. NCBI lineage: Eukaryota > Metazoa > Chordata > Mammalia > Carnivora > Mustelidae > Lontra > Lontra canadensis. Next base: position 4,644,712 of record NW_022631023.1, on the reverse strand, counting down.
TTCCTACTGTTTGTGTGTCCTGGAACTAAAATTACAACCTGGGCGATGTAGCCCATAAGCCTGTGCAACTAATTTCTAGAATATTCCATAGCTTTGTAAGAACAGTTAACAAACCGATACATACACTGTTTTTACTCCTCTACAAAGGCACAAGATCATGTCACTCAACATCTGTGATAGATTACTTGTGAAAAATAGCTGTGGTGAGTTCAGCCGTTCCTCTGTGCAAACAAATACTATGGTCTTGACCGAGAAGAGTCTCGAGGCAAACAGCTCATTCAGGCCCTGAGCAAAGCACTGGCATCTAAAAGGAGCATTAAACGACTGGAGACACACCCTGGCAGCTCAAAGTCAAAAACACAAAACCTAGAAAGCTTTAGAACCTGCTCCCTCTTCTAGGTCTAAGTGAAAAGGCTAATTTGAAAATGACAGGACAGGAAGCATCCCCAAACTCTCGCAGAAATATTTAAGACGTTCATACTTTCAAGCTAACTACCAGGCAGCTCTAAGGTCCCATCAAGGTGAAAGCCACCATTGTCACCAGAGGCATGCAAAGCTCACCCAGTGAAACCACAGGAGAGCTGATCCGAGAGGCTGGCTCAGCCCCAGCGACGGATGGGGAACTGGAGCACCCAGGGAGACTTTCCAAATGTGACTTTCCTATCCGTGTGACAGAGTATATTCACAATCCCTTTATTTAAACCCAGTGGGTCGAGAATGACCTGCGACGGTCTCTTCCCTTTGCCATCTCGTGGCCGGTCTCATGGGATTCGTCCAGTCCCCCCCATGGGCCTGGCACTGGTTTGTGCGAAAGACTCAGTAGACCCAGCATTGTGGGCAGAACTGGGTCCCCCAGAAAGGTTTGTTCAAGCCCTGATCTCAGTACCTGTGAATGTGTCCTTATACAGAATTAGGGTCTTTGTGGATGTACTCCAAGATCCAGAAATGTGGGGACAGGGATGCTAGGAAGACACCATGTGTGACAGAGGCACACACTAGACTGAGGTGGCCACAAGCCATGGGCCACCATCAACCACAGAAGCTGGGACACGTGGAACAGATTCTCCTTCGATTCTCCAGAAGGAACACATCCTCCCAACACCTCAATTCCAATTTTCAGCCATCAGAACTATGAGACCATCAGTTTCTTTTGTGTTAAGCCACTCTGTGGTACTCTGTCACAGCCCTGGGAGATAGGTAAATATATCTTCTGGGCAAGAAAGAAAGAAAAACACAAAGTAAGGAATCAAAACAGAAACACAGAAAGCAGGAAATACAGTAACTTCTGGTATAAAACAGATGAATTATATTGGTCACACCTATTCTTCTTCGGAGCCAAATCTGCGCTTTTATGAGCTGCTTGTTTGGATGACTGGGAGCACCAGCTTGGTGACCTTTGGAGAGCAAGGTGCTAAGCTAGCTCCTGAAAGAGGCTTTGCCCCAAGACTGTACATCACAAGTTGTCTCATCTTCCTTCTCTCTGAGACATACCTGGCAGAAATTCAGGAGAAACGGGCTTCTTCACAGGGCCTGACTGGGACACTCTCCCACCCAGCCAGTGATGTTAAGGAAAACTTTGGATCTGTAACTCTCCCTCTGCCTTGCATCCAAACACTTACCCTAGGGAACAAACTACCCCAAACAAAGAACTGGGATATCCATTTGGGACATTCCTCAGTGGAGCAGGGTCCAGGCTGCACAGTGCTTTCACAGCAGTGTTGGGAATGGGTGGGGATGGAGCCGTGTGGGAGAGAGAAGGGGGCAGAGAAAGGAACGGAGAGGGATGGGTAGAGGAAAATATGGCTCCCCCCTAGCTCAGGGCAGTAGCCTGTCCCACTTTCTCCACTGTGAGTCTTCTTGGAAGGGACCAAAACCAATAGCCTAGGTGGACCCCAGGCTCAGTTCCATGCTCCTCAGGCTTGCAAATTCCCCCATGCCTTCATCCCATCCTGTATGTCCCACCCCAGCCCCACCGCTGCCTAAAACCCCATTAATCATGTATCCCTACTGCCTCTAATTCCTCCAAAATCATGGACACCTGGTAACGAACTCCATTCTGGTATCCTCTTTACCCTTTGGAGTATCTATGGGTTAGATTAGACTTTTCTTTTTTTCTTTCTTTATTTATTTCTTTTCTTTTTTTTTTTTTTAAATCTGAGTAAAACCACCAGTTGAATAACCCTTAGAGTCCTTTAGGTTGTGTGTCTCGTCTCTGTCCTGCCAGTTTCTAGCAAATGTCCATGTTCTTGAGGGCAGCCCATTGGTGGCACTGTCTCATCCTCTTCCTCCCGTAATTAAGAGACACCAGGGGACACAGGTCCTTCTTTATTCTTTTTAAGATTTTATTTATTTATTTAAGAAGAGAGCACACATAAGCAGGGGGGAGAGGCCGCGGGAGAGGGACAAGCAGACTCTCCACTGAGCAGGGAGCCTGATGCGGGCCTCAATCCCAGGACCCCAAGATCATGACCTGAGAACCAAAGGCAGATGCTCAACCCACTGAGCCACCCAGGTGCTCCAACCCAGACCCTTCCATGCTGCCTTCAGCACAACCCCAGTCCTATTCGCAGATGGCTGGTTTGGTTGGTGGGGCTGGTGGACCCTAGGCCACTCGTTAAATGAGGGTGAGAACCAGCTAACCCTGCCTCTACTACTCGAGGCCCAAACTAGCCCACTTCCTCCTCCCTGGCCTCTCTGTGAGCCTGCTGCCTGGCTGAGGCCAGTCTGCAGCCCAGGGTGGCACCTCTGCCTTCAGCACCGCCCCTCCCCCTGCACCCTCCATCTCAGCACTACCACCCCAGGCCTGCATGCACCTCTAGAACCATGCAGAAAAGCAGGCACCAGGTTCTGTAATTTCACATCCATCCACTCATCGGTCCTTGCCTCCATCCTGCTCCAAACGTTATAGCATCACTCCCATTTCTCAGATAGGAAACCTGAGGCTGAAAGGGGGGCTGAGCTTGCACAAAACCTGCAGATCACTTAGAGCAAAATCTGGATTTGCTTCCCACCACCCTTAACCCCAGAGACAATGCTCTTTTCACCAGAAGTCCCAGCAGCAGAACCTCCAAGAAGTGAGAAAAGGTCACTTCCAGATGCTCAGTGTCACCAGCAACGTGGCTGCCACGGAGGTGGAGGCAGCTTGTTTCCCTGTGAGTCCGCTCCATCCCCATGCACTGATGCCCGGCCTGGCTGTCCTCTGTGCCTGGGGAGCTGGGTGCGACTCTCCCCGGGGTCTCTGGGAACCATGCGTCCTAGCCCTCCCTAATCTCCAGCTGCCTGCCTGAGCCCAAATTGCCCTTCCATCCATCCCTACCTCCTCCCAGCCTGTCTTTTCTTGCTTCCTAAGACTGAATGTAAAACATGGGTGTGGCCCCTCCCTCCACCTTCTCTCTAACTTTCTCTCTTTACCTCTATCCCTCTCTCCCTTCTGCTTTCCTGTCAGGACCCAGATGATCTCCCCATCTCAACATCCTTAACTTAACTGCATCTGCAAAGTCCTCCTCGCACTGTAAGTTGGTACTCCCCGGCTCCAGGATTGGGACGCTGTGTGGCCATCACTCAGCCTACAACAGGACCCACATGTGCCAGGCCCCCAGGCCGCAGGCCCCAGGGAGAGCTGTGCAGACTCACAGGGTAGGAGCCAGAGCTTCTAACATTTTATATCCTGAAGGGCCTTCCTTGTCCTTGATGACCACTTGATGTGCATTCTTAGACAATTGAATGCACAGTGTAGTGGCCCTTCAAAATTCATATATTGAAACCCTAACCCCCGTGAATTCAGAATGTGACCTTATTTGGAGAAAGGATCTTCACATAAATAATCAAGGTCAAATGAGATCTTTGGGGTATGCTGTCATCCCAGAAGACTGGTGCCCTTATAAAAAGGGGACATTTGGACCCGGACATGTACACAGGGAGAAGGCCATGTGAACATGAAGATGGCCACCAACAAGTCAAGGGGAACGGCCTGGACCACAGCCTTCCCTCTGGGCACAGAGAGAACCAACACTGTGAACGTCTGTTCTTGAAGACACCCAGCCCATGGGGCTTTTCTGCAACAGTCCCAGTGAACTAATGCCCAATGGGAAAGCTCCTAATTAAAGAGTGTCCTGGGACACTGCACATGGGATTTTTTTGAGGACTTTATTTATTTATTTATCTGAGAGCGAGAGTTCACAAGGGGGGAGGGGTGGGCAGAGGGAAAGGGACAAGCAGACTCGGTATTGAGCACTGAACCCGCGTCGGGGCTCCATCTCACAACTCTGAGATCATGACCTGAGCTGAAATCACAACTCGGATGCTCCACCAAATGAACCACCCAGGTGCCCCACAAATAAGATTTAAATAAAATAAACTTGTCCGAAAGTTCTATGCCACCACAATTATTTCACTCCTTGGAGAGGCAGAGGAGGTAGGTGGCATGGGAGTACTCAGGGCACCATTTCCTACCCAACGTTCTTGCCATCTCTCAGTGCACGGAGACTCAAGCAAAGGTCGGACCCTCCTGCAGCAAGGTGGTCTGGGGCCAGCAAAGGCAGTCACCCTCAGGACCCCCGGCTCCCTCTTGAACAGAGCACAGCCAGCTGGAAAACTCTGAAGGGACAGTCAGGTCCCTCCCTTGTCCCTGGTCTGCCCTCCTGCTGCTGGGACCCCCAGTCTCCACCATGTCCCACCTGGCATCCTTATTACTTACTTTCCAGGGTGTCCATGGTCACGAGTGATCTCTCCAATTAAGAACAACTGCAAAATTGTCCCCTGAGAACGAAATCAGAGGCACCAGATAGGTGCTGGGAGGAGGACTTGGGGGTATCAAGACATGGCAGGTAGGATACAGCCACTTCATAAGACCATCCCTGACACCTTGTGACACCTTTTCTCCGGAGGTGGGGGCACTTAATCCAGGACCATTTTGCTAGATGTGTCTAACAAAGAGTCTCTGGAAGCCACCTGTGAGCTGGGTGTTTATGTGCTTTGATGTCCATACCCAGAGCTGACCACCCCCACTGCCCTGCCAGCGTATTTTATTAAAGGCAGCCAAAGGTCTTAATTTCTCACTCTGCACTTTCTTCTCCAGATGCCCCTCATTTCTCATCTTACACACCACTGGCCAATTGTGGGGAAAATAATTAGCTTCCCTCTACCCTGCACTAATTACGAAAGCATCATTTACCCAACCCCAAGCCCGCTCGCAGGGCAGCCCACCTCCACCCTGCTTCCCGGACCCGCGGGGAGGCAAACAGCGAGTGCGTTCCAGTGACAGCTGGCAAGCCAGCCTCTGGGAATAAAACATTTTAGCACTTCATAAATTTCTAACAAGGTTTCAAATTGCTGCCGCTTCCCTCCTCTCAGCTCTGTCAACTAGCAAAAGGGAGGGGGGGGACTAATTAAATCTACGATGGGAAAGTACTATGGGTAAGATCGCTGCTGATTAAAAATAATGAACTGGTAGGACCAAATTGCAGGGTAAGGTGACATTCTTCCCATTTCCCCCATATATGAAAATCCGAAGGACACTTTCGCTACTTTCTATATGTTTCGTATTTATGGATATACATCAAAGAACTCAATAAATACCAGAACAGAGGATCTGCTGTACCACATGCTTATACTCGATGGAAGGTGAGACCATAGGCACCAACACTGAGTATGAGCAGTAAGGCTTGATCTCATTGATAAAGTAGGTCATTTCAAATCCTTTTCCCATATGATCTTTACTGCTAGTAAATGATTGCTGGTGAGGCATCAAACAGAGAGAAACATAACCTTGAAAACCTCACGGAAATGACAATTTCCAGGTTTTAATCACCATTGCTCATTTTTTGAAAACATCAACAAAAATAAAAGACTCTTCGTTCTTTGGCACTCTTAAAAGCACAGATACTCGACAGGGACTATGAAGGCTTTCAGTAGAGGCCGTGCTGGAGAGGGAAGGGAAAGGAACTCACGGCAGGGTTTCACTGTCACCTCAAACACATCGGCAGCCCAGTGGGAGGGGTGAGTTCAGGCCAAACTCAGGGGCGGATAGCACCTGCCGCTAACTCGGTAACTCGGGGTTCAAATCCCTGAGAGCAAGCACATAGCCAAGCACAGAGCTGTGGCCAGGCGAGGGATGACTGTGGCTCCCTGCACCCAGAGACGTGTGCCTGACACTCACTCCCCACACACAGCAGCCCCGTCTGCCTGCTTCACCCATGCTGGTTTTCTTCCTCGGCCTGAAAGTGTTGCCCTTTTGGATGACGTATAGACGCAAGCTTCCGCAGCTAGGAAAATGCACAGAGCATGTGCCCTACCTACATATTAGAACATAAACAATCTCTCGAGTGTAAGCCTAGCTGATGTTCAGAACAGAGACCTCGGGACTGGCTGTCTCACAATGGCTCCTGACCACATTTCAAATGCAAATGACCACTGGCTATTAATTCCAGCCTTGCTAATACTTGGTCCTGGACATCACGGGTAATTGACAGGAAGAACTGCCAGTTCTGCTGGCGGCCCCATGTGACATTCGGGATCTTATGAGCGATGGACCCCATAGTGACGTGCCGTTGCTGGTTTGCCAATTGTGGTCTTTGGTACGATGCTCACTGTTGTCTCTTCCCTTCCTCTTCCCACGCCCCTGCTTGCTCTCTCACTCTGTACTTCCACCAAGAGATGTATCAAATTGTATGTTTCCCACATATGCAGAGGTTTGGTGACAGGGACAGAAAAGAAGAAAACAAGAGTAAGGAAGAATGTGGCTAAGGGGAAACGACTCAGAGACCATTTTGATGCTGACTAATGATGGCACGCAACAGAAAGGTGGATTTTAGAAATCCATCCCGGCTTTCAGCACATAGGCTGTGTCTCCACTAACGGAAATGACGTCACCCCAGGTCCACTTTGCACCCCAGACTGAAGCTCCAGACCACTACAGGGGACCGCCCACCTGCCCCATCAGTTTACGGTGACCCTCTCTTTCAGGACTGCAGTGTGATCATTCTGAGAACAGTGTCCTGGTACATACTTGTCCTGCATTTTTATGCAAGTTTCCCCGCGATTTTATGGGCATTGTCTGACCTAACACTGCTCACCATGACATCTTGTCTTCCACCAGTGGAAACGATTGCTCTCCACCCCTCCCAGCCATTCCTGCAGCACATGCCTGGTGAGGACAAGACAAGGGCCCAGCCACTGTCTTGGGCTTAATGAATGCATTCGAACTGGGCTTATTCTCATCATACACAACTTCCATTTCCTGGTGTTTGCCAGTTTCAGAGAACATCACAGGACGGTCTTTCCCTGGTCGATGTAGAAACCCACCAGCTGCCAGCAGCTCCGCTGCTCCTTGATCACCCAGGCTGGAAGTGCTTCAAGGTAGAAGCAGGCTTCCCGAGGAACAAGGAACCAGGAACCGTGCTAATTGTAATCAGAGTGAAGCCAGCAGGGGAGCCCGAAACCACAGCACCGCCTGGGGATGGAGGGCTTATGGCGAAGGAGAGAAAAAGAGCTTCTCCTTGGAAGGGACGGTGATGGCTTCATGGGGTATGGCCAAAGTTTCTCCAAATGGGGAGGTTATCCTGGGAGTTGATTTTTTAAAAAAGATTTTATTTATTTATTTGACAGAGAGAGAGATCACAAGTAGGCAGAGAGGCAGGCAGAGAGAGAGGAGGAAGCAGGCTCCCTGCTGAGCAGAAAGCCTGATGTGGGGCTTGATCCCAGGACCCTGAGACCATGACCTTAGCCAAAAGCAAAGGCTTTAACACACTGAGCCACCCAGGCATCCCCAGGGGGTTGATATTAAATATGGAATTTAGAGATCTCCTTCAAGGTCAAGGTGAAGTACTTTGGGCCCTAAAAAATTATATCCATCTCTAGAGGGCAGCTGGGGAATGTTTACTCATATGATTAACTCACTGGAGTTGACATCTTAGAATCTTAGGGGTCCTTCTCCCTGTTCCCTGCAATCTCCACCAAGGCTCTCAGTGGTCCTATGGTTCCAGATCCCCCCCTCCCCAGGAATATTCCTGAAACAGAGTGACATTTATACCTCTGTGATAAACTGTTTGTTGCCCATAACTATTCTTTTTGTTTTAAAGATTTTATTTATTTATTTATTTATTTGTGAAAGAGAGTGAGTGAGCAAGAGAGAGAGCGCACGTGCACACAAGCTGGGGGTTGGGAGGGAGAGGCAAGGGGAGAAGCAGACTCCCCGCTGAGTAGGGAGCCCAACTCCGGGCTCCATCTCAAGACCCTGAGATCATGACCTGAGCTGAAGGCAGACACTTAACCGACTGAGCCTTGCAGACACCCCCAAAATATTCTCAATTGTTTAGATTTTCTAAGCAGTCTTCTAGAAGGATGGGGTAACCCCTTAGATGCCCAGACCCTATTTTCCTCTCAGGGAATGTGGGGTGTCCTGACCAGAGACTCAAAGATGACCTCGCGTACTGAGACTGGCCTGTTGTGTTGCATCCACTGGGCAGAGAAAGTGAGTCCCCCCAACACTCACCCCAGAACAAAGTAAAAGTTGCTAACACTGATGTCATCACAGCAAGACCCCACAGAAAGCCCCGAATCTTAGGCCACCTCCCATTCAAGCACACTCAGGCCATCTTGTGTTCAGTCCCAGAGAACCCTGAGTTCATCCTCAAGTCAAACCCAGGAATATCCTCTAAATTATGTCCTCCTAAAAATAAAAAGGAGGTATTACATAACTGATCTTCATTATCCCTGGAATACAAGAAGTTGCCTTTCACGTTTTTTTAAAGGAGACTTTTCCCTCAGTGCACAAACCCACACCAACCTTGCGGGAGGTAGATGTTATCACCATCCCCACTATCCAGACGAGAAAAGAGAGGCACAGAACAGTTAGGGAAGCTGCTGGAACCACATAGCTGGTATGAGGAGAAACAGAGCTTCCAGCTCTCAGATATTTTAACCCAAGGAGGAAACCTTTTAGCAGTTCCCAAGCAAAAGCAAAAGCATGTTGAGGGCATGAGGAGAGTGTGAAAAATAAAAGAAGAGGACAAAAGTTGCCAAGTTGAGGAGCACATGAGGACCTAGGGAGTCTTTTCTTCTGGAAACTTACAGAAAGATTTAGAATGTCTAGAAAGAAGAAAAGCAGCCATGGAAGGCAAGGGAGTGTGTTGAAAAGTGTCGAGGGGCATAAGGCAGCTTGGGAGTGGGCATGGGCATGAACTTGGCATATGGTCCCAGACAGACCAGCCTCAGACGCACCTGCTGGGGGCTGCAGAGCATCAGTGGTAAATGGGGCTGGACAGAAAGAGGTTTAGGCTCTACACAGTAGGAAAGAGCCCGGCTAGGTGTGCTGAGTACAGGAGGGACAGATGGGCTGCAATAAGGAAATGCACCTTCAGGGCAAGGACCACAGAGTTCATTCTACCAGGCATCCTCTTTGAGCTGGCACAGGGCTAGGTGTCCTCCAAGGGCTTTGGTCCTGCTCAGGCTTCTGAGATGGAGGGAACTGGGTGTGTGTGTGGGGGGGTACTACTGGAATGGAAAAGCATGAAGGTCATCTCAAAGAGCACCGTGCCTTCAACAGCTTTTTTTTTTTTATTAATGGGGAGTTTTGAAAGCAGAACTCCTTGAAAGTGTGTATATCATGTGTGTACCTACCTAGGACCGTGAGTAAGCTATCTCTTGGCACCTGCACAGGGTAATTCAGGGCAAAACCTTGACCCCATCTCCGCATGGCGCATTTGCATAGTGAGCAGAAGTGAACACTGGGACCTGCTCAGTCCGCCTTCTCTGTCCCTCGGCACAGTGGTGGTTTCTGCCTAAACTGCACCTCTAAGGAATCAAGCACAAACGACAGGAAGGATGAAGATATCACAGGGAACCCTGAACAATACACTGCTCTCAATTACTGGAGACAAAACTCTGAAACCCATCTGTTTGATTTGTGATGCATTTGTTACTGCCTCTAGAACTGTTTTTGACTTGGAAAGGGATTTCAAGTGGGTACACAGGGAATGCCACTGAAAATGGTCAGCTAATTTCATTTCACATGCATGTTTTATGTCCAGGGAAAATGCACATGTTACACCCAGTGGAGAGGAGGGGAAAAAAAAAAATGGTAGACCAGAGTTTAGGGTGTCAGCTTTATGGAAGTGGTTTTTATTATTTTGTAAACTATGACTCTGTTCATGTTAAAGAGACCATAAAAAATAGTCATTTTTGCTACATGTGCTGATAACAGCAAAATAAAATGGACAGGAATTGATACAGAATTTTTATAATAAGGATTGATACAATGTCCTGCTGCATCAACAACAAATTTGATTCCTAGTTTTTGTTACTAAATGCTTTGTGAAAAGAAGGGCTATCTGTACCCCAATGTTTATAGCAGCAATGGCCACGGTCGCCAAACTATGGAAAGAACCAAGGTGCCCTTCAACGGACGAATGGATAAAGAAGATGTGGTCCATATACACTATGGAGTATTATGCCTCCATCAGAAAGGATGAATACCCAACTTTTGTAGCAACATGGATGGGACCAGAAGAGATTATGCTGAGTGAAATAAGTCAAGCAGAGAAAGTCAATTATCATATGGTTTCACTTATTTGTGGAGCATAACAAATAGCATGGAGGACAAGGGGAGTTAGAGAAGAGAAGGGAGTTGAGGGAAATTGGAAGGGGAGGTGAACCATGAGAGACTATGGACTCTGAAGAACAATCTGAGGGTTTTGAAGGGGCGGGGGGTGGGAGGTTGAGGGAACCAGGTGGTGGGTATTGGAGAGGGCACAGATTGCATGGAGCACTGGGTGTGGTGCAAAAACAATGAATACTGTTATGCTGAAAATAAATTTAAACATTTAAAAAAATTGCTTTGTGAGTAACAGATGAAAAAACAATTCAGTGATCACAGCCTCTTTCTCTCCTTTGTCCTAAGGGTGTCTCAGACCTCGGTCCTACACCTCCAGCTGCTCCGGGCTGTACAGGGAGCTCAAGCAGTTTTGGAGGTGCCCAAACGCTGCCCCTGCAGGAGCCCCAGTGTCCATCCCAGTGTCTCTGTTGCTGCATCCTGGCACCTGGTACCTCTCTGTTGCAGGTGAAGGCAACGTCCCTCTCCCGACTGTGGACACCAGGAAGAATGGTGGGCATCTCAAGTGCTGTGCAACATGGTACCCTTGGGGGAGTCTCCTGCCAGGCAATGTGTTTGCCACTTGTCACACATCAGGATTTAGATAAGGAAGTAATCATTGACATGATCAAAGATGTGGTAACCAGGTATGGAACTAGGGCACCCGTCTTCCAGCTGAGTGTCAGCAGCTACTACCCCCTCAACCTCACCCAGATGCCCCTCACCCCAGAGAAGTGCCTCCACTGCATGAGAACCAGAGTCCCCTGGAGGACGCACCCCACTCCTCCCTGGCAGCCTGAGGTCCACAGCAGGCTGACCTGGGGTTCAGGGGTTGACCCCACTGCCACAGCTGAACAAATGCTGTGGACACTTTGTGCTCCAGGGCTCTCCTGTGAGGTCAGGCTGAGCCCAGCTGGAACCCCAGCACCAGCCCACCTGCTCCTTGTGCCGCCTTTGCTCAGCAGCCCTTCCGTAACCTGCACGAGAAACCCCTTCTCAGTGTCTGCTTCTTGGAAACCAATGGTATCAGGTCCCTGCAGCAGCTGTGACAAGTCCCCACAAAGGGAGTGGCTTAAAACAGCTAGAATTTGTTCTCTCACCATCGTGGGGGCTGGAAGTCTGACACCGAGGTGGAGGTGGAGCTGGGGTTTTGCAGGCTCTGAGAACAATCCTCCCACGACTCTCCCGGCTTCTGGTTCTGTCCGCAATCCTTGGTGCACCCTGGCTTGTAGGTGCCTTGGCCCCATAGATGCCCCCACCTTCACAAGGCCTTCTCCCCGTGTCTCTAAGTCCACCCCTGCCTCCTGCTTTCTCTTCTAAGGACACCATTTAATGAATTTAGAGGCCACTGAAGATCCAAGATGGTTTCCTCTCTAAATCATCACTCCATCTGGAGACCTTATTTTCAAGTCAGGTCACATCCTGAGGTTCCAGATGAACACAAATTTGGGGGAAATTCTTTAACCCATTTCACCCAGCTCAGACAACCGAGCAAAGTACCTATAAGCCAGGGTCAGCAAGAGAAAGCATGGGTCCCCTGATCTTTGCTCCGACCCCACAGGAAGTCACACAGGGCCAGGACACTGTGACAGACACGCAGGGTGTGAGTTTCGGGGTGTTCCCCCCCGGCTGTGCTGCTCTCCCTGACAAGGTAAGAGTGATAGTGATCTTGTAAGCAAGGGAAACGTCAGCCCCCGGGCCACCAGAAGTGTGAGTTTGCAGCAGTATCTAGGAATCTTGGCGAGCCTCTGGAAGCTGAGTTCCCCATAAGAAGGAAGCCACCAGTCCCAGGGGAAGCTGAAACTTGTTTGAGCCCCCCATCACTGGCAACAGAGAGCAAACACTAGCAGAGACACTGTCCAGAACGCCAGAGTCAGATCCGAGTTCCTTCAGACCCCCGTGGTTGGCCCACCACCTCCTGTAAGGACAGTCAGTCTGCGACTTGCTTACTGTGACAGCTTGGCTGTAAGACCCATCTTTTCTCTCTGAAAGTCTAATATAAAACACAGAGGCAAAGAACATCAAAGCGACGAGGAGGAAGAACACGCATACTTCCCAGCAGGCAGTGAAATGAGAGACCCACAGACAAAAGCTACGCCCACCAGGTTGGTGGTGGGAACCAGAGTGAAGACCAGTGACCCTCACACCGCCACTGACGTGAGTCAGTCTTGGGCCAGTGCATGATAATGAGCCAACGGAGTACCCTGCAGAGCCCAGAAGATGCCCACACTCTACTAAGAAACTTGGGCATCAGTAAAGCGTCTTCATACCACAGCCGCGTGGATTCTGACCGACTTTCACTTGTTTCTCCAACGAATCTCAGTCCATTTGAGATGGCGCCATGATCCCTCAATGAGCTCACCTTGGACCTCCTAAAAGGCCTCGAAAGACAGGCTGAGGTATCCCATCCAAAGTCCCTCATGGCTGTCATTGGCCTGCCGCTCCTTCACGTGGCTGCTCACTCGACAGGGACCGGGGAGGAAGCTGGTAGGCGAAGCCAGTTGTAACTACTGTCCTCACAGCACCTACGTGGTTGAGGCCGAGTTGACCAAATGACCATTGAAGCAGAAGTAAAATTACACTTCCGGTAAGTGCCGCAAAGGATCCTCAGGGATGGATGATGCTAGGAGGCTATTCACAAGGGCAATTTTATCTATTCGGGGGTCAGAGGAGAGGGTCAGGGGCCGAGAGGGCCCAAGGGAAAAAGTCCTTCATATAGAGAGAATGGGATGTATGCAGATCCCTGAGAGGCCACAGGAAGCCAAAAGAGCAGTAGAATCAAGATGGAGCATGACTTCAGATGAGGCTGGAAACCTGTATGAGGACAGAACAATTTAGAACCTTGGAGACCAAGGCAAGGACCCTAGTCTGTGTTCTATGGACAATGACATGCTTTCTAGAGGGGGTTAACACGGTGAGAATGCACCTTCAAAAACAAGCAGACTGGGCTATGTTTCATGGAGGACAGGAGTGTGGTCTCTTAAATCTAGGAAACAAACTAAGGGTCGCTGGCGGGGCGGGGGGGAATGAATGATAATAATAACTGAATGATGGGTATTAAGGAGGGCACATGATGTAATGAGCACTGGGTGTTGTATGCAAGTGATGCATCACTGAAATCTATCTCTGAAACTAATGATACACCATACGGTAATTACTTAAATCAAAACAATAAAATTAAAAACTAAAACAGACATATAGAAATAGAAAACATAACCCCTAAACAAGCAGAGAAAAAAGAAAACAAAAATTCATGACACAAAGAAAGACAAGAGAAAGTCTGGAGACAATAAAGTCAAAAACAAGTAAAGTAGGAAAAAGAAGTTCCGTGTGCCGGTCGTGACAATGAGTGGGATGAAGCTAGAGTGCACAGTCCTCTCTAGAAGGGCCCAGGACACACGGACAGCAAACCAATGGTTTCCAGTACACCAGACTTTAACTTTTTAACCAGGATCATTTCGATAAACACATGTTATATTCAACTGATGAATCACTAAACCCTACCCCTGAAACTAATAATGCAGAATATGTTAACTAAACTGAATTTAAATTTAAAAAAAAAACTTTCAAAAGGGCGCCTGGGTGACTCAGTTGGTTGAGTGAGTCGGCTCAGGTCATGATCCCGGACTTCCAGGATCGAGTCCCGCATCGGGCTCCCAGCTCCTTGGGGAGTCTGCTTCTCCCTCTGACCTTCTCCTCTCTCATGCTCTCACTCACTCATTCTCTCTCAAATAAATAAATAAAAAATTTTTAAATTTTTAAATTCTTTAAAAAAAATTTCTTAAAAAAAACTTTCAAAAAATTTTAAAAAAAGATGCTTTCTAAAAAAACATAGGTAGAAGTTAAATGAAACAACAAATATAAAATATATAATCTGATTATTGACCTATATTAAGTAGTGAATAAAAGTACTATTTATTTAAAAAGAGGGGAGAGGAAGAAAACAGTCTTGGCTTAAGTATGAAAAAAGAGAATGGAGAGACACCAGGCTGGTATCAAGAGGTCATTATGGCGGCCTATGTGAGTGATGACAGACACACCTAGAGTCAGTTTTTCCAGGACATCCTCAACTGTGTCCATGGAACAAATTCTGAAGAAGAGAAATTGAGGCCAAAGAGTTTATCATTTTCTCTCTCTTTTTTTTTTATTTTATTTTTTCAGTGTTCCAGGAATCATTGTTTATCATTTTCAGTAGGTAGTGTTCAAGGTTCTCTCCAGGAAGTCTACTCCCTTCAATGCTACCACGTTATTTATAAATAGTCTCATTGAATCCCTGTGGCAGATGAACCAAGGGCAGACACTGTTCTGGATCACAAGAGGGAGTGACACAGACAAAATTCCTGTCCTGGTGGATCTATCCTTCCACACCAGGAGGGGAAGAAGGCAAATCACATGAAAATTAAATCAAGAAATAATCATTTCTGGCAACAAAATGCTATGGGAAAAATAAAATAGGTGAACGATGGGCAAGGACTTCAGGGTTTGCATCAGTGAAGGTCTCCTGAGCCAGGACTAGAGGGACATGGCAGAGGAATGGCCTTGAGCAGGCTATGAAGAGAAACTCCCAGGACACAGACCAGGGACATAGACCAGATGCCCATGTTGCCAGTGTATGATGAGTGAGGGACTGAGTGGGCTCTTTCCAAAGAAACAACTCAGATTCACATACACACCCATGTCCGCGGTGAAGGGAGGGGCAACAAAGACACATGTAAACATGTCAAACCCATAAGTGTGTCTTCCTACCCAGGAGGCAGGGATCTCACCTTGAGTAAGCGTCATTATGTGCGCTGGACTTCATACACACCACCTCTCTGATCGTGACAACAAACAGCAGATGGAAACAACGTCACCTCCATTGTCATGTTTGGGAGCAGAGTCTGAGCAAGACAAGTCACACAGCTTACAGCTTCCGAGAAGCAGAGTATGGCTTTAACCCCACACTGCTGCTGTACCATGAGCCAAGGGACATTGACTTGCACACTAAGGTTGGGATGGGCCTTTAGGAACCAACAATCAGCCTCTCAAGCAAGCATGTAAAACTAATAGAGGGACATGGTTTTCATGGCTTAAACTGACCATAGGATTTTCTGAGTCACCTACTCCCAAATTATATGTACATTATTTATTATACATCATAGATATAAGATAAAAAAGAATTATTTTTAAGGTTTTATTTACTTATTTGACAGAGAGAGAGAGTGCAAGCAGAGGGAGCAGCAGGCAGAGGGAGAGGGAGAAGCAGGCTGTGCACGGAGCAGGGAGCCCAGTGCAGGACTTGATCCCAGGACCCTGGGATCATGACCTGAGCCGAAGGCAGATGCTTAACTGACTGAGCCACTGAGGTGTCCAGGCTAAAAATAATTATTAAGAGAAAGTAGAGAGCAGAGAAAATTTAGTATGGCAGCATCCTATGTTGAAGTAGCGCATTACTGGTAAGAATTAAATTTTAATTAAGTAATCACTGCTACAACTACATTCAAACTAGAAACTGCTGTGTCTGACAGTCTTGCTACCCCATGTAATAATAAATTTTGATTCTACAAATTACCAACTCGTCTTTCAATTGAGAGTGATAATACTTGTAGGGACTATTTCACAGTAAGTTTTTAAAGAGGAAATGGGGCTTATAAAAGCACTTTGGGGTCCCTCTGGGATACACAAGCCAAAAGTGGGTGATGCAAAGGTTTTAGAATGTCTTCAAATGAGCTGGAAGAGGGAAGTTAGTGGATCCTCACACAACACGGAAGCCATAACTATTTGAAAAGAAGATTCAAGAAAACATTTGAAAGGAAACTCCAACCAACTACGGGTATGTGATATCAGGCCGTGCAAAGGTTTCCATTTTGAATGCAGAGTTGACTACACTGGGAGTCACATTAAAGGAATAATGTTTGCATAATTAAACAGAGAAAATTTTTCAACAAAAATCTGGGCCCATTGTTGACTAGAATTAGCAAATTTCAGTGAAAAGAAATCTCCTCAGGCTTGTCTTTGGCTGTAGGAGGTAGATTTGAATTTTAGACTCTGCAGGATCATAGAGGTACAGCCGGAGAGAATTCTGGAGACAGAACAGAGACAGAGCCATGATGGGACACATCCTTCCTCTCCCTAGCAGCACTGGGGCGTACTCCCCAAAACCCACCCCAGCCAGGGTCAAGATCGCCCTCACCGTGTATGGATGAACTTGAAATGTCTTACTAGCAGCCATTAAAATGCATTCATTCATGCTTTTGAAAGTGGTAATTTACTTTTTTAATGCTCACAATAAAATATTTTTTAAAATATGGAAAGGCATAAATTAAGAGCCAGAATTTACCTTTACAAAACTCCCAACCTCAAGTGCAAAAGGAGAAAACCATAAGTAATATTTTCCTATGAATCTTTCCAGATCAGAAGTATACAGGTATGTTAAAAGTACATAATATGCATGTACATTTGAAATACAAAAATGAGATTAAAATATTCATGCTATTATAACAGCACCTCATTTTTGTCATTTGATAATCCACTGTTTTATATCAGTACCCATAGGTCTATCTCATTCCACTAATTGTAAAGGCACTATATTTTATTTTATCATATTGTTGCTTCCTGTTTAATTGTGACCAGTATTGTTGCATGAATAATGTTGTACACGTCTCTTGTGTGAGAACATCACAGAGCATTCCAAGAAGAGAGCATGCTGGGTGCTTCCATTCCCACTGCCTGTCCCCATATCCATGCTAATGCAATGGCAAATTTCCATTTTTACCCATCTGGTAAATAAAAAGATGGCATGGCGTTGATTTAATTTGCAATTCTTTAACGTGAGAGTCCGTGTTGATGTCTTTCCTGGACATCCAGATTTCATCTGGGGTTATCTGCCCATTCATATGCTTTGCTCACTTCTCTATGGGGCTAGTCATCATTACCTTACTCATTTTAAGCATTCGTTATGAGAGAAGAAAGTTAGGTTTTTTGTTGTTGTTGTTGTTATATTTCTTTCTTGTTACCATCACAAATATTTTAGCAGAATTCCAAGTGTATACGGATTTTATAGCATTTACTGCATTGCAAGCAGTGTTTGGATGTTCATCACACCCAGAAAGTTTTTCCCACTCCAAGACTTTTTTTATTCAAATATATTTTCTATCACCTTTTTGTTTCATATACATCTGTAAACATTTATCTCATTTATAACTGATTTGGATATAAGAACTGAGGTACAGACTCAGCTTTACTTTTTTTTCCTAAATAATAGCTAGTTGCTCCATTTGTATTCACTGAAGAAGCAACCTTCCCTCCCTGATTTGAGCCACCTTTGTCGTATAGTAAGTCCCCACACATCAATAGACCTCTTCCAGACTCATTTCTCTTCTAGTCACCTGCTTCTGCATCTAAGACAAGCTGAATAGTGGGTATCAATCATGTCATACCCCCTCACTCTTCTTTTACAAAACTTTCCTGGCTTCTCCCCAAAGGCCTGGATACTGGTTTAAATCCCAGCTCTTCTGCGTCTATTCAATTGTAGGTTCCTGATGCTCTCTTTCCCCTACTGTTCTCATCTGTAGAGTAGCAACATGCACAGAACCTGTTACATCAGATTCTTTCTTTTGGGGAGCGAATGTTTTAAAGCTACAAGCACGTAGCGGGTGTCATAAGCACCCAACCTGTGAGAGTCGTCATCACGGTTATTTCTTTCTATCGATGGATGGTGTTTTGTTGTGGGCACTTTCCTTTTGGTAATCTTGAGGTTTTATATTTAACATTATCCCTTCTAGTGATTACAATATTAAACATGCATTACCTTGCTTGGTGGCTTCAAGCAGTGTCTATCAGCTCTCGCTTATCTACCTTTCCTCATTCCCCCTCATCGCCAGTGTAATATACCTCAGTCCACATTTTCGTGTTTAATAACGTTGAAATTCTATACCCATAACTCTGTAGCTATGTAGCCTTAAAAGCTCAACAGCGCCCCTTTTGCCACTGCTCCTCCATTCCTGAGTTCTTTTGGAGGCTAGTTTGGGAGACTAGATTTTACCATCAGTCTGCTTCTTTCCAAATCAGGTGGGGACATGTATGCTCTTGAAGTTTTCCAGAAAACTTTGTCTATTCTCCTTCCCTGGCCCTACTGCTCAAGGGATGAAGGCTGGCATTAGCTGTTACTTCCTGAGTTTGCCTGCCTCCCGTTACCTAAGAGAAGACCCATTTCTTGAAAGTCAGACATCACCTCCTGCCCCATTCTTAGCTTCTGTGCACATTCACCTTGCTATGCTTTACTTAATGAGTTAAAGTTTGGGGCAGAATGTTCTGTGGCCCAGACTCCCATCTTACCCAGGATCTCACCTCCAGTTTAATTACTCAAAGTGTTAGTGAAATTTAATAAGCGTATGTGTGCACACACAGCTGGAACTGAGCTCTGGCTGCATTCTTCTAATGTGTTTCTAAAGGTCGTCCCAGCCACATTCATCCAAACAAGGGATAAAGATGCCAGTCCCCCATGTGCACAGACTCAGTGAAGTAAGTTAATGGCAAAGATTCATTAGTTGTAGGGTATAAAATCCCAAAAGATGATCCTCACAAGTCAGGAAACATTGATAGGAATAATCCTTCTTGAAGGACTTGTCACACACTATCTATATGAGCACTAGAATGTTCCAGAAAGTCTGGGCATCAAGGTGAGACATTATGCTTACAGTTGTGAGAGTGGTCAATATTGTTGTACATCTTACTATGTGTCAGGTACTATTCTAAGTATTACATATCTTCATCCACTCGATAATCACAGCAGCCCTATAGGGGAAATCATTACTATTATTAACCTTCTTTTGCAGATAGGTCCCTGAAGCACAGAGAGACTGAGTAATTTTCCCAAGGTCATCTAGATCTTCAGCAATACAGCTGAGATTGAAGCTACTCTCTACCCCTATGCTATAATGCCTCCTGAGTGATTGGGGGGAGGGGCATTAAAAGAATGACCTCAGCATGTTCTGACTACAGCTTCCACTCGCCATCTACCTCAAGTCCTACGTGGGCCCACTCATTGAATGGTTGTGGAATACTGTAACCTGCCACAAGACCAGACTGGGAAGACTTCCAAGCATCTTCTGTCATCCATCTGCATTTCTTATGTAAAAAGTCAGAGGCCTCAGTTTAAATTTATATCATGCATTATTTATACCAAATGTACACATTAACCCAATAGAGTTGAAGAAACAGCAAAATGGGAGGCGATCAAATCACCAAATTTGCTACCAACTCCCTGTGAACAGGCAAGTGATTTATCTTTCCTCTGCCACCACTTGGGCTGCTTGGAGGAAAAAGTCACCAGTGAGCAGAGTATTCTATTTAATAAGCTTTTGGGTAAATGGCTTCCCTTACTTAGAAACACTGAGCTCAAAAAATGTTCTTTAGCCTTGTGAAAAAAAATGAAACTGTGGTTTCTAGCTTCACATGTTAATATTGCAGACTGAAAGGAGAGAGGCACAGTTGATTTTTTTTTCTCTCTTTGAAAGGAGATTAAGGAGCAGAGCAGAGAGAGGGTGGGACGGAAGAAGGGGAGAGGGAATCTACATGTGTGACTTGAGTTTATAACAGTCTGCTTTTCCTATGCATTTGCTGTTTGCTGTGGACCCAGCTTCTCAGGGGTAACAACAAGGAGAGAGTTGGTGTTATCAATCACTACCGAATGGCTAAGTTCGAGGCAGCCTGTAGATGGATGACCAGGGCTGGGAGCTCTGATTGAACAGCACGCTGAATAAACTATTGGTAGCACCAGGTGCCCTTTGAAGAGTTCCACCAGAGGAGGACATCACAATCAGAAAGTCAAGGAATTATGTCCATGATCCCAAAGAAGGATCAAAGATATCACCTCTAAGTACAGAACAAATTTCAGATCCCCATCTTTAGATAATGACCTTCAGAGACAGGACCCTTCCCCTGAGATGACTGCTGTGAATTTGGCAGCCACAGTCCAAGCCAACAAGTTGCAAGGTCCACCACTCCAACTGCTCCTTCGTAGCAACAGCCCCCTCTTCTGTCTTAACACTTCAGGCAATGGAAAGCCAGACAGGTGCAGTGTCATGGACCGATCTGTGTCCTCCCAATGTGTATATATTGAAGTCCTGACCCTCAGTAGCTTGGGCTGTAACTGTATTTGTAGATACAGCCTTGAAAGAGGTAATTGAGGTAAAATGAAGTTACTAGACAACTTGACCTCAGACTTCCAGCCTCTAGGACTATGAGTCACATAAAACACAAGCAGTAAATTGCCAAGAAACCTCTGCAATTATACTTCAGGTTGGACCAATGGGCTGCACGCGTGAACCTGGATGGTATTTTAAACTCACACACTTCGGCTTGCCTAAAAATGTCTGTCCTATGTCCACAAGCGTGAAACTATTGAGAGCAAGTGATCATTGCACTTGGACAATTCCTACTTTGAAGAACCTATTGCTTTCCACTGTTTGGGGTCACAGCCCAAAGTAGTGCCAAAATGGCTTTCCTCTTTCTTCTCTCACCCACTTTTAAAATACTGGAAAAGACAAATTTGATTCTGTATAGTCTAATGAACCTGCAGTGTTTGGGGAAGTAAGGAAAAACTTTGTTTAAAGGCAGGGGTTATTTTTTAATAATTCATGTGCTATTATTTTATTAGAGGATATACAAAATATCTTCAGATTCATTTCTAGAAATAAGTCAATATTCATTAGTATCACCTGCACGTTAACAGTCATTCTAGATAAAGCCATACCGTGGCATATTGTATTAACTCTGTGCTTTTGATTACCCTCTTAAAATATACCAGCTAGTCCTCTTGCTCATAAAGTCTCAAAACACAAAAACTTTTCAAATATAATGAATGATTCCACACTAAAAAAAAATTTTTTTTTTAGAAGTAGAGACCAGTATGATTAAAGTAGAGATCAATTCATATTAGGGCAAAGCTCTTTGTTTTGAACTACAAACATCAGCCATTTCTGGCGAAGTTCAAAGCTGTCCACAGGAACCAGCACATACACAGGGACAAGTCCGTGGGACACCTCAGTTATGCCACCTTCCCAGTTGATTGCTTACTGCCCTCCAGGAGTTGTGATGACACACCAGCAAGAAGGCGCTCTCGCACAGAGGACTCGAGGGAGTGAAGAAATAAAGGGACCCATCCATGCACCTCCAGTGGCCTCACCACAAAATTACACTTATGGTCCCACCTGCCTCTGGGACTCCAGAAGTTTCTAAAATAAGGGGAAGGAATGGTCTCCCCTGGCCAGCACGCTTACCAGAAGAATATTAGTGAAGACCTCTAATTGACGGAAAATAGAACATGCTATCAGCAAATGATATACAGAATTGATGTTTTTATACGTCACCTAAATCCTGGTCTCATCTGTGTCTCCCATTACCATCATCTAGCTTCCCCCAAACTCTTGGGTGTGGCATCTGATGAGGTGTCCCCGGAAAATAAGACTCAGAGTCCATTCATTCATTCATTCATTAACTCACTGACTCAGTCATGGAATATGTGATGTTCTACCCGTGTGATACCAAGAGAAGCAGGGAGCTTAGTGGGAGGGGCGAGACCATCCCACCACCCATGCCTCACCTAAAGAGTACGCTCGGTGTTTCTCTCCTATGCACACATTCCTCAGTGTCTTCCACTGAGATGATGCTCTGTCCCTACTGCCGATACAGGATTGTCTCATCTAAAAAAACCACTTAGGTGTGATGAACCCTGGGTGTTACACACAACTGATGAACCATTGAACACCACATCTGAAACTAATGAGGTACTATAAGTTGGCTAAGTGGATTTAAATTAAAATACATAGATGATAGATGATAGATAGATAACACTTAGATGGAAACTGCCAACACACAGTTGCCACACTCCCAGGCTCTACGACCTTGACCCCTGAGTGAGGCCTGTGAGCTAGCAGCAGCGGCATCTCAGGAAACTTCTCAGAAACACAGTCCTGAGCCCCTCCCCTGCCCAAATACATCAGGGTGTACGCTCCAACCAGATCCCCAGGAGACCTATATGCCCACTGAACTTTGTGAGCACCGCACTCAGACACTATACCCAAAGTGTAAGTGCTTTCCTGGGAACTCTGCATCTCAGTACTATGTGAACAAGAGGGTCGTTTGGTCAAATCATGTAGAGAACCACTGGTTAAAGCAAGTCACCAATTTCTTCACCATGGGAATTTTCTAAGTCTTTGATGCTCATTTTAAATACTCAAGGGAAAGAAATTGCTAGTAATTATAAAAAGAGGAAGAATGATAACTAGTATTTGTCCACTCCTTATTATAAGCTCTGCTCTAGATAAAACTATAAATATGGACATAGAGAGAGAATCATTTTACTCTTCAAAGGAACCTAAAAATTAGGTATTATTGTTCTCATTGTTCAAATTAGGAATCTGAAGTTCAAAGAGGCTAATCAATTTTCTCAAGATGGCGCGACTAACAATTCACCAACTGGGTTGAGAACCTAGCCCCACCTGATTCCAAAGCCCTAGGGCTCAATTTGAAACTTGTGACAGTGTATCTTTTTCACTGAACTTCCCCCAATGTGGATATAGGGGTTTTTTTTCTATTTTATTAAGATCATATATGACTAGTCCATAAAACACAGTTTGGGAAAGTCTTTCAAAGACACAAAATTTTCCATAGTGCCTCAGACCCACACTCCAGGGTCAGAAGTCCCCAGCAGCACGATGCCAGGGCACCATCAAAGGTGATGTCTTTTAAAGGTAAGGCTTACATTCTGGCTATTTAGGGGGTCACAAAACAATGTAAGGGTTTTCTCTAGACCCAGAACACTGATCCCATCCTGTTTAGTTATCTGTGTTTATCAGCATGGCACAATCATACATGACCTCACTGCCATCCTGAACCTATATACTGAGCCCCTGCTGAATGCCAGGAGCCGTTCACTGTCATAGGAAGCTCTTCGCATGTACAATTATGATCTGCTCAAGCCAAAAGTAATGTGACTCAGCCACAGCAGGCATTCAAGCACTTGGTGATACAACATTCTGTCTGTAGGTAGCCTAAGGGAAGTGGAGGGATCAGAATTCAAGGTCGGATTCAGAAGATACGGAGGAAAACAGACTATGATCTTCATCTTCTCCACTGCACCCACAATTTTATACTGAGGACATCAGTATTAAATGATCATTAGTGGCAAACCTCAAGTAGGAAAAGTAGCTACAGAAAAATGGACATTATTGTTCATAAACAGGAGGAAAGATGCCCTCCGCTAGCCAGCAGAGTCAACCCGGAATGAAGGGTTGGGTCTGCTCTACAGAAAGTTGACTGTCCATCTGTGTATACCACAAAGCAACCTGACACCAGAATCAAAAATGTTTTTTTTTCCTTCCTTTGCCTCTCCTCCAAGAATTCCTAAAAGATTCACAATAAACTAAATGTATTTAGCTCTAACATGAATGCAGGTTATTTTTCCAAGCAAATGACATTACACAAACTGATCTGAATTTTTTTCTACATCTGTATTTCTGAGTTCAGAATAAAAACAAATGTTTAACCAGCACACATTTCTTCTTAACCAAAAAGACATTATGAAAATTCAGGCAATGGGGATGTGACACAGCCTATACTATGTGTTTATAAATAAACATGGTTCCCCTTGTAGCAAAAGGATAACTTTGGTGTGGGGCATGAAGAACTTTCATTTCATGGCTTCTCCAGGGCACATACTGTATCTTGGCAGTCCCAGGAACAACAGAAGTCGTACAGTCGTACCATGTACTTGTAAACCCAGCACAGCTCTTACCCACATCAACCCACTCCTGTTTCATTTTGAATTGGAATCACTGATTCTGGTCTCCAACTTCCCTGTCCTAGAGCTCATCACATTAAGTGATTTCTGCCAATAGCTATTTTTAACCACTTTCTCCAAACTACAGTGTCCTATAAATTCAGCGATTTGGACACAAACAATACATTTAACTCCCTAAAGACTGCATGTGGATTTTGTTTTCATATCAGAATCCCTTTACTGTAAAAACATACGGAGGGGAATCTATGATGATTTAAATCTAAAGCCATAATCCAACTTCTTTTTTAAAGCAGATTATTGAGGATGGCATGAGTCATTGATCAAAGAGATTAATTTAGCAATGTCTCTTTTTTTACATGATTTTATGGTGTAACGGAACAATATAACAGCCCCTTAGTTTGAGATTTTACCATTAAAAGAATTGTTTTCTACTCAATAATCAGAATATTTCTACTCAACAATCTAGAATTTCCACTAGAAAAACACTAATACTTTAAGGTCACTGCTTGGCACATAGTTGGCACTCATTAAATCTGAAACAACAACACATTGCTAAGAACCTGCAAAGAAAAAAAAAAGGAAAAAAAAAAGAACCCGCAAAAAGCATTTTACTGTAAATGCTTCATCTTACCCCTGGGGATCATTAACGCACCCTCATACCTGCTGTAAGTATACACAGACCAGCTGAGGCTGAGGATACTTTCAGAAGACAAAACAAAACCAGAGAAGCACTGGGACAACCCAGAACAGGAGGGAAGATTACCCATAGACAATCATGATAAATATGAATCACACTTCTAGAGAATCAAGTCAAATATGCATCCTTTGGCTCAAAAAAGAAAAAAAAAACAATGGAATAATTAACTGAGTTGGACAATAAATCAGGTTTACCACCAACTCAAAAACCTAACATGCTAGATGTGACAACAATGACATTTAAGTGGCTGTGTGGCTTTGTAAATAATTGGGACAAAATTTCATAATCATAGCAGCTGCTTCATTATGTCCTGATAAGCTGCCTAGGTAATTAAAATGTCACACATGATGCAGAAGAGTAGATTGATTTTTTCTGCTCCACTTCTTAAAGTCAGATGTTCCTTCCCAGCCTCAGTGCTCCCCACTCAGTCTGCAGTCTGAGTGGCTTTGATGTGCTCCTCAGCAGGCCGAGCATCACTGGTTCTTGTCTGTCCCTCCCAACTGGAGCTGAGCCTTTGCTTTTAAGACTTGGTACTGGGATGCATGATTCATGTTTTTCCCAATATCAGAGGTTCACAAGGCACTGTCCAGAACTCACAGGACCCTCAGACCTTATAGTTAATAAGTCCCCCCAGGAGGTGAATGTTTACCTTGATAGAGCTTGACATAGGTGACCTCACCCCTAGGCCCTGATTAAAGTCCAATTTCTCTTATACATAATGAATCCCATACTGGTCTTTACAACTTGTGTTGCTCTCTTTCACAATTCCTCACCCTTCCAGATGCTTGAAATTTAAACACTGTATTGGGTAAACTCAAGTAAATGATTTCCATCATGGCCTTTTGAGATTCATATTCCCATCATCCTGTTGTATATGATGAATAGGCCATTTGGGGTTGATGGGTTCTTGAAGAAAATCAGGTGTGTGAGTGTATGCACACATGTGTGCATGTGCACAAGTGACTAAGTGCATTCTCGTGCAATGAAATACTGAAGATGTTTGGGATGCTATAAGATAAAGTATAACAAATAACTTAAATGACAGATAGGTAGATAGATAGATAACACTTAGATGGGTTTCTAGGGATCCTATAACAAATGAATAGTAAATATTCCACTCATATTTGTCATTAACCCAGAACATACACCTGATGCTTTGTGTAATGGCAAAAACATCTTTATGGAAATATGTTTCACACCAACTGGCTGATGGAAGCAGAAGCCTTTACAAGCACTCACATAGATGGATGGAGGGTGGGATGAATTTCATCTCTCTTCTAAGAGGCCCGAATAAATCAAGGAGGGAAATAGATAGCACGCAGGACTGTGACAATATCCTCTTAAGTAGTCCTAGTCTTGCTGGTTATTTGTATAATAAATGGAACAATAAAGTATCAATATATGCCATTTTCATTCTTGAGAGTCAGGATATAGTGAAATAGTTTCTTGTCCTGCTCCTAAGGGACTACATAACTCTTTGCACTAGAAATAAACGTGCTTCTGCTCACTTTGTCTTAAACCCAAGCTCAGGAACCAGGGCCACGAAGCCCAAAACCACAGGGATCTCCTCAAGCTCGTGGAGTGACCGAGGCATGTTTCCCATGTGTGTCCTGTCCCTTCTCCACCTCACACTGCTCAGCAAAGGAAACTGAAAGATGCATCCTTCAAGAACACAAATCAGAAAGGGAAAAAATATACTCATTATTTCCTTAGAGGTCTATTCCATTTTCTTTAGATGCGAAAATCCTTATTTAACAGCTGTTAGGCAGACAGAGGACCTTGTGCTGTGGGTGGAATTATGTCCCCTCAAAACTTTATGTTGAAGTCCTGACCCCCAGGACCTCAGAAATGACCTTGTTTGGCCATAAGATTATTGCAAATATAATTAGCCTGGAGTAGGGTGGGACCCTAGCCAAGGATGAGTGGTATCCTTACAAAAAGGGGAAATTTCCACATGGAGACAGGCAAACAGGGAGAAAGTCATGCAAAGATAAGCCAAGGATTACCAAAATTGCCAGCAAACCACCAGAAGCTGGGAGAGGGCTTGAAACAGATCATCCCTTCCGGCCTCCGAAAGAGCCAACCCTGCTCTGGTCCCTTGATGTGGGACTTCAGCCTCCAGGACGGAGGAGACAGAGTCTGTGGTTTAAACCTCAGTCTGTGGGGTTTTCCTAGGGCAGCCCTGACAAACTGACAGTGCACCATAAGCCAAAAAACATTTTAACTTTATATAGAGATGGTTACAAACATGCCTGTATGTGTGCATATGCTTACATGTACGTGCACACGAATACATATGCACACACACACACACACACACACACACGTGTAACCTGCTAAGATGCCATCACACGAGGTGGAGCAGAGAAATCCCAACACACGTTTTAGGCTGACTTAACGATGCGGGATACTGACTACCCATTTAAATGGATTTGTTCACCCATTTACATTAATGAGCATTTAAATGCAACAGATATAATTTCAGGTGACTTGATGTGAATGAGTAAAAATCAGTCCTATTGGGGAAAAAAATCAAAAAAAGAATTATAAAAAAACCATCAGGCTGACTGACAAAGACAATTTGAGTAAAATTAAAGCTGTTAGAAATCTCTGGGAGCACGCCAAAGGGCAAGTGAACTCATCATGCAAAGTCAAAGTGACTTAGAGTCCTCATTCTCCCCAGTAGAAACACACATACTTATGCAGGTGCACCCATGCACACGTGTGTACACACAGGTGCACACCCACACATGCCCACGTGCACACACAGGCACACATGCATGGACCTAGGCTGCCCTGCCAGATTCCCCTCCCATCACCTTCAAGTTCTCCAAACACACGGTCTCTAACTAGGCTAGGTGGGCCACGCTGTGCACCTCTCTCCCTTTCCTACAGGGATTCTCCTTTCCCCGACAGCTCTCTGCCCTTCCCACTAGAGAACACCTTAGTTGTCTGGCTTCTCTAACTTTTGCTTCACTTGTCCATGCCTCCCTAGAAAGTCACTATCTTCCTGTCCAACACAGGTGTCTTCTCAGCAGGTGGAGGTAGGAGGCAAGAATGCAATTAATTTTTATGTCTTTATCTTTTCCTTCTACCTTGCCAAAGTTTCAAAGTTAAAAAAAAAAAAGCCACCCTTTAAAAAAAAAAATCAGTTTTCTTGTAAGAAGCCCTGATGTGTTTTGCACTTTCTGGTGTCCCTGCTTGCTCAGGGCTCAAAGTGGTTCTTCAGACCCACAGAAAGAGAGAGAAACATAAAGAATTCCGAGGGATTCCTTGGGGCCAGAGCACCTAATTTGGGCCACAGATCAGCTCTGGGCTGAGACTACCACAGTCCCACCCATAGTTTTAGGAGTAGGGGAGGTGTCTCAGTCTCCTCCAATGAACACAGTTGGCCTACCCAGTTCTGGAAACAGGATGTCCATGATGAAAGGGCCAGTGGCTCTGGGCTCCTCTGAGCCCCGCCCCCTTGCCTTGTGGATGGCCAGTTCTCACCGTGTCCTCACACGGCCTCTACTCTGTGCACACTCCTCCCTGGTATCTCGTCCTCTTCTTATAAGGACACCAGCTCTGTTGACTTAGGACCCCATCGATGACCTCTTTAACTTCCAGTACCCCTTTCAAGGCCCCATCCAAATACGGTCACACCAGAGGATTCAGGGCTTCGATACGTGAATCTGGGGAGGACACATTTCTATCCAGGACAGGAGGCATGGACAAATGTGTGACTGAGAAAAAGGAAGGACAGAGTCTGCTGTCAAGAGTCACAACATCAGTTATCTTCAGGCAGCACCAAGACCAGGCAACGGGTACTATAGGGACCCACACACAGGGCAAATCAAAAAACATCGCATCGGCCGAACAAAACATATCCGTGGGCTGAAGACAATAGGTTTTCAACCCCTGTTGTACAATTTCTGGCAACTGTTTTTCTTTCATTGAAGAATAATTGGCATCCGGTAATTGCATTAGTTTCAGGTGTATAACATAGTGCTGTGACAGTTATCTACATTACACAATGGTCACCACGACAAGTCTAGTTGCCTTCTGTCACCACACAAAATTATTGCAACATTATTAACTAGGTTCCCTTTGCTGTACCTCACATCCCTGTGTCTTATTTATTTTAGCTCTAGAAGATTCTACTTCTCAGTCCCCTTCATCTACCTTACTCAGCCCCCTACCTGCCTACCCTCGGACAACCACCACTTTGTTCTCTGTATCTAGGAGTCTATTTCTGTCTTGTTTTCTGTGTGTGTTTCCTTTATTTTTGTTTTTTTGTTGTTGTTGTTTTTCTAGATTCCACTTATAAGTGAAATCCTATGGTATTTGCCTTTCTCTGTCTTATTTCACTTTGTGTAATACTCTCTAGGTCCATCCAGGTCATCGCTTCTGGCAGGATTTCATTCTTCATATGGCTACATAGTATTCCATTGTACGTATATACCGTATCTTCTTTATCCATTCGGCTATCAACAGACATGCAGTTTGTTTGCAAATCCTAACTATTGTAAATAATGATCTTTTCAGTGTTGTCATTTTCTTCAGATAAATGTATAGAAGTGGAATTGCTAGACTGTATGATATTTCTATTTTTAGTTTTTCTAAGGAATTTACTGTCTTCCATAACTGCAACAATTTACATCCCCAGCAACAGTATACAAGGGCTCCTTTTTCTCTACATCTTCACCAACACTTACTATTTCTTGCCTTTTTGATCCTAGCCATTCTGACTGGTGTGAAGTGACCTCGCACTGTGGTTTTGATGTGCGTTTCCCTTATGATTAGTGATGGTGAGGACACTTACAAGTGCCTGTGA
Source organism: Lontra canadensis (assembly GCF_010015895.1). NCBI lineage: Eukaryota > Metazoa > Chordata > Mammalia > Carnivora > Mustelidae > Lontra > Lontra canadensis. The sequence continues at coordinate 4,614,828 of NW_022631023.1, read as the reverse complement.
CCACCTGTATGTTCTCTTTGTAAAAATGTTTATTTGGGTCCTCTGCCCATTTTTCAATCAGATTATTTTCTGATACTAAGTTTTATGAGTTCTTTATATATTTTGGGTGTTAACTCCTTACTGAATATATCATTTGTGGATACCTTCTCTCATTCAGTAGGTTGCCTTTTTGTTTTGTTGATGGTTACTTTCACTGTGCAAAAACCTTTCAGTTTGACATAGTCGTGTGTGTTTATTTTTCCTTTTGCTACCCTTGCCTGAAGAGATAGATCCAGAAGCAGAAAAAAAAAATCAGTAAGCCCAATGTCAAGTAGTTTATTGTCTATAGTTTTCTTCTAGAAGTTTTACTGTTTCCAGTCTTCCATTTAAGTCTTTAATCCATTTTGAGTTTATTATTGTCTATGGTTTAAGAAAGTGGTCCAATTTCATTCTTTGGCATGGAGCTGACCAGTGTTCACAGCACCGTTTAAAGAAGAGAGTGTCTTCTCCCCATTGCATATTCTTGCCTCCTTTATCATAGATTAAATGACCATATCGGTGTGAGCTTATTTCCGGTTCTCTATTCTGTCCCATAGATCCATGCGTCTGTCCCATGCCAGCACCTTACTGTTCTGATTACTACAGATCTGTAGTATAATTTGAAATCTGGAGGTCGGATACCTCCAGCTTTTTTCCTTCTCAAGATTACTTTGGTTACTGGTGGTCTTTTGTGGTTCCAAACAAATTTTAGAATTACTTGCTCTAGTTCTGTGAAATGCTGTTGATATTTTAACAGGGAATGCATTGAATCCATAGATTTATTTGAGTGTAGGAATATTTCAACAAAATTAATTTTTCTAATCCATGACCACAATATATCTTGTCACTTATTTGGGTCATCTTCAATTATTTTCATCAATGTCTTATAATTTCCAAAGTACAGGTCTTTTACCTCCTGGTTACATTTATTCTCCAGTATTTTGTTCTTTTTCATGTGATTGTAAATGGGACTTAATTCCTAACAGTTTTCTTAATTTCTAACAGTTCACTATTACAGTATAGAAATGCAACCAATTTTCCATGCTCATTTTTTTATCTTGTGACTTTCTGAATTCATTTATCAGTTCTAATAGTTTTTTTAGTGGAGGATTTAGGTTTTTCTTTTTTTTAATTTTATTTATTTTTTAATAAATAAAATTTATTTTTATTTATGTCCCAGAATTCATTGTTTATGTACCACACCCAGTGCTCCCTGCAATACATGCCCTCCATAATACCCACCGCCAGTCTCTCCCAACCCCCCACTCCCCTCCCCTCCAAAACCCTCAGATTGTTTCTCAGAGTCCACAATCTCTCATGGTTCATCTCTCACTCCGATTTCCCCCAACTCACTTCTCCTCTTCTTCTCCCCATGTTCTCCATGTTATTTCTTATGTTCCACAAGTAAGTGAAACCATATGATAATTGACTCTCTCTGCTTGACTTATTTCACTTAGCTTTAGGGCTTTCTATATACAAATAGTGATAGTTTTACTTTTTTCTTTCTAATTTGGACACCTTTCATTTCTTTTTCCTGACTAATTGCTGTGGTTAGGACTTCTAATGCTGTGTTGAATAAAAATGGCAATAGTGGTTGTAATTGTCTTGTTCCTGATCTTAGAAAAAAGGTTTTCAGCTTTTCACCATTAAGTGCAATGTTACCTGTAGTTTGTCATATATGACCTTTATTACATTGAGGCCCATTCCTACTATATCCACTTTGTTGATAGGTTTTATCATCAATAACTGTTGAATTTTGTCAAATACCTTTTCTGCATCTATTAAAATGATAATATGATTTTTATCCACTGCTTTGTTAATGTGGTGTCTCATGGTGATTGACTTATGGATATTGAACCATCCCTGCATCTCTGGAATAAATCCCACTTAACCATGGTGTATAATCCTTTCAAGGTACTGTTGAATATATTGTTCAAATATTCACTAATACTGAGGATTTTTGAGGATTTTTGTATCACTGTTCATCAGAGATATTGGCCTGTAATTTTCTTTTTTTGTAGTATCTTTTGTTTAGGTATCAGAGTAATGCTGGCCTCACAGAATAAGCTCGGAAACATTCCTCCCTCTTCAATTTTTTTTTTTGAATAGTTGAGGGGAATAAGTATTATTTTAATTTTTTTTAAAGATTTAATTTACTTATTTGACAGAGAGATATCACAAGTAGGCAGAGAGGCAGGCAGAGAGAAAGGAAGGGAAGCAGGCTCCCTGCTGAACAGAGAGCACAATACGGGGCTCGATCCCAGGACCCTGAGATCATGACCTGAGTCGAAGGCAGAGGCTTAACCCACTGAGCCACCCAGGCGCCCCGAGGGGAATAAGTACTAACTCTTCTTTAAATGTTTGATAGAATTCACCTGTGAAGCTCTCCAGTGCTGGGCTTTTGTTTATTGGGATTTTTCTTTCATTTTGCCTTGGGAGGAGTGTTAATTACTGATTCAACTTCATTATCAGCAATTAATCTGTTCAAATTGTCTATTTATTGTCAATTCAGTTTTGGAAAATTGCATGACTCTGGGAACATATCCATTTCTTTCTAGATTGTCCAATTTGTTGGCATATAGTTGTTTGTAGTAGTACTTTATGATCCTTTGCATTTCTGTGGTATTAATTGTAACTTCTCATTTCTGGCTTTGTTTGAGTCACCTTTTTTTTTCTTGATAAGTCTTGCTAAAGTTCACAGATTTGTGCTTATCTTTTCAAAGAACCAGTTCTTGGTTTCACTGATCCTTTCTAGTTTTCTTTTTAGTTTCTATCTCATTTATTCCCACTCTCATCTTTATTATTTATTCCTCCTGCTAACTTTGGGCTTTGTTTGTTCTTCGTTCTGTAGTTCCTTTAGGTGTAAGGTTAGATTGAGGTTTTTCTTGTTTCTTGAGGTGGGTCTGTATCATTATGAACTTCCCATATAGAACTCCTTTCACTGTGTCCCGAAGATTTTGGAACATTTGTTTTTGTTTTCATTTGTCTTGGGGTATTTTTTATTTCCTCTTTGAATTATTTTTTTGACCCATTGCTTATTTAGTAGAATGTGTTTCAGTCTTCATGTGTTTGTGGGGCATTCCCCCAGTTTTCTTCCTATTATGGATTTCTAGTTTCATACGATGTGGCTGGAAAAGATGGTTGATATGATTTTGATCTTCTTAAATTTATCGAGACTTGTTTTATGGGCCAACATGTGATCCATCCTGGAGAATGAGCCACATGCACTTGAGAAGAATGTGTATTCTGTTGTTTTTGGATGGAATGTTCTGCATATATCTATTGAGTCATCTCGTCTAATGTGTCATTTAAGGTCAATGTTTCCTTATTGATTTTATGTCTGTCGGCATACCCATCGATCTAAGTCAGGTGTTAATGTATCCTACTATTGTTGTACTTGAATTTCTAACTTTAGGTCTGTTAATATTTGCTTTGTACGTTTAGGTGCTCCTATGATGACAGCATAAATATTTATAAGTGTTAAACCTTTTTGTTGGAGTGATCCCTTTATCATCACGCGATGCCCTTCTTTTTCTCTTGATATGGCCTTTGGGATTTTTATTGTTTCTTGGGGGGTTTGTTTGTTGTTGTTATCATTGGGTTTTTTTTTTCCTTCACTTTCTTTTTTCCTCAAATTTTTATTTATTCTAGTTAGTTAACACATAGGGTAATATTGGTTTCATAGTAGAGTTTAGTGATTCATCACTTACATATAACACCCAGTGCTCGACACAAGTGCCCCCCTTAATGCCCATCACACATTTACAGCATCTCCCACCTCCTCTCATCAATGCTCAGTTTATTCTCCATCATTAAGGGTCTTCCTCTTTTTTTCCCTTTCCCATATGTTCATCTGTTTGATTTCTTAAATTCCACATGTGAGTGAAATCATATGGTATTTGTCTTTCTCTGACTGATTTATTTTGCTTAGCATAATATACTCTAGCTCCATCTACGTAATTGCAAATGGAAAGATTTCATTCCTTTAGATGCTGAATAATATTCTATCATATATATATGTGTGTGTGTGTGTGTATATATATGTATGTGTATATATGTATATACACACATACGATATGTATATATATGTATATATATTTATGTATATATATATATATACATAAAATTTCTATCACTTTTACACACACACACACACACACACACACACATATGACATCTTTATCCATTCATCAGTCAACAGACACTCGGGCTGTTTCTGTAGTTTGGCTATTGTTGATAATTACAGACTTTGTTTTAAAGTCTACGTTGTCTGATACAAGTATTGCTACCTCAGCTTTCTTTACATTTTACTTTTCATGGTATGTGTTTTTCCTTTCTTCATCATCAGTCTGTGTATATCTAAAGTGAGTCTCTTGTAGGTAATACATAAATGAATCTGGTTTTGCAATCCATTCTGCCATCCTGTGTCTTTGATTTGAACATTTAGTCTATTTACATAAAGTAATTATTGAGAGATATGTACTTATTGCCATTTTGTTAATTGTTTTCTGGTTGTTTTTATAGTTCTTCTCTGTTTTTTTCTTCTCTTGCTCTCTTCCCTTGTGATTTGATTACTTTCTTCCATGTTGTGTTTGGGATTCCTTACCTTCTTGTGTATTTATTATAGGCTTTTGTTTTGTGATTACTACTAGGTTCATATATAACAACCTATGTATATATCAGTCTATTTTAAGTTGATGCTCATTCAAATAATTTCCAAAAGCACTACATTCTTTTTCTTTCCCCACCCCATGTTCTAGATTTCTAACATCATATTTGAGATATTTTTCCTTTAGGTACACCTTAATTATTATAGATATAGTTGATTTACTTCTTTTGTTTTTTTAATCTTTATACCATGTTTATGAGTGGTTTATCCACTCCATTTACTATATATTTGTCTTTACTGGTGAGTTTTTCCTTCATGTATTTTCTTTTTTAAAAAAGAAAAATATTTTATCTATTCATTTGAGAGAGAGACAGGGTGTGCACAAGCAGTGGGACAGGCAGAGGAAGAGGGAGAAGTGGACTCTGACATGCTGAGCTGGGAACCCGACATGGGGCTCGATTCCAGAACCTGGAGATCAGGACCTAAGCCAAAGGCAGACACTTAACCATCTGAGCCACCCAGGCACCCCTCCTTCATGTATTTTCTTATTCCTGGTTATAGTCTTTTCTTTTTCACTTAAAGAAGCCCCTTTAATATATCTTGTAAAGCTTGTTTCATGGAGATGAACTCCTTTCGCTTTTGCTTGTCTCAGGATATTTCACCTCCCCTTCGATTCTGAATGATAACTTTTCTGGGTAAGAGTATTCTTGCTTGCAAGTTTCTTCCTTTCAGCACTTTGAATACATCATTCCCTGCCCTTCTGTCCTGTAAGGTTTCTGCTGAAAAATCCACTTGTGCTCTTAAGGGCATCCCTTTATATTAATTAACTGCTTTCTCTTGTTACTTTTAAGATTCTTTGTTTATTTTTAAAGTTTGGCATTTCAATTGTAATGTTTCTTGGTGTGGATCTCTTTGGGTTGACCTTGTTTGGGATTCTCTGTGCTTCCTGGACCTGGATATCTGTTTCCTTTCCCAAGTTTGGGAGGTTTTCAACTATTATTTCTTCAATTAAGTTTTCTGCCTTTTCTATCTCCCTTCTTCTTCTGAGATGCCTATAATGTCTATGTTAGTAACTTAGTTTTGTCACAGAGTTTCCTTAAACTACCTTCATTTTTTAAAATTCTTCCTTCCTTTTACTGTTCAGTTTGGGTGATTTCCACTACCCTATCTTCCAGATCACTGATGTTTTCTTCTGTATCACCTAATCTGCTCTTTATTCCCTCTAGTGTACTTTTCATTTCTGCTCTTGTATTCTTCAGCTCTGACTGGTATTTTCTTATATTTTCTATTTTTTTGGTGTAGTTTTAACTGTGTTCATCCAGTCTTCATACAAGTTCAGTAAGCATCTATATGTCCATTACCTTGAATTCTTTATAATATAGATTGCCTATCTCCATTTCATTCAGTTCTTTTCCTGGGGTTTTGCCTTGTTTTTTCACTTGGAAAATATTCCTCTTTCTACTCATTTTGTGTAACTCTGTTTGTTTCTACACATTAGGTAGTTCGGCTATGTCTCCTATCTTAAACAAGTGGCCTTATGTGGGAGATGTCCTGTGGAACCCAGAAGCACAATCTCCCCTGACCATCATGGCCAGGAGCTTGAGAGGTGTCCCCTGTGTAGATAGCATGTGCCTCCTGTCATGGAAGGACATGATTCCTATGTGTGTGCTGCTGGGTGGGGTTATTGTTCCTTCAGCTGTGAGGCCAAACTGAGATGCATGGTTGTGCTGGGATCTCAGTGAGACACACCCTCTGGCATGAACAACCTAGATGGAGGATTTCAAAATGGTGTCCACCAGCTTTGGGATCAGCTGGCAGAAAGAGATAGCAAAAATGGCTGCCACCAGTCTTAGTCCCCAGGCAGAGGCATGGCTTCCTCCCACTTCTCTGTAAGGAGCTCCAAGATTATTAAGTAGGTCTTTTAACCTATGGTCTATGTGCTTTTTGTTCTGGCATTTTTGTGCTGATTTCCAGTTTGACTGAGTCTGCACTGAGCCCTCTAAGAGTGAGTTTTCCTTTCCCTGTAGTTCTATACTTCTCCTGGACATATTCCCTTGCAAACATACTCCCTGGTTTGGGGGCTCACCTCTCTATCAAAGGATCTATGGATTGGATGCCTGATGTAGAAGTCAAATCTCTTCCTTCTCAGTGAAAAGTTCCATACCTTTGAGACCCTTCACAACTGTGGAATACCATGTCTGGAGTGTAGTTTTCTCCTTAGGAGGTCTGTATCTCTGACTCTTTTAGCTGTTTCAGTTCTGTCCCCTCTCATAGAGGCTCTGTTCATCCAGTTTCTACACACCCTTCCGAGAGAATTATTGCAGATGTAGTTGTAGATTTGTTGTGTCCATGGAAGGAAGTGAGTTCAGAATCTCCCTACACTGTCATCTGGCAACTTTCAGAATCAGTTGAAAACTGTCTGGACTAGCACTGGTGACCCAGTGATTGTTCACTCGTTTTGTGTTTACTCTTTGTTGAGTAATGAATATTCCATTTCTTATGGGATAGGGACTGGAGTGGGGAGGAGAAGCTGATTCTTAGCACATATTTAGTTCCTTCAGATGTATATGTAGGTACAAAGGGTAAAGTACATATATCATTCAAATGTCTTCAAAGTTTACTGCTAACCCTTACTGTCCATATATAGAATAGAAAGAACTCATCTCTACAGGCTGAACTAAAACATAAGGTGACAGATGTTTGCATGTAGTTAACAAATCTGACGAATTGTTAATGTGCTAGATAAATATTACCAAATTCTTAGATCCTCACACAGATGGCAGGTAGGTTTCATGCCACATGCCTATTCTGATCAACTAGAAGTAACTGCCTTAAGTCTTGTGATGAGAAGAATTCTAAGGTTTAGACTGAACATACAAAAGATAGTGCTTCATCAATTCACCAAACCTATCAGAATGGCAGAAGCAGAGCTTTGCAGCTCCAGATCATGGAAGCACAGGGATCCAACCAACTTTCTAGGATACTCTTTTCTTGATAAGGATGCAATGGCTTCAACCAGACAAATCTCTTGCTTGGCAGGTGCAACAAATGGAAGAGTGGTCTCCTGTGCTTTATGAAGCCACCAAACACAGAGAGTACAAATTGTTTCCTTGGGCATAGAAGAAAATTAAGATCATGTGTAATATAAGTAGCACATCCCCCTCTATGATGTTAATGTGAAGCCCAGAGAAACCAATGCTTATTAGTTTTGTTGTGAGGTTGTACTTAGGATTTTGTAGTTTTGTTTTTTTAATTATCTCTGTAATAAGCTTATTGATTTTTTTCCTCTTTAAATAAGCAATACTCTGTGTGAAGAAGCCAACCTTTCTTGGCACTACCTCTTTTTTCTGGAGATTATTAATTTCTTTTTAATAGACCTCACACTGAAAATCAAATTTTTATATCACAAAAGGATTCACATTTATCTTGGGCTGCACACTCTTCGTCCTCTATCAAACTGAGTTTAAGTTTCTAATTGAAATAATTTTTCAAGTGTTGAGCAATAAAGAGGCAATAAGTGATATATTTAAATTATTTATTCATCTTATTTATAATTAATTCGGTTTTGTTCCTTGCTGTACAGTGAGGCTAACCCAATGCCTTTGATTTTCAAATCTTCTCTATCATTAGGACAACAATAGAAGTGGCTGCTTTTCCCACCTACTTGTGTTTCATTGGTCCCTAGGGACTCAGGCAACATCAATTTAAATCACAGCTAAATTTAACACTTTGTTTTGCCACATGCTGCTCCAAAAGCAGAGTCCTGAATACAGTGTGCCTATTATTCTTAGTCAAACTGCGGGGAAAAAATTACCCACCTGGTACAATGAGCCATTGCATTAACAAAGATCTTACCCTTCAGCATTCAAGCACAGCATATGCTTTTGTCTACACTCTTCCTTCTAAACACTGAGACTGAAATGTCTTTAACATATATTATGCAATGGATCTTCGGCTAGTTAATCTGGCTAGCTGGTTTGTAGAGAGTCACCAATTCTTTTTCCAATCTCTTTGTCTGGTTCTCCCTCTGGCAACATAAATTCATGCTCCACATTGAATTCATAAATTCCTGCCTCACCTAAATCATTTTCATAATCACAGTTCCTCTTTTTTTAGAAGATTTTTAAAATTTATTTATTAAAGAGAGAGAGAAAGCTCAAGCACAAACGGGGGGAAAGGCAGAAGGAGAGGGAAAGCAGACTCCCAACTGAGAGTGGAACCCCACAAAGGGCTCCACGTACCTACGATCCTATGATCATGACCTGAGCCAAAGTCAGACATTTAACCGACTGAGCCATCCAGGCACTCCACAATTCCTCTTTCTGATTATAGTTGTTACTACCCAAAACTCAGCAGTGACAGAACCAGAATTCACACCCAGAGTCTACACGATTATCCAGTACACTCTCCTGCCCCCTAAGCACATGCCCTGTTATTAGAAGAGGCCCTAAATCTATTTGGTGGGACTCTGTCCCCTTTGCCCTGCAAACTGGAATAAACATACTACTCAGCGCAGTCCATGGGTCTGCCACAACAGTATGAACATAACCTGGGAGATGGGTAAAAATGTAGACTCTCAGCCTCTTTCTCCAGAATCTGCATTGTAACAAAATCATCAGGTGATGTATGTTCACACTAAAGTGTGAGAAATGCTGGTTTAATATACCTGCAGGAATATCACCCTTCATGAAAAGGCCAGATCAAAGGGCCATGAACGGGAAATGAAAGGGCAGAAGCATCACCTTATTTCCCTCTACAGTTAGAGATCGGGGGAGGGATCTGTGCAATAATTGCATGACAGCACTTGGATACCTTCTGGTACCTGCTCAAGCACCAAATAAAGCTCTCGGATGGAGCAGCTCCCGCCTCACTGCTGGCTCTGCTGACCTCTTTTTCACAACTCAATGGCTTATTTACTGAACAAATAAACATGAGGGCCTATTAGTCCTCATTAGGGATGGTTAGCAAGTGGGGAAAAAAATGATACATTGTACTTACCTTACTCTGCTGTTCTAAGATCCCATTATTGGTTTATCACCCTTTTGATGAGTTACATTGACCATATCAGTACTCGCTACAGCTTCCCAAACACAAGTTATTATAATAATCAGAAGAGGAATATAGTCCTTACCAGGTGGTACACAGTTGAAAACTCAGCCATGATCTCTTCTCCACACATCCTAAAACCCAGTGGCAGTGAGCCAGAACATCCAAGTAGTCATGGAAATGAGTAATGATCTTTCAAGATGGCGGGTGACAGAGGCAGAACAAGTACCCATGCATCAGAGACATGTTCTTCCCAGTGAAAGCTAAGGGTTTTGACAGGCTGGTTTATGAATAAATTCATGACATGAGACATTTCCAAAATGTCTGTTAAGAACCGTTTCAAAATGAAGTCATCAAAATTACTGCAAAATGTATACTTGAAATTCAAACAGCCGGGGGAAAAAGTGTGCTTGTTATGTAGAATTCATTATCAGTATTTTAGAGTGCAGCCTCTATAAACATTTGTTTAGGATTGCTTTTATGCAATTGTTTGGAACATAAGCAGAGAAAGAGCTGAATGGGAAATTCCAGAAGCCCAGAGCTTATTCAGCTTGGGTTTTTTCCTGCCTTGTTAGAAAAAAAATCATTTCTTTTTCTTCAAATTTTAATACAATTGGAGAAATATTTTTTTTTTCTAATTTATCTGTTTATGTTGTTAAGAGTAGGGACATCACTTTAATGTGGAAAATGGAAGCCATATACTAGGTATTTTTTCTTTCATTATTACCTGGAGGGGAAAAGGCTATCATTAGATGCAAATTACTTTTCACAGGTATTTAACTCACAACATAAATGTGTGCACATTCACAGACTCACATAACACTGATTCCCTGTGTATTCTGAATTCAGCCTAGAGCTGCTAAAATATGAGATTACAAGGCCAAACAATCAAATTAACCAACAGAGGAAATTAAGGGTCAAAATATGCTAAAGAAAAAAAAAACACTATCCTTAACATAGAATGAATTAAGTGGTTGGTTATGGACTAGAAACACCACTGCTCTACCATGAGGAAGGAAATTTGCATTTGCTGAAGAAAAGCACCATCTTCCCACATACCATCATAACTCAAGAAAATCAGTCTGTAAATGATAGAGAACTGAAATCACCACAGACACAACCAGGAGAAGCCAAATAGTTTAGGGTACATACAATTTAAAAATACATATACGTCAAAAAAAAAAAGCTCACTATTAAAAAAGTTAAAATGTAAATGATGACCTTCAAAATTGTTTGTATATGTTTAAAAATTAATAACCTAACATATAACCATAAAAGCTTGCAAATCTGTTTTTCAAATAACATACCAAAAAAGAAATGGGCAATACACATGAACAGGCAGAAATAAAATTCCAGGGACAGTGTAAATGCCCATTAGGGGGACTAGCTAAGTAAACTGTGGAAGATACATATAATAAAATGGAATGCTGCTATTATAATGCCACATTATGAAAAAATTTATATTGGTGTGGGGAAATATTCAGAAAATAGAATAATCAGACAAGCACCTGATTATTAATATCTGAGAAAAGTACCCTACATATTAACAGAATTGATTTCCACATACTATAACTATGTTTTCCTGCCTTTTTGGCTTGTATTCAAGTGTTTCACAAATTTTACCCATTCATCATACATTGTTCTCCAATTAGAAAAAAATTAATAATAAACATTAAAAAATTAAAAGAATTTAAAACTAAAGCAGTTCAAATAAAACATTTTAGCATACACGACGGGGAAAATACTTCCCAATCATATCAAAGTATATCTAAACCATTGATATACCTGCCTTTCAAGTGTAAACTGGTATATTTTGGACAAATGTCATTGGCCCACATGGATATTTTTAGATATCAGCAGCTATGTTGAGGACAATGTTGAGTCATACATGTATGGAGATAGCTTAGACCAAAAGGATAATTCCATTTCCTAAATTCAGAGTCTGTGTGTGCAAGGTCAGTCTCCTGTCAGAACACCAGCTGTATCCTGGAGCATGCTGGGTGGACGGGATCAGACCTCTGGTGCTTTATGTTGGATCTGCATCTACATCTACAGGCTGCTGATGGGTTGAGAAGGGATCTATCACATCAACTCAAGTGCACTGCCCACATCACCTCCTCTGATCCAAGAAAGCCAATCATGAAAATTCATCAGGGTAACTGATCAGTGAAGTATAAGGGGAAAAAAACTAAAAATAAATTATTCTACAATATTATTGTTTTGTCACCAATGTGATACACCAACACAAATTTGCTGGCTTCACACAACACAAATTTATTTTCTTATAGTGCTGAAGGCCAGAAGTCCAAAATCAGTTTCACAGGGCTAAAGAGAAGGTGTCAGCAGACCTGTGCTTCCTCTGGTAGCTCTAGGGGAGAATATATTCCCTTGGCTTCTTCCGTGTCCTGAGGCTGCCTGCATGCCTTTGCTCACAGCCCCTCCTCACATCCTTCCACCCTCTTGTTTCACCATCACATCTCCTCCTAACCCTCTGATTATCTGCCTCCCTCCTAGAAGGATCCTTGTGAATATATCAAACCTTCTAGATAATCCGGAACCTGACTTTAAATACACTTGCAGGGGTGCCTGGGTGGCTCAGTCAGTCAAGCATCTGCCTTCAGCTTAGGTCATGATCTTGGGGTCCTGGGATCAAGCCCTGCATCGGGCTTCCCTGCTCAGCAGGGAGTTGCTTCTCCCTCTCCCTACCCCTCCCATCTGCTCATGCAAATAAATAAATAAAATCTTTTTTTTTTAAATAAAGAAATAAATACATTTGCAAAATCTCTTTGGCCACATAATAACCACAGGTTGCAGGGGTCAGCACACAGCTGTCCTGGAAGATGTGGCCATACAATTCAGGCCACACCTGCCTGGCAGTGAGGCAAGGCCCAACCTACAGAATCCCTCTTCTTAGAGGAATGGCTTGGCACGTATCATCGAAATGCTAGAATTATGACAAACTATGCTTCTCTTCAGAAGCACTAAATTGAAGGTAAGTCGCATGAGTGGGTTCCTAAGAGGGAGAGGAATATTCATTCTTAAATTTCCTGCTCTTTCCCCAAGTCTCTGCTGAGTGCCGCACAGCTGAAAACCCGTGTTTTAAAAACAATTACGGCACGTGCGCCATATGGCAGATACAGATGTGAGCGGAGGCTTTGGCTTCACAAATGTAAATGATGCCTTCGACTTTCTGATGGCCTCTCTGCTGAGATGCAGGGAGACTGGGAGGGCACAGTCTGGCCCCCCTGCCGTGTGAGCACCCATGAGCCACCCCAGTCACCCATCCCAAGCCGGAGAAAACAAGGACAACAAAAGCAATCAACGGCAGTGGCTGAAACACCAGGAGAGAAAAATCTAAAACCTCTAGGCTCTTCACTGTGGCGGTGCCACCACGCGGAGGACGTCCACTCATGAGATGCTTCTGCCTTCACAATACTTACCCACAACTGACCTCAGGCCTCTGCCTTCTACCCTCTTTCTCCCCATGAGCTCATCCCCTACAAAGGGAACACTCTGTGTCTCCATGATCACCAGCCATCTAAGTTGTTTGGTTGTTGTTACTGAATTCCAATTTGGACAGCGTAGGAAGGAATGGAGAGAGAATGGGGAAAAGCCACCTTCTCACCTGTATGTATCTGGACCCTGAGTGTTGCTGGAGAAAATCACACCACTGGGCAGACTTGTGTCATAACAAACATGTGGTCACTAACCTACACAGGCTCCTCTGTGTCCCCAAGGAGAGGTCCCTCTCCCACTCTCCAAAATGGCCCCTTTGCCTTCCATAACCTCTTTAAGCCTCAAATTCCTCATTCTCAGGAACTAGTCTTCCCTCTCTCTTTAAAAAGAAAAGTGGGAAATAGCTTTAAAAAAAAATCCCTTTCATGGCCTCACCAAGCCCCCCGATAGACACTGCAGGGTCTGGTCCACTCTTCCTCACAGGGGTTTGGATGGACAGGATGACCTGTCCAGTACAAGCGAACCTCCTTCTACTGTGTCCACACGGAGATGGGGGACCTGCTCCTGCCGTTTGGAGAGTGGGCAAGGCCTTGATGATGCTTGCTTGGTTTGGTTCAGAATCAGGAGAGAGCCCCGTATACAAAACTTCCTTCACAGAGGCTGACGAAGCCTGGGGTTAGATATAGTGTGGAGTGATGAGGTCTCACCATTGGCTTCTCCCTTTCTCTTAACTATCTGGCTCCTCGCCTCTCCATCACCACTGGCTCTCTGCTGACTCAGGTCACCTTCTAGTATGTTCGGGTGGAGTGCTCCCTCTGCCCCCACCCCTCTCCACTACTGACTGCCTTATCTTGCCCCCATCCCCAACAAGCATTCCCTGAGGAGATGCAAACGTCCCAAGCTCCATGTCTTCACTTCTTAGTCACTCCACAGCCCAGTATGACCCTCTCCACCCGTCCTATTCCTCTTGATTTTCCACCATCCATGGAAGCTGCTTCTCAGTCTTTACTGGGTCACCTTTGTCTGTCCAATACCCAAATGCTGGTGCTCTTAGGGATTCTAACCCAGGCCCTCTTCTCAGTTCACCCTACACTTGCTCTTTAGTGACCTCAGGCAAGCCCCTTGCCTAAATTACCATGTACAAGCCAACTGTCTACTCCACTCCTGTGCATCTCTTGAGTTCCAGACCTGCCCCTCCAGCTACTACTTAACAGCCTGCTTGAAGGAACTCATAGGCATTTCTACTGACCAGGACCCCACTGGAACTCATGCTCTCTCCTTCCTCACTCCCAAACCGCTCTGACTCCAATGTTCCCTGCACCAGGGGCAGGGACGTCCACCCCGCTGTCCAAACCAGACTCTTCTAAATACATTTCGAATTGGCTCACTTCTCCCCAGCCGCATTGCTCAGCTCATCCAAGCCCCCACTGTCTCTCCTCATGAGCTGTAACTGCCTCCTAAATGGCCTTCCAGAATCCATTCTTGCTCCTCGCAAGTCCATCCTCTACTCTGCTACCTCCTGTAATAACCTGATCACCTTATTCCCTTGCCTAACTCCTTGAGTTACTACCTGGTAGCCTTTGACTAAAGCTTGATCTTTGATATGAGCTTTACAATTTGGCCAATGCTCATGCCTCCATTCCTATCTCCGTCCCTCTCCCTCTCGGGAAGGTTCCTTCTGTTTGCTCATGCACATCTCCTCCCCGACCTGGTTATCCAAACAGTACTGACTGTGTCAATGAAATGCCTGTTCCACCTGACCTCTGATGGGCTCAGGGCAGCGGGAGCCCCCACAGAGCTCAGAACTCCACTAGGAGCATGGACTCACTTATGAATCCCTGGCTCACTCCCTGAAGGGTTTCCTAAGCTTGTTGCATCCATCAACCAAATGTCACCTGTCCTGTCAAAGGGGCCCTCCCCTTCCAAGTCCTGGGAACTGGTCCATCACACCAAGCATCCAAGACAAGTCATCCATTGCAGGACCCGGGAGACTCCACCATCATTTGTGTACTCCCGAGACCCAGCCCACACCTTCATATGTGGTCCTTCTGTTAAACATTCCTGGTGCTTTCTCATCTTAGAGAGCCATTACTTTCCTGTTGGGACCTACTGGTCTATCTCATCCTCTGACTCCAGGCCTGCTTACCTTTCCTCAGATCCTTCAGCATGCCATGTTTCATATCCCTGGAGGCCGTGCCACAATGGGGGGTTGGTCTTTCTGCCCTGCCTGATCCACAGGCTAGATTAAGTCCCCCACTACACGCTCCCAAACTGCAGTCAACTTTGGTGCTGATGCCTTCTGAAATGCTACCATTCCTGAGTGTCTCTTGAACATCATCCCCACAGGGACAGGGACCATGTGGATGGCACCCAACTCACTCAGCACCCGGCGCCCTCTAGGAACTCGATAAGTAGTGTTGACTATTGATTATCTCTCCAAGCTTACCATCCTCTGGTGAACATCTGATGATATTTAAAGTTCTATTCTAGCTCTTGTAGAATATATGTAGCATTGCTACATAAACAGCTTTGGATATCCTCGGGTAAAAAGCAATATCGTTTACTTCTAAATCCAGGAGGTATTCAACACTCAACCTTCATTTTGGACCTCAGTCATGAAGTCCAAAACATTTATGAAAGTTACAATATGTACAGACATATTTAAAGGCTGGATCCCATTAGTTTTGCATAGCAGACTCCAGGTAATATATAATGAAAAACATCAGAAATATATGATTAGTGACTCATTAGTATTGAGCTCTGTTACTGGATGACCACCTAACTATATGTTGTCTAAAATTTCCTCATGATAAGGACACATCTATGCCCTATAAACCTGGAGGCTAAGCATGGGTTCTCATACCTGCTTTCTTCCAGGCCAACCTTTGGATAAGTCTTTCTATGGCCCCTTAGGAACTGATTCTTGTCACTGGTCTTTTGAGTACCCATCACAATTATCAACCAAATTGCAGGCTCTTCATCTTCCCACCCTCACACACTCACACCTTTCTGGGGGATGATTCTTCTTTCCCCTCTTCTACCAAAAATCTTTGGTCCACTCCTTAGACCTGCTCTCTCCAGAGATGTGACCACAACACTCATAACTCTTTGCCAGCACATCAAGAAGGGGAAAACTTTGGCTTGCTCACAGAGATGACACATAAGGATCTGAAGGTAACAACAAAAAGAAAGTGGCCATCTTGCCAGTGGATAGTGAAGGACAGTGAAACCAGGGCCGCAGTGACCACGATACCAGGACACAAGAGAAGAGGGAAGAGAAAAAACAGGCTGGAAAAGATAGGGGTGGTGATGAGGTGGGGACAAAAGCCTGGATTCTATCCACTTTCCCCTCATCCACCAGAGGGACCCTTGTACACTCTGTATAACTGGATTTTGTTGTCTGTAGTAGATGCTGTGATCTGCTGCCCAGATTCACACTTCAGGATTTGGGTGCTTGGCCCCTGCTTCCCAGGCACATCGCCTGCTGAGAGCTCACAGCAGAATCCCTTCAGGGAACTGACCTCAACCAAAGGAAGACATCACTTATCTGACGATTGGTCCAAGACAGTGCAGGAGCCCAGCCCAATCCTGGACGACTCTGAGGGTCTCCTCAGCTGCAGATTGATTCACGGGATCAACTCAGTTTTCTCTTTTGCCCAGTCCTCATGGCCTCATTTCCTTACAGGTGTGGCTCCTGAGAACATTTCCCCCAAATATCCTGCATGCAGATAGTCCCAGGATCTGTCTCCCTGGACCCGAACTAAGACATAAACCCTCATTGCTAAAAGATTGAAGCAATGGAGGCTCCGTCCTTATCGTCCTTCATCAGCATCCTGACTTACCAGGCCTCAGAGAGACCAGCAGGCCCAAATATGCTTATTAAAGCTGACTTTTGACCTTGAGATCCCAGGCAGGCCCAGCTTTTATACAAGAACTGCTATAATATTAAAGTTGAAAAAGTATTTGGGGGGGTCACACATTCACCTGCTGTTCAGCGTGGGCTGAATCATGCCCAGAGCCCATGCCATCCACAGACGGCAGGTCCTCTGCCTGTCCAGACCATCGAATCCACCCTCCTCAACCTGGGTCTAGCCTCTGACTTCCATCTCAGAGACTGCTCTCACTGCCTTCCCCACTGACCATTCCCAGGGCCACGGGACTGTCCCTGAACGATCTCTGATGTTACTTCTCTCACTGGTGAGAGCCCTGCCCCTCCCTAACAGTCTGTTTGCATCCAGCCAGCTCTGGTTAGTTGGGATCCAGACCAAAATGCTCAGGGGGCCCCAGGACAGCACAAACGCCACAACAGCAGAGGCAAAAAGAAGGTGTCCCCTTGTCCCAGGGCAGGACCAGTGGCTCAAAAGACTAGACAAGGGACAGTGTCACTGTGGGTTCTCCAGAGGCAGATCCTAATTCAAGAGTTCAAGTGCAACATATCAACCGCCCCTGCCACCCAGGGAGATATACTGTCAAGTCTTCCATCAGAGTGAGTCTAGAGCTTTGTCCTACAGGACAGCTCTGAGCCAGTACAAGTCACACACTCAGAACTCTTACTTGGGGTTGGAGGGCATCAGGTTATTTATACATCCGCCATGGACTGGGTATTTGAGCTGTCCCCCTGCCCCAATTCATATGTTGAAATCCTAACCCCCAGTGTGATGGCATTAGGAGGCAGGGCCTTTGGGAGGTGATTAGGTCATAAGGGTAGGACTCTCATGAATGGGATCAGTGTCCTTATACAAGAGGCCCCAGAGAGCTCCATCTCCCTCTTCTCCTGCCATGTGGGAGCCCTCAGCAGAACCTGACCACGCTGGCCTCCCGGTATTGGATTCCCCACTCCGGATCCAGGAGAAACGCATTCTTCCTGCTGATGAGCCACCTTGTCTGTAGCACTTCATTATAGAAACCCGAATGGCCTACGACCTGGTACCAGTCATTGCTTGTTGGTGCAGGGCTGCTAGGTGGGTGCTAATTCTCTGAAACTTCCGGCCTGCCCTATATGGACAATCAACCTTGTGGGCCAAGCCCACGGGCTGCAGGAGGCAGATGCTGGCAGTCGGAAATCTTCAGACTACACTGACACAGTAAGACCTGGACACCTGGGTGGGTGTCAGTCCAGCATCCGCTAGGGCAGGCAGTCCTTTAGATGACCAGCACGTCCCACATCCTGTCCATTGTGTCCCCCTTCCTGCCATGGTGTAAACCAAGCCAGCTCCCTTCTATGGCTGTCGGAGTCTGGAGGTATATGATGGACGTCAACACCCAGACAGAATGTGCCGGCACGTAGGGCTGGTCGTATCAGTGCTGATTTCTAAATCTGACCACCCACCCCTGCTCAACTTTCTCCACACTTTGCTTAAAAAACGACAGGAAAAAATGATCAAATGGCTTGAGTGGACGTGTGACCTTAAATGTGTACACAAGCAACTAATGAGCAGAAGAGAAGATGTTCCACACTCTGCCTTTGGGGACATGCAAACGACGACCACCACGAGCTACCACTTGGCGCGCAGTCGGATGCTGTAACAAAAAAGAAAAACAAAACCGCGCGACAAAGAGGGAGAGGGGCCTGAACTGTCCCACACTGGCCCTGGGAACACAGAACGGCGCACCCATTTGGGAAACAGCTTGATAGTTTCCCAAAAAGTTCAACATACGTTTACCACTTGACCGAGATAGCCTGGCCCAGTACACAACCGAGAGAAAAGGAAACATATGTGCACACAAAAGCTGCCGCATGGATTTTCATAGCACCACGTTCCTCATAGTGGCCCAAAAGCATAAACCGCGTGAATGTCCATCAGCCAGAGAATGCGTAAACAAAATGTGCCCACCCATATGATGGGATACTATCTGGCGGTAAAAGGGAATGAAGCAGTGATACGTGTCACCACACGGATGAACGTCAGAGTGGAAAGTGACAGAGGCCAGTTCGCGAACCAGAGATTGATACGAAATGGGCAGAAAAGGCCTATCTACACCGAAGGCGGAGGACAGATCGCTGCTCAAGGCTGGGGCTACAGGTGGGAGCAGCAAATGCCTGCAAATGGGAGTGCAGCATATCTGGGGTGATGCAGGAATATTCTGGGGTGATTCTAAAATGATATTGTGGTGTCATCTGTACAACCCTATAAACCTACTAAAAATCTGTGGATTGTACACTGCAAACAAGTGAATCCTATGCTGCATAAATTATACAATTATATTAATAAAGATGTTAAAAACATAAAAATAAGGGGCGCCTGGGTGGCTCAGTGGGTTAAGCCTCTGCCTTTGGCTCAGGTCATGATCTCAGGGTCCTGGGATCGAGCCCCGAGTTGGGCTCTCTGCTCAGTGGGGAGCCTGCTTCCCCCTTTCTCTCTCCTTGCCTCTCTGCCTACTTGTGATCTCTCTCTCTCTGTCATAAAAGTAAATAAAATCTTAAAAAAAAAATATATATATATATATATATACATATATATGTGTGTGTGTGTGTGATATAAGTCCGGAAGTAGGTAAGTTATAAATAAACTGAGCCTGTGGTCACCCAGCACACACCCCCACCCCACCTCAGACTCCGTCTGGGTCCCCAGTGAGATTTCAGGCTCCTTGTCAACTGGCATTTTCATCTTTGTTATCTTCGGCACAGAGTTCCTTGCCTCTAGCGACCCCGCAACAATTATTTGTTGAACGGAACCCTAGCGAAGCGGGGTAGAGGCTTTTTTTTCTGGACATTGGAGTAATGCTTTAAAAAAAGATTCTACAAAATCCTTTCCCCAAATGGCCCCTTGTAAGTGACTCACTGCATCTAGGAAAAGTGCAATGATGTGAGCATGAAAAGCAGACGTGACATTTAGCTAAGGACCCAGCAAATCAGTCTTTGGAGGGGGGGATCCAACAGCCATCAGCAGTGAATATGGTGTTGCCTCCTGATTCTGGGCCAGCTGACAGTGGCACCCCAAAAGGGACAGCCA
Organism: Lontra canadensis; assembly: GCF_010015895.1. Classification (NCBI taxonomy): domain Eukaryota; kingdom Metazoa; phylum Chordata; class Mammalia; order Carnivora; family Mustelidae; genus Lontra; species Lontra canadensis. The sequence continues at coordinate 4,594,746 of NW_022631023.1, read as the reverse complement.
GGCGTCCACCAATGCTCAGTGCCAGAGGCTGTTGGCTCATCCGGTGAAAGCATCAGATTACTGCCTGCACAGCCGAAGTTGGGGGCAAGGAACACAGCTGAAGCTGTTTTGCATTTTTGTCTAAAGGTTGCTACGCCTGTCCTTGCAGACAACAGCGACGCACAGAACCTCCATCCTGATGAATCTGTCCCCAGAATCTGACCCCTCAGAGGCTCTCAAGTAGCAAGTAGTCTGCACCTGGGAGTGCACACAGTAATATTCTGGGAGTTGGAGGGGAGAGTCCTCCTAGAGGAACATAAACTGCTGGGCTTTCTCAGCAAAGGGACATATACTAAAAGAGAAGGATTCGTTGGCCCAGGAGGCCCAGCCTATTCCTTATGGGGAGCTTCTGAACCAGGAATATAGGTGGGTGGGTAGAGTGTCTAGGCTATGGGGTGTCAGATCTGGGCTCGGGTCCTGGCCCCATCAGTCACCAGCTGCCCTCCCACAACCTCCCTAGACCTATTGTCCCACTCATGCACAAGGCCATTGCTGGTTGGCAATGAGCTGTACAGTGACCGATGGTTTCGTATGGGAAATACTCAGCTAGGTGCTGGGAGCCCCAGGGAAAAGCAGGTCATTAAGTTAAACGAACAGAGATGCTGGTGCAGCCAGTCATCAAAGGTGTGCCCCTGGCTGGGGTTTCAAAAGTATTTTCCAGGGAGCGTCTGCCAGAGAGGAGAGAGTCTGATTCATCTTTGCATGCTTGAACACACAGTCTCGGAAAGGAAGAAAGAGAGCCCCGTATGATATTTGAAACTCAGACTGATTTTGGGGGGGAATTATGTCTTAGCCAGAACCCCAAAATTAGTACCTGCTGCTGTGTGTTTTAGAAAGCCGTCACTTCATATGAGACTCTCTTCTTCACTTTTACCCTCCAAGAATGAATTCTGACTTCACTCAGCCAAATGTCGGATACCTACCAACTGCTCAATCCTGCTTGCTGAATTTTAATGGACTTCATTATCCCCACAAGTTCACCAATGTGAACCATGAAGAGAAACCGTGTTATAAAGATATGACTTCACCCAAAGATGGGCCTAAACAGGGACAGTTTCTTTCCTCCAGGCACTTGAAAGGGAGCCCCAGGATAGCAGAGCCTGTGGCCCGGGGTTGGGGAAGCAGATTAAAGAAATCTTCAGGCAGGGGATGAATCCCAACCTCCAAGAGAAATAGGGTAAAACGCGGTGAGCCTTGAGACCAAGACAGACTACTAGTCGGTTCTGAGTCTCTTCTCCGGTCTGGCCTCATTTTCTCATCTCAGATACATCTGAACCATCTTCCCCCACATCTTACAGCATGGCAATCTGTGGCGGATGGAGGAAGAAGACAGCATTTGGTTGGGACTAAGGACTATTCACTTTAGAAGTGACTCTGAGTTCCAAGTGGACATGTCTTGACAATGGAGCACACTGGTCTGAGACTCAGAGTAGAACAGGAATTAGTAAGTCATGGGTGTGCATCTTATCATCTAAGAAAAGAGCACGGGGGTAAAGACAGAGGAGTTGAGCACTCAGGGGGCTTAATGTCGAAAGACCAGGCATGAGCTGGCAAAGAAGACTAGAGAGAAAGGAGAAAGCCAGAGAGTGAGGGAGCCTGGGAGCCAGGGAAGAGGTTGTCACAGTGAGGAAGGCGTACTCGCCTGTGCTGAAAAGGACTGTGAGGACTGCATGTCAGCCAGCTATGGAATGTGGCAAGACGGCAGTCCCTGAGGGCCTGGGGGCAGTCTGTCTTAGTGAAGGGACAGGGCTGCATGGAACTGACAGATGGGGCGCCGAGAGAGTACAAGGTAAGGACATGGAGGCAATGAGTGTAGATGTGTTTAGAGAAAGTCTGCTACTCGTATAAGGAGAGGTAAGGGGGTAGGCACAAGTGGAGTAAACAACGAAGAGCAAACCTGCATGAAAATGCAGCCAAATATATAGTAAAGAACGTAAGAGGTGAAGTTTTCATTCCACAAAAGGCTAGGGGATGAGCTGGTTGAATTTGACCCAAAGACCATCATCGGGCAAAAGGACAGAAGCCAATGAGACCAAACATTCAGCTATTAATCTAAGTAACTAAAACAGGAGCACAGGGGCGTGAATCAGGCTTAATTCACTAGATCTTCTGGTCACTTGTAATTTTCCAGCAGTCACGTAGGCACAACTGAAATCCACTTCTCCAGCCAAGCGACCACATTAATACCCAAGAGGAAGCGGAAAGCAAAGGCACTAATAAGCCTGTATGACCAGAATGCAACTGGAACATTCTGAAACACGGCTTTTCTTGGGCCCCAGACTAGGGTCTGGGTGTGCCAAGCGCACAGTTTCCCTGCACATGGAGAGCCACAGGACCATGATACCTCTCCAGCTGTGTCCACATCCAGGTGCCCCTCTCAGACCCCTTTTAGAAAACAGGCTCAGTGTTCAACCGGAGGCTATCCCACTTGAAGGTTTACCAGAGTTGTCGCTGAAGTCTTAAGAATGATCCATGTTGGGAGCCCCGCCTCCCAGCGTAGTAGAGAAAGGATCAAAGTTAGGAATATTGGAATCTCTCATGAAAAGACTCGCTATGAAAAGAAGTATTGCTTTTGCTCCATTACATCTAAGAGCTGTTTTAAAAGCTCACACGAAGATGGGCCATGATGAGCAAGGACACTGTTTATCTCTACTGTGGTGGTGCTAAAGGCTTAGCAGCAGCATTGACAAATAGCCCACGGACGTCGAGAGATTTTAGTCAGTCTTCGGGTAAAGACAGAAGAGGATATAACGGAAGAACAAGGAGAAATGTTGACTGGAGACTGATTGACTTAGGACCATCCACAAGAAGCAACTAGGCCATCCAGCTAACAGGAGGTAGACCAGATAACTGAAATGCCCGGGATCTTCATACACTGACCTTTTGTGAGAAAAGGGAGCACTGTGATGGCCTATTTATCTCATAGGAGCAAAAAATCCCCAATCACAATGTTTAAAAAATCACTGCAATTTACAAGTTTAAAAGAAGTACAAATTAAAAGCCAGCATTTGAGAAGAGTCACCAACCCATCTTTGAAACGTGAACTGACCTGCTCCTGCAGGGAATGTTCAAATACTACTGCAGCGTGAGGGGACAGAACGTTAGAGCTGACTGGAGAAAAGGGACCAACTGTCACCAATCTCTACCTTCCCACTGCTGCCATGTTGTTTATTTCTGGTTGCCAAAAACAAAAAGAAGTCTACATCTTAGAAAGCAGCCCTCATCTGAACTATTTATACACTGTGAGGGGCCCACCATTTGGTGCTTGGTAACTTCCTCAGGACAAAGAGGAAGGGACAGACACCACAAGGTAAGGTTCTTTCTACCCCCCCAAATGGAGCTCACTGATTTCAGCCCGCAGGCTCCAGTCCTGGGGCCCACGACCCGGGCTGACACAGATAATGCCTCCTGGAGACCCAAGAACCTATTCAGGGAATCTGAGCAAATGGAGGGAGGTCACTTTATCTCCCAGGGTAAAGCTGGCACCAACCTCTGCTGGAAAAATTACAAGATGACATTTTCCAACTTTCATCAATTTTCCTCCACTTAATGAGTACCAGTGTCTTCTGGGCCGGCTGAGATTGTGTCTGCTTCACAGAAGAGAAAGTGGTACTAAGAACAGCATGACCAATGCCAGGATCACACCCTTTCTCAAAGTATTTCACATGCGTGATGATCGTTTGGTTTGCTGCCCACTATGATTTCAGAAGGTACATATGAAAGGCCGTATGAGCTAGAACTTAGGGAGTCTGGGTTACTAACCCTGGGCCTGAGTTGGAAGATCTGGGCTCAAACGGACCTTGAGCAACGTTTCAACCTCCCTTGATTTGGTTTGCTCCTCAAAAAGGGCAGAGAGCAATAAAAGAAAGGATTGCCAACAAGAGCATCCTAGTACAGTGCCTGACATTTAGCAAGTGCTCAGCAGACCATTGCTCTCATTATTATATTTGTCACTGGTGTTGTTATCCCCACAGATAAGGAACTTGCTGAGATCCTTCTAAGATCTCAGAGGCAAAGACTCAACCAGAAACAGGAGGAGCCAAAAGTTAGAGACACAGCCATAGCTCTTAGTCCCAGTCTAGCACTTCTTCTGATCTTGGAAAGATCATGGAAAGATCTTGGAAGAAAGATCATGGAAAAACCTTCTGATCATGGAAACAGCTTTTAAAAAAACAACAAGTTTTATTGAAGGATAGAAGCTTTGTGTTACATGTGTAATTTACATAAATGGAAGCTAGAGTCCTATAGAAAGAGAAGTCTGGTTTGAAGCTTGGGCAAAAGCTTAAAAAAAAAAAAAAAAGGTAGTGGTTTGTACTTAGCTCTGCCCCTGACTATGTGAGGATGAAGTCAAAATTCTGCAGAGCTACAAGCCTTCCAGCCTCCCTAATGGAAAGGGAGGGGCTGATGACCCACATCAAGAGGTGAGTGACAAGAGGGAATGTGGTTACCCTCTGCATCAGAGACCATCAGCACCTCCACAGGAACCAAAGTCCTAGCCCAGGGGACCACATTTTGTGATTTTTAAAGCAGCATAAGAGGGTTGTCCTCAAAACAAACCTATTTTCCTGAGACCATACACCTTGAATCTCGAGAATAGGGACCCATATTTATTTTCTTTTTCCAATACTCATACTCATATAACATCACCGAGGGCTCGAACACACTAAAATTCTTCCAGGATACAAGCAGAATGTTTCCAAAATAAAATTCAGAATCAAAATCTACACATGCTTTCCAGCTCTGCTCCCTTTCCAGTGTGTCTATGACGTCAGATGCTGAGCACCGGAGGCAGATTCCACAGCCTTCAAAGTCATTCCCATCACCTGTGCAACTGGGAAGCCTTGAAATCTCGCACGGCAGAAGAATGGGTTACCCTTATTTAAAGATATGCAGTAAATTAGATTTTTTTTTCCTGGTGCCAACAATTAGGAATACATACTTCCCGTTTCTAAGCAATTTGAGGTTTAATTAGGATTCTCCAAGCCCCATTTGTCTTAACAATGTGACAGCTCCCTTCCCCTTGCACACCCACACTCTTCCTTCCTTCTCAGTCCTTCCCTTTTGTAGCATTTTATTACGTAGAAATGCCAGGAGGGAAAAGGAAGCAAGCGTAAGTGCAAATGAGAGCACTTGTTTCTTCTCTGAACACGCCACTTTCAAGGCACCTTTGATAAAAGGTTATTTTCCCTTGACTGACAATTATCTCTAAGCTAATTATTAAAGTGTCTTATTAAAATGTGCATGTTTGAGGGGCTTCCGTGGGAAGCAGTGACAAAACCCCCCCAGAAGAAGATGACATCACAGGAGTAATGTGCAGGAGAGCGCCCTGTTTGTCCATTTAAATTAGTTTCATCATCCATAACAAGTGTTTAAAAAGCAGAAAAGCAAGGGTGATGCATAATGCATTGTGTCATGATGCATAATAATTAGGCCTGCTCCCAGCCACCCCGGCTCCCAATACTTAAAAATCTCTCTGAGTAAGCATTTTGTTCTAAAGGCTTTGACAAAAATGCCATTTAGGGACTTTCAAATTTACAGCCAGGCAATTTGTCATCATTTATAGGAGAGGGAAGAAGGTGAGAGGACTGGAATGCCAAGCACATCATCACTTCACAAACCTCCCGGTGACGAAATCTCCCCAGGCCCCAGATCGGAAGAGAGGCAGAGGGCTGTCCCCAAGGACCCGCGCACACACAGACCTCCCGGGGCCACACGCGGCTCTTCTGTTAACAAAACAACAGAGCCACAGCCCACATCTCTCTCTGGGCTTACGCAGGAGCAGAATGATTTGCTCTTGGAAGAGCCAGCTGACTCTTGGTCGGTGACTCAACGTTTGGAGAGCCCTGACTTCCTACCTGCCTTTCCAGTTCTCCACCCAGACGGGCTGAGGATGGCATGGCCTTGGAAACATTCTTTATCCCAAAACTTCATTTTGAGGAGCTATGATCATCCCTAAGAGGACACCAAATTTATGTAACAACCGAAACTCCTTGGAAACAAGAAATGGATATACGAAAAAGAAAACAGATGTTTTTGGTTTTCTTTGTTTTTTTGTTTTGTTTTGTTTTGTTTTGTTTTTTTGCAATGAGACATTGTTACTTTAAAATGACCAATTATTTTATAGGAAAGGGCTTCTTCAAGATTTAAAATAACACTTAGATCTGAAGGGCACCTGTGCTATTTCTCACTGAAGTAGGAAAAGAAATCAGAACGTGGGATCTCATAAGCTGTACGTGGCCCATTTTTGCTTTTACCCATTCATTCGACACTGAGTACCTTCCTGTGTGTGGGATTCTTTTCCACGGCCCAAGGCTACTCGTCCATAAAAGCCTGAGTGAGGAATAAGAGAACAGTAAGCCGCCTAAAGGCTGATTATTTTCAGACGACTAAAGAGTTAATGTAAACGATTTAATCAGTGAATAATTAATGGAGTCCAAAAGGCGAACTCAAGTAACCAGAAAAATTCTCTTTCAGCTAATTTAACATTGTATCATAACTGAACACAGATCGCCTTGAGCCACAGCGTTGTACTGGCCTGAGCCCAGGGACGGGAGCCTTCTGTCCCCGTGTTCATTCTTCCCAGACAAGAGGGGGACTGTACCCATCACTAGAACCTCTTTCTGGACCTTCACAAAAGACAGGCAGTCCTGGGAGAAAAACGCAAGGACCAAACACGTAGTGGCCGTGGACGTGTTTCTCACCATAGCCAAATTTAGCTTTCATTAAGCCATGCATGTAGGAACACAGAGCTGATGCCACATAATGACTAACCCTGATGAATTTCTGGTACAAAGAAGCCGTCTCAGTCACCCCAGGAGAACATCATGGACTAAGCAGCCAGGACAGAGTACCTACGTACAGATCTGCTTCGACCTACATGTGACTTCCCAGTTGCTTCTCTTATCCATCCCCTTTGTGCATTCAGCATGATGAAAATTACCTGCAACCAGGAGGCGGGTCAGCTGGCTGGACCCTAGCTCTATCCAAACCCTAAGGTGTCTTAGGAGAGCAGTCCACTACATCTTCGGTCTCCTCCCCTCTAGCCTCTCAAACAGAAGCTGGAGGGGTGGCTGCCGGAGTCCCTTCTGTGTCTCACTGTCCAAGGCTCTAAGGACTCTGAAGCATTCACACCTCACTCGAGAAGTAGGGTGACACTCTCAGGACTGTGATGAGGTGGGAAGGTGGAAATTTGTGCAGAAAGAGAGTGCCCGTGGGGATCTATGAATGGAGGCTTTCTGCAGAGGACCATCAGGGTAAAAAAGCACCTGGGTAAAAGGTGAGAGTCACATGTGTATAGTGAGAAAAAAACCAAAACCAAAACCAAAACCAAAACCAAAAAACATTACCTTCGAGTTGAAGTCCAGAGGCAGGAGAAAAGAAGGAACCTCACAGTTTTGATGTACGAAGTAACTTCCATTGCCTCACGAAAGCAAGAACTTCTCCAGAGTAGAATGACCGACTTTATTCTATTTGTCTTCCATTTAGCAAATGACTTTAAACTCCACTATCAATAATCGGGGAAATATCTTCTCCCCAATGTGGCAAACATGTTGACACTAATTTCTCAAAACGTCCCCACGTTTTGATTTTGCCAAGCTGCAATTTTTTATTCTTCCCATCCTAGAAGCCAGAGTGTTGTCAGGGTCATTGTTCCACCTCCCTCCAGGGTTCGCCCCTCAGCCCGGGACCCCTACGCACACCCAGCTCCCTGTCCCCCCCAAGTCTTCCCAAACTCCGCCCCTCCCATGTGCCACGTGCAGAACGGTCTTGCAAAGACACCATTCCATGAGTCACCACAGTAGCCATTTAAAAAACAGAATCACTCTCTTTAAGGAGGGGAAATAGGAAGTTAAAAACGTAAGTTTCTCTTTAGGAGGGTGTCTCATTAAAGGAAAACGATAGCAAGCCCCTCGGACATTCCAATGTGCTGATAGGGAAGCTAAGACCCATCGTGAAACGGAGTCAGAGAACATACAAATCCAATTTACATCCTAAAAGGTTAAGGGGAAGGTCTCAAATAAGACTAAATTTGACTAGGTTATAACTTTGATCAATAATTAAACTTCTTTTTTTTTCCCCTAACACACCTCATAGAGTGGTAAAGATCCTCTTCTGGGCAAATAATCTTAGCACAGACTTTGCCTTGACTCATTCTATCTACAGTGTCAACCCCTCCGCGTGTGCAGACAGCAAGACAAGATATTTTAGATAATTATAGGATCATAAAACATGGCTTGTGCTAGCACGCAGAGAGGTCGTAAATTTTACCTTTTGTAAAGCTCTTCGTTTGTGAGTGATGGGGAATTCCCTGCATTTTCCTTATTTTATTTCTTCCCATTCATCTTTTCCCGCCTTAAACGAAAACCCTCTCCTGTCCATGACGTAAAAACTTAGTGCCCATTCTGGGATTTTGGAAGTAGCTGCAGTCATTGCTACCTTCAGACCACAGCTGTTGGCCACAAGTCTGAGTCGGGCACACACGCTTCGGACCATTTCTAAATGGCTCACTACAGTGAGGAACTTGGGGTCCCCCACACGGCCTTATGCTCAGAGTCTTTCAGATCTTCTCGTGGAAGCCTGAAGTCTGCTCCTCTGCCTCCCGCAGAACCAGGAATCAGTCTCCAGATTTATAATGCTCACCCCAACTTCCAAGCCTCCAAGCTGCACACACACACATGCCACACACACACACACACACACACACACACACACACACACCATTGCTGCCAATGCCCCCCATCCTCAAATTGCTGTCCAGCCCTGATCCATGTCCCACGGGATTCTGCTAACACTGCTCTTCCTCCATGAAGCCTTCCCTGACTTCACAAAGCAAGCTCCCTCCTTTTTATTAAATGTATTAAAGGCATTCCTTTTCAGAACCATCAACAACTCATTTTTAAATCTAACTAAACTACATTACCCAGGTAGTTTTCTTATCAGTTTATGATTATAAGATTTTATTTATTTATTTGAGAGAGAATGAGTGAGAAAGAGCATGAGAGAGGAGAAAGTCAGAGGGAGAAGCAGACTCCCCAAGGAGCTGGGAGCCCAATGTGGGACTCGATCCTAGAATCCGGGATCATTACCTGAGCCAAAGACAGTCGCTCAACCAACTGAGCCACGCAGGCACCTGATACCTTCATTTTAAAAAGATCTTGTTTCCTTATTTATGTATCATGATTTCCCAACAAAATGGCCAGTTCTCCAAGGGCAGAAATCTTTTTTCTACTTTTCTTCTCTTATTCCATACTCACAGTGGGCATAAGATATGCACAGCACATATTTTCTGGTTACATAAGAAATCTCTTCCTAAGAAAACCCATTGGTGAGTTTATGTTGGTTTCATGATCAAACATTAGTAACATTAGTAACATTCAGTCCCTTGAGATAATCACAGCTCATCACAATCTGTAGCATAAATCATATATACGTATGATTTTCAGCAGCCACTTTGGAAAACAGTGTGGAGATTCCTTAAGAAACTAAAAATAGAGCTTCCCTATGACCCTGCAATTGACTACTGGGTATTTACCCCAAAGACACAGATGGAGTGAAAAGAAGGGCCATCTGTACCCCAATGTTCATAGCAGCAATGGCCACAGTCACCAAACTGTGGGAAGAGCCAAGATGCCCTTATCCATTCATCCTTAATGGATAAGGAAGATGTGGTCCATATACACTATGGAGAATTATGCCTCCATCAGAAAGGATGAATACCCAACTTTTGTAGCAACATGGACGGGACTGGAAGAGATTATGCTGAGTGAAATAAGTCAAGCAGAGAGAGTCAATGATCATATGGTTTCACTTACTTATGGAGCATAAGGAATAACACGGAGGACATGGGGAGATGGAGAGGAGAAGGGAGTTGGGGGAAATCGGAGGGGGAGACAAAGCATGAGAGACTGTGGACTCTGAGAAACAAACTGAGGGTTTTGGAGGGGAGGGGGTTTGGGGGCTTGGTGAGCCTGGTGGTGGGTATTAAGGAGGGCACGTATTGCATGGAGCACTGTGTGTGGTGCATAAACAATGACTCTTGGCACTGAAAAAATAAAATAAATTTTTTTTTAAACTGAGTTTTTCAATTTTCAATGCTGAAAGCACAACTCTTTATCAGTAAATACAAAAGCAAAGGAGTTTTTAATAAATGCATTGTAAGAAATACTGCTTAATGGGGCACCTGGGTGGCTCAGTGGGTTAGGCCTCTGCCTTTGGCTCAGGTCATGATCCCAGGATCCTGGGATCGAGCCCTGCATCAGGCTCTCTGCTCATCAGGGAGCCTGCTTCCTCCCCACCCTGCCTGCCTCTCTGCCTACTTATGATCTCTGTCAAATAAATAAATAAATAAATAAATCTTTAAAAAGAAAAAAAGAAATACTGCTTAATCTAAGGACACACAGAGCATGTGTGAGGAAGTGTGAACATGTGTAGAAGGCAAGGAGAGAAAGGAAGAAAGGAAAGGAGTTGACAAAAGAGATAAACCAAAAAAGAGACCCGGTAAGTCACATAAGAAATAAGACCACAAATGTGGATTATGAACCGAGCCATAAATTATTTTGAGGTTGAAGTTATACTAAGTTGAATTCTGCTGGATCTAAATTTGACTTAAGAGTAGAGAGATTTCGAGAAACTCACAACATGGAATAAAATTTTTTTTTAAAGATTTTATTTATTTATTTATTTGTCAGAGAGAAAGAGAGAGAGAGAGAGCAAGCACAGGCAGACAGAGGCAGAGGGAGAAGCAGGCTCCCCGCCAAGCAAGGAGCCCGATATGGGACTCGATCCCAGGATGCTGGGATCATGACCTGAGCCGAAGGCAGCTGCTTAACCAACTGAGCCACCCAGGCATCCCTGGAATAAAATTTTTAACTTACAATTTTTTAACCCTACCATAGATTTCTGTGGCGCACAGTATACAAATAGGAGAAAATGGATGTTTGGCTGCCAATGTTCTGATCTGGTGCCTGTTAAGGTTAATTTAGCTAGGCTACATGACAGAAACATGGAGATCGTCTCCACTTGACCCTTCCTTTACCGGTGACTACAGAATCCAAACAGGTTCACAAGAAAGGGAGCCAAAGTGTATCCAGTTATCAATACCTAACAGACGGTGGCTGCCACAGTGACATTGCAACCCAGACTCATGGTCAGTGTTAAACTTTCGAATGCTTTACTTTCAGGAGAAATGGGAGAACTAAATGAAATGAAGATTGTGGGTCTTTCACTGGTTCGAGTGTATTAGTTCCTCTCTCGGGGTGAGCCCTTGACCTGTACCAACTACTGTCCAATTTCCAGGTTCTCTCAGGTTGTAACCAAATCATGCAATGCCTCTCACTGGGCACTATAAAACCCCACCAATGACATATAGCTCTCAGGCAGGCAAATTCCATATAGTACCCCCACTAAAAGAAAATTTAAAAAAAATATTCAAGGGAAGGAATCTGGGCAGCAATGATTGTACAAGGCTATAAACTTACTCGTCATTCATGCCTTTAGTTTGCCAGCAACTCCACATGTGAGATGGTCCACGGGGATAATCTAGATCCCACTTCACCAGCGGCCACACTCAGATTCTCACTACCGATTTCTCTGTTCGGCCCTCCTCCCTCTCTGTCAGCACCCAGCCCCCCACCACCATCCCAGTGCCTGACTGTCCCCTTCCTGGGCAGCCAACACAGGCTGCTTGGCCACATTTCCTTCAGGTTTCCCAGCTCTGCCCACCTGGGCACCTCAGCCAAAACATGGCACCGATCAGTCATATGACATAGACTATGATTTTAACACAAAAGCCTTAGCTAGGGGCGCCTGGGTGGCTCAGTGGGTTAAAGCCTCTGCCTTCAGCTCAGGTCATGGTCCCAGGGTCCTGGGATCGAGCCCCGCATCGGGCTCTCTGCTCAGCGGGGAGCCTGCTTCCCTTCCTCTCTCTCTGCCTGCCTCTCTGCCTACTTGTGATCTCTGTCTGTCAAATAAATAAATAAAATCTTTAAAAAAAAAGCCTTAGATACAAATTTAATTTGAATCCCAATGCTCCATGTTCTGCTCCCTGTATTTATTTATTTATATATGTATTTATTTCACAGAGAAAGAGAGAGCAGAAGAGGGGAAAGGTCAGAGGGAGAAGCAGACTCCCCACTGAGCAGGGAGCCTGATGCGGGACTCGATGCCAGGACCCTGGGATCATGACTTGAGCAGATGCTTAACCAGCTGAGGTACCTGGGCTCCCCATCCTGTCCCATTTTAGATGTATCTGCTCCTCCAACATTGCACAAAAGCTGAATGGAGCTACTGCCCTTCTCCATCCAGAACTTTCCTGCTTTCCCCCCTTGCACCTGCCATCTCTTTCCGGCCCACCTTGTCCAGTGAAAATATGCACCTTCTTAAAAGCCAAGTCTTGAAACCTCCTTCTCCCCAAAGCACTTTTTAAACAGTCAGATCAGAAGTTGTTTCTGCCTCCATAAACACTGCAGAACCTTCTCCGTGTGTCCAACATGGCAGTCATTACCGCATCCAGCCTTTTCTGCTGTCGGGAGTTATCCTCTCTTCCCTGGGATTTTGCCATGACCCACAGAAAACCTACAGAAGTGGTCTTCTTTCTTGTACCATCCTCAGTCTGGTGGTGACAATGATTTTTTTTAAAGTAAGGTATTTTTTATTGTTCTGCCTCCGAGAATGGGTCAGAGTTGAAAATCGTAGGGTGTGATGCTTGCTGACCTTCCTATCAGTATGCATGTCCAAATCTTCCACAGGGAGAAGCTCCTGGTCTGCAGAGATGCTGTCACCCCATCAGGGGAAAAACGGGATAGAATTAAAGAGCGCACTATCAAGCCCCTTAGAGTTAGAGCCCCGTAAAGAACATTCATTGACTCAGTCAGTCAGTCAGCAAACACTTGCTGGGCACCTGCAGGGTTCAGGAGCTCTCCTGGGGCCCAAGACCCAGGCAAGGCCCCTGCTTCCCCGGTGAGAGGAAACAGGTAACAGACAAATCACCACATTATCGCAAGCACCCATACCTGCTTGGAAGAAACACAGAGTGAGGCAAAGAAGGCCACTCTACTTCAGATCGTAGAGGCCTCTCTTAGGAGATGGCATGCGGGCAGAGGACGGAATGAAGTGGAAAAGCAGACAGTGGAAAGTTCAAGAGTAGGTCATCCCAGGACAAAGGGGCAGGGAGTGGGAAGCCGAGTCGCTGAGCATGGACGAGTTCAGCCTGTTGGAGCAACACCCAGAAGTCCCTCGTGGCTGAAGAAGAGGTGGCGTGGGGTGTCCAGCCTGAGCCATGTCCTGGATGCCCTTTGGGTTACAGGAAGGAATGCTGGGCTTACTTTAGGGGTGATGGGAGACATCCCTACTGGCTTTAACAGAAAGGTATTGCAGTCACGTTTACAATTTAAGCAGGTCCCTGTGGACACTGGATGGAAATCCAGCTGCAAGGTGGGAGCGTATGAGGACAGACCCATTGGCCGGTTACGGCCGAGCCTCGCCACAGAGGACAGCAGCCTGAACTGGATGTGGAAGTGGAGGACACGGTCATATTCTGAAAGTCAAGTCCCTGGGACCTGCTGGTGGTGCCCTTGAGTCGGGAAGGAAAGGGGCCGTCAAGGGTGGCACCAAGGCTCTATCCTGAGCAGGGCGTGAACAGCAACTCTCACCGAGGACGACAAAGACCTGGGACAGGAGCAGATGTGGGGAGAAAAATCCAGAAACTCTGTGTTAGGTCCAAGTGTGAGATGCCTACAGGGCTTCCAAGGGGAGATGTGGAGTCGGCAGAGGATGGAAGGGTCTGAGTGGGGGCGCGGAGGGGAAGCCGTGGATGGAGACACGAATGTGGATGTCATCAGCGTACACATAGTATTTCATGCCTCAGCCTAAATTAAATTACAGGAAGAGTAAGTAGGGGAGGGGTCTGTGACCTGAGCCTTGGGGTACTGCATCCCTTTGCATCTGACCGCAGAAGAGACTCTGCACAGACGACAGGAAGCAGAAGCCAGAGAGGCAGAAGACAAGCCCACAGATGATGCCACCCAGGATCCCAGGGAAGGTGTTTCAGGAGGGACAGTGACCGGACCTCCTGTGTCGAAAGCGTCTGGGATCTTACAAGATGAAGACTAGGGACATGGGGGTGACACCGACCAGTGGTGTCAGTGGAGCCGGGCAGACAACCCTGGACACAAACCCTCACCTCACTGCGTGAGCAGCGCCACTGGGTGCCATTCTTGTGAGGAGTTTTGCTCTAAACGGTGTCAGAGAAGGGAGGTAGGTGAGGGGAGCACTGAGAAGGGCGGGTTTGTTGGGGAGCGTGTTCTGTGTGTTAGTGTGTGCTACATGTTTGTGCCTTTACGTGTCCGTGATGTCAGTCCACATGTTGGTGTGCTGGTGGGCGAGAGAAGGTCGTGTGGTGCATTACCCACAAGACAGGGAAATCGGGACATGCCTGAGAGCGGGAACATAGACATGAGGCCAGACCCTTAGGTGGACAGGAGGCAGTGCAATTCTGCCCATGGATGGAGGCCTCAGCCTGTGAGGTGCGAGGCAGGTGCCTCCGCGGTCAGGGGCGGAGGACAGCATACATGGGGGTTGTGGTGCTGAACCTGAAATGAACGCTCATGTTCAGTGTTGCCTCCACATCCGGTAAAATCACGAGGGCTACAAAGAGCCAGGTCCCTAGTCCTCCTTTCTCGCTCTGCTCCCCCAGACACAGACCCCCAGCCTCATCAGCCTCCTTGTCGGAGGACCAGGCACAGTCTCCACTCACCCTTGAGCCCAGGGTCCATGCCTTCCACCCCGTGGGCCTGCAGAGTTATGGTGACAAGCCAACCACATCCTCTGTGTGAAGCAAGGGGCTATCACCCTCAACAACGCTAAGCCTCCTCTGTGGCTCCCTCTGCTCTTGACTGTGGCCTTGCTCTGGGTGGACGTCTCCATCCTGTGGGCCATGAGCCTCCATGACTAAAATCTGGCTGTCCACCTCCTCTGTTCAGGGTCCAGAGTCAGGGTCCCATCGTCCGCATAATTGAGCCCCTCCCTCACTCCTGGGGTGAAGGGAAATGATCACACCTGGGCAAGACACCAAGACACAACACTGTGATAAACAGGGGGTGGTGTGGGGGGAGTCCAAGCAGTTCCCTAGCTGCTTCTAGGTTCTCAGTAAAAGAACTGAGGTCATCAACTGCAAATAGACAACAAAGGGGAGTTTGAGGTTCGCAGAGGAACTAGAAGGTGGAAAACTGTCTACCCACAGAAACAGGAAGCTACAGGCACCCACGCGGGACTGAGGGTTGACCTAAGGGCCCACTCAAGGTGTGCGGCCTCTACCTCTGACCTGTGAGAATGGCAGGGCGGGTCTCTCCAGGCCGCTTCAGCTGCTCTGCTGGGGCAGCATCGTGGTTGGCTTGGGTCTCATCAGGTGTTTCCTAAAGTCTGTGAGACAAGGGAACTCAGGGTAGGCACCAGCCCCGGGATGAAAGGGACCGGAGGAAACGTTGTTAGAGAGAAAGCAGCAGCACCAGCTGTCAGGTGATGCACCAGACAAGACTTCGGGCACCGTCTACCGGAGTCTGGAGGGTTTAGTTTTCAACCCAAACACCATGGGGATAGACCTGGGAAGGCAAGGGACACGTGCCACAGGCTGCGACGCGGTGATGACCGGCACTTGGCAGCATGGGACAGGCAGCGTGGGCTTGGCGGTCCCTCGCCAACTGAGCATCCTGGTTCAGGAAAGAGCTGAGACCCTAGAAAGGTTGTGATGGGGACAACCAACCTTGAAAGTCCCACACTGGACCCACACTGCCCCATTTTTTCAACATCTTCCTCCAAGAAAATGATCTGGCCCAACCCAAGCCTCTGGCATACCCCATATTCCCAGCTCTCCAAAGAAGTGTCGCCACTCCCACCAGTGTGCATGCTCAGGACCCAGCCTGGGTTCTGATCTTGCCTTCACCGCTAGCTGGATGGATGACATTCAGAAAGTCTCTCAACCTTTCTAAGAGGTGATGCACTTTGATTCCCTCCAAGGATAACACAAATAAGTATCTCAAAGACCTGAATGAAAATTAAATGAGATGATACAGTGAAGCACTTAGCATAGACCCTGCTGCGTGCTCAGCGTTCCAGAAGTATCAGCAATTACTATAAATAGGTGCAGTCAGCACGCCACACAACAGTGACCCTACAGGCAAATGCCCAATATCTTCTCACCTCTCTGTGGTCGGGTCTTCTGTGATTTGTGTTGGCTGAGTGGACAGAAATGCAGGCAAACTTTGTGACAGGAGTCCAGCTGGGGGATCCTGGCCTTGACTCCATTAGCACCTCCCACCAATGAACCCAAGCAGTGACTCCAAGATGCCACCCAGTCAATAAACAGCTCCCCCATCTAAGGGACGCTTGGGTCATTCAAGCTTTGAGCACTGATGGGGCTGGCTATTTTCTTCATATCTGGGCCCTGGATCTTCCTACAAGTCCTGTTTGAATGTCATGTAAACATCGAACAGGAAGACCATTGCCACGGCACGGCAGGTGTGTTCACACACATGCACACCCATCCACTATCCTCACTTGCTGTGAGTGTGAATGTCTAGCTTGTGTTTTCTCAGCTCTTTGGGATACTTGCCCCATGGACAAACCAGTGAAATAATTCAGCTGCACTGATAAGATTCAGACCTATGGGCACAAAACTAATCTGTATCTTTCTTTCCTAACAGCCCAGTTGAGGCTAAACCCACACCTGGTTACTAGTCTTCAATGACCAGCTTCAAAACCTAGTTTCAGTCCAACATTCTGACCTGTGAGAACGGACAGTCTGTTCAGGACAAATGAAATCTGATGTACTTAAAAGCAGGTACACAGGGGTGCCTGGGTGGCTCAGTGGGTTAAAGCCTCTGCCTTTGGCTCAGGTCATGATCTCAGGGTCCTGGGATAGAGCCCCGCATCGGGCTTTCTGCTCAGCGGGGAGCCTGCTTCCTCCTCTCTCTCTGCCTGCCTCTCTGCCTTCTTGTGCTCTCTCTCTCATTCAAATAAATGCATAAAATCTTAAAAAATAAATAAATGAATAAAAAGCAGGTCCACAATTTAAATCTGGGGGCTGGGGAAGGTCCCACCACGAAACATGAACGGAATATAAATGTCACTCTTAAGCTCACCGACAGCAGGACGGGATGCCACGTAATATCTCTGCCACAAAGTGGATGGAAGTTAATTAACCTGTCCCTTACCCGCCTACCTCAGCGCAAGTGCGTAAGCCACAGCTGACAAGGAAAAGCAAATGAATTGTCCCCATTCCTACATTCATTCTTCAGAGATGATATTCCACTCTCTCAAGACAACATTTTATGGCTCAACTTTTAAAGTAAATTTAACATCATCATTTTCAAAGTTTAAAAAAAAAAAGTTGAACGAGTAAATAGGGTTTTGTTGGGAGGATCAGGAGCTGCTCACAATGAGGAGATAACAGGGACCCAGAAAGGCTCCATCTGACCACAGCCCTCGTCCAACATCCACAAACCCTGGTCTCTTATTCTGCGAAACACGCTGGAGGCGCTTTCCCACCGGACGCCTGAGGAGGCACGGACGCCGAACAGCGGCGTGGGTCTGCACCCAGACCTGCGCCCAGGCCCTGGTCTGCCATTTGACAGCTGTGCACTGCAGCACACCGTCCAACCCCACCTGATGGTGGTAACGGAGGTAAGAATGACTACCTCCCAGCTTCGGGCATTACAGGCCCTACCATAAACTCTCCAAGTCATACCTCGTATCTCAGCAATAAGCAACACCCATGATTGCCACCGACATAGCCATCACTCTTATTACCAACACGACAAATGTGCGTAAGACAGTAAGCCAAGTGCCTGCACGCCTCAGATGCTTGGTAGATGTGAGTTTCCTCTTCCTTTTTTTTTTTTTTTTTTTTTTTTTATGGGAAGAATGACAAGTAGAATTCTATTCTTCAAAGAAATTCAAGAGCTAGATCCAAACACAGGTATTTTGAAGAAAAAAAAAAAAAAGCATATCCTAAATAGGGATGTTTCTAGTAACCAGACAACCAGCAATACGAAAACGTGAAGGGAGAAGAAAAGGACAAGTAAAGCAAGATCCCACACCGCTGTGCTCCTGGAACCACAAAGTGACCCATGACATCCTTTCGTCCGGAGGTGAAATCCGTTCACGCTGTTTCCAACACATCTCAAGTTCCTCCCATCACAGGGCACTTCGCAAGCCTTCATTCGGCACACCTCCAAGTCACCTACACGGAAGGTCGGGTATGGAAAAGCAGGCAGTAATGAACACCACCACCTTAAGCCGTATTAAAAACAGAAACACACAACGCCGTTTTCAGGAAATACACACTTGAAATAAACACAGAGAACACGGCTCCACGACCAGTGTACACACAGGCAGCTCACGTGCCCCTCAGACTGGGAGGAAGGCAGCAGGGAAGGCGCCTTCTGGGGCAAAGGCGGGGCTGCTGGCCTTGAGAGCCCCACAGACCTCTCCAGGTGGGCAGGGGTGCTCCCTGCCCTCCGAGTGTTTCTCCACATCCTATGTCTTCAAATAATTGGTGCTTCATAAGTAGGGTTTCCACGTTTCCCAGAGGCTTCTACAGCCCAGCCCCTGCCTGGGAGAATGGGTTACAAAAATATCCCCTGTCCCTGGTGTCATGCAACAAAGGCTCTGCAGGGCTTTGAAAACAGAAATCCACATCTTCAGGAAGAGCGGGCCTCCGTCAGCCCGCAGAACAGGGCGCTCCGGACACAGGGTAACCAGGCGAGAGAAATGCATTCCGAGCGCTTTGCACGCAGGATTAATCGAATTATAATTTAATCATCTGATCAAACACTAATTAGCATAATCACTTGAGGGGGGAAGAGGGTTGGAGGAACACCTCGGCACTCCTGTTCTCAGTGACTTCGCCTGAAAGGGGATACGGTTTGGATTTCCTCTTTTTCCGTGTGAAAAAATTAGAAGCAGATAGTAAATCCAGCTTAATCAACGGCAAGTATCAGCAGCGATGAGTTTGACAGCCCAGGAATTACAGCTGAGATTCAGAGTGTCTTCCTCTGCCGTCTCTCCCGGGCAGCCGCAGCACCCACAGAGAAGTACAAACCTGATATTCCTGTGTAGGAACTGAGCCCCACACTATTTAACTCAGGGTCACTCAACCCCTGCACGACTGACATCTTGGACCAGATAACTGTTTATCACTGGGGAGGAGGGGTGTCTGTCCTGCACATTGGGGGACGGTGGGCGATATCCCTGGTCTCCAGGGCCAGCGGCACCCCTCCTCTACGAGAACTATGACAACTGAAAATGTCTCCAGACGGGGCCCATTGGCCCCTTGGGGGGGGGGGGGGAGGTGCAGTGAAATTGTCCTTGGTTAGAACCACTAAATTCACAGAAGACCACCATTTGTCAAGATCCTACCCTTTTTCAAAATGATCAGATCATAAGAGGGCACGGGGGAGGGGAAGTCTTTTATTTCCATCTGCCAAAAATAATGAGCTCCAGAGTTTCCTTTCTGTCTCATGGCTCTTTTTAGAGCTCACAAGAACCCAGGATGCCAATGCCTGGACCCTCCAGACAATTATCTAAACACCAGCCTCCCCCGACGCAAAGATCTCCAGACTTCCATGGGCACCCCCGAGGGGGTCACCCACAGGCTGAAAGGACCCTGTCCCTTGCATCCAGACTTCAGCTGAAGGATCACCACAGGTGCCTCCACCTGCCCATGTAAGAACCCCCCTCCCCCGCCCCCGCCCCGGGGAATCAGCGGAGCCGGAGCAGACCTCGGACCCTGGGGCCATACGGCTCTCTTCCCATACTCTCCTGTGTGCATGGAGGTTCAGATATTTGCTCCAGTTTCCAAGGAAAGAGAGAGGAAGGTGAAAAGAATGACAAGAGACAAGGGCAGAAAGCCGCTCTGCTCCCAGCAAACCCATCTCCACTGCAGGGGGAACTCCCTGCATGGCCCTGGGCAGCTGGGCCGTTAGACACCCCGGCCGGAAGATGCTCGCGCTTGTGGAGGGAGGCAGGTGCCAGGAACCGAAGGGGGAAACACTCCACACTTAACTGCGGCATGTAATAAATATTTTCTACGGGTTAAGGTGATTTACTCTAATAATAAATTTGAGTCACACGAGCTCTCATTTGTATTTCTTCTAAGGAAAGTGTTTAACCATTTACAATGACTCGTGCGTCTCTTGCAGGTCATTAAACTTGATGATGGAAATATTTATGCCCTTCCCGTGGGGGAGAGATCAAAAAAGAGTGACCTACGCTGGAGCGAAATTTTAAAGAGAACAGTCTGTACAAACTGCAGCGGTTTTGAGAACTCCAGATCAGAGAGGGACTAGGAGCTATTTTCGACGAGATCTTCTGCGAACTCCCTCGGCAGAGCGGCTGACTTCCTAGCACAATGCCCCCCTTTTAAAGGGACGTAGGAGTAGGAGCCTATTGTTGCAAAGAAACGGGGTCTCCCCTAATTCCTGGAGTTCTGAGTAAGCAGAAATCACATTTCTTCAGCCTGCAATGCCTTTCATACCATTTTCTTCTAAAGCTAAATATCGAAACAGCCGCTCTGAAAGATGATCTCTGCGGTGAATCACAATAAAATCGCCAAAGCATTATAACATCAAACTTGTTTAAGATGCCTGGGAGGGAAAGTTATTTTTAATATTATCTAAAATAAGATCTCAGGACACAAAAGGATATTTTTTAAGGCTCTGAATTTAGGCCTCTCTCCAGCACTTATTCAAGTCTATTTTAGTTCAAAAATCAAGGACACGGTGTTTTGAAAGGATTATTCTGCCACTAGTAATTGTCCTCGATTTTAGCATACATGTGACAAGGTCTAAAAATGCACGTATGTCCTGAGCCACCATTTTCTCTTTCTGTGACAACGTGGGATGACGGTGCACGCTTCATACGATACACACAGTCAGTTTGAGGTCATCTGCCTCAAAGAAGGAGGCAGAGACCAAGGAAACCCAAAAGAGCAAAAGATCCCCAAGCGGTTTTATCTGACTTTGGAAGGAGCTTGAGCACCGACATTTGAACGAAGGCGTATGTCATGTTCCTGGGTTGGGACCAAAGCAAAACCTCCCTCTGCCAACAGATCCGTTTCCCTCTCCTGTCTCAATCTGCCCTCGCTCATCTCCCAAGATAGATGGGCGCTCTATATGTATGTCACCCACTCGGGCTTCCTGCTTGGAGCCATGGCACTACATGTAGGTGTCAAAGGGCTTCTCTGCTAGGACTCCGGCAGCTGGCAAGGAAGGGGTCAAAGTGATAAAACAAAAGGGAACCAGGCCCCAAAGCAAAGCACGTGCTGGCAATAAACCAGAACACCCAAGAAACTCTAGTAAGAAAAAATGGCACGCACAGACATGCAAACATATGTATGTTCAGATGCAAATGATTCCCAAACTATTAGCACCCAAATTAGGAGTGCCCCTGATGGGGTCACACCTGCCCCTACTAAGTAAGGGTCTTCCCTGTTTCCAGATTTTACTCCCCCAACCTGCCCAAACCCATATGATCGATAGTCAGTGACTCCCTGCCCCCACACATGTTCATCCTGCCAGTAAATCGCTACACAGTGCAGAGTTCACCAGGAACCAAAGTCCCCCTGAAACTAAACTGGGTTGGCTTTCTAGCCGGTGTCTGGACCTGTATGTCCGATAGGGGCCAGGAAGCTCCTTTCCAATGTGTGTGTTTCCAGAGGTGGTTTGTGGGGCAGCCGGATCAGAAAAATAAGACTGTGTCCTCAACCATGCGGACCTCAGAGGTGCAAAACCAGACCTTCTGGTGGTCAGAGGTGGGAAACTATACAACTCTTAGCTCAGTCTTCTGCACAAAGTTGGGGGCCTATGGAGGCAGGGAAGGAGATGGCAAAGGTACACGGTGGAAGGAGACCTGAGGAACTTTTTCCGAGTATAACCCTTTCCCAAAACGGTGCCAGCTTCGGAATCTCCAGTGTGAGACTCATGAGGGGACCGACTCGCCAAAATATTTCCTTAGCTTCTTCTCCCCTGCCCCAGCCTACATGGCACTGAGAACCAGCGGCCTTGATCTGTAGCTGAGAAGGTCCAGAAAGAGGCACATCACCAAAACAGGGCCCAAGGTGTCAACGGACTATGCCTAGAGGCAGCCTGGCCTCTCCTTCCTCCTCGTCTGTTCCTGTCATCCTGATATGGGGGCTGGTGCAGCCCCTTTCCCCATATCTTTGGTCTTCCCATAATCCCTACTCCCACTGCCTCCAAGCACCTGGCACCACCAAAGCCCACAGCGTTTTCTCCCAACCCCATCATCAGTGATGGGGCAAAAGGGAGAATGAGAGGTTTCTTGGGACCATAAATAATAAGAGGGGGGTGGTCGGGGCTGGTGACGTGAGACGCCACAAGACACGAATGAACCATGGATCAAAGTAATTGCCCAAGACAAATACCAACGTCACGTGTAGGTCAGACTTTTCCTTCCCAGCTTTCTATGTAAATATCCATCAGGTCAATGTAAAACAGTAGCCACGAAAGATGTAGTAGGTGTTGATCTGGGGGAGTCCTAACACGCACGCACGTGTCGGGTAACTAACCATCCCACTTGCTTTCCATGCTCATGTCAAGGTACCTGATAGGAACTGCTAACCTGGGTTTCACCAACTTGAATAATTTATGAAAGAATAATTCTTTCCTTTAGGGAGCATTTCACATTTGCTATGCATTTCTTGTTCAATGGCCAGAGTGGCCAGCGACCACCCTTTGCAGGAACTGCAATGACAAGCTACAGGATAAGTGGAAAATTACCCAGGGACCCCCGCCCCTGTGTCAAGTTGCCCATGTTGCAGTCAGGGGTCTTCAGCTCACCCTGAAGTCTCACATGTAATATTACAAAGCATTGTTCTTTCTTCCCTGGGCAGCTACAAATCGGTTATTAAAAATGCTCCACAGCCAATATTAAGAAATAAACAGTGTAATTAAGCAGACTGGGATTTGGGGTTTCTGGGGTCCTGTGGGAACCCAAGATCAAATCAGGCCACAGTGGAGAGAAGAGATGAATCTCGGGTCTCTCTAATGAGAAAATATGTTTACTCAAAAGTTTCCACAGCATAACTCGGGTCCTTTATGTAGAAAAAAAAATGGGACGGGGGATAACATTTAAAAACACACAGGACTGCAGTGGTTCTAATTATCTTCCTACTTTGTTTCTGTCCTAGGACATAATCACAGAAATCTTGCCATTGCCCTGAAGGTCCATCAGTGAGTGAGGAAGCAGGGGTTTCGTGAGGAACATCCATGCTTTGCTCACTGTTAGGAGAAGGTGTGGATGGTGAGGGTCTCCATTGCCATCGGCCATTTCACACAGCCCAGCTCCTCAGTGTGTGACACAGGTCACCTCGGCAAGCATCCTGCCTGCTGGGGGTTCCAGTCCCAGATGGACGTGATCCTCACAGAGGTCCCTGAGGGTGTGGAGGGCCCCTGGGGATCCTGAGGTCATCGGGATCTTCAGAGAGTGTTATCACCGCTGTAGGTTTTACAGAAATGTCCAGTAATTTGAGAGTTCAGGTGCCTAGAAAAAAGAACCCTAAACTTTCAGTGTGTTTGTGCACAGCAGATAAGAATTGTTTAAATTCTGTGTAAAATGAAGCTTAAAACTATTTCCTGGTTTCTCATTTCAATATTAGAAGAGGTAAGGTTCGGGACACCTGGACGGCTCAGTCGTTTAAACATCTGCCTTCAGCTCAGGTCATGATCCCGGGGTCCTGGGGTCGAGCCCTGCATTGGGCTCCCTGCTCAATGGGAAGCCTACTTCTCCCTCTATTTGTGCACTCTCTCTTTCTTTCTGACAAATAAATAAATAAAATTAAAAAAAAAAAGAGGCAAGGCTCACGTCAATCAAACTTGGTAATTAAATAGTTCACAACGCCTTCCGCCTCCTCAGCAAACATGTGCATTCCAGTCTGGAGAGGCTGACCACAAAATGTCCCATTTTACAGATGCATCCTCACAAGACGAAAGGCAAATGCTTTTCACAGCGTCCGTGCTCAGGGGTAGGTCAGGACATGGCTTTTGTGCAGATCTCCAACCCATACACCAGCATACGACTCATTCGATTCCATACAAATTCAAGAGTCCTACTCTTAGTAGAAAATAAGGCCCACTTGAGACTAGTAAAACCAAAGTGTTACAAGGAACAGATGCAGTGGTAGCTAGGAAGGGAAACTAGTTCATTGTTAAGAGCAGGTGTGTTCTCTTTCCTTTGTCCGGTAGCATTTACGTCGATCAAGCAGCCTGTGGTGACTTGGTCCGCCCATCTGGCCTGCCCGTCTAGAAGAGCGGGTGAAACAAGTTAAATCTCCAGAATTTAGTCACCGATTAACATGGAGGAGCCTGTGATCTTACAGGAGCCTAAGTTTGAACCCCTCTCTCAGTACTTGCTCTGCTGCAAATGTGCGGGCGGCCTTGGCCCTCCCACTGTATGTGGCTGACCTCCCAGAGCAGCGATGGGTGCTGCCCAGCAAGGCTCTGTGGCCACGCAGCACGCTCCACACCCTCCCCAGACCTACCCAGGCCCAATTTCCAAACAATACATACACCGGCTCCCTACCCCACCTCCAAGTCAGACACAGGCTTCAACTCAGGGAGCATTTCTAGAACATTCTGCAGTGTCCCCAGTGATTTCTCAGGACCTCAGCAAGGGTTGGTATGCCTTTTTTTGTCTCCTCCTAAAGTTCTGTGTGGTGCCAGGGAGTTAGGGGAAGCCATCATTCGTTATGGAGGTGATCTCTCCCGTTTTTCCATTCCTTCTTTCACTGTCTCAACCGCTGCATTTAAAAACGGCGTTCTATAAATAGCACTGCTTGCTCACTCTTAAATCTTACTCACTGTTGTCTGTGTAAAAATAACTTTAATAGAGATGCGGGTAAGATTTATTAATGTGTGTCACTCTGTCTGTCTGAGCAGGAGAGCCTTCCTTCCTCTACTTTCAACAAATATCTTGTCGACTCTGTGCCTCCCCTCGCTGCTAAACTAGAGCATATATTGACACATTCCAGGGGGCTTCGAGACCAAAAATTCACCCAGCCGAGTGACTTTTTTAAAAATACCGTAATTATTGAAAATCAACACAGAAATACAGATCATCAAATATCAAAAGATAGTAAATATTATAGATTTTGACACCTAATCTGATTTTTGTATTGAAACAAAAGTTGAAATTTCAATGATGAATAAAACACATTCCTTTCATGGTACTTTGATGAAGGAACCAACTTTTATATTTGGTTCCGCTTTGTTGCAAAATGAGAAAGAAAGATATAACGCTGAGAAACTCATAAATCAATGGGATACTTAAGAAAAAAAAATAGTAATTCGATTTTTTTTTTTAAGACAATTAAGGCCTAAGAAACTGAGCTTTGTTTTGATGTCCCGGGTGGCTCTTTGGTGAAGAAATGAATTTCCAAGAATCCCCAGGGAAACCTCTGTGTCGATTTCATGTTTCTGACTGGTTTTCAGAACGCGGCAGGGCGGTGATTGTATAGGATTTCTGAGTCCTGTGCTTAGCACATACTTGAGAACACGGGTGTTGGTGTGCTTGTGGACTTACTTTCTGTGACATTTGACCCAATCTACATCAGGCAGAGCACCCAAAGCGACTGTACCACCGTAATGGCCCAGTGTAAAGTTCCAGCGCTTATCCCAAATGTGAATCCATTTGGGGAAAGAGAGGAAAATGCCCCAGAAGCATTTCTAGCAAATAAACGCTTGTACAGCCATCAAGTCCGTGAGTCAGAACGAGATGGCAGGAGACAAGGAATCTAACAGTCGCTTATGTTCCTTCCTCACCATGGTCTCAGGGACGGGGGAGGTAGGGGTGGGAGAGAGGAGCAGAGGGGGGGAAGGAAGGAGGGGCCTGTCCGTCATCTGTCCCTTTGTTCACTCAGTCAGCCAACATCCCTCTCCCCTTACTCCATGCATGCGCTCTGCACAGTGGGTCTAAACGGTGGACCTTCCCTTCTAGAGAGGGGACAGCCAGGAGTCAAATAAGCGCCAAAGAAATGAACAGTGATGGACTGCCCTAGACACTGCCAAAACAATGGCCAAGGTTCCATGACAGAGCATAACGCGGGGACCTAATCTGGGGGAGCAGGTCATTGAATCCAGCCCTGCCCAGCGTCCTGACGGGAAGCTAGCTAACCTCTGAGCCACGAAACAGTCATCTGTCTGCCCCACGGTACTACCCTCCGGCCCACCTGGTGGAGAGTGTCGCCTGCAGAAGTCATGCTCCAGAACTGAGTACAAGTCGGGCTGCTGGAATCTTCCATTCCCACTGTCTTATCTTAACCCAGAAATTCAGGGAGGGAAAGGCAACTTCAAATTTTCTCCTATTTTCGAAACATTAACAAGAACACAAATATGGGGGGGAGGGACATAGAAGATGGGGATTTCTGCGCCCAGTTCTCCCGGAGGGGAAGCATTAACACCGGCCCAGGGGAACAGGTGCAGCCCAATCTGCCTGGGAGAGCGGGGAGGGGACCCCTGGCCCCAGAGCCCTGCGTGGCAGGGAGACAGACGGACTGCAGAGGCGCGGGGAGGGGACTCCTGGCCCCAGAGCCCTGCGTGGCAGGGAGACAGACGGACTGCAGAGGCGCGGGAGCGGCAGCATTACCCCTGTCACCATCAGCAGGAGGAGAAGCTAGCAGCGCCTCTTGGAATGACATTGGAAGGTCAGCCAATCAGGCGCGGGGCTGCTCCTGGAGCTGCCACCTCCAAGAGGAGAGGCACACGCGCCTGGGCCGGGCTCCCCCGCCAGTTTGGAAGGGGCTGTGCAAATGCACCTTCCTTTCTGCGCACCTTCTAGGTCTCAAAACAGTGCTGCGAGCCGGGTCCTCCTTCGTAAAACTGGAAACAAAGACGGCCGGCAGCTGCCTGCCTGCCCACGGCCTTCGCGCCGCTCCCGGACCCGTGCTCGGAGCCACCGCGGAGTCTGGGCCCTGGGACTGGAGCGGTCGCGGGGAGGAGAGCCTCCGATCGCCGCACACAACACAGCCGCGCTTCCCGGAGGCGGGGGCTCGCCTGCTCTGCTGAAGAAGGCTGGCTGCACCAGTCTGGCGAGGTTTGCCGCCCACTAGTGTCCTATGGCAGGGACACAATTGACATGCAGGTAGCACCACCTCTCCGTCTCCTAGGCCAGCGAAGGAGCCGGCCTCCAAGGGCCAGTGTGCCACCCGGCAGCAGGGAAAATGCCCCAACGAGGCTGTCCTGGAGAAGGCCCTGGCCCTGCCAGCTCTGCCGGGGCACCCGACCCCCGGACAAACCAAGGAAACCAAGGAAATGCGACTCAATGCCCTGCCTCAGCCAAGCCTCAATGTCTCATTCCCCCCGCCTGTCAATTACTGATGAGGCACATCCAAATCTCACCCCGAAAATTCAGCTAATTTTGTGAAACTTGGATGCCATCGATTTTGCAAATGCAGCCACTGAGAAATCCAACCTTTAATTTTTCAGACATAAATATCTAGCCTCCTGCAGTGCTCATAGGTCTTTCCTTATAAAACGACCTTCTCCATCTCTCTCTCTCTCTCTTCTCTCTCTTAGCCCAAAATTTTACACCGAGTTTCAACACACATTGCATAAGTCCCTTCAGGAAATCGTCATCGCATCTCATCCCAGACACATCCTTGATAAAACACTTGGAGAGCTACGTGGAGGTCCAGGAATTAGGCATTTAGATTAGCAATTTGTGGGGGTCAAAATTGTTTCCCCACCAGCACGCTGTGTATTGTCCCCATTCTGGCCAGGGGGTCCCTGATTCCCCGAGGCAGCACTGAACGGTGGTCACGCCAAGGAGCCTACAGGAGGGAGTCAAGAAGTAGAGTTCTTCTTGGCATTTATTAAAGGTCTGCGTGGCATTTTGTTTTCCTACAGAGGGCATCTGGCAGGGGCACACAGCTTAAGAGAGCTAGAAATTTCAGGTGAGCTCTGAAATGTTGAGATAGAATTGGAATCTGCTTAATAAAAACACAGGAGGGAGAGGAGGGCAGGAGGCCCTGAAATTATTCACCTAATGATCCTGTTCACTTGTGTGTATTTACAGGAATAAAATAAGTCATTTTAAAAGCCCTCAAGGTGCATTTGTACTCACCAAGGTATACTCCTAAATTTAAATAAAACATCCAGTTTGCAGTATGAGACACCCTGCCGAGATGAATTGGTGAGGCCTGAAAGGGGCTGACACCCCACCTCCACTCTGAGGAACACCTGTCTCCCTCCCACCTCCCACCTTCTCTAATCCCCACAAGCTTCATGAAAACAGCAAAGCAGCAAAGGTCAAGATCCCATGGCTCAGGAGAAGAGGTCAGGGACACATGTGTACATAGAAATGCAAAGATACTGTCAAAAAATGTATTCGATGTAATAAATATGCTTACTGTTCCTCATTCTGCTTATCCAGAGGCCTGTCTATGCTTTTAACAGAATCTTAGACTCGAATGTGCTCAGTGGGGTTAAAACCAGGAGAAATTGTGCTTGTGCTTAAACACAATGCAGCCTGATCCTGTCCTGAAGAGCCATCCAGGGACGTGTGTGGATATGTGTCTCCACATTCACGGACCCCGATTCCTTGCACTGAAACTGAAGGTCTCCCGTGAATATTTCCAGAACACTGCAGAACACGTTGACTGCTTTAAACATCATGACAGGACCTGATCAGGTGAGGTAATTCATTCAAGGGTTTAACCCATGAAGGGACGGCCTTCTCACTTCTACTTGTCACCCAAAACCCTATCTGTAGCCTGTCCAGCAACCATGCTTTTATTATGAACTAAATGTACATCCCATTACATCAGTGGGAAAAAATGCTCTTGCCCACTATGAAAACGCAGCTGCCCCAGTGGGGTTCTTATTTTGTTAGCACCCCCAGATATCAAACTGCCTAATCTGTTACAAATAGATTTTTTTTTAAATCATGTCAGACATTTTTGATGTTTGAGGCCTAGCGGTCATCAGCTTAGGTATTAGAACTCATAGATCTTTTATCACACACATTTGGGAATTTTTCAGAATTAAGGTAGACCAAACTACGACAGTTGTTGAAATATTTTTTTCCCCCAAGTCTCATTCAGATAGGTAAGAACCATCTGATTTCGCATTTTTGAAATGTGGTCCTATGAACAGACAACATTCCAAATTGGACCCTTGGTCTATTTTCACATGACCATATATTTTATGATCCTTTGCACAGCAGGCATTGAACATCATTCATTGAGAAACTCTTTAAAGCTAATTCCCTCCCCCCCAAAATGAAAGAGCCTACAGTCGGGCCTTTCTTTTTTTAATTTTTTTTTTTAATGCTTGGTCATATAAAGAGAGGGCCATTTTTATATAAAAGAGTTCCACAGCCTTCTGTAAGATAGCATCAGGCCACATAACACAGCCATGTAAAATATGCATTTGCATATCAGCTTATACTGTAACATCTACCTGTGTTCATTGCAGTCCCAATAATAGTGCTTATCAATCAACTTTCAAGGTCTTGAAAAAGGTGCAAGAAGATGATGCTCAAGGGAAAAAAAGGAGATAATATATACATGCACAGACATATTCTTTGCATATATTTTCCATGTAGAATATTTGAGGTTTTACACAATTTCTCACTCTCTGATTCTCTTATGATTCTTTGAGTATGAAAATTATTATTTTTTTAAAAGTCACACACACTCACAGCATCCTGGATCAGAGACAGTACCAGAAACTCTCCAATACTATTTTTGTCACCTCTAACCATGAAACTGTAAAATGGGAACTGATTCCATCATCCCGAAACACGGACTTCCCAACAGGATGGAGATTTCATTTCCTCCTGTGATCCCGGCCTTTCCAAGGAGTCCAGAGACGTACGCCCTGACAGGTGAGACAGGCCATCAAGGCTTGGAGGCACGGGAGAGATGGATGTGATTTTTTCATCTTCTCCGAGCTCACATTAGCAGAGCAGCATAAAGGGCCAACCTTCCTGGTGCATCACCACACATTAGCTACGGCAGATCTCTCCCCCAAGGTAAATTCCCAGGAGGCTGCGGAAGAGGTAGAGTGCCCTCTGGGAAAGATGGGGTCATGTCAGAACTTGTTGCGAATCTCTCCTGCTGGGAAACCTCCAAATGAAAGTTCTGAACAGTTCCCTTTAGGTTATATTAGAGAGCAAAGCATCATTGCCATGTTAATTTCAGGAGCGCCTCCTTTCAGCTCCACCTTTTCTTAGTCATCATTTTTTTTTTGAATTTTACAAAGTTTATGCGTTTCCTTTGGCCTGTCAGTGTGATGATTCTGAGGATGCTATCCAGATAGGCAAAGAAAATGCACCCCTATGCAGCTAACACTCAGAGCTTCCCTATGCATCTTCCAAGAAAATCTCAGAGCCTCCCCTTGGCTTCTGGCATTTTCTCACCAGGGCGAGATTTCCTCCCTCCCACCCCCACCCCCACACGCGCTCTCCCTCTCTCCCTCTCTCTCTCTCTCTCTCTCTCTCTCTCCTGGGTAGGGAATTCTGCTTAATGGTTTAATTTTAACTGTCAGCAAGTCATACATTTCATGCAGATTGGTGCTCCAAAATTTGAAATGGGAATTTAGGCTGTAGCCAGGCAATGCCAAATGATGACAATTTCCCCCAGTTCCCAAATGAGAAGAAGCCATTCATACATCTGAGTTCATACGTACGCCGTGACAGGCGACCTAAGGTGCAATCACACTTACTAATTGGGTCTGACTCAGGCAAGAGCGATAGCTTTCCAAATCCCCAGGAAGAAAGCATTTCAAAATGCAATATTGACAGGCGCAAGGAAAGGAATGCTATTTACGATAGTCACTGATGTCATCTGTACAACTGTACAGGTGTTTTTAAAAATTTGTCAACATCTCAGATGATGTCATGCTTATGAGTGCATATTTTTACATAAATGACTGTGAGGAATATGTAGTACCCCAGAAGGCTGGGGAGAGGGGAGGAGGGGGAAGGACGGAGCTTTCTTAAAGGCTTCGTTGCTGCCACGGATGAATTGTAGCAGATTTAAAGCCCATCTTTTATAAGCTCAAAAAGCTCTGAATGCGAAAGCAAGTGTTCTTAATTGACCCTCCACCTGCCCACACTCGGAATGTCATGTCCCTTTGAGGATGTCATGTGTCAAAGCAAGCGGCGATCTCCCCGGTCTCTCCTCCTCTCGCCAGACCTGGTTTATTCTGAATGAGGTAGCTGTCTAGTACCGGAGTTCGCTCCGAGCCGTCACTTTGCTAGGTAAGCTCCTTTAAATGATTACAGAGCAATTTTTCCCTCCCGGCCTCTCTACATTGCCTCCTCTCCTCCCCAAAGAAATAAAAATAATATTAAAAAAAAAAAAGGGGAAGAAAGAAACGCATGACAATTTAAGCCCAGATGGGGGGAGCAGAAGGGAAAGACTTCCCCCATGCATCCTATGCCCCCACACTCCGGTCCATACAAGCCATGAAATTCAGCACAAACCGAAAGGCTCACCATTCGCGAAGCTCTGGAACAAGGAGAGAGCCAGTATCCACATGCCCCTGCTGCTCCCCGGCCTCCCGCGAGCGACGCGCCGGCCTCGCCCCCCGCGCTCCGCCCGGCTCCGCTCGCTCGCCACCTGCCCGGGGGCCGCCGCCCGCCCGCCGCCGCCGCCGCCGCCGCTGCTGCCGAGCCGCCCGGGCACGCGGCGCGGCCGGGCTCCGGGGCGAGGGCTGCGCTCGCCGCGCGCTGCGCTCCTGCACACCTGCTCCCGGGCGCCGCGCCCAACGCTGCGGCCAGAGCGGGCCGGCGGGGCTGCAGCCCAGGTGCGCCGTCAGCTCAGGGGGCCGCCGGCAGGTCGGCAGGTGGACAGAGCCGCAGACGCGGGCGTGAGCTCATCCCGGGCACCCGGCGCCCCGAATGCGCAGCAAGCGGCCTCCCGTGCGCCAGCCCTCAGCCTCCACATCCAGGCAGCAGGCGGGCGGGCAGGCTCATCTTTCCTCTGGCGCGGCCCGAGTCGCAGTGATCCCTCGCTAACCTTCCCTGCCTGGGAGGCGGGCGGGCGGCGCGGGGCGAGCGAGCGAGCGAGCGAGCGAGCAGCGCGGAGGCGAGCGGGGACCCCCTCCCCTGCCTCTGGCCGCTGGGGCGCTCTGCGGTCTTAAAGCAGCAGCGGAGAAGTGGAGCCGGGCTGGAGGCAGGACGGAGGAGAGCGCAGCCAGCACACAGTCACGCACAGTCATCAGGATGCATTTCTTAGAGGCTTAAATAATCATTTCAACAGCCGATTATTTTTAGTTATTTTCTTGCAGGTTGCTAATAAGATACGGCCACGGGTGACTATTCCGGAAGGCCTGCCGGCTGAGCAGAGGTGACCATGAAATGTTAGCAGTTTTAATAAAATGTGCAGCTGGATGCAGATTTCGTATTTACTCTCATAAAAGTCCAGTTCATTTGCCTGGAGGGAAAGGCTGCCTCCAAATCCTTCCTGCTCCTCTAAAGATCTCTATGGTTTCACAGGCTAATTTTTAATTATCTCAAATACACTGTCAAACACAAACACAGGCAATTCTAATTTTGCTCTCTGAATGGTGCAAAAAAAAAATGATTAAAATTGCTGATAATTTGAGTTAATTCCAAACATATAACCCCTTCCACATTATTGTGAAAAGTCAGCATGATTATATTTCCTGAATGTTCTGTATGGTTCTGGAAGTCATAATAATATTAAAATAAAAGCTTTAAAAGGGCATGCATCCATATTTTATCACTTTGCAAAAAAAAAAAAAAAAGCTGGAAGGCACCCCAATTTAGGATCCAAGGTAGAATGCTCAGAGACAGGGCAAGAAAGACTGAGGAGAAGCATCTGGGGCGGAGGGTGGTCTCGTGGGAAATGTGAGAGGGCTTCCTGGGCACTGGCCCCCTATTTCCCTCCGGAGCCAAAGGGGAATATACCCACCTACAACAGCTCTCAAAAGAACAGGAAAAGCAAATGGTGAGGCAGAAACAAAATGGTGCTTTACCAGAGTTGGGCACAAGATGGCCAGGCCCTGCGTGGGAGGAAGGGCCAGCTGAGCCGGGAGGCTGCGCTCGCCACTGCTCTGCAGCGGCAGGTGGTCACGTGCTGCTGCCCACTCAGGACCGCAGGCCCAGCCCTGCCAGACCATGTACCCCCGTGTCCTCTGGCCCTGCTGGAGTGGGGCGCTCACGCTCGGCTCTTTCCTGAATGCAGTCCCGGAAGGCAGGTGATGGCGTGATTTCTGCTCCCACATCCAGCTTCTCCACCCATGCGCTCAGTCCACAAAATCTTAACTGCACGCCAGCCTCGCTCCAGGCTCCTCTCAGCCTTCATGGCCAGGGGCTCGAGGACCAGGGTCAGACAACACTCCCATCAGGGCACAAATTGGTCACTTACCGGAGGCGCAGCTTGGGCCTCGTAGGCAGGATGGAAATGATCAAGGTTCCTCACTCGTGTGGTTGGGAAGATCTGAGGGCAAATCCCTAGCGTGTGTGGTCACCGTGTTCAGTCCCCACATGGCTGTCGCCGGGTCCGGGAGCAGGGCTGGCCACAGGATCCTGAGCAAAATGAGAATGGGGAGCTCCAAAGAGAAAAAGCACTTTTAAAACTCCTAAAATATGAAACTTTGCCCTTTCATTCTCAGTCTGTCTCAACCCGTCATGGTGGTTTTTATTTCCTATTTAATGCCACACTCCCTTGGGCATGGGAATGGTTCCCAGCACGTGCCTGAGACTCAGTACAGCACCAAGAGCTCACATCTGACCCCCTCCATGGGCCAATGCACTGTGCCTCCACCCGGCTTCCCCTTCCCCACGGGCCTCTAACGCAACGCACACGGGCCAGGAGATCCTCAATGAGCTTCCATCTCCAAGGTGGGATGCAGTTGCACTCGGATCCGAGGGGGTAAGGGTCTGGCCCTGCTCAAGTATCTCGAAGAATAGATCACCACAAGGGCATCCTAGGGCGGGGACCGTGGAGACTCGGCCCTGCACTAAAACAGCAGGCCATGTGCATATGGAATCTCAACACTCATTGTGAGCACACCCGGGCCCCTACCAGGCCAACTGAGGGCAACGGCAGAATCCGGGCCTCTTCTTCCAACATTACCTAGGTGCTGCCCAATGGGAGAGTGACGTGATTGCAGGACGCGGGTAGGGGGAGCCTGGTCAGGACCCGGGGCACCATGGAGGGAGGGGCAGGCAAGAACCCTTCCTGAGAAGCTGGCAGAAGGCAGGACAGTGCAGGAACCACAAACGCAGGATTTTTTTTTTTTTTTAAGGAATGAAAGTAATTTTTAAATGTAGTAAGTTTTTAAATTTTTAAAAGTAATAAAATTTTCAAGATGGCAGCAGCAGAACTTTTGACCCCAAGGGCAGGTCCTTCCAGGAGGCAGGATCCCAGGGCAAATGCACCAGGCCCACCCCCATGAAGCCAGCCTAACGCATCTGCCGCAGACTGAGGAGGTTAACAATGACCTAGAATGTGCCTAACATGGTACTCTTTTCACAGATACTTCCAGAGCAGATTTCAATATAAAAGCACACAAAACTGTGGGCTCCATGAAGTCAGGCACTCTATCTGTCCTGCTCAAAAGGCGGCCCCCGAGGCCTGGCACAGGGCCTGGCCCACGGGCACTCTCAGTAAACAGCCAGGGAATGGAACGTGGTCAGTAATGCAGGGAGAAAGCAAAACCCACTCTAGGATGTGTGCACAGAACATCATGGGGAAATTTAGAGAAAGAGAGTACTTCCCACCCACCCTCAGAGAAGACTTCGGAGGAAAGCGCAATTTAGCTGAGTCTTCGGGTTCAGTTAAGGTGTCAACACGCAGGGGCACCTGGGGGGCTCAGTCAGTCAAGCATCTGCCTTTGGCTCAAGTCATGATCCTGGAATCCTGGAATCGAGTACCACGTGTTGGGCTCCTTGCTCAGCAGGGAGTCTGCTTCTCCCTATGCCTGCTGCTCCCCCTGTCCCCTTCTCTCTATTCTGACAAATAAATAAACGAAATCTTTTTAAAAAGATGTTGGGGCACCTGGATGGCTCAGTCGGTGAAGCAGCTGCCTTTGGCTCAGGTCATGATCCCAGGATCCTGGGGTGGAATCCCGCATCAGGCTCCTTGCTCAGGGGGGATCCTGATTCTCCCTTTCCTACTGTCCCCTGACTGCTTGTGTGAGCTCTCTCTCTCTCTCTCTCAAATAAATAAATAAAATCTTAAAAAAAAAAAAAAAGATATCAATGTGCAAAACTGAGTCAAGGCAATGGGAAGTTCCCCCCTGATCAAGCAGACACCAGGAACTTTATCAAATACATTTAGGTTTTAACTCTAATTTTAAAACTCCCTCAGGATTTCTGGGAGTTCTGTAGGTGAAATTTGAAACTGGCCCCAAGCAGGTGGAGGGGCAGGAGAAACAGAAGAAAGGGGGATCCCTGGCCCCCCTACTGTCTTCCTATTGCTCTGGGTCAGCCTCCCCAGCAGAAGAGAGACAAAGTCAAGGAGGCTACTCTCCGCCCCCTTGAATTATGCTAAATAAGAAACAACAGATATCCGTGGAGCAGCAGCATCTGAATTCTGAGGTCTACTCTTCCATGTTCTCTGGGATCAAGAAGAGCATCTCTGAATTGGTGGCATTTGAGCCATGTTCTAAAGGACAGATTGGGTTGCCCATAGATGGGGTGGCTGAAGAGGAACTTCACGTGCAAAGGTTAACCAAGGCTTACTCCTCCTTCCTGACCAAGAGGGCAAGTAGTTGCCCAAATGGGACCTGGGGTCCTCCTCAGGCTGCTGAAACGAGTACCACAAAGCAGATGATGTAAAACCACGGAAATTTCCTACCTGGTCCTGGAGGCCAGAAATCCAAAATCACAGCATTGGTAGGGCCATCCTTTGAAGCACATAGGAGAATCCTTCTTGCCTCTCCAGCCTCTAGTGGCACCCAGTCCTTGGTCTCCTTAGCTTGTAGATGCCCCACTGCAGTCTGTAGCTTCACGTGGCTTCTCCCTCTGCATATGTTCTTGTAAGAACTTGTAAGAACACCAGTCATATTCGATGAGGAACTCACCGTGACCCAGTATGGCCTCATCTTACTCACATCTGCAACTTGTAATGACCTTGCTGCTGAACAAGGCTGTATTCTGAGATACTGGGGGTTAGAGTTTCAACATGTGGTTTAGGGGAGACACAACTGACCCCATAACGGGACCCAAGAAGCCTGAAATCAAAAAGCAGGAGGCATGAACAGCGTGTCCCAACAGAAATGGCTGAGCACCATAGGCACCAAACGCCCCTCTGGGGCCGGCATGCACAGAGTTCAGACTATCTGGCATCTCAGTTTCTTCCCTTGGAACATGAAAAACCACGCCCGCTCTTCTTACCTTATAGATCGTTGAGGTGATAAAATGAATCATGGAGCTGGTGTGACAAGGATTGCACAGAGAACCACATCTGCCATCACTATTGTCTGCAGCCGGACCTGTGGAAACATTTTGAATAAAATCATTATCATGGTGGCCAGTACTTTGATTAAATTGAAGTTGGGCATTATTATACCTCTGGTCTGAGAACTGCAAAGGGCATAGATGGTCAAGAGTGTCAGTGGGCCATCCCTTTTCTCCTCCAGTGAACTGACGGAAACCATCCACAAATATTCAGACCAGGTCTGCTGTACCAACGGCAGCAATGATAGTCCTCCCGGAGCTTAAAGAGGATTAAGTATGGACCAGGAGGTGGGGGGCATTCAGAAGCCTCTGGGCTGCTTGACGTGTTCTCTATCTGGATCCAGGTAGAAGTCACAAGGACACATACACATATAAAAATTCATCAAGCTGTACACTTATGATTACTGCACTTATACACTATATTGTGTATTTTAAAAAAAAAACAAAACAGTGGCTAGACAGTCCCTACTGACCTCACAGTTCAGTAGGGGATTCAAATAATAGTTGCAGTAATTTGATGAAATAAACCCCTTAATTGGGGGGTGGCACATCTGACTCAGCCAGTGTGTGTGTGTGTGTGTGTGTGTGTGTGTGTATGTGTGTGGTATGTATGTGTGTGTGGGTGTGTGTGTGTGCTGGGAATAGGTGCGCAGGAAACAGGACAGGAACGGGAGAATTGGAGCAAGGAGGTGTTTGGACTTCATCCTGAAGGCACAAGGAAGCCACTGACGTATGGTAAGCAGGAAGTGATATGATCAGATTTATGTTTTGGAAACATTCCCTGCTAGGGACACAGTGGAGAATGACCAGGGGATTTGAGAAGGTCACAGGGAGACTATTAGAAAATTAGCCTGAGTCCAGATGGAAAACAACTGAGACTGAGACCTATGAAAGCCATGGTCCAGGAATGGAGATGTTTGCATCTTATAATATTGGGAGATAGTAGGACGGTGAGACCAAGGGAACTTAGTAATACCACTAACAGTGATGACAGCTGCTGTCACTGTCAGTGGGGGTGTCCTCTACTTCATCACTGACATTTAGTCAGCACTGGCATGTCCACGTCTATGCTGAGTGCTGTGGATGCTTTCCGAATTCAATTCTCGTCAGTGAGAAGTGCTATTACTGTCGTTCCCATTTTTCAGGTGGGGAAGCCTCCACTCAGAACATCCGGAAATGTCCACTGCAGTGCCCAGCCTGTCAGGTAGGGACAGAGCCTGAATTGAAGCACAACCCCCACAGGTCTGGTAAGGATCAGTCTCCCTGAGCAGGAAAGAGATGGCAAGAAGTGGTAAGAGAGAGATAAGGAGGAAGTAGTGAGGGCTGGTGGGAGGAAGTGGTAAGAGAGAGATGAGGAAATGGTGAGGGAGAGAGAGAGGAAGTGGTGAGGGAAAGGGAGGAAGTGGTGAGGGAGAGAGAGAGGAAGTGGTGAGGGAAAGGGAGGAAGTGGTGAGGGAGGGAGGAAGTGGTGAAGGAGAGAGGGAGGAAGTGGTGAGGGAGAGGATGGAAGTGGTGAGAAGGAGAGGTAGGAAGAGGCAAGGGACTGGAAGGACACCAAGATGACTCTCAGGGTTACATCTGGGATGCCTGTATGGACAGAAAAGCCACCGCCCAAAACTAGGGCCACCATCATCTCTCAGGAACTTTTAATGTTTCTCTTGTCTTCCACCCTCACACCCACGGCCTGTTCTCGGTAAAGCAGGCAGTGTGGTCTTTTAAACGTTTACACACACACCAGATCCCAGGAAGCTCTGCTCACAATCTCCACTGCCTTCTGATCTTTCACGCAGTGCGCACCATGGCTGCAGACCCTGAGCTGTCCACAGCCACCACCTCCCTACTCTGGCGGACAGGTCTCTGGCTGCATCCCCACTCCTACCCTCCCCGTGGGTTCCTTGACCTTCCTCAAACACACCTGCATGCCCCCACCCTCCATATAAACACTGTTCAGTCACCTGCCCCCAGAGCTCACTCCCTCCTCAAATGTCTTCTCCTCAGACAGGCCTTACCTGACAACCCCCATGCTACAGCATTCTTGGCCCATCTGTCTTTATCGCTTGTAGTTACCTATAACTGTGTAGGTATTGATTACTGGTGTGTCCACCTTCGTGACGGCTGGCACCCTGTCTTTGTCTTCCCTGTTGCACTCAGCATGCCGGCAGCAAAGCTAAGCGTGTGGTAAGAGCTCAGGAGCACCCGCTGAATGGGTTTTTGAGAGAAAGCGCCCAGGATGCACGCCCTAGGAGCCCTTAGGTGTATCCCTTCCACACCACTTGCCAGGAGGCAGAGAGAGGATGACAAGAGTGGAAAAGGACACCCAGAGGGAAGGGTGCCCCATAACTTCCATCCGCATAAACACGTCATCAAAACAAGTATTTCTTTACTCCCTGCCACACAGGTGGCTTGCTGACGGTGCTCTAGGTTATTTTTCAGAGGATGGTTCTGGAGCCTGAGTTTGTGAATTGTTAAGAGAAGGTCAAAGCGGGTGCACACCAGGAGCATCTGGGAAGTGGAGACCACCGCACAGGGAGGCATGGGCCCGTGGGAGCGGCTCCCCGAGCGGCCCCATCCGTGGGGAGGGTGCCTGCTGGGAGGAGGGGAGATGGGAGAGCAGAACTGAATCCGCCAGAGGGATGGAGCCCCTGCAAGCCAGCCTGGGTCCAGAACCAGGGGATGCTCACACAAAATTCCCAGAGACATGAGAAGTTCAGGGCACCTGGGTATGGACCCCACTGCAGGCAGTGTCTCAGTTCTGGGTGAAGAGAAGGGATCACACATGGGGTTAGCCCATGGCTGGGCCATCGGGTGACCCCCCCCCCCCCCGTCCCCAGCCACAGCTCAGCTCTGTGGCTTCAGCACATCAGACGACACTGGACAGGTGCTGATGGAGGGTCCAAGAGCCACCATCATTACTGGGGGGACAGGACAGGGATGAGCAGGAGCCAACCACAAGTGGGAAGGGCGAGAGGACAAGCCTGGCTTCTTGGGGTGTGTTAAGATGGGGACTGTGGCGTTGGACCCCATGCAGTGCAAATGAAATGTGACCCTGGGAAGTGGCTTCCCTATGCCACGGGGCTGCCATGACAACGGAGTGAATTAAAACCCACAAAGTGCCGAGATCGGTGCCTGGCATGCAGAGAGCAAACAATCCAGTCAGCGGAAGTACCACTGGTATTTTTTCTTGAGGCAGAAAAAAAGGTTAAGTGCCAGCAACAGGACAGGTCAGGAACACGGGGGAAAGGGAGTTAGAGAAAGCATTAGTGGGTGGAATTATAAGAACCAAAACTGAATTTTTTTCCAAAAGATTTATTTATTTATTTATTTGAGAGAGAGGGGCAGAGAGAGCATAACCTGGGGTGGACAGAGGGAGAGGAAGAGAGAAAAAAATCTCAAGCAAACTCTCTGCTGAGCGCCGAGCCCGACACAGGACCCCAAGGTCATGACGCATGTTGCAATCCAGAGTCAGATCCTCAACCCACTGAGCCAGTCAGGTACCCCAAAACTGAATGTCTTTAGAGACGTCAAACAGGATACCATAAAATTAGATGTTTACCTCATTTCAGGCATAATTCAATGCTTGATTTAAAAACAAAACAAACAAACCAAAAAAGTCTCCATATTTGAAAGGTTAAAAAAAATTTTTTTTTTGAACCAAGCAGCTCAGATAGTAGAATATCCTGGAGAGCGTATGTGCATGGGGGACCCGGAAGACACCTGTAAACATGACAGAAAGCCCAAAAGCTATAAAATAAAAGAGAATCAGCTGTAAGCTTTCGTGGGACAGCATAAGAGAGCGAAGCCATGTGGAAGACAGATGCAGGCTGGGGCAGGGGCACAGTCACCACCCATGGGACAGCTCAGGTCCTGGCATCAACAGAGGACAGAACCCTGACGGCTCAGGAGCAAAAGGACCATCAAGCCAATGGAAAACCAGGCACAGGACTCGAATATGACCGTTCACAGAAGAAAGAAACAAACGATGCAGCCAGTAAACCTGAGGAGAGGCCCAGCCACGTGCACAGCCACAAAACATGAATGTAAATAACAATCAGATATCGCTTCTCACCACAAAATGGAAAAGTAAACAAGCGGGATTCTAAGGTTGGCAGGTTGCAGGGAGGAAGACATTGCTGGTGGCGATGAGATGTGTTTGTAGCTTTCTTTACTGTTAACGGATTCTGGTGATAAGTATCTAAAAAAAAAAAAAGGCATTTCCCTTCAACCTAGCAATCCTACTCTTGGGAATCTCTCCCATTGACGTGAAAAATAACCAGTACTTAAAGCTATTTGTACAATGTTATCCACTGCAGCGTTGTTTCCTGAGACAATAGACAGAAAAAAGAAAAAACGAAGAAGAAAAAAAAAATCATCGGAGTGCCCATCAAGGACGGATGCTGAATAAATTTTGGAACATGCAAATGTTGGAAGATCATAGTCAAAAAATAAGGAAATAGATCAGTGATGTGAGGACATTTCCATCATATTTAATTGAAAAAAGAAAGATACAGAGGAATACAGAAAATATCTCATTTTGGGGGCTCCTGGGTGGCTCAGTCAGTTAAGCATCTGCCTTCCACTCAGGTCATGATCCCAGGGTTCCTGGGATCGAGTCCCTCATCGGGCTCCCTGGTCAGTGGAAAACCTGCTTCTCTCTCTGCCTCTCCCCTCACTCATTCCCTCTCTCTCTCTCTTTATCTCAAATAAACAAAATATTTTTAAAGTTTTTTTTAAAATAAAATAAAATATCCCATATCTGTGTGAATGTAAGATATCTATGTGCGCAAGCAACCTCATAAGGGTGGGAAGATGTTACAGAGCAAATGTAGACATTGGTCACCTGAGGGGACTGAGGGAGGAGGGGAGCCAGGAAGAGAGAGAGAAGAAAGTTACGGTAAGAAATAAAGGTTGACCTAGAAAAACCCAGCACGTACAACAACGTATAACATAAGCCCTTTTACGTAAAATACGTTACAATGAAAGTAGTAATGGTAGTCATCTATGTAGCAGGAGATCCATGTTTTACTGGTTTATTACCTTTTCTGGGCTATTTGATACTTTTCATTTTCTTTCGTTCTTTTTTTTATTTCTTTTCAGCTAACAGAATTCATTGTTTATGCACCACACCCAGTGCTCCATGATACTTTACATTTTCTTGATAAGAACATTGAGGGGCGCCTGGGTGGTGCTGTTGGTGAAGCATGGGACTCTCCGTTTCAACTCAGGTTGTGATCTCAGGGTCAGCGGTTTGAGCCCCCGTTGGGCTCTGCCCTCAGTGCAGTCGCTTGTCCCTCACCCTCCCCTCTGCCCTTCTCCCCACTTGTGCTCTCTCTCTCTCTCAAATAAATAAATTTTTAAGAAGAATATCTGGAATTAAAAGACAATAATGAAAGAAAATAAAATCAGCTAGGAAGCCTAATATGAGAGGCTCATGTGGAGGACACATGCTGACCCTAAAGGTCAAAATTTGCTGGTCTCCTTCTTGCCTGACCTTTCTGGTCGTGCATCAAGCCGGAAGGTGGAGTGAGGATTATCTTCTGCCTGTTTTGTTGGTCCTTCTCCTTCTTGTCATCCGCGGCCTCAAATCCATGGATGATGTTCACTTCCCCTCTCCCCAGGAGGGCTGAGCCACAGGGTCGAAGAGGAGTCAGAAGGCAACAGCCAGAGGAGATGACAGAGGAAAGGTGGCCTGTCTCCAGGGCTCCTCTGGCACAAGCCTCTGCACAGGCGAGTGGCTCTGGGGAATGGGAAGGAGCCTGGGTGCTTATGGAAGGACAGCGGAGGGCTCGTGGAGCTCCATGCTGGGGAAAGCTGGAGAGGAGAAGCCAGATCTTGGAAATCACACCCAAGACCAACCATGCAACCTCAGCTTCCCCTTCTGTGCCTGTCCACTGCCTTACAGGAACATGGCCTGGGCTGCCCTGAAAGGTAGGGCCCTTTCAGCCAAGGGAGACCCAAGGGAGCATCTGAGCAGAACTCGTCATCCACAAATGGGCAATGACATCTTTACCCATACCAATTTTCTTAGGATTTTACCAAATTTTAAGAAAATTTCTGAAGAACAGCTCTCAGTATTTCAGCTCCTTTATTCCTATTTCTCTAGGGGATATTATTCCAGGAATGGGAATGAAGTAATTAAAAAATAAATAATATTTGATGGCCAGAGCTATGGATAGCCTTGGCTCTCTATGACAAAGGGAACCTGTTCAATCTTCAGTCAATGTTTTCCAAAGTAGATGAAAGACCTCAGAGTATGATTTACACCTGGAGCATCTCCTCACTCATTTGACAAAGATCTGTTGAGCTCCCACTGGGGGCTAGGACTGTGGGCACAAGTGAACAAAACAGGCAGCAACTGCTTCTCGTCAGTAAAGAGTCACGATGACAACGTGACAATCAGCGTGACACCCATCACTTGAAAACTATGCTCACTCTGGTTTGTCTTGGAGAGCGACACAAGGAAGATCACTTATTAAACCCTCACTGACCTGTTTTTGTCTTCGAGGCTTTTCTTCTCAAGCAATTTGCTATCACAGAAAAGACCAGCCAACACACAGGTGCAAAGGTGTAAGGATGTATAGTCGTTACATTGATATTTGCAATAGCAATGGGAAATAAAATAAAATAAAATATCCATTATTGGGTTCAGTTAAATATGTTACAACTAGCTAATGAAATACTAGGCAGCTGTTAAAAAAAGATGAGACAACTTTACAGCCCATACACCAAGATTACGATGTTTTGAAGTAAAAGATGTAGGGTGGGGAAAATAGTGGGTACTGTGTAGTCTCACTTCCATAATGAAATGTGCATACATTTACATGTTTATGAGTGCTTAGACAAGTAACAGAGAGTGGTAAAAGAAGCTTTTGTCCATAGTTGCATCTCAGAGGGGGAACTGGAGTAAAACACGGGATATGTAATTTCACGAAGCCGTCTCTTCTTATCAAATAGGTGCTTTCCTATTCATTTTATGTCATCCTACCATGCATCTTCGTACTTTATCAATTAGAAGTCATTAGCATAAAAAAGATATTAATGAGCATTAATAAGCATCTATACCTCTGTCCAATACGCCAGAACCAATATCCCAGCCACTAGCTATTTATATTTAAAGGTGAATTAATTAAAATAAAACAAAATTTTAGTTTCTCAGTTGCACTGCCCATGTTTCAAGTGCTCAGTAGTCGTGTGTGGCTGGTGGCTAGCCCATTGATGGTGAAAATATAGAACGTTTCCATTATTGCAGGGACGCCTGGGGGACTCAGTCATTAAGCACCTGCCTTCCGCTCAGGTCATGACCCCAGGGTCCTGGGATCAAGCCCAGTATTGGGCTCTCTGCTCAGCAGGCATCCTCCTTCTCCCTCTGCTGCTCCCCTGCTTGTGTTCCCTATCTCCTTGTGTCTCTCTCTGTCAAATAAATAAATAAAATCTTTAAAATAAAAAAAGAACATTTCCATTATCTCAGACAGTTATATTGGAGAGTGCTGGATACTCTTCACAGAGCTCAAGCCAGAGAATTGATCCTGAAATATCTCGGCCTTTGCTCTTCCTAGTAGAATTGATGCAAAGGAGAAATACAGAACAGGTTTTGCATTATAGAAAAAAACAGGCATTGATGTGCATCTCTCCCCCTCTCACCCCTTGTTAAAGAGCTTGAACGTGAGAAACTCATCTCTTCAACTTTTTACAGTGTCATGAAGTATCACAATGTCTGGATGTTTTTGCCCCCTGGAAACCTAAATTAGTCAACGTTTATGGATGTTATTTGCAAGTACAAAGTAACACAAAGAAGTGACAGCCCAGAATTATCCTATTTTTTCACTACTGTATAAACTGTAGAACCTTTTCCCCTTCTCGGATCTTTCATACTTATTTAGGCTTCTGAGGACCCTTCCCACTCTGAGGAGCCCAACTTCTCCCAGCTGAAGGTTAACCTTGAGTCACGATGTATCCCTAAGGGTTGTTAGTATATCTGGTTCAATAAAACACAGAGAGCCAA
Organism: Lontra canadensis; assembly: GCF_010015895.1. Taxonomy (NCBI): domain Eukaryota; kingdom Metazoa; phylum Chordata; class Mammalia; order Carnivora; family Mustelidae; genus Lontra; species Lontra canadensis. Next base: position 4,550,267 of record NW_022631023.1, on the reverse strand, counting down.
CAAATCAGGAAGAGATTGCCCACCCATGTCTACTCTGAAAATTGCATTTGTGTTTCTTAATCAGCCCAGTAGGAGTTTAAATATCTTCTAGCTAATCACAGTGGGGTCTTGGTCGGTCCAATGCCAAGGAAGCAACCTTTAAGACATTAAAAGTGTTCATCCACTTAGGGAAAAGGTAAGTGCAGAATCAGTTCTTATCCTTGCCCTTCAGAGAGAACGCAGCTTACTCTAGAATTCTCTCCTCTGTGCACAGAGCTGCCTTGGTTCTGGATAATAAAATATCAGGGCATCATCTGGCTGAAGAGCTGGCTTCCTAGGACTCTCTAGAGAGGCCACGTGGGAATCATCCGTTAATAACAGTATCTTTAATGCAGCCCCACACCCAACCGTCTGTTAGGCTGGGGGTTTCCATAATCAAGCACTAGGGGAGGAAGTGGTGATGAATACAAAATGCTCTTCCACTCAGTTTCCTTTTTCTACCCTTGGACTTCCTGTTAGAAACTGCAGTGACCTCTCTCAGAGGACAGAACTCGGAAGCTGAAGAGAGAACCCAAAGCCGTGGACTTCCCGGCACGCAGATTCCCAGAACGAGCTTCTCACTACCAGGAGGAGAATGCAAATCTCCCAGTGCTGGAAGTTCTCCTTTCTGTTTTCTTGGGAGTCAGCTTATCACAGCAACCTGCCCTGAGCTCACCACATGGGACAGCCCAGCAGACAGAAGATGCAGTAAACCAGCATTTCTCTGAGGTTCAGTGTGACTCAGACTCTGAATTCTAGCAAACAGACCTCCGGTGTGGATCTGCCACAACGTAGAAGGTGCAAAGGAGTGAAACATGAGAGTTCTAGTTTTCTCTTCGCCCACCAAACTGCTTTGATTGTAAGTTAAATAAGGGCTGAACACTGCATGTTTGTCAACCATTATCCAATCCATTCCTATGCGTAATTTTTAAGTAAAAGTAATAATGGTTCATTAACACGATGCTGGTAAGTCATGACATGTTCTTCATAAATTAATTTTCTTAACAAATTTGGTCTTTTATATGAGCAAAAGGAGCTTCTTCAAAAGGACCTCAAGCGGCTCACTCCATCTCTCAAGGGCTCAGCTACCTCATCTGCAAAGTGGGAACATCAACAGAACATAATCTGTAAGGTTCTTTTGAGGTTTAAACAAAGCATCCTCCCTGCTCAGAGGTGTGCCTGAAATGTCAGAAATGTTTGACATGGCAATATGGTGATGGTGATTTTTTGCATCCTGACAGGTTTTTTTTTAAGATTTTTTATTTATTTACTTGAGAGAGAAAGCATGTGTGTGAGAGACAGCACGCATGGGGTGAGAGGCAGAGGGAAAAACATACTCCCCGCTGAGCAGGGAGTCCAATGTGGGACTTGATTCCAGGACTCCAGGATCATGACCCGAGCCGAAGGCAGACAACCCACTGAGCCACCCAGGTGCCCCACGTCCTGACTTCTTATGGAACACATGTGGAGGTATAACATGTTTCCTGATGACTTAAACTCATGTAGGTCAGAGGTCTGTGTGTCCCTATACTTGGCAATCCTGTTGCATTTGGGGATCTTCACGTTGTTTGGTGTTTAGGACCAGTTTCTGGTAAATCTCCCCTTCCATACTCATTTATTTCAATCTGCTATGAGACAGGAATCCAGGGGACCAAATAAGTTACTATTCTGCTTAAGGCAGTTGTAAACAGTCTTGGTTCTCAGTCAATGGTTCTCACTGCTGGAAGGTTGGTCAGGGATGGGATCAAGGCTCCAGTGACCCCAACATAAGTTGCCCAGAGGAGGCCAATGGGTTCAGTGGAGCCCGCTGTGTCAGAGAAGGTCAGTTCCCTCCTTCTCTGTTGGCAGCCCAGCAGGTGCAGTAGAGGACTGACCCACCTGCAGTAAGGGTGGTCGGAGGGCATGTTCAGGACATCCCATCCAACAGATGGGCCAAGGTAACAGACTTCCAAGGGAGGCAGAAGGTAGAAAAAAGACAAATTCAGTCCTTTATCCAGCACTCGCCAAGGTTACCGTGTACTGGTGGACACTTGGGACATGTTAGTGACTAGGACAGATGTTGCCTCCATCCCCTGTATGCAAGAGACCCATGCGGAGCAAATAAAACCAATAACTGCACAAAAAATTAAGTAACTGAATATTTAACTCAATCACAATTAAATAATTGTACTGAGGGAAGGAAGTACTTTGGTGAAAAAGCCTAAGTTGGAGATATACCAAAGGATTCCTTAACCAAGGGCGAGATAGCTGAACAAGCATCGCTGAGGAGGACCACAGAGTAATGTATCAGTCACTAGGACTATTGTGAGAAAGTACCACAACCTGGGCAACTCAGACAACAGAAACTTTTTCTCCTCCAGTTCTGGAGGTCAGACGTCCAAGGTCAAGGTGTCAGCAGGGTTGGTTCTCTCTGAGGGACATGAAGGAGTCTGTGTTCCAGGTCTCTCTCCCAGCTTCTGACGGTTTGCTGATTATCCTCAATGTTCCTTGGCCTGTAGAAGCATTACTCAAATGTCTACCTTCATGTTCACATGGTGCTCTCTCTATGTGCAATCCTGTCTCTGACCAAATTGCCCCCGTTTTATTGGATTATTGGATTCGGGCCACCCAAATGATCTCATCTTAACTTGATCATCTGCAAAGACCTTATTTCTAATTAAGTCACATTCACAGATGCTGAGGGTTAGGACCTTGATATCTTTGAGGGGTGCATATTTGAACCCATTACATGTGGCAAGGAGTTAGACTAGGTGAAGAAGGATGGAGAGAGAAAGCATCAGTAGAGAAGAAGCTTATGCCAAGGCTCCCGGCCAGGAGGGCTGCTATGATGGCAGAACAGCTGGAAGCCGCTGGTGAGGCATGTGGTGAGCATGGGGAAGAGGAATGGGGGTGGGGAGCAGCCCAGTCCTGTAAGGCTCTGCCTTTATTTGGAATGTGGGAGGCAACATGCGAAGTTGGAAACCAGGGTCATGGAAGGTGAAGTGTAGCAGAACCAGCAAGACAGACTGGAGGGACGTGCCCTTCTGCCACACAAGTGGAGACTGGAGGCTTAATTCTAGAGAAGGATACAGCCTCTCTGGGCTGGGTGGCAGCAGACACTTCTGTTGGAGAACTAGGTACAAATTGGAAATAAATTGGGAATTAAAAACCTGTTGGTGCCCTGAATGCTGACTTCCCAAGCTTTTTCCCTACTCAGTCTCTCCAAAGTTTGGCAGCCAGAGATCAGCCTGGGATTGCTGGTCAGTCTAAGAAAAAGGGCATAAAGACACTGACATGCAGAATTCCTCCAATGAAATCATCCAGGCAGACCACCCAACACTTTTCAGTGCTTCTCAAACTTCAACATGAATAAAAATTAGGGGGGAGGGCATTAAAATACAGACTCCTGGCCCTGCCACCAGAAATTTAGATTCAGAAGACCTAGGAAAGGCTCAAGGACCTGTATGTCTAACAAGCATCTGGGAATGCTGGCACTGCTGGTCCACGGACCACACTTTGAGCATCATAGCTCTAGATGAGAGTTGATGAATTTCCAACTGACATTTTAGAATTCTGCTCTTATATACAGAAAGTAAGTATTCAAAAAGACCAAAACATGTGAAAAGAACATTAATCATGAGACAGAGTAACCAAAACAAATAGGGAAAAAAAAAATAATGACTTAGAGGAAAGAGATTCTTCAGCAAGAAAACTTCATTAAATCAAGCAATATTCTCAGAGAAGAAATATAAAAGATCCATAGAAAAGATCTATGCTATTTTTTAAAGATTATTTATTTGAGAGAAAGAGTGGGGGTGGAGAGGAAAAAGGAGAAGGAGAGAGAGAATCCCAAGCAGACTCCCTGCTGAGCACAGAGCCCAGTGAGGGGCTGGATCCCATGACCCATGATACCACAACCTGAGCTGAAACCCAAGTCAGATACTTAACCAACCGAGCCATCCAGGTGCCCTGAAATACTGTTTTTAAAAAAAAAGGAAAGTTGGGGTGCCTGAGGGGTACAGCCAGTTGAGCACCCGATTTTTGGTTTGGGCTGAGGTCCTGATCTCAGGGTTGTGTGATCCAGCCCCGAATCCAGCTCTGTGCTCAGTGGGGAGTCTGCTTGGGATTCTTTCTCTGTTCCTCTCACTCGTGCTCTCTCTTGCTCTCTCTCTCAAATAAATAAATAAATCTTTAAGAAAATAAAAGAAGGAAAAGTCAAAACCAAAGTTCTTAGAAATTAAAATATGATAGAGAATTAAAAAAACTAAATAAGAGGAGCTAGAAAGCATGACGTAGAAAGCAAAACAAAAACTTAGAGAGAGGGATTTTTGTAACTTAGAGTACTGGTCCATGGACACTGACATCTGAATTAAGGAGATATAGAAGGAGGAAAATCATATGGAAGGAAGAAAGTCATCAAAGATATAATTCAGGAACATTTTTTAGATCCAAAGGACAAGGACATGATTTTCTAGACTGAAGGGGACCATCAAATATTCAGCACAAGAGATAAAAACAGACCTACACCTAAGCACACTGTAAAATTTTAGAGCATGGCACTAAAGATACTATAAACTCCAAGTAAAAACAAAACAAAACAAGAAAACCATCAGGTTTAATACATAGGGTTAAGAATCAGCACAGCATTGGATTTCTCAAAACTAGTGTTAGAAGTTAGCAAACAGAAGCATATGTCATACAAAACCATAGATAAAATAATTTCCAACCTACAATCCCATGTCCAGGTAAACCAGCTATTAATAACTAGCACCAATAGGTTTTCATAATACAAGGCTTCAAAAAATACACCTCTCCTTCACTCTTTATCAAGAAGATACTGAAGGATGAGGTCCACTAAAATGAAATTGGAAACCAAGAAAGAAGACATGACATACAGGAAACAGGATGTATAAAACAAGACAGAGATGCAGGCAGTCTCCACAATGATGGTGAGAGCCCTAGGAAGCAGCCATACTCCAAGCCTGGAGAGCAAAGAGCTCAGGCAGTATCTGGTCAGAGGCTCTTGGAGAGACGTCTTAGAGAGATAAAACTGGTAGAACTTCCAGGTGTTTGAATGTACTAAGAGGAGAATTACACAAATGGAAGAGGGTTTGGAGTCAGTAGTAAGCACATGGGAAACCAAGCAAAAAGAAGACCCAGAGGAATATTCATTCTAAGGGAAAATATGTTTTTAAATGGGCAGGAAAATAAAAGCAGTGTCCTGTGTAACTCAGCTGTGAATATTGATGGCACTTCAAGATGCTGGATATTGAAAACATAAACATGGAATGTCAGCCTAATCAACATTATAACTATCTTGAAAGAGGCGTGTTGGAAGAACACATGTACTTCCAATGTCAGAGTGAACTAGAGCTCAGTCCTCATCTATCACGGGAAGTTAATAGTGTCTAAAACTGGATTTTTTAAAATTTAAATTCAATTAATTAACATTATTAGTTTCAGAGTTAGAGTTTAGTGATTCATCGGTTGTATATAGTACAACCTTGTATATGATACAAGGGGTTATATATAATATACCTTTTTCCCTCCAGCAACCCTCAGTCTGTTTCCTAGAGTTGGGAGTCTCTTATGGTTTGTTGACCTCTCTGATTTTGTCTTATTTTATTTTTTCCCTCCCTCCTCTTATGCTCCTGTTTTGTTTCTTAAATTCCCTATGAAATCATATGATAATCGCCTTTCTCTGATTGACTTATTTTGCTTAGCATAATACCCTCTAGTTCCATCCATGTTGTTATAAAATGGTAAGATTTCATTTCTTGATGGTTGAGTAATATTCCATTATATATATACATATATATAGAGAGAGAGAAATATATATATGTATACATATATGTATACATATGAATGTATATCCTATCTTCTTTATCCATTCATCTATCAAAAGACATCTGGGATCTTTCCATATTGTGGCTATTGTGGACTCTGATGCTATAAACATTGGGATGCATGTACCCCTTTAGATCACTATGTTTGTATCCTTTGGGAAAATAAAACTGGAATATCTTTTAAAGTTGGTCTATAAACATGTTACTTCTAAACAAGGAGATAATATTTTAAGTGAATTAAGGAGATGATTTTTTAAGTGAATTAAAAAGAGTTGAATGATTTTCTCTAGGGAGAATAAAAGAAAGGGATGGGGATAGTGTTACTGTAGCAAACCCTGTAAACTATATGACTCTTCAAATTTCGTACATGTATAAGTCTGAGAAAAAATATTAAATATTTAAAAATCAAAACAAAAATAGACAAATAACATATAGAGGAACACCTCTGGAATGGTGACATGAGGAGCTACATATACTCTCTCCCCAGTGAATAATTGGCAAATTGGCATAATTGGCAAAAATTATTTTTTAAAAGCAAGTCTTTGGAAATTGTCCTTAAAGCACTACAGTAGACATAAATGAAATGAAGAAACACTTATTTAAGAAAATAATGTTTTTAACCAGATGTGGAACCAGTGAATGTCTGTAGCATCTGAGACACAATTTGCTCACTCCCCACCCCACTTACCTAACTGTGATGGAAGCTCTACTCCAAGAAGATAGAGCCAAGAACATGATGCTCACACTTCCCACCCCGATTTTGGATTTAGCACATAATGACTTCAAAGGATGTCTTATAAATATGTTCAAAGATTTAAAGGTTGCCTTGCTTCAAGGATCAAAAGATAGTATGATAACAATGTCTCATCAAATAGAGAATATTAACAAAGATACAGAAATCATAAAAACAGACAAACTGAGAATTCTTGAGTCAAAAACTTTAATAATCAAAAACCTCACTAGAGTTGCTCAACAGTAGATATGAGCTGGCAGAAGAAAGTATCAATGAATTTAAGCACAGGTCAATAGAGATCATACAATTTGAAGAATGGAGAAAAAAGAATGAGCAAAATAAACACAGCCTCCATAAATGTGGTAAATCATTAAGCCCACAAACGTAAGGGTAATGAATGCAACAGAAGAAGAGAGAGAAAGGAACACAAAAAAGATATTTAAAAACAATGGTTGACTGGGTGTGGTGCATAAACAATGAATCTTGGAACACTGAAAAAGTTTTTAAAAATTAAAAAAAAAAAAAGATTGACGAATTACAGACCTATACCTCTGAAATCAATAATACATTATATGTTAATTAATTGAATTTAAATAAAATAAATAAGTAAATAAAAGTTTCACTGGAAAAGAAAAACTAATGATATACTGTATGGTGACAAACATAACACAATAAAATAATAAATAAATACATAAATACATAAATAAATATTTTAAGAGAAAAATTAGGAAAAACATGGCTGAAAATGTTCAGATTTGATGAAAATTTTTAATCTACATATTTCAGAAGTTCAGTGAACTTCAAGATAAATGCTAGAGATCCAAACCCATATGTGTTATGGAGAAGATTCTGAGTGCCAAAGAAAAAGATAAATATTGAAAATAACAAGAGAAAAATCACACATAAAGGAACCCCCAAAATATTAGCAGCTGATTATCAGCTACCATAGAGGCCAAAGCAGTGGGATGACGTATTCAAATTGCTAAGTGAGAAAAAACTACTGTCAGTCAAGGATCTTATATCCACCAAGCCTATCTTTCCAAAGTGAAAGTGCTGTAATCACATTCCTAGAAAGAAAAAAAAAAAAAAAAAAAAAAACCAGAAAATTTATTGCTATCAGACTTGACTTATAAGAAATAATACTAAAAGAAGTTCTTCAGACTGAGCAAAATTGACACAAGTAATTCGAGGAAACAAGGAGTACCAATAAAGGTAATCATTTATGTTAATTGTTTTATATATACATATATATGTATATGTATATATTTTTTTAATTTCCTATATCTTCTCCTTTCTTCTCCTAACTGGTTAAAAATCAATTGCATGAAATATTATGCATATAATTGTACTGTTGTTCTTATAACCTATAAAATTATAATGCATTTGACAATAGCAACACAAAGGAGACAGGAGAAAATAAAATTTTATGGGAGGAAGAAAAATGACACAAGATGATAACTGAAAGCCATATAAATAAATGAAGAAAATCAGAAATAGTGACTAAGAAGGTTGACATAACAAACCTCTAATTACATAAAGAAGAGGAGCAAGAATTGGATTTATGTAGGATTGCCATTTCTATAATCTCACTTGAATTGAGTTAGTCTAAATCTAAAATACATTCTGATAAGATGTGTCTTGTAAACCTAGAACAATCAATAAGAAAAAAGTCTAAGATAATACATAATAAAAGTTGTTAAAGAAATTAACATAAGAAAATGTTCACTTAATGCAGAAGAAATCAGCAAATAAGGAATAAAGAAACTGAAAAGAAAAAAAAAAGACAGGAGATATATAGAAAACAAAGTAAAAGGGCAGATAAATTCAACCATATCAATAATAACACTAAACGTGAGTGGATTAAGCAATCTAACCAAAGGCAGAGATTATTAGACTAAACAAAACAGAAACAAGGCCTAACTACATGATATCTACAGAAGTCACACTTTAAATGCACAGATGTGAACAGGTTGAAGGTAAGAGGGTGGAAAAGATGTACAACAACCGTAAAAGAAATGGAGCTGCTATATAAATATAATATAAAAAAGTGTAAAAGTGTTTCTAAAGATAAAGAAGCAAATTTTATAATGGTAAAACATCAATTCCACAATAATTATAACAGTTAAAAACACACCACTAAGGAGGAAAAAAAAAAAACTAAGTAACCTAACTCAAGCAGATGGAAGGAAATAATTAAAGATTAGAGAGAAAATAATGAAATAGAAAATTGAAAAACATTAAAGTGGATAAAACAAAAATTCCCTGAAAAGATCAACAAAATTGACATGCTTTTTTTAGATTGACTAAGAAAAAATGAGAAATGATTCAAATTACTAAAATTAGGAAGTAAATGGGAAATTATTGATCTAAAAAGTATTGTGACAGGTTACAATGAACAAATACATAGCAATAAATTATATAACTTATACCAAATGGACAAATTCCTAGAAATAAAATCCCTGACACTACTCAAAAAGAAACAGAAAATCTGAAGAGACCTATAACAAAGAGACTGAGCCAGTATACCACAAAAAATGCTTGGACACAGGTGGCTTTACTGGTTAATTCTACCAAGCATCTAAAGGGTAAATAATACTAACTTTTCATAAAGTCTTCCAAAAATTAGAAGAGGCATTTTCAACTCACATTAGGCCAATATTAAACTGATGTTAAAACCAGCCAAAAATATTACAAGAAAAGAAACTGCAGATCCAAAAAAAGAAAAAAAAAAAAAAAAGAAAAAGAGAAAGAAAGATCACATCCAAATGCCAGACACTGAATCCAGCAACATATAAAACGAACTATACACATAACCGAACAGCATTTATCCCAGGAATGCAAGGTTGGTTTAACATCTGAAAATCAACTAATGTAACACATGTCAATAGAATAAAGGACAAAAACCACAGGGTCACCTCAACAAATGTGGAGAAAGTATATGACAAAATTCAACACCCTTCCATGATGAAAGCACTTAGCAAACTAGGAACAAAAGTGAGCTTTCTTAGTCTGATAAGGCGCATTATAAAAACCACAGTTTAACATCATAATTAAATGTGAAATATTGAATACTTTTCCTCCAAGATCAACATGGCAAGGATATATGTTCTCACCACTGCTATTCAATGCAGTTTTTGAAATTCTACCCATGAAACTGAGCAAGAAAAGAAATACAAGGCATCCAGGCTATAAAGGAAAAAAAATAAAACTAACTCTATTTACAAGTTGCATAATCTTATATAGAGAAAATCCTGATGAATCCACTAAAAAAAAAAAAAAAAAAACTATTAGAAAAAGTGAACAGTTTGAGCAAGTTTCAGGATAGGGGGTCATTTTACAAAAATCAACTGAGTTCTATATAGTTTCAACAAACAATCTGAACATGAAATAAAGAAAACAATTCCATTTACAATAGCATCAAAAAGAATGAAATACTTGGTAATGTATTTAAAAGAAATGCTGAGGTGTCTGGCTGGCTCAGTCAGTGGAGCACACTACTCTAGATTTTGAGGTCTTGAGTTCAAACCCCACGTTGGCATAGAGCTTTTTTTTTAATTAAAAGTAAAAACTAAAATGTCATTTTAAAATGAAAAGTAAAACGTTCATTCTGAAAACTATAAAATGTTGTTTAAAAAGGTAAAGAAGAAAAATATTCCATGTTCATAAATCAGAAGACAATATCATTTTTTAAAAGATTTTATTTATTTATGCAACAGAGATTGCACATAGGCAGAGAGGCAGGCAGAGAGAGAGAGGGGGAAGCAGGCTCCCCATGGAACAGAGAGCCCAATGTAGGGCTCGATCCCAGGACCCTGGGATCATGACCTGAGCTGAAGGCAGAGGCTTTAACCCACTGAGCCAACAAGGCACCCAGAAGACAATATCAATGCAATCCCTATCAAGATGCTGGCTTTTTTACAGAAATTAACAAACTAACCATAAAATTTATATGTAAATGGATAGCCAAAATAATCTTATAAGAATAAGTTGGAGGAGTCACATTTCCAATTCAAAGACTTACTACAAAGAGAGTAGATCTTAAAAATTCTTATCACTGTGGCACCTGCATGGCTCAGTCATTAAATGTCTGCCTTTGGCTCAGGTCATGACCCCAGGGTTCTGGGATCCAGCCCCACATCCAGCCCCGATCAGTCTCTGTGCTCAGTGGAGAGCCTGCTTCTCCCTCTCCCACTTCCCCTGCTTGTGTTTCTTGTCTCACTGTCAAATAAATAAATAAAATCTTAAAAAAAAAAAAAAAGTTCTTATCACAAGGGGAAAAATATTGTAACTATGTAAAGTAATGGAGGTTAACTAAAATTATTGGGGTCGTCACTTTACAATATACAAATATGTCAAGTCATTTTGTTATATACCTTAACTTATACAATGTTTATACATCAATTATGTTGCAATAAAACTGGGGGGAGGAGCTTATAACAAAGTTTCAGTTATGAAGACATTGTGGTCTGGAAATCAGTGGAATGGAACTGAGAGTCCAGAAATAAACTCTTGCATTTTCAACAAGGATGCTAAGACAATTCAAGGGGGAAAGAATAATCTTTTCAACAAATGGTGTGAGACAACTGGATATCTCCATACAAAAGAATAAAACTGGACCCTTACCTCACACCACACACAAAAATTAACTCAAAATAATCAGTCCAAAATAAATGCAGGAGCTACAACTATAAACTCTTAGAAGAAAACAGAAGAATAAATCTTTGTGACCATGCACTAGGCAAAGCCTTATTATATACACCATGAAAAGCACAATGGACAAAAGAAAAATTCGTAAGTCAGACTATATCAAAACTAAAAGTTTTTGTTCTGCAAATGATACCATCGAAAAACTGAAAACACAAGCCATGGAATGGGAGAATATTTCCAAATCATACAGCTGATAAGGTACTTATAACCAAAACAGATTTTAAAAAAAGAAACCTCTTACAACACCATAATTTAAAAATAAATAACCCAATTAAATTAATGAGATCTTAATTAGATGTTCGTCCAAAGAAGATATGCAGAAAGACAATAACACATGAAAATACAGTCAACATCATTAGTTATCAAGAAAATAGAAATCAAAACCACAATGAGAAACCATTTCACTAAGTATCAGAAAGAGATAATAACAAAAGTTTGCAAATTTCAAGAAAATGAAACCCTCATTCGCTGTTGTTAGAAATGTAAAATTGTACAGCCACTTTGGAAAACAGTCTGTGAGTTCCTTAAAAAAACAAATTAAACAGAGTTACCATCTGACCTAGAAATTCCACTCCTAAGTATCTCCTCAACAGACATGCAAACTTAAGTCCATACAAGAACTTGTACATAAACATTTTAGAGATGTTATTCATAATCACTCATAATTACCCTAATGAATAGATAGATAAAATATGGTATATCCATTTGATGAAATGTTACTCAAAAATAAATAAGCACAAACCACTGATGCATGCTACAACATAGGTGCAAAAACACTGAGCTAAGTGAGGGAAGCCTAACACAAAGGACCACGTGCTGTATGATTCCATTTCTGTAAAATGTCCGGAAGAGGCAAATTCATGGAAAGAGAATAAAGGAGTGGTTGCCTCTGGCTGGGGAGGTGTTGTAAGGAGAGGGGAACTGACTTGTAATGGGTAAGTTGTTTCTTTTGGGAGTGACAAAAATGTCCTGAAATTAGATACAATAATGGATGTATGGGGCGCCTAGTCTGCCTTCGGCTCAGGTCATGGTCTCAGGGTCCTGGGATCGAGCCCCGCATTGGGCTCTCTGCTCGGCAGGGAGCCTGCTTCCTCCCTCTCTCTCTGTCTCTCTGCCTCCTTGTGACCTCTCTGTCAAATGAATAAATAAAAAATCTTTTAAAAAAATGGATGTGTATTTCTGTAAATATCCTAAAAGCCATTGAATTTTACACCTTATGTGTGTAGATGGCATGGTGTGTGGTTTATACATCATTATAGTTTTGTTTTGTTTTGTTTTTTAATTCATAAGCAAGAGGCAGGTAAACTGCTTCAGACTATTTTTACCAGAATTTCTCAGTGAGTGTAGATACTCTTTGCTTATTACATGTGCTTTATTTTTTCACCTTGAGGTCATGATATTCTTCATGAGAGAATTATGAAATGTTTCATAACAATAGCTCATTATCTCTTAAAAATACAAGTTTAACTGGGGCCTGGCTGGCTCGATCAGTAGAGCATGTGAATCTTGATCTTGGGGTCATGATTTCGAGCCCCGCATTTGGTGTCGAGATTATTAAAAAAAAAAAAAAAAACTAAGTAAACGTTAAAGAAATAATGGGGCACCTAGCTGGCTCAGTTGGTAAAGCATGCAACTCTTGATCTCAGGGCTATAAGTTCAAGCCCTAGTTGAATGTAGAGACTAAAAAATTAAAAATTAAAATTTTAAATTTAAAAAACTAAAAATTTTAAAAATTTTAAAAATCTAAAAAATTTAAAAATTAAACATCAAAAAGATACAAGCTTAGAAATATAATTAAAATGTGGGGTGCCTGGGCGGCTCAGTGGTTAAGCCTCTGCCTTCAGTTCAGGTCATGATCTCAGGGTCCTGGGATCGAGCCCCACATCGGGCTCTCTGCTCAGCAGGGAGCCTGCTTCCCCCCCTCTCTCTGCCTGCCTCTCTGCCTACTTGTGATCTTCTCTCTCTCAAATAAATGAATAAAATCTTTAAAAAAAAGAAATATAGTTCCTCGAGTACAGATCCTTCATGAAAGAAATTGAGGAAGACACAAAAAGATGGAAGACCATTCCATGTTCTTGGATCGGAAGAATAAACATTGTTAAAATGTCTATACTGCCTAGAGCAATCTATACTTTTAATGCTATTCCGATCAAAATTCCACCGGTATTTTTCAAAGAGCTGGAGCAAATAATCCAAAAATTTGTATGGAATCAGAAGAGACCCCGAATCGCTAAGGAAATGTTAGAAAAACAAAAATAAAACGGGGGGCATCACGTTACCTGATTTCAAGCTTTACTACAAAGCTGTGATCACCAAGACACCATGGTACTGGCATAAAAACAGACACATAGACCAGTGAAACAGAGTAGAGAGCCCAGATATGGACCCTCAACTCTATGGCCAAATAATCTTTGACAAAACAGGAAAAAAATATACAGTGGAAAAAAGACAGTCTCTTCAATAAATGGTACTGGGAAAACTGGACAGCTATATGTAGAAAAATGAAACTCGACCATTCTCTTACACTGTACACAAAGATAAACTCAAAATGGATAAAAGACCTCAACATGAGACAGGAATCCATCAGAATCCTAGAAGAGAATATAGGCAGTAACCTCTTCGATATCAGCCACAGCAACTTCTTTCAAGATATGTCTCCAAAGGCAAAGGAAACAAAAGCGAAAATGAACTTTTGGGACTTCATCAAAATCAACAAAACAAAGAGGCAACCCACGGAATGGGAGAAGATATTTGCAAATGACAGTAGAGACAAAAGGTTGATATCCAAGATCTATAAAGAACTCCTCAAACTCAACACACACAAAACAGACAATCATATAAAAAAATGGGCAAAGGATATGAACAGACACTTCTCCAATGAAGACATACAAATGGCTATCAGACACATGAAAAAATGTTCATCATCACTAGCCATCAGGGAGATTCAAATTAAAAACACATTGAGATACCACCTTATACCAGTTAGAATGGCCAAAATTAGCAAGACAGGAAACAACATGTGTTGGAGAGGATGTGGAGAAAGGGGAACCCTCTTACACTGTTGGTGGGAATGCAAGTTGGTGCAGCCACTTTGGAAAACAGTGTGGAGATTCCTCAATAAATTAAATATAGAGCTTCCCTATGACCCTGCCATTGCACTACTGGGTATTTACCCCAAAGATACAGATGTAGTGAAAAGAAGGGCCATCTATACCCGAAATGTTTATAGCAGCAATGGCCACGGTCGCCAAACTGTGGAAAGAACCAAGATGCCCTTCAACGGACGAATGTATAAGGAAGATGTGGTCCATATACACTATGGAGTATGATGCCTCCTTCAGAAAGGATGAATACCCAACTTTTGTAGCAACATGGACGGGACTGGAAGAGATTATGCTGAGTGAAATAAGCCAAGCAGAGAGAGTCAATTATCATATGGTTTCGCTTATTTGTGGAGCATAACAAATAGCATGGAGGACAAGGGGAGTTAGAGAGGAGAAGGGAGTTGAGGGCAATTGGAAGGGGAGGTGAACCATGAGAGACTATGGACTCTGAAGAACAATCTGAGGGTTTTGAAGGGGCAGGGGGTGGGAGGTTGGGGGAACCAAGTGGCGGGTATTAGAGAGGGCACGGATTGCAGGGAGCACTGGGTGTGGTACAAAAACAATGAATACTGTTACGCTGAAAATAAATTAAAAAAAAATTTTTTTAAAGTTAAATCTGTACATTATATGTATGGCAGATTTATTAAAGAAGTAAATGTCAAAAAATAAAAGAAACCAGAGATTTAAAAAAAAGAAATATAATTAAAATGTAGTTCTCATTTTTATTTAAAACTTTAAGTATATAATGAGGATCTAGATTTGATGACCGTCTCCCAGGTATTGCTATGTTGGTTGGTCTCCACTTACTCCTTCAGCCTTCCCACCCCCTGTTCCTCAAGCAGCTAACCACGGTGGACTAGACCATCCAGACTCCATGGGCTCAGCCAGCACAGACGGGAGGAGACGAAAGGGAGTGAGAGGTCTGATTCGGCATCCCTCTTCCCTGCCCCACCATGGTTTTTCAATAGTGGAGTTCCTTGCAATCAGAACCTCTGCTCCCCACCATCTTGTCCTCCACAGTTCTGTCTTGGGGTCCTATCACACCCCCTATCTCCCTTGTCCCTTCATTCTTAGAAGAGCAAAAGCTTTACACTGGGGCCATGTCTTGGTCATCTCCGCATCTCCCAGTGGGACCCCCTCCTAAGTCCCCTGTCCTTCACGTTGCCTGCCTGCTTTTTCCCACTGGTGCCTCAGTGGATACACGACACATCACAGCCCTTCCTTCCTCAACATGAACCCTCTGGGGTCAAAGGAAGAATTAGTTCCACCATTCAGACGCATCACATCACATCTGGCCTTTGGCGCTTGTGTGACAGCAAACACTAAGTCGCCCTTGGCCTCGCAGATTCATGTTGGCAGACCAGGATGTGGTGTGTTGGGGTTCCACCTGCTGGCCTTCCCTTCGAGTCTGCCATGGGAGCTGCTCTTATAAACAGCAGAATTGTATTTTAAAAGTCCGGTTTTTCCTCCCAAATGAATGAACTGGAAATATGGTCCATGTGCCCCTTTTCCTCCAGGTTGTATAGTAACAGATCTCATCATTAACATGCTGGCTGAAGATGTATTCAGAAGCTTTTTCTCTAGAGCCACCAAAAGGTTGTAACTGTGACCTCTGCAAAGGCTGACTTTAAGAGGAGCCAGTACGGGCACAGTGTAATCAAGGGGCCTCTAGGAAGAGCCCTTATCTGAGAAGAGCAACTCCCGCCCCGCCAGTCACTCTGCTATGAAAGGGTCATCCCTCCGATCAGGGGTTTCCCCAAGTGTGTGTCCACACGTGCATGAGTGTGCAGGACACCGGCAAGCCAACCACATCTGTGATCTCAGAGGAAGAAGCTGAAGGGGACTTGGCAGGGGAGAGATTATGAACATTGTACATCATTTTATTTATTGCCTCAAGATGTACTACTTAGGTGATTTTTTTTTTAATTTTATTTATTTATTTGACAGACAGAGATCACAAGTAGGCGGAGAGGCAGACAGAGAGAGAAGAGGAAGCAGGCTCCCTGCTGAGCAGAGAGCCCGATGCGGGGCTCGATCCCAGGACCCCGAGATCATGACCTGAGCTGAAGGCAGAGGCTTCAACCCACTGAGCCCCCAGGCGCCCCTATTTTAAGACATTTACTACCAAGCATTTATAAGGTAAAAAGCAGTCCTATAGAATTAGTGTGCTGGGAACACATTTTGGGAATTCTGCTTTAAACCTGTTTCCCACTAATAAAGTCCAGGCTCCCTCACATAGCATCGAAGGCCCTTGGACGGCTCACTCGGCCCAGACACTAGGCCTTCCCACGTCACTCGTGCACAGGCACGCTAGGAGTCAGCATCACCAGATATCCAGAGCTCTCCAAACACACCAAACACATCATGCTGGTCTCTCTGCCAAAAAGTCCCTTCTTTCCTATGTCTGGAGAGAGACCACCCTTAACCCTTCTGGACCCAGTCAAATGTCACCGCCTGTCACCCAGACTGAGATCTAGCACCCTCTCTGGTCTCCCACATCTTCCATACAGCTGGCTGCGTGCCCACCACACGTCTTGGGGGGTCATCGAGGTGTCAGTCAGCTCTTTACTGAGCCCTCCCGGCCCCTCCCATGTAAAGCTTTTTACAAACATCCCTCACGCCCTAGGAGGTAGAGAAAACTCCCTCCCTATTATACTGACCAAGAACCCAAAATGCAGAAAAGTTACAGAAGTTGCCCAAAGTCACATGGCTAGCGGTCACTGGAGTCAAGGCACTGACCCTGCCAGCCAGCTCGGGGTGCCCACACTCACCCTGGGAGGCTGACATTAAATCATGCACTCCTCACGAGGCTGACAGTCTGAGCCTCTTATCTCTGGGCCCCCCAGGGAGCTGGCAGGACTGCCACTTGGTTTAATAAAGCTTAATCCCTGACCAAGTTACCTGATGTACCCTCCATTATCAACCCCGTAGCCACGGTGACCAGATGTCAGCTGAGTGCCGGAAACTCAGTAGACTCGCCAAATGCCTTCCTTCTTCCCCAGGTCAGAAGGAAGGAAGCTGGATGTGGGAGGCTCGGGTAGGTCACTGTGTACCAGAAGGACATGGACACAGGGACATCCAGGGTAAGCCTCGCCCCTCCACCACTCTGGTTAGCCCCAGGCTGTGCACATTATTTAAATCACAGAAAATGCCAACCCCGGCTTCACTGGCCAGAATGTCTGTTGGGTATGTTTTGCTTTAGAGTTAACGAACCACCTTCCTGGGCCCTGCCTCCGGTCAGACCCTCAGCAAGCCAGCTCTCCCTGGTAGGTGCAAACAGGCTGGGAACCAACAGGGGTTCGCTTGAGATGACAGCCAGATGGCAAGGGGGCTCAGTTCAAATTGAGGTGTCTTGACCCCAGAGCACATCCCCCCCACACACACACAGAACCTCCTCTCTGGATGTGGGGCTCACGGCCCAACATGTGTCATGAACAGAGACGGGGTCTGACGTTGCTTGTTCCCTTTAAAGTTCCTCCCTTTGCATCTCAGACCCTTAGGATCCTGCAGAGGCAACCTATTCACCAGGCTCAGAAATGGGGCAGGGCCAGGGGTTCCACAGGGACCTACTTTATCCAGGAGCAGTTGATTTTTAGGAGCAGGAATGCATATATAAATTGAGGACTAGGATCGGAGAGGGGATTTGAAATATAAAGCAATCTCCCTATATGGCTCATTGGCCATAAGGATGGGGAAACAAAGTCACCCCTCTGCGTTAAAATGATGCAGCCCAGTACAATAGAGCAGGGGAGTGGTACCGTGGATTTTAGGCTCCCCTCGGCAAACTGACTAAGCATACATCACTCAACCTCTCTAGCCCCCGATATTAACCACCCATCAAAGGGGAATAATATTGCTCGTGCTATTTTTCTCATATATTTTTAAATGAATATCTCGTATTTTTAAAATAAAAAAGTTGAATATTAAAAATGTTCAAGAACCTATGAAAGCCTATAGAAATGTCAGATTACTGTTATTAACTCTCTACTTTTATTTCTATGAATGAAGAAACAGAAAGCAGGGAATATGTTTTACCTATTAAAATTTAAATTCTGAGGGTTAATGTTTTCTTCAAACACAGAAGGTGTTTCTCCTTCCATGGCGTTCCAGGAGCAGCTGTTTCCTCGTTGAACCAAATCAAGAAGCAAATAGTGTGGCTTGATTATTGCCCATTTGTTCAAGCAAACACGGATTAATATTTTACTCAGGAAAGAAAATCCGTATTCCTATGTCAATAAATCCACAAAATACCTCTGAAATTCCAAAAGGACAACACTTTCTCTGTTCCTCCCTTTTCAGGACAACCTAAGTCATTCACAGTTGTTTCTCCCCTTCCTCTGTCTTCTTCGTGGGAACCTCCCCCCTCTTCTCAGGAATGTATGAATAGGGAAGAACATGGTCTATGTATGGTTCAGTACTATTTAAGTTTCTGGCAACAGCTGGGGCTCTTGGAAGAGATCCCCGCAGATAAGGGGGGACCCTAGGCCCAAATGACTGTGACCCACAGAGCTGGTATTTTATGTAGCTGCATTATTGAGAGATAATTCATATCTTACACTTGACCCACTTATGCTAGACAATCCAGTAATTTGGTACATAGAGTTGTGCAAACATCATCAAATCTAATTTTAGAAGATATTTGTCACCCCAGAAAGAAGCCTTGCACCCAGGAGCCTCCTCTCCCCATCCCCCTCCCCACCCAGCCATAGACAAGCCCCATTCCATTTGCTTTCTCTATGGATTTGCCTATGAGAGCATTTCATGTAAGTGGAACCAGACAGGATGTGCTTTTATGGCTGGCTTCTTTCACTTAGCACAGTGTTTTCCAGGTTCCCCCATGTTGTAAGGTGTGCTAGTTCTTCGTCCTTTTGATGGCTCCATAATGTTCCATTGTTTTGATGGTCCACATTTGGTTTATCTGTTTATCAGTTGATGGACACTGGAGTTGTTTCCACTTTGAGCTGCTCTCAAGAACGCCATTTCTGAACATTCACGTGCAAGATTCTGTGCAGATACTCCTTTTTATTTCTCTTTGTTGGATACCCAGGAATGGAAGTGCCGGGTCATAGGGTAATGCTTTTTCCAACTTTTTTAGGACCCCAAAGATTCCCCGCACCGTTGGCTACACCATTGTATATTTCTACCCGCAAGGTATGAGGGTCAGGGCTGACTTTGAACATTAATCTGTAAGCCCCTCTCTGAGATTACATATGTTCAGAATCTACAGCTCTGTGATCTTGGGCATGTTACTTGCCAACAGCAGTGCTGGATCCAGACCTTGAGGAGAATAGTGTCTGCCTAATATGGTCCATGTGTGGATCAACCAAACTGATCCCTTCAACGTACCAGCCCAGGGCTCAGAGTACACAGCAGGTGCTCAAGCAGTGCCTGCAGGCCTGCCATGGCTGGTCATCAGTAGGAAGACAACCAAAGTAACCAAAACATATGAATCACAAGACACTCATCGTTATCCATACCCAAAAGAATTCAGGTCCACTGCAGGAGTATCAGGAAATTAGGGTAGACAGCGGGTGGTCAGACAGACCAGCTCCTGGATGAGGACGAGAACCTGCTTCTCTTCTCAGAACCAGACACATGAAGGAAACAGCGTGAGTCATTTAGGAAAGGCAAGTTTGTCCATAGATATCAGTGAGGGAAAGAGCATAGGGAAAACTGTCCACAAAGAACAACCATACCAGGAGGGGGACCAGAGAGGGAGTACTCTGGCACACCTGGAAACACCTGGTTCATCAGGATGCCTTTCCCAGACTTGGCTTTAAGACAGCAAAGACCCCAACACGGTGGCATTGTGTTTTCCATAAAAACCAGCGTTAGTGGAGAATGAGCAGAAATAGCCCCTTTCACTTCCTGTTCTGTCGGGAAAGATGCTCCCAGGCCAGCTGAATAACACAACCAAAAAATGAGTTAATCAGCGATGGGTGGTGTCAGTCCTAATTCAAGCCCAACACGAGTGAAAACATCACCATTGGGCTGGTCCCTTAACGGGATTCTACCCCAAGCTTTTTCAACAACGTATAACAGAGCGCGTCTATTGAGCGCAACTCCAGAGTCTGTCCCTATCGAGCCACCGCGAGGAGGAACCTGGCAGGTAACGGAGACTCTTCCGAAATGTTAGGAAAGAGAGGGGACAGGTGCGGTTGGGGGCGGAGGGGCAGGAGTGTTGGGAAAATCAAAGGGCCATTTACGGAAAGTTAGATTCGCTGCGGCTTTGCTAGGAGTCTGGCTTGAAAGGGGACACAGCCCTTTGCTGTCTAGTAACACAAAGCAGGGCCAGTCGCGGGAAAGCTGTTTCGAAGGTCGCTGTCCATTTTAGGACACTCCTGAATTTCGGGGAAACTGAAACCGAGCCACACCAGCAGGGAGACCGCGGCTCACAGGGGCGAAGCTCTGGACGAAAGCCACTGTCCACACTTCTCCCCCCACCCCCCCGAACTTGCCCCCCGCGCTCTGCCCGGCCCCGCTCGCTCACTAGCCACCTGCCCCGGCACGCGGCGCGACCCGGCTCCGGGGCGAGGGCTGCGCTCGCCGCGCGCTGCGCTCCTGCACACCTGCTCCCGGGCGCCGCGCCCAACGCTGCGGCCAGAGCGGGCCGGCGGGGCTGCAGCCCAGGTGCGCCGTCAGCTCAGGGGGCCGCCGGCAGGTCGGCAGGTGGACAGAGCCGCAGACGCGGGCGTGAGCTCATCCCGGGCACCCGGCGCCCCGAATGCGCAGCAAGCGGCCTCCCGTGCGCCAGCCCTCAGCCTCCACATCCAGGCAGCAGGCGGGCGGGCAGGCTCATCTTTCCTCTGGCGCGGCCCGAGTCGCAGTGATCCCTCGCTAACCTTCCCTGCCTGGGAGGCGGGCGGGCGGGCGCGGGGCGAGCGAGCGGGGATCCCCTCCCCTGCCTCTGGCCGCTGGGGCGCTTTGCGGTCTTAAAGCAGCCACCCAGAACCCAGAGCGCCTGGAAGGCCTGAACAGCTGGGAGCTGTAGGCTCAATCTAGAAAAATTTAGCAGTGCACCGGTCTGCTCCTATGTGCGGTCCGGGATCTTTACCACAATCTAGCCTTACATCATTGTTTCTATATTGCAAATACTATATTGCACTCATAAATATCCCATCTTTAAGATAAAAGATAAAGATCAAGTGGGCTGCTTATACTGAAACACTTCTGATTTTTCAGACAGAATTAGCCTTCCGGGTTTCTCCTCATCCCGGAGAGTAGCTGTATAATGCAGGTACTAGTAGATCAGACTCATTTTCCAGAGGATGAAACAGATTAGGAGAAATGGGACTTGTTCACAAATAAGCAAGTGGTTGACAAGCAAATTTCAGCCTCTCCAAATGCTGACTAGTGTTCTGCAGCTTGCTTACATTGTCCTTGTGTTCCCTAACTTTTTTAGTGAGCATCTCCTATAAATTCTTTGTGGATTCACTCTCTAAAGGCCTAAAAATGTGCAATATATGATGGACGCTAAGGGATTTCCAGTAACCGTGGAGAGCTGGACACAAGCACCTTCAGGAACCCCGCTCCAATGACAGTACACAAACTAAGAATCCAAAAGGACAAAATGAATGGGAAGAGACGTCCATGGGCAAAAGATGCCCATATAATTGGAACAGGCATGGAAGGGGAGGTTTGTGTGCTGACTGACGGCACTGGAAGAAGCTGGCTCTTTTGTCTGTGCGGGAGGGGGTCAACAAGAGGCAAGATGGTTCTGCTCTAGGGCCCCGAATGACTGAGGGGCCTGGAGGCTCACATGCCCTGAAGGTAGGGTCTTCAGGGAACAGGTGATATTCCAGGGACCCCCTTCTCCAAGCAGCCTGATATAGAGGCTGACAGAGACTCAGGCTGCCTCTAGAAAGCCTCTGGAAGTCACCAGGAATCCTGTGGACTAAGGTGGTTCTCCCTCCAGAAAGAGGAAATTCATTTGAAATCCAAACCCGTAATCTGGGATCCTTCCTTCTGCTTGCCTAGGCTCCAGAAAGCAGGCAGCACAATTTACAGTGTCCCTGCCTGCCCCCACCACTCCCTGCATGAGACTCAGACCACTCTTCGGGGAAGTGACCTTCACAGTTGTGAAGACCCACAGATATTGGCATTACAGCTCCCAGTGGTAAAGCCAACACGTGACTCCAGAGAGAAGTCCACTAACGAGCAGGACCCTCCATCCCACCCCATACACCTGATACACAGAGTTTCCTCTCAACACCTAGATTCTCTTTCTGAAATATAAATATACATCAGAGGATTAACAGACATTTTTAGGCGATTTCCAGCACAAAAGACAGACAAGTGGAAAGAAACAGAAACAAAAAATGGACCAGAAGGGAACGTAAAACCAAAACAAAATTCTATGATGAATGACCACAGAGAAATAACCAAAACATTTTCAGCCATAAAACAAGAATACCATGTTGTGAGAAAAATGCTTAAATAGTAAAAATGAGCTCCTGAGGACTGAACTATGATACAGAAATCTTTTCACAAGGTCAATAGGATGATCAGAAGATAAAAAGTTGTGAGGAAATTTCCCAGAGAGCAGAACAAAAACGAAAAGGATAGAAAATGGGGGAGGAAAACAGATACTTAGAAAATGGATCAGGGAGATCCAATATCTGAATCATAGTAATTTCCCAGAAAAAGAAATAAAGAATTTAGAGGTAAGAATATTATCAAGGAAATTATCCAAGAAAGTGTCCCAGCACTGAAGCATGTGACCTTTTGGAATAAAAAGGCACACCGAGTACCCTGAACATACCTACATAAATAAATATATAGAAAATAAATAAATAATTCCAAAGCACTCGTTATCAGAGTTCTGACCGCTAGGGATAAGGAGAATATAATAAAATGTCCTACAATCATCCACATTAAAGGATAGTGGTTCAGAAGGGCACCCACCCTATTCTCCATACTGATGCCAAATGTCCTAACAGAAGATCGATGTCTAAAAATCTGAGGAGAGGGGCACCTGCGTGGCTCAGTCAGTTAAACATCTGACTCCTGATTTCGGTTCAGAGTCATGGGATTGAGCCCCACATTGGGCAGCCCAGTAGATGTGGATCCTGCTTAAGATGCTCTCTCTAGGGCGCCTGGGTGGCTCAGTCATTAAGCATCTGCCTTGGGCTCAGGTCATGATCCCAGAGTCCTGGGATCAAGCCCCGCATTGGGCTCCCTACTTGGCAGGAGGCCTGCTCTCCCTCTCCCACTCTCCCTGCTCGTGTTCCTACTCTCGCTGTATCTCTCTGTCAAATAAACAAATAAAGTTCTTTAAAAAACAAAAAAAAAAGATGCTCTCTTTTCCCTCTGCCTCTTCCCCAGGAAGGAAAGAAGGGTGGGAGGGAGGGAGGAATGAAGAAAGGAAGGAAGGAGAAGGGGAGGGGAAGGGAAGGGAAAATAAAAATCTCAGGAGAAAGAATCATTAGTCTAACCCAATCTCACAGTGTTAGGGTAGAATGAAGACAAACCAGATCTCTGAGGTGTCACACCCTTCTCCAGGAATCGTTTCTCACAAAGCTGTTGGAAGTCTCTCTCCACCAAAACCAGGGAGTGAAGCATGGAAGAGAGAGATATCCCCCGCACCCTCCTGAGCCTTCAGCAAGAAAGCAAGAAGCAAAAAGGCAAGATCCCTATAAGAGAGAGAACAAGGTCTAGGACTGATTAATGACAGTGAGAAAAAAAAAATGCAAATGGGAGAAATGGAGCACCCCTTATCTCCGGAAATAACCAAACTGATAGAAGAAAGGAAATGTAATCGTGGCATTGGATGGGATCAACTGTGATGTCCACAGCAGGTACGTGAACTGTGGAACTGAATTAACCGAAATCATCGCCCAAACCTACTGCAAGGAAGCAGAGAAGGAAAGTATCCCTTAGGTGGTAGAAGGAGGTATCGGAGAACCCAAACCCTGTTATCCATAGTAAGGAAGTCAATAAACAATCTCTACTCTAGAACAAAACAGAGAAAGCACAGTATTTTAAATCCAGGAATGCCAGAGTAATATGCCATTTTTAAAAAATGGTACTTAAAACAAATCAATGGTGTCAACGCGGGGTGGCATTCTTTCAGGGCTGATGAGTAACCAATGTGAGCTCACCTGTCCAGGGTTTCTGGGCACATGGCCAGATCCAGGCTGGTCCTCTGTGCGGTTGGGCACCACCCGGTGGCCAATGTCTGCACAGGAGTGCCTACTGACTGGACAGCTGGGGTTTGCAGCGTTCTTCAGGACTCCCAGGAAAGTGGCAGGAATCCCCGGGTTCTCCTGGCGTCTAGTCACATGCTTAATGGAGCTTGATCCAAGGAAGGTGAACAAGGAAAACCCTGGGAATGAGGTGGCCCATCCGTTACCTTCTCACTTTTTAATTGAGGTATCCTGACATTTTCCCTCCTGGTCTCAACCTTCACCCCCAGTCCTTCCTCCAAGTGACAGGCAATCAGGGTTGCCCACCACTCGTGTCATACCTGAATTTTCTATAATCACCCTTCACTGCTAGCACACAACAGGAGGATTACCATTTTCAGTTTAAATGACTCACAGTAACTGCATTACTTCCTAAAAATATAAAAAATAATAAAACTTTAAGGGGCAAGAGTATTATAAGCCAAAGCAATGACTAAATCTGAGAAAAAAGAACTACCAACCCAGCCCGGAGTAATCATCCACATCATTGTGCACCATAGAACAAAAATTAGACGACCAAAGTGTTACTGTCCATGAATCTTCTCCTCGTTCCCTTTCCTGCTTTCTAGCATATTTTGAAGCTACATATTCTCATTTAAAAAAAGAGTTGATGATATACTTCTTTTTCAGCCCAAGGCAAGTTGCCTATTTTTTTTTAATCAGTTCAATATTTAACAATCTTTTCTTTTTTTTCACTTTAAATTCTATATTTGTTCTTTTTTTCCATTTTATTTTATTTCTTTTCAGTGTTCCAGAATTCATTGTTTATGCACCACACCCAGTGCTCCATGCAATTCATGCCCTCCACAATACCCACCACCAGGCTCACCCAACCCCCTACCCCTCTCCCCTCCAAAACACTCAGTTTGTTTCTCAGAGTCCACAGTCTCTCATGGTTCATCTCCCCCTCTGATTTCCCCCAACACACTTCTCCTCTCCATCTCCCAGTGTCCTCCATGTTATTCCTTATGTTCTACAAGTAAGTGAAACCATATGATAATTGATTCTCTTTGCTTGACTTATTTCACCCAGCATAATCTCCTCCAGTCCCGTCCATGTTGATACAAAAGTTGGGTGTTCATCCTTTCTGATGGAGACATAATACTCCATTGTATATATGGACGATATCTTCTTTATCCATTCATCCGTTGAAGGGCGTCTTGGTTCCTAGAGGAGAACATAGGCAGTAACCTCTTCGACATTGGCCATAGCAACTTCTTTCAAGACATGTCTCCAAAGGCAAAGGAAACAAAAGCAAAAATGAACTTTAGGGACTTCATCAAGATCAAAAGCTTCTGCACAGCAAAGGAAACAGTCAACAAAACAAAGAGGTGGGGCGCCTGGGTGGCTCAGTGGGTTAAAGCCTCTGCCCTCAGCTCAGGTCATGATCCCAGGTTCCTGGGATCGAGCCCCGCCCACATTGGGCTTTCTGCTGGGCAGGGAGCCTCCTTCCTCCTCTCTCTATGCCTGCTTCTCTGCCTACTTGTGATCTCTGTCAAATAAAAAAAATAAAAATCTTAAAAAAAAAAGAGGCAATCCATGGAATGGGAAAAGATATTTGCAAATGACAATAACAGACAAAGGGCTGGTATCTAAGATATATAAAGAACTCCTCAAACTCAACACACACAAAACAGGTAATCACGTCAAAAAATGGGCAGAAGACATGAACAGACACTTCTCCAATGTAGACATACAAATGGCTATCAGACACATGGAAAAATGTTCATCATCATTAGCCATCAGGGAGATTCAAATCAAAACCACATTGAGATGCCACCTTACACCAGTTAGAACAAATCTTTTCTTACAGAAAAGAAAAAAAATGTTTTGTCTATTTTCTTCCCTTAGCTCCTTGTCACAATTTGCTTTCATTTACTCAGCAAGATTCTAGAATAGGCATCATTGTCCATAAAATGCCCTTGATGACCCCGGGGACAGTGTTCAAGTCTCATCTCGGTCTTCTCCTCAGTGTCACAATACATGTACACTTTCTGCTTGAATAATCTTGTCTCAGATTCTAGGCATTTTGGTTGATTCCTCTGGCCAAAAACTTCAAGCCTGCCCATGCCCTTTGGGGTTGCCAATCCCAACAGCCTGGGAAACGTTTGCCCACTATTGGAAAGGGTGGCTCAGAGGCCCACTTGCTGGAAGCTCCCATGAGCAGGAAGTGGCCCCTTTGCAGGGTCAATGGAGGGAGTGACCCAGTGCCATACTGGACCCCTTTTGGTCAGGCTAGACCTTCTTCCATGCTACATCTATAATACCAATACCACCAAAGGACAGTATAAACAATTTCACCGAACCACGTGTCTGACAGTGTTACTGAATTTAACGTTTTCTTCCTTGTCCCAGTTGGTTCCCAGTTGAACCATTCTGGGCACACTAACAGTCTAGTTTTTGTTTCACTGTTGGTAAAAATCTATATTTTGCACTCTGTTTTTTTGTTTGTTTGTTTGTTTGTTTTTCAGATTTTTTGAAAGTTGTAGAATCCAGAGCCAGGGAAGACTTTGTGGATCCGCAGGGAGGCTGGGCGAGGTCAGGGCTTCAGAAGGTCCTGGCACAGTTGGGACTCAAAGCCCAGCCAGAGCCCAAATCTCCGAATTTTCTGCCTGTGTCTCTCTGGGGCCCAGCACTCTGGTTTCTTTCTTTCTTTCTTTCTTTCTTTCTTTCTTTCTTTCTCTCTTTCTTTCTTTCTTTTTATATTTTATTTATTTATTTGACAGACAGAGATCACGAGTAGGCAGAGAGGCGGGCAGAGAGAGAGGAAGAGAAGCAGGCTCCTTGCTGAGCAGAGAGCCTGATGCGGGGCTCGATCCCAGAACCCTGGGACCATGACCTGAGCCGAAGGCAGAGGCTTTTACCCACTGAGCCACTCAGGTGCCCCCACTCTGGTTTCTCGACATGTGCAGAGCTGCCCAGCAGCACTGCCCAGGGGCAAGAGCCCAGGCCCCTGACAGGAGAGTGGGGTTTGATCCCACTTCTACCACCCACTAGCTGCAGGACTGTGGCCCCATGACCTAGCTCCTCAGCCTCAGTCCCATCCTCTGCAGAACAATGGTGGTGATAACACCTGCCTCAAAGGGATGCTTTTAGCAATATAGGAGATCTAGACAAAGCACATGGAATAGTCCTTGACTCAGTACACACCATCTACATACCATTATTGTTATTATTATCATTATACACTCGTGCCCCAGAAAACTGTTCTGTGAGTACAGCCAACTAATGAAAGGTCCACCCCATACTTTCATGTACCACTGCCTGTATGCTGATGAACCAGCAGCACGTGAAGACCAGGCACTGTGAAGGAGAAAACCCTGGGCCCCACTTGCAAGCCAACACCCCAACCTGTTCCTGGTTCATGGGAGCTGGTACAAGACACCAGACTCAGGGCCTGGGGTCTGCAGCAGGTGCCTCTCCTGATAGCGTAGACCAACATCAAAGCCGCTGGACACATCACTGTGAAAACCGTGATATAACTAAATACTGTAATTAGTGGAAATAGTTCATTTAAAATCAAGAATAAATATCGTTGGGCACTGGGACGTGTTATGAAGCCCATAACTCATTGAAATTTGACCACCACATTTTACATGAGATCCACCAGACACACCAAGGTTATGTGGAAACTCTTATGGGAACTCTTATGTGGAAACTCTTCTCATGCCCCCAGAAAGGTTGAGGACTTGCCCAAGGTCGCACAGCTAATCCCTGGGGGAGCGAGGATTTGAGCTCATGTTTGACTTTCCACCAAAGGTTTGAGACAACAGGGCAAAGAGGCTCGGGTTGCGGTCTCTAGAGCCAGTTGTGATTTGATTCCAAAGGCAACCTCCACATCTGCCTAGCTAACCTCTGGAAATCGCTTAACCAGTCTGTGCCTGAACTTTCTCATCTGTAAAATGGGTACAATAAGACTTTCTGAGCAGGACCCAAGTGATGATTAAATGAGGTAGTTGTACAGAGTTTAGGTCGTAGATTGCACGAAGTAAATGCAGCCAGTTTTATGAACCGCTTTGGCACACATTCCAGTATTGACTCGGATCCTGACCGTCCACTCTGAATCATCCATTTCTCTTGTAATGCCTCCTATGAACCCAGGCCAAAGCACACGCTCCCTTTTATGCTTCTCAGTATGTGAGAAGGTCAGTAAGAATTCAAGGTGTGAACTGAGAGGTTGAGGGCCTAGGGGAGTGAAGGTCCAGTGCCAGGGTCCGCAGACTCCTTCTAGAGGGATCTGAGAGTAAATATGTCAGATTTAAGGGCCACACAGTCCCCGTCTCAATGACTCAACACAAAAGCAGACACAGACCACGACATGAATGACTATGACGCTGCTCCAACGAAACTTCATTTACAGACACAAATCTAAATTTCACACAATTTTCACATGTCACAAATGTGTTTCTTTGGGTTTTCTAACCGGTTAAAAATCTTAAAGTCCTTCTTGTGGCTGGCTGGATTTGGCCCACGGGCAGTGGTTTGCTAAGCCTTGGACTAACATATAAAACCACAAATGGCATGCTATCGGTGGCACTGAGGATCACGGGGGCAGGAGAGGTTGGGAAAAGGGTCACTGAAGGTCAAGGACTTTTGTGGGTCCAGAGGGAGTTGGGGGAGGGGAGTGCTGAGGTCTGGGGAGGTGCCAGAGTTCGCTTCCACTGAGACAGCACACGTGCAAAGACTCAGCATGATGCCTGCAACTCCATGGATTCAGACTCTTAAAAACCTTAGAATCTTGCATAAGTGGATGATGTTTTTTATAAATGCCGAATACTATGCTAAAGTACCTTACATCCCAACCACCGGATAGAATTTGGTCTTCATGAGTCCAAGGGCATTTTCAAATGGGACAGCAGTCTCTGAATAGTTTCAGGGATGCCAGATTGTATTTCTGGGTTCCCCTCACCCAACCCCACCAAATAGGTTTCCAACCATTCAGTGTGTAGAATTTTATTTTCCGTCAGTATTTCATTTCTGTGATTTGAGCTCCTGCCAGCAGATAGATCTTGGTGACACCAGGAAGCAAGGGCTTAAGTGTCTCCTTAAGCATGCGTACCTACTAATATAAAACCAGAACTTCACTGGGAAAGAAAAAGGTCTTAAGTTCTGAGGGAAGAGGGGGAAAAAATGAAACACCATCCTGAAACATCCAGAAGGTCAGGCCAGGACCCTCCAAGTCAAATTCAACCCACTTCACCTGTTCCCCTCCAAGGTCATTACTCTAGACATAAATTTTCATAGTGGAGAGATTTGTGTTTTTTTTAAGCTAACAGAATTCTAGATAAAAGGGTGTTGGGTAGGAGTTTAAAACTCCAGTGCTTCATAAAGCCAAGGTTGAGATTTGGCAGTCTCATGACAAAAATTTAAAATCCTATCTAAATTATTTGAAATAATTGATTCATTATCCGTGATTCTCAAACCTAAAAATATTTAGCTCAAAGCACTCATAATTGGACATGTAATTAAGATTACTGACTTCTATATTAAGTGACTGAATAAGATATTTTAGGCTCCTGAATGACATAATATTAACAGGAGAGATTTGTACCCTGTCCCTACCCAAGCTGATTATGAAAATCATCTTAAACTCATCCATTGCTCAGTAATTAGCCTTAAATATATCCTGGAAATAGGGTGCTTAGCGTCTTGCTGTCTCAATCAGTATTCTAGAATCCCCTTCCACGATCCCATTCATTTCGGGTCACAGCACCCTCCATCTGGAAGTGGCCTGTCTCTAAAGCAGACAGAGTCGCACAAAGAATTGCACACAGCTTCTATTTGATTTGGAAGCAAAGCGGGCTCAGACCCATAAGCCACAGAATGGCCAGCCTCCCCAGCAGCCAAGTGTGGAGTTCACAGGCTTCTCCTCCCTTTCCAGCTGCTCCCCTAACAGCAACGTCATCAGCATTCCGAGACGCATCCCAGGCTCTCGATCTCCTAACACATCTTTACGAGCTACCTTTGAAAGTGACCTCTAAGCTGCCATTCCTTCCTGAAATTCCATGCCCGAGGGTGAGGAACGTCAAATCCGGCTGTCAGCTGCGGGCTCCATCCCCTGGGGCAGAGCTCCCCTGAGCTCTCTGGGGTGTGAGGCCAGCCGCCTCCCTGGCTGGTGTGCGACCAGGGCTTCAGGACCACACCCTGATACTCTGGGTTAGATCATGGAAGACACCATTCTCATGTTGCCTTGAAACTTTGGTAATTCACTGATACACTTGTATTTGACTTAGTAGTAATTTGTTCCATTTTGCTCTAAGCCAGGAAGTTTTGCTCAAAGACATGAACCTTTTATTTTATCTTTCTTGCGGGCATGTGGACTCACGTATACGAGGCCGAATGAAAAAGAAACACGATAAGGGAACTTGACGCTCATAGTTGGTCTTTCACTCTGCCCTTCCATACTCTCTTCCTCATATTTCATTCTGAAAAAGCTCCAATGCACACTGTTTTATATTATACCGTATCATGTTTTCTTATACATTTAAGTTGTGGGCTTTTTAGCACGCCCACATGGTTGCTGTACTTAGGGTTGTGGGCTGGTTCCATGGGATGAAGTCATGTGATTTCCAGCAGCAATCTGATTAGGAGAGAAGCTCAGACATTCTGGTGGCTGGGGGCACTTACGATGTAGTGGTTAGCGGTGGTGACAACTGGAACCTGGGGTGTGAACTTTTTGGTGATTAGAAATGCAAACATAATACTGAAGGCAGAGAGGGGAAACTAAAGCATGCAGGCAGCTGGGCACTAGGGGACCCCCAGCTGGCTTGAGGAGCATGCCCGAGTCACTCATCAGCAGAAGCTGGAAAGCGAGGGATGTCGTGGCTCTCAGTGGTGGCAAGGACTTAACTGGGCGGCTTCCTGTCTATGACCTGAAGCATTGGCATTCAGGGGTGGCCAGTTCCCACCTGGGCACCCTCTCGCGTGACCCTGAGTGTGCCATGAGTATCTCTCCCCTCTTGTGCTCCCCGCAATTCCTCTTCTTCCTCTGCCAATCACCGATCCCCAAGGCATTCTTAGCTGCCCACGTCGGTCACGTCCGCCAGGTCCCTCTCATGCCAAGTAATAAAACACCTCCGTAATGCCCTTCTGAATAAATCCACGTCGGATAGGGCATCAATAGTTCCTTAGACTTGGTTCTTTACCAAATACCACAGTGAGTGGCTGCTTCGCCGGGATATTAAGGATCCATTAACCACACACCAGTATTCCCGTAAGGAGGGGTCTGAAGGCTTCCACGAGGCTTTATTCCAACGCCATCGCCAAGGGCCCAGCATCGAGCCAGGAACGAACTCTCTCAGGAGAAATCAGCACTCATGACTTCAGGCAGCCTCCGTCCAGCTGAACCCTGCGAATCCCGGGGCTGACCTGTGTCTCAGTCCAGTCAGTGAAGGCTCTAAACCTCGGTTTTCTTGTCTGCAAACTGGGAATAACGATGTCACCGCCAAGTGTTTTCAGGGGCTTGAGGTGATGATGTCCACGCAACCAGTATACAGAAAGGGGGTGAACTGGGAGGGTTGGGGGTCATCGGGAAATAGTCCTACAGCTTCCATGGCATCATTGTCCTCGAACCCGCTTTCAGACCCCTGTTCCGCCCAGAGGGTGAGCATCCCTTAGGGCACTTACTAAACAGACCATCCCAGAGCCGCCTTTTAGTGCACACTGAATACAGCACAGGAGTCTGCGTTTTAGAGAAGTGAAAGCATGTCAGCATCATTGTCTTACCCCCTGGACCACGCTGCTCGGTGGGTATGACAGAACAAGCCCGTACCATGGAAACAGGGCTGTTTAGTGTTGTGGGAGAGAAAAAAGTTGTCCTATGGGGAGATCGCTTCTAAGGACCTCAAAGTTTGGACTAGGAAACAAGATGTGGACTCCCTAGGGTACAAAAGCAACAGAGAATGGCCAACCCGGAGGGCTCTAGGCTGGAGAGGTGTGATGGTCTCTGCTGGAGTGAGCTGGAAGGGCCTGGAAGGACCTGATGTGTGGCTGTGCTCTGAGCACGGGAGCGACAAGGTCTTCATCGTGGAGGATGGCACACACGGTGAAGGTGTGCTGGGCCATGGGTGACCAGTAGGGAGCCTCGTGGGGAGAATCCTTAAAGGAAACGAGGTGGGAAGGTTGAAGACATCAGCCCAGACCTCCTGAGGTGTCCGCTTCCTCCCAGAGTCATCCTCTGGATGCTGGTATCGGCGGGCTGCTGACAGGCATCATGGTCCTGCCAATGGCGTTCAGCCTGATGAGGGGGCTGCTGGGTATTCTTGAGTGAAAAGCAAATGCTGTTTTCTTCTAGGTAGAAGGAGGAAGACAGACAGGGGTAGCATGGCATCATGCCAACTGGCTGCAAAGGCGAGGCAGGAGAGATCTCAGAGAGGGAGCAGTGCTGGGGAGGGAGAATCAGGGAGTGGAAGCAAAATGACAAGAAAGGAAGCAGAACCAAGGGGATAGGAAAACTATCAGAATTGCAGGCACATTTTAACACCCGACATTCAGCCATAAGTATGAGTGATCCCAGTTTCTTTTCTCACCACCATCCCCCCACGTTATTTCTTTGTTTATATTAAATGTTTTCTATCTTGTTCAGTATTATACATCAAAATGCTAAGACACAGTCCTGTATGGCCCTGGTACAATGAACACATTTTGAAAACTCATCTTTGGATGGCTCTCATAACCATGCAGAAGGCGTGATTTCCCCGTTGCACAAAGCCCGATTTAGGACATTGGTTACTTTGTCATCGTCTTCTTTCTCAGATTTAGCGAATAGTGAATGGTCTATTGGTACTGGTCTTGGCAATGCCTTATGTGCCTTGGCAAGGTTCAATCCTAGCCCCATTGGCAGGAGGAGATAAGCCATGTCCCCGGGGACAGAGCACAGGATAGAATCCGATCTGGCATCTCTCCTTTGCTGTCTTCATAAGCACTCCCTGGAAACTCCGCCTCCAGGCCCAGTGATGAATACACTGTGGAAAAACCCATATTTGTGTAAAACCAAAAAGCTTCCCAGTCACCATTCATGAGGAAGTGACTGCTCAGACAATCTGATGGGATCAGCTGGACTTAGTGGGGCCACAGTAGACATCACATGATTCCCAAATGCTGTGGGGACAGGAACATCAGAGCTCAGTTTGGGGGCAGGTCAAGTTGCTGGCAGTCTTGGAGTTTGGGACTAGCATTGTGTCAACTTTTTTGGATTTGTACTTTCTGACAGTTCTGTATCACCATTATCCTTGTTCTGTCTTATATGCTGGTCTCCAAACATTGTGCTTCCCACCTGGTCTGAACTGGCCAACCCCCCAAGTGATGGCAGCCTGAGGTCTTCCTTGGGGATCCTACCACAAAGTCGCCTTAAATCATTTTTGTCTATCTATTTATTTGTGTTTTCTCTACTAGCAAATGAGAGCCACAAGGGCAGAAACCTCTCTTTCTGGTTTGCCGTGGCATGTCCAGGACCCAGGAAGGGCTCTGTGCAGGCAGGATAAAAGAATGACGTAATCACTGGCAGGTACTCCCATGTCCCCGAACGAAAGAAGGCAGGACAGGCTGTCATCCCACCAGTAGTAACACAAAAATTAGCAGAAAAAACATGCCAGTGATTGGCCTGTCTTTGGCCCAGCTCTTGGATTTGAATGTCTGGAGTTTGAATCTTTTGTTTCTACTCTGGGCTTGGCCTTCTCTCCCAGAACAACACATACCTTGTATTCTTTCTGGTTTCCTGCACTTTGAATACAGGTGGGTTAGACAGTGGAATGGAAATCTCTGAACAAAGACAGGTAAAAAGGAAATCATCTCTTTCTGTCATATCTACATACCTATCTTTAGAGGGGAAAAACAGAATATTTACACACACACACACACACAGTTTGCACATTTACGTTACTTTTCTCAAGCATTCAAATAGTGAACCCCACAACCTTTTCATCCTATCCTAAAAACCTAGAGAGATGACGGGGGGAAGAATTCCAGTTGCTGTCAAATCTCTTGTGATGGTTAAGCTGAATGTTTTCATGGGGGAAAAGCACAAGACACGATGCACCCTTATGCCTGACGACTAAGGAGGCATCTGTTTCCTGGAGATGGTAATTCTGGAGAAAGAGCAGCCTCTTGTAGCTGTGAGCCCTTGTCACGCCTGGCACAGGCATGGGGTTGAAGGGGGAGATGACCTGGACCACTTATACATAGAGAGATCATTAGAGGGACAAGAAGGGTGTACAAAAAATTAAAAGGATTATTTTGATTCTAGTTTTAGAGATCATGAGGGAGGCTATTGTAACAACATATAGGAGACATTAGGGAGAGAAGGCACAAAGCCCAGATGGTTTAGGGCCCCAAGAGGAAGCTCTGATATATCAATGGGACTCAAAGTTTTGAGGGCGTACCCTAGACGAACTTCACTTGAGAAGAGCCCTTCTTTTCTCTGCCAGCGGAAAAACCCAGGTGGCGTGAAAGGCTTTGTGTCTGATTGTTTGTTCTTCCTTACAGTCTAGCCTTCATGTGGGTTTGTCCTCTTACGGGTGCAAACAAATATGTAATCACCAGAGCGCTCAAATAGACATCCTTTGAAGACTCCCTGCAGAGCAGAAGGAAATGCGGCTGGTTTGGGGTTTTGCAAGCCATGCAGCTGGCAAACGCTCTGGTGTCCTGTCCTGGCCACAAAGGCAGGTACAGCTGGACCTTGAGCCCAGAGTCGGTGACCACAGCAGCTCTTAGAGCCTGGCTCTGCATTGGCTGGAGTCACCTGAGATCTCCGGGACGTCTCTATTTTTGCCAATGTACAGTGACTTCAGATTAAATCTCAGACACATTTCAACAGCACGGTGATTTTGGACCCTTGCCCTCCATGCCCGTGTCTAGTTTGGGTATGAAATGCTGAGGTGTCCTCGGAAATGGCCCTCTGCCTTTGGTGACTGACCTTCCCTCTCCAGCAGCTGAAGTGAGACAGACAAGGCAGATCTCCGCTGACATTTCTGTGGCTGCATCTGTGCACAGCGCGTGTAGTCCTGCCGTGGCCCTCAACACGCCCCGCCTGGGTGAGCGCCCACAGGGCCTGCCATGCTCCTGAGCAGGTGGGGTGAGCACAGCAGCCTCTGTCCAGACCTTGGGGAGGCTGCGCTGCTTTGACACCTCCCCCACCAGTGGGTGTGAAGCTGTGGTGGAGTGTCATGCATGGACTGACCAGCGGATCTGAGGACCCTAACGGGTAGATCCTTGCCGCTGGCGTGTACCAGGCACTGACTGTACCCAGAGCTGTGTCTAGCGCTGCTGCGTGCAGGGTCACTTCATCGTCCCAGCAGCCCCGGGAGGCCAGGAGCCGGTGGGGCTTGGCCAGGACGGTGGGGAGTTCTCACGTGCCTGCCGCAGTGAAGTGCCTAATTCACGGAGGGATGAGTGGCGGCCACTGACCGGCCTCCATGCCGGATGCAGCTGCCCTGGCTGGGGCCCCCGTTTGGCTCCGAACAGCCCCGGGACAGCCTCTCCGGGGTAGAATCTAACAGGAACCCCCGGGCAGAGCAGGCAGAGAGGGACTCTCCAGGCTTCGTCCCTAGGGAGGAGGGGAGAATTCTGAGGGCATCCTGGTACTAAATGTCAACACATAACATCCAGGTCCCGGTGGTACTGCTGTGGTCTCCGTGTGCAGATGGGAAACTGAGGCACAGAGAGATCAACTCTCATGTAACTTGTCCAAGGTGTATAATCAGGAAGTGGCAGCCACACCCAGGGACCCAGCTGTGTGGGCCATATCCTTAGCCATCTTGACCTTGCTGTCTTTCCACTAGATGCCACGTGAGCCAGCTGCTGTGGCCAGGACATCTGCAGGCCACTTCACGTCATTCTCAGGGCAGCCGAGGAGGGGACAGCATAAGATAGAACCTGTGGCTGTCCCCACTGAAGAGGTCAGGAGATACCCCTGGAAGCGTGGGCTCACCTGAGCACGCGGTGGCTTCCTGACAGCGATGGCAGGATCCCATCCGTGTCCTTCTCCCCTCTGGGCTGACGCTCCAGAAGGAGGTTGGGCCAAGGCTGTGAAGAAAGGGCTTTTGCTGTCATGGAGAGGGCTGGTGTGGCTCGAGCAGCCACAGAGGTAAGCCATGGCATGTGTCAGTCACAGCGGGTATGAGGCACGTTCCTGAAAAACCTACAAGAGTGGCAGCAAGGGAAAGAGCTGGCCAGGGAGTGTCTGCCCTCATGCAGAGCTGCAGACGGCACCAGCAGACTTGAGAGACAGGCTTGTGTCTCCAACCCTCATGCTTCCTTCTTGCCCAGTCCTGGAGGCCTCAGGAGTCGGCGGTGGGAGACTATTCAAGGAGGAATGAAGAGACGCGCTGAAGATTCCTGGCCAACTTTCAAACTGAAGCCATGGCTGCACTGGGGGAAAATCAGGAAGATACTAGGATTAAGGAATTAGATGAAGCCGATCTTTTTTTTTTTTTTTTAGATTTTATTTATTTATTTGACAGACCGAGATCTCAATTAGGCAGGCAGGCAGAGGGGGAGGGAGAAGCAGGCTCCCTGCTGAGCAGAGAGCCCAATGCGGGACTCGATCCCAGGACTCTGGGATCATGACCTGAGCCGAAGGCAGAGGCTTAACCCACGGAGCCACCCCGGTACCCTGGGAGGGTACTTCTAAAGGAACTCTGCCCAGTGCTGAGCCACACATTTATCACTAGGCGTTAAAAACCACATCTACTGCTCCTTGATATTTATCCAGAGGAGCTGAAAACTTAGGTCCATGCAAAAACTTGCACACAGCATTTATAGTAGTTGTATTTATAACTGTCACACTTGGAAGCAACCACCATGTCCTTCGGTAGGTGAAGGGACAAGCAAACCAGTAAATCCAGGCAATGGAAAAGTATTCAGTACTAGAAAGAAATGAGCTGTCAAGCCATGAAAAGACATGGAGGAACCGAATCCATGTCACTCCGTGAACAAAGCCAGTCTGAAAATGCCGCATACTGTGTGACTCCAACTACACAACATTCTAGAAGAAGCAAAACTATGGAGACAGGAAAAGACCAGTGGTTGCAGGGGTTGGGGGAAGGAGGAACAATGAGGCGGAACACAGAGGGTTTTTAGGACAGGGAAAGCATTCTATATGATAAGATACACGGCATTATGCATTTCTCAAAACTAGAGGAAGATGCGCCACCCAGAGGGATCTCCAGTATAAATAATGATGAACTCCGGGTGACAATGACGAGTGGGTTCATTGACGGGAACAAAGGCACCCACCTGGGGTGGGATGATGACCGTGGAGGGTGCTGCACCTGTGTGGAGGCAGGGGGTATAGGGGAACTTTCTGAACTTCCTGCTCAAAAATTTTTGTGAACCTAAAACCGTTCTTAAAAATAGTTTCTTATGGGGAGAAAAAAACCCACATTGGTGTGTCTAAGAGGGCTGGGGACAGGAGGAAGAGGTCAGCCTCACCCTCTCTGAATCAAACCACAAAAGATCTGGCAGAACTTGCTTCTGAGATGCTTGAAAACCAACTTTTTAGGGACAAATGGAATAAAACAACCCAGAATGGCAAAGAGGTTAATCCATGAGGTACACACGAATATTTTCATTCTGGCAGTTTAGAAGCATAGATCACTGATCCAAGAAGTGAACTCACAGATCATTCATGGAAACCTCTGGCTGCATGAAGGAAGAGACCACGTCTGGTGGAGACCCGTGATGTTCCCAAAGTATAGCGAGAGTGATCCAGAGCTCACCAACCCCTCTGAGCCCCCGGCCGATGGAAAAGTCTACTTTGGTAGGATCCCCACATATGGGCGAGCATCTCTAGCCTTCATTTTTGAATCCTGAAAGGGACATAGTGACACTCAACTCTCCGAGCTGCTGGGAGTACAATTAACAAGTTTCAGGATTCATAAAGCTCTACTCCACAAGAATCTCTTCTGTTCCAGGAATTCTCTTTTGGGAGAAGTCCAAGGCAGGTAAACATTCTTCAGGAAGCATCCATTTATGACAAATCTCACATAAAGGAAATCAGAAGGGCCACATTCATTCTAATGGTGGCTTCTGAGTGCACGAACATGAGTAACAAATATTTAAGCTACTCATGTTATAAAGACAGGAAATACCTTATTATCAAGAAGTGTCTGGTTTCCTGAAGCTTTGTGTTTCAGTCCATGCTTTCTCAGAGCCAAGACTGAAAGACTTATGAGGTTTTTAAAACTTGAGTAATTTTCTTAACTTACTAAAAATCTCTCTGGATTGTTGCATTTATGCAGTAAGTATCTACGTTGATCTTCTTTTTACTGGGATCACTTCTTAAAGGGACTGGATTTCAGAGCCTTTTGACTTAAGCAGCTATTTAAACTTATTGAAGAAAAAATAAATTGCTGAAAAAATGCACCTGATGTAAGTTAAAATTCTCTGGGGAATAATTTCTAGGGAAAAAAAATAATAGTGAGAAGGATTATGCCCCAGTTGTTGCTACAACTTTACAAATGAGTTGAGAGTTACAGATTGTATCCATAGCAATCCCATGATGTATCTCCCTTACTACCACCAGCCTGCGTCCGAGGTGGAAGTGTAGGGCAGACAGATGGGAGCAGCTCCAGGCATTACATCAGGAGCACTTACAATTTTAGACCAAAGATGTGAATGCTTCTCCTTGGGGTCTTGTGACCCTTGCTGGCACTTTATTCCTTTCCAAACTCAGTATTTCATTGAGAAGATCAAGTTGTGGCACTCTCTGCCCAGAGGACAACTGACTATCAGAAAGATCTGAGTGTGATTCTACAGTGACGAGCTTGTGGCAGAGGAGCCAGGAGGGACCTCCCTCAAAAGGGTCAGAGGAAAGCACCGTCCGTATTACTGTGTGACCACAGTGCTGGGGGTTTCCATCATGTGAGCATCTGAAGGAAGTCCCATCCACCTAAGTGACAGCATCGCCCACATTCTTGGCTTGCCAGGAAGGCTAAAAACTGTATCTCAGAAGCCTTAAGAAGAGACAAGGAGACATGGAATACAAACGCCAGCAGAGAACTGGTCTGTTCGGGAGTCCCAGCAGAGCGCAGGCTGGGGCAGGGACACTGGAGCCCCATGTGGTTCCAGTTCTTGGGCAGTTCTCAGTCTTTCCGCCATCAATGCCTCACCTGAAGAGGAAGGTTATAAATAGTACTTAGTCCAAAAGATTGCTAGGAGGATTGAAAGTTTTCAACAGTGTCTGACAAGTGGCAGGTTCTGGGAGACTAAGCGGACACATAAAGCTGGCGGAAGGGTGGTGAATCTGAGCTACCCAGGAAATTCAGAAGGAACGCTATCACAGGAGAATGGCAGGGGAGGGTGTCATCTGGGAGGGTCCCAAGTTGCCTAATGGTCTTGCAGGTGGCCCAGGGGGTGTCAGGCAGTGCCGGGGTGCGGAGGGGGTGATGGGCAGCGACAGGGGAGGGCGTGTCTCAGATAGTGGCAGGCAGTGGGCAGTGTTGGAGGAGGTGTCCGGCCCAGACCCTGTCTCTAGTAATGAAGATGACGTCAGACCTGTCATTTTCCAGCACACACAAATGATTCCCCTCTAATTCCCCGATGAAAACAACTGAGCAGGCTGAATTAGAGACCCTGCAGATGTGTTTGTAAGCAAAAGACAGTGATTAAGAGCCAGCATGGAGTCATGAAGAGAAGTCTTGCCAAAAGCATCTTTAAAAAAATAAAAAGATTGTATTTATTTATTATTTGAGGGAGGGAGAGAAAGAGATTGAAAGAACGAGTGAGAGGAGGAGCGGACGGAGAAACATGCTCTCCGCTGAGCAGGGAGCCCAACACGGGTCTCAGTCCCAGCACCCCGGGATCATGATCTGAGCTGAAGGCAGACACTTAAAAGCAGCTTTAAAAAAAAAAAAAAAAAAAAGCAAGATTACTTGTCTATTAGATCAGGAGAAGCTGTTGGATCTCAGGGATCAAGACCACAAGGGGATGTTCGCTGGATTTCAGCAAGTCCTTTGACAAAGACATGATATTCTTGTGACACAGCAGAGCTCTATGAACAGAAAGATGCCTTGAATAGTTCAAAGGTAGCCAGGTGTCCACGGGCTCTGGAGGGCTGGGTTACAGGTTGTCACAGGGAAGGGTGGATTCTCTAGCAACATATTAAAGGATCATAACCTTGACTTCCCACACTCATATTTCATCAGCAGGTTGGACGAGGACAGTGTGCTCATCGACTGTCCACTTGACACCTGCTGTTACAGGTGACCCTGCACCGAATGCAGAATCAAGCTTTTAAAGGGCTGCTGCCCCCCCCCAGGGGGGGGAGCTTCAGCAGGGGCAGAGGGAGGTCTGCAGGTGGGCAGTGCTGTTGGTCACAGGGCAGAGGGCATATACTTAATCCCACGGACCTGTTCACCCAAAGTGGTTACAAGGGCATATTTATTTTTTTGCTCTTTTTATTTTTTTATATATATATTTTTTTTATTTTTTGAAAGGACATATTTTTATTACATATATTTCACCACAATAAATAATGCAAGACAAAAAAAACAGAAAGGTTGACAGTGAAGTCAAACAGGCTTATTACATGTAAATTTGTTTTGGTGGCCGAGTCAAAAGCCAAGGTACAGTGTTGCACCTTTCGCCATGTTGTGACAAATTTTTGGTGGTAAGTGTCCTTTCACTCATGATGGGTTTGAAAACAAGGACACATTTAGAGAAGGAATTAGGGAGATTTCATTTCCTCTTTATGTTGGTTTCAAGTTCTCGGAAGGTGTCCTGTGAAAAGGGAAATGTGAGCCATCATTTCAATAGAAATAACCCTTTCAAGTAAGAACCCAATATTACCCAAAAAAAGTGCTATCTTTTAATATGAAAGAAGAGAAATAAATATCTGTTGTTTAAACCCAAAAGAGAACCCAGTGTTAAAAACATTAATGACTGACCAATTTATTGATAAAAATAATTTTCACAAATAAATTATACTAACAAATTGTATGCGTAAAGTCAGTTTACAAGATTGCCCACATGTGTGGCGTAGTATGCATGTATTTCATTTGATATCATATTTTGAATCTGTTTCGTTAACTTCATGTAACAACTTTTCATCAAATGCCTCCATGAGATTTAAAAACGTTACCTTGTTACTTGTTTGCAACATCACAGAAGAAGTCTGCTACTGTGACAAATGAGGCAGAGTCCTTTGAACAATTTAACATGAAAGTTAACAGAATTGAGAAACTCGTGAATAAAGGATCAAAGTGGTATTTTTGTTCCACGTATCTGAACTGGAATAAATACGTCAGTGTTTCAAAATGATGTCCACATAGCTATTACTGGATATGAAGAAAACAAGAAATCTCATGGAGGAAACCAAGAAAACTCAGGACATGAAAGGACTGTAGAGGGAAGCGCGGATATAGCTGGATGTGATCTTCAGAATCCGAGACCCTGGGTTTTGGGGTCCGCTGCCCTCTTTACCAAATGGCCTCAGGACCCAAGGGGTAGCTAAGAGAAGGACATAAGGCGATATGAGTGATGCTGAGGAGCTTACTGCTTGGTACCCAATCTGTGGCACATAGAAAGGATTGGCTCTTGTTATTGGAAGTCCCTCCCCGCTCAAGATTGAGGGTCTTCCATTTCTCTTAGATCTCTTGGAAGAGGGTTCAATAGAAGAACCAGCTTCTGAGATGCAGCCGGCCAAGGTGGAGGACGAGTACCCGGGGACCACCACTGGAAGCCATTTCCAACTCTCTCCTTCTACCTTCAAGTCCTTCACCCTGCCTCCCACTGTGACCTTCTCGGAAGCCAGAGGGCAAGGATGCTGGGGAGATGCACCATGGAGGTCAGCCTCTAGAAGCAACAGAGCAAAGAACGCCCATCTCAAGTCACGCCCTCGGGGCACATGGATGCACTCTCACTCCCCAGCTGGACGTGATCAGAGGAGCAGGTGCCACACCTGAGCTTCTAACAGTGTTGCATCCACTTCCTCATCAAATTGTCATGAGGCAAGACCTTGTAGGAAATGAAACCAATCTGCCAAACAAAATGGCTTTTCCGGCGACTCACTTGAATTCCGATATGGTCAAAAATGAGAATAAGAAGAAGTGGAAGAGTTCAGGAAAAGAAATCGTCTTAACACATGGCAGGAAGAGAACCACAAGCTCAGCAATGATAGCCAGCTCGGTCTGCTTTCATCCAGACATTTGTGTCCAGACAAAATTCGTAGCTGCAGTCCCTCTGCTCAGTGTGGTGGTTTCTGGGGGTGGTGTCTCTGAGGCATGATCAGGTCACGAGGGTGGAGCCCTGGGGGGATGCAAGCTCTTACAAAAGAGGTCCCGCAGATTCCCCTCCCTCTCCTGCTCTGTGAGGACACAGAGGAGTGGATCACCCGAGAGCACCCTCATCCCTCCACACGGGCACCTGGGTCCCCCACCTCCCAACTCCAGCACTGAGAGCAGTAGACCTCTGTTGATTTAAGCCCCCCA
The DNA here is from genome assembly GCF_010015895.1 of Lontra canadensis. NCBI lineage: Eukaryota > Metazoa > Chordata > Mammalia > Carnivora > Mustelidae > Lontra > Lontra canadensis. The sequence goes on along the minus strand of NW_022631023.1, from coordinate 4,507,271 downwards.
GGCTATTCTATTCTCTCACCATAGTCTGAACAGACTAAGACACAGACTTCAGTAGATCCTTATAGAATAGAAGCTCATGCCCAGCGTGTATTAATCCTTTTGAGCCCTGAGTGTCCCGGGCTCAGGCTGTACATGCCTCTAGGACATGCATGTTTTCCCATTAGGCACCACCTCTCATTTTTGGCTGAAAACGTGGGTCACTGTAACTCCAAATCAAAGGAGCAGTGGGCACATCGGATTACAACTTTTTGCATAAAATTATGACAGAAACCCTAAAACGTCACGGAATATGTCCACCTTTGCTGAAATGCAGCACACTACCTGGAGAATTTATTGTTCATCTTAGAACTAGCAGCTCGGAGGCATCTGCCTTAATTTCCAGATTCATTTCTCACCACTCCACCTTAATGAACCTTTTGCTTCCACCAAATGGGTTGGAGCCCCATCCTCGGCCACCCGTCCCCTCTCTGTGTGGTTCCCTGCCCAGAGTTTTATGTCGCTCCTTGTCACTTCCTCACAGGGAGCCCTTGTCCACAATCCTCCACTCAGACACTGTCACAGTAATTAAATATTATTAGTGCAATTTCTGCTACGTGAGGACATCCACAAGCCAGATGTCACATTGCCAGAGACTCACCCCTCTTGCACTGAGTTTAATGTCACTGCCTCTCATTTTGCATCTAGTTGGTCTGTATATTTCGTAATCCTTGTGTCTCCCCGCTGACCAGGCTGTTGGCATCTGGGGGATGAAAATCTTCCTGAAACATTTTCAGTTCCCATTTGTTCCTGATCACGGAGACTCTATGGAGAGGTGTTTAACCAGGGGTCCCCTCTGCCCCCCTCATGATTTAACCCCAGTAGTAGGACTGTGAGAAACATGCATATCAAAGGTCGCTCGTTGTGATAAGCAGCTTACCTCTACTTTGCAAGAAAAAGATATGCCATCATCTGGTAAGTAAGCTTCACAATGCACATTTTGGTTTAGAACCCTCCCAGGCTCAAACCCTATAGCCACGGCAGGAAGCACTCTGTGTTTCATCGGGAGAGCGGATGTGCTCAGAACATTCCTAGGAAACAGCAAACCTGTCTTAAGGTGAAATTATGTTTCAAATGCAAATTAAGTAAACATTGGAGCCTCGGTAAATTTAAATAAATAAATTTGAGCTGAATAAATACACATCTTTAGGTAAATACATAAGTGAATATATATTGAATATATATGTATTTAGAAAGAGAGATAGATGGAGATTTACAGAGATATCTCCAAGGATTCCTTATCTGCAGCAAATGACAGAGAAATCTACGGGAAATGCTATATAAAGATAGCCACAGGTGAGGGAAGATCCAGGTGGTCCATGAACCAGGGCAGAGCCAGATGCAAGGGCAAAGTCTACGTGGGAATGTAGAGCCCAGTAGGGCCGTACGTAATGGTAGCATCCAGGACCCCAAAATAGGTGAAAGCCCAGGAGCTAAGAGTCAAGGGCAGAGGACAGCCCAGGGTATGTAAACACTGTAGGTTTACCTGTGTAAAGCTACCTCCCTTTTCTAGAAAGATCCAGCAGCTGTCATGGCTCTCAGTATGTGTCCTCACCTTTCTTAGCTAAAGATGTGCCCATAGCTTCGACTGCTAACCTCAGCTCAGGCCCCAGCTGCCCATGGTCCGGGACAGCAGGGCACAGTGCTCCAGGTAGTACACTGCACAATTGCAGAAGGAAGTCCAGTATAAAGTGGTGGCCCATGCCTCAGCCCAGCCAGCATTGAAGAACTGCCTTTCTGTGCAAGGCAGTAAAAATTTGACCAGTGCCCTTGAAGAAGAAAACCGACAAAAACTATTAGCTGTATGTAATGATTCACCCAGCAGTGGATGTTCAATTGTCCCCTCCTCCATGTGTCTTGTTTGCCAGCCCTGTTATGGCTTGCTTCCAAGGACTCACTCTCCCTCAGTCACTCAGTTATGGTCTGAGGTCCTTCTCCAGTAACCGAGTGTTTGAAAATAATGTCACGATAACATGCTTTCCTCCCTGGCACCTTTCTGGTGTTTCTACTTTTCCATCAGCCACCTCTTCTTTCTCACCACGGCCCCTTCTCTGATCTGGTCCAGAACACTCCTGGGAGAGGCTGGACAGAATCTGCACACACCCAGAGGGCCGGCATATGGTGACAGCTCAGGAAGAGTCAGAGGGGAAGAAGGGAGGGTTACTGCTGAGCTCCACCTACCCGGGGCACCTATGCCTGTAAGTGGACACAGGGCCACAGGAGATGGTGGGGGGGGGGGGCACCACAGCTTTCAAGAGAAACTGACAGCAAGGACAACAAGGAGTGTAGTTGGCTGGCCAAGCTCAGCCACCCCAAATTTGGGGTCGGCTGTGGTGCTGGCCCCAAGGGTTCCCTGGGGCAGCCCCAGTCACGGTCGAAAGCCAGGCCATTTCTGCCCAAATACAGGGCTGCTCTAAGGCTGTCCCCACACCAGGGCGCCCTGTCAGCCTGGCCAAGTCTTGATTAGTGCCATGTCTCAGTGTGAGGCCCTTCCCACACAGCTCTCTGTCCTCCTGCTTTGTGTGCACGGGGGTCAGCCCTGCCCTACATCGGGAAGGCCCACCCTGTCTGTTTGCGCTCCTTCTCCCACTCATCCCCCCACACGCGTCCCCCAGCAAGCCTTTTGCTCGTCTAACTTCGCTAGACACAGCTTCCTGGAGGAACACGAACCACTCAAGGACTAGGGAGGACTGGATGCTTCGGGGCGTCAAGCTGTGCCAAGCGCCCCGCAGGTGGGATCCCCACTTCGCCTAAAACAGAGAGGCCGCTCTTTCTCTACGTAGGCGTCAGGATCCCAGAAGCCATACCCTCCCCTGGCAATGTTTGAGACCATCTTCCTTTCTGGCTGCTGTTCCTCTCCTGTTCCCGTTCTGATAAAGGCGCTCTTTCTTTAAAAATGCCAATACCGCCATTCAAGGCTCGGTATGAATTAAAACAAGGATCTATGCGCAGCTGATGAATATCCATGAAGATGGAGTCAGATGGACAGTCTTCGGCCGGTCCTCCCCGCACCTGTGGCTTGGCCACGCCCCCCCCCACCTCCTAACAGGCACAGGTTTGTCCTTGGTGGGCCCAAGTGCTCCTCAGACATCACAGAAAATGCCCTTACAATGCTAATAGGTTTTCTGGCCCGTTCTTTTACGCTGGGTATGCAAGAAGCCTTTTGCCCACTGTACTCTTCACGAACATTCGTTGGTAACGATTATCTCACATCGGATTAGAAGCTGCCGCTGACGAGACACAAGCAATGGGGAGGAGGCAGCCGAGGGCCCTGGGGGAGGAGGGCGAACCACAAATTGCAGGAGCAAACCTGAGGAAGCACAGCTGAGGGTCTCTGCGGCCGGAGCAGACGAGGGTCGCACGGCAGCCATGGGCTCGGGCGGGGGCGAGGCGGGTGTTGAGAAGTATCGTCCGGAACCATGCAAAAAGCCTAAGGCAGCATCGCTTTGCAGAAGCTTGAGGCAAACTTAACCATTTTCGTGTATTTGTTAAAGTCACAAGAGTGTGTTCCGTGCCCGACCATAGGCCATGTGCTCTTCGAGACCCTGCGGATATGGGGACGACCAAATCCCCGCCCTGCAGAAGCTGAATTGGAGCAAATTTCCCATCAGAAGTGGCCACACGTGCTCTAGGCGACCGCAGCCCCAAGAGCGCGCCGCCGCTCCCTGCAACGCGCACGCGAGCGGCGGGTGCCGGTCCTGGAGGTTGCGCACCCAGCGAGGGCATAGTGCGCATGCTCGGCTGGGGGCGCCGAAGGGGGCGGGGCTGAAGTAGCATCTCGCGCTTTCCCGGGCCTCCGCGCCTCACCGCACGGCTGGCGCTGTTCAGGCGTGGAGTGGGTGGGCGCTGCGCCGGCGCTCCGCCGATGTCAACGCAACGAGTTCTGGCTTCGTGGCCGTCCGTGCGGCGGAGGCCGGCGGGGGTGCGCGTCAAAGCCGCGTGCTGCTCCTCGCCGTCCCGAGGAACTAGAGCGGCGGAGGTGGGGGCTGCTGAGGAGGCCCAGGGCTGGGCTCGCGCCGGGAGGTTTCGCGCGGAGGGCCAGGGAGCCACCGTACATCCGCGGGGAAGTGCCGTAGAGATGTGCGCCTAAATTTACTTCCCCACCTGCTATCTTACTGTCCTGTAATGTTTAAGAGCACAGACTCTGGAGCCAAATTCAGGTTCAAATTTCACCTCTGCCTGGCTGGCTGTGTGATCTCAGGCAAATGACTTAACTTCTCTGTGTCTGCATTTCCCCATCATAAAAAAAAAAAAGAAAGAAAGAGAAAATAAAAAGGAGATTAATAATAGTATTTATTTATGTGGTTGTTAGGAAAAAACCTCTTAAAATAGTGTCCAGCACAGGGTAAGCATTACCTAAGTGCTTTTCAGATAAAATCAATCAATAAAATTAAAATTAAATTATTTCCCAAAGTTTCTGTGGTATACATGCATTGCTGTCATCCTTAAAATAAAAATCATTACTTGAACTTTGGAATTAAAATCCTGATAAATTATAAAACACCTCCTGTCCCCTCCCTTCCCTGCTTCCTCTGCGGGCACCGATCTGAGAATTTCCAAATGCAGGAACTGGGGTTGTCTCTGACTTGAGTGAATGAACCTGAGTCCATGTCACCCTGAAATAAGAGAGTCAAATGTGCTGAACCCCTCTCCACCTCCCTGCAAAGAGACAGGAATCAGTCAAGTGGGGTTGTGCGGGTTGGGAGAGAAGGGGGGAAGGTGGCCATCTACACATGAGAGAGTTCTTTTTCTTCCTTCACTTTAAAAGGCATGTTCAAAGGACCCACGCTTGTACATGGAAAGGAAAGAGTAGACCATGTGAGCAGATTCAGATTCAACAAGCATTTCCTGAGTCCGTGCTCTGCACCAGACACAGTTCAAAGGAAAGCAGAGGAGGCTGCGAACGAAACAGGCAAATGCCTGCACTCACTGGGCTCACCCTCTAGTGGAAGAGGAAGAGGATGAATAAGGTGTATGGGAAGCCTTACGACACGCGATGACTCTATGAAGGGAGGAGGGAGCAAATAGCAAATGGCCATGTGTCCCTTACACAGGGAGTCCAGGGAAGGTCTCAGAGATGGGGATAATTGGGGAGGGGAGTGAGAGACCGAGCCGTGCATGGACAGGAATGGTCCTAGCAGAAGAAACAAGCGGGAAGGTCCTGAGCCGGATTCACGTGTGTCCAGCCCGAGGAAGGGTCGTTGGAAGTCTGAAGGGCCTGCAGGGCAGACTGGCCTGGGACTAGAGATCCCAGCATGGTCAGCAGAGAGGTGATGATGAAAAGAATAGGAAAGGATGAGGCTGTCCAGGAAAGGGACCTAGGGTACGAGGCATGGTGGGAAGGTGCCACAGATGTGGCAACGCATATGTTGATTTCAGCCAGCCGGGCAAAGAAGGTACAGCCTCCAAGAGTAGGGCTGCCGATGGGGCAAAGTGAGTTGTTGTGGAGCCAAAGTAAGAAATCCAGGAGATTCCCAGGTAAGTGTGGCTAGAAAGAGGGAGGAGGGACATAAAATGCAGCTGCTTTATATTGATTATAGGGCTCTGTGGCAAGGATGGAAAGGATTCTGGAATCTTCCTGCCTGCCCGTCAGTGTCGGCTTGACAAGCGCCACTGGCTGCCATGGGAAGCACTGTCTCAGCAGTGACTTCAGCTCCCGGCATATGCCACTGTTGCGACCTGATCTCTAGGAAGACCTTTTTTTGGAACATCCCCTCAAATTTCCAGCTGAACACAGGACATCTCTGCATGGATATCACACACCCCTGAGACAAAACTTGCTCTAGTTGAACTTACAATTTCCCCCTCAAACATGTCTCTTCCTCCATTATTCATGCCAAGGAGCCACTAACCAGCCAGCACGTGAGTCCATGCAGGAATCAGGGACCACTAAGACACACATTCCTTCCCTACCCATCATTCACGATCAGCTGGCCTCCAAGCTCTACTAAGGCAGACTGTGAAGGGTCTTGCAACCATGCCTACCCATGCCCAAGTAAAGGAACCCCTCCTCCCTCATTATTCCATACCAAAATGAAAGATTGGCTATGTAGAGCGATGCCCTGGGTGGGGGCAGGATGGAGGACAACTAAACCATGGACACTTGTCCTTAACCTTTCAGTGGGGTCTCTCTCTAATAGCCACTGCAACCCTTGCACTGGCTCTCAAGGGACACAAGTGTACCCCCACCATCCTCCCACTTCACGTGGACACAGAGTCTTCTGAGTGATTCCACATAGCTCAGTTGATTACAAACTGAAATTCAGTAACAAGAGATAACACAAAGGGACTGTCACAGGAAGTTACAGGGCACCAAATCTATCTTACAAGGCAGACCAGCTCCCTGAGGCTCAGAGACCCTCTACCATTCTTAGCCCACAGCAAGTAGGCACTGTCTTGCCCTCTGTGAGTCTCCCTTCTCTGGAAAGGATGCTGAGACACAAATGCACCCCAGAGATCACATCCATACCCCCACGATCTTATCCCTCCACACCTTTGTCTTTAAATGATCCGTCCAGGGATTGCCATCAGACCTAAACAGGGCAAATCAAATTTTTCTCTAGAATTCTTCAAACTAGAGCTATGGAAGCATTTTCTAACATGGTGAGTGATGGGCTGTCAGCAGCCATGTGGGCACAGTGTGAAGAAAGCCAGCAGGGAAGGAAGACCAGCAGGAAGATGACACTGTGCACAGGGAGAGGCAGAGACAACACACAGGAGCCGGTGGCTGTGTGAAACATCATTTCCATGGCTCCCGGAGACTCAGATGTTCTCTAGCTTTTCCTGGGATTTGATAAAAGGACAACCCAACATCCTCTCTGAGAACATTCTCCCTGGCCTGAACCACGTCTCGTTCACATTATGGTTCTTGTGACAGTCCTGAGTGGTACATCTTAGGACCTGGTTGATCTTCTCCTGTGAGGGACTCTTCACGCTACAGTCCTGTCCCGGGAGTGATGCCATCCCTTCCCTGCAGGACTGCGATCAGAAGCAGTGGCCTTGCTGTGCTCAGTTACACCAAAGTCCATGGGCCTCCCACATGCTCTTGCAACATCATGCGCTGGTCACTAGAAAATACCACTTCCCGAAAATACACATTAGACATTAAAAAATCACAGGTGCTAATATAACATTAGGAAAGTCTTTATATATTGGGGAAGTGTTAAGCTCACATTTTTTTCATGCTCACTTTTTACTCAAAAGTGAATTTTATGATTAGCAACAAATACTATCAGTTTTTCTTTGGAATGACAAGGCTCAGTATGTCCATTTTTATGACAGGGTTTCCTGAACACCCAAGTCTGAAAGAGCAGTGTGCCTAGCAGGTGTTCCTTCAGTCGGAAGTAGCACCCAACGAAAAGCCAAACTTGCTGTTCCAGCTCGAAGCTCGATCACACAAGTGCTGTTCTGGAGACAAGCATCATGCTTGGGCATGTAGCAGGGGGGTTTCTGTATGTTCTACCCGTCCTGCCCCACAGAACAGTAAGAGATGTGAACTCCAATGTTGGGATTTAATAAAATTAAGTATTGTCAGTATTCCATCAAGGATACTCTTAAATAAAACTCACTCTTTCTTCCTTCTCTCTTTCTTTCTTCCTTCCTTTCTTTCTTTCTTTTTTTCTTTCTTTCTTCCCTTCTTTCTTTCTTCTTTCCTGTGAGTGCACAATACAGAAGGAGCCAAGGACTCCTGGCCAGTTTGACGTCATGATCTTGACTCAGCTCAGGCACCAATAGTTTTACCCACCGTGGTGGTTAATTTTATGTGTCAACTTGGCTAGACTATGTTTCCCAGTTGCCCCATCAAACACCACTCTAGAGATTATTTTTTTCAAGATTTTATTTATTTGAGGAGGAAAACTTCCAGACTCTTTCTATGAAGCCAGCATTACCCTGATCCCCAAACCAGGCAAAGACCCTACCAAAAAGGAGAATTTCAGACCAATATCACTGATGAATATGGATGCTAAGTTTCCCAACAAGATCCTAGCTAACAGGATCCAACAGCACATTAAAAAGATCCACCATGACCAGGTGGGATTCATTCCTGGGCTACAAGGATGGGTCAACATTCGCAAATCAATCAATGTGATAGAACAAATCAATAAGAGAAGAGAGAAGAACCACATGGTCCTCTCAATTGATCAGAAAATGCATTTGACAAAATCCAGCATCTGTTCCTGATTAAAACGCTTCAAAGTATAGGGATAGAGGGAACATTCCTGAACTTCATAAAATCTATCTATGAAAGACCCACAGCAAATATCATCCTCAATGGGAAAAAGCTTGCTGCCTTCCCATTGAGATCAGGAACACGACAAGGATGCCCACTCTCACCACTCTTGTTCAACATAGTATTAGAAGTCCTAGCAACAACAATCAGACAACAAAGAGAAATAAAAGGTATCCAAATTGGCAATGAAGAAGTCAAACTCTCTCTCCTCGCAGATTACATGATTCTTTATATGGAAAACCCAAAAGACTCCACCCCCAAACTACTAGAACTCATACAGCAATACAGCAAGTGGCAGGATACAAAGTCAATGTACAGAAATCAGTGGCTTTTTTATACACTAACAATGAAAATACAGAAAGGGAAATTAGAGAATCGATTCCATTTACTATAGCACCAAGAACCATAAGATACCTGGGAATAAACCTAACCAAAGAGGTAAAGGAACTGTACTCGAGGAACTAGAGAACACTCATGAAAGAAATTGAAGAAGACACAAAAAGATGGAAAACCATTCCATGCTCTTGGATCGAAAGAATAAACATTGTTAAAATGTCTATACTGCCTAGAGCAATCTATACTTTTAATACCATCCCGATCAAAATTCCACCGGTATTTTTCAAAGAGCTGGAGCAAATAATCCTAAAATTTATATGGAATCAGAAGAGACCCCGAATCGCTAAGGAAATGTTCAAAAACAAAAATAAACTGGGGGCATCACGTTACCTGATTTCAAGCTTTACTACAAAGCTGTGATCACCAAGACAGCATGGCACTGGCATAAAAACAGACACATAGACCAGTGGAACAGAGTAGAAAGACCAGATATGGACCCTCAACTCTATGGCCAAATAATCTTCAACAAAACAGGAAAAAATATACAGTGGAAAAAGATAGTCTCTTCAATAAATGGTGCTGGGAAAACTGGACAGGTATATGCAGAAGGATGAAACTCGACCATTCTCTTACACCGTACACAAAGATAAACTCAAAATGGATAAGACCTCAACGTGAGACAGGAATCCATCAGAATCCTAGAGGAGATCATAGGCAGTAACCTCTTCGATATCAGCCATAGCAACTTCTTTCAAGATATGTCTCCAAAGGCAAAGGAAACAAAAGCAAAAATGAACTTTTGGGACTTCATCAAGATCAAAAGCTTTTGCACAGCAAAGGAAACAGTCAAGAAAACAAAGAGGCAACCCACGGAATGGGAGAAGATATTTGCAAATGACAGTACAGACAAAAGGTTGATATCCAGGATCTATAAAGAACTCCTCAAACTCAACACACACAAAACAGACAATCATATAAAAAAAAATGGGCAAAGGATATGAACAGACACTTCTCCAATGAAGATATACAAATGGCTATCAGACACATGAAAAAATGTTCATCATCACTTGCCATCAGGAAGATTCAAATTAAAACCACATTGAGATACCACCTTACACCAGTTAGCAAGACAGGCCAAAATTAGCAAGACAGGAAACGACATGTGTTGGAGGGGATGTGGAGAAAGGGGAACCCTCTTACACTGTTGGTGGGAATGCAAGTTGGTGCAGCCACTTTGGAAAACAGTGTGGAGATTCCTCAAGAAATTAAAAATAGAGCTTGCATGGAACACTGGGTGTGGTACATAAACAATGAATTATGGTACACTGAAGAGAAATTTTAAAAAATAAAATAAAATAATATATATGTATGTAAAAAAAAAAAAAAAAAAAAGAGCTTCCCTATGACCCTGCCATTGCACTACTGGGTATTTACCCCAAAGATACAGATGTAGTGAAAAGAAGGGCCATCTGTACTTCAATGTTTATAGCAGCAATGGCCACAGTCGCCAAACTGTGGAAAGAACCAACATGCCCTTCAATGGACGAATGGATAAGGAAGATGTGGTCCATATACACTATGGAGTATGATGCCTCCATCAGAACGGATGAATACCCAACTTTTGTAGCAACATGGACGGGACTGGAAGAGATTATGCTGAGTGAAATAAGTCAAGCAGAGAGAGTCAAGTATCATATGGTTTCACTTATTTGTGGAGCATAACAAATAGTATGGAGGACAAGGGGAGATGGAGAGGAGAAGGGAGTTGAGGGAAATTGGAAGGGGAGGTGAACCATGAGAGACTATGGACTCTGAAAAACAATCTGAGGGTTTTGAAGGGGCGGGTGGTGGGAGGTTGGGGTAACCAGGTGGTGGGTATTAGAGAGGGCACATATTTCATGGAGCACTGGGTGTGGTGCAAAAACAATGAATACTGTTACGCTGAAAAGAAATAAAAAATTTTAAAAAATGATTTTATCTATTTGAGAAAGAGCAAAGAGGGAAAGAGAGAAGCAGACTCCCTGCTGAGCAGGGAGCCTGACACAGGGCTTGATCCCAGGACCCTGAGATCATGACCTGAACTAAAGGCAGATGCTTAACTGACTGGGCCACCCAGGCTCCCCAAGAGGGTATTTAAATGAGATTAATATTAAATTGGTGAACAATGAGTAAAGCACTTTACCCTCTATGATATGGGTGGGCCTTATCCAATCAATTGAAGGCTTATAGGAGAAAAGACTGAGATCCCCTGAGGAAGAGAGAATTCTGCCTCCAGACAGCATTCAGACACAAGCTGCAACATTCACTCTTCTCTGGGTCTCAAGCCTACTGACCTGACCTATAGATTTTGAACATGTTAGTTCCCACAATCATGTGAGCCAATTCCTTAAAATCTCTGTGTGTGTGTGTGTGTGTGTGTGTGTGTATTATCTATATGCATCTATCTAATCTACATTACATATACTTGTGTTATCCCACCAAACATCACTGTTTCTCCCTTTTTCTCTCTGCACACATGCACACACACACACTCACTCACTCACATGCACATATACCCTATTGGTTCTGTTTCTCTGGAGACATTAATATACCTATTAATGCTTCTGGATCATTAAAGTCAACTCGGTGAAAAAAGGCAAATAGCATCTTTGTGTTGCATTAAGAAAGTCATTCTGATGGTGTGATACCATACTATGAAAGTATTTTGGGTTCTGCTATTCCCAGCAGTCCATAGCCCACACCTGGAGAGCTACTGTACTCATACCTTCCCCCCAACTTCTCTATAGTCTCAAACCTTCAGGACAAGGCAGATAAATGGACTTACTATCAAACCTGATCAGCAGGAGGAGATTGGAATCTGGGAGAAGGAGACAGGAGGACCATCCTGGTTGGGTCCCTGAGTGCTTTGATTCTTAAGAGAAGCCATTCCCAGAGCTTGGTGCTGCTCAGACTCAGTTGTCTTCCTGACATCAGGTCCCCCAGGGGCCCTTGGTTCAGAAGCTTTCTTTGATGATTCTATTGTGGAGAAGTTGCTGATGATTCGTGTTCCTCCTCTTTAGGTATCACAACCATGCATATTTTATTCCCATAAATTATGAGAATTGAGCCATCACAAAACAGGACGTGTTCTTTATTCCCTTTTTGTCTCCTCAACACTCATCAGGTGCAGGATGAGGCCTGGGCCTTGCTGGGAAGCATCTGAGCAGGTATTGCTCCTGCTGGCTGAGATCTCTGGAGAGTCTGGACCACAGCCAGGCTACCTCAGGACAAAGGAAAAAGGGGAAGAATTCCACAGTTGGTGGCAAAACTGCCTCCTTGCCTGAGGGAACTTTAGCATTCAAGTTATTAAATGAAGCAGCCCGGCTGGCAGTTGGCTGGGAGAAGCAATTCACACCACTGTAAATGGATTAGTGCAATGTAACGCCTTCCACATTTCAATTTCAATTATTCCAAATGAGTGCACAATATTTAACATTCACAAATTGTTTTGAATATCTCTAGAAATGCAAACAGTAAATATGTTTCTTGCTTTGGGCTCTGAAGAATGTTTCCTATGCTCATTATTTTACCTCTTTCCCTTAACCTGCCTTTAGTCAGGATGACCAGCTGCCTTGTTTTCATATGAGAAAGGGGACATAGTATATGTTTGTTGGGAAATAAAGATGAAAACAACAGGAAGACCCAAGGTGGAGGGACTCTGGCTGTCCTTGTCTGACACTTCCAGCTGGTGAGTTCTGAAGGAAGCCTGGTGTGAGGGGGCGGGAACCCCTGCCCCTGAGCCTGCAGGGAGAATTTCCTGGGGGGAGAATGATTGACATGCACAGGGATAGCTTTGCAGCACGCTTGCTCCCTACCTGATTCTTTCTGTAATTAAGTGGCATAACATGACATAGAATCTGGGGCCTAATTCTAGGAATAATAATGGATTCGGGGTGTAACTGCTTATCAACCATGGGTGCAGCACTACAGGATGGCCCTGCCCACCAGAGGTGCAATTTTGCTGTGGTGCATCGGTGCAATTTTATGCACATGTCATCCTGTAGCTCGGTTTCTGAGCAGCCATCACTTGCTGCCTTTTCACACTAGGAGGCTTTGAAATGCAGCAGACAGGCCAGCTATAAAAGTCAAGTCCGTTCTATGAATTGGAACTGGGAGAAGAAAGTCTCCCCTTCAAATGTGATGTTGGGAGTGGAAGAGGAATTTCCACTTGCTCTGGGAGATCATGAACTCACAAACTTCATTCATTAGAAGTGTTAGGAGGCAACAAGAGTTGGATCTTGTAGGAAAAAAAGGAAGGCAACAAGGTAAAGTGCAGGGAGGAGAGGTAGCAGGCACTGGTGAAGTTCATCCCCGTATGAGGTCAAACAATGCCATCTGGGTCTTACTGAGGAAAGCACAGCAGCAGGGGCAGGGGCAGCAGCAGAGGGGCCAGCCAGAACAAGTGATAGAGCTAGATGCTTGACTGGCAGCACTCTGGCTGTTTGTACAAATGACTACAAGGAACATGGTCCTCAGGTGAGAGTGCCTGACACCTGCCAACCCCTCATCACTTGCACCTTACTTATTTATTCCTCTTGCATTTACCTTGCTAGTCCTCACCATCGAATAAACCTAAAAAGCCAGAGTTAAAGCAGTGTACTGGAAACGAGAGCACAGAACCTGCGGCCTAAATCTCTTTGGGCTCCTCAAGGAAGTATCTGGCTATGAGCTTGTTGAAAATCTCAGATGCTCCACCTATAAAGAGATTCACATATGGTTGTGGGAGGTCTGTGGAAAAGCGATCTCCCTCCAATTCATAGGCCGTGTCCTTGAGTTAAACAGAGTTTGTTCTTCTAACCAGTTGGGAAATAGCTCTCCAAGTTGGAAGCAGAAACTAGGATGTTTGCCCCACTCCCCACTTTGCCCTACACTCTGAATAATAAAAACAAGTCACTCTTACTAATTTCCTAGCTCTGGTCAAAGGACAAAATGGAAAGGGTGTTATGAGATTATATTTTCACATTTTTTTAATTCTTACCCCTCTTGAATGAATGTCATGTTGGACAGTAAGGAGGTTCCCACACTCACCTGTGTGGACAGGTAGGGGAGCACTCCTTCTTTCCTGTCTGCATGAGACTATGAGACTATGCAGAAGCATCTCAGGTGGGGTTTTTGTATTTGCAAATCAAGTTTAGACAAGGGCTTATATTTAGGAAAAAAGGTGAGGTGTGCCTGATTGATTTTGCTGTGTGTCAAAGAGCTCACCAACTGTCTAAGAAGAAAACAGGGTGCCAGGAAGGAAAAAGCTGAGCCCTTTAGGGCCAATACAATATTCTTGAGTTGAATTGTAATTATCCATGATTTTATAGTAATGTAAATAATGGGTGTGAGGGAAGAGAGAGTGAGAGGTCGTCAGACATAGAGTGAGTCATTTAAGGTCAGGGCAGAGAAAAAGTCCATAAGATTTTATGCTATCTTATAAATATTGTATGACAATAATAAAAATAAGATAATGCCAATATTGATAATAATAAGGTATAAATATAATAATTTATTTTATATGCTGATCACAACTGTTGTTAGGATTCATTGTAAGTGTGTACTTAACTGCTAACAGAGTGGGGTTTGCCATAATCATCCCCATAATCACATTATGATAAATTATCTATTCAGGAATAGAAATGATGCAGATTAGCTGTCTGAAACTGCCCAAAGTCACTTTCTTTCCCCTTTTTGTACACCGACTCTGAGTATGTATGTGTGTTTTCTCTGTGTGTGTGTGTGTGTGTGTGTGTGTGTGTGTGTGTTTCTCTGAGCAGCAATTCTCTCCTATGAGTGAATCCAGGCTAAAATCTTTGAGTGTTTTTTTTTTTTTAATATTTTATTTATTTATTTGTCAGAGAGAGGGAGAGCGAGAAAGCAAGCACAAGGCAGGCAGAGGGAGAAGCAGGCTCCCCGCTGAGCAAGGAGCCTGATGTGGGACTCAATCCCAGGATGCTGGGATCATGACCTGAGCTGAAGGCAGCTGCTTAACCAACTGAGCCACCCAGGCGTCCCAAATCTTTGGGTGTTTTAAAGAAAAAGGTAATTCATGTTCTCCAGATATCTTTTAAATTTTTTATGTTATTAATGTGTTAAACAAATATGTTAGACAAATATTCCTAAAAACTGGAAAGAATCTACAACAAATCTGATGTGGCAGGAGAAGGAATTTATCTAGTCAAGTATTGTGGTAAAGGATGAGTTAACAAATTTACACCCTATAAAGATTATCAACTTCTAGAAAATTCATATAATTTTCCAATAATGTAAGCACATTAACATTCAGCTGAAACTCCATGAAATCTAAATTTTCTACAATGCTATAGAAAACAAATCAACCTCTCCTTATCTCTTCTTGGCCTCACTAAAGTCCTAGTTCTCAACCTTGCTTGAATCTGGGGCCCATTTGAGCATCTTGTAAAAATCTATGGACCCTTTTCCCATAAACCCAATTCAGGCACAAATTTGGAAAGTCTGTGAGTTTGTGAATCCCTTAAAGCTGATCCACTGATAATTTAGAGGGTTAGGAATCCTAGACTTATTCTTTGAACAAACATTTATCAAATACCTACCACATCCCAATCCATTTCCAGGTGCTAAGTATTCCAAAGTCTGGGATAAAGTGGTCCCTACCTTCAGAGAGGAGAACAAGGACAGTAAATGCATAAGCAACTAAGAAACAAGGTCAGTTATGATCATGATGGGTGCTTAAGAAAGTCACCCACTCCAAGGTGACTCATGTCCTAGGAACATGCTATAATATGAGAGTTGTCTAACTTTTATAATTAACAAGAGTTTTGTTGGAAGAAAGCAGTGTTTACATACCAGAGTCGCCTCCACACCAGCATGCAGTTATTATTCTAGGTTAATAAACTCTTTGGATTGAGAATGACCCCATCTCTCCCACAAATGAGAGACCCCCCCAACTCTGCTTCTCTCCATTACTCAAAGGGGGTCCAGCCCTCTTGAACTCCTTCAGAAAAGAACCAAGAAGAGCAGCTCTAGATATAGCAACCTACACCACTTTGAACACTCCTGATTGTTAGATGGAAGTCTTTACTTATGACAACCTGACATTTGACTTTCTATAGTTCTGAACAATGAAATTATTTGTAACCTACTGAACAATTTGAGTCTAAACCATCCTCCTACAAATTCTCCCATAGATCTTTTATCCAGGTTAAACATTCTCAGTTTCCATGGTAATTCCCAAACAATTCACCATTCTTCATTAGCCAATATATTAACTGGAGATGAATGGAGCAATACAGAATAGTGTGTGTCAATCACTGCCTTTGACGTACAGCATTTTATTTATACTAAGCCTCAGATTGCATTTGTTTAATTCAGCACCCACTAGGACAGTGGAGATTTCCATTAACTAAAGCCACCTAGGCTTTCCTAGTAATCAAAATGTTCTCTATTTTACTTATTTTTTTTTCTGTTTTTCTTTGTCTAGCTTCTTTAATTGGATGCTTCATTCATGTTTATTGGTCTTATTTTCAATATAAGTATTTAAGGCTATGAATGCTCATCTATATACTGCTTTAGCTGCATTCTGCCAATCATATTAAGCAGAGTTCTATTGTTATTCTAACTACTTCATAATTTCCACTGAGATTTTTCTATTAGCAAAAATATTATTTAGGAAAAGTATAATGTATGTTCACTGTGTTAGCTGAAATTATCCAATTCTTCTATAAAGAAAACAATCAGAGTGTGTGTGTGTGTGTGTGTGTGTGTGTGTGTGTGTGTGTTTCTATGAGCAGTAATGGGGTCGCTTGAGTGTGTGTGTGTGTGTTTCTATGAGCAGTAATGGAGTCCCTTGAGTCTGTACCCATACTAAAACCTCTGAGTGCTTTGAAGAAAGGAATAATTTAGGTAGTCCAGAGACCATGTGACTTTTTCTATGAAACTCACAAAAAGAGTTAAGCATAGAATTAAGCTATTAGTTTATGAGATTTAGTAAAATCATAGAATGGGTTAAGTATAGATGATAAAATAAAATGTTTAACAATGAAATTTCATTATAACTCTAACAGAGCATAAGGATTAGTCTTTCCTATTTCAGTAGCTCTACCACATCCCTTCATACAATGAAGGTGACTTTCTCTTACTCTTGTTGCTGAGTTTCAATTCCACATTGATCAACTTAAAAAAAAAAAAAAGGTGGTTTTTGCAGCTCAGTGTGAATTTGGTGTAGGCATGCATTGTTGCCCTCTCTGTGCCCACCGTTCTTTCCTTGCATCCCAGTCTCTCCCAGATGACTTTTGTTTTGCCAAATACATTTCATTGCTGGCCTTTCATCCAGGATCCACAGGGTGCAGGGGGGGTATGGGGGGCAGTGGGGGAGCAACACCTTCATTCTGCAAGGGAGACTGAGAAATGTGGAACGGAGTCTTTTTTCAGGACACCATGCACCCAACTGCCCCCTGAGGAAGATGAGGAGGGTCCTGAGAAGTGGCCAGCAAAACCATCCCAACCCTGCCATATCAATGCAGCTAATGGAAGGACAGTGATGTCCATTCTGGAGAAAGAAATGAACATCTTTTTTTTTAAGATTTTATTTATTTATTTGACAGGGAGAGATCACAAGTAGGCAGAGAGGCAGGCAGAGAGAGAGGGGGAAACAGGCTCCCTGTTGAGCAGAGAGCCCGATGCAGGGGTCGATCCCAGGACCCTGAGACCTTGACCTGAGCTGAAGGCAGAGGCTTAACCCACTGAGCCCCCCAGGTGCCCCAAGAAACGAACATCTTGAGATTGCTGTCCTGTTCCTCTGAACAAACGAAGAATAAAAGCCATAGGAGCTGAGTATTTGGGAAAAACACCAAAGCAGGTTTGGGGGTCACAGAGCAAGCTGCTTGGGAAGAAGAGAAGTGTGAGCAGCATCAAGCAGGACAGCAGCTCCTGCCCCGGGTTTAGGGGCTGGACCTCCACACCACTCCCACAAATGTGTATGTTGAAACCCTAATCCCCAGGATGGCTGCACTTGGAGACGGGCCTCAAAGGAAGTAACTAAAATTGCATGAGGTCCTGGGGTGGCCCTGATTCCATAGGATGAGTGTCCTGATGAGGGAGGACACCAGGAAGCTGGCTCGCTCTTCATCTGTGTGACATGCACTGAGGAAAGGCCACGTGAAGATGGAGCAGGAAGATGGCCATGTGCAAGCCAAGAAAGCAGCCTCACCAGGAATCGAACCAAGCCAGTGCCTTGATCTTGAACCTCTATCGTCTGGCACTCAGGTGAAATAAATGCCTGTTGTTGAAGCCCATGGGCCACATATTTTGTCACAGCAGCCCGAGCACCCTGACGCCTGGCATTACTGCAGCCTCAGCTAGAAACCGCTGGAGGGCACCGGGGCCAGGGCCTGATGGCAGAGGCACGGCCTGGCCTCCCTCTGCCAAGAGCATCTCTGAAAGCAGGCCTCAGCCACGATGCTTCCTGCGCATGTCAGGAGCAAGCTGAGGTTCCATGAGCCCGGGAGATGGATCTGGGGGCTCCTGTGGGGCCACGTTTCATTTGGCTGGGAATACGGCATGCAGCGCAGTATGAGAACGAATAAATGTTAGAATCGACAAATAATGACCGACAGATATCCCCTGAGGTTGGCAGGAAAACGGTCTCTAGCCCCTTGGGATACCTGTGCTTATGCAGGTGGCTTCCCCAGGACCCCAGAGCTGGAGAGCAGCCTTTGGGATTACACTCTGGATCTCTGTTGACTTTCCTTCTCTATGCTGTGATGGGGTGGGGGCGTATCATCCAGAAGAACAAGGGCCTGGGAAAAGACACATCCAGCGCCTGTGTCCCCTGTCCCCTTGATGAGCTGAGTCACCTTGAGTCACCTGTCCCTGCACCCATGGGCTCTCGCCTGTAGAGAGCAGCATGGCTGCACCGGTGATGGCCAAGGCCCCTTCCGGCATGGATATCACTGGTCTCCACCCAAATATAAGCTGGTGAATTTCCCTGGGATGTGCTTTCCACAACGGATTCTGTTAGCCAAACCCTCCACAGACGTGGGGTCCATGCACAACTACATGGGGCTTTGGTGGAAAGGATCGTGCATTTTCTGTCCTTGATGTGAGTTCCATCTTCTTGGCTTGGAAATCAGAGCTCCTTGAACCGCCAACTCTACCCCCTCCGTTTGGGATCCGACAAGTATTTGAAGTGCTCCCATCATCGAGGAAAGCGTCCCTCGGTGTGTGCAGGGGAGGCGGGCTGGTGGCTGGCTCACATTTGCATCAGGCTTGGTCCTGTGATGTTAGCAGAGGCTCCCCCTGGGTTTTGTCCTAAGGGAAGAGAATCAGAGGGAGGAGGGAGTCACAGGAAGATAATTGCAATCTTCTGTATTTCACTGGCTCTCTCTGCTTGCTGCCTCATTAAAATGATATGAGGAGGCATTGGCTAGATGAAGAGGAAAGGAGAGAGCTCTTCTGTCAGGGAAAAACCTTACAATAAAGAGGCGAGTAGCAGCATCCCCTAAACAGGGGATAGAAGGTGAGTAGTGGAGTATCTGAGTGGGTGCATGGGGTCGTCACCCGCATGGTGGGAAATGGAAGTGGGAGGGGCTCAGCCCCTGCAGCCTGCTCCAAGGGTCCAGCCCTCCGTCCGGTCTTGTGGGCAGCCCCAGGACCGCAGAAGATTCACATTCAGGAAAAATCACTGTGGCTGCTCTGGGGAGTTCAGGGCTATGAGACAGAGGGGCAGGAATCATTTAGGAGATGGTTGAGCAATCCCCATGAGAGATGGTGAGTTTTAAGGGTGGGGGAACATGGCATAAGCAAGAGGAAGGCATTGGGGTGACCCTGGAGCTGGCTGGAAAGCTGGGGGGCTTAGCAGGGTCATTTCAATGCCAAGCCAGGCAGGTAGGGGGTTCTGTTTCAGAGAAGTTGAATTGCAGGTGGGGGCAGGACAGGTAGGAAGCACAGTTTAGCAGACTGGAGAGCCATCAGCAGGCAGATGGAGAGCACATGAGAATGGTGGGGAAGCAGAACCAGCAGGTAAAGGAGTAGATGGGAGGGGAAGGGAGAGGGTGGGCAGGGGAGGGAGGAGACAATAAGGGTACACGAGTTGTATCCTAAGAGGAAGAGAGACACATGGACGTGTGGGGCTGGGGGAAAGTCGCTGTTTGGTTTTGTTTTGACTAATAAAGAAAAGACTGGGGTGGTTGGAATGTTATGGAAATGTGCCAGCGACAAGAGTCTCCTTGTGTTCCTGCCCCAGTAAAACCATGGGCTGTCACAGAGTGTACATGCCTCACTGAGGCACTGGGGGAGCTCCATAGACTGAATCGTGGACTGAATTGTGTCCCCTGCAAGGTACGGGGAAGCCCTGACCCCCAGTATTTGTGGGTGTGATATTATTTAGAAATGCACTTGCCCCTTGAACAACCCCAGACCCCTCGTGCAGCCAAAATTCCGATCCTAACTTTTCCCCAAAACTTCTCTACTAAGAGCCTACTGTTGACCTTACCGATAACATGAAAAGTCGATTAGCTCATATTTTTTATGTTATATGCATTATACGCTGTATTCTTACAATAAAGTAAGCTAGAGAAAAGACAACATTATTAAGAAAATCAGAAGGAAAATACATTTATTGTGCTGTACCGTATTTATCCAAAAATTTAAAAAATTCTTCATCTAAGTGGACCCATGAATTTTAAACCTGGGAGGCTCAAAGGTCAACTTTCCAGCTGTCATGCGGTCAGGGGGAGGTCAGCCTGGGGTGGTCCTGACTGCAGTGACTGGTGTCCTCATGAGAAGCGAGGTACCCGTACAGTAACAGAGAGACATGCGCTGGGGGTCCCCTGTGCCAGCCCAGGCAGAGACTCAAGAGAGGCAGCCACAAGGCAGGGGACCCTGAGCTGTGCCGGCAGCTACCAGAAGCTGGGAAAGCTCTCAAAGCACCCAAATATGGGACTCTGGCTGTCAGAAATGTGAGACAATAGGTTTCTGTTGTTGTTGTTGTTGTTGTTGTTGTTGTTTAACTTTTTGTCTTCTGTTATGTTAGTCCCCACACAGCACATCATTAGTTTTTGATGTAGTGTTCCATGATACATTGTTTGTGTATGACACCCAGTGCTCCGTGCAATCCCTGCCCTCCTTCACACCCACCACCAGGCTCACCCCCCTCCTCCTCTCTGAAAACTTCAGTTCGTTTCCCAGAGTCCACAGTCTCTCATGGTTCCTCTCCCCCTCTGATATCTCCCCCTTCATTTTTCCCTTCCTTTTCCATGCTATTCCTTATGCTCCACAAGTAAGTGAAACCATATGATAATTGTCTTTCTCTGCTTATTTCACTCAGCATAATCTCCTCCAGTCCCATCCATGTTGATGCAAAGGTTGGGTACTCATCCTTTCTGATAGTTGAGTAATATTCCATTGTATATATGGACCACATATTCTTTATCCATTCGTCTACTGAAGGGCATCTCAGCTCCTTCCGCAGTAGTGAAAAGAAGGGCCACAAGCACCCCAATGTTCATAGCACCAATGTCCACAATAGCCAAACTCTGGAAGGTTTCTCTTGTTTTAAGCCATTGGATTTGTGCTGACTTACTGCTGCAGCCCCAGGACAGTGACCGGCAACCCTGGGACCTTCCACTGCCACTTCCGTCCCACCCCCTCACTAGGGGTGCGGGCGGCCCAGAGCCATGCTGGACTCCTCTCCACTCCCCTCTACCCCTGCCTGGTCAGGCCTCTGTGCTCCTGCGGATTTCCTCCTGCCTCCTGAAATGTCCTACCCACTTTATTGTCACGAAGTCCCCCCACCTTGAAAACCAAATGTCCGTTAAGCTTTGAGTCTCCAGAGGGTCCCATCTCTACACGCCAGTGTCTCATAGATGCAGAACTGTGGCCTCACTCGCCCCATATTGCACAACGCTATTTGTCCCACGTGTCCTCGGCCACACTGTCAAGCAAAGGTCAAGTCACTTTTTAATCTCTCCCTCCCCCATACTATGGAAATCCTGCGTGCATCAGGGTCCAGCCAGTAAAGCAGAATCTCTGTCAGATAAATGAAATAGAGGGACTATAACTTGGGGAATTAAATACAAAGGTGCTTGAAAGAAAGGGGGACTGAGGCATCCCAGAGATCAGCAGCACAACAGAGCCCCCTCTATCCCCTGGGGCTGGCAGGGCAAGGGCAGGGGACAAAGGCAGGAGTGGGGCCCCCAGCTGGAGGGAAACCCTGGAGGGCGTGAAGCTGATGCCAGGAGCTTCAGCTACCCAGAGAGAGATGGGAAATGCCCTGGCTTCTCCCTCCTCCCCCCTGCAGGAGCCCAGCCCGAAACCCGCAGAAGGCCTGGGAGTCTGGTTAAGGGGCCGGCCCTCCCCCGACCCCGCCATGAGCAGCAGAGAACAGCCAGCACTCATCGTGGGGGGCTGGAACTTCTCAGGCAGACATTAAGTCACAATGGCTGGAGGGGACAGGACACGCTTTGTGGTGGAGAATATGGTGAGCCCTGGAAGATGTCCGCACCCTGATCTCTGGGGCCAGTGATGATGTTACCTTGCTGGGTGAAGAAACTTGTAGACGGGGTTAAATTTGTGATGGGGAGGTTATCCTGGATTATCTGGGTGGATCCAAGGTAAGCACAAGGAGGTAGGACAGAGGGGAGCAGAGGTCAGGTCATGTGAGGAAGGGGAGCCTAGCCAAGAATGTGGGTGACTTCTGGAAGCTGAGAAAGACCAGAGCCTTCGTCAGTTCGAGCTGCTTTAACAGAGCTCCACAGACCTGAGA
The DNA here is from genome assembly GCF_010015895.1 of Lontra canadensis. NCBI lineage: Eukaryota > Metazoa > Chordata > Mammalia > Carnivora > Mustelidae > Lontra > Lontra canadensis. Next base: position 4,484,907 of record NW_022631023.1, on the reverse strand, counting down.
ACCCACACCACAAACGTGCATTCCTCACCGTTCTAGAGGCCGGCCATATTGGGTGCCTGAACAGGGGAGATCTGGGCAGTGTCCTCTTGTGGGCTGCAGAGGGTAAACGTCTCCCTGTGTTCCCCCGCTATGGCAGAGAAGGCGAGGGCACTCGGGGTTCCCCTTCCTAAAGCACTGATCCCATCACGAGGCCCGCACTCATGATTAATCACCTCTCAAAGGGCCTACTTCCTAACGCCATCACACTGGGTGTTGGGACTTGAACGTGTGAATCTGAAGGGAACAGCACACATTCAGACTGGAACAGCAGCAAAGAGACAGACTCTCACCTGGAGCCTCCAGGAGCAACCAGGCCTGGTGATACCTTGACTTTAGCCCCATGAGACCCCATGACTTTAGCCCCGTGAGACCCCGCTTGGATGCCTACCTTCCAGAACGGTGGGAAAACAAATTCTGGCTGTCTGGAGACACCGCGTCTGTGGCCATTATTTACAACAAGGCGGGGGGCGGGGGGGTGAGACTCATAAAGAGAGGACGGGGCTTTTCAGATTCAATCAGAGCCAAGGACTCCCGGTCTTCATGAATGTGGTAGGTGCCGGGGGCCAAGGAAAGACAGAAGGTCCAGGAAAAAAGGGAAGTGACAGGAGGGAGCCGCGCCATGGGCGATCCGCAGGCTGGAGGAGAAAACCAGCCACGGGAGGCCAGGTGTGGGCACGGGACTATGGAGCAGAAGTGCAGGTGGAGAAGGGCAGACCCGAGAACTGAACTCTGTGTAATGAGCCGGCCTCGCCGTCAAGACCTCGCAGGTGCAGTGTGGGCGGCAGGGACCCCCAGGGAGAATGGTACCTATAGTTAGTCTCCACATTATGGACAGAACGACCCCCTTTTGTTTCCCTTATCGGACAGGCTGGTTTTTGTTTTCCTTCAGAGACATCTTCTGTCTTCTTCTCGAGCTGCCTTGGCCTGAGGCTCGCTTTGACCTTCCACCAGAAACCAAGGACAAATTCATCTTTGTCTACTGGTATTAGGCAATTTCAGTCAAAGGCATGAAACTCCTTTAAACACTCGAGGTCCAGTCTGTACCTGTTGATTTCCCTTGGTCTTAATAAGTCATTTATTATCGTTCTGACAGGTCCCGTCTGAGGTCAGTCCTTCATCCTATCCCCAGGAGGCCAGCGTGGAATTCCCACCTCCTGGCATGTTTTGTTTAACTTTCAAAACTAGTAGGGGGAGCCTCTCCTGAAGCTCACCTTGTTTTGTCTAAAATTACAGCTAAATTCACCTAATCCGCATGGTTCTGGTAAAGCCATTGTCTCTGACTTATTTTAATGTTTCTAAAGTGCATTTGCTTTATTTTGAAAGCACAGGCCTAACCAAGTATTTCTCTAAGGGTTCAGTTTGGAACCACGGTGGAAGGAGCCGCATGAAGGATAATTTTCCCATCACAACCTTCTGCGTGCCACAAGCGCACAATGTCACCATTGTTAACACGGAACCAATGTATGCCTGATGGACGTCAGGTTGGTTCATTACTGCAAATGGGCCCCATTGTTACAACCGCATATGATTTTTTTTTAAATGTCTCCCTCCAACCATTTATTCTAGCCTTTCAAAATTTAAGAAACTATTTATGACAGGCTCCCAAGGTCATTGATGGGCACAATGTACCTGAGTTTTCTGTTTTTCTTGTCACACTTAACCCTTTTTAGATGAGTGGCTTCAGATCTGCTGGCACTGAAACTGGCTAGCAAGTTAATATTTTACTACATTAAATCAGCTTGACCTCCTCTGACGGTGATCATTATTGCTACGGCTTTAGAAAAGTGGGAGAAGGGAATTCAGGTTTTAACAATCTACTTTTTGAGAAATGGGAAGGTAAATGAGGAAAATGAGAACCAGAGTCAGTGGCCAGAAGCATGAGAGATAACGTGTTGGGTCCACCAGCTCAGCACACAGTAGAGATTCACAAAATACTGGCTGAATGAGTGCGTAAAAACTCAGTTAAAACTGGGAGGGATAAGGAACAACTTACCCACGGGATAAATTTTTAATCATTCTTCTTCTATGCGATATTTGCTTTAATGCAGAAAAATAAAATAAAAGTAAGGACTCCTTCAGACATCGTGATTGCGCTCCAGTTCCGTGGCACTAGAAAATTATTTGCAATGTAGCTGAAACTGACATGTGGTTTCCTCTTTGCCACTCAGGTCACGGCTCTCCGGGCCGGCTCGTGCCCTCCCCTCAGGTATAAACTGGATTGACTGAAGGGGGTTTCCAAATGGGAACCAGGGACAGCCAAACATGGGGGCTCATCAGAAGAAAGCAGAGGATGGAAGCTTGCATCTTCCGAAAAATGTGTTTCTGCGTATGAATAGACACCAGCAGGAGCACTGTGGTGGTCCAGACACAGAGGAGGCAGGGACAGGATCTCCCTATCTCAATAATCTTTACCATCCAGAGACTCTGGGTTATTGGGCAACTTGACCTCTTGACTCCTTGGAATGGACTCTTGCTGGCCTGTAGGGAAATCACACATAAGTCCATACAAGGCTGTAGAAGTACAACCCCCCGGGTGGGGTGGGAGGGGTAGGAAGGCCATCTCTATATGGCGACAATGTCAAAGAATTCTCAGGCTGGCTACCAGATGATTGTTGAAATGCAATTTAAATCTTTTTTTTTAAGATTTTATTTATTTATTTGACACAGAGAGAGAAATCACAAGTAGGCCGAGAGGCAGGCAGAGAGAGAGGTGGAAGCAGGCTCTCTGCTGAGCAGAGAGCCAGATGCGGGGCTCGATCCCAGGACCCTGAGATCATGACCTGAGCCAAAGGCAGAGGCTTAACCCACTGAGCCACCCAGGCGCCCCTCCAATTTAAATCTTTAAGGAAGTTTTTAAAATTGACAAAGGAAGATTCCCCCTCGAAGTAGGCAGGGCACAAATTTGCTGTTTTAAAATCCCCCCTTTTCCCGAGGCGCTTTCTGTACTTCTCACCCCAGATCTCTCAATGTCGTCGCCCCTCACCCCTCCAGGCTCTCTGAAGCCTGGCACTGCGGGACCTGTCCTGCTCTCTCCGCAGGCCTGCTCCGGATGCTCATGTTTGCCCCATTGAGGAGGCAGGCCAGAGTGGGAATCAGGGCAGGGTACTGGGCTCCAATGCTACCCCAGCAAAGATTGGCTAACTTCATTCCCTTGGAGGGTACGTATATAGAAATTGAGTTTTTGCAGACATAATTGAATTAAGTATCTTGAGATGAAGTCATCCTGAATGAGGGAGGGCCTTAAATTCAAGGCCTGGCCTCCTCTAAGAGAAGAGGCAGACATTCCCACAAGGAAGACGCCATGTGGAGATGGGACAGAGATGAAACGATCCATCTGCAAGCTCGGGAACCCCAGGGACTGCCTGGAGCCAGAAGCTGGGAGAGGGGCCTGGGACCGTTCTCTCTCAGAACCCCCCAGAAGGAACTGACCTTGCCAACACCGTGATTTCCAACTGCTGGTCCCCTGAAGTGAGAGAAAAAATTCCTGTTGTTTCAGACCACCCCATTTTGGCAATTTCTTTTTTTTTTTTTAAGATGTTATTTATTTATTTGACAGAGAGAGAGGAAACACAAGCAAGGGGAGCAGCAGAAGGAGAAGCAGGCTCCCCACTGAGCAGGTTGCCCAAGGTGGGCAAGGTCAGTTCCTTCCACCGGCTATGAGGAGAATCTGGTCCAGGGCTCTAGCAACTTCCCGCAGCTGTGGCTGTCCACGCTGTTTTTTCATTTGTAGCCGAATTCCTCATCTCTCCTCCTTCATCACCTTCTCCCTGTCTGTTTCCTCCCTTCTGCTCTCTGATAAGGACACTTGCCATTCACCTGAGCTCCACTCTAAGCCAGAGTGATCTTATCCGAGATCCTTAATTACATCCCCAAAGACCCTTTTCACAAGTAAGCCCTCGATCACAGGTTTCTGTTAGACGTATCATTTGGGGGTCGTCACAAAGCCCACCAGATCTGATACCATCAGACACATAGAGCACATCCCTGACTTGCCTCCACGACACCCCCAAATCCCTACTAACACGACGCTCACCGGCTCCTTTTTCTTTCCTCTTTTCCTCTTCCCCAACTAATCCTGTTTTCTGTCCTACAGGAATTGTTGCCGAGCATCTGGACTCCTGACAATTGTCCCTCTTCCTCAGCAGGCTTGAAAAGAAATCTGCTTAACAGGCCGGCAAAAGGAAAGGTGATGGAAACCCATTTTATGCTGTCAGTGACATTTTTTCCCACATGAACTAATAAATAAATAATTCAGAAGAGTATCTTTTCTTATACTGAGGACAGGAAATGCTCCTCTCTAACCCAATAGACTTAATATTTTCCCTGTGTTACCAAGGCTGAGAACATCTACATTTGGATATTAGGAACTTCTTAGGAATTATCATCTTTAGGGTGGTCCTAGGGCTTTAATCCGAAAGCCTTCCCTGATTCTTGAAATAACAGAGATGAATGTCCAACCTGATGAACAACGGATTTTCCTGTATTTTGTGGCCATGTTCAGATTTCAGCTCGGGTGCACAAGAGAAATAGCAGAATCAGACATTTGGGGGGGTGTGTCCATAAGCAGGCCCCCCCATCTGAAATGATGTAAAACAAAGGAGCAATCATCACCAGTTTACATGGAAGATTTTGAGCATTCCCAGACCCCAAAAAATATTACATCTCTTAAGTTTTTCTGATCCCCAGGACACATTTAGCTAATGGACACACAAAATCGGTTGAGATCAAGCCCTGATGTTCAGGGATGCAGTTCAGAGCCCGGGCGACCAGCAGTTGAGATGCTGCAGGTGGTTGGTGGGGTAGGAGGGGTGGGGCAGGGGAGTCCCACTCACTGCTCGTGTTGCACCCCTACCTCCCCTGCGGCTCACCGAAAACCTGCAGCTGGACACCGTTTTTTCGCTTTTCACTGTTTTTGCTTTTTGCCATTTTCATAAAAGTGAAAAACCACTTTGGATTTCTCTTGGCTAGTGAGAACAGCTCCCAATGTAGGTCTTTTGTACAAGCAAAGTTGTTTAACTTAACCTTTTTTAAAATGGGGGATACTGGTGTAAACACACACAGACAGACACAGAGGACATTCCCAGAAATCCCAACACTTGTTCTTGAATGTTTTCTGTATCTGGGCTTATATTCTGTTAGTCTTCCAGCTACTTCCTTCTCAAATCTTCTCCACTGTCAAGGAGTCTCATTAAGGGTCAGACTGAGGAGTTAGACATTCTTTAAACATCTATGCACTCAGCCTAATCAAGATGCTTCTGTAATGTTTACTGTCCTGTTTCCTCCTTCTCCGTTAATTTTGTTGAATTTTGACTGCTTTATTCTTGAAGGTGTCAGTGTGTTTCCTTGAATCCAGGTGCCTCTCAACAGGCTGTGCTTCATGCACGATCTTCTGGGTTTCGTGGATGGCTCGGTGGCTCCCTATGCCAGATTACCTGCCTTTACAAGGGACAACCATGAATACATCTAATTCATGCCTACTGATTTACATCTGTGACACTTTATCATTTATCTCCAACCAGGGGTTCTCACAGTACAGTTTGGACTGCTATTTTGTAACATTCTTATTTGTGATATGAAACAATCCACAGTTGCCGGAAACAAAGAGCAAATCAGCCCCAGGTGTTCATGCCTATAGCAGTGCCAAATTCCAGAACCACAGGACTCAACAGAAACGAATTACTTCCCCACTTCTTATTTTCCTAAAATCAGATTTCCAGAAATCAAGTGTACCTAAAACAAATGAACACCACGCTCTCGTTTCACTCCTTGATTTATTTGGCAAAATATGGGGGTGGGGTGGCGGAATGGAGACATTCTAAACAGGAAATTCCATCATAATGATTTTGCGATGACACTGGCATTTTAGGACAAAGGGCCCATGAGTGCGACTTTTGTCTAATGGCATGAACAAGCATGTCCCGCACACATCTGGAGAATTCGAGACCAGCAGAGGTGTTGCCAGTGTGGACCAGAAGGGACAGTGAGAGGATGGAATGGAAGGAGGTTCTTGGACCCTCTCCGCAAACTCTACTAGCAAGAAGCAGGTTGATAAAATTGTTGGGCTAAAAGCACTCTGGCTTTCATGAAAAAGGAAAGGGGACTCCGAGCAAGATGGAGAGCCCAGAGGCAGAGCCAAGAGCCCCAGACAATTATCCCCAGGCTTGGAAATCTAAGAGCGTTCACCTGGCTGGGTTTCCAAATTGCTTCAGACCAGCAACTTCACCTTACTGTCCGTGTTGCGTGATTTTGAAGGGGAGTATCTGAGACTGTTAACCTACGCCTGTCCCCCAACGTGTCTCTGCAGTCACCAGCCTGTAGACGGCGGGGAGCGGGCCCAGGAGCTTCACCCAGTTCAGAAGATGAGGGCTGGTCTCTAGAACTGACGAGACTTAGGTGAGGTTTTGGACTCTGGGTTGATGCTGTGATGGGGTGGAGCCTTTGTGGACTTCAGGAAGCATGAGGATTGGGTAGGGGTCTTGGGAAAAGGAGGCCGACTGGAGTGGCTGATTTTTGTCCCCATGACTCAGACCCCTGGTGCTGTGTCCATGAATATGTTATATAACGGCAAAAGGGACTTTACAGATGGAATTGAGGCTACTAATAAGAAGACCTTAAGAGAGAAAGATGGTGTTGCATTATCCTCATGGGCCCTATATCATCACATCAGCCCTTAAAAGATGAAGATGAGGAAGAAGAAGCAGAAATATTTGCACTGGGAGAAGTAGTTGATAGGCCATTGCTGGCTTTGAAGAGGGAGGGGACAGGGGCCAAGATGTAGAGGCCCCCACGCAGCGAGGGATCGGGGAATTGTGTCTTGCAAATGCCTGGAGCTGAATTCTTGCCACACCTGAGCGAGTCTGGAAGCGGATTCTTCCACAGAGCCTCCAAACAAAAGCCCAGCCTGGCCAATGCCTCAATTTCGGTCTTGTGAGGCCCCAGGAAGAGAATCCAGCCACACCATGCAGGGTCTCCGATCCACACGACTGTGATACAAGAGCTTTGTGTTACAAGCCATGAGTTAGAGGTGATTTGTTACAGCAGGAATAGGAAACAAATGCACCCGCTCAGCCACTGTGAAGGAAAAGACCCTTCTTCCCACTTGGCAAGACAGGTGCGGGTGCCCTGGTCAGTGCTCCCCGCTGACAGCAGGTGGATCCCAGGAAAAAAGGCTCATCTGCAGAGGACACAGCTTCTATAACACAACCTTCCTGCAGCACAATGGGATTCTACCTCCTTCATTTCAAGAGTGTGCCTCCAAAGACATTTTCGTCCACCCCAGACATTCCCCCCCCCCCAGGCAATCACTGCTCGGTAACAAATCATACTTGAAATAAGAATAAGGCTTCAGATTGTTATTCCAGTTCTTTTCTCAAGCCAACTCTAAGCCTGAGGCTTCCACTGGGTGGCTTCTCAGAGGCTCAGTGGGAACAGGGACAAAGGAAAGCCCCCCAGGGTGGGGTTGGGGGAGAGCTGCACCAGGGCCAAGCCAGATGGTACAGTGGGCTTCAGGGCAGAGCCCGAGCGGTTTCCTAGGCCACAGGATGCTGCCATATTGTGTGATTCTCATTATTTTTGCTGCACACCTGCTATATGTTGTCTCTCATGGTCAGCCCTACTTGATTTTTCTTTATAGCACTTGCTAAATTCTAGTTCTCCAGAGTATAAAGTCCATGAGGAGAGGGACTGTTGTCTGCTTTATCCGCTGTTGCTTGTGCCCAGCCCCCAGAGGAGACACATAGTGGGTTCCCAGTAAAGTACTCCCTGCTAGAAAGGTGATCACGTTTGGATTTCAAGAAGAATGGAGGGGGCAAAAGGGACTGCCAGGGGCCTTGGGGTCCAGCACTGTAATTCATCTGGGAGGAGATGGACCAAGGCAGGGAGTTTTACTGTCATAAAAGACAGCAGCACACAATTTACAACTAATAACAATGTACATAATATTCTTTATTGTCAATTCCACTTAGCAAAGAAATTCTCACAATATGTTTTATTTAGTTCGGCAGAACTCTAAAATCTCGGGAGAAGCCAGATAAAGTTTCTGATACGAATACTGGTTGCTACTTTGGTTGACAAGAAACACAAAGTGGAATAATGACATGTAGATCACAACTTCAGTCACTGGCCTGACCTAGTTCTTTACCTGTCAGGCTAGTAATTTTTAAATACTGAAAGATGGTTTCCTCAAATGTTTGCATTATCTGCATCATAGCGGTCTAAAGGCCTGTCACATCACTGATGTTTCCTCCAACACTTTAAGTCTACACAACTAACAAAGCAATAAATCCAGCTCTTGTTGGTAATGTTTGCCAATTTCCATGGTGAAAATACCCTCACCATCAATGCGACATCACTGAAGGCAGGGTTGGGAAGAGGTACCTGAGAGAGAGAATTCCCACCAGTCAGACACCACAGAGGAAAAAGAATCTCAAGAGCAAAGATCACCATAAAATGCAATAAAATGGGGAGTGACCGTTTCAAATATTTATTAATGTTGTTTCGGTACAGATTGCTTACTTGTAAGTTAATACCATTTGTTTTTAATAATTAAATTTTTATAATTTGCTATTTAACAGCCAGCTCACAAAATTCTGGAAAATGTAACAATCAACGGTAATGAGTCAAATACAAGCCAACTCAGCACACAACTAGCGCAGAAAGTCATTCCAGGAAGGATGCTAGAAGCTTGGCTTGTGCAATTGGATAGATGGTCTGTCGCTCACTAGGAGAGGGGACACCGTGGAGACCACTTCAGCATGGAAAGTACAGCCTGGTGGTTGGGATCACGAAATTAGTATCAGGCATGTCATATTGGACATGTCAAAAAACTTCCACATGGAGATGCCCAGTTGGCAACTGGAAACACAAGTCCGGAGCTCAAAGGAACACTGGGGTTGGAGAAAGAGAGGAGTGGGAGAGCTCCCGTTTCTCCACATCCTCTCCAACATTTGTTGTTCCTTGCCTTGTCGATTTTTGCCATTCTAACTGCTGTAAGGTGGTATCTCAATGTGTTGTTGTTGTTGTTGTTGTTGTTTTTAATGTGGCTTTGATTTGAATTTCCCTGATGGCTAATGATGATGAATACTTTTTCATGTGTCTGTGAGCCATTTGTATGTCTTCTTTGGACAAGTGTCTGCTCAGGTCTTCTGCCCAATTTTTGACACGATTATCTGTTTTTTGGGTATTGAGTTTGAGAAGTTCTTTATAGATCTTGCATATCAGCCCTTTATCTGTACTGTCATTTGCAAATTATCTACTCCCAGTTGGCAGGTTGTCTCTTTGTTTTGTGAATGTTTCCTTTGCTGTGCAGAAGCTTTTTATCTCAATGAAGTCCCAAAAGTTCATTTTCACTTTTGTTTCCCTTGCTTTTGGAGACATATCTTGAAAGAACTTGCTGTGGCCCATTGAGATGCCACCTTACACCAGTTAGAATGGCCATAATTAACAAGTGTTGGAGAGGATGTGGAGAAAGGGGAACCCTCTTACACTGTTGGTGGGAATGAAAGTTGGTGCAGTCACTTTGGAAAACAGTGTGGAGATTCCTTAAGAAATTAAAAATAAAGCTTCCCTATGACCCTGCAATTGCACTACTGGGTATTTGCCCCAAAGATACAGATGGAGTGAAAAGAAGGCCATCTGTACCCCCAATGTTCATAGCAGCAATGGCCACAGTCACCAAACTGTGGAAAGAACCAAGATGCCCTTCAACAGACAAATGGATAAAGATATGGTCCATATACACTATGGAGTATTATGCCTCCATCAGAAAGGATGAATACCCAACTTTTGTATCAACATGGATGGGACTGGAAGAGATTATGCTGAGTGAAATAAGTCAAGCAGAGAGAGTCAATTATCATATGGTTTCACTTACTTGTGGAACATAAGGAATAACACGGAGGACATGGGGAGATAGAGAGGAGAAGGGAGTTGGGGGAAATTGGAGGGGGAGATGAACCATGAGAGACTGTGGACTCTGAGAAACAAATTGAGGGTTTTGGAGGGGACGGGGGTGGGAGGGTTGGGTGAGCCCAGTGTTGTATATTATGGAGGGCACGTATTGCATGGAGCACTGGGTGTGGTGCATAAACAATGAATTCTGGTACACTGAAAAATAAATAAAAATTTAAAAAAAAAAAGCATAGACTCTGATGTAGGGTAATGTAGTGTTAAGAGAGGGTATTATTTTCTGGGGGGGAAAAAAATCCTGTTCAAGTCCAAAATCCCAAGAATAGAATCCAATAGAAAGGCACAACTGTCAAGAGAGAATGGAAGTGATAATGTCGTAAGAACTTAGGAGGATTCCAAAACAGATCCAAAAGCACAGGGGATTTTGTTACATGTTTAGGGCGGCATTTCATGTCCCTGGGACAACTTGATAGTCAATCGGGATAAAAGATACTATGAATTTACACTTAAAACCATAAATCTCAACAAATTCCAGGAAAGAAAATTAAATAGAAATTATAAAAGTATCACAAAGAAGTATGGATAAATTGTGCTTAATTATGTTACAATTCAAAAGGCCTATGAGCGTGACACAAAATCTAGAAGCCACAAAAGAGAAGAAACATGGGAAATTTTTTTAAAAAATCTGCAAGGCAGGAGCTCCTGGGTGGTTCCTTTTTTTTTTTTCCTAATAGTTTCTTAGGATATTGTATTTTTCTTTACTTTATTTTATTTTATTTTATTAGTATTCCAAGATTCATTGTTCATGCCCCACAACCAGTGCTCCATGCAATATGTGCCCTCCTTAATACCCAGCCTGGGTGGCTCTGTGGGTTAAGCACCAGACTCTTGACTTCAGATCATGATCTCAGGGTCCTGCGATTGAGCCCCACATCAGGTCCCATGCTTGGCAGGTAGTCTGCTTGAAATTCTCTCTCTTGCTCTGCCCCACTTTTCTCTCTCAAAAAAAAAAAAAAAATCTGCAAAACAAAACACCATAATTAATGTAAAAAGTGAGGCGGGGATATGTAGCTCATATCAGAAAGGGTTAACCTCCTAAAAATAGAAAAAGCACCTAGAAAGCCATATGAAAAGCAAACAGTCAATAGAAAAATTAGTAAAGAACCTAATGGCTCTCAGAACAGAAAACTCAAACGGCCGTAAGGGAAGTTCAACATCACATACAAGAAAAAAGAGCAAAACAAAACTACACCATTTTTTAATCTATCATATTGAAAAAAAAAATTAAGACCTTGTTGAGAGACCAGTTTTAAGAAGAAGCGGACAATCGAGAATTTTCACACATTCAACTGTAAATTGGGAAAGCCTCAGTGAGTACAATGACATATTGAAAAATCACAAACTTATATTTTGAACTTGCAGTTCCACTCCTGGGAGTTTATCCTACAGCCTTGAGTGACCATATGTTATATTTTATCGATGCTTAAGGTGCCCTTTGGAAATTGGATGAGTTTGACTATCAATGCTGTGGCATGTTTTAATTAGCGGCATTGTTTTTTCCTTGTTCATGGCACATAATAGGGTGACTTAATATCGAGGCCACTTAGATTAGCTGATGTCAGTTTGTAGATTACTGGTTACAGCAGGATTTGGTTCCAGAAGCACTGAAAGCAAAGCAGGAAACAATGTGTAGAGTTGCTACAATTCATGTACAAACATGTCTTCTCTACCTGTGGGTATCCTACATCTGTGTTAGGGATGCATATGTTATATGTGTACATGTGCATATGTAAGTCTGTAGATCCATGTGTCTGTGCCCACTCACCTGTAACTGTTGGCTGGCGTATGTGTGTATCTGCTCTGGTCTCTGGCAGGATTCTGAAACCTCTGCTGCTTCTAGGAAAGAGAACTAGGTGGCCAGAGGATAGAACTGGAGGAAAATTTCACCTCTTTTGTATTTTGTAAACATTATGCAAATAAATGTATCATCTAAAAGTTGTAAAAATGTATCATCTAAAAGAGAATGTTACTAAAAGCAGAAATAACCAGTCATCTGCTCTGCAGACCCTGCTCTGTGTTGGCTTACAATGCCCTCTCCTCTTGATTGACTACACCTGCTTTAGCCACTGGACTGTGAGAAAGAAGGAAGGGAAATCAGTGCCACAAATTTACTCTTTATTCTGAGTCTAGCTATAGCAGGAAATCCTCAATTCAGTAACTGAATGTCCTTTCTGTACTCTCTATGATGTATTTAACATCATAAAATCCCTTTATAATGTATGATTTGGAACAACCGAGCTTAGAAGTGTGTCTAGTTCTAATAAACTTTGAAAAAATCCTTACTACTTTTCTGATCATAAGAGCAATACCTTGTTAGGGGAAAAAGAAAAAGAGAGAGAAGAATACTATAGAAATTGCTACCATTTCAAATGGAAACAAATTTCGGCAAGGGTGGGAATAAGGGAGGGAGTCCCTAGAATGCATGTTGCAAGCAGTGTCTTGGTATTTGAAAGAGCAGTGATTTTACATGTGGGCGGAGTCATCACGACCCCAGCCAACATCATCCAGGGGCATCGAAATGTCCTGCAAGTGAAACACCTACTTGAAACAGTTCTGCTTCCTAACTCCCGCGGTGCTGCAGGAGGTACCCAGTGGGAGGGCAGAGTTTCCCCAGCTGGTCCATGAGCTCCTGGAGGCCATCTCTATATTCCCACCATCAAACTGGGTGCCTGGCAAGCATGGGTGGTCAATACATAGTTATGTAGTGAATGAAGAGGTGGCCTGGAATGGTGGAAACCCAGCCCCCCTGGACACCAGACATACGTCAGACTGAAACCTTGAAACCTGCAAGCTGAGGGGTCTGAGTAGGTTGCCCACCACCTCTGTGTCTCAGCCGTTGTCCCTACAGTGGCTGTGATAATGCTTTTCTTGCTGCGGAAATCAAAAAGCCACCTATGCAAACAAGGGTGCTTGCATAGCTGCAGAAACACAGTCAAGGCACAAGGTATTTTTTTCAAGTATGGTGGTAACTGCTGGGAAGGAATCCGGATGACAGGCAGAGTGGGGGTGCAGCAGCCCCCTGGGAGCATGGGCCTGTGTTATCAGGGCACGGTTCCCCCCTCCCCCTACCTCCCTGCCCCGGGGGCATCCCTGAAAACAAGCCCTCTCCACCTCAGGGGACACACAACATTCAGGAAGTGAGGGAAAGTCCTGCATTCTCAGAGCTTCTATTTAAAACCAGGAGGAGACACTCCTACACCTTGTCTGCTGATGCTGCTGGGGAAACCACACATCTTTGAAGACTGGTGTCCTATAAGCCCTAGGATGCTAACTGCTCCTGAGCCCCCAGCCGGCAGCCTTGTCTCCTCTGGTCGCAGGTCAGAGTCTCCACTCACACCCACAAAAGCTGTTTCAAGCCTTGTTTGTAAGGCTGCTTCCCCACTGCCTGACCAGACAGCCTCACTAACTAGTTCACAGAGAAATGGGAAATCACCTAATGGAGATGTGGTCCACATACTGCCCAATCCCACTTTGACGTGTACAACTCTATGGCTTTACTATATTCAAAGAATCGGGCAACTGTCAAATCGGTCAATCACAGAACCTTTCATCACCCCCAAAAAACCCTCTACACATGAAACACTCACTTCCTATTCTCCCTTGTCCTTGTCCTCAGCCGAGGCAACCACTCGTCTACTTTATGTCTCTACATATTAGCCCTATTCTGGACATTTCATCAAAATGGAGTAACATAACACATGGCCTTTGTGACTGGCTGTTTTTCACTTGACAGAACGTTTTCAAGGTGCCTCCATGTTGTGCCAGGTTTTGATGACTCCATCATGGGGATATACCACACTTTAGCAATTCTCAGTTGATGGACATTTGGGTTATTTCACTTTTCGGCTCTTACGGGCTACCATGGGGGTGGGGGAGCCTGCTATGAACATTCTTGTACCAATTTTTGCAAGGACACATGTTTTTATCTGCCTTGCGTCTACACCTGAGAGTCAATAGTTGGGTCATAGGGTAACTGTGTGTTTAGCCATTTTAGAAACTACCAGACTGTTTTCCAAAGGGGCTTCACCATTTTACACTCCCACCTGCAGGGACAAACTTCCAGGGTCTCCCCATCCTGGCCCACACCCATCATTGTCTATCTTTGGGATTCTAGCTGTCCTGGTTGGGGGGAATCTTCCTCTCTTTGTGGCTTTGATGTTCATGGCTAGTCTTCAGGTTCTTGAACCCCCTTGTCTCACTACAGATTTCATGTAATCATATACATATACTGTGATTATATTTATATGTATATATTACACAGAACATGAATGAAAATATTATAGAAATATACAATAGAAACTATAATAGAATAAAACTATAGTAGAATGTAAACAAAGAATCCTGAATACCTATATTACAAAACGTGTAAATCCATCATGATGCCTCTATTTAACATCTATGCTGTTCCAAGGGACGGGATAGGTCACTGGTGCTGACCCTGAAGGCTTTGACCACCAGCCATGCAAATCACGTGCTGATGGCATCGGTCCTTACCAGACCCTTCCGTTCTCAAAAGAGCAGGATCCTTCTGTCCGAGCCTGCTAGCTCCATCCAGACTTGGGTCTGGACCCCATCCACTCACACCTCTAGAAAAGGGGCTTCCTTTCCATCCTCTGTAACTGCTTTCTTACCAGTGTCACCAACCACAGGAAAATCCCCTTTCTACGGGACCCCTCCACAAACAGCTGGTGCAGCAGACACTCCAAGGCGAGGATCCCAGGATCACTGCTCCCCCGAGCCTGGCACACCTCATCATCTGTTCATCATCTGTTATAGCTGCATCTGTCTCCTGCGGAGGTGAGGAGGGTGCGGCCGCAGACATGGAAGCCCCTCGGAGGGGTGCCTGGCTCGCGGCCAACGTGCCTGCTTGCTCTTACTGTCTTCAAAACTGTGGTCATGATTTGAATAAATACTATGTGCAAATGACCCCGAGGTGAGGATGACAGTGTTGTACGGCCAGCTGGAAGCTTCTCAGCGATCCCCTTTCCACAGCCTGACCCATGAGGCGAGCACCGCTACTGGCTGCTCGCGGCCCCTCTCGGAGACGATTGTCCCATATGTGGGCAAGACAGTCGTGGGAGTGGAGAAGACACACATAAGAGCCTCCTGAGCACCATGTTCTGACATTTGCTGTTTTTCACTTCATATTCACTATTTTGGAGATGCTTCAAGGTCAGCCCCCAAGACTTACGTCATCCTTTGTAATAGCTGCCACTAAATGAGGCCACAATGGATTTGCAGGTTCCCTGATAAAGACACTCTGTATTATCAGTACCTAAGGTTATTGCCATATAGTCAAATACTATACATCTATAATGATAAAGAAATATGATGATTACTTAAACATAATTAAAATCCATAATAAAAATTGCCAAATTTACCTTGGAAGATGTACCAAGTGACAATTTCCAGCCACAAAACAAGAGTATGTCTCTCTCTGCCTATCACCCCCAAATGCTGCTGTCTTTGACCCATGTCAACCTGAGAGGTGAACGACAGAGTCAGTATATCATTTAAGTATGCTTGAATCCAAATAAATAGATACATAAGCATGAGTCCCAACCTGAGTGAGGCAGAGCACATCTCCAAGTGTCCAGCAGCTTTTTCTACTTGCCTTGGGTGGAAGGGTGGAAACTATCTGTGTCTTCTCTCCACTCAATTTCTATTTTATTTTAAATATTTTCTTATTGGTTGGTTAGAAAAATTATCCTTTCAATCATGATAAAAACTGCAAAATTTTGGCAAGGTTGTCTTTTTTGTTTTGAATTTGTTTATGATATTTTTTTTCCCCAATTCAGGGCTATATGCAGTCAGATTTATCAGTCCAGGTCCAGTGTATTAGCTAAAGAGAAATTCTTCATTCCTATGTGTATGTATACACACACACACACACACACACACACACGCATATTCTTTACAGAGAGAAGTATTCCTTATATATATTGATAGTTTGAGCTGTTGAAAATCTGTTTTCTACAATTTATTTATTTTTTCCAAATGTTATCTAGTTATTTTTTCCAAATGCAATCCTTATTTAATAATATTTTCCTGTCTAATTTAAAATGACATCTTCAAATTCTTTACCTAATTGGGTCTGTATATGTGTCTCTTCTCCATTTGTCTGTCTTTTCTAATGCTAGCATCCCATTGATTTAATTATTGTAATTTCATCTAAGAATTTTTTTTCAGAAAGCTTGCTTATTCCTCCCTTCAAAAAATGCTATTGGGTTTTTTAGTGCAATTATATTAAATGTATAGATTCACCAAGGGAGAGTTGGTAATTCCATGAAGCCAAGTCCTATCCAAGCCGGGTATGACTTCTCATTTATCAAGTCTGTCAAGTCCTTTCATACTATTTTAATGTTTTCTTCATCACAATCACCACCATTTCCTGGTAAGCTCATCCCAAGAAATGTCATGGTTTTTTGTAGATGTTATAAATGGCTTTTTTCTTCCACCATAACCTTCCTCTGCTATGTGTAAGATAGCAGTTAGTATCTGTATATTAATTGTTCTATTCTGACCCTTTCTGGATTCTCTTATGTATAATTGCTTTTCAATTGGTGTCCTCTTGGTTTTTCCACTTTTTTCCATGGTGACAACGGTACTTCATGCACTCTAATTTCCTTTTCCTTTCTAGTTGCGTTAACTATCCAGATTAAGATCAGTAAAAGTAGTAACACTTCATGTCCTTTTGTCTTACTCGTGACTTTATGGGGATGATTTCGCTGTTTCCCTATGAAGCATCAAAGTGCCCTTGGTAGAGATGACTAGTTAAAAGTAGAGGTTTGAAGAGGTGGGGGGGTGGGAGGTTGGGGGAACCAGGTGGTGGGTATTAGAGAGGGCACGGACTGCATGGAGCACTGGGTGTGGTGCAAAAACAATGAATACTGTTATGCTGAAAATAAATTTTAAAAATGATTAAAAAAAACGAAAAAAAACAAAAAAAAACAAAAAAAATTTAAAAAATAAAAGTAGAGATGATTACTTTAAAAAAACTGGAGATAACTACTTAGAAAATATTTTATTGTGAACATTTAAAACAAATAAAATTAGAAAGTACAGATGTTTACTAGAAAATAAACATCCTAAATCAAATAACCTATATTCAATATTGCTAACATCCTATTGTACTTCTTTTATACACACAAACACAACCCATATGTATATATACACTTTGATGACTGATTTCAGGTAAGTAACAGAAATCATGGATCTCCTAAAATGTAAGCTATTCCTCGACATGGAGACAAATCACTATTAAACAAAACAAAATTAATAATTAGTATAATACCCCACTTTTTATAATAATACACACATTTTCAAATGTGCCCGAATGACCACAAAATAGATTTTATGGCAGGAAATAGAAATCACAATCATCAATCACAAATTTCATTTGGTTTGTTACATCTTGTGTTGGATATATTTCACATTGCTGAGAAAGAAATATGTATTCTTTTTTATTCGTAACTTAGATGCAGTCCTTAACAAGTGTTTTTCTAGCACCTAATGGGAACTTTTTCTCTTCTGCTCCATTACTGGGGTGAACTATTACTAAAAGTTTCCTAATATTGAATATTGAAGGCAGTTTATATTCTGGAAATAAAATTTTCTTGATATTATTTTTCCAATGTGTTACTGGATACTGTTATTAAGTAGATTTGCCCATGGTTTTTGCTTTTCACAGTGTTTTTTTTTTTTTAACATTTGATAACAAAGCTATATTTTCTTCGTTTTTTTCAAGATTTATTTATTTACTTGAGAGAAAGCATGCCCACGCATGTGAGTGGGGGAAGGGGCAGAGCAAAAGGAGGAATGTCAAGCAGACTTTGTGCTGAGCTCAGAGCCCGATGCGGGGCTCCATCTACACCCTGAGATCACAACCTGAACGGAAACCAAATGTCTGATGCCTTACCGACTGTGCCACCCAGGGGCCCCTTTGCCACAATTTTTTTTAAAAGTAAGATGTTCTTTTTTTTTTTTTCCTCCTATGCCCTGAAATAGTCTAAATAGCACTGGAGGCAGTTCTGCTAACATGGATGACGTTGTTCCCCCAAAAACCAGCTCTCCCGCTGTGACCTCTGACTCACTGGGGCTGTAACTCTGGTTACTCTCCTCTCCATATCACTTCCATCTTTCACCTTCTCTCTCTCTCCTACCAGCTTTCCCCTGAGCTCTGGAATATGGGGTTGGGGGTGGGGGGAGGTTCTCTTTCACTTTACATAGTTTGATGGTGATCACTTAATTAGGATTTTGAAGATTTTCTGAAGCTATGTGGAGCCTGTTCCATGGTCATGTTATTCTGGTGAGCACTCTTGACCTGCCACATCTTCTTGCTTTCCCTTGAAGGGCCTTTAGATAGATCTCAGCATGGTTTATTTTCGACGAGTCATCCTGAAGGAGGTGAGTTCTTCCTGAACCACCGGGGAACAGTCTGTGGAGGAGGGGTCCAGACCATGTTCCAAGCAGGAGGAATGTCCTTCTTATCTAGGAACAAGGATTAATTATTTTAGCCTTTGCTTCTTCCCAGTCAATGGAGAGCAGAAGCTGTAGACTGCTCAAAGAAAATGTGTTTCTTCTTGCCTCGACCTGACCCCTGCTGAGCAGGTCTCTGAATATGCCGTGGGAATCAATGGATGGAAAGTCAATGCTCTGTGAGTCACATTCAGTGATAACTTCTAGTTGAGAAGGCTTTGCTTGCCACTCAGGACGGCAGGCCAGTGGGGAGGATGGTCTCCGCAGGTAGAGTCTCCTCTGAATCCCAACACCTCTTCCTGCCTATCCGAGCCTCAGACGCTCCAGCTGTAAAATCTGAATCAGTCTCTGTATCTGAGGTAAAGATGAAGGAAGGTGACCCCATAATGCTCATCCTAACGCTGATCAATGAACATCAACCATTATTATCACTATGTTCAGCTGAACTCAGTCAATTGATAGAATCAGAAGGAAAGCCCGAAAAGAATGGCGTAGAGACCCCTCTCTCCCACTACCAGGCGAGGTCTCCAACCATGCAGGTCCAGAATCTTATCCTTAATGGACACATTTTCACTAATTAAATTGGCAGGCGATCAGTTCAAAACCAAGAGGTGAAACTCTTCATCAGCCGTGGAGATTAACCTAGGGCCACACTCAGTGACGCCATGTGAGCATGCTTCGGGCACACAGGCTACTCAGCAGGAAGAGAGGGTGGGCACGAGGCTGGTGGAACACTGGACACTGGCAAGAGAAGAAAGGAAAACGACTTCAGGTGAAATGAAAATGTTCCGCCTGAAAACTAGAGGACCGAGTTCCCAAAACGCATATCCAAGAGACACGCACCAACCTTCATGTGCCCTTGACCACCAGCTCTTGCCTCCGTCCAACAGTGCTCCCAATTTCACACTCAGGTTTTCACCATTTCATTCCAGTTTTTGGTCATTCACAGTCGTTTAGGAACCATTTTGCAGAAGCCTCCAAGAATGATGCAATTTCCAGGTGTCTTGATGTTTAACTGCCCTGTGGGTCCCTGAGATCCACCTTGGTTATAGCAAGAGAAAGACACCCCCTGTTTTTGGCACTCCTTTGTTCTTTCTCTGACTCTTGCACACATTAGTAATTTACTCCCAATTTTTTTTCTAAGAACATTTCACAGTATAAATTGTGGCCTGGAAAATGGTGTGTTTCCTCTGCTTCCAGACAAGGAAAGCTGTAAATAATTTAAAGTTCCTGCTGTGCAAAATTACCCAAACAGAAAGTGCATTTTTTATGCTTGGCACTGAGGATGGTAAAGTAAGAAATTGTGCCAATTTTCCTACAGGTGAAATTTTAGCTTCTTTATAACATAAGCACTTTGACTCTGAAATAAGTAATATAATGAGATTTCTTGCAAGGTGTGCCAGCATTAATGTAGGGCCATAGAAATAATGGTCCACATTTACCTTTTTCAAAAAAAAAAAAAAAAAAAACTCACAAAATTACTGATTGTAAGTCTGAGCCTGGGACCATTAAGTCACACCTCAGGGCTTAAAGACTGCACTCACTCATAACATTCATGTCACCATTACTGTCCCAGGTCAGCGCACTCAACTTATAAGAAAAGATTATTTTGTAGCACAAGATTCTGATTTGTACGTTATTTGAATTTCCATAAGCCACCATATTTTGAAACATCAGTGTGACCTATTTTTCATCCCTTAACAAATGAATCATGATAAAATGGTACCCTGTCTTGTTTCACCTGACATTCCAACATCATGAGCACCTCCAGGGATGTCCTGCTGTCCATGCAAGGACTGTAGGACTTTCCTCCTTCATGTCCAAGAGCAAGAAGAAGAGAGAGGCCATCTTGCTCAATCCCTTCTCCTCAGGAAACCCATGCCGGGAGCGCAGGATGGAAAGATGGACAGTCTCTTGATCATCTAGATGCTCAGGTGCCATTTTGCAATGAGGGCTGCTTCCCTGGGTACCAGACCAGTGGCTCCCACACCAACTAAGCAGCCCCAGTTCTCATTCTGCATGACTGGGAAAGGGTTGAGTCATCATATTTTATGAACACAAAGCACAAGCATGACAGAGAAGAGCCAAATATACACCAAAGTTCATGGGGCGCCTGGGTGGCCTAGTCGGTTAAGTGTCTACTCATGATCTCAGGGTCGTGAGATCAAGCCCCACGTTGGGCTCCATGCTTGGCAGGGAGTCTGCTTGCGATTCTCTCTCTCCCTTTCCTTGTGCCCCTCCCTCCACATGCTCTCTTTCTGGAATAGATAAATCTTTTAAAAAATGATCATAATAAAAATTATTGACCAACAGTTGCTAAGTGCCATCAAATGCATTCACAACCAGAGTTTGCTTCTTGTGGTAGCTGTCTGTCCCTCTCACCCACTGATTTCACCCTTCCATGCAGAAGTTCAGTCCCTGTACATCTCTACACCCTTTCTCTTGCAGGACGTCTAGGTGCTGAGCAGTTCTCAGCAGATGCTGAAATGCCAGGGAGATGAGTCCTCACAGGTATGAGTGAACTTGGCCTATATTTTCTACAAAGACACAGAAAAGAAGGAATGAGAAGGGAGGGAGGGTGGAAGACAGAAATTTAAAAAAAAAAAAAAAAAAAACAGAAAACACTGCTTCCTGTAAAATGGTCCCCAGGGTTGCTGTAGGAGGGGCTCTGTGGGGCTCCCTGACTATGGGATACTGAGGAATAAATCTCAGCTGTGTTACCTGAAGAGTCCTGTTTGCTCAGGACCCTGCTTCTGCCGGGCATGTCCCAGTGCAACAGGCAGCATTGCAGGCCACCCGCCTGGAGGGTCTGCCCCAGCCTCACGCTGCCTTCTGGAGCTGTTCCTTCAGGGGACACCTCCCGCGACCCCTGAAGCAGGCTGGCTCTCTCCCTCAGGGGCTCATCCCACACTGGGGTTGCCACCTTCTTTCAGCTTATTTCTTCTCTACTAAATTATAAACTCTGTGGGGAAAAGGATTGCACCTGCCATGGTCCTGATCTCATTCCCTGAGCTGCCTGGCCAACAGTCAACAGTCAATCAGTGAGCTCAGGGTGTCTCATTAAACATTTTCCCACTCACTTACATGAGGTGACAGGTTCTGTATTCTTCTGAGACCAGAGGACATTGTGCCCTTTCTTACATTCCTCCTGGGTTGACCATGTACTGAGCTCTTGCCAGCATGTCTTGGTTGGCCTCGGGGGATCTTGAGGAAAGAGCAGTGACGACCAACCCAGGAGGAGCTTCCTGGGCTCCCCGGCCTCAACAGTCTTCTGAACCTTGGGCTCAAAGTGACAAACGCTTAACTCGGGAGAAATGGAAGGGCTTGAAACCATCTCATCTAACAGTGATGTCACACAGGGTCATGTTGACTCTGCTCTTGGAGAAATGGGACCATTATCCTGTTAAACTTTTCCAGAGAATACACCTCACCCTCCAAACTGAAACAAGGGACGCTTTCTAGTTGGAGATAAACCCACAGGCAGATCCGCAATTTCCCATTCAATAGCTCTTGTGCACACGACGGATTGCAAGTTCCGGGAGGTAGGATTCAGGTGTGCTCAACTTTGTCATCCCAGGACGATTACCAGCAGAACAGATACCTTTGGGTGGCGGCTACTGTATGTCTTCCCTGAGCTGCAGCACAAACTGGATTCTGTTTGAAAATATCTATTTATTACTTAAAAAAAAAAAAAAAGAAACACCCAGAATCAGTTTCTTATCACATGATGGAATCACAGAATACAGAGCTTGACAGCTCATCTTCACACTCACTGCCATGGTCTCTGTTGCTCTCTGGGTGAAAGGAGGCCTGGCGCACCGCTGGCGTCGGACAGCCTGCCCGGCGACCGACCTCCTGAAAATGAACCTGAGCTGAACAGCCCCTCACACTTAGGATGTCCAGCACGGACGACAGGACCACACTGCACTTCTGGCTTCTCACCAATTTCTCCCCAGTGAATACTGAAACCTCCAAAGCAAAGTATGAGTAACATAGTTAATGTTTCACCTCCAAGCTTTATTTCATAAACTATAAGCTCCTGCTTCCTAGTATGTCCTGATTCAGTCTCCTGGATTCCAGGTGTGGAGCAGCAACTTAACAACATTGTTTTTCTACCTTGGGAATAATTTAGAGTACATTTACCCCCGAATGGCACAATTTGAAGGAATCTTAAAATGACTTTCCCTTCATTTTAAGCACTGTTTCTAATAATCCCCAAAGGCCAAGAGTGTGTTATGACTGCCCTTGAATGGGGCTGCTGACTGTGTGAGCTATGTGCACGGCAACAGCAGAAAGAATCCAGAAAGGCCAGTCGCTTGGGTGCAACTCCCTTAGACTGATTTCACGGGGACTAAGAAGCATTCCCAACACCAAGTCCAAGGGCCGATTTCCCACCCTGACATAATCTTTGGGTGGAGTATTATCTCCACAAGACCCCCTCTCCACTATAAATACACTGTCTGCAGAAAGGTCGGTGTTCTACTAACTCAGCAGAATTTTCTGATCACGTTTGTGGGGAGAACCTTCATGGGATGTGACTCAGGAGGGCTCTGCCCAAGTGTGCTGCTCTTCTTCTGTGTGACAGGAGAACCTACTCTACATGGGACTATCCCAAAAGGAAGAGCAGCTTGTCCAGATCCTTAAATCCCCAGAGGTCCTAGAAATGGCCAGGTGTGAAGAAACTATGTACGTGTTCCAGTAGTACATGTACCAGAACTTTGTCTGAAAGCAGGGGATCCTGGGCTCAGAGAAAGCCTCAGTAAGTTCACATACAACCGCAGCGAGTGAGAGAACCCTGGAGAGATGGTCTAACTCTGGCCGGATGTTGACATTTCAAGTCTAGAAACAAAAAAACATCTCTAGGTCTTGAAAACCGGACACCAGAGCTCACCTGGCCTTGGAAGGGATGTATTCACCCTCCAAACAGTTAGGATGAGAACCTAAGATCCTTTCCCTTCCACCTCTAGGGAGCAAGGGTTTTTCCCTCCTCCTCCCGGGAGGGGACAGGAGGCAGCTGCCTCTGTCTCCCCAGCATCAGGAGAGAAAATTTATTCTTCGCACAGATGCAGGCTTGTGTTTGTGGACGTGTGTGGCATTGGCCTACTTCTTGCCACATCACCCTAGGGGTGAGAATCAAAGCATGGGGAACCCTGCAGACACTATTTGCTTTCTAAATGAATAATGATCATCTGTCTTTAATCCAGAGTACACAGTCTCATATACACATTCAGGATGAAGTTAATAAAGATAACTATGAAATCCTAACAGCAATCCAAAGGGGGAAAAATAGCTTACTTTATGTCCCTTTGCGCTTCACTAGTGGCTAGTCAAGGGGAGGGAAGGACTGTTCTGAAGGGTAAAAATGGGGTGAGTGGAGAGAATTCTTACTTTATATTTGTGGCCGTTGCTTTTTTCTCTGCCAAATACATGGTGTTAAATCAGGGGTTCTCGACCTCAACCCTGCTAGAAAGAATAGATGGTTCTTTATCGTGAGGACTGTCTTGTGGTTTTGAGGACATTGGAGGAGATTTTGCAGCAATCCTAGCCTCTGAAAACGGTGCCAATGGAAACATCCACTCCCCCTGAGCTGTGATGATCTAAAATGCCCTGAGACATTGCCAAATGCCCAGTAGGGGGCAGAATCGCTCTGGCTGAGAACCACTGCTGTTACGTGCACATGTGACACTATACATCCATGCGTTTCACATGGTACTGGTCACGGTGAGATGGGAAGAACGGTTTTCTTCACAAGCCAACCAGATTTTTTCTTCCTTGTGTGAAGAGGTCTTCTTAGCCACCCCCACAATTAACCCATTCAAATGGTAACCAACCCTTTTCATCCACAATGATTAAGCTGAATCTGCAAAGGCCCCTGGGGAGGGTGCCACCACTGCACAGACCTGCTTGGAAGGGTTTCCAGGCTGGATGGCTAACAGCAAATGCTCTTTTAGGGATCAGCACTTGATAGAGGGGAAGGATCCAAGTCCTGTGGGGGAAGGAGAGACTAACAAAACAGACAAGGGATGTGGAAACGGAAGAGCAGCAGGAATAAAGACTCGACTCACCCCCTACAAAATTTTTTGAAGAATGAGCACCACTGAATACAGAGTCATTTGAAAAACAAAATGCACAGCATTTGAGAATGTCATAAAAGTCAGTGGCTAGGTCATGGGAAGTGAGGCCCACTTTGTGGCCCCTTTGTTAGAACAGGAGGGAATGGTCAAAGAAGCAGCTCAAATGAGAACATGTGAATGTGGAAGGACAGGCAGCCTAGACAGTGGTGGCAGATTGGGGGAGAAAATGCTCAGTGAGGGGGGTTCCTATCTTCTTTACGATTGCGTTATTGCCTGGACAACAGACGTACCTTAAATTGAGGTTATTTACCTAAATACTCCTCTCCTCCACTGGGCTCTAGATTTTTGTAGGCAGTCCTGGTCTTCACCATGAATATTTCTGCTGAGGTGCCTAGCCCAGGACCTGACACAGTAAGAAAATCAGAAGATGGGGAACCCATGCCAAAGGGAGGCACTACATTACTTAAGCTTTGTTTAGTACATCTACCACTGTTGGTGACTGTGGCTCACCATTAAAGATATGTTTCAGAAGGACATCCAATCATGGAGAGCCACTTACAGCCTTCAGTGTAGACAGTCTACAGAAGGGGTGGCCTGGGTGCCATCACCTGAGGCCTCAAGAACTCTCAACATGAAACTCTCAAAATGCCAGGGCAGAATATGGTCTGGCGAGGCGTATTCATTTTCTGTGGTGCATGACAGATTACCACAACCTTAATGGCTTCAAACAACACCTATTTATCATCTCCATTTCTGTGGTTCAGGACTTCCAAGCACAGCTTACCTGGTCCTTGGCTCAGGGTCTCCCAAGGTTAAGGTGTTGCTGGGCTGTGTTCTCATCTGGAAGCTCAGTCGAGGACGAATCCACTTCCAAGCTTGCATGGGAGTTTGGCAGAATTCCTTGACGGCTCTTGGCCAGAGGCTGTCCATGGCTCCAAGGTTCTCTCCACAGGCAGTCCACAGCATGGCATATTGCTTCCCCAAGGTCCACAGGAGAGCGAGAATGGCTGCTAGTGAAACGGATTCTTATACAACACAGTGCAAGGGAAACACCTCCTGCCACATTTGCCATATTTTATTGATTAGAAGTAAGCTGTGGGTCCCACCTAAACTCAGTGAAAGGAACATTTCATAAAGCCATGAACACCAGGAGGCAGAGCTCACTGGGGATTACCTTAGTATCTGTTCACCACAGGAAGGAATAAAATAAAAAAAGAATTGTAACAGGGGCACCTGGGTGGCTCAGTCAGTTAAGCCTCTGCCTTCAGCTCAGGTCATGATCCTGGGGTCCTGGGATTGAGTCCTGCGTTGGTCTCCCTGCTCAAAAAGGACTCTGCTTCTCCCTCTCCCTCTACCCCTCCCCCACCCCCATGTTTGCACTTGCGCATGTGCTCTCTCCCTCCCTCTCTCTCTCACAAGGGAAAGAAATAAAATCTTTTTAAAAAGAATTGTAACAATTCTCCCCTGCATAGCTTCCCAAGTGCTGTTCACCAACAACATGGTTACCATCACTTTGCCAAAATTCCAAAATTCCCCACTGATGGGAAAGTTTAGGGGAAAACTGGACTGCAGGGTGAGTTTCCTTTTTTGTGCAGTGGCTCTCACTGTGACAGGTCTCTGGTCCCAACTCATTCTTGATTGTGACCAGCTGCCTACACATTGTAGGGTTGGGGGAAGGGGAAGAAAGTCCCTCACTTCAGAGACCTTGGATTGAAATGATGACCTATAAATTCATAAACTTTTAGTGTACTGTTCCATGGCAGGAAAACTGCGATCACACTGATCCCCCTCTTTCCCATCCCTGGACAGGAACAGAGCCCTTCACCTGAAGCTTGGTCACAGCCAACATCTTTCTTAATGAGGGGCTACATACACAATCTTCTGCTCCCAGAAAATCTGATTGGTCTTTCCCTCGTCCATTCTGGCCAATTTCTCTTGAATGTTCCTTATTCTTTTCTGGCCTCATTAGAAGTAGGTTTGTTCCATCCTGATGGTGTGTATCCAGACCCAGTCCTTATTTACTGTTTGACTAAGCACAAAATGTTTCATTCATCAGGTGAATTAGCTAAGAAGCCAGTCACTCAGTAAGCCCAATCATGCCTGGGCTGAAGGCTAAAAATAGAAGGAGAGAGAGTCCTTCCAGCCACGGAAGCAAAAATGAATCACACTCTAAACCTCTCTATGGATGACTCCTCTCCAAGGAGCAGGTAGTCTCCATTTCTCTACCTGGAGCACTGGGCTCTGAGGAGGGTGATTTGAGCAGATCATACAAGTTGGAATTGCTCCTTCTCGACCTCCACTGCCCCTGATTACCCTCTGTTCTCCAGAAGGGCTACAAACAAAGATGCGAGTGCAGCTTGTATCCCACAATGACCTCTAATTCCCATAGAAGTCATTTGTAGTTTGTTTTACCTCCTGTATATTGCACTCGCACACTTCTTTTCTTATTTTGGTCTTTAAAAAAAAATTACAAGGTGTTTCTTCAACTTACATATCATAGGTTTCAGCTTTGTAAAAACCTTCAACCATATCAACACCTTGTCCTACAAATGAAGCTAGTGGGAACAGTGCAATTAAGTGGCTTACTGGGGCCCCATGGTGAATTTACTGAGAGCAGAATCAGATCACACAGGAGTCCTGAAATTAATACACACTATACTAGCTGCATGGGGGCAACCACAGAGACATGGTCACAGTGTAGGATCCCTGGATTACCAGATTTGCTCTGACCTCAAGGTGACAGGTTCATGTGACTGAACCACAGCTCAGAAGAACCTATAAGAGGTCACACTCAGGGTATTGAGTCTGGGGTCTTCCCATCTATGTCCTGCATTTTTCATCATTTTTCTTTCTTGCCTTCCTAGAACTCTTATTTTCTGGTAAGACCAGCACCAAAATCCTTCACCCATGCCTCTTCTCCACCACCTTTCATCTTCTAGTGACTTCATTTAGGACACAGCCCCCACTGTCCCCTCCTCCTCAACCTGAAATGTCCCTTCTACTCATGTCCCTGTCACCACAACTTGATCTTTCCTCTTCCATGGGCACCACGTAGTCACGAGGGCTATCATTTCTGGGATGTCTGTCTGGTACCGAGCACTGTGCTGGCACTCACCATGCATCACTTCATTTAACCATCACAAAAAGTAGTGGAACGGGTGGAAGGGGAAGTTATCTCCACTCTCCATGTGAGGACACTGGAGCACAGAGAGGTTAATGACCTTCTCATGCTCTCTTATTAGTTCAGGGTGGTGTCAGGATCTGCACCCGAGTCTGAGTTCAGAATCCATGCTCTTTCTCCTGCTCCAGCACAGCACCCCAACATGCCCTAAGCTTTATAGAATATCATTGATTTTAGATACTCTGCCCCTTGGGAGCCCTCGGTACACATGCACATATGCCAGATTGTTTCTTTTCACTTGTACTTGGAAAGGGGAGTTCTCATACGTCTGTGAGAAACTAGTGACACACAATTCTTCAGCTGTTGCTACAGTGCACACAAGCATACACACACACACACACACACACACCACAGATACACATGTATAATGCACCTCTACATTTTGAGGCAGACATTTCAATCCTAGAGAACACAAAAAGTGAACAAAGATCTCTCTGTACTTAGAAACTTGTACCCTCACTAACCTCCTCCATCTATCCAGCACTCCAACCACATCAAAGTCAATATAGATTATCTGTTTCACATTTTTCCCAAGGACTTGACAGCTCACATCCTTACCAGAGACATGAGAAATTAATGTGGCAGTTTTCTTGTTTTTCTGCAACACACTGACCTCATTGGCATTATACGATGCTGAAGCTCTTTGGGATTTTTTTTTTTTTTGAAGCTCATGTTTCTTTTTTTTTTTCTTTAATTTCTAAGGTTCCCTCCCCTGTTCATCTTTTCCAGTATAATTTTTTTGATATACCTCTAAGTAGTCCTTTGTGAATCTATACCGGATGTTTCCTGTTCTTTGTGTTGTTTCTAAAAGAAATTACAATTTTCTGGGCTTTAATTAAAGTGTCCCACAGGATACCTCCGTTTTCTTCTGCTTCCTGTAATATTGTGCAATTTTGTCTATTATGGCTTCTGCTCCTCTTTACAGATGCAGAACTCTCCTCCTCTGTGCTGCCTTGAACTCCCACAAGAACCATCCGTGTATGTTTATCATACTGCTCAAAGTTTGAGACACAGATATTGGATGCCTCCTCTTGTTGACAGTCCAACACTAAACATGGGGAGATGGTTGCAGATATCCAGCTGATTTGTGAGTCAATGGGTAGAATTAGGTATTTACTCATATCTACTACCAACATGAACATACAAAGGCCAAGTGAAAGAAATCTAATTTTTCCTATGAAAAAATAATGATCTACATCACCTGATTCGAGGTAGGTACAATAGGACATGCAGACCTATACTACCACTGTAGTCTTTTTTAAAAGTGGATAAATGATATAGCTTGTGTTTTTAAAGGATTGGAGAGGTACAGAAATGATGAAGACCAAAAGAACTCAAGCCAGAGAGATAAGAGCTTTCCCTAGGTGGGATGCTAATTGCTGAGTGTTTTCTTTTCTTGGTATATTTGCCAGTTCCAGTTCTGAACATGACTTGAAGATTATGCTTGGCCCAAACTGAAGGATGCTACCAGAAGACTCTGGGCAGTCATCTGTGGGTGGAGTGATGGATTGAAAGGATAGCCCCTGACAACCATGTCCTCCCCTTGAAAAGTTTGCTGAGCTTTGCTGCAGCACTGAAATTTCATACAGCACTTAAGAAACTAAGTCCATTAAAGAGAGAAGCTCTGCCGCAAACACAAAGACAGTCTTTGTAGTTCTGACTTTTCTTTTTTTTTCTTTTTTTTTAAATTTTTTTATTTCTTTTCAG
Source organism: Lontra canadensis (assembly GCF_010015895.1). Classification (NCBI taxonomy): domain Eukaryota; kingdom Metazoa; phylum Chordata; class Mammalia; order Carnivora; family Mustelidae; genus Lontra; species Lontra canadensis. The sequence continues at coordinate 4,455,462 of NW_022631023.1, read as the reverse complement.
CATAACAGTATTCATTGTTTTTGCACCACACCCAGTGCTCCATGCAATCCGTGCCCTCTCCAATACCCACCACCTGCTTCCCCCAACCTCCCACCTCCTGCCCCTTCAAAACCCTGTTTGTTTTTCAGAGTCCATAGTTTCTCATGATTCACCTCCCCTTCCAATTTCCCTCAACTCCCTTCTCCTCTCCATCTCCCCTTGTCCTCCGTGTTATTCCTTATGCTCCACAAATCAGTGAAACCATATGACAATTGACTCTCTCTGCTTGACTTATTTCACTCAACATAATCTCTTCCAGTCCCGTCCGTGTTGCTACAAAAGTTGGGTATCATCACTTCAAGTCATTAACCATACTTGAAATGGTGCGAGGAAGGAGCTAAGTCCCAAAACTCCAAAGGGCAGGACATTCTGCTGAGGGTGAAGAGAGAAAGCAAAAGCTTAGGAGCACCACATTCAAGAAACAAGGCTTTACCAGATATGAACAAATCCTGCCAAAATTATATTCCAGCCCCAACCCAAGATAATCTCCATTGGATTGAAGTGATCAGCTCCTCATTCTACATGCCCACAAGAAGAAAACAGAGCCTTCATTGGCTGACGATATTACCTAGAGCACACGTGAGCTATTTACATGTGATATATAGTGTCTAAAAAAAAAATATCATTGGATAAGCGACTGGATCTTCAATCAAGAAAAAAAACTTAATTAAAGGTATATAATTTCAGCTCTGGCATGTAAAAAACTTGGAAGTCGTCATTCTATACTTATCAACAACAACAAAAATCTGAACAAACTGAAAATCAATGACTTTCCTTGAACTGATCAGAAAACTGAGGTCACAAGTTAAACCACCACCTCAAAATCTAGAAAGATAGGGAAATACAGAGAATCACAGCCCAAATCTGCTTAACTGGAGCAGAAACCACTGGGCTACAGACTTGTAGGAATGTTTAAATGACAATCTTGATGAGTTGCTAGAGGCTGAGGTACACATTAGCACAAGACTGAGAAATTCCTGGGGCCATAATCTTAGTGGGTGTGTTAGGATTGGAGGAGACACATCTGTGGGCTTTATTTCCAGGAAACACACCAGGTTCTCATGGTGAAGACTTGAGAATGATGTCCTCCTGGCCCTGGTAGTGAAAGGCAATCATTGTGAAATACAACAGTCTTCTCCACAACACAGGATGGCTATCCAGAAGGAAAGAATTTGTCAGAACCTTAGCTGAGCTGGGAGAAGAGCATTCCTCCCAGTCAAGCTCCATGCAGCCTTCCTGTCCTAGCTAAGTGAAAAAACACAGTCATCAAGGGTCAAGGCTTCAAGGAAGTAGACTGGGAATGCTGCAGCCAGGGAACAGAGTTGGAAGCAAGGGCCAAAGGGAAAAACCAGGCTTCTGCAAAAACACCCGTGGAGGTCAGAACCCCAAGGCACAGCCCCACTAAACAGTGAAGTGGAACTGTAAGATGGTAAAATGCTTCCCCTCCCCAACACCTTACCACCACAGCAGCTGGGCTGCAGTATGAAAAACAACGGATTAAAGCTGAAAAGGCTGCAGAACACAGACTTTATATCAGGAAGAATACCTAGGGAAGCCCTAAGTCAACAGGAGAGGAAAAAATCAATGATGCTGAAGAAGTCGGAAATTTCTGGCATCTACAGCACCAAAAAGTATCAAGCACTCTTGGCCAGATTAACATAACACCTAGCACCAGAGCCCTATCTACTTTAGGACCTGTTACAGCCAGCTAAAATGCCACATCCAGCTCTGATCGAAAAATTACGAGGCATCCAAAGAAGCAAGAAGAAGCAAAATCTGAAAAGGTGGATATTTAAAATAACTATGATTACTCTGCTAATGTGTACAGGAGAAAATGCAGACAACATGCAAAAACAGATGAGTAATGGGAGCAGAGAGTTGGAAACTCTAAGAATAAAAAGACCAATGCTAGGAATAATACTGTGAGAGAAATTAAGGCTATTTCCATGGGCTCATCTGCCAATGCAAGAGAGCCAAGGCACTGGTGAACTTGAAGATAGTTCAAGAAAAACTTCCCAAACTGAAATTCAAGGAGGAAAAAAAAGAAAAAAAAAAGCAATCCAGAAATAGAATATCCAAAAACTGTGGAACAATTTCAAAGCTGCACCATATGCGCAAATGGTACACCAGAAGAGAAAGAGAATGGTGCATAAGAAACATTTGATACAACAATGACCAAGAATTTTCCAAGATGAATAACAGACGCTAAACCACAGACCCAGGAAGGTCAGAGAACACCAAACAAGATAAATACCAACGCTTTCTCTAAAATACCAAGGCACACTAAATTCAAACTATAGAAAACCAAAGACAGAGAAAAAAGTCTTGGGAAAAAAAAAAAAAAAACCTAGAGGAAAAGAAACCATCTAACTCATAGGGAAGAAAGGACAAGAATTACATCAAAAACATTGTAAGTAAGAAGAAAGTGAAGTGAAATATTAAAATTTTGAAAAGTCAGGGGCACCTCGGTGGCTCGGTCTGTTAAATGTCTGCCTTCCACTCAGGTCTTGATCCCGAGGTCCTGGGATTGAGCCCCACGGGGGGGTCCTTGCTCAGGGGAGAGTCTACTTCTCCCTTCCCCTCTGTCCCTACCTGCAACTCATGTTCTCTCTCTCTCTCTCTCTCTCTCTCTCAAATAAATATTTTTTTGAAAAATAAAAAGAATTAACTTATAATTATTCTTTAAAAGTGAAAGACAGGATGAGATAAGGTATTTTATATGCTTCAAAAAAGACACAAAGAAATACATGTCTGGAAGGGACACCTAGGAATGTTACACGTGCTGTGTCCTTAAGCCGAGCTGGCCATGATGAAAGCCAACATACAGTAGACTACAGAAGGAGGAGACCTGCACCTGGACTTGGTGACACAATTCTGTCTGATCCCATGTTGTTGGATACACGGCGCTATGCACTTGCCAAAGCCCACTGAACTTTATAGCACAAAGAGGGAACCTTAATGTATACAAAATTTAAGTCACTTAGGAGTTCATGGATCCCAGCTTGGAATATAAAATAAAACAAAAGGCTCGAACTGTATTAAACTGTATTAAACAACCTCAGTGAAAAGAGGGATGAAAAGTATACTGACTTAAGTAGCTTTGGAAATGACTGAAGCCTGTAAGACTACAAGTAAAAGAAGCAGCCCCTAAGTCAAGAGCTCTAGTTGGTAATCTTGTTTCCCCCAGGACCGTGGGCTGATTCTGAAACTACCACAGGTGCGTACTAGACTTAACACAACTGAGCAAGCCTGGCAGGTGGTGGAAACTGGATGTTTCACTGTTGCAGTGGGAGGTTACACAGAAGCAGTGGGGGGCTAGAATGATTCAGGAGGTAATGGATTAGAGTTAGAGCCCCATCATGATAAACTCAGTTTGGCTGCATACACATACAGATGGTTGCCTGTGGAAATGTTTGTCAGTATGTGATCAAGAAGCACATCTAGCCCCAAAACTTGGTGTCTAATACCACTTTCTAATCAAAAGAACTAGGGATCCTTGGAGAAATGTCTGATTCTAGTACCAGAGCAGAAAATATACAAGATGAGCCTGCAGCTTTTTGTGTTACCAGAATGTAAAGAAATGCTCCAAAACAAAAGCGATTATAGGATGTCGAAGGAACATAAAAGTCAGGTGGGAGTTTCCTGCAGTCAAAGCTAGAAGAATTTGAGCAAAAAATACAGTAATATTGGATTATAACCTAACCCATATATATATCCATTATATATCCATTAGCCCATACCAAATATTAATAAATAATTGAGAAAGTGAATAAATGGAGAAAAGACAAATGTTGCACGAAGAAGAATCCTAGTTAATTTATGTAGACACTTCATCTTTAGGAAACAGCATAACTCCCCACTCAAGTGTGGACTGCACTTAGGGATTTCCTTCCAAAGAGTGCAATATGGAGGAACTTGTAGATCACTAGTTCAGGATTCAAGTTCACTTCAATCGTGATAAGTCATGTTGATAATATGTATCCTAGATACGTGGATGAGAATGGAACACTGTATCTGTCCTTCCCTCAAACTTACACGTCGGGTCTCCTCATGAGAAAAACATCAGACAGATCAACAGAAGCTGGAGGGACATTCTACAAAATACCTGACCAAAACTCCTCAAAACTGTCAAGGTCATCAAACACAAGGGAAGTCTAAGAAATTACCACAACCAGAAGGAGCCTACAGAGACATGATGACTAATAGAATGCAGAATCCTAGAACATAAAAAGGACCTTCCGTAAAAACTAAAGGAATCTGAACAAATATGGACTTATGTTAATGATGTATCTGTATTGGTTGCTTAATTATGAAAAATACACCATACTGATATATTAATAATAAGGGAGGGATGCCTCAGTCAGTTAAGTGTCCAACTCTTGATTTCAACTCAGCTCATGATCTCAGGGCTGTGGGATGGAGCCCTCCATGAGGCTCTGCACTCAGCATGGAGTCTGCTTGGGATTCTCTCCCTCTCCCTCTGCTGCTCCCCCTGCTTGTGCTCTCTTTCTCTATCCCTCTAAAAAAAATAAGTAAAATCTTTAAAAATAATAATAATAATAATAATAATAATAATAATAAGGGAAATTGGATTCAGAGGACATAGAAATTGTGCATTATCTTCATACTTTTTTGTAAATATAAAACTATTCTAAAATAAAAAGTTTATCTTAAAGATTTTAGTTATTTATTTGTCAGAGAGAGAACACAAGCAGGGGGAGTGACAGGCAGAAGGAGAAGCAGGCTCCCTACTGAGCAAGGAGTGTGATGCAGGGCTTGATCCCAGGACCTTCAGATTGTGACCTGAGCTGAAGGTAGAGGCTTAACCAACTGAGCCACCCAAGCATCCCTAAAATGTTTATTTTTAAAAAGACCATAAATATTCAAATATAGGAGTACAGGAGATCCAGATATTGAAGACAGTTGACAAGGACTTTAAAAATATAATTCATATGTTAAATAATAGAAAGAAAAATATTAGTAAAATTAATGAAGGAGTAGAAAGTCTCGCTGTAAAGAAGTGTAAAACATAATTGAGTGGATATTCTGGAATTTTTTAGATATCTGAGGTTAAGAATATGTTGTACAGATTTAACAGAAGATTTGACACAGCAGTAATGAACTCAGAGACGATACATGAAAAATATCCAGCCTGAAACACATTAAAAATAAAACAATGGAAAAACAATTCAAGGCATAAAGACAAATCAGGACATAGTTCAAAGTTCTAATAAATGTGTAATTGAAGATCCAGAAAGCAAAGAGGAGAGAGGGTTGGCAGAAAAATATTTGAAGGGATAATGGCTAAGAATTTCTGAAAACTGGTAAAAGATCTCAACCTATATGTTTAGAAACTCAGCAAGACAGAAGCAGGATAATTACTTCCTCCAAAAAAATCACACCAAATCAGGTTAATTTAAAATGCTGGAAATCAGATACAGGAGGAAAATCTTTCCAACAAAAAAATGCACATAACCTTCTAAAACACAACAATGTCTAGAAGCCAGAAACAACAGGTGATGTCTTTAAATTGGTGAGAGAAGAAAAAAAGAACCTTCCAACCTAGAATATTATTCCATCATAAACACATAAATGTCCTTCAAAAATGCATGAAATAAAGATATATTTAGGAAAGTCACTGCTAATTTAATTTGCTGCCGGAGATTGAAATGATAAATAACAGTAGTAAAGGAAGTTCTTCAGGCTGAAGGTAAATGATCCTTGATGAAGGACAGAACTTTGAAAGGAAGAGTTTTGGCAGGAGTCAATACAGGGGTAAAATCAAATGATGCTAATTATTAATGAAAATGACTTAATCTTTTTTTAAAAAGATGTTATTTATTTATTTGACACACAGAGATCACAAGTAGGCAGCGAGGCAGGCAGAGAGAGAGGAGGAAGCAGGCTCCCTACCGAGCAGAGATCCCGATGCGGGGCTCAATCCCAGGACCCCGGGATCATGACTTGAGCCGAAGGCAGAGGCTTTAAGCCACTGAACCACTGAGCCACTGAGACGCCCCAATGACTTAATCTTAATAATGAATTAATCCATAAAGTGATGATAGTGTCTCGTGTAGTTTATAGCATATGCAGAAGTACACATGCATGACGGAGACCATGCAGGTGCTGAGTGTGGACAGAGTCACACTGGGGTAAGACTCTTCCATTATTCCAGAAGTGATGAAGGTGAACACTACTCTGGGATGAACACTGATTTCCTAAAGTGCTGCTATAATAATAAGAATATATAAACAAAAGTCTGAGAGTGAAAAACTTTGAAAACAATATACTCAACCAGAGGAAGTCAGGAAAGGATAAATAAGAGAACCAACAACAGATGGGATGGATAAAGAACAAAGAAAAGAGGATAAAATCAACCATATTATAAATTACATTCCCTATAAATTAACTATGCAATCTATAAAAGATGAATAACTTATTAAAATAAACTCCAATAATTTAACACTTGCAAAAGACAATAAAATATGAATATTGCCGCGGAAAAATGAAAGGATGGAAGTGTATACAACCCTCAAACAGAACTGGGAGAGGCTGTTGTGGCCATATTCGATATTAATACCGTTCTCATAAGGCAACAGTTATAACCAAAGACTGGGAAGAACCTCTCATAATAACACAAGGATCCATTGAGCCAGAGGATGAAACTAATCCTTAATGTGTATGCCTTTAATGACATAACTAAAATACACCTAAAGCAGACATTTGTAGAATGAAAAAGGAAAATAAACAATCCAGTATCAGATCTGAAGATTTTAACCAAACCTCCCCTGGCAACTGACAGAATATACAACAAATATGAAAACAAATACAAAACTTATAGAAGAATTAAACAATAAGATTAACTAAGTTGACCCAACTGACATTATGGAAAACCAATTCTAACATACCAAATACAGGTTTCCAGTTCACATGGGCCGTTCCCCCAAATAGATGATAGGATCGGCCATAAAGTCGACCTCAGCAAATTCCAAAGAATCCAAATCATACAAAACACGCTCTCTGACCTCAATGGGATTAAACTGACATCGATAATAGGTGACTAAAATATTCTCAAGCACTTGAAAATTAAACAGCACATGTCTAAATAACACCGAGTCAAATAAGGAGTCACAATGGAAATTAGTACATCTTTTCAACTAAATAAGAATGAAAATTTAACATTTCCAGTCTTGTAGAATGAAGCCAAAGAAGGAGAAAATTTATGACTTTGAATAAAGGTGATTAAAAATAAAGTTAATTAATTATCTAAAACTCTATCTGAAAAAGCTAGAAAAAAGAAAAGCAGATTAAGCCCAATGAAAATCAAAAGACAGAAATCATAAAATTAAGAACAGAAATCAATGTAATAGAAAGCAAACATTTAATACGGAAAATCAACAAAGCCAAAAATAGATACTTTGCAAAGACCGATGGTATTATTAAACCACCTGTAAGACCATCCAAGAAAAATGACAAAAGACAAAAATTACCAATATCATTATTTTTAAAACAACATTACTATAAATCCTGTGGTCATTAAAAATTAAGAAGAAATTACTATTACTGATTTTATGCCAGTTCTTCGAAAAATTAAATGGACAAGATTTTTAAAACACATACTACTAAAACTGTCAAAAGAAGAATCAAAAAACCTGAAGAATTTGATATTTTCTAAAGAGTTGACCCCATTAAAAATTTTCCAACAAATATTCCAGACTAAGGTGGCCTCACTGTTGAATTCTTCCAAATATTTAAAGAATAAATAGTAGCAATTTTTACAAACCAGTTTCAGAAAATAGAAGATTGAGGAACTCTTCCCAAATAATTTTATAACCTTTTTTTAAAGATTTATTTATTTATTTTTAGAAAGAGAGTGAATGTTGGGGTGAGGCGGAGTGAGGGAGGAAGGGGTAGATGGAGAGGGAGAGAGTCTTAAGCAGACTCCATGCTGAGCACGGAGCCCAACACAAGGCTGTCTCACGACCCTGAGATCACCACCTGAGCCAACACCAAGAGTCGGACACTTAACCAACTGCACCACTGAGGCACCCCAAATCTTGACAACAAAACCTGATGTGGTCATTTCAAGAAAGGAAAAATTGGGGCCAACTTTTCTTATGTCTATAGATGCAAAAGTCTTTTTTAAAATTACCACATTTGGGAACCTGGGAGGCTGAGTGGGTTAAAGCCTCTGCCTTTGGCTCAGGTCATGATTCCAGGGTCCTGGGATCAAACCCCACATCGGGTTCTCTGCTCAGCAGGGAGCCTGCTTCCTCCCCTCTCTCTCTCTCCACCTGCCTCTCTGCCTACTTGTGATCTGTCATAAATAAATAAATAAAATCTAGGGCACAGACTGCATGGAGCACTGGGTGTGGTACAAAAACAATGAATACTGTTATGCTGAAAATAAATAAAATAAAAAATTTTAAAAAATTTTTAAAAATCTCTAAAAAAATAAAAAATAATAAATAAATAAATAAATAATAAAATAAAATTACCACATTGACTCCAGAAGCAAATATTCCACTGTATGTTAACTAACTGGAATTTAAGTTTAAAAACTTGTAATAAAATAAAATAAAATAGTAAAGTAAAATAAAATAAAATGCCAAATTGAATCCAGCCCTATATATAAAGGACAAATTATCATGGTCATAAGAAGCTTATTCTGGATGGGTTAATTTTGAAAATTGATCAGTTTGATGCAGCACATTAATAGGATAAAAGAGACAAATCATATCTTTGTAGATACAGAAAAAACATTGGTAGAATCCAACACCATTCATGATATTGAAACAAAAATTTTCTGTAAGCTTGAAATGGAAGGAATCTTCTTTAGTCTGTTGAAGATGTTTACCAAAAACAAAACAAAACAAAACAAAACAAAACAAAAAACCCAACAGCTGGTATAATACTTAGAGACGAAATACGGAATTTTTCTCTGGGGGTTAGGGAGAGGGTGGTTGGGTTATGGACATTGGGGAGGGCATGTGCTATGCTGAGTGCTGTGAATCGTGAAAGACTGATGAATCATAGACCTGTACCCATGGGGAAAATAATACATTATATGCTAATTTTAAAAATAATAAAATAATTTTAAATTTTTTTTCTCTAAAATTTAGAAAAAATACAAGGGTTCTACTGCCATCTCTTCCATCCCACGTTGTGCTTGAGGCCCTACACAGTGCAAAAAGGCACAAAAAATAATAAAATGTCCAAATGAAGAAATCAAATAAAACTGTCATTCTTCACAGATGACATGATTATATATTTAAAAACCAAAGCACATCTGCAGAGGAGATAAGAGTGTTAAAATGTGAATTTACCAAGTTTGCTGGACAAATGGTAAACATACAAGTATCAAATGTTTGTCTAGATACTATCAACAAAGAATTATCACATGCAAAACTTAAATATCATTGCAAATCATGTTAGAAAACAGCAATGTTTGATAATAAATCCAACAAAAGATTCCCATGAACTCCACACATACGTAACTTGGTTGGAGTAGTCAATATTGTTCAGGCTCCCCAAATTTTCTAGTAACATCGATAAAATTCCTATCAAAATCCCAGCAGATATTTTTTTTAATTAGCAAACTGAATTTAAAATTTACTTGGACCTAGAAGTTCCAAGGGCCCAGAATATTGAAGAAAATCATGAAAAAGAAGAGCAAAGTCGGAAGATGGTACTATGATATTTTAAGTTTTATGATAAAGCTACAGGATAGTAGAGAGTGGGACAGCACATCAAGGGTAGACCAGTTCAGCATCACCCACCAGAACGGAATATATTTGTAGAATTTGTAAATGAGAATTAGGTAGAAGGTGGTCTTCTGGAGCCCATGCAAACTCAGAGTTGACCACCTTCCTTCCTTTTCTTTCTTTAGGCCTCCACTTCAGGATCTCCTACCCTTCTTCTAAACATAGTATGATTGGGGTGCCTGGGTGGCTCAGTAGGTTAAGTGTCTGCCGTGGGCTCAGGTCATGATCTTGGGGTCTTGGGATCGAGCCATGCTTTGGGCTCCCTGCTCAGGGGGATGTCTGCTTCTCCCTCTCCCCCTGTGCTCTCTCTCTCTCTTTTTTTTTAATTTATTTATTTATTTTCAGCATAACAGTATTCATTGTTTTTGCACCACACCCAGTGCTCCACGCAATCCGTGCCCTTTCTAATACCCACCACCTGGTTCCCCCAACCTCCCACCCCCTGTCACTTCAAACCCCTCAGATTGTTCTTCAGAGTCCATAGTCTCTCATGGTTCACCTCCCCTTCCAATTTCCCCCAACTCCCTTCTCCTCTCTAACTCCCCTTGTCCTCCATGCTATTTGTTATGCTCCACAAATAAGTGAAACCATATGATAATTGACTTTCTCTGCTTGACTTATTTCACTCAGCATAATCTCTTCCAGTCCTGTCTATGTTGCTACAAAAGTTGGGTATTCATCCTTTTTGATGGAGGCATAATCCTCCATAGTGTATATGGACCACATCTTCCTTATCCATTCATCTGTTGAAGGGCATCTTGGTTCTTTCCACAGTTTGGCGACTGGGGCCATTGCTGCTATAAACGTTGGGGTACAGATGGCCCTTCTTTTCACTACATCTGTATCTTTGGGGTAAATACCCAGTAGTGCAATAGATATGTCTCCAAAGGCAAAGGAAACAAAAGCGAAAATAAACTTTTGGGACTTCATCAAGATCAAAAGCTTCTGCACAGCAAAGGAAACAGTCAACAAAACAAAGAGGCAACCCACAGAATGGGAGAAGATATTTGCAAATGACAGTACAGACGAAAGGGTGATATCCAGGATCTATAAAGAACTCCTCAAACTCAACACACACAAAACAGACAATCATATCAAAAGATGGGCAGAAGATATGAACTAACACTTCTCCAGGGAAGACATACAAATGGCTATCAGACACATGAAAAAATGTTCATCGCTAGCCATCAGGGAGATTCAAATTAAAACCACATTGAGATACCACCTTACACCACTTAGAATGACCAAAATTAGCAAGACAGGAAACATGTGTTGGAGAGGATGTGGAGAAAGGGGAACCCTCTTACACTGTTGGGGGGAATGCAAGTTGGTGCAGCCACTTTGGAGAACAGTGTGGAGATTCCTCAAGAAATTAAAAATAGAGCTTCCCTATGACCCTGTGCTCTCTCTCTTAAATAAAGAATAAAGTCTTTTGAAAAATAAGCATAAGTCAGAAATTAACTCCTTTAATTTGTTGCTTTTATTTTTATCTTTTTATTTTTTTTAATTTATTTGAAAGAGAGAGAGAGAGCACAAGCAGGGGGAGCAGCAGAGGGAGAGGAAGAAACAAATCCTCCACCGAGCAAGGAGCCCGATGCGGGGCTCAATCCCAGAAACCCTGGGACCATGACCTGAGCCGAAGGCAGACACTTAACAGACTGAGCCACCCAGGTGCCCCTGTTGCTTTATTAAGTAGAATTTATGTATTCGACTTGAAATTTTTGTAGTGCAACATCAGGATTTTTTCTCTAATAAAAAGAGACATAATTGCTTTTTCATTCACATGATCCTTGATTGAATGTGTACGTTGTCAGTATGACTTTGTACGAAAACCTTCCCTCCTGTGATTACAAGACAATTTGAATGATCAGCCTCAGTTCCGGGGCACATGAAGTATTTGGGGAAAAGAAAGCTCTTCCTGGGCTCTGTCACTATCCTCGGCTCAGTTTCCCAGAACATGCGAGCTATTCTGTGGAAGCTCCTACCCTCACCAGCGGAGGGCAAAAGCACGAACACACACACAACACACACAGCACACATCACACATGTTACACACACAGACACACATCACAGATACACCAAACACCATGACACACACTCATCCATGAAGAATGAAAATGAAAACACACTGGTTCAGGACCTTTGGGCTGCCGCGAAGGCCGTCGGAAGAGGGAGGGCCGTGGCCAGACAGATCTTCCTCCAGACGTGAGCAGTCTCAAACACACAACCTAACCAACCTCGACTTACACATGGAGGAGCTGGAAAAAGGAGAGAAAAGGAAAAGCGATGCTGAGCCCTGACCTATTGCCCTGGTGTATTTCCCCCTTCCCCTGCCTTGCTGCCGGAGGACACTACAGCAGAGAAGGGAGGAGGGGGAGGGCTGAGCACCCGCAGAGAACATTCAGGAGCCCCCAGAGACAGTAGTTCTAGAATAAGGGGCTTCTGCCCCGGGAAGGGACCGTGGCAGAGACAGCGGGAAATGTCTGGGAGGGTCGAGGCCACGAGAGGCCTCTGCCGCTTGGAGGAACAGCGGTGGGAACAGCAAGGCTCCCCAGGAATGTGCTGGGGACCCCGGCCCACCTATTCCTGGCCGCAGAACCTCTCCCCATGCCCATTGCCTGGACTGCAAGAACACATCTCAAGGACGAGGTGAGACCATGTGGGACAGAGTGAGACACAGGCTGGAAGATCCAACTCGGCAGGAAGGGTCCCCACCCACTTTTCTTGGAGAAAACATGGAGCGGCAGAGGTCACAGGAAGGGCTCTCTACATGCAGGTAGAAAAGAGGTCGTCTTGGAGCCCCCTCAGGAGAGCTCCAGACTCAACATGACAACTAAGGAGCTCTTTCCATAATTGTAACAAGGGAGTAATTTGAAGGCCTGGCATTGCTTTAAACCTTGCACAGCTCCTCGGACGCCAGAATCTTCTGACTGTGAGGCCAACCATCCTTCTGACCCAGATTGGACACTGACATCCAGCCTGCTGAGAGAATGGGGGCTGGACATGAAGACAGACAGCACCTCTGTGGTGGGGACCACACCCATGCATAGGGAGAGTCTGGAAGTGATTCCTGTTGGATTTCCATTGTTTTTCTTAAAAGAACCTCACTATTCCAGGCCCACTCTGTCAGGGGTTCCAGGGGTCCCCTTGTCCAGGTGAAACATCTCTCCCAGCTTGTCATAGACCACACATACAACCTTGCCTAAATAGTCACAGAGTGTCCTCCTGGGGGCTTTATTATGGGGAAAACATGTGTTTTCCAGAGTATTCCAAACTGTGGGACATATGGCGAGAGGCATAGGCATATCAGAAGACAGCTTTTGCAGACTGCCCTGAAAAAACTAATTTTCTTCTGAAAAGAGCCATACTGGGGCAGTCCTGTACCTCCTGCTTTCCTTGGGGAGACTGGCAGAGGAGTGCTGACGCTTGTCTGTCAGACCCTCAGATCTTCATCAGCGGGAAGGAGACAGAAGCTGCCCATGAAACACAGCAATGAAATAAAAACACTTCCTTCCTATTTCACATTGGTGATATTTTACATAGATGCATTGTGGCACAGATTGGAATGAACGGAATGACTCAGTTTTGTTCATGTAGGAGAACAGTGGGTATCGTCTTCTCCTTTTGCAGGTGCATAACACATTGTCTTTACTGTGAAAAGCAATACTGTGATGACAGCTGTTTCCTGGAAGGGTATGGGCCCACCGCGCACCCTGTTCTCGCTCCTGCCCAGGCTCTTGCACTTTCTCCACATTATTGTGGCAAATGTAGTCCTAGCCGCGTCGCCCAGCAGTGATGTGAACTCCAGAGAACGAGAAAGATATCTGCGCAGACAAGAAAACACAGGGCTCCTGCTGGGGGAGCGTCCACAAGGACGGGGAACCGCCTTTGCTGAGCGGGAAGTAATATAAAGTGGAATTCATTGGGAAAATGATGTCAAAACCTGCTCATGAGCCAAACAGCCAGAACCAGCTCTTTGAACAGTAGGCACTTTGATTCACCAGTAACTGCCCTACACACACATTACATTGTCTTGTTAAATATTCACAATGATCTTGTGACTATCCCCCATTGTATATTAGCAAGTTTCAAAAAAGGGACATAACAGATTAATGCAGAGAGGAAAAAGGGCAGATCTAAATGTGGGGTGTAAACACACATACCTGAGGTTTGCTGCTGAGAAATGATGGCCACAGCTCTGTCTGTGGAAGGGATGGCGGTGGTGTCGGGGAATGGGGATTGCGTGCTTCATGAAGGCAAAGTGATCCAATGGGTTTATATTCTGGGAGGGCATTGGACCAGAGAGGGTGGGTTTTGCACACATGCACGTGCGCACACACACACACACACACACACACACATACACACACACAGAGACTGTCCAGATACTGGCAGAACATTCCTCAGCTGAGATTTATAGCTATGGGGTCTAGAACATTCTCTCGCAGTTGGACTGGGGTTATGGGTTTGAGGCAGATCACAGAGATAAAGGGCCATTTGCGTCATATCAAGGACACATACTATCAGCATGAAGTATCACTGTTGATGTTGACTTGGTCACCTGATGAAGGTCATGTTTGTCAGCTGCCTTCCCTGTGCACCTTCTTCTCCACCTTCCCCTACGGTCCTCTTTGGACAGAAGTCGCCATGTACAGCCCACACCTAAGGAGTAATTATGCTCCATCTCCTTGAGGACGTGGTAGCCACATAAATTATTTATATTTCTTCTCCATAAAAGACTTTTCCTTAAGTCTCCTTGATTGACTGATTGATTGATTGGTTGACTTTTATTCTATCACACATTTATGTCAGTATGGACAGTATGGGTATTTACTTTATACTCTGAGTTATAACCCAATGCTTCGGTGTTCAGTTGGTTCCACCTTTGGTCAATGGGAGTATTTCCAGCTGGTTCCTGTGCCCCTTTGATAAACCCACAGCAGCGTATGTTTCTTACTTGTCGGCACCACAAGAGGTTCCCAGGTCCATCTCCGTATTTGCTGTCCTCGTCATAGAATTATTCATTTCTCCGGGGAGGCTGACTCCTTTCATTGGAGAACAACACAAGGAAACGAGCGCCGAGCCGTGGGCAGACTCCTTGCTTCAGTGGCGAGAGGATCCTCCGTGGCTCTTCAGTGTGACAACGGGTGACTTGCCAGAAGTGGGGCTCCAAAGACCACTGCTCCCAGGACTTTCTTTCCCTCACGCTATCCACACTCAGCCTCCGGCAATTCCTCCAAATGACCGAACAAGTATTCCTGCCCACAGATGGCCGCGGCCATGCTCTTCCAGTGAGCAGACCTCCGTGGCTTTCTCTCTCCCCAAAGGCGTCCGTCTCTCCAGCCTCTGCAGTGTCTGTTTTCCCTTCTCTGATGGGGACAAAGACAGGTGTTGGTTCTTGTGTTTTTCCTTATTGTAAAGATGCGAGTAACGACTTGCAAGCTCTTTGCATATTGAAGGCAAAATATATATATATATACACACCCAGGCTTCCTGTCAGCTGGATATGGAGGTGGGGAAAACGTGCGGGTTGGGAGTCGGTTAGCCGATGATGAACAAAAGTTGTACTCACTGTATTCGATATTCGTGGCTCGTAAGCATCACCTCATGTTAGAAAAACAGCCTATTACCCACACACCTTCACTTGATTTTGAAGTCAGAGGCCCCAACCAGGTAAGCTGACATTGTTTACATTACAAGGTAGCACAGTCAACACCTTGGGCTTCTGGGTTCACAACGACTTTGCCCTTCAGGATTACCCAAGGGATATCTTGAAACAAACACCTTCTAAACAGGTAATTTTTACAGTGCTGCGTCATTAACATATTCTTAGCTCCGTGTAGGGTGTCCTGCAGCCGTCAGCAGCTACTGGGTCTGCAATGTTCTCTCAGCTGCTCTCCGGGGCCCACTTTCCACATGTCTGATGGTACCGGGTAGCCCCAGGGGATCAAGGTTTGGGGAATGAACCTTCAGTGAAGGATGCTTACACCTGGCCCTGTCCCATTGATGGGGCAATGGGGGAAGTGGATCTAGATTTTAATCCAGACTCTGGACTAGGACATGACTCCTCTCCTGTGTTTTGCATCTGTAAAATTGGTGTAGGGGTAACTGACTCACGATGCCCACGGAATTAGCCCTGATAGGTGCAGCACAAGTGCCCAATCAAAGTGAACTCACATTCGGGTGCTTGGTGCCACCTGCTCTGTGATTTGGTGAGATTTCTGCCAAGTAGTATAAACGTTGGTTATTCTCCTTCTGATTCTCAGTCTCTGGGAGATTCCTGATTAAAGCAGGAGGTTTCCGTCCCTGGATCTGAGAGCTGATCAACCGTGTCTTGTGGCCCACGATCAGGAACGGTTGCTGGTATGAGTATGGTTTTGATTGCCTGGGTTCCTCAAGGCTCCTTCTCTTGTGCATGAAGTTGCTGTCTTCGGTGCGAGATGGTATTCAAATCCTCAGCCGTGGCCTCTGTCATCATCTCTGTGCTGTGCTGGATGTTGCTGATATAATGGTGAGGAACATGGATTTGATTCCCCTAACCCCACCGGTACTCACTGCAGCAGGTGTTAGGACAGGAAGGCAGAGTGCAGGTGGGGGAAAGGGAGGGGATCGCAAGAAAATATGGAAGAGGGAGCAGGGGGCCTGGGGCTTCCTGGAAGCAATGACAGTGACCCTGAGATGCTGAAGGATAGAAGAGAAGCTTGGGTGACAGGCAGGAAACCTTGCTGAGTATCCCCACATAAGCCAGCTGCTAGCAAATGCTCCTTACAAAGGACCACCTGGAAAATATGTTCAGCTTTGCAGGCCCTATCTGTCCCAACAACTCAACTATATTGTTACAACACAAGTCACAGACAGTAAGTAAACAAATAAGAGAGGATGTTTCCCCCAAAACAATGTATTCACAGATGCTGAAATCTGAATTTCATAGAATTTTTATGTCTCAAAAAGTATTCTTCCTTCAATGCTTTTCTTTCCCACCAACTGAAAATATAAAACCCATTCTTGGCTCACAGATTACACAAAAACAAACAGCAGACCAGATTTGGCCCATGAGCTGGAGTTTACAGATGGCGGGGGTGAGCCAAGAAGGAGGTAGTGGGCACCAGTGGTCAGCAGGGTCAAAGACCCCCAAGAATGAGTCGTGGATACAGTGAGATTTGCACGAGAATGCTTACTCCCAGGAACACCCGCTGCAAAGCGAAATTGTCCTTTTGTAAACAAGTATCAAAGACATTCTCTTACCATTGTTTATAGTCTCATCAAATGTTAAGGCTGGGCCCAGAAAAGGCGATCTGTGTGACCTTATTTGCATATGTGATAATTCACAACTGCCCAAGGTCAAGGGAGCTCACTGTCTAAGAGCAAATCGTTCTTAGGAGACCTCATTCAGGACTAGAAGGAGTAATTCCTCCCATCCGGTGATGAATATGTCCTCCAGTTTGAACTACTTGAAAATTCATTCCAGCTGCTAATAAGAGTTGGTTAGCAAAATATGGAGTAACCCAAGATAACATTCTTCTCCTAAAGAAGAAAGGCTTGGGAAGTCTGTAAACACTTTGTTGTTCACACAGAAGTTAGGTCCCAGGTAATGGTCCTGTGTTTCATTAATTCCTATATTCAACAAGCAGGTGGTGAGACCACAACGGTGGACATTAGCTCAGAGGGAACCTGAGCAACATAGATAGGGCCCCTCCTTTGTGCTACTTACAGCTTAGAGGAGGTAAGTATTCCATGATCACACAAAATTATATATTTTCATAATTAAGACAGGTGACAGAAAGGAAAAGTCGGAGAAACCATGAAGCAATTGAACCGGGATCATGGTTCAGGTTGGAAGGTTGGAGTGATCTCTCTGTTCTCTCTGTGGGCAGAATAACTCTGAAGCTGGAAAGGGCTCAGACCATGTGCAAAGCTTAACAGTGGTCCTCAGCACTGCTAGGTTAAGGACAAAACATCTGAGTCAAGGCTAAGACACCCACAAGTGTGAGTGCCTCAGGACCTCCGTGGCCCTGCTGAAGAATCTGGATTTTACTCTCTGTGCAAAAGAGAGTCTTCGAGAACTTTAAACAGGACAGCATTGCACTATGATATCCATTTTCATGGGAAGATAAGTGCAGGACAGGCATCAGTAAAGAGCTTGGGTTTCTAAGGGCGACCAGACACAATGGCGTTCCATCTCATGCACGACGAGGCTGAAACCACTGGATTCTTTCTGCCGCTGTTCCACTTGTTGGCATGTTCAGGGCAGTAAGAAAATGAAAGCCCCCTGACCTCGTTCACGTACCACCCAGAAATGAGCACGTGTGTGTGGAGGACTCACACTATGTGTACAGCACTCAAGAGGGGGATGTTGTCTGTTTGCCCATCCTTGTCCAGAGCCGTAGAAAAGTCAGGAGGCAACGCCATGTCTGGAGGTTTGAACATAAGTATGCAACGTGCGTCATGCTTCAGGACAACCCAGCGGGGTGTTTTTTATAGGAAGGGATTTCTTCTCAGATAAAATAAATCAATGTGGTGTCACATGGTTCCTTTTTTTTTTTTTTTTGTATCTGTGGGGGCACCTGGGTTGCTCAGTGGGTTAAGCATCTGATTCTTGGTTTCGGCTCAGGTCATGATCTCAGGATCATGAGATCAAACCCCACATCAGGCTCTGAGCTCACCACAGAGTTTGCTTGGGATTCTCTCTCCCTCCCCTCCTCTCCCTGTCCCTCCCATGCATGCTTTCTGTCTAAAATAAATAAATAAATAAAATCTTTTAAAATAACAATAAAATGAAAAAAAAATCTGTGAATGTTAAAGAAACCTTCCTTCTGGCCCCAGTTGTCTTCCATATACCTCTTTCCTCTGATTAGTTCATTCTCAAAAGACAGGATATGAGGCCAAAATACACCAACTAAGGAATAATTCCCTTTGAATTCAATGGGGATTCTTATCATTTATTCCCAGAACTCTGAATGTCACTCTTACTTTGCTCAAAAAAAAAAAAAAAAGAGTGAAAATGCCTAATTATGAAAAAGGAAGTACTATTTTATTAAAATCGTATGTCTAAATGTGACTGTAGTTATGTAATTTGGAGTGTAAGGGGGAGTCACTCAGTATGAGAATATTCTGGGCCCGTGGCTGTACCTTTGTCCGTCCCGTGCGACCACTTGACGGACAGAATCCACGTGGATCCGGGCACGGAGAGGACGCCTGCCGAGGGCTCCAGATTTGTCGCTCTGCTTGTGGACGGCCATCTCCTCCCTGTGACTGTGTCTTCATCTGGTCTTCCTCGAGGGACCCCGGTCCTATTGAATTAAGGCCCAGCCTCATAAGCTCGTCTTACCTTAGCTACCTCCATAAAAACCCTAGTCTCCAAATATAGTCATTGATAGGGTTCGGGTCTCAGCATATACATTTTTTGTGGGGGGGACACAACTCGGCACGTAATAGTGCCCAACAAAGATGGAGGCATGTGGGCCTGAGAACTGGAGGTTCGTGGAAGGAGGGATGCTCCCAAGACAGCCTGGCCTAAGAAAAGGCAGAAGAGACACAACGTGAATCTTCTTCTCACTGACCGGGCTCCTGGACACACCACAAGTGTGGACACCCAGCAGGGCTGGGAGGTTGGGGCCAGGAGAACAAGGCCCTCATGACCGTAAGGCCCTTGCAGGGTCTTAAACACCACCAGGGTAATTAGAGAGAGTTGAGCCCCACCGAGCTCCCTCTGGAGACAGAACGATGAGGAATTAATGAGTCAGCGAGGGTGGGTCTTGCTGCTGCAGGCGGGAACCAAGAGACAGGGCGGCCCAGACACAAGTGAGACTCCCAGACCACCCGGGAGACCCCGTGTTGCCAGCTTCCTCCCAATGAACCCTAAGCTTAGCCTGGCAGTCAGACGTCTCTCCACCCGAGGCGAAGCTTGCTTAAGATTCCAGCTGAAAAGTAAATGCATGTATATGTTTTCCGTGGTTCACCTCCGAAAAGTTCCTTTTCTAATTTTTCTGCCAATGAGGGATATGCAAATGCAGTTTGGTTTATCATGAAGGAAAAGAAGCCTTTGTTTTTTAACAGAAGCTTAAGTTTTTCAGATGAGTTTTGAAGTTTTGGGTTGGTCTTGGCTTTGGTTTTTGTTTCTGCAAGAGCTTTTAAGACAGGAGCCTCTCCCCAGAGCTGGCAGGCCCCGTGGCTCTGCTGAGGCCTTGCTCCCGACGAGGGTCCGCAGTGCTGCTCAGGGGGCCGACCTCAAATCAGGAAGCGCGTGGAGGAGCAGGACTCACTCCTGAATGAAGGGCAGAACCATCTCCACGTGGGTTTTCTGCAGCAGGAAAATGAGTCCTGATGCCTGGAGGGAAAGAGCCTAAAAGCTAGTGTACAGACACAGATATAAATCAAGTCTAGAGCATAGGGGTGTGGGTGCAACTATGTGTGCGAGTGTGTGCATATGTGTATAAAGGTTAAAATACATGTGTGGGTGTGCCCACGTGCACATGTGTGCATAAACCCACTGTCTGTGTGCGTAGTAAATGTATGTGTGGACACGTATGCGCACATGTGTGCATCAACCCACTGCCTGTGTGTATATATAAATGTACGTGTGGACATGTACGTGCATGTGTGGACAGGAGGTTGGATGGGTGGGTGGGTGGATGGATGACGGATAATAGGTGCAAAGTAGATCAATAAATGGATGGAGGGGCAGATAGACAGACAGACAGATAGAAACCATAAAACTTGCATTTTGAGAAGCTGGGAACACAGGAACCTCAGTCTACTGAGTCTAAAGGCAGAAACCATGTAGAGCAAACCTAGGTTTAAGCCAAATCAAAGTTCAGGAGAGGGTCAGGTAAAGACTCAGCCTGGAAACCTGCAAGGAGCCCTAGTGCAGGGGCTAAAATCGAGGGTACATGGGGGGGTGCCCGTGTGAAGCCCATGGCAGGCTTTCAGACTCAGGGGGGCTGGGCTGGGTAGGGAGTTCAGACCGGAGAGGGAGGGACTCAGTCGCTCCAGACGGCCACTGTGGCCACGGGGCTGCCGGCACACACTGCCAGACCTTGCCCTTTTTAAAGTGAATTTTTCATCTACGAGTTTTAAATTTGGCCCAATTTATTAAGCAGGGGACAAATAAAACTCTTCCGCGGCGACATATATCCCCCATGTGACAACAGAGTTCATGGAGCTCCCTGCGTTGTCTTGGCATGAAATGCTGAGAAGCCATCGGCTCTATTCCCCAGTTTCTAGAAGCTTCTAGAGCTTCTAGTCTGGAGAGGAGAAAGACACCCATCACTGCAGGAAAATGTCAGAACTGGCCCAAACACCTGGCAGTGGGGCAGGACGGCTTCCCTGAGGGAAAGCAGGAGCCATGAGGCAGGGGTGCTGCAGCACTGAGCACGGTTTGGAGACCTGAAAGGACTTCCTGAAGCGAGTAGCGACGACATCCACCGTGAGCCCTGCTGCGCAAGCCTCCTCTTGCCTAGTCCTGCTTCTGGGGATTCCGTCTTCTTGTTCCAGCCCAGCCCTTGTCCTGTGGCTTTGTTCCCGTTTCTCTTTTCCTTTTTATGAAACACCAGAGCTTCACTGAGCATCTCCACGTGAAACACTCTTTTCCAAATGATTCGTTTTTTGTTCTGTCTGTGGCACCTTCCTACCATATGAGTCTTTATATGAAAAAATAGGAGTATCTCTCTTCCAGAGCTGTTCTGTTTTCTCCGTTAACAAAGTGTCTCTACCCTTAGAATTCCTTTCACAGTTTTTGCTGGGTTTTTAAAAAATGCATTTCCTTAATCAATCTACAATTTACTCCTGGGTCTAATCTGACGTAAGTGTCCAATGTTATTTTTTTGCAGATGGACGGTCAATAAGTTATTCCAGAATCATTTTTCGAGTAGGCCTACTTTCCCAAATAAAAGTCAGTTCTATCTTCATCACAAATTAAATTTTCCTGCCTATTAGAATTGACCTGGAGATCCTCTGTTCTATTACAATAATTCCCATGTCCCTATGCTAAAACAATATTGACTTGATTACACTAAATTAATATAGTGTAAGTTTCCCCCACTACTGTTGTCATCATTTTCCAGGTAATTTTCAGCCTTTTTCTCCCCCATGTAATCATTTAAGTTTGCCACACCATGACCATCGCACAGGCGAACACACACACTGACAGGCTGAATCCTGGAATTAAAAAATCAGACACCTATTCCTTTGTCTTCAAGCTATTATCCCCTTTTACAAAGGTGAAAATTCTCTGAATGGGCAATATTTCCCAGTGCATTTTTTTCATCTGAAGGTGAATGAAATCCTGAGTCCCCGTGTGAGAGGAACTTTCTAGAGGTGCAGAAAGGGAGGCAAGGAATAAGGGTGTGGGGTCCCTGCAGGATGTTTAAAGCAGAAGTCAGATGCCCCAAGCCTGCAGTGTCTGGAACAAACCCACTTCCCTTCATGCTTTGAGAGGCCCCATCCTGTTCCCTGGACACTTCCCCTCACTTACTACAACCGTTCTTATAGAAAGGGGTCAACATACTTTTTTTTTTAAAGGCCAGATAGTAAGTATTTTAGGCTTTGTGGACCAAAAAGGAATATGGAATATATCATGTAAGAACTTATGTAATCATTTCAAATTTAACTACTGAAAAATGTAGAAACTGGGACGCCTGGGTGGCTCAGTCCTTCAAGCGTCTGCCTTTGGCTCAGCTCATGATCTCAGGGTCCTGGGATCAAGTCCCACATCGGGCCTCAGGGGGAGCCTGAGGGGAGCCTGCTTCCACTCTGCCTCCACTCCCCCTGCCTGTGTTTTCTCTCTCTCTCTCTCTCTCTCTCTCTCTCTCTCTCTCACACACACACACACACACACACACAAATACATAAAAATAAAATCTTAAAAAAACTGTTAAAACCATTCTTAGTCTGTGGGCTCCAAGGAATTTGACCCACAAGCTGCGGTTCAATGAACCTTCCTCTAGAACCTTCCCCAAACTTTGTTCACAAAATTCCAGAATCTAATACTACTGTCCCACTAAACATTGATAAGTTGTGATGCACCTAAAAATACTGCCTCCATGAACAGTTACAGACACACACAACACATGGAAGGTACACACTGAAACTGACAATGTTGTGTCTGACCATACTGACCCAGAACCAAGACATGGCCTATGCAACCAAGATTACCTAACGTTAAAATGTTAGTTGGTAGGCACCTCGATAGCACGGTCAGTTGGGTGTCCAGCTCTTGTTTATGGCTCAGGCCATGACTCAGGGTCGTGAGATTGAGCCCTGCGTTGGGCTCCCCCACCTCGCACACTAGTGCACGCACGTGCTCTCTCAAATAAATAAATAAATCTTTAAACAAAAGTTATTTGGAAAATTTAAATAACTAAATAAATAAATAGCTATTTGGGCATCTAGGCAAAAAGAACAAATGCTTTATAAGGGGGAAAATAAGATTATCAGGATTTTTGAGAGCAATGCCTTATGCCATAATGAAATGGCATAACATTTAAGATTAAAAAAAAAAGTGAGCCCAAGGTTTATAGATAGTCAAGAAGCTGACTTCCAAGTATAAAAGGCAAAGAAACACAGTTTTCGGCATGCGTGAGCTCTTCTTACGGAACTCGCTCAGGAAACAACTCAGAAACCAAAGTGACGACTTGAGGCAACTGCTATTGAAAAGCAGGAGACGTAGCATGACTTCCAGAGCCAAGTCTTCATGTGGGCTCAGGGGAGCCAGTGTGGCACGTCCGGGCTGCTCGGACCACACAGACCTAGTATCAAAGACAAATGGAAGAACCTGTGCACACAGGACGGTTCGTGCTTCCAGCAATTGTACTGACGGTGCTGGTATTCATGGTGTGTTCTGAGATTTTGCATGTGCAAAGTGGGACAAACAATTATGGTATTCCAAGCCTGTCATTCCTCTTGTCATCGAGAACTAGTAGTCTTAGTTTGGAAGAAAGAAGATACCGATGTGCTATAGGGGAAGTTAGGGGGTCTCCTTTTCATTTATTCCTTTGCTTATATTTTTTAAGACTTTTTTGGGGGAGGAGCAGTTTTAGGTTCACAGCAAAATCGAGGGGAAGGTACAGGGATTTCACCTGCGCCCCACGTGCACGACCTCCCTGCTCATCAACGTTCTCCACCAGAGTGGTACAACCATCACAATCAATGAACCGAAGTCCAAGTTTACCTTTACATCACTCTTGATGTAAATTTTATAAGTCTGGATAAGTGCCCTACAAATCCATTTATCCCCCTCTCCCCTACTTCTGTCAAGCCACTGATCTTTTTTACCATCTCCATGGTTTTTCCCGGAATGCCACATAGTTGGAGTGAGAGAGCACCCAGCCTTTTCAGATGGCTTCTTTCACTTCATAATATGCACTTAGAACTCCTTTACGTCCTTTTGTGGCTCATTTCTTCCTATCACTGAGTAAGAGTCCACTGTCTCGATGGACCACAGTTTATCCATTCACCTCCTGAGGACATTTTGGTTTCTTCCGAGTTTTAACAAGTCTGAATAAAGCTGCTACAAGCATCCATGTGCAAGTTTGTGTGTGGACATAAGTTTTCAACTCCTTTGGGTAAATACCAAAAGTGTGATTCCTGGATCATAAGAGCATATTGTAGTTTTGTTTTGAATAAAAGTGTCCAATCATATTCATAAGATTGTGTGTGTGGGAGTGTGTGTGTGTCCTATACATTTTGACTAAAACGACTCGAAGGCTTGAAACAATGAGCAACCCCAGTAGCATCCACGACCCTCAAACCAGATTGTTGTATTGTGATGAGAAATAACATTTTCCCCTAAAAGAAATAAAGACTTCTTTTAAGAAAATGGCTGGTGCAGTTTGGGCCCAGGAAATGTACAAGATGAGACTGAAATCTTTTCACATCAAAAGGTACAGATCATGTCCTCTCCAACACATGTTATTTCCTGTCTTGCTAATTTTGGCCATTCTGACTGGTGTAAGGTGGTATCTCAATGTGGTTTTAATTTGAATCTGTACCCCAATGTTTATAGCAGCAATAGCCATGGTCGCCAAACTGTGGAAAGAACCAAGATGCCCTTCAACGGACGAATGGATAAGGAAGATGTGGTCCATATACACTGTGGAGTATGATACCTCCATCAGAAAGGATGAATACCCAACTTTTGTAGCAACATGGACGGGACTGGAAGAGATTATGCTGAGTGAAATAAGTCAAGCAGAGAGAGTCAATTATCATATGGTTTCACTTATTTGTGGAGCATAACAAATAGCATGGAGGACATGGGGAGATGGAGAGGAGAAGGGAGTTGAGGGAAACTGGAAGGGGAGGTGAATCATGAGAGACTATGGACTCTGAAAAACAACCTGAGGGTTTTGAAGGGGCAGGGGTGGGAGATTGGGGGAACCAGGTGGTGGGTATTGGAGAGGGGACAGATTGCATGGAGCACTGGGTGTGGTGCAAAAACAATGAATACTGTTACGCTGAAAAGAAATAAAAAATTTTAAAAAAAAGGTACAAATCACAACAAGCAAAGAGTAACTTGAAGAGCTCCTACTGACCAAAGATGGAAAAATTTCAACTTCAATTAAAAAAAAATTGCCATGGATCAAAACCTAGTAAATGTATTAAAGTCCATTGTTTCCTAATGCTACTTTTTATAAAGCTACTTGGTCACCTTTGAACAATGACAGGGAACCAATTAATTATTTTTATAACTGGCAAAGAAGGAGGGAGAATACAGCATTTATCTTGAACTGGTAAATAAAGGGAAAAACAAGGCCTTTATTACTATTTCTGTATCAACTAAACTATCAGCTAACCAAATAGTAGAGTAGGGAAGTATCTCTTTATAAAAGTATCCGGGCTAACAATGAAAAAGAAGTCACCAATTAGCAAACTTCTCCCACCACAAAACGAAATAAAACAAACAAAAGCCATGAAATAACAGATTGACACAAAGAGCACCAGTGACCACAAACTTTTATAACAAAGGAAAAGATAACCAGACACCATGTGCTCCCAAAGAAAGAACACTCCATCGCTTCTTCCCGTCACGCCAAAGCGAACAAATCTGAAAGTCTGTGTCTGGTCAAACCTCAGGATCCAGGTCCCCAAGGGCAGGGAGTATGAGGGAAGAACGGCACGCAGGACCATCCTGTGTGTGTCTGTCCCACAAGATGGAGGCTGGGAGTCACCGTAGTTCGAGCAGCTCTGGTGGCTTAGCAGGTGAATCAGAAGGACGAGACAGGGGAAGGAAGGCATGGAGGAGGAAACTGTAAATTACCAGAGTCTGTCAAAGCAGAGAAAAATGAGTGAAATGAAAGGATGCTGTCTAGGGAATCACAAACTACAGAGAAATGCAAGAAAGTTATCATGGCAGAAGTTGGGATAGTGGTTATGTGTGGGGATGTGGTGTGACTGGAATGGGGCACATGGCAAAATGCTATTTTTGATATGGGTGTTGGTTAGGACTATGTTCACATCATAGTGAGGGATTAGCGATGCAGGTATCTTATGGGGCTTCTTGTATCTCCCACGTTTTATGACACCAGATTTTAAAAAGCAGAGAAACCAACAAGTTGGGTGATCTCCAAAGCTATCTTCCCCTTTCCAGAAGCAAATTTGTTTTCATGGGCAGGGTTAAGTCCTTAGAGGAAAAAACGATAAAAGTTCAGGATGCGGCTTGGGGCAGGGGGATATAAAAAGCAAGAATGATGGTACTATTTATGCAAGGCCATGTCAAGAGAATTTCGTATGAAATCAGTTTCTTGATACAGAGGGTTAAGACACCTGTTTGGTTAATGAGAGGTGTAAACAGCCAAAGTTCTTAAATTAAGCAGAAAGAATATTAGTGGGAAGCTGTGTGTGTGTTTTCTAACCAAACAGAGGTCATGCATTGCAACATCAGATCACAGCACATTTTGAAAGTCAGACTACCTGTCTCAGGAATTTGGACTTTGGACAAGAATTGCTGATAGATTTGCAGATCCTTGGCTGGACCCTTGCAAACGGGGTGTCATAGAGATTAGTCCAGCTGGATGATTGAATTAGATCTGTCTTTTGGGTGTGGCCAAGGCTCTTCGGATGTTGGGTACTGTCAGTCTTGACAATCAATGTTTTTGTCACATACGTCGTATTTGAAATATTTATATAAGAGGTCACGTACAATAATACTTTATTCTACATGTCCATGCCCATGGTTAAATCTATTTCTCTATTAGTCAAGCAGGTGGTGCACTCATGGCTGAAGCTGAAAGGTTTGCATCATCTGTTGTCCTTTGAGAGAAGCAGACCAGCAGGACAGGAAGTGCACTCTAGCTCTGAGCTATCCGGTTTTACTCTGGTGTCTCCTTGGATTAAGCGCTAGCTCGGCTAAGCCCAGGCACACAGTTGAATTGAATTAACCAGGTTATTCAAAGCCAGAGATCACTGTGATAGAGGAATGTTATTCATAGGATAACCTTATTCTTTATTTCCAATTAGATTTTTTGTTGTTGTTTTCTTCAGAGGAAATTAAAGTCCTTTATTAGGATAAATAAAACTTTCTTAAGAAACTCTTTGGTCTACAAACGCCTAGCAGACCTGACTCTCTGGCTGGCTGTCCAAAGCCCAAGCGGGGACACTGGGCCATGGATTTCTAGAGTCCTTGCTGCTGAGAATGGTCATGTTGCCTCTGAGATTCCAGATGAACGGCACAACATAATTTGGGGGTGGAAGTGAGGACTCGGAGTTATAAGAGGAAGATGTGGAAACAGGCCAGATGAAATCAGATCATCCAGACAGAGGACAATCCTGGAGACGCTTGAAATAAACCCTTCCTATGTTCAAGCCAAAAGATATGCAGGAAGATGTACTTATGGGATTTTTCGACTTTGTAGGGCTGGCTGGAAATAACATTTTTGAAGAGAAGCAGCAAAAGTAAGCAGAAAGGTGAAGGCTCTCTGAAGTCAGGAGATGCTGGGAGGTCACCCAGGCCACCCAGCCCCAGCCCACCACTCACACAGCACATAAATTCCTGACACAGCATCTCTGATGAGCCGTTACCCGGCGGCGGCATAAGGACACAGAGGGAGGGACCCAGGACACCTGCTGATAACCTCTGAGCCTGAGCGGGCGCTGGGGAAGATGCTCGATGATGTCCATCTTCATGCTCCCAAGTTCCCTGCTCTACACCCTCCCTCCCCAGCAGGAAGTCGTCATTGTCTTTCGGATCCGCCGGTGTCCTGGCTGGGGAAATCCACAGTTCGAGTTCCAGAATGGGAGCCGCCTTGTGTGACAAGAAGCTCCCTGTTACGAGAAGCAACAGGACTGAAGCTGCATGACCACGAGCCAGGACCCCGGGAAGACCATTGGGAGGGGCAGCAGGACAGAGAGCCTCCAGCCACACAGAAGCTGAGGCCCTTGCGACAGCAACGGTAGGTACTGATATCACCTCCACAGGTCGTGACTTACCTTTCGGGCCAGGCACTGTGTTGGGCATTACCAGGAAATCACAAGCTCGGCGAGAGACAGAGGGGGGCAGTTGAGAAAGAAACCCATGAATATATGGTGGACTGACTTTCCAAAAGGCATCGAGACGATTCCCTAAAGAAGCAAACGTCTTGCAACAGTTGGCACTGGAACCTCTGGGTCTCCACAACGCGGGGAGTGGCAGGGGGAGCTCAACCCTCACCTAAAGCATATACAGAATGAGTTTGCAACAGATTATAGGCTGAAGCCTAAAAACTAAAATTTTAAATCTTGTACAAGAATAGGGAGTGGGGGGTTTCGTGTTCTTTCGGTGTGTCTTTTTGTTTTGTTTTGTTTGTGTTTTTTTAGCCAAGCAGGAAAAGCTTGGCTTTTATAAACTGGACTTAATCAATTTAAAATCTTTTGTTCTAGTTCAGAAAATGAATAGGAGCGCCTGGGGGGGTGCCGTCAGTTAAGCGAACGACTCTTGATTTCAGCTCAGGTCACGATCTCAGGGTTGGGAGCTCAAGTCCAGCACCAGGCTCCACGCTCAACACAGAGTCTGCTTGAGATTCTCTCCCTCTCCCTCTGCCCCCTCACTCATGTGCTGTCTAACTCTCTGTCTCAAGTAAATGAATCTTTAAAAAAAAAAACGAAAAGATAAACCATAGTTTGGGAGTAAGTACTCACAACACATATATCTGGCGAAGAGTTTGTATCCAGAAGGTATAAAGGAGGCACAGAAATCGATAATAAGGCGAACACCGCATAAAGCATGACCGAAGGCTTTGAACAGCTGTGTCACAAAGCAGATATAGCGATGGCCAGCAAACACATTCAACACGTTGAAAGACGTTCAAGAGCATTAGCCATTAGGAACATGTAATGAAAACCAAACTGAGATACCACAGCAGAGCCAATAACATCCAAAAGTAAAAAGACAGACAATGCCAATTTGGCAAGGATATAAAGCATGTGGAACTCTCCTACACTGCTGATGGTAAAGTAACAGGGTTCTACCACTTTTGAAAACAGTTTTGCTATTTCATACAAAGTTAAACATATATTTAGCACACAACCCACAATTCCAATCCTAAGTATTTATCCAGATAAAAATGTGTGTCCACACAAAATCTTGTACGTGGACATTTACGGCAGCTTTATTCATAGTAGCTGAAAACTGGAAACAACTCAAATGTCCAAAATAAGTGGTTAGATAAACCAATTATAGCATACTTACACAGTGGATATGACTCAGTAAAAAGGGAGGGGGTGGGAGGGAGGAGAAAGGAAGGGAATGGCTTTCTGGGACATTCAGCATCATGGGTGAATCTCAGCGGAATGCTAAGCAAAGAAGTGAGACCCAGAAGAGCACATACTGATAAACCCATACACCTGAGCTTCTAGAAAAGCAAACCTAATTTACAGGGACAGAAAGCTGGTCATTGCCCACCTGGGCTACAACAGGCGGAAAGAACTTTCAGAAGCGATGAAAATGTTCTGTATCAGGATTATGGTGGCGGAGACACAGCTGAAAAACTTGTCGAAACTCCTGAAAGAGGGGCACCTAGGTGGCTGGGTCAGTTAAGTGCCTGACTCTTGATTTCAGCTCAGGTCCTGATAACAGGGTGGTGGGATCAACTGAACCCCCACAGTGGGCTCCACCCATACTCAGAGGGCGTCTGCTTGTCCCTCCCCCTCCCCCTCTGTGCCTCCCCCATCTAAAACAAATAAATAAAATCTTTTTAAAAATCTCTTGAGAGACTGTGGACTCTGACTGTGGACTCTGTGGGTTTGGGGGAGGGAGTGAGCCTGGTGATGGGTATTATGGAGGGTACATATTGCATGGAGCATTGGGTGTGGTGCATAAACAATGAATTCTGGAACACTGAAAAAAATAAAATAAAATTCAAAAGAAAAAGAATATCATAAAAAAAGAAAAAAAAAGCTCTTGAACTTCAAGTATATTTTATTGGATATAAGTTATACCCCAATAAACTTGATTTTAAAAATACGTATAAAGCACTCACCTTTGCACCTTCCACATAGCAAATGCCTAACGAATGAGGAGATGGGGAAGAGGGAAAGAGGAGGAGGAGAAAAAGAAGAGGAAGAAGAAGTTATGATTTTTAAATTTATTTCCTAAAAGTTGGTGCAGTGCCTGACTGGCTCAGTGGGAAGAGCATGATTCTTGCGGTCATAAGTTCGAATCCCATGCTGGGTGTAGAGATGATTAAGTAACTAAAGAAGCTTTTAAAAAGTATTTATTTGACAACAAAACTTATTTAATAACAACATAATATCATGAAGACATCACAGTTGTTGTTGACACCATTGGGACATTGGTTGGCTCCCAATGAGTTCATAAACCACCAAAGGAAAGGGACGTCCGATACTATACACAGATATACATCTTCTATCCTGTTCTAACTGTCTCTACTGTGCTAACACAGAGGCACATGCTTCAGTGCAGGAATTCCTTCCTAAGATTTCTCTGGAAATTTGTTTTCTAAATCTCCAAGTTCAGGAAAAATGGGTCAAGAAATAGGAAAACAGAAAAAAAGTATCAGAATTTTCCTGTGACTGTAAGTTGAACCATCAACATCAAAATGTTTCAAAGGCATCTCCTGACATCCCATTGAAGGCAGGAGCAGGAACCCCTGACATGTGGAATAGACAGCTAGGGTGCCCATTCCTGGTAACTGGGGCAGGGGCAGGCAGGAGAGAAATGGTCATGTTCTCAGTGGTCCCTCAAGCCTACACTTGCTGCCCTTTTGTGGCACTGTGTGCTCCAGGAGGCTAATGGTGAGGCACTCCTGAAAACTGGATTATCACATATTTACTTTCCACAAATCTTACAAGTGGTGTGCCAAGGAATAATAAATGTTGAAAGCAAAATACGTCATTATGTTGTCCATTTGATGAAGTACTATCAACCTGGATAGAAGATGGAAATTTTCTGTAGGTTTACTTATCTTCACCAGCATTTCCTGGTGTTTGAATATATGCTGTAGACTGCAGTGCTTTGAAAATACTGCTGAATTTGATATTTTTTTAAGATTTTATTTATTTGAAAGAGAGAGGGTGAAGAAAATGAGCGAGGGGAGGGGCAGAGAGAGAAGGAGAAACAGACTCCCTCACTGAGCAGGTAGCCCGATGTGGGACTCGATCTCAGGACCCTGAGATGGTGACCTGAGCTCAAAGCAGATACTTAACTGACTAAGCCACCCAGGCGCCCCTGATATTTCTTATTTATGAAAATTTTTAAGGCATCATTAACAGCGAGCAAAGAGTATGAAGAATATTGTAAGTTTTTTAAGAATGACTTATGATCATGAGCATTCCCGGGAAGTCCCCCAAATTGAGATTCCTCATCCTCAAATCCCAAAGATTAATTTCTATTAGGAAGTTTGGAACAACTGCAAATAACAGCTATGGAGACAACTAGGATGACTGAACTGCATGGGCTTCATAATTTGGGTGGTATTTGAGCAAAGGATTGAGGAATGAGCCTTGGGTGTAGGAATGTACATCAAGAATGATGCAGGTGGAAAGGGAAGGGACCCAGCAGGAGTGCTCACCACCCCCAGCAAGAAGGGAAGAGTGCTGAGGGTTGGTAAATCAGCATTCGGGGAGGTCCAAACTACCAGGCAGGCCAACTCATAGTCCAACCAAGGTGATACCATTCATCAGCCTCTCAAGCAAGCCATTGCCCATGAAGACTAGACACGGACAGGGATTGGACACAGCGATGGAGAAACCTTGCCCCTGGCTCAGGAACCATGGTTCTCCTCATCAGGGATTTAAGGAACTCATGGATGCAGGTGAGCACCATTGGCCTTCCTATTGTTCTAGTGGACCCTACACCTCCATTTTACTGGCTAGAGCTTCTGACCAAGTCCCCCTCATATGCCTCAGGTCCAGGGTCTAGGTTCCTGCTGGGTCCCACTCTAGGCACCCAAGCCCAGCCTTCTTCCATCCAACCCTCTCCGGAACTCAAATCCTGCACAATATGGCCACTGAGCACTCAGCCTAGATGGCTGGCCCTGCCCCGCTCACTCCCCTCACCCCACCCACCCCATCCTGCCATCCACTGGGGCTGGAACTGCCAGCCTGCACCTCTGACATACTTACCAGCCCACCACATCCATCTTATTGCAGAATCACTTGAATTGTAAACTTGGATTTTTGTCTCCCTTTCCCCTCCGCTATTCAGAAAGACGACTGCTCTCAGTACTTCCTTGTCTCTGTCAGAAGTCAGAAGCTACTGAAAGTCACAACTTGTTCTGTCTTTGATGAGAACCTAAGTTCCTCCGAGAGTTGGGCAACCAAGGAGAGCAGGACCTTCATCCACATTACAGGGCTGGAGGCTGTGGCTTGGGGCAGGTTTAGGAAGAGGTGGGACCCTCACAAACTGGCAGCAGCAACCAGAAGAGGGACTGTCAGAGGGGAGGGCAGGTGGGTCCCTCCCAAGGCTGCACTGGGGGAACCGGGTGGAGATTCCTGTGCCTCCCAAGCTGGGCAAAAGGAGCAGAGACCACACCTGGGGAGTCAGATCATGGAGAAGGAAAAAGAGGAAGGAAAAAGAGGCCCTTAACAGAAGCCAGAGTGTCTCCCCACACCCCGGCCCAGCCCTGGAGAAAGGCAAAGCCCGAGTCTCATGGAGTAGCCTCTTGCGTATCTGTCTGTAGTCTATGATCCGTGGCTGCGCCCACGCCGGCGCGGGTCCTTCTGGCTCCAGCTCGTGTCTGCTGTGCTGAGCCCCAGCGCAGACAGCTCGGGGAGGGTATTCAAAACAAATCTCTTCTCTCCCACTCCAGGATCTTTTAAAGAGGATTCATTGAGTTTACTGAGTTGGTTAAAATTGTTTCATGCAGCGGAAAGCAGCTGTGCTGATTGCCTAGACGGGCCCATTTAGGGAGCCTTCCGTTTCTGTTATCAAGCAGAGAGGAGCCGCAAGAAGCCCCACAAAGAGGTCCTCGAGCATCCTTCCCCCCGGAGGGCACCTGCTCGTGTGACAGGCCAGACTCCGCACTCAGCGATTCCAGGTAAGACCTGATTACATACCTGAGCCCGCTGCTTGTGAACACAGCCAAACCTCTCTCACTGTTCTGTTGAGAAGTGATTTGAGCTCGGGGGGAAAGGCAACAGCAGACGAGAGCACAGAATCCATGGGTGTGCCCTCTGCTGTGACCCGGTCACTGAACTTCCAGTTAGACTTCCTGATCTCAGAGGAGGAATTCTGAAAAGAAAAAAACAATGCAGGCATCACTGGACGCTCTTGCAAATGTTCCCACGTCCTGTGCTGAGGGGAACGTCGTCCCTGTCGAGAGAGAGTTGGTCTGGTGTCTGTAATTTACACAGAAACAAAGCTAGTACGCAGGTTAGAAATTATTTACTTTTTAATGACAGCATCGATGCTCTGTGTTCTCTTCCAAATACCGGAGGGTTTTGCAGGTGCTGTCTTCAAGGTGAAAGCAGGTCATCGGGGCACAATCCCAGCAGGGAGCTCAGCCACTGGCATCACAAGCTGGCTGCATCTCAGCCAGGCTGCTTAGCCCTGCTGGGATCGGGCCACCAGGGACCTCCCTGACCCTTGGGTATAGGCAGAATGATGGGCCCCCGGAGACACTCACGTCCTAATCCCTGGGGTCTAGAGCACAGCAGAAGGGAACTGGCAGATGTGATTAAGGACATTGAGATGAGGAGAAGTTCCTTCATAATCCAAGCTGGCCTGATGTAATCACAGCAATGGCTACGAGAGAGGGACGGGGGTCAGGGACACAGAGGGAGGGGCCAACGGAAGCAGAGGTCCTGGTCAGAGAGAGGGAAGAGAGCCCAGAAGATCCTACACGAGGGCTTCAAAGGTGGAGAGAAAAGCCACGGAGCTGGAATGCAGGAGACTCCTAGAAGCTGGGGAAGGCACAGAAACAGGTTCCCCTGAGTCCTGAGAAGGAACCAGCCTTGCTGACACCTTGGTTTGAGGACTTCTGACCCCCCAAATTTAAGGTGGGAAGTATGTGGGGTTCAAAGCCACTAGCTTGGTGCTGGTTTGTGACACCATGCCGTATAGACAGGTGGGAAACGCTCTCTCCCCCATGGGCTGCCGTGAGGCCCTATGCCTTCCCAGACTTCCAATTTTTCACCCCAAACAATACGATCTTGAATTGGGATCGGTATCCTGGAGGCCCCGTTCCATTCCTGGCAGCAGTATAGCCAGATAGAAACTAAAGTCGAGGATAATTTTAAGCTCCTAACAGACCGTGTTCTAGACATCACATGTGAGTCTGACTGGGGGAGGTATTTGGCCCCAACTTCCCAGTGTCTGTGCAAACGGGAAGCAAACTTTGAAGTGTGTCCAAACCACTTTCACGAGGCTAGGCATGTGTCTTGCCAAAGCAAGAGGAGAATTTTTCTTTCCAAGGAATCAAGTTCTAGAATGTATTTTTTTTTAATTTGAGGGGATCATCCAGGTGAGGAGAAATAAGAAAAATCCATCTTTTCTGACCCAAGTTTAGTATGTAGACATCAGCCGTGTGTAATGAGTGAAGGGAACAAGAATGCTCACATGCCAACAGGTCACAGAGTTCCTCAACCAGGGTATTTTTCTCTCTGTCCCCAGGCCTCTGACCAGTGGGTATTCCACAGCTTGGTTAAGGGAAGGTTAGCAGGTGGGTGGCCTGTCCATCACCAGCTTCCTTCCCATACACATGGCAGGTGTGGCTGGTGGATCACGACCCCCTCCCCTCCCAGCCTCCTCCCAGAGAATCATGTGGGCTTCTCCCTCTCGATACTGTCACCAACAATCCAGGCTGGATCTCAGCTCCCAAAGAAACCTATTGGCCAATCCTGGGGTGTAGCACCTACGAGCACAAAATATCGGTAAGGATATCTCCCTGATAGATATTTGTCCTCCACGGTCTGTAGCACAGTAGGGCTTCCAGCTCAGCTCCCCGAGGGCAGAGAAACAGCCTGGGTCAGGTAAGGAAGGACAGATAGGCTGCTCCCAGGCAGGTTCCCTCGCTCAGGGGCCAGGTGGAGATTCCTGAGACGCTCCAACAGGATGAGGCTGAGAGAGGACAAAGGGGGGAGGGGGGTGCAGACAGAGGACAGCAGGAAGGCGCTGAAGACAAACTTCCCAGCTTGACCACGTGGCCCAGCACCTCTGACATGGGCAAGGTGGGGGATCTCCTGCCTCCAGACCTTATCCTTCCTCCTCTCTGTTTCATGCACCTGTGGGACATCCCGTTGTAAGGGCACGCCTAGCATTTCAGTTGCCATGGAAACCTCCGGACTCATCTAGTGATATCATGAGGGTTTTATGGAGCAACACCTCACAACTATGGATCTGCACGGGCTATATAACGTTAGGGTATCCCAGGGCTCAAAGTCTCCACTGAAGTCATGATTTTTCATGAAGACGTGTTCGCTCCGCTCCTGGGGAAGGTTGTTCTTGGATTCTGGCTGAGAGTTGGCGTTGACTTAACACTGTCTCCTGTAGCCGGGAACCTGACTGTGGGTTTCTGGAAAGCGAACCTCTAACACAGTCTGACGGGCACTTCCCTGTGGCGCCCCCTGCAGGCCAGACAGAACACCAGTGGCCAGGGAACTGGCCATTAGACTTGGCCATGCTGGAGGGGAACCTAAACCACTTAACCCAGAAAAGAGGCTGCACAAGACATCGTTTTCTTTCCTTCGTTTTCTTCCCTTCCCCATTGGAGTCGTTAAAGTCAAAGCAGAATTCAGGCTGGATCTTTCCTAAAACCGTAATAACACTTACCTAATTCATTTCTCACATTAAAAAAATAAATAAATAAATAAATAAATATCAGACGAAGGAAGTAGTTAAATTATGGACTGCCCCTGAGATGATTGCAGATCTCACCACGGTGGTAGACCAACATCCAGGGACACCAGTGGGCCAATTTTAAGTGAAAAAACAGTCTACAAAACTACACACTGGGATGCAGTTTTTCATGATTCGTAAGTATGCATGGAAGTTGAGAATTCTCTAAATACAAGTGGCTAAGGATGGGGGAGGCAATGAGAGTTTTGTTTCACTTTGTCTTTCTTTTCTGTTAAAAAATTGATTGTTTTTGTAAAAGGGAAAACACTAATTTCTTTAATGTTCAAAAAATATATATATAGCCCATCTAATAAGCCTGTTGACAATGGTACACATGTTCAACTACACTAGGAGGCAGGAGAAAAGTGACAGAGCAAGTTCTTGGCTCTGCTTTATGACCCGAATGCTCACCATGAGGAACGAAAGGAAAACGTGGTCCTAGCAGACTCAGAGGTGTGTGTGCCCTTCATCTACTTCCTTGCATACCAGAGGTAACTGTCATCACCATGGTCATCACAGTGTGACCTTCAGGCCCACTGCGGTCAATTATCTTAACAATGGTGCTCACTGAGCATCAGCCCACCGCTGGGCACTCTTGTATCCAGAGCAGCTGGCTGGCTAACGCCTCATATGTTAAACCCTGTCAGCTGGAGAAAACCGGCTTTTCCCAGAAACTGGTAAGGATCACATTGTTGAGCCCAAATCAGCTACCCCTCCACGTAGATGAAAAGCAGTTACACTTGCCCTATGCCTCCCAGCATTTATTGCCTGTACAAAGGGGAGGAGAGGAAAAAGAAAGAGCTGCATCTCCATAAATGGTGATGCTCTGCGAGTGAGGCACAGACAGACGCCCTCGGTCCAGCAACCATAGGATAGGTGTGGGCACACTGGAGACTAGGAATCAAATGTGGGACATTCTACGAAGGGTTAGGTATTTTGGAAATCAAGTGAGCATCTGGCTTAAGCATAAATGTGTGATATTTGTACCCCCCATAAGCCATCTGAGACCTCAGTATTTAGAGAGCTGGTGCCTTTCCTCAGAAGTGTCTGTGTGTGTATGTAAGTGAAATTCTATTTTAAATGTTTCCAAACTCATCATATAAACGCACACACAGGCATGTGCACCACAGCCTCCTTCCTCTGAGAAAGCTGATGCAAGGGAATTATTCTGTGTGGTTTGAACCCTGGGCAGCAGGACAGTGAGCCACCCACAGCGAGGTAACCAGATGTCCCCTTTAGGCACAGCCCTGCACACTGCTAATCGTGGTGGATGGTTGGGATGCCAGCCAGAGCTCAGAAGCAATGGGACACAGCACTGAAGGACCATGCGGGTTGCTGGCAGCAGTAGCTAAACAGAGAGGCAGTATTCAGCATGCATGGAGAGAATGCTGGGGACAAGACACCTTCAGGTGTAGACATGTTTGTCAATGGCAGGAATGCTACAGGACCAAAAAAAAAAGGAAGTTTCAGAATGAGAAGATCAAACCATCCAGAGGAGATACGCTGACCTCCTGTGCATGGCATTCAAATGTACCTCTGATGGGTTTGTACTTTTTACAGTGAACATACATATTTTGAAAATTAATAGAAAAAATATATTTAGATGAATATAATGAGGTACAAGCCACACCCTGCCCCCAGTTCATCAACACACCTTCAGCACATCCCTTGTGCATCTGCACATTGGGGCTTGTGCCCAGACAGCAGGAAGAGGAAGGAAGGGGTGGGTGCTGCTCCAGGTTTCAAGGTCCCCCCAGTTGTTGTGTGAGCGCTAACCAGACTGACCCATCTCCACCTTCGCCGTAAGAGGAAGGGGCACAATCTGCATCAGTCAGTGGGAGACTTGCTCCTGCTCCTGAATGTCCAACCAAGTACCACTTAAGCGACATGAAGTCTTTAACCCCCTCCTCTCCCCCATGCTCTTACCATGGTCATGTCCTTGATGGCAAGTTGAACAAACAAAAACAAATCCCCACCTACTACTCAGTCTGGATGAATGAATGTAGAGATGCCCGTCTTTACTACTTGTAGAAAATAGAAATATCCACATGCTGTTTGGTGCTATAGGCATACACATTTTTTAGCTTAGCAAAAACCAGCTTCAAACACCAAGAAAAAACATCAATAATGCAGATGAATGAAATAGAGAGGTAGTAAAACCCAAGAACATCCAGCCAGCCCCGTTACCACTGCAGGAATACCACTGCATTCCTCATTCAGTATACCTGGGTAATCACCTCTTTAATCATTACCACCTTGAATGTGCTGTCTCCCAGAAAGAAAGATAGTAGAGAGGTGAGTGGGTGGCTCAGTCCGTTAAGTGTCCAGCTCTTGATTTCAACTCAGGTCATGATCTCAGGAGTGAGATTGAGCTCCATGTTGGGCTCCCCACTGTGTGTGGAGTCTGCTTGAGATTCTGTCTCTCCGTCTCCTTTTGGTCCTCCACCCCCTCACGAGAGAGAGAGAAAAGCAGTGTAACTGCAAGTGCGTATACCTTCATCATATAACATTTGTTGGTACACAATGGAAACCTCCAAGAAAATGCAGTGGTCAGAACACCTCATCTCCTTACTCTGAAATACTCAGGAGGGAAATGAAGAAATAAGTGATTAGTTTTAAATCCAGGTTTAAACACTTCCCAGACTGTTAAACTTTTCCTGGCTTTTTCAAGGTTAACGATCTATACATTTTGTTCTGTAACCATTATTGTGATTGGTCTCTGGTCTGGGGATTGATCCTCTAAAAGGTAAAAATCAATAACATCAAAAAAAATTATAAGTAATTTCCCCTTTTCTATGGATTTTATTTTTCCTGAGATACTGATCTTCTATCTATCCATCAACTGTCCTTTAATGTCTGCTTTTATCATACCCATACTATTATCTGTTCAATGACATTTTCAGATGTACAAAACCCTCCTTCTACCCTTATCCTTACTGAGCCCTTTGGCCCTAGACTAATCTCTCTCTACTTCTGTTGTGGAGCTATCATCCTGGATAAAATCTATTCTTTTTGGACTTTAAATCTTACTCTTTTGGTTCAGTCCTTTGTTTTGCTGGAGTACATCCTCAAATAACTTTGTCACCACAGTTGCCTTGAGGGAAAAAATCTGGGTTCTTGCACAATCTGTCTTCACACTTAGTAGATAATTTTGTTGCATATATAATACCAGGCTATAAATCACTTAGAACTGAGAAGACATTCCTCCTTGTCTTATAACACTGAGCTTGTAAGAAGTCCACAAGCAGTGTGACTCTGAGCCTTGGCAAAGAAACAGTTTCATACTTGCTAGAAGCTTCCAGAACCTTCTACTGATTGGGGTACTTTGGCTTTTGACACAATGTGCCTCAAAGTCTGCTTCCTCATGGGTTCTGCTGGGATCAGAAGATGATTTCCATCCAGGGACATGTGCTTTCTTCAGCTTGAGGAAATATTCTTGTATTATTCTTTTAAAGACTGTGGTTTCTCTGCTCTCTCTTTCTAGAAATTCCCTTGATTTTCTTGGACTTTTATTATTTTTATTGTGTTATATTAGTCACCATAAAATACATCATTAGTTTTTGATGCAGTGTTCGATGATTCTTTGTTTATGTACAACACCCATGCAATACGTGCCCACCTTAATACCCACCACCAGGCTGATATCCAAGATCTAGCCAAGATCTATAAAACTCAACACCCAAAAAACAGATAGTCAAGTCAAAAAATGGGCCAAGGACACAAACAGACACTTCTCTAATGAAGACACACAAATGGCTAACAAACACATGAAAAAATGTTCATCATCACTAGCCACCAGGGAGATTCAAATCAAAACCACATTGAGATACCACCTTACACCAGTTAGAATGGTCAAAATTAACAAGACAGGAAACAACGTGTGTTGGAGGGGATGTGGAGAAAGGGGAACCCTCTTACACTGTTGGTGGGAATGCAAGTTGGTGCAGCCACTTCGGAAAACAGAGTGGAGGTTCCTCAAAAAATTAAAAATAGAGCTACGTCAGAGTCCTAGAGGAGAACATAGGCGATAACCTCCTCAACATCAGCCACAGCAACTTCCTCCAAGACACGTCTCTAAAGGCAAAGGAAACGAAAGCAAAAATGAAGCTTTGGGACTTTACCTCGGACATCTACACTGATGCTTGTCATCCTGGGAGCTCACACACATCTCTGCCACTGTGTTGTGTTGTATTTCTGTTTCATTTTATTTCATTGTGGAAACGTCTGTTGAGTTTTGTAGTTGGTAAATGATTTTTGGCTTTATAAGAGATCACTCTTGTTCTCTAAGAGTCTTTCTTTGTTAAATCCTGTTGCCGTATTATGGATTTTGTATCTTCTCATATTGCTATCTCTGAAGACACCAATTAGGATTTTTTAAAATGCCGTTTTGCTTGTTGAATTATTCGTTTCCTCCTGGGTCACTTTCTTCTGCCTCTTCATCTTTGCCTTTCTCCCCTACATTACAGGCTCTCCTCAAACGCCCATGACCCCCTGCTGTCCATTTATATTTTATTTATTTAAAGATTTATATACTTATCAGAGACGGAGAGAGAACAGGCAAGCGTGAGCAGCAGGAGAGGCAGAGAGAGAACCTCATGCAGATTCCCTGCTGAGCAAGGAGACAAACACGGGGCTCGATCTCATGACCGTGGGATCATGACCTGAGTGGAAATCAAGAGTCAGGTGCTTCACCGACTGAGCCACGCAGGTGCTCCTATTTATATTTTAAATAATGCAACAGCTGGGAGCTCAGTGTCTGTCTGCAAGCGAGGTCCCTCATGGAAGGTGTCACTGCGGCCTGAGCAGGGTGGGAACGGCCTGGAAACAGCCTACTGCCCAGGGCCCCAGAGCACACTACTCCCGACACCAGCCTTCTCTAGCTATGCCTGCTACTGCTCAATTTGCTCTTTCCTTAGCAGAGAATCCTTTGGTTTTTGCCTGAGGGGTAAACATTGGCCTGTTGGCTGTTCTGTGCTCAAAGGTGAAGAAGGGGGTTGTCAGGGCTCAGGTCCTGGTTCTTCCCCACCCCACATCTCACTCCCACCTTCCCAAGTGTCTCTGAGTTACAAGCCTCTGTGGGGCTCTGCGGAGTGCCGGGCAGGTGTACAGTTGGGTCTCTTCCAATTGTGTTCCCCTCTGTACCCTCTGCCCTGGATTCATCACCGGTCACCACGACTCCACCTGCTTTTACCTGCAGGAAACGCAGAGCAAGGAGTCATTCAGCATCGGCTTCCCTCCAATTCCCTTTATGGTGTAAGCTAATTCATTTTTCATTCCCTAATTCTCTTTTCCATAGGGTTTTGAGAGTAAGAAGAAAGAAACATATATGAATTGTCAGGAAAAAAAAAAAAAAACACAATGGCCAAAGGGCCAGAAAGGAAGAGAGGCAGGCTTCCAGGGGTAGAGGCCTTGAACTCTGAGTAAGCCATGGGAATTCACAGCTTTTAAATGAGTCCAAGACGATGTGAGGGCGGTAGTGCATCTACTTTTAGTTGTGGTTTTGCAGCCAAATTAGACTGTTGTGCTAAAACCCAAACCTGGGTGCATTCTGATGTGATTGCTCATTCTTAAAATCCACACACAAACGCACATTATCATCCTTTCCTGTGGAAAGTGTGCTTTCACTGGTAAAGGTCAAAACACATACCAAAAACATAGTCTATAATGTGACTTAGCAGCAGTAATGACTGACCAGGGCACAAACAAGCAGCGCAGTGCCCAATATTTTACTTCTTGTCCTGGGCGCTGTTTACAGGGGTGCCTTTACTTTAGGAAAAGTCCTCCCTCTGGATTCATGGGGTTCGTAGCATATAGCGTTCAAGACATACCAATTGTTCAAATATGAAGAAATAAAAAGGAGGACAAAATACTTCAAAGATCTTTGTTTAAAAAAAAAAGATTTTATTTACGTATTTGAGAGAGAGAGGATGAGAGAGCATGAGAGTGCGGGGGGGGGGGGGGAGCGAACTCCCCGCCCAGCAGGGACCCCGACATGGGGCTCAATCCTGGGACTCCAGGATCATGACCTGAGCCGAAGGCAGTTGCTCAACCAACTGAGCCTCCCAGGCGCCTGGAGATCCTTCTTAAAGACGTGTCTGATACTATAACACAGATATCCGTCCACAGCACACGCCCCTCCTTCCTCGTAGGGCGAACTTCTCCATGACGAGGGGTTGTCCTCCTGCCTTAAACAGTTCTTCAGTGGCTAAGTCGGGATGAAAAGCACAGCACGGGAGATGCCGTCGGCAACTGCGCGGTGCACAGTGTGCGGTGATGGGTGGTGACCACAGCCACCGCGGGAGCGCCCTGTAAGGTACAGAGTCGTCCATCACCATGCCGAACCCTTGAAGCTGACACAACGCTGTGTGTCCGTTACACTGCAGCTAACAGTGAAGAAAAGACCAGTTTCCGGCTCACAGCAGGGGCTCATCAAGTGCGTGTGAGGGGTGTCCTGCCTCACCGCCCTGTGCCGAGCCGTGGTCGTGTAGGGCAGGCCCTGAACCAGCGTGCAGGTCGATGGATTGCTGCAGGAAGTGACTGCCAAGAGATTATGAGCAGGACTGACCCATAGCAGGGCAGCTTCTTACAGTTTTGCTGCAACCCGGTAGAAAACCTCAGCGATCTGCTCTGCCTTCCCTAAGCACGCAGGGGAAGCCTGCCCCCGGTACTTGGTCTCTGCTTCTCCCTTTGCAATACACCTTGTAGCAAATGCTACCTTGCAAAAAACCCAATCTTTGAGGTCAGGACAATGAGTAGGGAGAGACTCCATCACTCCCACATGATGAGCTTTCCTCATGCCTCCCGAAAGGAAAGTGAATTCCACTCCGGGGGGCTTGCCCAGCCGTGGCAACATCGCAGGCTGCCACACAGTCCGCTCGGAAGGGCAGGAGCTGCCTTCCTGCCTGCTCACAGGGAAGCAGAGAGGGCCACTCAGAGAGCGAGCAGCTGGGATGGTCTCCCCAAGGGGATAGCCTCCCTGGGCCTGTAGAGAATTTTGCAGCTTTTCTTTATGCATTTTTAATCAATTCTAAGCTTCTTACAAATATGTGCAATTACGTTCTGCACTTCGCGTTGTAATAAGAGTTAATGACTGCCGCAGTCCTCTGGGTGAACACTGATAACCTGACTCTGCGATCTAAAATTTAGCGTTAGCAAAAAAAAGAAAAAAAAAAAAAAAAGGAGAGTATAGACTGAGATGAAGGGTCTTTTAGTTTTGGGTTTTTTTTTTTTTCTTAAAGGAAATCAAAAGTTGGAATTCTGTCAGCTTTCAAAATATCCCTAATGTGGAAGAACAGAACATCTTTTATTTGCCACATAGCTTCCGATTCAAAATATATATATTGAAAATCCCTGACATAAGCTCTCCCTCCTTGAAACATTTTACAGATTATCTTAAACAGAAAGACCCAGAGAGGTCATGTCCCATTTGCAAACATTTAGAGATGGAACGTCTTCCAAGTGTCCTTGACAAAGAGAACGTTTCCGACCCTCCCATCATGGGTGTTGTTGTTGCCACCATCCTGCTACATGCCAACCAAGTCGTTCTATAACCAACAAGAACAAATACAGCTCAAACCTGCCGAGTGTGTGCTCTGTACCAGCCACACGTCCGTACGTCCTTACAAACACCCAGCGAGCAGGTGCTCACGTCATCCCCGTAGTGGGTAAAGACACAGAGACACGAGGAAGACTTTTACAAAGTCTGTTCTCTTTGGGGCCACTGGGGAGCCACAACACCCCTGTTTATCAAAAAGGGACCCATGGACGCCCATGGTCCTGTGAACGTTGCCACAAACCCTTCAGGCTAACTTCCTGCCGAGAACTCAGCCCCCCACCCTGCTCCGGTGCTGGTGCCAGGGGGCCCCCTTCCTGCTCTCCCATGCAAAGTGAGTGAGCACAAAAAGTGTGCAGGAGACAGGGCCCATCCTGAGCCATCCCTCGCTAACCTTGTTCTGAGACTCTACGAGCCTACGTGGCCTCGCTGGGAAAGTGGGGACATGCGGGCAGGAGACCAGAAGCCTAGACGTCACGGCTGACCTGCTGTGCAGCCATGTAGCCAACTTGGGGCTCACGTGCTTATCCAGAAACCAGCCTCAAAGAGCCCCTTTCGGCTCTTGCCCATGTGATTCCATTCAACAACCATTTACTGAGAGTTAGCCAACCAGGTGCTGGGAATGAAAGACAATCAAGTTTTCTTCTGTGCACAAAGAAGTCAAAACGCTTCTCAGGGTGTCCCTGCGACGGAAGAGTCAGTCTCGGAGCTCCTTCTCCAAGGAGCCCTGAGATAAGGCAGATTTCTCACTTTCCTGTTACGCAAGAGAACGAACATTCTACTCCCAGAGCCTCCTTCTTCTCACC
Source organism: Lontra canadensis (assembly GCF_010015895.1). Classification (NCBI taxonomy): domain Eukaryota; kingdom Metazoa; phylum Chordata; class Mammalia; order Carnivora; family Mustelidae; genus Lontra; species Lontra canadensis. Next base: position 4,411,035 of record NW_022631023.1, on the reverse strand, counting down.
AATGATTCCGACTCTGCAGGGAAACTGTGGAGAGGATCAGTGAGGCTCCTCTCTGGATCCTCTAATCCAGATCCTCAGTGAGGATCTGGATTAGCACAGGGATCCCAAGTGACTGGAACAGCTCGAGTCCTCCCAGGGTTCTTGGGTTGTTGGGACACACAGGCATAGGGAACCACGCCTTCCTGAGCCATTGTGTGAGACTCCCGGCCTGCACGCCGCTATACCCGTCACCCACCATGAACTGCGGACTCAAAACATGGGGAGAAGAGCAACTGGTTTCAGAAATGGACCACCAGGGCACACCCCATGCTCCCAGGAGTGCAGGGATCCAGCTGCCCCTGGAACTTCCGCGACTCTAGGTTTACCGTTAACAAGGACCATCTTCTAAGTGTGTTCTTTTCTGGAAATGTGATTGACATAGTCTGCGTCGTCAAACTTCGTCAAACTTCGAATTTCAACCATTTACCTTTCCTCTATTGACGTCTAAATTTACAGCCAGAATGGTGTTCGTCACTGGTGCCTGTGCAGGGGGTAGTGAAGGCGGCGTGGCAAAGCTCTGATTCGCCATTAGTGGCTGCAGAGGCAGTAAGGGCTATCAAGAGACTGGATGCAAGGGGAACGAGAGAATGTGAGATGAGGCATGTTCCATCAAGCCAAAGGCAGGGGACCCTCTGGCTGTGCCTAAGCTGCCTCTAGCCTTCTGGATCGGGCTATGGGGACAGGAGCTTCTGTGGCAGAGGGGATCTCCCAGCCGCAAGGCCGATCTGAGTGCAGACAGGGGGAGAATACCTCTGGAAGGAGGAAGATGTAGGTCTTCATATGCCGTCCCCCCAATGGACTGCACGTCCCGAATGGTACCCGGGGAAGTTAGTGCCCAACAGACGTGGCAGAGAAGGGGGAGGGAAGCAGTGAGGGCCCCGCAAGATCTGGACAAAAATACGTGTAGTGGGGGACCCAGTGGCAGCCAAGCTGGCGAACCTATTTGCAGGAAGCTTATTTTCCATAACCAAGAATCCACAGGAAGCTCAGCCTCTCAGATAACTTCCTCCTGCTCTGTGAGCAATCGCGCACCAAATGCACACTTCTCCAGAAACCCCTTCAGGGCTTGGAGTTTCAACTACTGTGATCAAAAGGAAACCATGTACTTAGGAAAATCACTCATGCAGAACATTTGCTGGGTACATTTGGGCACTAAGTATGTTCTAAATGGTAGTCACAAAGCAGAATGCTCTGCAGAAGGCCACGAGTGAACTCTTCAAACAGCATCCTTGTGAGGAATTGAGAAAAAGATAAACCAAGAAAATGGCTCCCCCCTTCCAAAAATTCAAATGCTTAAACCAGTAGCGTAGACTCATTCATACACCATGAAAACAGGGCCTCTCCCACTTTAAAGATCTGACAATTTTATTCTCTCGTGGGGAGAGAATCTCTCGATTTACAAGGGAACGTGCAGAAAGGAGCTAGGAATTCTTGAGTTTTGCTAGGGCTTAGACCTCAAAAAGGCCCACAACCAACTTGCCCAGCATTTCTTCCAAGCAGAGCAGTGTCTGAGTATCTCTTGGTCTGACACTGACATCTTAGCGGATCCTCATGACAAATCAGTGATGAAGGAAATTTTATAATTCATTTATAAGTGGGGAAACTGAGACAAATAAAGAAAAGTGTCTGAAGACTCAAAGCCCGCAAATGGGAGAATCTGAACTCAAGTCTCGCCTTCTTCTTTTTTTTTTTAATAATTAAACAGTATTTATTTATTTATTTATTCACCAATTTTTTATTAACACATAATGTATTATTTGCCCCAGGGGTACAGGTCTGTGAATCGTCAGGCTCACCCACATCACAGCACTCCCCATAGCACATGCCCTCCCCAATGTCAAGTCTCGCCTTCTAAAACAAAAACTAATTTTAAAATAAATTTTTAAAAAATACTATTTACAATAACATTTGAAAAAATCAAATGCTCAGGAGTAAATCTAACCAAATCTAGGCAAAACCATTGGTATGAAAGCTAAAATACATCACTCAGACGTTAAAGAAGACCAAAGTAAGTGGAGAAATACACTGTGATCACAGACGGGAAAGCTTAATATCGTTAAGGTGTGCTTCTCCCCAAACTTAATCCACAGATTCAACACAAGATCAGTTAATCCCAACAGGGGTGTGTGTGTGCATGTGTGTGTGTGTGTGTAAATTGACAAAGTGCTTCTAAAAAGTATGTGAACGAGCCAAGGACCAAGAGTAGTCCACACAAACTTGGAGAACAAAATCAGGACTCCCATCACCAGATTTCAAGACTTACTACAAAAACTCATTAATTGGGGCATTTGGGTACTGGCCAAAGAGAGACAAATAGACCCATGTTCAGAAGGGACCTACACATGCAGGCGCCCGCGCAGTTCAGGCAAGAAATGACAATCTTCTCAGTAAATGGTGCTGGGGTGATAGGATATCAACGTGGGGGGAGATGAGCCTCGACCTCCTACCTCTTATTATACATAGACTTTAATCTGAGATGGGAAATTACGAAAGTGAAAACACTAAGGCTTCTAGAAGAAAACATACAAGAAGATCTTTATAACTTTGGCAAAAAATTTCTGAAATTTGACCCAATGAGCACAAACAAAATAAAACAGTGGTACACTGGACTTCAATTAAATCGAGAATTTCTGTCCATCAGATGACTTCATTTAAAGAACGAAAAACACACTGCAAGGTAGGAGGCAATATTCACAAGGTATGTGTCCGACAAAGGACCCGTATTGGGGCATCTACAAGTCATCTTAAAAAGACAGTATCAGGTTAAAGAAGTGGGGAAATGCCTTTAACAGACCCTTCCCAACAGAGGACATCAAGCCGGCCAATAAGCACATGGAAGTGTGCGAAACATGATTACTTCTCAGGAATATAAAACTTCAAAGAGATACCACAACACCTCCACCAGAAAGCCTAAAAAGAAAAAGGAAAAAAAAAAAAAGAAAAAAGAAAAATCTGTCAAGGGAATATTGGTGAGGGTGTGGTACGACAGGGTCTCTCCTATTCTGCGAATGAGGGTGTAAATGCACAGCCTGGGTGGCCTGGTCGGTTAAGTGCCCAACTCTTGGTTTTGGCTCAGGTCCTGATCTCAGGGAGGTGGGATCGAGCTTGTGTTGGGCTCCGCACTCAGCTCGGAGTCTGTTTGAAGTTTCTCTCTCTCCCTCTGCCCATCCCCTCCTTAAATAAATAAAGGACTAAATAAATAAATGTTTTTTTGAAAAAAGGAAATGGTGTGGCATTTTCTGCTGTAGGTAAACATATACCTACTCATTGAAAAGCCAGTCATCCCATTCCTGGGTTTATACCAAGAGTAAAGGAGTGCTAATGTCCTCACAAACACAGGTGTGTACACAGATATTCATTGCAGGTTTATGTAGAATAGTCCCAAACTGGAAACATCTCTAATGCTCACCAGCAGGGGAATGGATAAAATGAATTGTGGCCCATCCATTCACTGGAATACTGTTCCATAAGAAAGAACCAATTTACTGATACACAAAAAAGCCTGGAAATAGCTCATAGGCATTACAGTGACTGGGAAAAAAGTCGTAGTCAAAAGAGTGGCCACCCCACGATTCGACTTATTTAAAAGTTGGCAGACAGACGAAACTAATCCAACGTGTTTGAATTCCCAGTTGTGGTTATCTCTTGGGAGAGGACTGACTGGGAAGGATCATTCTGGAGCCTTCTGGGACAATGAGCATATGCTCTATGTCAACCTTGATGAGTCTACACAGTTTACAGTTGTCTCAAGTTTCATCTCGTTATTTGCATAGTATTTGTGCGATTTACACGCTTCACTCTTTGTGTTTTTCATCCCGGGTATAAAAACCTGTGCTTTCCAGGGGCTGGGGGGGTTGGGGAGCTCTCATTTAGCTGCTACAGAGTTTTCATTTTGCAAGATGATGGACGGTGGGGATTGTTGCATGGTAGTGTGAATGTACTCAACGCCACTGACCTGTATGCTTAAAACGGTTGAAACGGTAAAAATGTACATGTATAGTTTATTTACCACAATGTAAAAATAAGTATTATATCAAAGCAAAGGACTGTCACATGAGAAGTTATACGGTGTGTGCAGAGGAGGAAACTTCAGCTGGGGCATGAAATGAGACCCCACCCCCATCCATGCCAGCCCTGAGAAGATGCTGTCTACCTTGTTCCAGGTCATTGGTGCCTTCTCCCAGCCCTGCCGACACGGTTCCTTGTCTTGTAGCCCTACTATCTGTCCCAACATCAGACGCATGAAAGGACAGCTGATGGGGGGCGTTTGCGCTCCTACAGGATGTGAGGTTGTGGCAGACACAGACACACATACATGTAAATATGGCAGGGGGTGCATATGGGCACACGGGGTGCTAATGACTTAGGGAGACAATTATGGATGGAGCCATCTGAATCTCAGAGAGGCATTTCGCAGATGGAGCAGGATCCACATTGATTTCCGTGAGGAAATTCAGCATGAGCGGCATGTGATACGCAGGCTCACTTGCCTGGCAAGCTCCCCCTTGAGTATATTTTTGGGACTCGTGTTATTTTCATCTCCTTTTTCAGATGTGGCGGGGGAGTGCCTGGCTCAAAGCAGTCCTCATGTCCCACGAAACTCCCCTCTCACCCAGCACACAGGGTCCTGCACACAGTAGGTGCCTTACAGACACTGGCTAGATCACATTACTCTGTCTTCTGGCTACAAGCCTTGAGTCCGGAAACACCTTGCTCCCCATCCCATCTCCGTGCTGTACAGGACGCCTCCCTAGCACCCAGTCCTGTGCGGAAAGGACCATCCGTTCCTTTGTTGACCTGCTCATGAATTAATTCCGCGTCTCTTATTAAGCACCCACTGCTTACTTGGCTAACCATGCATCATTGCAACTCCTTGTGGGTTTATACATACTCTCGAACTCCTCCAGTTACCATCCTTGATCTGATCCTAGTGGAGACCCTCCTGGAGGCATATTGTCCTCCAGCTCCTTATTTTACAGAAAAGGTAGGACTTGAGGAGAAGATAGGATTTGCTGACATCACGCAGCCACAATGTCCCAGAGCCAGAGTGAGCACCACTGAGCACATTACCCCAAGATTCTAAAGTTCCACTGGGCATCTGGGAAGGGGGGGTCACTTTCCAGTTCTCCCCCACCCCACAAAAAGCTTGACACAACTGTGGCTGCCACCCTCCACATCATCACATTACTCACTTAGGCTTCTAACTGGTCATTATTGACCTTTATGCCTAGAGAGAAACCTGAGGGGAAAAAACAAAATAGCAAGAAAAAGTTCCACATTCTAGTAAAGTTAGATGACCCACAGCCAGGCTGGAAATGGAAACATTCGAGCAGATGGGGGTGATTGTGTGTGCACTGAACCCGATTTATGGAAGTCTCAGGACTGGGGTTGAAGTAAAGAGTCACCACTAGGGTTCTCTCTATAACATGCCTCCACCAGTGCAGGTCAAAGTAGAAAAGAACCTTCCAGAACCCGGCACACTGTGGCTTCCAGGGGGATCCTTTAAAATGCAAAGAAGGATCTGTCACTAGATCCTTGAAATGTCCTCATTCTCTTTCAGGAGGCGCTACCGACCAACCAAAGTCCCCAACCTTGGGTGAGAATCCATAAACCGTGTGTAGCAAAGGATAGTTCTGAACTCTGATGACTACTTAGCTGAAGTGTGCTGAAGGTTTCAAAATGACTTGACAAAAATGAGGAGTTCTGTTGACAAGGTAAAGACTGGTCCTAGCTGTGAAGCAGAAAATATCCCTTTTGTGATACCATGGAAACTCACCCAGTACAACAGAGCAGTTTTCACGCTGGGGTAAGAAGACCATATTCACGGGAACAACACTTCTTTCAAGAAGGTCATACCTTCCAGGCTCATCCTGCTTTCACACCCATTAGGAGGTATCACAGATGATCGGCTCCGCACTCATGTCCCAGCAGAAGCACGGAGGGGAATCTTGGTCACCCCATTCTCTTTATCCCCAGCCCCTGTGATCAGCTCGGCGGAGCTCTGCCGACTCTGTCCCACGGGGCTTGTGGAGTTTCCAGACCTGATTCCATCATAAGCCCGTATTTTGAATTATTGAAAACCTTCCGACACATTTACCTTTAGACGATAAATTTTTAAAATCTGGTGCTTATCCTAAAGGAAATGTTTCCAAAGTGAACTCAGACAAGAAGAAGCTTGATAAAGGCAGACTAACCAAGTCTTATTCCTTACTTAGTCACCCAAGATCACAGACACCTCTGAATATATTTGCACCAAAGAAGGGAACTTTGTATTCATGGCTCACGGCACCTCGTTATTTTTCCAGCATACGCTTGTTCACTACAGTTATGAAGGGATATGAAATGTCACGAGCACAGCGAACAGGGCCTATGAGACACATCACGTCTCCTAAGATGGGTTCACACGAAAGGACGGAGTCCAAGTTAAGACAGAGCTAATCAGTGACAAACTGAACCCGAACTCTGTTCCTTAGTGCACAGACTATTCAGAAAATCTCTGCTGCTGTTTTGGAGAATTCTTATCAGCTCTTTATGTTTTTTAAGATTTTATTTTTTTTATTGGACAGAGAGAGCACAAGCCGGGGGTGGGGGGCAGAGGGAGAGGGACAAGCAGGCTCCCCGGCTGAGCAGGGAGCCTGACAGGGGGCTCAATCCCAGGACCCCGGGATCATGACCTGAGCCAAAGTCAGGCATCTAACCAACTGAGCCACCCAGGCGCCCCTTATCGACTCTTTAAGTGAGCCCCTTTGAATAGCCAGATCTGACGGTGAAACCGTTTTAAAATTGGCCAGTGAGCAGGCCAGAATGTTGGGATCACACATGGTGGGCTGTTTCATTCAGGGCTGCAACTGGGGAAAGCTGTGATCCAGATAGAGATAAAAATGATGCATAAGGAGGAGGGTACCTGGGGGCTCAGTGGGTTAAGCATCTGCCTTCGGCTTAGGTCATGATCCCAGGGTCCCAGGATTGAGCCCCACGTCGGGCTCCCTGCTCAGCAGGGAGTCTGGTTTTCCCTCTGCCTCTCACCCTGCTCATGCTCACTCTCTCTCTAATAAACAAGTAAAATTCTTTAAAAAAAAAAAAAGATAGTAAGGTCTGCTAAGACATCACTTATGAATGATCACGCATGCTATCACGGCAGCAGTAGCCTGGAAGGTGAGGCTTAGAGATCCCCAGTGCTGTGGCTTCAAACCACACGGCCACCCACACCTTCCCTTGCTGCTGGCCCATCTCCTCCAGCAGCAAATCCTATTCTCGGGGAGAAACTACCTGTCAATGGACGCAGCGGGTAGGACTGATCTCCCCAAAAGAGCTGAACTCTTAACGCCCCAGTACCTGTCAACAAGTTCTTACTTGGAAATAGGGTCTTTGCTGAGGCAGTCAAGTCAGGATTGGGTCACCCCAGGTTAGGGTGAGCCTTAAATCCAGGGACTAGTGTCCTTGTAAGAAGCAGCAAATTGGATACAGACCCGGAGCGGGGAATGAAACACAGGGAGACTGTCAGGTGATTGAAGCAATGTGCCTATAAGCCAAGAAATTTCAGAGGCTGTGTCTACCCCACGGGCTAGGAAAGCAAGGAAGTCCCCTCCCTTGGAGGCTTCAGAGGGAACACGGCCTGGCTGTCACATTGATTTTGGACTTCTGGCCTGAATTACAAGAAAATGCATATTGTTGTTATTTTAAGGCATCCAGTTTGGGTAATTGGTGACGGCCACACTAGGAAACTAAACCCACATATCACCATAGTATGGCAGCACGTGGCATCCTTTGCTCTGAAAGATGACAAGGCCCCATTCCGAAACCCCTGCCTTGTCCTGTCCCCACTCCACTCCCCAGATCATGATCGCATGGGCTGAGACATGTCCTTCCCCCTCGCTGAGTCTTGGCTTCCTCCCGGCGAACTGGAAATGATCATCTCCGTGTACGGGTCTGTGCACAGCATTGGACAAGAAATTGGAAGAAAATGCTCAGACACAGTAGAAGGTCCCTCCTCTTCCTCATCAGAATCCTTCACAAAATGTGATCTGGGTTGTAATCATTGCCAATGATCCCAGAATTTCCTGGTTTGCTTTTTTTTAATTTGATGGTTGTGATGGTTGGTTTCACATGGCAGTTCCAATGGGCCCGGGTTGCCCAGATATGTGGGCACATGTTCTGGGAGAGTTGTGAGCACGTCTCAGGAGGACACCAACCTTGAACAAAGCAGGGTGCCCTCCTTAGGGCAGGTGGGCCCCATCAAAGCAACTGAGAGCCTGGATAGAAGGAAGGCTGACCTTCTCCCAGCTGCTCTGGTGCCACAGCAGGTTCCAGCCTTCCGACTCCAACTGAGACCCCAGCTCCACAGACGTGGGACTGGCCAGGCTCCTTAATCACATGAGCCTTTTCCTTATAATCAATCTCTCTCTCTCTCCCTCCCACTCTCTCTCTCTCTGTCTCTCTCTCCCTCCCTCTGTCTCATAGACAGATGATTGCACACTTACCACAAAATTCTGCTCCCAAGAACTTTTTTGGGTGGGGGGAGGTTTTGCAATAATGTAGTATTTTCCTTGTCCTGCACATCCTGAGGAAGGGGTGGGAGACTGTGCTGTCCTATAGCTTCCGAGTCCAAATGTAGTGCATCCCCAAGAGGACCTCTCAGAGATCTTATCACTTGTCCCCGGACCCGGGGAGCCTGGTGTCTGGGAACTGGGAGCTCTGTGGGTAGGACGCTCTGGCAGCGGAACAAAATGACCACCGTGGGAGCTGATCACACTTCCACCAAAGAGGGGTGTCGATGTATCTCCTCTTCGGTTAAGGCTCCCCCAGAGTGGGCCCAGAGACACAGAGCTGAGGGCAAGTGTTGTGTGAGAGGTAACTATGGGGTGTGCAGGAAAGGGAGGAGACCGCCATCAAACAGGCAGAGAGGCCGGGGTTCTGAACAGCTCCCTTCTGTAGGTGCCTGCTGGGGATCCTCAGCGAGATGGTGAGGAGCTCACTCTAGCTGCCCACCTGCGGAATGAGGAAGCATGGGTATTTGTCATCCAGCCACCATGGGACAGAGTCACAGGTGCTGCTACAATGGTGAGGACCCAAGAGACATGTTCAGGGTGCTAGGAGTTAGTTGTAGCATCTTTTCAAATGACCGTCCCCCGCAAGAGTGCCCCCAGCCAGGAGTGAGACGAGGTCAGCAGTGGAGCGTAGAGGGTCTCTGAGGGGGTTCATGAGTGAGCCCACAGCCTGAGACCAGTATATGGGTGTTCCCAGCAGAGAGTCTGATGAACCCCACAGAGACAATGTGAACGAGGACCACAGGCAAAGCACAGGGAGCACCAAACCCATATCTGAACCATATCAGTGGGTGACTTTCCTGCCCTTCCCCGCCTCCCACCACACCTGTCTCAGCTCTAGCCTTGGAGGGGCCAAGGTGGTGGGGTGGAGAAGGCAACAGAACAGTGGGGAAAACAGGAAACGTTAGTTAAATCTCACCACCCTCCCCAGGGCTTTCCAGTTTAAGGCTTTCCTAGTCAGAGGTGGGAAGACCCCCCCCCAATTCTGAATACAGTTTGGGTTTGGGGGCCACTAAACTAGATTGGACATTTTAAATACTGAATCAAGACTGTTTAGGGATCTAAAATTGTCTACTACAGCTTCTTATTCTCCATCAAAGATTTCAGGAGTTATTGTCTTGCTCAAGATTTTATCCAAGATCCAGGCTGGAGGGAACGAGGCCACGTTGAACAGTGAAGTAAAAGATAAAGTGTATTACAGAGTTTGCTTGTTCAAAGAAATAGTTACACGTCTTGGCAGGTAGGGGAGGATAGAAACCTCTGACTTCCCAGACCCGAGCAGCCACTGAACCACAGCCACACAGCCACAATGTTGTAATCACAAGGAATAGGAGGACTGAACCAGCGCACATCTTTCACCTGCACCACAAGTCACTTGCAAGACACAGAGCACGGGGAAGGGGCCTGGGCGCAGGGCGGACGGAGTCCGTGATGTCACGGTGGGTCCCCTTAGCAGTCTGTTGGACAGAACCTACTCCTCTAGTCACCGCGGTGGTAGGGCAGTAATTCAGTCAAATGCCGTACCTTTGGGATTCTCCAAAAATATTTCTACTTTAATCATTCGTTCTGCAGTACAGGCTTTCCCAAAGAGTAAGAGAGAATAATGGTAAACATTTTATTTAAAAGCACGTTAACAAAGCACCTGGCTGGCTCAGTTGGTTCAGCGTCCCACTCTTGGTTTTGGCTCAGGTTGTGATCTTGGGGTCATGGGATTGGGCTTGCAACGGGCCCTGTGCTCGGGGGTGGGGGGGGGGTGTCTGCTTGAGATTCTCTCTCTCCTTCTGCCCCTCCCACTCATGCACTCTCTCTCTCTCTAAAATAAATAAGTAAATCTTTTTTTTTAAAGCACATACCATTGCAAGTCACCCCCAAATAAGTCCAATATTGAGTTTTCTATGATACACAGTGATGCTCTATTCATGTAAAGCTTTTATAAGAAAATAAAATTGAAGGTGGTACTACGTGTGTGTCTACATGTGTATATATGGACATACGTATGCACACATGTGTCTGCTTGAAGTGTATGTAGTCCTGACCAGCCATGCTTTTGTGTCTCTCTCACCCCTACTCCCCCTTCTTCTTGTTTTGTCCTTGTCTCCTTCCTCACCATCACCATCGCCATCACCACCATCAGTATAGTGAACATGAAATGAGCATCTATTATGTGCCTAGCGCTGAGCTAAAAGCTTTACTCCTATCAAGTCATTTGATCTTCCCGACCACCCCATTGAACAGGTGGAAAGACTGAGTCACGTGCCAGACTTCTCTTTCTGCAAACTATACAATCATTGCATTGAGCTTATGTGTTTACTGACTGATTGGTTATGAAGGTTAGGTCAGTAGTTACATGAAGGTCAAGGGAGGGGAGATTATAAGTGGGCAAAACTATGCAGAGAGGCACCTGCCAGGAAGAAAAAAAAAAGTACAAGCCATTCAAACAGGCCACATCCCAGCCCCACACACATCAGCCAGAGGTAGGGTATGCACTTCAGGCCCGGGAAGGAAAGTTACATGCTCTGTTCCATAATTTAGGATTATCCTATGTTCCTGAAGCCTGGCCCTTGCTAGATCCAGTGTACCCCTCCTGATGTTAAGAAACTTGTAAATAATGTACAAAGAAAGCAGCAATTCCTGTGAATCGCGGCCAGAAGAAGGACTCTGTCCTTTGTCTTTCTCCAGGCAGCACACTGTGACCAGGCCTCCCCTTCCTCTTGCACTTGCGTAGTTCCCCACGCCACAATTCAGTAGGAACATCCTTGAGGGTGTAGATCGTATTACCCCATGGCCCCTGAGCTGAAAGTGATCACCCTGAAGGGACTCCGTGGAAAGAAAAAGAGCCCAGAAGCCCCAGCTGCATGGTCTAGATGCAGGTGTACACCAATGCGCAGGTAGCTCCGCCCACCCCAGCCCCTGCCCCTGTGGGAGAGGACACGGGATCTCAATGCCCCATTTCTAAGGCACTTTCTAAGGGATCCTTAGTCCTTGTTAGTTATCCATCTTTGGGACCTCTCCCTTCTCTCTCCTATGGCTGTGAACTTGCTTTTTCCATCTCTTTCCCTTCTTATTTTATTTTTGTTTTTAAGTAGAATCATTCAGCCTCTGCCCTGTGGAACTTTCTTAGGGCAAGCAGCTCTTTGAGCCAAGGAGCTCCAATCGCTCCCGAAAGGAAGACATGACTAGTTAGAACAGGTAAACCCACTAGTGGAGAGAGTTGGCCATTAGTTCTGCCGTGTGGGGGTGGAGAAGGCCTCACGGAGGCAGTGGCTTTCACCATGAACCTCAAATAGGAGTTTATCAGATGGAGAAAGGGACGGAGCTAGGGAAATAGTTGGAGAAGGGGTAAGGTATGGGCAGCAGAGGACCTAGGTGAAAATAACGCGTAGAGGGAGGCCCGTGTGTAGACCGTGTCTGAATTTCACAACCAGGTGTGTGAGGCTCAGGAATGGAGCAAAATGGGGAAAAAAATGGGAAAGGTCGCAAACCACCTGCTGATGGGGAAAGAGGAACAGAAACCCGATTCCAGCAAACCCCGCCCACGGAGCGGGGAAGGGGTAGGGGGAGCACAGACCAGGACCTCCCATCTGCGTTTCTCCAGAAATTAAATGTGTCGGGAGAAGGCAGTAATTGAATCCTCAAAACTCTTAGGTTTATCCCAGATTTAAAAAGTTGTTCACGTCCCCTTACGGGTCTTCTATTTAATAGAGTAAAAAATGCTTTAAATCCCCAAAGCGAGCCCGCCACATAAGGGACTATGGGAATGGAGTTGAACCTCACCCAGATGTTTTTTTGTTTTGTTTTTAAATACCAATTCCTGCCCATAGAGTCAGGCAGTTGCACAATCCTAATTGTGCAAACTCTAGCTGGGGTTTGCTTTCTAAGACTCATGGGAGGCAGGGCAGCTGGCGGGAGCCTGAGCTGGGGTGGAGGTTGGAGGGAGGAAGAGACACTCTTATAAGCATGAATAATGGGATGCATCCAGTAGCACTAAATTTTTAATCATTTCATGCCCCTATTTAAAAAAAAATGACTGCTTTGACTCACAGGTTTCTAAAAGACCAGCATTTACAAAATTAAACTCGAAGGATGCAAAAATTGTGGCCAATTATATCACAGCCCAGAGTTGGTGACAATGACTGGCTGGCAGGGTCAGCCCCTTGGAAAGGGTCATCATAATTGGAGCCATGGACAGACCCTAACTAGGGCAACACCCCGAGGTAACTTTGCAACAAGGCACATGCTAATTCTGCTTGTGCTGGTGTTCATTTGGTGGTGCTGGTTGGGCTCAGGGTCCCTTCCTAATGATCCCATGACTACGAGTCAGGTACAAATAAAACCTCAGTCACAACACCCTCCCTCCTAAAGGCAGTGTATTATTTTGTGGATATTTTAATACTTAAATTTTAATGAAGGTGGAATCAGGATTTACTATGGACAGAAGCAGGAAGATAGAAAGAACGTATTCTGTTATACACAGGTCGGCTGGAAGGAGGGGAGGCTCTGGGGGGTAGTGGCAGGGCAGGACAGAGCCTCATGTGGATGGATGGACAGTACCTGGCACGCTACAGGCCTGGGGCTGGCAGTCAGAGCCACAAGAGTATCACGGGGACGGGAGGGACGGGAGCCTCACGGGAAGTCACCCCACCGCACCTCCCCAGCAATACTGTCTGTATCCCAAGCAGCTTGCTCCCCAGCAGCGGCTGCGTGATTCTCCCTGGGTGCATGCTGATCTCTGACTCTGGGAGGGAGCCACGCTGTCCTCCCACCGGCTGGCACTTGCTCAAAATGCCGGGCACACCTGGCCATCAGCAGGGTGTGGAAGCCCAAATTCCACTCTGCTTCCTCCCATCTGTAAGCCAAAATGTGGCCCACAAATGACTCCAAGTTGGGCTAAATATTTCATATTCCATCCTTCTCCCTTAAAATTATCTATGTCTCTATAGGTAGTTCTGGGTGTATGCAAGAACAGAAGGTTATGGAACAGATGTAAATATTTCATGATGTTGGGGCTGTGGTGATTCCAAATTCCAGAAATAAAATTCCTTTCTAGAAACAACAGAAAGGGCCCCTGTTGTCTGGGTTGGGAAATGTTTTGATGTCCAAAGCCTCACCGTTTCAGTCGCTCAAGACCATTCTTATAACTGGAGGGTCTTAGCCAAAGAAGAGCCCTCTGGCCATAACACTGACCCTTCAGGTTAGCCACTGTATGTTCCAGAAACAAGCAGCAGGATGGGCGGTTTGAGAAGGCAGAAGAGCTTGCCCCCTCCCCCACACATCAGCGGACTCCTAGACCAGAGAAATTAGGTTTCAAGTCTTATCCAAACAATTAAGCTCACCAATCTTGCTTGCTGTGTCTTGACCAGCAAGCCCGTGGAATTAGCTATTTTGAGAAGGAGGGTATAACTGGGGGGGTCCAGCCTGGGGGGACTGGGAGAGAGATTGATTGGGTTTGAATCCATCCGTCAACACCTTGAATCTGGAAATAAAATGTGACAAAATGAGAAATCAAAGGCAATAATGACCTTTACTGTTATATTCTAACATAAAAGGAAAGTTAAATCATCAACACTGACCCAGGAAGGGCCACTGAATAAGAAACTCCGGGTGGTGCCCCATGACCTGGGTTTTAACAAGCTCTCCAGGTGACTTGGAGGCCCTCAAGTCCAATGACCACTGTGCAGGTACCTGTGGTCCTAACAACTGCTGCTTTAGGGGAAAACAGCTACTGGGTTTTATTGCCCGTTCCCACTGTGCAGCACTGACACCCACCCACAGGGAAAACAGAGAAAAGATGCTGCAAACAGTCTTTTTGTTCTTCGAGGGCAAGCCTTTGTCCAGGAGGAATAGGCAATGAGTAGCTTCACCCCCACTGTAGAAATGCCTTACTTGTTCCCTAGAAACAGAGGCTAGGATGGCCACATGCTTGACAGAGAAGTGTAGGCTGCCTCTGGAGGGCACCTGCCTTCCCCTGCTATCTCCCATCCATCCTTTAGGAAGAGGCCCCGTCTGCAGGGAAGTCCTCCCTGGGAGCCCTGAAGCCCCACTTCACTGAGCCCCATCGAGGTGGCTTCTGAGGACAAGTGACCCGTCCACATTGGCCTGAGTTGGCAGGCAGGGAGCGGGATCAGGTGGAAAGGGGGAGCAGTTGGGCTCTTTAGATGATGGAGGCAGAGGGGCCGGGAAAGAAAAGGGAGCAGGTTTGTAGCTCAGACCTCCCTCCAGGGAGAAACTTCCCCGAGGAGCCCGTGAGCAGCCAGCCCTTGGCCGCTGCACCTGCAGGACCCATCAGTTGAGGCCAGCTCTCCCGGGCTCCTCCTGAACCCTGAGCTTCGCGGAAGTTTCAGAGCTGGCCTTTCTGCCCAATGGAGCCCTCCTCTGCAGGCATCTCTGCCCTGGGGCTCCATGTCACCTGGCCACACAGGCTGCCTCTTAGGGGCGGCAGTCTGAGGCTCTCCCCAGCCCAATCTTCCTGGGCGCCTCCCTCCCTTCCCAGCTCTGGGGTCCCAAGAGACTCCGGAGCACCACCCCCAACCCCGCACCTCCCCCTGACTTCCCATAACCCTCTTGCCCTTTCCATTCCACCTTGGTGCCCGTTCCCAGAAGACTGAAGGGACACACCTGCCCCAGAGAAGGGGCTGAGAACCATCATAAACCCAGCAGCAAGATCCTCATGCTGGACGCCTGGCCACCCCCTTCTGACTGGGAACAAATAACGAGAGCCATGCTCAGCTGTCCAATGATACCAGCTGCTCCAAATGCTTTAAGTGCCATCCCTCGTTAAATTCTTGCCATGACCCAATGAAGGAGGAATGTTCTCTCCATCTTATGGATGAGAAAACTGATATACGAGGAGACAAACCAACCTCCCCACTGTCAGGCAGCAGCTCCATACTTGGAGAGCTGCCCCAGCCGGCACCGGACCCACAGCCTCTCACTAGCTCACACGCGTCCACCTGCAGGCAAGAACCGGCTCTCGGCCATCTGTTTACCCTCAGGGCCCAGGAAATCACCGGGAGCCAGTAAGCAGTGAATAAATAAACGAAGTGTTACATCTCATGGGTGCACTTGTTCCCAACCCATGGGCAGCTGCCGCGCGGCTGTGACATGTCCTTGGGTCCATGTTGGCCCACAAATTGGAAACATAATTCTTTGTATATGTATGTGCAACATTTTAAAAATGTATATAGAAACCACTGTGATGACCTAAGTAATGTTCATTATAAGAGGTTGTTGAGTGCATCAGTGTTTCCTGGATGCTCCATTTCTACCACGTCAGATTCCAGAAGTACGGGGCCTCAGTGAGACTCTGGGACATTCTGTCTCATTAAAAAGAACCATGGGGCGCCTGGGTGGCTCCATCAGTGAAGAGCCTGCCTTCGGCTCAGGTCATGATCCCAGGGTCCTGGCATCGAGCCCCGCATCAGGATCCCTGCTCAGTGGGGAGTCTGCTTCTCCCTCTCCCTTTGCCTGCCTCTCCCCCTGCCTGTGTGCTCTCTCACACTCTCTGTGTCAAGTAAGTAAATAAAATCTAAAAGAAAAAAAAAGCTGTAATTTTGGAACATGAGACAGAAAGAGGGCAAGGAAGAGAAGAAAAGCCACAGAGAAGGAAGGGTTTGGAGAAAAAAGGAGAGGAGAGGACACAGAGAATCAGTCTTTGGGGCAAGAACCATCATGAGGGTTCTGTCCCTCCGTTGTACGTGATACCCCACTTCCCATGTTTTTACCCCAACAGGGCTCACAAAAGAAAATCTTAATTTGAATCATCTAAGGATTGGCATCCTGATTGGCCAGCACAGAGCTGGAGCTTGAATTGTTCTGGAAAGCTTTGAGAACCACACTCTGTGTTAAAAATGATCAGACTTGACTCAAGTGATTTTTGGACATAACAAATGAAATCAGCAAGAATGGAAGCTCACACCGCCCGCCACAGAAAATCCAGGCAGAAGCAGAAATGCAATTTGCTTCCTGCATTACCATCAATAAACAATCTTTTATATCATAATGTAAGATCTAAAAATAGTTCACTTTAAATTTTGAGCCCTTGTACATAATGAAAGGAGTCTGTGCATAAAAGCTAGTTATTCATTTATTCCCTGCATTAAAGGCTTCAACCGTAAGAGCCCAATTAACAAAAAAGACCAGTGGGAAATTATACACAATACTTTTTGTTTATTACAGAGAGATTTTCATTCATATCTTACTGAAGGGAAATTTTGCACTGAGTTACATCACTCATCCATGACATTATTCCCTCTAAAGATAGGGCTCTCACAAATGACCATGCAGAAAGAAACGAAATAGAAAAATAGTGATTTTTAGAACGATAATGCCCCCATGTCCTGAAGCGTTGTAGACAGCATTTCCATGGCATGAGTCAAGCCTGTATCTTTGGACAGATGGCAATGCCATAGCTGTGGCTTGGAAGAAGCACCAGGATCATGATTCTGGGAATCTGGATTTTAATCCTGGTGGAGGAGGGATCATTGCTATACATTGACTTCTTAATGCTGGGCACATTATGCAAATTACCTCTAACCCCCTCCCCACTGCCATTGTGCAGGGGGGGAAATGCAGGTTGGGGTCCGCCTACTATGACAACCTCCAGCCCAGAATTCCTCTTCTACCAGATGAGGTGGCCAAGAAGATCATTTTTAAGATACCTTAAGGCTCTGCTACTGTAGGGCCAGTTCTCAAGAAGGCTGAGGACACTCCCAGGATATCAGATAACCGAGGAGACACAGCAGGGATCACACTTGTCCTTCCCCATTCAAGAATGTTGTTCACTGTTCCTCCCAATCCCCGGCGTTCATGGCATGCGACAGTCTGTGACTTTGCTAAGGCCTGTGTCTGGGTGCCAGTCAGGAAGCTGGTCTGTTGGAGCAAATCATTTGGCTAGGGAAGGAGCCTGCTGATGCCCCAGCATCCCCGTTTGCAGAAACCCAGGTGGGTCTCTGCTCCCTGTCACAGCGAGTAGCTCTGATGCGTTGATGGAACCCTTCCTCTTCCTAGAGGAATAAACGAGTCCAAAAGCAGGCCACTGGCTATTCCCGGAGACGGGACTGAAGGGAAGCAATCGTTCTTTCTCAGACCGTGGACACGGCACACACTGAGGAGCGAGGTGGCAAGTCAGCAGCACTCGGGTCCCCGACAAGCCCACCATCTGCTTCTCCATGGGTGGAATTATGTGTTCTCACTGGGTTTGAGAAATGGAGTATGCATCGAGATCTCACAATGTATATTTTAAGAATATCAAAGGCCTTTCATATCACTTACCCCATCCCCATGATCGAGACACTGCTCTAAAGAAACCACTTTCTCATTTCTGGAAATTTTAGGCACAATAAGGATGGGGCGTGCTAACATGAGTGGTTGGCTGATTGGGGACACCCCGACAGCTATGAGTGCGTCCAGTTGGCCTTCTGGATATCAAGAGTGGAGGACCAAGCCTCCTCCTCATGTTCTGGCAACACTAGGATATAATGTAAGTTTCCCATAGTACACACATGGAACGGTCACAGAGGAGGGAAAAAAGTACAGAGAAAGGGATGAAGAGGACACATTTCTTTGGTGCCAGAACACAGGGACTTTCAGTGACCCATGGGGTCTCAAGTCTCTGACAGAGCCACTAAGCGGACCCCCAGGGTCCCACACAATGGTGATTAATAAGAATGACCTATTATCTGGGATGCCCAGAGCCAGCCACCACACTACCCTAGATACATGATTTCCCACACGGACATATATTACGATACGTTAATATACATTCATGTATTACTACAGTTACATGATGTAATTAGATACGTGTATGCATATGTATATATGTATGTATGTGTGTATATATTGGGTAAAAACGATCATGCATAGAGGTAAAATACATTCCTATAGTTGCATCTGTGTAACTAATAAATATGCACGAAAATATAGTCTACTAAAGCACATACTCAAAATTGTTTCCAAATAGTAGTATACGATCAGGGCGCCTGGGTGGCTCAGTCGTTAAATGTCTGCCTTCAGCTCAAGTCATGATCCCAGGGTCCTGGGATCGAGCCCTGCATTGGGCTCCCTGCTCAGCAGAACTCCTGCTTCTTCCTCTCTCATTCTCCTGCTTGTGTTCCCTTTCACTGTGTCTCTCTCTGTCAAATAAGTAAATAAAATCTTTAAAAATAAAAAAATAAATAGTAGTATTCGATCAAAATGCCTTAGCTTATCTCCTTTTATCTGGATACAGTACTTCCTTCAGCTAATTTCAAGATTATGTTGACCTATATTCAGTTTGTGGTCAAAAAAATTCCACCCTTAAACTTATGTGAAGCCAGGCCTCCCTACCCTTGTATCTCTAAAAATACTTACTGAACAAAATATCAGAATTCCCATTCATCTGTATTTGAATTTCTTTTGTTGGTTTCTGCCCACTATTTTTGCCTGTGAGGATTAATACCTACTTTTTTTTTTCCCCTCAACCATGTAAAAAAGGAAAAAAAAAAAAATAACTATGAAAACCTGCTGGAAAGAAATACGCAAAATGTCAACAGAGGTTGTCCCAATGTGATGGGTTTCTGGTGACTTTTGAAACATTCTGCAATGGTCATTTATTTCGATGGCCATAAAAAACAATAAACATTTGTAAAGCAAGTGTTTCAATTTCCATTCTCTTCACTGTCTCTCCAGACCCCAAGCCAATGAGACATGCTCTAAGCTCAGGTTTTAAAGCACAACACAGGATTTGATTTATAGCTTGGACTTGGTTTTAATTATTTATTTCCATTAAATTGTCACAATTTCAAATCATAATAGCACTTAACAGAAATATGTTCAATGACTTTTAACCAAAGTAGACATAGTGTAGGGGGAAGGAGGGACCCAGGACATGGTTTGCATGTCCTGTGCTGTGCCCAGCTAATGGGTGTCCCTCCCTGGTCTGTAGTGGAGTAAATCCATTTAGCTCCTGAGGATGGACTCTCCTTTTTCTTTTTTTTTTTTTTAAGATTTTATTTATTTATTTGACAGAGAGATCACAAGTAGGCAGAGAGGCAGGCAGAGAGAAGGAGGGAAGCAGGCTCCCTGCTGAGCAGAGAACCCAATGTGGGGCTTGATCCCAGAACCCTGAGATCATGACCTGAGCCAAAGGCAGAGGGTTAACCCACTGAGCCACCCAGGTGCCCCAGACACTCCTTTTTCAACATTATCTTCAAACCAGCTGTCAGCCAACTCTTATCTAAGTTCTTGCCATTTTCTGATCAGTGGCTAATTAGCTTCATAAAAATGGTTAGCTAAACCCAGATTTTTTACCGACGTCTGTGCTTTCTTTCTTAAAGATATCAAAATGTTATCTTCATAAACATTTATACCAATTTGGAGTAGAACAAAATAGTAACCACAATTATAGGGGTTTTTTTGTGGTTTTTTTTGTTTGTTTGTTTGATGACTCAAGGTATGACTGGTGAAATCAGCCAGTGCAAAGGGGACAAGGGCAGCCGCCCCCCTGCCATCTGAGAGCCAGCCAGCCAGCCATGCTTGCCACTACTCTCCTGGATGGAACCAAGAAAATCAGACCATGACTGCTCAGCCCAAATCAGCAGGATGACCAGGGCGTTCCCCTGCCCATGAACAGGCATGTCACCTCCTGCGAGCTGAGGGAAAGCACCAGGCATTCTATAAAAAAACAAAAACAAAACACTTTAGGGGCACCTCGGTGGCTCAGCCCGTTAAGCATCTGTCTTTCGCTCAGGTCACAATCCCAGGGTGCTGGGATCGAGCCCCACATCAGGCTCCCTGCTCAGCAGAGGAGCTTCTCCTTCTCCTGCTGCCCCTGCTTGTGTGCTCGCTCTCTCTCTCTCTCTCTCTCTGTCAAATAAGTAAATAAAATCTTTAAAAAAAAAAAAAAAAACCTCTAGAGGCCTAATAAGCAGAAGGTGGACTGTGAATTTTTTAATTCCAAGAACTTGAATGTACAGGATAAAACCAGAGGCATTGGAGTGTGTCCTGAACACAGCAGGTGCTGAATCAGCAAAAGGACATCGATGACATTTGAAGAGATGGAGGCCAAATGCTGCTGGCGTGCGGGCGAGAGACCAAAGGGGAGTCCCGGCAGCACCGGGACAGACAATGACCGCAGTAGCAGCAAGACGAAACCAGCAGTTGAGAAGAAAACAAGATCATGTGGGGATTCAAAATTGGTATGAGAAATATGCTATCGCGTTTCAAAAGACGAGAGCGTTCGCAGCATGGATTATCAACACACAGCTATTATCCATGACTCTGTGCCAAGTGTGCTATTATCTAGATTATTAAACTAGCAGCTTCGATGCAACCATTATGGAATGATTGTGCAGAAGGGATGTTGCAGGATCGGAGCCTAATTAGACAGGATATGGAAGCCTGATGGGTATCCGACGCTGACAAACGGATCTAGGGGAGGGGTTTGGGTTCAGAGCAGAGCCTCAGGCTTGGTTCTCTGCCTGACCATGAACCTGCATGATGAAGACCACATTTCTGAACTCATTACAGTGCCTGCGGATCACCTTGTGCAAGCAGAGTAGGTACATTGACTGCATTTCTGAGAAGTGTGTGCAAATAATTCTTTACGGAAAAACAACTTATGCTCTAAATGTACCCGGAGAGAAAATGCATATGTGAATGTTTAGAAAAATTTTAAAGCTCAAAGATAGCAGTGGTTAGCGATAACAAGGTCTTCATAGCTTGTCGGTGACTGTGGTTCTACCTTGGTTTTCTTTAAACTCAGTATGTAAAATCCCAATGATAGTAAAATAAATAAGGATTATCTCTTGTGTAAATGAAGGGGCCTCATGCACGGTGATGACTTCCTCTCCAGTTATGTGATTTGTGTGTCTGGGCTCTGGCAACGCTACCCAGCTGTGTTCAGGATGTGCAGGCCTGACCCAGGTCACAAGGCTGTGGGAGCCGAGAAGACGTGCAGAGATGTGGGGTTCCAGGAAGAAGCCACGAGCACATCACACAGGTGGGTGGCGGACCTTATTCAGGAGATGAAGACCTGAGGCATCAGGAAGCAACTGAAGTGAGCCTAGAAGACTAAAGGATGCTGCTGTCCTTGCCAAAAAAAAAAAGGTAGGAAAGAGGGGAGGCCCGGTGAAGGTGTATGGGCAGTGGGACAAGGGACCGTAACCGGTTCCATCTCCTTGGAAGAGCACAAGTGCTAGAATCATGGAAATCGGTGTCTCAGCCTGGCAGTCGTACAGTTCAGCACGTGTGAGGAAGGTTTCCAGGGAACTGAGGTTGCCACACTGATGCAATTGAGTTTCTAGATCCAAAAGGATGGGCAACAGAGCTGGGGTGGTGCCACCAGCCTCACATGTGGCTACTTGCAAGAAGAGAGAACCAGGCCTAGCATAAGCAGGGGCCTCTTTCCGAACATCAAGCAATGGCCCACAGGGAGGTGGACACGCATGCCGAGCCCAGACACTCCACTTAGACTGAGCAGCCTGCCAGCATCCGGCCAGAGTGCTACCCAACACCCAGACACACTCTGTAACGTCCCTATGTTGCTGCTAGACATGAAGATGGAGGAGACAAGAAATCCAGTTCAAAATAAACCACTGTCAGAAAACACACTCATTTTAAAAATTACTAAAAATTGTGGGTTCAGGTTGTTATTTTGGAAGATGCACAATGCACACGACGATGGGGACGGAGTCAGGGCTGAGCATTAGAGGGAAATGTACGGCTTTAAGAATTCTTTATTTTTTAAAGATTTTATTTATTTATTTGACAGAGAGAGAGACAGCGAGAGAGGGAACACAGCGGGGGGAGTGGGAGTGGGAGCAGCAGGCTCCCCTGCTGAGCAGGGAGCCCAATGTGGGGCTCGATCCCAGGACCCTGAGACCATGACCTGAGCCGAAGGGAGACGCTTCACCAGCTGAGTCACGCAGGTGCTCCCAGCCTTAAGAATTCTAATGGGAAAGTGAGATCTATATTTGGGGGATGGGGAGGATTTGATCTAGATAGGAACACTGAAAGGTATGGGAAGAGAAATTATATTCTCTTGGTACAAGAGATAGAATGCTCCCCGCCATCGAGAACATGCCGGCCTTCCAACAAACCAACAACCAGCCGTGCTGAACCTGCATGTGTTTCTCAGAGACAGGAAAATCAGGTAATGAGTCAACATGGGGGATTCAGCGCTGCTGTTCAAGCCCTTTCTGTATGTTCTTACCTGAAATCCATCTAAGAACACGACCATAGGAAAGCGTGGGGGCTGGGTACAGAGCCAACAGCGTGCCTGATTCCTGTGCCACCTCTTCTTTAGACGTATGTCACCCATGTGGAGCTGTCCCCGTGACGTGACTATCTTTTCCACAGTGGAGGCGACACACCAGAAGCACTAGATCACTTCCGTGTTAGCTGCAGTTACACAGCAAAGCGTAACGTGGTGCCAAAATACCCGCAGGACGACCGCCCTGTGACGACAAGATGGTTCTTCCGGTTCCCCCAACACAGAATGGAGGTGCCCCATCTAATTACTTTGCGATCTTCTAGGCAAAAAAATCCACTCGGCCCCAGCCAAGCATGTGCCTTTCCACATACCACTCCCCTCCCAGTGTCTTTCATCGTGTCCGAGGAAGCATGTGAGCATGGCAAGCATGTGGCCAGAGTTCTCAACCTCAGCACATGCAGCCGGACGATTTTTGGCTCTGTGTGTGCGTGTGTGTGCGTGTGCGCGTGTGTGCACATGCGTGTGCGTGTGCACGTGCGTGTGCGTGTGCAGGGGTGGAGGGAGGGTCTTCTCTGTGCATTGTAGAATCTTTAGCAGCCTCCCTGGCTTCTACTCGCTAGACGACAAGAGCACTGGCCCACCTGCAGTTTTGACAATCAGAATGTTCCCAGACATGGCCAAATGTGTCCCGGGGGGAGGATCACCCCCTATTAGGAGCCAGGGGATTAGCTGTCTTTGCCCAGCTGATAAAAAGTCCGTTCACAGCCGTTAATGCAGGGTACATGCAGGAACTAGAGCGATGCGTGTCATGACATGCCCCTTGCCCCACAGTCCCCCTCTGCATCCTCCCCCCACCCCCGCTCCAGGCCCCCAGTGCCTGCTGTCCTCTCCTCATTCAAAGTCCCCACTTCAAGGAACTGCTCAGCCCCTTCTCCCTCCAGAGATCCCGGCTCCAAAGTGACTCTGCCATCCTCCTCGGTTCCAGGCACCCCCTCCCTGACCAGAACCACACGTAGGCCTCTCAGAGCATACATTTCACCGTGTCACTGACCTCAGACCAGAGCGGAGAGGAAAGCACTTTGACTGAAAATAAAACATCAAACAATATTGTCCTTAATACTCACAGGAGTGTTTGATGAAATTTTAGATTGTGTGTACAAGCGGATGAGGAAATAATTTAGGGCCACAAACCTGTTTTCAGGATTTCCTGTATGAGACTAGCCCTGCTGAGCCCTCCCAAGGCCTCGGGGGGCAGGAAGTCCTTCAAATTCCAACGACAGTACATCCTGAACAGAGGAAACGCTTTGTGTTCATTCTCGACCCTAACTATATGGGACCTAGGCTGTCTCCGGTCCGTTGCAGGGACAAATTAGGAAAGTTACAAAAGGTTCTCAGTATATCATTGTAATTTGCTTTAAGATGTAGCCACCAAGAGAAGACACAGTTGCCCTAGAGCGTAGGTCAGCAAACGGTTCCCGTGAAGGACCAGACAGCAAATATCTTGGGCATTGTGGGTGATAGGGTAGCACCTACTCAACACTGCCATTGTAGAGTGCCAGGGAGAAAATGTAAATGCATGAGTACAGTTGTGTTCCAATAAATCTTTATTTACAAAATCAGACTAGAGATCAGATTTGATCCAAGGCCCATAGCATACCAACCCTTGACTTAGAGGATCCTCCTTGTTCATGAAACAACTTTTCCTGAGCATCAGCCATGAGCCGGACTTGGGAGGCATGCTGCGGATATGGGATTTATAACACACTGACCCGGGACTTGCAAAGCTTGTCCTCTAATGAGGACAGCGACATTCAAACAGCAGATCCAGGGATGCGTGAGAGGGGTATGGAAACCCAGAAGCAGTGATCAGCTCCTCCCCTGGGGGGTAGGAGCACCGACTGTTAAAAAAAAGCCTTCACTGGAGAGGTACCCAAAATGCTGACCCACTGAAAAAGACATTGTTTTTGGTAGAGGCTACACCCATGTTCTGCCAAGAATCCTGGGGAGCCCATCTTGTCTCCCACAATTGGGGTTTCCCACCATGGTTGTATCCAGAAGTAATCCATCCCTCTTCTGGAGCTCCTGTGCACAGAGACAAAGGAGGCTGCAATTCTGAAATGCCTCATCTTCAATGACATGAGCCACCAGCCTTGACCACCTCACCCAGCCACAGCCTGCCCAAGTGAAGGATATGGATTTAGCTGACCAGAGATCTGTCCTCCTCCTTTGTCTCCAAACTCCTGACTCTTCAGTTACGCGAAATCATCTTCAAGTTCTCTCATATTGCACACACGCCATTTGCTTTAATCTATGGACTCATTTGGAGCACTCTGGAGTTGTAATTCAGATTGCAAATGTATCTCATTTCATAATATTTAGTGACATCTCACGACTGGCTGAGCTACAATTGGACAAGAGTTTAATTCTCACTTTAGGACTATAGCTTCCTGTCCAACTCATGAGTGAGAGAGCGTGGAATGTTACTGCTTTTCTGTTTCTAACCGCAAAGGGTAGCAGCCCTGGAATTGGAAAGTTCATAGAATGAAAACCCCCACTCCTGAACAATTATGGGAAACATTGTTTTGGCTCCACGTCCAGATGGCTCCCTCCCCTGTTGATTATCACAATACACGTGAACCTCTGATTTCTAAGATTCCACCCAAGACAAACTCATCCAAGGGTGCATGTGAAGAAAATTAACACATGAATTTTAGTAACAAAAACATCAGGGAAGGATGTCAATTAACAATCTAGTTTGAGAATGGCAGTGGTGACGTACAGTCACCCAATGGCCGCCTTCTTAAGATTGCCTTGGAAAAGTCCCAACTTTATGAAGAGAAAAATGCTGCAAATCCCCATGAGCTGAAGTGGGGGGACTTTCACTGGTCACTCTGAAGCCTAAGTCAGTCCCACAAACCCTACAGAACTTCTGTTTGCAAAAGGGCCAGAAAGATGGGGTCAGTGCCTTGGCTTCTGGGGCACAGGGCAGAGTGCAGAGCTGAGACCATCCCACTCCCCTTGTTGTCATGGCCGCAATGACTTGCTTTACTGTGAGCATTGCCCAAGCAGAAGTCACTGATGTGGCCAGCGTAGATAGGCCTGTGGCCTGTCCCGCCGCTGATGCGATGGATGCCAGAGGCTGCGCACCCACCATTGCTCTCTCACCAGCCCGTCCTCCTCTCCAAAAGGGGAGTACCATCCATAGGCTCAATGCCTTCACAAGGATTAGTGCACCATGTGCAGGGGAACAGGGCTCCCAAAGCATGTAACCACCAGTACGTTCTCATAAATGGTGTATTAGCATCCTGTCACCGCTGTAACACATGACCATAGACTTCGTGACTAAAAACAACACAAATTAATTCTCTTTCTATTCTAGAGGTCAGAAATCTGAAAGAGTTTTATGGGACTAAAGCAGAGGTCTCTGCAGGGCTGTGTTCCTTCTGGACTTTCCAGAGGAAAATCCATTTCCTTGCCTTGTCCAAGGTTCTGAAGTCAGCTCTACTCATTGGTTTGCGGTGCGGTCCTGACTTCAAGGCCCAACCACCCAACTTCTGCTTCATTGTCATGTCTTCTTCTCTGACTCTCACCCTCTGACTTGCCTCCTTAAAGGACTCTGAGTCCGCCCACCCAGACAATCCAGGATAGTCTCCCCATCTCAAGCTCCTTAACTCAATCACACCTGCAGAGTCCCTTTTGTCACTTTGTCACTTTGTCACAGCGGTCTCAGCTCTGCACTCTGCCCTGTGCCCCTTTTGTCACTAATATTCATGGGTTTTAGGGACTGGGATGCAGACGCTTTTGAGGGGCCATTGCTCTGCCTTACACACACACACACACACACACACACACACACACACACAAAGCAAGGGCTTTGAATGAAAGGCAAGAATGAAAATTCCATCAAAGACAAAGTATGGGTCACATGGACGTAAGGGTTGCTTAAAAGTCCTCCTGTCCTGGAGAAGAGGGAGAGTAGAGACCACCAACCTTGGCAGCAGAGAGCACTTGAACGAGGAGTGTCAGCCTGGAGCCAGGAGAGGCAGGCTGTAGGTGGCTGGGCTGCCACCTTCCTCTGTGACTCTGAATGAGTGGTCTCAGGTCACCCGCCCTTCTGAACTTGCTTCTGCTCTCTTCCCAGTCTCAGCTTGCCCCTCTGCCTCTGTATGCACATACTCTGTCTCCCCCGCCACACGAGCTGCCCCTGCTCATGCTTCCTCGGGGGCTCACCCTGCCTCTAGAGCTCACCTGCTCACCCTGTTCATTGTCAAGTCCCCCCTTCTCCAAGGAGCAACTTCTTCAATCCACAGATGTCTGCAACGCCCTTCCCTTTAAAAGATCTCCTTTGGTCCCACGTTCACCTCCATCTATCACCTCACACCTCTCCTCCTCATCATAGGAAAACTCCCCAAAAGGGTGGTGGGTACCGGCCATCTCCACCACTTCCCTCCATTCTGTGCACCTTCTCTATTTAGATTTCTGTTCCCAAACATGCCCCTGAATCCTCACTGTTAGGAACGACAGTGACGTCCATCTTGCCAAGCCTAGCGGGCAGTTTGCTCCTCCTCCTCAGCCTCTGGACATTTCACATGGGTGGTCATCTTCTTCCTTTTGGACACTTCCTTCCCTTGCCTCCCTCGACTTCAAGCCCTCCTACTTTTCTTCCTCCCTCTCTGTCTGCCTCTTCCCAGCCTCATTTGCTGAATTCTGCTCTTCCTCATCTTGCCAACATGTCAAAGCTGCGGGCTCCTGGCCCTCAGACCCTTGTCTTCCTGCACCTACCCCCTTGTTGAGCTCATCCAGTCTTGCTGTCATCTAGGCATTGCCTAAATGCCTCCCACATGCTAACAGTTCCCTATTTATATCCCCAGCTAAGTTCCCTCCCCAACTCTAGACTCATGCGTCCAGCTGCCTATTCAGTATCTCCACTTGGATGCCAACCAGACATCCCAGACACAGCATCCCCAAGAATGAACCCTGGTTCAACATCTCCAACCTTGCCATTCCCAAAGCCTTCCCCACTTGACCAAATCCATTCTTCTGGTGGCTTAAGCCAAAATCCTAGCTGTCATCTTTGCCTCCTTCATTCTCTGACCCCTTCCACCCAACTCAGCACTGGCTGTATAGTCAAGACATATTGAGGAGACTTTGTGCTTTGCACAGTCCCTCCACAACCACTCCAACCTAAGCTGCCATCTTCCTTCACCCAGAACGCTCTCCAGGCTGGCCTTGGCATCCTCTCTTGACCCTCCTTCAGTGTGGTTTTAATGTGGAAGTCGAAGGTGGTACTTTGCTTTTTAGAAAGAAAAATCATTTCTTGTCTGACCCTTGCACAAAATGTTCCCGTGACTTCCTATCCCACACAAAAACAAACAGACAAAAAAACAACAAACAAACAAAGTTGTTTTACTGAGTTCCCGGCAGTATCTGCGTGGCCACTCGTGCTGATACGCAGCCTCTTTGTGGCCTCACTTCTAATGGCATGCTTCCTGGCTCACTGTCCTCCAGCCTCCCCACTCCTCAAGAAAAAAATCTCCTCTGCTTTGGCACTTTGGGATCCCAACTCAGAGACTGGCTCCTTCACATCTCCACAAGGTTCATGCCCCAACTTTATGTACGTCTCTGCCCAAATGTCACTTTCTTAGACAAAGCGGTCCGAGAGCTCTGTATCCAGCACAACCTTCCTTTCCCCATCCTTCCCCCCCATCCTTTTGTAGAACATGGCATTGTCTGCAAATGGTGCCCATTTTTACTTGTCGACCTGTTTGTTTTCTATCTCTCTACTAAAATGAAAGCAGATCTTGTGAAACTCATTCTTCATTGTATCTCCATGACTGAGAATGGTGCCCAGCACATATTAGGTCCTTAGCACATGTAGAGCATTTGCAAAATGGGTGACTGTGTTCTCATAGAACATCTGCTCTTGCTATCAAGCCACTCTTTTGCTATCTAATCGCTGTTGCCCCCCCTGCCTCCCTAAAGGGGCAGTGGTGTCTTCAGAAGCAGTGGCTTATCTTCTTTATCCCAGCATCTAGGCAGTCCCTATAGATTAGATATTTTGATAGCTGAATGGAGAAATGGATTTCTCAGATTAGGTGAATAAGAATTATGCCCATGGCTGGCCCTGGAGCCCACGCTTTGACAGGTAAGAGGATTTGCTTTTGAAGATTAATTCCTCACTCAACTCAATATAAATGCTAACAGAGCTGGTCACACAGACAGGAACAAGAAAAATGATTTTTTGAAAAAATCGTGTGTTGACCCTTCCCTCTTCTTGTAGGTTGTAATTAGCACTGGGCTCGTTTTCACTTTCTTAAAGCTTCATACGAGTGCCCTGGTCTATCCCTCTAACTTGTGCCTTAAAGAGAAGGAATGTCCCCTGGGGACACTCTCCCAAGGCCACCCTCACCTTCATAGCAGAAAATACAAAAGACCCAAATCAACCACATTCCCTCCCAAAGCTAATTCTGATCTAATGAGAAGTAGAGACAAATGTAACTGTTTTCTTGGGGTTCATGACCTGATTTCCACCAGACTTCAACAGACTCTACAAAGACCCCGACCCAGTGCTCATCTGTGTAGATAATTTAACTTTCGTTGTTATTTTTTTTTTTGCCTCAAAAGTTTTGTTAATAATGTGGGGCTCCTTCACAAAATTTTAGCAATAATACTTTATTTGGTCTAAGAAAGCAAAAAAAAAAAAAAAAGAAAAAAGATTAATTAAACGAGATGGGTTATTTGAAGAAGAGGAAGGGAGATTATGAAGAAAGCATTTAAAATACAGATATTTTTAAAGTACGGTTGAGAAAACTAGCATGCAAACCATTCTTATCAGAATTATAGTATTTTCCATTTAGGGAAGTGGGACAAGTTAATTGCATAGTTACCATGAAATAAACTACATGGTAATTACACAGATACGCCTTCAGAAGCTGTAGTAATTACACTGAACTAAAGCATTCTAAAATAGACCAAGAGTTACCAAGTTCACACACAATGAAGAGATGTTTAACCTGGACTCCAGCTACTTGATGTGAATATAGCACCGTCAATGACTCCTGATGCCAATTTTTGAAGATAATGACTTTTAAATATAGACGTATTTCTAGAAATGGTCCTTGGCACAATATTTCCTTTGAAAAAGCTCCGTTAACTACCACCAGGCAGCAAGAAAGTTGACAGTAATTCCTTGCCAAAGAGAGGTGATGATCTTCAAAGGAAAATATTAACAGTTTCCATTTTAGAAAGGAGATTTGCGTCCTTTGCTCCCATTTGCATACTGTATGTGAGATCGGAAAGGAGGAGGTATCAGAACAGAAACGGCTAAGTTGAGAAGTGAACAGGGCAATGTATTTTGCGGAGAACAAGCTATGTTCTTGGGAATTGAAAGGCTCGTTGTGTAGCTCATCCCCCAAAATCCTCAACGCCATCACCTTTCGTACCTCTGTTCTATACCAAATCATTCAGCTAGAAAAAGGAGGCAGGGGACAATATATGGATGGTGGAGATTGTCCAGCTCTAAGTAACATGATCATGGAAATAGCTCCCGGAATCCTGGGTTCCTAACACTGGGTGTCTTGAAGCAACTTACTAACCTTTGGGCCTGACTCGATGATAAGTCTCTCTTCCTTACTTAAGACGAGGGATTTAAAGTTCCAGGAGAAGGAATCTGAGAGTTTCCAACGATGCCCAGAGTTTCTCTGCGCATCCCCTAGCTTCCTGCTCCCCTCCCCACCCCACCAGAACCCCACCTCAGAGTTCACACGAGGGTCCACAGATGGGGGCTGGCCCCCTGCCCTGCATCCCCACCATCAGGGCTGAAATATATCAGAATAAGTTGCCAAGACCTTTGTGAATTTAATTTCATGGACATTGTTCTGCTAAGCTGATGCCAGGGTAGATGATGGCCATGAGAGCAAGAAATGAGATTCGATGAGGACAAAGCCAGACGGAGGGGAGGGAAGCTTCTAATTGCACATAATTCAGACCTTGTTTGTGCTCAGCTCTGGCTTGGCCAGGCCAGCCCCAAAGCCATGGTGAAATGAATTTAGTCTAAAAATGAATTTAATCTGTTAAACCCTGACCCGAGCTGCCTCTCAGCCTCACACACAAATGCACATGCACACACACACACACACACACATGCACACACAGGTACACACAAATGCACACATACACACAGAGAAATTGTTTTGAGGCTGTGAGTTTCTCCACTGGGTTGTGAGATTCTGGAGGGCAGAGAAGTATCTTCCCTTCCCTGTTTGCATTTCAATAAATGTTTGTCAACTGAGTAAACGGGAGCTTAGAACCCACCAGAGACGGACCTCTGTACAGAGCACCAGGGAATGTTCTTGCCTTCAGCCAAAAAGACTTTGCACAACATGTGGAAGAAAAAATAGCTAGGGAGTGTAGTGTGTTTTTTTTTTTAATGTACAATGATCAAAAGAAAACAAAGCTGTTAGGATTAGTTTGATTTAGTCTAGGAAATATTTTAGAGTTGCTGTAATCATCGAAAGTCTCACAGTGGCTAACAATGGCTGGAGCTCACAATTCCAGGACCCTCTTTCAAAGTTGTTTGACCATGTGGCTTTAGGACTTGATCAGTTTTGAGATCCCACTGCTGTTTCAAACACGACAGGTCTAAAGTCAACCGAGCTGTACCTTTCAAAGAACCTGTGTTTTTAGGGTCAGGTGGTTCTGTGTTGACAACAAAGATGAACTTGACTTTGCTCTTACTGTTCTAGAGCGGTCACCAATTAAAATTATTGATGTGGAACTTCATCAAACCTTCCGGCAGGGAAATATTTCATACCCACCACTGCTATGGACCGAATCTTATGTTTCCCCAAAATTCATATGTTGATACCGGAATCCCAGTATCATGGTATTTGGAGGTGGCTTTTGGGAGGTAATGAGGCCAGGAGGGTGAACTTCTCACAAATGGCACTTGTGCCCATATAAAAAGGGGCCAGAGAAGGGGGCCTGGGTGCCTCAGTGGGTTAAGCCTCTGCCTTCAGCTCAGGTCATGATCTCAGGGTCCTGGGATCGAGTCCTGCTTTGGGCTCCCTGCTCAGCAGGGAGCCTGCTTCCCCTTCTCTCTCTGCCTACTTCTCTGCCTACTTGTGATCTCTCTGTCAAATAAATAAATAAAATCTTTTTTAAAAAGGTGGCGGGGACAGAGAGCTGGCTAGCTCCCCTCTCTGGCATGTGAGAACACAGGAGGAAGCCGTCCATCTGTAAACCAAAGGAGGGCCCCCACCAAGAACCTGCCCATGCTGGCACCCGGATCTCACACTCCCAGACTCCAGAACTGTGAGAGATAAATTTATGTTCTTTACAAGCTACCCAGTCTGTGGTATTTTGATAAAGTAACTCAAGCTGACTGAGAAGACAGCCACACTCTTGAATATGGATGTAAGTCAGTCAACATACCACCTACTCCAGGCACATATGGGCTAAACCTTAGCACAAACGTAGCGTCAAGCTTCTGCCACCAGGGAAATAATGAAGAACGACGATCTTGGAGTCCTTCCCAGCATCCCCCAGCCCCCACCCCCACTCCCGGCTTGGCCATGGCCATGGCAAAGCCCAGTTTGTTATATCCTCCTTGGCCTATGGGAAGGCCCTTGTCTCTCCCACCCACACAGGCCAGCTGGACACCAGAACAACAGGAAGAGACCACAGTCAAAGATACCTGGACAGACTGTGGCTGTGTCCACGCAGATCCTGAAAGGAGGCAGCTTCTTGCCCCACCCAGGAGGGGACTCTACCTCAAATGCAGGGACTCTACCTCAAGAACTAACATGGTAAATGAATTGTAAATAGCTAATCTCGCTATGCCATTTCATTCCTGTCCGAGGTCCCCTCCAATGCCATTGACTTTTTAAGCCCACACATCCCTGTGGGGTATCCTGTGACCCATCTACCCATCTGAAGACGCAGCCCAGCCTGATGGTGGAGGCATGGGTTCTGGAGGCCTCCCTGGACTCCTCCTTGATGGCAGCTTCTCCAGATCACCTGGTCACTCTGTGCCTCTTTTTTCCCATCTGGAAATTGGGGACGGTAACAGAACCTGCCTCTTGGACTTGGTGTAGGATTAGCAGGGACAATGGTTAGCAGGTCTGGAACATGGTGAGTGCTCAGGGAATCTTGGTTCTCACGTATACGAATTATGGCTGGAAAATCTGTTTCAGGAAGGTCCCTGAAGTGAGTAGCTACAGGAACAGGGTCTCCTGGTTTCTGAGTCTGAGCCCTGTGGATAATCCCCTCTGTTTTCTACGCAGCTGAGGTCGCTGCTCAAGATAGATTTTTTTTTTTTACTTCTCCCTTGAATAAATAGATTTATGTGGTAATAACTCATTTTTACAAAGAGAACCACACTTCCGACGCAAACCCCTGGACAAAACACGCACATAAACATAATTTACATGGATGCGTACTTACGTACATGCTTACATGTCTGTGTTTGCTAATATAAAGGTAACGTTGATAGTAGAACATTTGAAAAATATAGAAAAGCATACAAATAATCAAGAGTTATTCATAATCCCATAATGTCCACACCAGGCATCATCACAGTTGATATCCAGGATATAGCTTTTATGGTTTGGGAGTTTTTTTCCTGAGCACACAGACATTTTCAGGTAGCTGTCTGAGGTATCTACATGTATATCTATCTGATCTATCTACGTATATAAATACAACTTAGCGTGATGGTCTTCAGCTCTGGGCCGCTCTTGATATGCTACATTAAGAAGTTGTTAGGTTTACAGGACATCTTCTGGTGCTATACTCTTTCCTCTCAGGGGTTGTGCGATCTGAATCACAAAACCTGTCAATCAGGATGACCCACCACCACTGGCAGTGCGTGGGGTCAGTCTCAATGAACAGGCGGTGTCTCCTCCCAGGACCGATCTCTCTGAGCAGCCGTGATGCTAAGTGAAATAAGCCAGTCACAGAAGGACAAATGCAGCATGACTGCCCTTGTTCCCGGGAGCTAAGGTGGTCAGACTCACAGAAGTAGAGAGAACATGGTGGTTGCCAGGAGCCGGGGGAGGGAAAGTGGGGAGCTGCTGGGTCATGTGCATCGTGACAATTAGGCAAGAAAACATTCCAGGAATGGGCCCTGCAACACCGTCCTTACAGTAACAATACTGTACCTGACACTTAAATTTTTGTCAGGAGGGTAGATCTCATGTTCCGCGTGTGGGCGTTTATCATAATAGAATAAGTAAATAACTCAATAACCATTGCAAAGCCTTCACTGAATTCTGCACACGGGCTGATAGGTGAAGAGCAGGTAATCAGGGACCGGTGGTGGGCAGGCTGGCATCCCATCGGTGCCGTGCCTGGGGACAGTAGAGGTGAGCTGGCCCCCTGACTGTGTCAGCCACCATGGCAGGAATCACCACCCCTGCGTCTGGTGCACACTCTTCCAGAAGTGGACTCCATCCCTGCACTGAGTCTGCCCAGGACTCTCTGCTCCTGGGTCATCCGACTTGCTGTTGCTTGGTAACTGGAGCACCTAATTATTCCACTAGCAGGTCAGAGAAATGTCAGCAACCCCATTACATGGACCCAAGACCGTCAGGCAGAGGGTGATCATTTGCATAGAGAACTTCATTTCCCAGGGAGGGATGAGAAAGCCAGGGAATCTCCATGTTCAGTGCGTGTTGGCTGATAGCAAAGCGAGATGGTCTGGGAAACAATTGCAGTTGAAACCGGGATGATGAGAAGCAACTCAGAGAAGGTTTTCAGTGTTGGTGCTGCTTGTTTTGTTTTGTTGCCGTTAGCTCTGAAAGTGTCCGTAGATAAGGAACAGTGAATGCACAAGGAGAAAAGGACTTCTTCATCTATTTCGATAATGAGGCTTTCCTAGGAAAGGTATGTTAAGGATTGTGCCCTTTTTGGGGGGTTTGGATTGATTTTTTTTTTTTTTTTTTGCTTTGTGTTGTATTTTCTTGTCAACAAATTCTAGGTGATCAGGTTTTAAAATAATTAGGTTGTCTTTTTACCTTTTTGATTGACAATCCCCATCCAGTTGTATTTCTCTGTGGCTATAGTTGTCAAGGTTCTATTTTCTGAAAAAATTCTTCCATGTACCTTGGGCGATGGGCTAAAAACGTTCCAGCTGCCGGTGGGCCGTGGGACATGGCTGGCCCATATAGACGCTCCGTGCAGATGGACTGGCCCTCTGTTCCTCACAGCCGAGTTCACTTTGGGAGCAAGGAGCCTGGGAGTCCAGATTCCTTTGTCTCCTGTAAGGAAAGTAGTGAGCGGCTGCGTGTGCCACCGAGAGACACTGAGCGGCAGTGACCCCCGGTGTTCATGGACGTCCCCCCTTTCAGACACAAGAGGTTCGCTCCATGTCTTCACTTTCTCTAGCTCACATTAAATTTCACACCAGGATTGGCAAGCTAGCGTGGGCCTTTCTCCCTGACTTGGGTGGCTCTCAACACCCAAGAACTGCCCGCCCAGTTTAAAATACCCAAATAGGGGCGCCTGGGTGGCTCAGTCCTTAAACGTCTGCCTTTGGCTCAGGTCATGATCCCAGGGTCCTGGTATCGAGCCCCACATCAGGCTCCCTGCTCAGCAGGAAGCCTGTTTCTCCCTCTCCCACTCCCCCTGCTTGTGTTCCCTCTCTCGCTGTGTCTCTCGTTCAAATAAAATAAATAAAATATTAAAAATAAAATAAAAATAGGGCGCCTGGGTGGCTCAGTGGGTTAAGCCTCTGCCTTTGGCTGGGGTCATGATCCTGGGGTCCTGGAATCAAGCCGCACATTGGGCTCTCTGCTCAGTGGGGAGCCTACTTCCTCCTCTCTCTCTGCCTGCCTCTCTGCCTACTTGTGATCTCTGTCAAATAAATAAATAAAATCTTTTTTAAAAATTAAATTATATTATATTAAATTAAATACCCAAATAATGCCAATAACTATCCTCTGGGGCAAAAAGCCTCAGATTCAAAGAAAGGAGGCTTCCCAAAGGGAGGGAAGAATTGTTCTTCCTTGATTTTTTTCCCCAGTGAATATCGGTGGGAGAAGTTAACTTTGAACAACTAAAACATGGCTTGGCTCAGTGTTTCTGACATAGTGTGGTGCTTCTGCTGGGTAAATGCTGACGGCTCGCAGGCACCTGCCGCCCCTGCTTCCTCCCCCGCTTCAGGGCGATGATGCACAGGGAAGCGGGTTCCGCGAGGCTTGGCCCACCGGCCCCCCTCTGCTGGCCCCGAGCGGTAAGGGACCCGGTGCCATCAGCCCCGAGAAGCTCGCTGAGCTCCGCCAATTTCCCGCAGAGCCATTTCCTTGAGCCTCTCCTGCGTTTTGAACGCCCATCGCTGTCCAGAGCTATTCCTGATGACAGACAGAGAGCAGGAAATAATGTACTGGGATGCCTGTGTGGAAAACGGCACACACAGGATGGTGTGACAGTTGCACGACACGCATGTCCTCAGGGCCGCTGAACCGTAATTGAAAAATGGCTCAAATGGTACATTTTATGTAATGTGTATTTTCCCACAATAAAAAAAAACAACAAACACAAAGGGAAAATGGCGCCAGTGAGGACAAGTGAAAGGAAGAGCACATCACAGGCCTGTCGTGTGTTCCCTGATCTACCTGGCACGTATGCGCTGTCGGCGGGGTCCACCGGCCCTGGCCACAGAGGGGCCACAGCTGTCACCCACGGATGGCTGTGGGCTGGGGAGGGGACAAGGCCAGGCTCCAGAGGGGTTGGGGTGGGCATGGGGGTCAGGGGCCCAGCAGAAACTGTTCCTCTCTCCTTCCTCTCCATCTGCCCCTCACCCTCTCAGGAGCCTAAGAGAGATTCACGGTGTTCCCAGGAATGAAGGGACCACGGTCTTTGAGGGACCCTCCATATCCAACCCCATTATCTTCACAGCTCTGAGGGGGACAAGGGCTGAGGTGCTCCAAGCAGGGGAGAAAGGAGGCATGGGCGCACAGGGGACCCCCTCCCCGCAAGGCCCCCTATGAAAGTTCACTCAAACAATGGGGGGCCAAGTCCCCACAGAAAACACAGGGGCTTGGAGCATATCCAGAGGAAAGGCACGCTTCTCCTCTCCTTCTGAACTTCTGGAGGGAAGGAAGCTCAGGGAGAGGATGGGAAGTGGGGGATAGGGGAAGAGGGAGAGAAGAGAGAAATCAAAGCACAAAAGGTCCCAGAGAGGAGCAAGAGGAGCTGCTGCTACACCTGGAAGCCCGCGCTCGGCGGGGGGCCCTGAAGTGCACACGTCCAGCTGAGCTTGGGGCCAGGAGCCCACTTGGACCTTTGTGTCAGCAGAAGGTGGGCCTGTGGGTGACAGATTCAGCAGGGAGACTGGTCTTAGGGTGCTGGAAGGGCGTGTGCGTGTGTGTGCATCTGTGTGTGCATGAGTGTGTGCCTGCATGTGTATGCATGTTTGTTTGTGCCCTTGTGTGCATGTGTACACGTGCTTTATGCACCTTGTGTGTACACTGTGTGCACTATGTAAGCATGAGTGGGTATGTGTGTGCCGCCTGCATGTGCACGAGTGCATGCGTGTGCACGTGTGTGTGTGCACGTGTGTGTGTCCACATGTGCCTTCTGTGCCTTGTGTGTGCGTGTGTGCATTATGTGTGCATGAGTGGGTGTGTGGGTGGTGTCTGCATGTGCACATGTGCGTGTGGGTACAGCTATGTACATGTGTGTACACCAACGCATGTGCCTGTGCTTTGAAAGTGTGCACTTAACGCGGATGTGCACATCCGCGTTTAGGTGTGTGTGTGCACATGCGTGCATGTGTGGGTATGGGTGCATTTGAACATGGGTGGGTGGGCATACGTGAGCGTGTGTGGACATGTGTGTGCACCTGTGCCTGTGCACTCGTGTGTGTGAGTGTAGATGTGCACATGTGTGTGCACGCATTGAGCAAGCCATTAGCTTTTCTAGCCGGTATCACACACCAATGGAATAAAAATCACCAAACCATCTCTCGGTTCATTTTTTCACTACAGACTTTGCTTTTAACTCTAAATTTAACGTGTAGCCCCCAACTACGGTATTATTTATTCTTTAAAAAGAGGTGTTGTTTTTTAATCCAAGAGAGTAGAGGGGGATCATGAGAAATTTGGCAAGATCCTGGCAAATTTACATCTTACATGCAAATTCATTTTTGACACCTGCTAATGGCACAGCCCACAACATCCATAAAAACTAGGCTAAAGACATACATTAACCAGAAACGATAGGTCGTGTGGCATGTCAGTGCCCAGGTCCTCATGCAGAAAGTGCCTCCAGAGTCACAGCAGCCACGCTTCAGGCTCCCCTTCATATAAGTTGCCTGGACACTGGGTCTCTAGCTCCTACGAAGACAGTAGAGTGCCCCCAAGCCTTCCCATACGTGGATGCTGGCAGACCCGACCATTCCTATTTACTAACATGGTCACCACTCCAGTTATGTGCAGGCTGCTCCACGTTCCATGTCCCCTCCAGCGAGCTACAGACCCTTTGCAAACTTTACAGTAACCAAGAAGCATCCCTTGTAACATGTTTGCAATCATGTTTTCTGCATTTAATTTAGAAGAATTTATGTGACATAAAGAAGTCTCACAAGAAATTTATGAAGCCTGTGATTCTGGAGAGCATTGAAGAACTATATTCTTACCAATACTCTTCCATTCAAGGAACACCTACTGAGAATGGGCCACGCCTAGGCACCCGTTCTGCTACCTGTTTTGGGTCGCTAGAACTGTTAATGCAAATCAGAGCTGGCAAAGAAAAAGCCATCTTCGTGATCCACCTGCTGTCAGCCCTCGTTCCAGACTGTCCTGGGGTGGGCGTGACCAATGTCAGCTGCTCCGTCCAGCTAATGGGAAGCCCATTCCAGGGGACACCTCACACGACATAAGGAATCTCACCAGCTAACTGCAGTCTATCAAGAAAGATAGTACTACATTCCCATTTTTCAAGTTTTTAAAATTTATTTTAGATGTTTTTATTTACATAAATTTTAAATGTTTATTGAAAAAATCATAAAAAGTCTTTAATGATTCCTAAGGTATATTTTGATAACATACTTCAGGCTTCCATTCATGCAACAAACATTTCAAGAACCTGCTATCCATGCAGGGAGAGAAGACAGAGTCCCTGACTTCATGGAGATGGGAAAGAAAAACACCGTAAGCATATGTTGCAGCCATGTTAGTATTTTGGAGGAAAATAAAGGTGAAAAGGCAGTGTTGAGTGGGGAAGCATCCTGGTCTTACTTTCAGAGGGACATCCCCAGGAGACCTCACTCCTAAAGGGATATTTGTGTGAGGACACGAAGGAGTGAGTGACTGAGACATGAGCTTTGCCTCTGATCGTCCCTGTCATACATCTCTCAGTCCTCGGGGACACCCCGGATACATGCATGTTTATCACTGTCAATCACATATTGAAAGATATGGGAATACAGCAATAAATGATGGCCAGGCCTGCCCTCAGGAGCTCGGGATGCAGTGGGGAGGGGGCCAGAGAACAGGTGATCTTGGTGTGAGTGTACGCCATGCCAGGGAGAGCTCCGGGTGCACGGTGGACGCACAGGTGGGAGTTTAACTCAGAACAGGTGCATTCTAGATGCTGTGAATGCTGCAGTGCTCAGAGCAGACAAAGTTCTCTGTCCTCATGGGGCACACGTTCTACTGAAGGAGGGATATCTGTACCTGTACCTGTGTTTGTGTCTATTTCTGTATCTTTTTCTATATTTATATCTCCATCCATCCGTCTATCTTTAACAGTCATAGTCTTCAAAAATTATAATTTATCAAAAGGAACAGGAATGTATCTCTATAGAAACATATCTATAATTCAAAATGGAAATGTGAGGGACACCTGGGTGGCTCAGTCAGTTAAGCGTCTTCCTGCAGCTCAGGTCATGATCCAGGGATCCTGGGATCAAGCCCGAATAGGGCTCCTTGTTCAGGAGGAAGCCTGCTTCTCCCTTTCCCATTCCTCCTGCTTGTATTCTCTCTCGCTGTCTCTCTCTCTCTGTGTCCGTCAAATAAATAAATAAAATCTTTTTTTTTTTAAGTGGAAATATGTTTGCTCAAAAGAAAAATTAAAATGTATGACTAGGAATGCCTGGGTGGCTCAGTGGGTTGGGCGTCTGCCTTCAGCTCAAGTCATGATCCCAGGATCCTGAGATCGAGCCCCACGTGGGGAGTTTGCTTCTCCCTCTCCTTCTGTCTGCCTCTCTGCCTGCTTGTGATCTCTGTCTGTCAAATAAGTAAATAAAATATTTTTTTAATGCAATGAGTACACAAAGGGAGGAAAACATATATTCAGTGAGGACCATCAGGGCAGACAGTAAAATCAGCAGAAAGGGAATGGAATAATGCAGGAAATGCGAGGCTGTACTGGGAAAAGGCGGGAGACTCAGCGGCCTCTGACACAGGCATGTGGAGTCAGACACATGAGCGGAGTGAGGGAGGCTGGGAACGTGGGTTGGGGCTACAGCCGTGGAGTCCCCCCGGCCCTGGGACCCCGAAACACAATGTCAATGACAAGTATTTATAACAAAAAAGGTCACGACCATTCCAAACACTTGAGATAGATGTGCTTAATTTTCTGAGTGAAAAATCAGAAACTGGAGACTCTTCAAAAAAGACTTAATTTTTCTGCAAAAGAATAGAAACAGCCACAATCCTAATGTAGAATAAGAAAGCACCTGTTGTTACTAAGCTGTGTTTTGAAGTCAACTTGAAATGCCATTTATGGCAGGAGTATGAAATGTTCTATTTGGTCCAGAATTAGATAATTAGATAATTTACCAAATCCGTGTTGGATTTGTCGATATTGACTTAATAATGAATATAATTAAAAAAATCCTAAAAACACCAAATCATACAAGCACCGTCTCTTCTTAAAATAACCCTGGAAGTCATTATGCTTCTCACTCACCAGCCCTTAGCAGAGGGGGCCTTCCAGAAATGTTTGTTGTAAATGCAATGATCCAATTAGAAATGTTACAGCAATCTTTGAGACAAGTGTAAAAAGACTGAGAAATTCTGAAGAAAGCAGAAAATTTTAGAAACCATCTGGAAATCTTAAATAGACGACAGTAATTATTCAGCTGTTTAGAAACAAGCCCTTAACAAGAAAACTTGAAGCTGGTCTCTCATTTTCTGCTAAAATAATTGTTTGTTTTCAAATCTTACAGTTTCAGGTTTTGTAATATTGCTGACAGCTTCCCATCTCCCTGTGGACAGACCCCACACGTCCAGTCGCGCTGCCCGCCCCGAGAGAGCTCCTTCAGGGCCCTGTCCTCCCTGCAAATCCCCCCCAAAACTGCTGGCCGCTCCCTCCATGTATGGCCTCCTGCTGTCCTCTCCCTGACCCCTCACCTTCCAGAAGCAGACTCTGCTCTCCACATCTGCAGGCCAGGCCCCACCCAAGCGCCCAGAGCAGCTCTGTGTCCAGGAAAGGCAGAGTGAACACGTCCCAGCTCAGTGGTTGATGTGACTGGACCAGGGCTCGGTGTCCCATCTGGAAACTTCCCCAGGGCCTGAGTCAGGAGGAAGCCCTCTTCAAGGTTGCTGGAAAAGCAGGAGCAGGTGAGCCGATGTCCTGCACGGCTCGAGTGACTTCTCTGCTTCCTAGGAGCTGAGACAGGAGCTCAGTCAGGTTCCTGCACCTGCGGCTCAGCCCTCTGACCAGCAGACCCCAGACCCCAGACCCCATGCCAAACAGGCTCCCGGTAACGCACGCCCAGCCTCTTCTCCAGCCTGTGCTTTCTCCGTGCTGCGAAATCCATCTTTCACTGAACTTCCCCGCACCGTTACCTCTGGATGGCCGGTGGCTCTCAGATTCGTTCACTGGAGGCCTGGGCTCTGCTCTGCCCCAGCCGGCTTCCCTGGGACCTACTGTGCTGCCCACAGGTCCTGTCTACCACCCAGACCCTGGCATCACCATAATGACCTTCCTGTGTCCTACACGAATCCTCCAAATATGGTCCTGGTGGGAGCAGTGCACCCTCTTTCCTCAGAATTCTCTAGAAAGTCACCACTTACCCTCTAGATAGAGCTCCTGGATCCCCATTATCGTGCACCCTGGACCACCCACTAGTCCTCCTTCCTCGGACCCACACCAATCTCTTTACTCTCTTTATTTATACTAAGAGCCCAGTGGTTTGCAGAAGGACCAGAAAAGGACAGAGAACCACCAGGTTGCAGATATAGCTCCTAAAAATCTAAACTAACCCATATTCCTGTAATTCTGCAGTCCCTCTCCATACGGGCAGCCAGTCGCGGCTCAGGAGGCCATAGCAAACACCACAGACTGGGGGCTTACACAGGGATTTTTCCACAGTCCTGGACGCCGCACGTCCAAGGTCAAGGCATGGGCAGGGCTGGTTCCTCCTGAGATCTCTCTTCTGGGCGCATAGAGTCCATCTTCTCCCTGTGTCCTCACAGGTCC
Source organism: Lontra canadensis (assembly GCF_010015895.1). NCBI lineage: Eukaryota > Metazoa > Chordata > Mammalia > Carnivora > Mustelidae > Lontra > Lontra canadensis. Next base: position 4,368,834 of record NW_022631023.1, on the reverse strand, counting down.
CTGTGTGCATCCGTGTCCTTCTCTTCTCATAAGGATCCAGTCAGAAAGGATTAGGGTCCGTTCTAATGACCTCATTTTAACTGATCACCTCTATAAAGGCCTCGTGTCCAAATAGGGTCCCATCCTGAGGTACCAGGGATCAGAGCTTCAACATATGTATTCGGGGGGACACAATTCAGCTCCTAACAACCCCTAAGCAAAATCTAACCAAAAAATTTCAGTGCCATTCCCCTCAAATTGGGCCCCTGGACAGTAGGGTCGGAAGTATGTAAAGTCACAGGTCAAGTGTGACACAACTTCCCAGAGTACACTTTACTGCAGACTGTGTTATGCCTAGAAAAATACTGTCATCCTGTACCCCTGGGGCTAATAATACATTATATGTTTATTAAAAAAAACAACAAAAAAAGTTATAAAAAGAAAAATATTGTCATCAACATACGTTGGAGAAGAATAAAATTTTCAATAAAATTTTATTCTATGAACACAGGTCTTCAAGACAAAATCTGCAGCAGCCTCCCACCGTCCTTGGCTGGACCTGGACCCACTTGTGGTATACGTTCTCCTTTCTCTGCGGCAGAATTAGGCTGGTGGAGAAGTTTAAGGAGTTCCGAGTCTTGCTCCAAAAGAGCACTCATTACAGCTTTCTTGTTTACAGACACATCATTCTGATAAGCAAAACAAAGGTTTCGGAGCTCCCTGGAGTGTTAATAGTGTGGGAGCCTTGTTGGGCTGCAAACATGCTGGAATGTTTCCACTCAGGCAGAGTTCATGTCTTAAATCATATCCTCAGGATGCAATGAATTTATTTGAATTGACTGGTGCTTTTAAATTTTCTGAAGAGCTCCATCTAAGGGGAAGGTTGGAGATGGAAGTAGGGCATGCCAATCCTGGCTGAGAGGGACATGCTTCTACAGACACTGGTGACAGAATCTGACAGAAGCTCCTCACGCGAATGTGTCCCCAGCTGAATTTTGTTGAAGTGGTACCCATGCTTTAAAACACTAGCTTGAGTGAATACAGGATGCCTTTATGGAAAATCTGAATCATCTAATCATCTGAAGAAATGCTATGCCATGTTTCTGGTGTAAATTAGCACAATGTAGTTCACCTAATATAGTAAATATAGCAATTAACCAATTCAATATGGTAGCTATACAAATTATCCCTAAGTTCATATGTATATTCATTGCAATCCTAATCAACATTCCAACTAGATTTTTTATGAATTCAAGGTAAGAATTCTAACATTTATACGAAGGGATAAAGATCCATGAATTGATAAAATGCTTCTTGAAAATGAAGAACAAGGTCAGGAGCAGGACAGACTTGACTTAAGAAAACCATTGTAACAAAAACAAGATGGTTTGGTACAGATTTGGACAAATAGACCAATGGAACATCTGAAGGAGCTCAGGGATGGCCCCATGCCAGCTTTATGCACGACAAAGACAACACCACAGAGCGATGGGGGGAGAAGGAACTCTTTAGCAGATGACTTGCAAGAAATCGAATTACTGTGGAGAAAATAAAGCTGTATTGCCAGCTGATCCCCTATAAAAATGTCATCTCCAGACACTTTAAAATCCTAAAAGTTAAAAATAATTGCTAAGATACAAGAATGTATCTTCATGACTCAAAATTAGCACAAGAGGAACCAAAAAGAATAAACCACAAAGTAATGTGTTAATGGATCAAGGTGATGACATCAGAATTAAAGCTTCTTGTTTAGTGATGAGCGCCACAAAGTTCCCGGGGGAAGACAGGCTAAGAGGAAACACTTGCTACATCAAAAAGTCAATGGCATATTAGTGTCTAGAATACATATGGACTGTTATAAACCAATTTAAAAAACCATAGAAAAGGACACCTGAGTGTCTCAGTCAGTCAGATATCTGCCTTTCGCTCGGGTCCTGATCCTGGGATCCTGGAATCGAGTCTAGCCTCAGGTTCTCTGCTCAGCGGGGAGCCTGCTTCTCCCTGTTTGCTGCTCTCTCTCTCTCTCTGACAAGTAAATAAATAAAATCATTCAAAAAAATAAAATAAAAAGCCATAGGAAATTAAGACACTATAGAAAAAATGAAGAAGCAATTGTAGATGAATATATGCAAGAGGGTATCAAAATCACGAGCGAGCAAAGTAACACAAGCCATGAGGAGAGACCATGGGTGAAATGCAGTGAATACTGAAAGCAAGGGTTGGGGAAGATGTTCCACACTGCTTGTTCTACAGGATACACGAATACCCAAGGACATATGGTAGACACACTGAAGTGGGCAGCTACCAGCGAGAGAGGAAGAAGAGGAGCTGGCATGACGGGGGTGGGGACCAATGAAGATGAGCCTCACGCACAGCAATGATGAGCGTGCACCATGACCTTCTGTATCGTGACCCCATCTCTGCCCTAGAGGAACAAAAGAACAACATGCATGTTGCCCTGTGGGAGTTATGCACACAACTGATCATCATCAATGACATAAAAGCTTCCTTAATTTCGAAAGCCAGAAACTAGCTGGCTGCACACCAAGTCCCAAGGTACCTTCCTGGGCACATGGAAGTCTGCATCTTCCAACCTGCTTTGCAGTCTGGTTGGGACTACCCGAATGGGTCTGGCCAACTAATGACGGTGCAATGCGCCTTCCTTCTGGTCCTAGAGCAGCCGCATAACTGTCCACATTCCACCTCTCCCAGACATGGCATCAAACATGAAGGACTCTGAGAGTCACTTGATGATAGAAACCTGTATCCTTTAGCTAGCCGCCAGAGAAGAAACCCCCCAGGAAAACCAGGGAACCCCATCAGACTCACATGAGCTAGAAATAAACCTGTGTTAAGCCACTGGGAAGTGGGAGTTAATTTGTTTAAACGGTTAGCTTATCCAGATAGAATACTATTCTATCAAGCCCACTTTCATCCTCTCTGTTGAAAATAAATGGGGGAAAAGGGCATATATGCTTTGTACCAGGTAAGTACGAAATCATAAGACTCCAATTCAGAAACGGTTGAAATTGAGGAGAAATTAGCGTTATGATAGCTCAGTTCCTAGGAAGCAACTTAGAAACGTTCCTTTCTTGGCTCCACAGCAACACGCCAGCATGCCGGACGTCCTCACGGATGGAACCCACGCCTCTGAAGTTGAACACAACGCAAACGCATCTGCTAAACTGGCCTTCCTTCGGAATTCCTCTCACTGTCGCCAGAGAACTCCCAAAGAAACATCAGAAATAGAAGATACTCGAAGTTTACTTTTCCGTGCCTTAAACGTGTTTCCCTTAACGGAGTAGGTGTTCATTTCCAAAATGAAATGCATGATGGGATGAAGATGGAACTATTTCTTCATACTTGATAGTAATCAGAGACTGAGCCTTGGGACTGGTGCACATTAATCCCAACCCTCCTCTTCAGATTCCTGCAAATAAGTGACCTTCCCTTGAACTTCAAAGGGCAGTGTAGAATTTCCAGACGATACTGTAAGGCAGAATGGGAAAGCTTATATATGTTAAACTTACAGGGCACTCTTCAACAAGTCATACCTTTCCCCTTCTCATCTCGCCAACCAGAGGTCCCCTTTCCCATCATTCCCACAGCCAAGCAGTGCCCAGTCCCAGCTGGCCTCTCCACCCTGTCCCCTGAGGCAAAGCAGTCCTGCCTGCTCACCACAATCCTAGACCCCACGTGAGTCCAGGAAACTGGTCGGTTGCTTAAATACCATGATGATTAAAATAAGTCAAAATAAGTCAGAGGAGTGTGCCATTCATTCATATTGACCTACTTACTGAAGGGAATATCTACCGCTGAAACTCTGCTCTTCCTTCAAGTGATTGGTGCTTCCTACTTAAAGCCTAACCCAAAATTTCAAGCCCCAACTAGTGACAAGGCCTGTCATCTTTTCATTTCAATCGACCTTTTGCATTTTATCTGTGTCAAAAATTGTGTCTTGCAAAGGAAACGGTCAACAAAAGCAAAAGACAACCAACGGAATGGGAGAAGATATTTGCAAACGACATATCAGATAAAGGGCTAGTATCCAAAATCTATAAAGAGCTTATCAAACTCAACACCCAAAGAACAAATAATCCAATGAAGAAATGGGCAGAGGACATGAACAGACATTTCTGCAAAGAAGACATCCAGATGGCCAACAGACACATGAAAAAATGCTCCACATCACCTGGCATCAGGGAAATACAAATCATAAACCACAGTGAGATACCACCTCACACCAGTCAGAATGGCTACAATTAACAAGTCAGGAAATGACAGATGCTGGTGAGGATGTAGAGAAAGGGGAACCCTCCTACACTGTTGGTGGGAATGCAAGCTGGTGCAACCACTCTGGAAAACAGTATGAAAATTTCAAAAAGTTGAAAATAGATACCCACAAGCCAGCTATCACATTAGTGGGTATTTATTCTAAAGATACAAATGTTGTGATCCGAAGAGGCACGTGCACCTGAATGTTTACAGCAGTGATGTCAACAATAGCCAAACTATGGAAAGAACCTAGATGTCCATCAACAGATGAATGGATAAAGAAGATGTGGTATACACACACACACACACACACACACACACACACACACACACAATGGAATACTATGCAGCCATCAAAAAGACACAAAAATCCTGCCATTTGCAATGACATGGATGGAACTAGAGGGTGTTATGCTAAATGAAATAAGTCAATCAGAGAAAGATAATTATCATATGAACTCTCTGATATGAGAAATTTGAAAGGCAGTGTGAGGGGGATGGGGTAGGGAGGGAATAAATGAAACAAGATAGGATCGTGAAGGAGACAAAGCATAAGAGACTCTTAATCTCAGAAAACAAACTGAGGGTTGATGGGGGGTGGAGGAGTAGGAATGGGGTGGCTGGGTGATGAACACTAGGGAAGGTATGTAGTATGGTGTGTGCTGGGATCGTATAAGACTGATGAATCACAGACTTGTACCCCTGAAGCAAATAATACATTATATGTTAATTTTTAAAAATTGTGTCTTGCCTAGTGAAATTCATTCTTCATTTGCCCATAGAAACAAAGTTATAGGGGCAGTGGAGGCCAAGCTAGAAGTTATGCATGCCCAATTTCCTTTGCAGCTGGGTGTGGCTCTGTGCATCTATGAACAAAATGAATATGTAATTTTTACCTCATTTAGTTGAAAAGAATCAGCTAGCCCCTTTCTCTCTCTCTCCCCTTGAGCTGAGACATGATTGAACTGCAGGTCCTTGGGAATGGTGGACAAGATAAAAGAAACTGCTCCCTTCCAGGAATGATCACACAGAGAAAAGCTACTCCATGTCTTCAGCTGTTATGTGAGAGGGAAGTCAACTTCTATTCTCTTTAAGCCATTGTATTTGGGGATTTCCTGGTTACAAGTGCTTATACTGCTCATTACCTAATACTGCCTCTCATTTGTGATATCCATTTCATCCCTGAAATTGTAAGATCTTTGATGCCAAAGGAAGGAGAACCAGGATAATAAGAGTTGTTCTATGTAAGCATACACCTAGATGTTTTAATTCTCATTTTCTCCTTTCTTATGCAACATAAAACAGTGTTGTGGACATTCTTCCTTTTTTTCATGAAAAAAAAAAAGCTGTTTAGTGATCTGTTGCTGTGTAACAAATCATCCCCAAATTTTACAGCTTAAAGAAATCATTTTATCAGGCTTACACATTCTTGAGTCAAGAAGTAAGGAGGGATAGAGCATGGGTAAAGCATCCAGGGTCCAGAATGTCTGGGTCTCATCTGGGCAACTGGAAGGTCAGGTGTGACTCGACATCTGGAGCAGGATTCTTCTGAGACCTCTTCACTCATATGTCTGTGGGCTACTATGTACTGTCACCTGGGACCTGAGCTGGAGATATTGGCCAGAACACCTACAAGTGGTTTCCCCATAGCATGGCGGCCTCAGGCTTTGTACATGTTGTACAGATCTACAAAGTAAATATCTAAGATAACTGGGTGGTGACTGCGTGGCCTCTGATAATTTAGTCTTGAAAACTACCCCTTTGTAGGTCAAAATGGCTGAATATAATTTAATATGATTCAACACATTATTTGTTTTATGCCACTTCATGCCTCTCCACCCCCCCCGTGTTTTTAGCCCATACTAGACTCTCAATTTATGTTTTATAGAAAAACCAAATGACCAAATGTGTGATATAAGAAAAGAAAAAAATACTACCCGAGTCCCTTGACCTCTTGTTAGTCAGAACATCACTTCTTGTGGCTATCGTAACAAAATTGCCAAAAGCTCGGTGGCTTTTTTTTTTTTTAAAGATTTTATTTATTTATTTGAAAGAGAGGCAGTGAGAGAGAGCATGAGTGAGGAGAAGGTCAGAGGGAGAAGCAGACTCCCCGTAGAGCTGGGAGCCTGATGTGGGACTCGATCCCGGGACTCCAAGATCATGACCTGAGCCGAAAGCAGTCGTCCAACCAACTGAGCCACCTAGGCGTCCCAAGCTCGGTGGCTTTAAAGAGAAGAAATTTATCTTGTCCCAATTCTAGAGGCCAGAAGTCTGGACTCAGCATCACTGGGCTGAAACCAGGGTGTGACGCAGGGGTGTGCTCTCCCACCAGAATATCTAGAGTAGAATCTACTTCTTGCTTCTTCCAGTCTCTGGTGGTCACCAGCATGCCTTGGCTGGTGGCCACATCATTCTTATTTCTGACTCCATGGTTGCATGGGCCTCTCCTCTTTCCTGTCTGTCAAATCCCCCTCAGCCTCTTTCTTATAAAGACACTTGTTATTGTTATTGCATTTAGGGGGCCACCCAGATAATCTGGGATAATCTCAAAATACTTAATTGATTTACCTCTGCAAAGTCTGTCCTCTAAGGTAACAGTCACAGGTTCTAGAGATTAGGAGATGGACGTCTTGAGGGGCCATTGTGCAGCCTACCAGAGTCAGAACAGAAGCTTCCAAGGACATAGGTGAGGCCATTTTTGGTGGCAGTAGGCAGAGTCCAATAGGCTGGAACTGAAATCCTGTCATGGCAAGGCCCTACAGAACAAGCTCAGAGACAGGGTTCCAAAGAGCTTTGGACACTCCTGTTCAGCCTGTGACACCTAGTGCCCTGGTTCATGTCCCCAGTGTTCACCCCAGGAGCTCAAGAAGCCCAAGGAGAACCAAGTAATGGTCCAGTCTACATTACAATTTTGTGGATGCTTGTTTCATTACTCTATTTTCCCAGCATCTTTGCTCCACATAAAGCCTGGGAGTGTTAATGAAAAACAAGAATAATCATTAGTCGTTGTTACTTGAGGACTGACATGTCGAGTTCTTGGCCACCAGACTCCCCAGTGACAAGGACATGTAGCGTAATGGGGAAAAGTCAGAGGACATGGGTGTAAGTCTCCGCTTTGCTGACTCACATTCTTCTACCTACCTTTATTTCCTGAAGTAACTGCACTCCAGACTCTCATGCTCACACCCCTATAATAGCCACCACTTGTAAGCTCCACCATGTGCTAAGAACAGCTCTACAAAGATGACTCAGAGATATTTATGAAGTTGGGACATCTAATAGAGCACCTGGTGACTTGTATGCACCCCTTGGCTTTCAACCTGATGGGAGCATCACACTTACAACCAGGTAGCTCCAATATCTTCAGCCCAAAACATATGGCTTATGTCTGGCTCTGAAAACTCCTAACAGCCATCCATCCACTCAGCGTCCATGAAGACATTCAAAGTTATCTGAGGAAGATCTGGCTGCATATGAGGTAGCACTCACTGCAACAAAGCAGAACTGGTACTTTTTCCCAAGGAGACTTCATAAATTGTGAGATTCCTCACTTTCTGGGTCAAGATCATACTGCTTAGATTAATGAACTTGAGAAGAGGGCATGGAAATATAAGAGACAGTGAAATCAGAACCACTTGAGTACTGGAAGGCAAGAGATGGCCTTTAAACTGTCTTTAAACTGCAAACCTCCAAGGGAGAGGCTTCAGAAGCAGCCACGAGATGTTTCCAATGCACCCAGGTGCAAGAGAGAGGGAGAAGAGGTTAAATGGGAACATATGGTGGGAGATTAAACAACATCGCTTTAATCCCCAACTGTCCCACTACCCCTGCTGTAATTACATGCCATCAAATTCAAAGGCCACCAGATGTTCAAGGCCTAAACCAGGAATTACCCACTTGGCCACTATCTTAGGGAATGAGCACTCTGACTCGAAGGGGAGAGCCGCATTTAAATTAGACAAGATGAAAGCATTTTTACATTTGTTCACAAAGAGTGGGCAGATAGACATAAACCAAAACATTAACCATTTTCTTCCCAACAGTGGACCACAACTGCTAGGCTGGTGAGCACAAATTAACTTCTAGTGAGGGCACCTATGAGAACCTAGACAGCAAACTCTCACTGCTCTTTTGAGCTCAGAGGATTCACACGCCTGTTATCTTGGGGGACAAAATCTTTCACATAAGTTATTTTCCCTTGATGCTCCAATAAATCAATCACTTCTTCCGAAGAAGTAAAAAAAAAAAAAAAAGAATTTCTTCTCTCCTTACTTTAACGAGAAGAATAATATAAGAAATAGTCAATAAAAAGAGACTTTCTTACTTGTGTCTCATTATGTTCATTATTAGGTTCAGGAGATGACTTACTCCAGATTGTGGAGAGAGGAAACATCTCCCTAAACTAAGAGTGACTAACTGAGATGGATAAATCTGTCTGTATTCCACCGGATTTCAATGTTTCATGTGATCACGAATCCGTATTAAGTTATATATAGATATCTATCTATCTGTATGTATAGATAGATAGATAGCTATATAAGGTCTAACTCTGAGTAATTCAGTACGAAACTCCATTAGCTAAATGGTCTTTCCAGGAGACAGCTTAGATCCTCAATATTGACTGTTCCTGACTCAGGCTCTTCTCGTGTTTACTTCCAGAGTACCAGGGACCCGGCATAAAACAATGGCATATCTCCATGTGAGAACAGAACCTGTCTTTTACTGACAATGTGTTATTAAACATATTTCCCCTATATCTATTATAACAGTCTACCAAAGTATAAGACTCAAAATTTGGGGGTATTTAATCCAGGCCTGTAGAATTCTGATAAGTATCCAAGAGATTCCAATGTAAGTCAGGTTTGTAAATCAATGATCTAATCCAATGTTACTTGAATATATATTATGGGCCTTGTGCAGTCTGAGTGAATGACCCCAGCTGACCAAGCTTATGTCCAGTGATCTATCAGTTTCAGGTCAGGAGTGGAGGCAGGAGAGCCCAGTGGTTATGAATGAGCGGAGAACAGGAGTCGACTAGACTTGAATCTGGCTACTATGTCAACACATCACCATAACCCAGTTACTTAACTTTATCCTCTGTGCAAGAACTTCCTGGATTATTAAATGGGATAAAGATTGTGAAGCCCCTCCTCTTCCTGTTACACAGTAAGAGTTCAATAAATGGTAGTTATTGCCATTCTCAGTTTCAAAATAATATTTACCCAGTCCTAATTCCAGTGCCCACATTGGCTACTTAGGCTTTTGTTCTTGCCACAGAGACATTTTATAAAATTTGGGGGTGAAGCAGTGATTGAGGTGTTGCCTTGGGGTGATGTCTCCACATAGTACCTACCTCTGGCTTTGTTCATATTCCCAACTCTCCCGGTATTCAGATGGGGTCATTGCTCTATGCTTTTTTTTTTTTTTTATGTTATGTTAGTCACCACACAGTACATCATTAGTTTCTGGTATAGTGTTCCATGATTCATTGTTTGCATATAACACTCAGTGCTCCATGCAATATGTGCCCTCCTTAATACCCATCACCAGGCTAACCCAACCTTGCTCCCCACTCTCCCTGAAACCCTCAGATTGTTTCCCAGAGTCCATAGTCTCTCATGGTTCATCTCCTGCTCTGCTTTCCCTCCCTTCAGTTTTCCCTTCATTCTTCTAATGTCATCTGCGCTATTCCTTACATTCCACATATGAGTGAAACCATATGATAATTGTCTTTCTCTGCTTGACTCATTTCACTTAGCATAAACCACCTCCAGTTCCATCCATGTATGCTTTTGTTTTTAAGATTTTATTTATTTATTTGAGAGAGAGAGAGTGAGCATGAGTGGGAGAGGGGCAGAGGGAGAGAATCTCAGGCAGACTCCATGCTGAGCGTGGAGACCAATGCCAGGTTTGACCTAGCAACCCTGAGATCACGACCTGAGCCAAATCCAAGAGTTGTATGCTTAACTGGCTGAGCCACCCAGGTGCCCCATCATTGCTCTGCTTTTATCCTTATCCTTCCCTCCTATCCATCAGGTCTTGATTTTAGCTTGTCTAAGTGCTTTTAACCCACAATATCACCTAGTTTTCACTCTACGGGCATGGCCCCATTCAAATGTATCCTTTAAGCTCCAACCTCAGGTGCTGCTATGATCCCTAACTTGGAAAACTGGCCTTGAATCTGATCCGTGCCCACCAACTCTTGACTCGGTCCACACAGTCCTGGTTCCTCTCCCAACCATATGGATCTCAAACTAAAAGGTGGGGAACCTTTGTACACCCACATTCATAGCTGCATTATTCACAGTAGCCAAAGGTGGAAACAACCCAAGCATCCTTTGAGGAGAAACAGATACGTAAAATGTGATCTATCCACCCAGTGGAATATTACTGAGTCTTAAAAAGGAGGAAAATTCTGGCAACTGCTAAAACATGGATTAATTTTGAAGACATGATGCTAAGTAAAATAAACCAGTCACAAAAAGACAAATACCATATGATCCCACTTACATGAGGTCCCAGCATAGTCAAATTCATAGAAACAGAGGCCAGAATGGTAGTTCCCAAGGGGTAGGGGAGGGCATGGAGAGATAGTATTTGATAGGGACAGTATTCCAGCAGGGGAAGACATAGAGTCTGGAGGTGGACGGTGCAGATTGTTGCACAACTGTATGAATGTGCTTGACGCCACTGATCTGTATGCTTAAAAATGGTTAAGATGGCAATTTTATGTCATATTTTACCAAATCACATTTTTTTTAAATCTAGGAAATGTCTGGAAGTGTTCCCTTTAACTTAGGGATGTGGCAGTGATTCCCACCATAACCACTATTATTTAGCTGTGATCTAGAAATATTGATCAATGCAATGAGAGAAATAAAAAGATCAATATTGTAAATGAGGAGACATAATTATGATTACAGTTGAGTATTATTTTGCCCTGAGAAAAATCAAATGAAAAAACTAAAAAGAAACTTAAAGTATTAAAGAGAAACTAGAAAAAGGCCCCAAGTTGATCTGCAAACTTAATAGCTTTCCTATATACATTTTCTATATATTACTGGAAAATATCAAAAAAAGGAAAAATTTTGTTTATAATTTTCACCTAAAAGAATGACACACCTAGACAGAAACATTACAAGTAGCATGCTGAATGTACATGAAAAAAATTTAAATTCTAAGGATCATAAAAATTACTTTAGTGACTTGAAAACAACAACAAAACATTTTTCAGATAAAATGATGGAATGCTAAAAAGATATCAGTCTCCCTAAATTAATCTATAAATTCAATGCAGTGTCAATTAAAATGCTAAAAACAATTTTTTTGACTTGATAAATGACATTGAATTTCATCTGGAAGAGTAAATGCTCCAGAAGAGCCAAAAAGTTCGCAATAATTTTTGTACCATCATACTTCCAAAGCACTTCACTTGTCCAGTTTCATAACTGAGAAGGAATGTGCCTTGGGGTGATTTGTACCTTCATCTCACCCACATCTGGCTTAGATGATGTTTAGAAGAGACTCTGGATTTCAGAATTGATGATGTCATGAGTTGAGACTTTCAGGGAGTAGGGAGACTATTGGAGGAGAATGAATGTATTCTCCATGGGAGAAAGACGTGGATTTGGGGGACCAGAAGTGGAATGCTATGGACAATTGTGCCCCCTACAAATTCATATATTGAAGCCCTAATCCCCCATGTGACTATATTTGGAGAATGGGCCTTCAAGGGGTGATAAAGGTTACATGAGATCATAATGGTGGGGCTGTAATCTGATAGGGTTGGTGCCCTTGTAAGAAGAGGAAGAAACACCAGAGCTCTTCCTCTCTTAGACATGCATGGGCACTATGAGAAGACTGTCATCCACAAGCCAAGAAGAGAGCTCTCACCAAGAACTGAAATCAAGCAAACATCTTGAATTTGGACTTCTCACATCCAGAACTGTGAGAAAAAAATTCTGTTTTTTTTAAACTACCCAGTTTGTGGGATTTCACTGTGGTGGCCTGACCTGAATAGTACAGCTACTTTGTTCATGAGCCATTGGATGATGGCGGGGTGGATGGGGAGAGAGGATGACTCCTATTCACAGAATGGGTCATCCTACCCACTTGATCATTAAAATCCTCTTTGGCTGAACTCACCCTTTAGCAAGCATTCACATGGGTCATTAAGATTCTCATAGTTTTTGCCCACTCAGAGAGGTCTATCCAAACCTCTCTTCCCCAATTTTCCTTGTCACCAATTTTCTAATCACATTCCTTCCAAGTCCCTGACTACTCCACCAAACCATTGGCCATAACCAATGGATAGCATATACCCACGTCTGCCATTTCTTCTTGGAAGAAGAGAACAAATAAGTACATTCCTCTAGGCTCTGCCCATTGGGTGGATTTCCCTTCAATACTACTCTTCAGGGATGTCCCATATAAGGGGGCTACAGTGTTGGAGTTATCCACCTCCAGATGGTACCTGCATATCATATAGAATGGCCTGAAAACCAGACCCAAGTTTTCTCTTCCTGTGTCAGTTGATTATGGGGAACTCACCACAAGGCCATAGATACAGACTGGAAGAGAGAACACAGTGTAGCTGGAGTGGGAACCATGGGCACTTGGGCCACTTCTTCATGTAGCTTCCTGTGCTTTCAGCCTGCTGGGCCCCAACAGGTGTATATACCATGTTAATTGATGATGGAGTGCTGTTGCACATCCCCAAGTCTATGACTTGGGGCTGGGGATGGGGTCATGTTGGCCCCATCATTAACCATTCAGTTTCTACTAAGACCTACTAGGAGGCCAGGAGCTGTTTCTCAAAAGGAAAGTAGTTATCAATAGACGATGGCAAGACTTTGCTCCAAAATCCTAAAGTTCTGCCCTGATTCACATGTAGGGGCCTGACAAAGTCTATAAACAGCACCTCTGTCTGATAATTCAAGCACCATTGAATCTGCTAGATCACACGGTCCAAGTGGCAGAGCAGCTTGGACCCACCACAGAACATTTTCTTGTGCTGGGCCCACTCAAAACTAGCAACACTTTGGGTCACTTGGTACATGGGCCAGAGTAGCACTTCTAAACCAGGAATATGTTGTCTCCAGAATCCAAAGAGACCCACTAAGGGTTGCGCCTCTTTTTTTAGTTATAAGAGGGGCCAGATGCAACAATGAATAGTTCACCTAGAAGGGATAGTTTGGTGTGCCCTATATCACCCCTAGAAATTTCACTGAGGTAGAAGGCCCATGATTTTTTGTCCAATTTATTTCCTACCCTCAATTACGCAAATGTCTACTAATAAGTCTAGAGGAGTTGCTACTTCTTGCTCTCTAGGTCCAGTCAGCACAATGTCATCAATGAAATGGACCAGTGTGATATTTTGTGGAAGGGAAAGGGGGCTTAAGATCCCTAAGAACCAAGTCATGACATAGATCTGAAGAGCTGATGGATCCATGAAGTAGGTCAGTGAGGGAGCACTGCTGGCCTTGCCAGCTTCTGGTGGGTCTTGTGAAGAGGTGTGAAGTAAAGAAGCATTTTCCAGATCAGTAGCTGTATACCCAGTACCAGGAGCTGTGTTAATTTGCTCATGCAATGACACCGCCTCTGGTACAGGAGCTGCCATTGGAGTCTCCACTTGGTTGAGTGTATGGTCATCCACTGCCATCTCTAGGACCCATCTGTCTTTTGCACAGGCCAAGTAGGCCAGCTGAATGGGGATGTCATGGGAATCATCAACCGTGTATCCTTTAACTTCTTAGTTGCAGCCCTAACCTCCCTTACTCCCCAGGTCTGGAAACCATTGTGGGGATTCTGGAAGCTGCTGAGTATATCTGTTCTAATTATGCATACCAGAACTGGAAAACAAAACTACAGGATGGGTTCAGAGACACACAGGCCTGCTGTGAGATGGATCCAAGCTGAAACTCCACTGATCGCCTGACCTCCACAAGTCCCTACTCTAACTGGTGGGCCACAGTCTCATTTTAGGTCTCCTGGAATCAGTGTCAGGTCAGAGACAGTGTCCCAGAGTCCCAGAAAGACCTAATTATACCCTCTTGACCTATGCACAGTTACCAAAGTTAAAAGCTGTAGATCTCTTTGGGAAAAGCTAGGAGAAAGAGGAATAATACACAGTTTTTGGATCTGTAAATGTGCTAAAGTGGGGGAATTGATTGAGGGACTATCTCTGCTTTTATGATTCAAGTTAGGCTTTTGCTCACTTAACCTAGAACTTTTCTGCTGATGCAGAGTAAGATTGGATAGGATTTGTATTTCAGTTTTAGAAACATGATCAATGGCAAACACCCGTGAGAGTCAAACTACTGTGATTGCTGCTTTGACTCACCTGTCCATTGTGGTCCCTGTCCACCTTGCCTTTGGCCGCTGAGAGCCATCTCTGCCCTTGCCTCTCTGGGATGCAGTTGCTCACACTGCATTCAGTTCTCCCAATCCTGTGCTGCTCTTCTCACTGTGAGGTCTGGGCTGCACATAAAGAGCAATCACAGAGCTCTTCAAGGATGCTGGGACCCCTTCACAAATGTATTTCTCATAGCTATGACAAAAACTGTGTCCCCAAGGGCAGATGAATGTGTCTTCAATAACAAATCCATTCCAACACTCCAATCTCCTAAGTCTTTGTATCCCTTCCACTACATCAAGCCAAGGTAGGCCAACCATTTCTGAATTTCTCACTGTGGACCACCTTTTGGTCCATGTTTCAGCCAACTAAACAAACTATTTGGTTTGAAAGGCAGATCTTTTCTAACTCCCTAAGCTGCAACATTAACTGTAGAATCTCTGCTTGGTTATTTACCCCGAAGATACAGATGTAGTGAAAAGAAGGGCCATCTGTACCCCAATGTTCATAACAGCAATGGCTGTTATGGAAATGGAAAGACTGAAGGAACCAAGATGCCCTTCAACAGATGAATGGATAAGGAAGATGTGATCCATATACACTATGGAGTATTATGCCTCCATCAGAAAGGATGAATACCCAACTTTTGTAGCAACATGGACGGGACTGAAAGAGATTATGCTGAGTGAAATAAGTCAAGCAGAGAGAGTCAATTATCATATGGTTTCACTTATTTGTGGAGCATAAGAAATAACACGGAGGACATGGGGAGATGGAGAGGAGAAGGGAGTTGAGGGAAATTGGAGGGGGAGACGAACCATGAGAGACTATGGGCTCTGAAAAACAATCTGAGTGTTTTGAAGGGGCGTGGGATGGGAGGTTGGGTGAGCCTGGTGGTGGGTATTATGGAGGACACGTATTGCATGGAGCACTGGATGTGGTGCATAAACAATGAATTCTGGTACACTGAAAAGAAATTTAAAAAAAAAATCTCTGCTTGGTGAGCTCCTGTCAATAAATTTGATCTGATGCAAATTTATGTTGCATTCACCAGTAGACACAGTGATGATTCCACTGAACCGGAAGTTAAGTCTGCTACCCGGCCACAGTGGGCTCCTCATGCCTCTGAGTCAGCGGGCAAAGAGGAGAATTCCTCTGCTGCTGGGGTAACTGATCCCGCCTACCAAGGGCAGATTGGACCACTTGTTCACAATGGAGGGAAGCAAGAGTGTGTCGGGAATACAGGCAATGCCTTAGGGCACTTCTTGGTATTACCAAGCCCTGTGATTAAGGTCAGTGGAAAACTGCAACAATGTAACCCATCAGAATCACTAACGGCCCAGACCCTTCAGGACTGAAGATTTGGGTCACCCACCAGGCAAAGAAAGAACCACGACCAGTTGAGATGCTTGATGAGAGCAAAAGGAAGAGAGAAAGGGTAGTGGCAAAAGGTTGTCATAAATACCAGGTAAGACCATGTGAGCAGTTACAGAAATGAGGATTGTAACTCTTATGAGGGCTTCCTCCTCATTTCATTCATTAATGTCATTAATAATGAATGTCATTAATGTGTGTGTGTGTTTATATTTGTATTTGGAGATTAAGTAAGTATGGTTTAAAGAGATGCTCATGGGTGCCAAGTTGACAAGGGGTGGACTTTGGATGATCAGTTTCATCTGTCCACTTGACTGGGCCACAGGCTGTCTACATATTTCCTCAAACACTAATCTAGGTGTGTCTGTGGGAGGGTTTCTGGATGAGGTTTGCATTTCAGTTCATGGGCTGAGGAAAGCGGACTGCCCTCGCTGGCACTCCTAGGCCTCATCTAGTCAGTTGAAGCCCTAAATAGAAGGAAAAGCTGAGAAAGAAGGGCCTCCCCCTGCCAGACGACCTTCGAGCTGGGACACTGGTTTTTTCCTGACTTCAGACCCAAACTGAAACACGAGCTCTCCCTGGGTCTCGAGCCTGCCTGCCTTCGGCTGCAGCCACACTGGGCCTCTCCCGGTTGCTGGCTTGCCACCTGCAGATCTCGGGACCTTTCTGTTTCTATAACCATAGAAGCCAATTCCAATAAATAATTAATTAATTTTTTAAAATATCCAATTTTTCCTGGGAGGCCTGGGTGGCTCAGTTGGCTAAGTGTCTGCCTTTGGCTCAGGTCATAACCCCAGGGTCCTGGGATCGAGTCCTGCATCAGGATCCTTGCTCAGTGGCGAGCCTGCTTCTCCCTCTGCCAGTTGATCCCCCTGCTTGTGCTCACTCACACGTTCTCTCTCTCTTTCTCTGACAAATAAATAAACAAAATCTTTTTGAAAAAATTAAAAATTAAATTTAAAAAATTTAAAAAATAAATAAAAATATCCTATTGGTTCTAGTTCTCTGGAGAACCCTGACTAATGCAGGTACCTTTAGGAAGGGAAGAGTAAGGCAGAGAGTCTTGTGATTCCGTCTGTAGACCTGGGAGCTAGACTCAGGACTCAGCGCTACCACAACGCTCCCTCTCTGTTGGTCTTTCATACCTGGTGGTCTTCCCTGGGCTCTGTGTGCAACCTCCTTTCCCACGGCAGAGACTTGTGGCCATGATACTAGAACAACATTCTTCCAGTTCATGAACCAAAAGGAAGAGAACGCTATTAGACCCAACTCCACCCTCTGCCTTTGGTCCAGAGAATCCCCAGGATGCTAACTGCATCAGCCTCGGTGAAGAGTTCACCCCCTTGCAGTAATCCCTGCATCCAGAAAGTGACAGTGGGTGACCAACTCAGTACGGGCAACATGGCGCATTCTGGCCAGAGGGGGCCGTGTCCTATGATATAATAATACAATTAATCATAAAGGAGCAAGTTTCTTGCAAAGCAGGAATGCTAGGCAGACATGCCTGGATTCAGCCTCCCTGAACTCCCACCTCTCTGCCCACCTCACCCAGCCCTACACACCGGCTATATCAGGTAGGAAATCCAATTCTCATTCCAGATGCTAGTCCAGGGCCCTGAACCAGTAGGCTGGGAGTCCCCATTGCTCCCAGGAAAGGGGGTTAAAAATTCTAAGAATCATAATAGAATTCAAGCTGTCCTCCTGGGAGCTTCCAACAGAAAGACCTTAACTTTCCCCCAAATCCAGTGAGTAAAGTTCAGATCCCAGGACCTAGAGTTGTTTATTCTCTTCCACTGAAAGAAGAAACACCATCATTTCTGGTCTGAATGGTCCCTTCATGCTTCTGGCACACATTTTTCTCCTATGATGGAAAACTTCCTGTTGTTTTGTGCAGGAGTCATTTTCATGACATGACTCATTGTAAGGAGCCCCAGCTGTGTGTCTACACCATGTTTCTCAGTCTGCAGGTATGGGCTGAGTTCCTACAACCTCTCCCTCTGGAGCTTCTTTCCCTAGATGGGCATGGCAGAGACCACTCCAAAACCACTTGGTTTTCTCTGGGATCCCATGTCCTTTGCCCACACCTACACTCCAATGTCAGGACAAACAGAAAGACACATATTTAACAATGGGACGTTTGGAGATGGGGGGGTTTCAGTCAGTTAAGTGTCTGCCTTCAGCTCATGTCTTGATCCCAGGGTCCTGGGATTGAGTCCCACACCCCTCTCCCTGCTCAGCAGGGAGTCTGCTTCTCCCTCTCCCTCTGCCCTCTCCCCTTCTCGTGCTCTCTCTCTCTCTCTCTCTCAAATAAATAAACAAAACCCTTAAAAAAAAAAAAAACAGGGCATCTGGGTGGTTCAGTCGTTAAATGTCTGCCTTTTCCTCGGGTCATGATCCTGGGATCATGGGATCCAGCCCTGCATCGAGCTCCCTGATCAGTGGGAGCCTGCTTCTCCCTCTCCCACTCCCCCGCTTGTGATCCCTCTCTCACTGTGTCTCTTTCTGTCAAATAAATAAATAAAATCTTTAAAGACAAAAAAAAGGACACATATTCAACACCTGCCACTTAGCAAGCATGTGTGAGAGAAAGATTGTCCGTTTTGCAACAGTGGACACATCCCATTATGTGAGCACGACCCAGAACATAACCTTCGGGCTGCATCCGACCCCTCAGTTGCCCCTGGTGTCCAGCAGTTCTGCTGCAGAAATGCCTACACAGGCTCCATACTGAGGTAGAGAGACCCAAGCAGCATAGGGCATGGGCAGAGCTCCAATGGAGAAAACACAGGGTGCCCCAGGGCCCAGACGAGGGGGATGCAGCTCACCTTGGGCTGGGGGAGGAGCACACATGACCAGGAAGGACGTCTCCTAGAACGTCTGCATGAGCTGAATTTACATCTGGTCCAGTGTCCAAAGTAGGGAAGGTGCTCACTCGCTAGGAAAGGGCCAGAACAATCTATGGGAACCGGGCAGAAATGAGGGTGCACACGGGGTCTGGAGCACAGAGCACAGCCTCAGTTTCCCTGTGAGCCATCTGCTGGACTTGACCAGGGCTCCCAAGAGTTGTCAACGAGCCCCTGGCAATTTCCAGGAAAAGACCTCTGGCTTCACAGGTGGTCCTAGTCTCACCTGCACCGTGGCCCTCTGCCGCCAGGCTCAGCCCTCCTTGAAGGCTGGTATTTCTGGTCCCTCCTACACCAAGCTCAGAACATGCACAGCATTAGGGCCCTTCAGCTGGTCCCATTGGAAGAGATGAGGACCACGTGAGACTCTCTGGGGACCCATGCATAGTATCTATGGACATGCCCACTTCCAAAAAAAAAAAAAAAATGTGTATGATGTGGAAAAGCGGTGACACTTCTCTCTAAACTAACTGGGAGTGTCAGATGGGTGCTCTGGTGTCTTTCTCTTTCTCCACTGATGTTCAATTATTTTGCTTTCACTTGTAACTTCCAGACATTCAGTAAGACCAAAAAACCCTCATAGGTAATCCTTTTTATGTAGTAATTCCCTGATCAGCCAGACCAGTCACTTCTTTTTTTTTTTTAAGATTTTATTTATTTATTTGACTGAGAGAGAGCACTGCAGGGGGAGCAGAGAGAGAAGCAGGCTCCCCACTGAGCAGGGAGCCCAAGGTAGGGCTCGATCCCAGGACCCTGAGATCATGACCTGAGCCGAAGGCAGACGCTCAACTGACTGAGCCACCAAAGTGTCCCTAGACTAGTGACTTATTTTTACTTCTGTGAGATGCTGAGTCCCTTGTGTTCAGAGCCAGTGAGCGCCACCACCCAGCCAACACCTTGCTGCAGATACACAACACACGGCCAGCATGAGCTCCCTGGAAAGTCACAGACTCTGATCTTTCGGCTCTCTGAAAACAAGCCAGGTAAATGTGCGGGTGATCGTTGACACGTAGGCCTATCTGAAGCCAAAAAACCAAAGATGAGAAAGTCCCCTTCGTGCCTGGCTTTGCTGCCGCGAACCAGGGGAGACAGAATCCAGCCCTGTTTGGTTTGGTTTTTACCCAGGAACGCGCGGAGCCATTGCAAGTCCTCACTGTCTCTCCACGTCTTTCTGCCAAGGAGCCATACTGTTCTTGGCACAGAGAGAGGGGACCCTTTTGAGTCAGGGCCTTAATGAGCTGGAGGGGATCTGGCCCATGGACGCAAGCCACCCCTCTCCAGAACACACACACACACACACACACACACACACACACACACACAGGGCGGGAAGCACCACTGGCATCAAGTTCCACAGACTTGCCAATCTTGAGAGGAGACGCTGGGGCCATGGACCACACCTGGCCTCCGGCAAGGCTGGGGAGGATCCTTATCAGGGCGCTGCTGGGCCAAGAGAAAACAGGGCTGTTTCACCTTTGCACTATGTCTACTCCCGCATTGCTGCAAACCCACCTTGTTTTATAAGATTGGGACTCACTATTTACAGAAAATCACTGTTTTTATAGTAAGTCAAATTTTCAGATGCAAATTAAAAAACCATCAGGAACACATTAGCCCTAATCTAACACATTAGATCTACATATGGATCTAACAGATACAATGTATAATAGATAATCAAATTCACACAAAGCATATTGCACTCAATCCACCAAGTCTAACCCACACTCCAGATCCCATGGTGATAGGATCACACCAGGTCTGCAAGTATAGAAAAAAGCACTAATTAGTAGATTCATATCCATCCTGAGAGCAGAAAACAGGCACCCAAGTTTGTAATTCTAAGGTCAACATTAAAGATGATACTTTTCAGACAATGAGTAGAAATGGGATTATAGGGCATCTCCTTTTTGTCTTCCAAGAAGAAAACATTTTCTGAAATAAAACGTTTTTCCAGAAGCATTGACATAGCTTTGATAGTTTTTGGCTATCAATCCAGGCTTCTTGGCCAGCCTAATGAATGCATAGTTTCCAAAATCTGGTTGTAATCAGTCTAGCTGACTTCAATGACACACATCTGTCAAAAGCCAGCTGATAACAGAAGAAGAGCCGTCCTCACGTCGGCCAGCAGATGCTCGCAGAATAATATGGAAGGCTCTCTTTCTTCTCCTGTGTGCACACAATCCCTCTCTCTCTCTCTCTCTCTCCATGCACACATTGTAATTATAAATATGACAATCTCAGCAGAGCAACTTCAATGAAGTGAAATGATGTAACGTATTACTGTAGAAATACTTGCTTAGGAAGGCAAACTAAGCAGCACAGAGGGCAAAAGGACACGGACCCAGCCTTCCCTATAGATGCTTCCCCGTCAACAACAAACGTGGCCCAGGTGCTAGCTCCCTGTGCTTGACCCTGTCGTCACTCATACCCATCAGTGTCTCGGAATTTGACTCTGCTCCAGCTCACCAGAAAAGGCACTATCTAGGTGTATGGTTTGGATCAGATCATGAAGACACACCTGAAACATGATGGGGCAAAGCGAGCGAATGTGATACATGGCCACATGTGTCCCTGGCTGCGGAGAAGGCTACCGTGTTGAGAGAACCCTTAACAACAAAGCACTCACATGTGCCCCGCAGTCCTCAGATAGGAGAATTGCATCATATGCATAAACACTCTAGTGGAAGGTTGAAGCGATCATTCTGATCAGACAATGGCTAAGAAAACTCCATCTGGGAATTTAAAAAGGGAGAGATGACATCCACTCTGGGACAGTGTTTTCTATTATAGGGCCCCACCACGAGGCCACATCAGAATCATCTGGAAACAACTAGGACCATGACTGGCTGAACTATTATCAAAGCGATGTCTCTCTCCTTCTAAACACACAAGAGGGCTGTATTTCCCAGCTTCTGTTTCTAATGATGCTGTACCACACAGTTCAAGAGCATTAGAGGCAAAATATATCTGAGACCATTCTAGTGGTACATCAAGGAAGATGTCATGGGGGGAGGGGAAGACTGGGCCTGAGTTCTGAAGGAAGGGTAGAATTTGGTATGGAAAAGAGGAATCATGAAAATTCTTGACAGAAGGAACTATATGGATAGAGACATGAAAATGAAGGGGGTTAGGGGAAAATAAACAATACATCTTTTTTGGAGTAGTGGTCCTCAAACTTTGGTCCCGTGGAATACTGCAGACTTCTGAGCTGAACTGAATGGAAATCTTTAAGGGCAATTGTAATAGCATTTCTCCTAATTCAAAGGGGAAAAAATGCTTAACTAGCAAATAATTTTTAAAGATTTTTCTCCTGTTTATTTTCCTTTCTTTCCGTCTTTCACGTATTCATGGTCAAATCTTGGGCAGACACTGTGCCTTGTGCTAAGTTCTATGAACCCCAGCAACAGACAGATGTTACCTTTGCCTTTATGGTAGTTAGAATTCACAGGAAGCACAGACATTGAATCATTTCTTATAATCACGGTCATGCTTAAGCAGAAGACTAGTTTGACAGAGAAACCTGTAAAGGGTATGTTACTTTCCCAGAGTTCTGAACAGGACAGCAAGCTGAATGACTTAACCAACAGAAATGTGTCATCTCTCAGCTCTGGAGGCTGAAAGCCAAGGTGAGGGCAGGGCTAGCTCCTCTTGAGGATGTGAGGGACACCCCTTCCCCAGCTTCTGGGAATTGCCCGCATCTTTGATGTTCCTGGACTTGCAGATCCACCACCCCATCTCTGCCTGCCTCTTCATGTGACATTCCCTATCACCCCATGTGTGTGCCTGTGTCCACACTTCCTTTTTTTTTTATAAGGGCCCCAGTCATATGGTGGATTAGGGACTCAACTGACTCCAGCATGAGCTCATCTTAACTAATGCAATGACCCTCTTTCTAAATAAGATCACATTCTGAGGTAGAGGGGTGAGGACTTCAATATATGACTTATGGGGGGTACAACTCAACTCCTGACATGTGGGGGACCCAATAATCTGGGAAGACTGCTCTCAGGAAATGAGTGAGGTAAGAGCGGGGGACAAAAGCATTCCAAGCAGAGAAAACAGCATGTGCAAAGTTCCTGGGGCAGAAGGGAGCATGGTGCATCAAACACGAGTGTGGTTCAGTTGAAGAGGCCACATGGAGAGGGAAAGCAATCATTATAGAAGAAATTATGAATTGTCCTGGCAAAAGTATGCCAGAACCAGAATGATGGAAGGAGCCATGGCCATTAGACAGTCAGCCATATCAGGCCTTGGTAATTTCTACCTGGACACAAGAGAGACACAGAGTCATGAGTGAGGTTATTAGGGGACAGAGAGCAGAGGTGACACAAAAGTTCAGAGAAAAGCTTCCTGAGAGATGAAGAGGTTGAATGAAGCAGCCACAGATTGTCCCCTTGGGAGCGAGAGGCATGTGTGATCATGGTCCTCCAGGTTCTTGGATAAAGAGATTGTGAAAGCCGCATCCACAGATAAAGGGGCCATCCCAAACCAGACCAGTATTCCAGGAAAGTCCACAACTATGACACATGTGGGCAAGAGTGATGTCCCAGAGACAACAGTGCAGAACGTGCACTTGCGACCACTATGAGGATGACTGCTGTTTCTCATACGGCCGAGGTAGTCAAGGAGAAAATCCAGGAGGGGTAGGCAATGCTGGTGCTGACTCTATAGAGAGCACTGAGTACACGAACGAGGAACAGCGAGTAGGTGCGTGCTGCACAGTTAAGAGAGGACAGAGCAAAAAATACAGTTAATCAATGCCGGCTTTCCTTGTGGGTGGAGCTCCAAGGAGAATCAATATTTTGCCGGCATTGTCCCCCTGCTTTTGCAGGGGCCAGAAGAATGGCTGTCCATGTCCCCTGGGCTTGCGTCTTACAAGCCCGGCCATGCAATAAAATGACACTCACCCACCCATTCAAATGCAGAAAGCATCCGGAGCATGCTCTCACCAGCTCGCATCCATGTGTCCACAGTCAGACGATGGGCTGCCCCACTGGAACCAAGAATGGCAGTGGGCAGAGACAAGCAGCTGCAGGAGAGGAGTGGGGATTGCTGGGGACATCCGGTGACTGACACTGAGCAGTGTGCATCTGGGCAAGCCATGTGAAGACCGGAACAAAGGCCATGGCGATGAGGAAGGAGGAGCTCAGAATCAAGAGCATTTAAGAACCAGAATTAGCGGTACCTGGGTCTGATCGAACACACTGCACGAAAGAGAAAGGGAGCCTGAGCCAGTGCACAGCTTTCTAATGTGGAAGTTCCTGTGGGTGGAGAAGTCACTAAGGAGGAATTAGGGGACAAAGGTGAGAGCAGGTTTCAGGGGAAGGTGACAAGTGAAGTTTGGGAACACCTTGAACATCAATGGCATCCTCTCGTCTCCAGGTGGAGATTTGGCAGGTCATGCAGGTCTATGCCGGGACCAGAGCTAGAGCAACTACAAGGACAGGAGGAGATAGCAGAGTGTGGGGGGCAGACGGGGGCAGTATGGGGGGTACCTGTTTCCATTCACTCGACCAATACAGGAGTTGTAAGCTTGACTACAGTCTTAGGAATCAATTGGATTGGCACTTAGGGAGGCATGACAAGAAGTTTGCAAAACACACCATTCATGCAGAGATGAACACCAGCAAGGTGGCTCTCCATGCCAAACACAGGAGTGTTTGAGGGACCTGAGGCCCACAGCCCACTTCCCTGCCTTCCAAATCCCTACTTAATAGTCATTATCAAATCACACTATCTTCCTTTCTTGAGATCCATAACTAACGTGTTCTTGCTTACTGTATGGGAGACCTTCAGTACTTTGACCAGAGCATCTATTCCTGACAGAGGAAATGCCTAGAGAAGTCAAATATTCCAGGAGCTCAAGATAACACTCCTTTCTTTTTAAATAATGATTGTTGCTTTCTAAGGTTGACAGTAGGGTCTGGATGCAGAGTGCTGTTTCCTCCAAAATCCCATTGGCTTAGCTATATCCCACGTTTGTACTGCTGCATCTTACAGGGGCTTTCCGCTTTATGCAGAATGAAATCTGGACCCTTTCACCCGGAGTCTGACTGCTTCCTAATCTCACACCACACAGCCCCCTGTTTTATCATTGCAGTTCTGTTATAGTGAAAATTACATTGACCCCCCCCCATCCCAACGTCCCTAAGAGTCTCATCCCATTTCAGAATCAGCTCAAGTCCAAAACCCAGTTGAACTCTCATCAGACAGAAAGTCCCGAATATCATCATCTAAATCAAGTGTGGGTGAGACTCTGGGTGCAATTCATCTTGGAGCAAAATTCCCTTCCATCTGCAGATCTATGAAACCAGAGAACAAGTTATCTGCTCCAACAGACAACGATGGGACACACAAGAACACCAGCTGTTGACACTGAAGTCAAAGGGGAGAAAATGGAGGGAACAGAAGAAGTCACAGGTCCCAATCAACTTGGAAATCCGGTCAGGCAAATTCCATTGGGTATGAAGCCTGGGATTAATCGTGCATGGCTCTTGGATCTGCCTTGGTTCCACCCCTGTGGCATTCTTCCTTTTTCATGAAAAGCAGCATGAGTGGTTTTAGCAAGCTGTCCCCAACCTGTAGACTTTTGCAGAACCAACAACAGTCCTTTCATCCTGTCTTTCCTTTTAAGTCCAAACTGGCAGTGTTTTTACTCCCATAAAGTTCTCAAGAACTTTGTGGGCCTCCCGTTTATATCATGGGGACTTATCCCATGAGACAAAAGGCTCACCCACAGGTCTTTCCTGAATAATCCCACCCCCAGTTCTGTTGAGATTGTGTGAGGCCATGTTCTCAAGCTTCCCAGAAGTCCTCTGATTTATCTAGGGAAACTGCGAGTCACGCTCATAATCTCTTCAAAGAAACGTTTGTGGGACTGAATACTCAGATCTTTTGATTTTTGGAAGACATCATTCAGCCACTCCTGAGCTTTCTCTAGAACATGTTTTCCTGATCGTCAATCTCTTCATTTTGGCATCGTCTGCATTGTGGAGGGGATGGGAAGGTTCAAAACAGATGAGTCTTATTCCTTTCTAACATTTCTTCTCTCCATTTCTCTCATTCATCTTGAATTTTACAATAAGCAGCAAGAAGAAGCCAGGCTGCACCTTCAACGCTCTGCTCATCGATATCCTCCACTAGAGCTGCAAGGTCATTCTTTACTAGTTCTGCTTTTCACACAAAAGACTCTGTTATGGGAAACAGTTTCCACGGAGCTTTGTGCCACCACACAGCAAGGCTCTCCTTCCCTCCTTTTTCCTGGGACGGGCTCCTCATTTCCTTCCAAGACCTCCCTGGCAGCATGTGTAGCATCTGTATTTCTACCAAGAGTCCATTGGCGATGATTTATACTTCTTCTCCACCATGTTTCTCAGTCCTTTATGAGCCCTCGCTGATGCTCTGAAACACCCGTATCTCTAGGAATGGGGTATCGTACTCCAGAATTCTTCAAGGCTCTGCCCCATGAAAATTCCAAAGCCTTTACAGTTCTAAAAAAAAAAAAAAATGATTTTGACATCAGCACCACATTCCTGATATGAAAGTCTGTATTAGTTTGCTATCACTGCTATTAACAAAT
The DNA here is from genome assembly GCF_010015895.1 of Lontra canadensis. NCBI lineage: Eukaryota > Metazoa > Chordata > Mammalia > Carnivora > Mustelidae > Lontra > Lontra canadensis. The sequence continues at coordinate 4,342,370 of NW_022631023.1, read as the reverse complement.
TAGCTCAAATTTAGGGACTTAAAACAGTTCTTAACTTATAGTTCTGGAGGCCAGAAGTCCTAAATGGGTCTCACTGAACTGAAAATCAAGGTGTCTGCAGGGCTGATTGCCTCCTAGAAGGTCAGAAGGAGAACCTGTTGTCTCTCCAGCTTTTAGAGGACATCAGCATACCTTGGTTCATGACCCAACTCCTTCCCCTTCAAGGATAGCAAGCACATGACTCTGATCTTGAGGTCATTATCACAACTTCTTCTCTGACTCTGACTCTCTTCCGGTTTTAAAGAGTCCTGTGATTACATTGGGTTCCCTTTGGTAACCCAGGGTAGTTTTAAGGTCAATTGTCACAACCACAATTCCATCTACAGCTTCAGGGCTCCTTTGCTGTGTTAGGTAATGTATTTGTGGTTTCCAGGGAGCATGTGCAGGTTTTGGAGGGCCATTATTTTGCCAACCACAAGTTCATTCATGATTGAGGTGGAGGCTGCTGCCCTGAGCTCTGGATGACGAGTTGGACAGAAGGGAGCATTCTGTCCAAAATAACAACAGTTATCCTCCCAATTTCTTGGTGTTTTAAAATGAGATTGAGATAATATGTAAGCTCAAAGCAAACAATGACTTGTTTAGAACATCCCTCTTCTAGCCCTGGGAATCAAAAATTTAGAAAAATAACAACTTTTTGGTATACAGGGACAAAAAAAATGCCTTTGAGCCTATACACATTGATATTTCTGTTTAAATAGCACATGACCATCTCATGACTGTGATTCCAACAACACATTGCTCATTCTTTGATAGTGACCTAACAATGGTTCCATGCTATGTGGTACTGCAGGTGACCTTGGGCTTGTCATCAACCTCAACGATTTTAAAGGAAAATAAACTTCAAGGAATTCAGGCAGAGGTAAAGTTATGAATTCCAAAACAAATGTTCAAATTTGAAAACATTGATATGTTCATAACCATGACCAAAGTTTTACATTCACCAAGTAAGGTCTAATTTCTCTCTTATTTAGCACAACCTTCGCAGGTAAGGATATCCACACAAAACAATCTGTTGAGCGTGCATCTGGCTCTGGGCTAAACTGAGAACTCCAGTCAGAGGAGACCCAGATGTCCCTGACTGATAATATCAGGCACAAAATAAAAGATTCCCTAAGGGAAAGAAACTGACACTCTGGGTGCCCCGTGTTTAGATGTTACCTTATTTAATCCCTTCCACAGCACTGTGAAATGACACTGTGCTGTTGGTGAGTCAGTAGATCCAGTGAAGGAAAGCAGCTTCTCCAAGTTCCCACAGCCAGATGAGGGCAAAGTCGGGGTACAGACTTAAAGATTGACTTCCCAGCACACTGACTGTGATCTACAGCCTGATGTCCTCTCAGAGGTGCAAAACAGGTTCCGTGCAGGACCCAAGGAGGACGCTGTCACTGTGTGGGGTAACGAGAGTCACAGGAGGAGCGGGAGAGTCAGAATGGAGAGCAAAGGAAGGGTGCTCAAGGTGAACAATGCACAGAGGAGGAGAGCTTGAAGTGTGTCCAGGAGAACAGACAGGAGTCTGTCTAGCTGGACCACAGACCTGGGAAGGAACAGCTTGGACTCAGCCATCACTTCCAATTCAGAAGACCTGAATAGAAAGGTGTGCAATGTGGCCACTTCCAGGAGGCCAAGAAAACCCACTAGAAATCCATGAGCAAGGCCTGGATGGACCCAGAGCTAGACTTCATAAAGATTCTCATCTGCAGTGGGCAGCAGAGCAGGAAGAAAGAGAGAGGGGCGCTGGGCCAAAGACACAGGCAGCTGCCAGGGTCCACGTGTGGGGTAATGAGGGTCTGCGTTAAAGGGATTGTAATGGGAATGGAAACGAGAGGCCAGATGCCACAGCTGATGGGAGAGGCAGCAGAATCTGGCCTGACAGGAGGTGACAGCTGAGGGAACGTGGAAAATGTGAAGAGGGAGAAGCTAAGTGTGTCTGACTCAGAGGTTTCCAGCCGGGGAAAGCAGAAGGAGGCTGGTCCCAGATCACAGGAGTGGAGGCACCAGGCAGGAAAGTGGCCCCAAGGCCCTGGACCAGAGGGAAAATCAGAACCACAGACACCCGCTGGCAGTCCTCCAACAATGGGCTCCAGTTACAACAGTGAACGGGAGACCCCTGGCAAGGGAAGAGGTCTGGGCACATCTTCACAGAGGCTGCTGTCAGAGGATGGGAGAGGTAGCAGGACCAATGAAGGACACGGGAGAGAGTGCCGCAGGGGTGGGAGAGCCGGGAAAGCTGCGTCCTGGATGTGGGAGACCTTCCCAGGGAGGAGCTGCCGGAAGCACTCAGTGCTGCGGGGAGGTCGAGGAAGACGCACCTGGTCAAGGGAATTAGCATCAACTACGTACGGAGTCCTTAGCTGGGCTCTACCACACACACACTTCACGCAAGGAGTCCTCGCATCAGTGCCACGAGGTGCAGATCCTTACAGGTGGGAAGACTCAGGCTCAGGACCCTCAGCCGCTCCCACTGCCTGTTCACAATGGACAGGTATGAGGGCCCAGGCCCATCCCACCATGCCATGCTGTTCCTCTCAGTCCCTGCCTGACCTGTTGACTGGTTCTGGGCTTTCTCAGCTCTGCAGAGCCTTGTGTCCTAAAGAAGGGCATCGCTCGCCAGGCACTACAGGTGTGCACCCAGCAGCTGGCAGAGATGGCCCATCCAGCATGCGGCGCCTGCAACATGGCTCTGTGTTGAAGGCATGCTCTGTTCCCTCCTTGCTAGTCTTCTTGCTACCACAGAGCAGGGAGCACAGGGGAAAGGGGGCCTTTTCCCAGTGACACATGCCTGGGAAAAGCAAGTACCGCCCCCACATGACCCCAGTCTGTGCTCTCCTTCAGTGTCCGGCACCAGGAACATTGATGTGAGCTGAGAACCTGTACTTCAGAAAGAAGCGAGGGGGAAGGAGACGGCCGAGGCCTTGGCTCTGGAAGTGACACTGCCCATGCTCTCTGTCTCACACCTGCCAAATCCCAGCACGAGGGGAAACTCAGATGGGCTCATCTTCCAGACCTCCCGTTCCCTCTTCCCTTCCCAGGTTCACCTTCCCTTCTTTCCTCATCCTTTCCCTTCATGTCAAAAAGGAAAGCAGAAGAAAGCTCACAGAAGAAAGCTCTACAGAAGAAAGCTCACAGTTTTCCAAACAGCAGAAATCTTACCTGAGCATGATCTCTGATTTCAATGGTTCTAACCCTAACCCTAAACCTAATTAATGTCCCCCAAAGGTCTAGTCACTGGATGTCTTAAGAGCAGTTTGCTAGAGAGCTCTTGCGTTATAGGGGAAACTGAGGTGAGCCTTAGCTCTCAACAGCTATAGGATGCAGCAAGTTAGTAATTCACAGAACAATTATAGCTTTATTGGAGAACAATAGAGATTAAGAGTAAATGAGTAAGTATTTAACCGAAGAACTCAAAAAACAATAGTAAGCCTAAAGAAAAGAATTAACGAAGATAAGAGAAAAAAATAGAAGCCCCCCCTCTTGAAAAGTTAGCAAGTTGATAAATAAAATCAATAGCTCAATCTTTGCAAAGACCAGCGAAATAAACTAACCTTGAGGAAGTCTGGCTACATCGTAACATCAAGGATGATAAAGGAGGAATAATTTCTCACAATATGGATAATTGCTTCCACACATTATACAAAAACACAGAGAAATGCTAGATTAAATATGACAAAATTTAGGATTTTTTTGGTTTTAAAGACACAGCAATCTTGGGAGGTCTGGCTGACCCAGTCGGTGGAGCATAGGACACATGATCTTGGGGTTATGGGTCCAAGCACCACAATGAGGATGGAGATTACTGAAAAAATAAAATCTTTAGACAAAGAAAGAAAGAAATACATGGAAATCTCAAAATAAAGAAGGAGAAACCATCAGTGGCCAGAAATGAAGGGAAATTGTAAGCCAGAGTACTAAGCATGAGCTGATCCTATTGTGGTCACCAGGACCCAGATATCAGCCCCGGGATGGGAGCCCAGGGACTAACCGCAAGCTGAGCCGAGGGAGGTGGGTACCCGACGGCCGTGTGGGGTGAGGATCGAGAACTGAGATCCCTGCACACAGCTGGAGCCTCGGGAGCCTCTCAGCCTGGGAAGATGGAATTGCAAACGCTCTGGCCCCTTCTCCTGAGGAGCAAGGAAGCGAACACCAGTCCAGTGCCCTGGGTGGCCCTGTGACACATTAAAAAAAAACACACACACACACACACACACACACACACAAAAGAAAACCTCATGGCTATGCTTCTTACAGTTGTGGGGTCCAAATTCACACCATCTTTGTGGTACAGAAACATATAGGTGGGGAAAGAAACCACCAGAAGGGAGAGTCAGCTGTGTAAATTTTAATTTTTATTATTTAAAGTTAAATATTGGGACACCTGGGTGGCAGAGTCCAGTAACGGTCCCAACATACAAATGAGAAAGCTAAGACGGGAAGTGGCAGGGAGGTCTAAAGCTCACAAGGTAAGTGGCAGAGCAGGGCTTTGAATGAAGGCTCGCAACTCACATTAGTAGGGAAAGAATGCCTCATTTGTTAAATGTTTTAGGAAAATTGGTTTATCATGTAGATAAAATGAGTTGAAACTCTACCTCCTATCATAGCTGATATTCTACCTGGGCTGGCGATCTGCATATTTTCACAAATTATGAAAGCACTAGAAAAAAATATGAAAACACTTTTTTTTCTAGAATCGTAGAGTGTAGGAGATCTTTTGCAGCAAGACACAAGCCAGAAATCATAAAGGAAAGTGACAAAGCTGAGTATCGAAAAATGCAAAATCCTACGTGGTAGAAGACCCATGACCCAAGTGATAAAGATGGTGCAGGCCTGGCAACAGAGTCATTCGCATGCATTTTGGGGTCCGGAGTTTGCGGTAGGATGCAGGCTACATGGTCAGGGAGAAGCCGGAGGAGCAAAGGAATCTGCCTCCAGCCTCTCTGACCAGCTGAGCACATCCAGCTAGCTCCACAGTTGGGCTGAGAAAGGGAGGTTCATGCCACGTTGTGCGGTCAGCCCGTCAGTGGAGATCAGCTGAACCAGGAGCAGAGGAGAGCAACTTCTGCCTCCACTGCTTCTGTCTGCCTCTTGTCTACAGAAACAGCCTTTACAGAGAGTCATACTGATGCTTCCTTTCTTCTCCCACATCTCAAATAAACTCCCTTGGTGAATTCTATTTGGTATCATGCAAGCATAGATTTGGGGATATAGAGTTCCAACTTAGCCAAGTTGACAAATGGCAGGCTGGAAGAAAATATTTGCACATCTTTACCAAAAAAGCAAACAAACACATGATTGAAGCCATACTAAAATGAAAAAAAAAATTTGCCCATGGGATTGACATAAAATTTAAAGATTGAAAATAATTGTTTGTGATGTTCTAAGGAAATTATCATTTTCACATATTATTGGTGAAAGTAGAAACAGATGCAAACATCTCAGAGAGGGAAAATGTGTCGGTTCCAAAATTTAAAACATGCACACACTTTGTCAGAGAAATGTCATTTCTATCCTAGAAAAATAGCAACACAAATGAGCAAAGATAGATTGTATGACATCATTCTTTGCAGCTTTGTTTGCAACAGTTAACACCAACACTGATAATGAGAATAACCTGCATTTGTACCAGGAACAAAAATGCAATTGTTTTCAAAATGATATGTGTGAAATGATGTAGAAAGATTCCAATATATTATTAATGAAAGAAAATTGTCCAGGTGCCTGGGTGGTTCAGTTGGTTAAGCATCCAACCCTTAATCTCAGGGTCAGGTGTTCAAGCCCTGCATTGAGGAGTGGGGGGAGAAAGAGAGAAAGAGCTATAAAAGTGACTATGGCCAGGGGAATGGAGACCTATGAGGAAGCTGGGAAGTCAGAGAATAAGTGGGTTAGGATACTTAACTGTGAATTTGCTTGAATTCATTAGAACAATTATTTTAAATCTGTTGAAACAATCGTGTATTTAATTTACATATCACTTTAAATTATGTATCTAACTTTAAAAAATGAGTGTTTTTTTTCCTATATCAGAGTAAAAGAATAAAGGGGAAAAAAGCAAAGAAGTGGGGGAGAGAGGAGAAGATTTCTCTAAAGCTCAGATACAAATGGATGGCTTTCATGTAATGACCTACCTCCAAGGCAATGTTTTTACAAAATACATTTGCAGTAAGATAACACAAATTCACATTTATGTAAGTAAAACAACCACTGCCTTCAAGTAAGGAAACAACTACCAGAATGTAGAATTTCAGCATCAACGTAATCACTTGTCAAAATCACATCTTTCAGGGTATAACATTTCTTTTCCAAAGTTTTGAAAGCTCAGGGCTCAGAAATGCAACTGAGGGCACAGCCTCAAGTCCTGATGCTTGGGCTTCCTGAACAAGAATTTCCTACCAGTCTCTTGCTCTTTTACTGCTGGACTTGGAGTCGCAGAGTCTCCTGCCACACAACATTTGAGTCAGTTCTTATCTCCTTTGACTAATCACAGAAACCTTTAAATCATCACTCTGCTTTTCAGTGATTTATTAACCTTACTTTAGGTCCCAAGGAAACAGTCACAGCAAGCAACATGAAGATGATTCTGTGGTTATAAGAAACCAACAGCTATCGATAAGCTGGATTTCCTCACCCTTCCACTGACAATGATGATGACGATGATGTTTATGAGGAAGGTGATGATGATGGTGGTGATAATGGTGGTGATGATGATGGTGGTAATGATGGTGATGGTAGTATTGATGGTGATGGTGGTGGTGATGATGATGGTGGTGATAATGAAGATGGTAATGATGGTAGTGAAGATAATTGATGGTAGTGATGGTGATGGTTGTGGTGATGACAATGATGATGATGGTGGTGATGGTGGTGATGGTGATGATGATGATGACGATGATGATAATGAGGGTGATGATACGACGATGATAACTGATGATGGTGATGATGGTGATAGTGGTGATGGTGGTGGTTGATGATGGTGATGGTGATGATGATGGTGGTGATGGTGGTGATTGTGGTGAAGTTAGGAATGATGATGACGGTTATGACGGTGATGATCGTGATGAAGGTAATGGCGTTGGTGATGATGATCGTGGCGATGATGGTGTTGGTGATGATGGTGATGGTGATGGTGATGATGGTGATGGTGATGATAGTGATGATGGTGATGATAATTGATGGTAGTGATGGTGGTGGTGATGACAGTGATGATGGTGATGATGACAGTGATGATGGTGATGGTGATGATGGTGGTGATGATGATGAAGAAAATGGTGAAGGTGACAATGCTGATGGTGGTGATGAGGTGGTGATGATGGTGATGATGATGATGGTGATCATGATGGTGATAACAACCACATGCTAATCTTGAGCCAGTCTGTGTTCCAAGAGCCCTACATATATTAATTCATCAAACCTCATAACTACTTCATGAGGTCAAAATGATTACCTCTCCAGTTTGCAGTTAAGGAAACTGTTACACACTGCTTAACCACAGCAGGAAGTGCAAAGAGTCATGGAGCCCCAGCAACCTGGTTCCAGAGTCTTCAACCTGCCTCCTTACTAGTGGGGAAATCTGCTTACTGTCAATTAATTCAACAGCCTAGGTACAAGTTGGTCTTCAACCTATTTCATCCTCCCTTTTGTGACCCAAACCACAAGCTAAGATACTCCGCATATCAAAGAGGTGCCTGGCCCAGCGCCTCCTGCAAGCACCTAACCTGGGTACCACCTGGGACTCCGTACACTTGTGGTCTCCGTCCCCAGTGCTGAGCTCTTCTGCAGTTACTGGGAAAGAGCTAGGTGCCCAGCACAAGTCAATATGAGGGACAAGGTGTCCTTCCATTCCCTGTACTCTGTAAGGTGCCCTTCTGAGATGAACACAGACTGCCTCACCTTACAGGTAAGGAAACTGGGTATGAAAAAGGATAAGAAATCTATCTAAGATCAGATACACTATTTCTACAAGTCAACCAAACAGAATCATGGGGCATCAATAAACAATGTCTTAAAAATGCTTCAGTGTATCTTTAAATTCCCTAAAAGTAAATTTCAGCATTCTTCGTTCTCTACCTAAATAGCCCCCACAGGCCACAGCACCATCTGAAGGTGACGAGGTCGGCCCTTCACTGGGGCCAAGACCAAGTCTTCTCTGATGCCTCATCCCCTTCCCAGCGCTGGTGCTGCAGGGCTCCAAGCATCTCCCTGAGCAATGGCTGGCACATGGTTTGATGTGAAACAAGGTGACATTTCCCATGAGGCACGGGAAACTGCATCCAGCTATGACTTGAACCATTTCTTCAGGCAACTGAGCTATTGCAGACTCTGATTCTTGTCCTGGAACAGCAGCCCCCAGGCAGAGTCCTGATGTGACCTTCGTGTACCCACCAAGCACCATAGCAAGGGTGCACTGACCTCCATGTGCACAGGCTTAGAATTACCACTCAGTAACAATACTGTCACTGGGTTTTTATTTTTTAAACCACTTGATTGAGATAGGAGTGGCTTACAAAGAGCTGTACATATTTAATACATATCTTAATGTTAGGACATAAGTAAATGCCCACAAACCTATCAGCATAATCAATGTCATGAACACATCCAGCACCTTTAAAAGTTTCCTCCTGCCCTCTTTCTTTTTGTGTGTAAGAACACTTGACATAAGATCTCCCCCTTAGCAAATTAGTATCCTGTAGTATGCAATACATAATTACTCACTGTAGGCACTGTGCTGTACAGTGGGTCTCTAGGACTTGTATAACTAAAGTTTGTACCTTTAGCTAAACATCTTCCAACCCCCTCCCCCAGACCCTGGCAACCATCACCCTACTTTCAGCTTTCAGAAAGAAGGGAATCCTGCCATATGTGACCAAATGGTTGAGCCTGGAGGATGTTTATGTTAAGTAAAATATTCCAGACACAGGAAGACAACTATTGTATGATCCCACTTCTGTGAAGAATCTAAGAAAAGAATCAAACTGTCTACCTGTCTCTGAATGAGCTGGATATGAGCCCCATGCAGTATCCTGCCCATTTAACTCAAATGTATTCATTCGTTGAACAAATACTTCCTAAAGCCCTGTGATGTGCAAATCACCAAAGACAGAACAGTGAACAAAACTGGTGCAGACTAGAGCTGACAGATTGGAGGGGGACACAGCAGGGGAAGAGGCATTGTGAACTACATGCAAGGGTCACAAAAAAGCTAAGGGGGACCACGTCCCCCAAGGGATTGGGGACCATTTCAGAGAGAGGGTGAAGTCAGTCCTGATGATTGGAGGATAAGAATTGGCTTGGTCAAGAGGGGATGGAGGCAGAGGGAGGACCAGGTGGCCCAGACAGGAGGAAATCTAAGGACAAAGGCTTAGGTCAGCAGTTGGAAAGATAAGGAGAGGAAGGGAACAAGAATGGCTGCCATGTCCATGTTCCGTGAGCGACACACTGTGACGGGGCTTAGAGTTCTAGAGACAACAGAGGCGCTAGACAGGAAGGCATCCAAAGGATTTCAGCAAATTGAGACATGATCATTTTCAATAGAATATTCTGGCTGCAGCTTGGAGTGCATTGGGAAGGCTCATGTCTGGAAACACGATTAGGAACTGTGGCAATCTTCCAGCTCCAAGATGGCTGGAGAGGGTAGCTGCTGAGGAAATGGAGAGAACGGGATGCTTCTAGAGATACTTCTAGAGGCAATGTGAGGTGAAGGACTGGATGTGGGAAGTCTGGGGGAGAGAGAATAGTCAAGGAAAACACCAGGTCTCTGGCTTGGGGGACTTGATAGAAGACGTTACCAGATGCCCAGAGACAGAAATTCTAGAAGGTAAAATACCTTTAGGAAACCAGAATTCATTTTCATTTGAAGTCACACACTTGAGTTGGAGCGACCCAAGGAACAACCACACAGAGCTGTGGGGGAGGGTGGCTCCCAGGAGCAGAAGCTCAGGACAGGGGTGTGGAACGCAGGCGCACTTTGGGGAGTTAGTAGGCTGGGTTGCTGCTGAAATGACAGGCATGCCTGAGACGGTTCGGGACCATGTGTGACTTGAACACGGGTCCTTGGGCCAACCCTAAGGAGCTCCGACATTCAGCATCTGAGGACAGGAGGATGAAGTCCCACAAGGAGGGGCAGCAGGGGACAGGGAGATAGGGACCAGGCGGGAGTGCGAAGACCAAGAACCTGGGATGAGCATCTTCTAAGGAGAGTGAGGTCCACGATCTCCCAGGGTATAGGCAGACAGCTGAGCAAGGCCTGGCCAGGATTCACTGGATTTAGCTGCTATTTGGGGGCATGACAGATGCACAGTTATAGGGGGCCGAAGGCTGGGGGAGACGGAAGCCATGGGTGTTGGCTGTTGTCCACCAAGTTCAGCTGGGAAGAACTGGGGAGTGTTCTGGGAATGACAACCTCTGAAAGGGAAGATGGGCATGGGGTGAGAGAAAGGCCACCAAAGCCGGGGGTGGTAGGGGGACGGTTAGCCTGAGGGATGCTGTCAGGCTACAGAGCACAAAGGAAGACCATGCATCCAGGACTGAGGCCATCCACCTCCCCGACAAGGGGCATGGCCCAGAGGAGAGCAGGGGACGGCAGGAGAAGCGATGGGAGAGGGTGATGGAAGGAGGTGAGGGCCTCCTAAGCCTCAGGGCATGTACGCTGGGACTAGTGCTGTCCTGGGGTCCGGAGCACAAGGGGAGGAATGGCTTCCCTGTGAAAGGGCCACAGGACACTTGTCTTCAGCTGGAAGCAGGTTCCAGCAGAGCTGAGAGGGGCAAGACTCAAAGGAGAGGGAGACAGTACACGGAGTAGTTGGCTGGTGTGTGTACCAGCAGAGGCTACACAATGCACACCCGGGAGGGCGGAGTGGGGGGGAGGGCACCTGTCCAGGTGGGGGAAGGAGGAGGGCACCTGTACAGGCGGGGGTGGGAGGAGGGCATCTGTCCAGGCGGGGGATGGAGGAAGGCAGCAGAGGCGGCTGGGACAAGCACAGAGCAGGGAACCCCAAGGAGGCTCCTGAATTTTCTCTTCCAAGAGCACCGGCTGGGACGAAGAAGGGCTTCCCCATTTTCCACAGGGGAAACTCCATGGCTGGAGAACAAAAGTCACTCCCCTTCATCAAAGCAGCAGCATGGCACATTGTCTTTGAAAACTTTGGTTTTATCCAAAAACCACATGAGAATCTTGTATCTTGCTTCTATCCATTTCCTTGGGCGGCCAGCCAAGAGCTGCCAAAATCTGGGGGATGTATGACCACGGAACTTTATTCTCTCACAGCTCTGGAGGCCAGGAGCCCGATGGCAAAGTGTCGGACCTTCCCGGCATCTGGTGGGAACAACCGGTCCACTGCTCCTCTCCTGGCCTCTGGTGTGTGGGCAATCCTGGGAGTTACTGTCAGACCAGGAGGACATCCAGACTCCCTAACACGGTCACTGACCGCGGCGCTGGCATCATGAACATGAAGCAGAAGTGTGTCGCATGTGAACGTCTGAGACCGGGCGCTCTGGGCTAGAGGAGCTGGGACTGGCCAGGGAGATGCCAGAGAGGCTGACTCCTGACACTGACAGCACATGCTCCCTAAGTCATCTCTGGGGACGGCAACGTCACACGGTGGGCCGGTTTCCTTATAGCTGTGAGATGTGTGCTCGCCAAAGCCTTGGTCCTTGTGGATTCCCTCTCCTCACCAGTGAAATGGGACAGTAACATCCCACTCACCTGGCTCCTTGCTGCCTGGGGGGGAGGGGGCTTCAGAGCGGAGACCTGAGTCGTCAGATGGAGCCTTTGGGACAAACGCTTTGTGGCTGGCCGCATCCGAGACTCAGCAGGGGAGCTGGTATTTAGGAAAGAGCCCAGCCTGTAACTGTCAGAGCAGACATTCACGGGGGTGTAGGTGTGGCCAAGGGACCTCCTCTGAGGGAGCGGACAAGAAACGGGTCACTGCTGGGGACAGAGCTTTCTGGTTTGACAACCACTGACACTCGCTCAAACCTACGGCTCTAACTCCCAGCTAGGGTGACGTGGCTTTCCAGGCTCTTTCACTAGTTAATGTGACATCTAACTGGTGTCACAGCTTCCCTGCCCTGCCCTCAGTCATCCCACGTGCAGATGCGGATTCATTGTCCAAACATTCACCTTTTAGGTGAAGTCATCCCTCTACCAGAAAATCTTCAATGTCTTGATGTGGTATTCACAGCTCCACAGCCCAGGGACAGTCTGAAGTCTCAACATTATCTCCCACAGCCTGTGCACAAGGATCCTTCCCAACAGCCAGCTAGCTAAGGCAGGGCTGCCGAATGCAGTTGTGCAGGTCTTGCACTGCACATCTAGGGTGCCCAGGTGGTAGACTGCACAAGGTATATGCTGATATGTGTTCTCTGTTCACTCCCCTCCCATCACCACCCACTACCACACATGACCACCCAGCATGCTTTGTGCTTTCTCATTCTAGGCTTCAGGTGTTGAATTTTGGGGGTTGTGGTTCCATGGATATTTTTTTAATTTACAGTAAAAAATATATAATATGACAAATTCCCCCATAGTCTATTACCAAGACTTAAACAATATTTATCGTATTATTTTTGATGTTTCATAAGAAGTCCGGTCAAAATAGACCAAATGGAACAGAAGCCCACTTCTTAGCAACCCTCTCGATTGTTGTTTGCCTCCCCGAAAGCAAACGCTGCTGTGAATTTAGTGTGCATTTTTCCTACTGGCCTTTCAGTGCCTCCCAATTCTGTGCGTCTGCACACAATATTGCATGAGTCAGAGACCAGTAGCCCTCTGGCTAGGAAATAGCGCTGGAAATAAATGTACAAGGATATCAGGCTGATCTCGCCGGATTCAGGAAGCAAGCTTGGAAGAACGACAGCCCAGTCACGTCCCGAGCTGCCCCGTGGGGAAAGCACGGCTCCCTGCAAGGCACAAACCCCAGCTCGGGCTCTGCCCCCCTACCAAACCCTCCGGAAACACTGTCCCAGGGCCTAGACCCACGCGCCACCTCCCACCGGCAGAGGCGTGATGCCAGCAGCGGGTGGTGACCCGACTCGGTCAAACCCAAGGGCTGACTCCAAGCCCGACAGGATGCATTGGAAGGAAGTGCTGTGGTTTCAGGGGCTTATTTTTTTTTTTTATAAATTCTATTAAGATAGAAAATCAGATAAGAGGAATGTGTGCGATCCATGATGGGCCAATGACAGTAGCCCAGTGGCTCATTCCAGAGTGCACCTCTGCTCTGAAACCAGAGGGAACAGGGACACGTGAAGCATTGGCTTCCAGACTGATTTTCTGGAGCACGCCCCAGCCAGCGCCGGAGAGGGCGTCCAGCCGGAGTTACTAGAGTTCTTGAGAGTTTTTACGTTCGTTGGGCTTTTCCAAAATACCCAAGTCACACAAAGACTTGTGACTTGGGGCTGTTTCTTCTTCCAGAGGTTCCAGGAGTCCACATCCTTCTAGGAGCACAGAGACTGCTGAGGAAATCGATGTCTGCACAGAACGAACATGAAACCACCTGCCGAGTCAGAGTCAGTGGCAATCCGCACCCCAGGGAAACGTGGTCTTTGGAACGGTTTCAGTCCAACAGACCCTGAACATTTAGCCACCCACCTAGGGCTTGTTGATTGGTAAATTCGCATTTCCTAGATGTTAGAGAGGGAGGCAGTTATAGGGAATAGCCGTAGCTTGATGTACATTCTGGGAAATGGCAGAAACCCAGGCCAGTCTTCTGGGGGGAGGCATATTGAAACGTGCTCAGGACTCAGCCAAACTACAGCCCGAGACACATCCGGTAAGAGATGCAGTCGGTCAAAAACGCCCATTTACGTTTGCAAAACGTTCTTCAGAACCGCGGATCACGAAGGAAGGACCCCAGGCAAGCACCAGGGACTGGAGCGGGTTCGCCTTCCTTGATGACTGTGCAGGAGGCACGGGCGTCAGCAGGTCTGTTCCCTCTGGCAGCTCTCTCCCGCGTCAAGCGTCCAGCTCCCCTGCTGCCAAAATCTGGGCTGGAAGGACTTTCGTGGCCTCTTCCCAACAGAAGAGGAGCTCTGTGCGCGGAAGGTATTGGGATGAGGACGTGAAGAAAGTCATTTGCAGAAATGACGCAGGCCAGAGTGGGGTAAAAAGCAGTGGTACTCCCCCCCCCCCCCAGAAGGAGCTACCCCGGAAAGCCTCAGGCTGTCCCAGTCGGTGTGACACCTGCTACCCTCCCCTCTTCTTCCCGTGGAAACCAGCCGTCTGCGGCCTCAGGACATAGGCCTTTCCCGTTTTATTTTGACTGTGATGAAATATACATAACATAAAATCTACCTCTTCATCACTTCAAATGTAGAGTACTATTAAGAAACTCGCACTGCGGGGGCTCCTAGGAGGCTCAGTCCATTGGGCGTCTGCCTTCAGCTCTGGTGATGATCCCAGGGTCCTGGGATCGAATCCCACATCAAGCTCCCTTCTCAGCGGAGAGCCTGCCTCTCCCTCTCCCTGCCCCTTGCTTGCACTCTCTCTCTCACTCTCTCTTGCTCTGACAAATAAATAAATACAATTTTTTTCTGTGCAGCCATCCCCACCACCCAGCTCCAGGACACTTCATCTCCCCCAAACTGACACTCGGTCTCCATGCAGCACGGACTCCCCACTTCTCCCTCCCCCTTCCCCCAGCACCTCCGGTTTCACTCTCTGCCTCTATGGACCTCACTACATTCTAGAGACTTCATCGAGGTGGAATCAGCCAATATTCGTCTTTTGTGCCTGGCTTATTGCACTCAGCATCGTGTCCTCCATGTTCATTCACGTTGGGGCAGGCGTCAGAACGTCCTTCCTTTTCAAGGCTGAGGACTACTCCTCTGGAGGTATAGACCACATTTCATTTCTCCGTTCATCCATTGCTCTTTATGCTTTGTGTTAACAAGTAAGTCCCGTGGGAACAGAAAACAAAACAAGATCGTGGGATCTCACACACACGTGCAAGAAGCAACAATGGCCTTGTTTTGCTTTCTCTTGGACCAGCCTTGAGCAGACATAGAGGGGTAAATGCCCTACCTGGGTGCACAAATTTCTCTCCCATGTGCCTGCAGCTTATGCCAAGGCAACAGTGTAGAAAAGGCTCTCTCTGCCCCAGATACGCCTGGGACTAAGTCACACATTAAACTGTGTGGTCCTCTCTGTGGTGGAAAGTGCACCAGCATCCACGACCGTGTCTGCGAAGCAGTCATTGATCGCATGCAACTGACGGCAGAGATGGAAGGAGCATGAGGGAGAGCTTTTAATCATGCGCTCTTCCTGGGAGAAAAGTACTTATCGGAGGCGTGTGTCAGCAGAGTGCAAGGGCGCAGGTGTCCCCAGAGACAGAGTCCCACAGAAAGCCTGCAGGAGGAACCGGAAGGAAAGGCAATGTCTGTCTCTGAGAACTCAGGGCTGGGCTTGGTGCACATCCTAAAATGCACCCCTCATTTCTTACCCCATACCCCCATGCGGGCAGACCCAGCAACTGAGCCACAAATAAACTTTCATCCGGAAAAAATCTAAGACTCTCCACGGAAATACGGCAACACGCTACAGGTGGGTTTTCCTTAAGTCACATCAAAATAAAACACAAATACATGCAAAGGAATAAAGATTGCACTTTCAGGTCGTACATATAATTTTCTTATCTACAAAATGGGAGTGGGTGGTACATTATGAAGGTTTGGAATTCTGGGGGTGTATTTTAGCATTTCCGGCTGAGCTCCTGCCCTGGGATGCCTTTCCTCCTCACCTCCGCAGCTGGTGTCCCTTCCTGCCATTTACACCTCAGGTTCAATGTCACCTCTGGGGGAGGACTTCCTTGACCAACCCACGTCCTGCGATCATTACCCAGTATCTGCTTGTGCATTAGTTTATCTGCTTCCCTCCCTCGAAGCGGGCCCCCTGAGCACAAGACCTTGCCCATCGCTACCATGGCCCCCTCAGCATCAGAACAGTGCCTGGCACATAGTCAACCCTCAAAAAATATTGGACAAATTCTAGCCATTTTTCCAGAAAGGCCAAGCGCCGATGCAGATGGACGATTCTGCCCATGACTTAGCCTGACGGCGTTTTCTGGGGCGAGCAGAGCGTGGAGAGGTCAACAACGTCAGCGGCAATGTCATTGCCTCTCAGAGACGCACACACATTAGGCGCTGGGACCGCCCCGGGATCTCTTCAGGCATCTTCCTGAGTAAGCGCTGTGTTCCCGTTCCTCAGTAGAGGGCACTGGAGGGACGCAGAGAAGGAAGACGCTTCTAGCTGCTTCCAGCCTGGAAGGGGTCTAGATGGGGGGAGGACTGCCTGCGGGGTTGTTCCCGCTGAGATCCTGCTGCCTCTGCCTGGTGCCAGCCTCCCTGCAGCCTTCTCCCGCAGCTCCTCGCCCAGAAGGGCTCCGCTCCCGCCACATGCAGAGACCTGTGCTCCTGGGGGTGACAACCGGCTGGCCCAGCAGCCCCCAACCCCCCCCCAGCTCTGGCCTGGCTGAACCAGCAAACTTCCAGCTGCCACGTGGTGGAACCACAGCTTCTCCGGCAAGATCTGAACTCCTGAGCCTGTCCTTCGTTGGGTCTGAGTCTGTATCTCCTTAGGACTTACCACAGCCGGCATTCTTGATATTAAATTCACCCTCTTTTGCCCACCGTGTGGCTTCTATCACTTTCCTGGACTCAGACTTCCAGCCACCAAGGTCCTGCCCCACTGCCCTGCTCCGAGAATGCCACTAAGTTGTTCTCTGGGCTGAGCCCCTGGCCGCACAGCCGCCCACACATCAGCTGGTGAGAAACCACGAGGGCCTGATGAACACGTTATCAATCAACTAAACGAATCAAATTCTGTCTCTGGCATCCGAGGGGAAACACAAAGAGCGGCCTGTGTTTAAAGAGACTCTAGTAACGATGGTCGCCAACCCCGCAGAGGGGCCGCCACCAGACTCCCCTCTAAGGACCTCCCTTGCTTGCCTAACTTAACCGTCGCAGCAATCCAGGGGTGCAGGTTACTGGCACCAGTTCCATGCTACGGATGACGAAACAGAGATCCCCCAGGGTAATACACCTAAGTCCAGGTCAACGGAGGGTACGTGGCAGGGTGCGGGTTTGAACCCAAGCTGTCTGGCTCACGAGGCCACATTCTTCATCGTTTGCATAAAATTAAGATACGCAGCCATGAGACAAGAGTACCGCTTGTCAAAAGATCACCTTCAATTAAGCATCCCCGTGAAGCGCGTGAGTTTGAGCTGCCTGCCTGTGGAGGAGCGGCAAACGGAGACGGCGACAAAGACAAGAACGATGTAAACACATCCGTAAAGAAACAACGAAGAAGAGCAGGGGCTTCCGAACTGTGTGCTCGGCCCGGAGGCACGCAGCCAGGCCCGCGGCCCAGCCAGCCGAGCGCACACGCCCGCAGCACAGGCCGGAGGCTCACGACGGCGGGACCGGGATGGCGGGTTCACACAGGAGGAACAAGGGGAGTCACACCCCGGGGCGTATGTGGCGCGAGGTGTTCCCGCCTGACGAAGGGATGCAAACTTCTCCTTGCTGTCGTCCACACAGAACCACGGGAACGCCCGCTCCACGTGGGCGGGGAACTCGGTTTGTCACCCTGAAGGCAGCGTGGCACCCAACAGACCCTCGGCGCTCACGGAATGATCGAAGTAATGGACGCGGAGCATTTGTCCCCCCGGGAGTCCCTGCGAGGCGGGACGGCTGAAGACCGGCTGCTGGGAGCCCCCAGCAGGCGTGGAGGTGGCACTCCCAGTGCATAAAGAGAAACACATTTCTGTCATCCACAGGGGCAAGGGGCTTCCTTTTTTTTTTTTTTTTTTTTCAAATTTCAAGGGGCGTCTGGGTGGCTCAGCCCGTTAAGCATCCGATCTTGATTTTGGCTCAGGTCATGATCTCAGGGTTGTGAGATTGAGGCCGGCGGGCTCACTCTCGCTGCGTGTGGAGCCTGTGGGATTCTCTCTCTCCCTCACCCCCTCCCTCCACCCCACTCCACTCACACAAGAACACTCTCTCTAAAAAAAAAAAAAAAAAAAAAAAAAAAAAAATTTAATATAAATCTTGAAAGAGCACATGCATTACCCAATCATGTTTTTACATTAAATTTAGGAATGAGCCCTTCAGGTGTTCAAATAAGCTGTGTCCCATGCCCCTTGGGGGGACCCAATATTTAACACCAAATCAGAGAAAGGAAGTGATTTTAAATGCTAACAAGAAATTTGCATGAATCAAGCAAGGGTGATCGTCTTAGAAATAGCTCTACTGCTTTTCACTTTAGTCAGAAATACGCCCTAGGACCTGGCCAGCACCGGGCTGCTGGAGCAAGGACTAAAGGAATATGGGTCCCCATACGACGGCCTTACTAGAATCTTCAGCGAAGCGTTTACAAGCCGGGCACATGGGAACGTTAACGTTACCGTCCACCGTCGAAGCACGTGACAAGCTTTCTGAAGTTAGTGTGACGCCTGGCACAGCTAGCCACATCGGGACATCCTGACACACCCAGCGCTGATTTCATCCGCGTGACATAACGGGAAATACTCGCCCCCCCGCCACTTCTCGCCCTCTCCTACTTTCAGTTACAACAGAAAAGATCAACTTCCAATATACCAAAAGGTCTTGCCTAGGTTTTCCAAGTGGCATTTTTGAATCCGACGTGCAATTGTCCACAGCCACTGAACATCTGGCCTGACACCAGTTTCTTGGGGGGATGAGAAGAAACACCAGTGCCTGAGCCAAGGGACCAGCCTTGAGCATCAGCAAGCTGATAATCATCACTTCACTTTAAAACGCGGGCGTCGCACACAGATGTGAGGATATAATTACCAGCATATGGCAAAACCAGAGTGTGAGTCTGGACTGACTCGTCCTGGAACAGATAGTTATTTATAATCACACTGAGGCTGGGGAGTCAAGTCGTTGTGGGCAAAGACGAATTTGTAGCCCAGGCACAGAGATGAAAAGGAGCAGCGGCCAGTTATGGGGAGAAGAGCCCGCACCACCCACAGCCTACTGGGCAGGGTTCGTGGAGGTGTGGCCTTGCAGAAGGGGACAGGCCTTCGCAGGGAACTGGGCAGGGTCTGGCTTTCAGCCGCAAATCACAGCTATCCTGGCAGAGAGAAGTAAGCCTGGAAAGAGCCCCGAAGCCTCTTTTCTTGGATTCACTCACTGTGTTGAGCATCTTAGCTCCTCACAGAAGAGTGGATACCCAGAGAGAAATTTTGGAGAAGGCAGAGGCTGGTGGTAGGAAGAAAATCTCTCTTTTCCTATTAACAGAGCTGGGCTGTACTTCCAAGGAGGGAGAATTGAGAAGCGTAACAGGCCAGTGGATCATTGCTCTGTGTAAAGACTCGGGATGAATGGAGTTCAACAACTGATTGGGCAAAGCTGGAATAATGTCCCCAGGAGGCCCTGTGGGCTCAGTTCTCCGGGGAGGCAAAATTGCATGGTGGTCCCAGCTTTGAGCTCTGGAGTCAGAAGGGCCTGCATTTGAAGCCCGTCTCAGTGAGAGCTGATTCCAGTCATGTAAATGTATCTCTGAATTGCTATGTATCTGAAAATGGTTTCCACTGTCCCTGACGAGCAGAACGGGGCTCCCCTCCCTAACACTACTGTGTCAAGGGAAGGGCACCACTCCTCTCAGACCCTGTTGCCCAACGTTGACATTCGGGACCCTTTCCTCCACTTCTCAGCTCTCATCTCTTGGGGGAATCCTTGCTTTGTTCCTTACCTAACTTGTCTGCAAACAACGGAGAGGACTGAGAGCTGATTATCCCCAAGGCATTTGTATACACAACCTCCATGTCCTCTGGACATTTTCCCCTTAAGTCCATTGAACAAGTATCTGTGAGGCACTGAATCCATCTCCCATCACTGCTGTAACAGATGGCCATGACTTTGTGGATTAAAACAATGCAAATTTATTCTCACAGGTCCAGGAGTCAGAAGTCTAAAATCAACACATCCACAGGGCTGCATTCCTTCTGGAAGCTCTGGGGTGGGGGAAAATCTGTTTTCCTGCCTTCTCTGGGATCAATTGGTGCCCACATTCCTTGGCTTGTGGCCCCTTCCTCCCTCCTCAAAGTGCCTCGTGCCAACCTCTGCTTCCCTCATCACATCTGTGTCTGCACTAGCCCTCCTGCCTCCCTCTTGTAAGGCCCTTGAGATGACACTGACACACCCCCCAAATAGTTCAGAGTCATCCCCCATCTTGAGAGCCTTAATTTAATCCCATCGGCAAAGTCCCTTTGCAATCGGAGGTAACATGTTCATGGGATCAGGAGACTGACCTGTGGACATCTTTAGACGGGGCCGTTATTCACCCTCACACAGGTGTCAGTGGGGGGCAGGTGCTTGGTAAGAGCTGGGGTGCACAGATTTGAAATCCCTGTCACTGTCTCCTGAACAATTCTCTGGACATGCAGAGGGGTCAGAGAGAGTCAGTGGGACCCGACGAGCCCTCCCACCAGAACCAACTACAAAAAGAGACAAAGTATAGGAGACAGCAGTTTGCAGAGAGTGGACAGCAGACCCAGTAGGACTGGGATCTCTGAGAGAGGGAGGTGAGGCGAGACCTGGGACTTCCCCAGTTTTCTGCCTTCAGGCACTATTCGGATAGTGGCCCAGGAAAGGTGAGCCCAAGCAGGGCACAGTCATCTCTCGGAGCGGTCCGGCTGCTAAGACGACGAGAATGCACCGCACAGAGCAAAAGGCGGGAGGGAACTTCAGGGAAGGGCTCCGGGAATCTGCAGAGGAACACTTTGTGTCTGGCTGAAGGCCAAGCTGTGGGTGTGTCAAGGCCAGGGTGCTGTGAGCCAAACAGAGATTCCAGAACTTGCAAAAACGGGGAGACAGAATTCCTAGATCTCAGGGAACACCCTGGGAACTCAGCTGACACCTCAGAAACAGCGTGTCTCAGGAGCTGCAGATCTCTAGTCCTGGAGTAAAAGCTACTCTGTACCCACCCTACGAGGCTTAAAGACAAGCCTTGAAAGCATCGTGCTGAACTACAAATAAATCAGTCACTTGCCAGAACAAAACTCATCACTGCTGATGGAAGACGAGACAGTCCGAGCCCTCGACAAGCTAGGGCCCCGTGCTCAGCACAAAATGTAATCATTACCAGTCATGCAAACGTTGGGGTAATGTGGCCTGTTACCTGGGGGAAGGGGAGAAAGTCAATCGTCAGGAAAAGACTGAGACATCCCAGAATTACAGAATTAGTCCACAACACCTCTAAAACAACTGTTATAATTACGGTCACAGACTTTGAGCAAAAACATGAGCATAATGATGGAACATATGAGAGATCTCAGTAGAGAAGTGGAAACTATAAAAAAAAAAGAAAGAAAGAAAAAACACAGTGGAAATTTTAGAACAGAAAAATGCAGTGTGTAGGATAAAATAGTCACTGGCTGGGTCTGGCTGAAGGAAACTGAAGAGAGCCCCAAGGAGCCTATGGAACAAAATAAAGTGGCCTAATAAATAAGTAATTGGAGTCTCAAAGGAAGAGAAAAGAGATATTAGAGCATAAAAAAGTTTGAAGAAATAATGGCCAAATACTCAGCCATGAAAAGGAATAAAATCTTGCCATTTACACCAACATGGGTGGCCGTAGAGGGTGTTGTGCTGAGGGAGATAAGTCAGACAGAGAGAGACATAAACCAAGATCTCATTTGTATGTGGAGTTTAAGCAACTAATGAACAAAGAAAAATGAGAAAGAGGAACCAAGAAACAGACTCTTAGGGGACACCTGGCTGGCTCAGCCTGTAGAGTGAGCAGCTCTTGATCTTGGGGTTATAAGTTTGAGCCCGACATGGAGTGGAGATTACTTAAAAATAACATCTTTTAAAGAAAAACAGATTCTTAACTCTAGAGAACACACGGATGGTCACCAGAGGGGAGGTGGGCGGGTGATGGAGGAAATCGGGGATGGGGATAAAGGAGGACACCTGTCGTGATGAGCACCAGGTGTCGTATGGAAGTGATGAATCATGGTGTCGTACACCTGAAACTAACACTACACTGTGTTAATTACACTCCAATAAGAAGAAAAAGAGAAAGAAAAGAAATAATGGCCAAAATATTTCCAGATTCAAAGATAAACAGAAACTCACCAACCCTCAGGAAAAACATGAAGAAAGTCACCCCAAGGTACATGATATCAAATTGCTGAGAACTAGTGAAAAATAAGTCATCTTAAAAACAGCCAGAAAGGGGCGCCTGGGTGTCTCAGTGGGTTAAGCCTTCGGCTCAGGTCATGATCAGTGGGTTAAGCCTTCGGCTCAGGTCATGATCTCAGGGTCCTGGGATCGAGCCCCACATCAGGCTCTCTGCTCAGTGGGGAGCCTGCTTCCCTTCCTCTCTATCTGCCTGCCTCTCTGCCTGCTTGTGATAGCTCTCTCTGTCAAATAAATTAAAAAAAATTAAAAAAAAAAAAAACAGCCAGAAAGGGGTGTCTCAGTCAGTTGAGTGTCTGACTCTTGATTTTAGCTCAGGTCATGATCTCAGGGTCATGGGATCTGATTGAGACCTGCTTCAGGCTCCAGGCACAGTGGGAAGTCTGCTAGAGCTTCTCTCTCCCTCTGCCCTCCCCATCCCCACCTCACACAAGCATGTGTGCACTGTCTCTAAATAAACAAATTAATAAAATATTTAAAAACTAAAACAAACAAACAAACAAACAAACAAAAAAAAAGCCCGAGAAAAAGAGACACATCCCATACAGGGGAGCATTGATAAGATGTATGAACACTCTTTCTCATCACAAATAAAAGAGGCCTTATGCTAATGGAACAACATCCTTGAAAAAAAAAAAAGAAAAGAAAAAACAGAAGAATCTGTCAACCTCAGATTTCACATCCAGAGAAAATATCATTAAGAAAAATGAAATAAGGGGCACCTGGGTGGCTCAGTGGGTTAAAGCCTCTGCCTTCGGCTCAGGTCATGATCTCAGGGTCCGGAGATCGAGCCCCGCATCAGGCTCTCTGCTCAGCAGGGAGCCTGCTTCCTCCTCTCTCTCTGCCTGCCTCTCTGCCTACTTGTGATCTCTGTCTGTCAAATAAATAAATAACATCTTAAAAAAAGAAGAAAAATGAAATAAGAACATGTTTGGACAAGCAAAAGCTGAGAGAATTTGTCACCAGCAACACCTAAACAACTAGAAATATTATGGGAAGTTTTTCAGAAAACGAAAAGTTTCCAGGCACAAACAGCTGTGCCTGAAGGAACGCAGAATTCCAGAAATAGAAAATGGGTCAAGAAGGAAGGTAGATGTTAAAATTTTTCTTTTTAAAAAAAATAATACCTTTAAGAGCTAATGATCAGTGAAAAGCAACAAGTTGTAACTGTGAGGCTGGTAACATTTGAAGAAGTAAAATGGAGGAGTTACGCTGTTGAAAGCTGTTTATTGTAAACTCTGAGCAATGACCAAGAGGGAAAGTGAAACCACATGATGGGAAAGGCAGAAAGAAGCTGATGGTTAACACAAGGGGTCCAGGTCCAGGTCAGCAACCGAGCCCCGCCCAGCGGGAGAGGAGCACCGCGGCCTGGCCCGCTCCTCTGTATAAACAAAGCAATTTCAGAGCAGGTGTGTCAGCCAAGTCTCGAAGGACCAGATGATGGAAATGGGGGAGACTGCCCAGGGAACAGCTCCCGGCAGAAGGAACAGCATATGCCAGGGACCAAGTGCGGAGAGAAGCTCCTACAGAAGGGAGAGGGGCTTGTCTAACCGCAGACACCTGGCCACCCGCTGGAGTAAAGAATGTGGGGAAAAGCGTCACGTGAAAAAATGTGCACATTCTGAGGGCACCTGGCAGACTTCCTCGGTGGAGTGGAGCACGTGACTCTAGATCTCAGGGTTGTGAGTTCGAGGCCCATGTTGGGGGTAGAGATCACTTAAAAATAAAAGAAAAAAATGTGTTTCTTCTAGCTGTGTGCTAAATGTGTGCGTTACACGAGTTCGCCCACGTTCATTTCACCTTTTGGTCAGTCTGTCTTCACTTCACAGGGCACCATCTCAGGCCACCACGCCCTTTCCTGTCCAGGCCCCCAGAATTTTTGATTCTTAGCTCTAAGGAGAGATGGACAAAATCCTCACACTAAAGGGAAACTTCTGCAGAAATGCACATGGCTCTTCCTCCCGCATCATGAAAAAATAATGTAATAGCCGAAGTCTATCGAGTGCTTTCTGGGCTGGGCTCCATGCCACGTGCTTCACAGGCACTGTGTCTGTGACTCCATCCCCGAGACAGCCCACACTGCTCTGCGGGAGG
The DNA here is from genome assembly GCF_010015895.1 of Lontra canadensis. Taxonomy (NCBI): domain Eukaryota; kingdom Metazoa; phylum Chordata; class Mammalia; order Carnivora; family Mustelidae; genus Lontra; species Lontra canadensis. Next base: position 4,318,082 of record NW_022631023.1, on the reverse strand, counting down.
ATACCGCGTTGTCTTCAACTTCAAATAAAGAAACTGTGGCCTGGGGAGGTTAAGTAACTTGCTGGAGGCACACAGCCCAGGGCTGATGGGGCTGAGATGAGGATCTCAGCCGTCTGGCCGCTGGGTCCTGTCCTTAGCCATCGAGGCATGGCACTGTCCTCGCTGACCTTAGCTAAAGAGTGCTGTTGTTCGTGCTGTAGCAGACACAACCAGCGTGTGCGGAAGCCACAGCCAGCAACATCTGCCTGAGGGTAAAGGGAAGCTGTTCAGAGAAAATGATGCTCTGGGTCGGGAAGGATGAGCAGGAATCAGGTGGAGGCAGGAAGGAGGGAGTGGGGAAGGGGGAGAAGGGAGGGGGCATTCCAGGCAGGAGGAACAGGAGCTGGTTGGGCAGACACAGCAATGGGAAAAAGCCCACTCCTACGGGAGGATATGTGCAGGAATCAGTATCCAAACCCAGAAGAGAGAGGATTTGGGGTGGGATAAGCAGAAAGAACAGAAGGGGAGGGAAGGAAAGGGAAGGGGAGGGGAAGGGAGGGGAGGGGAGGGGAGGTAAGGGAAGGGGAGGGGAGAGGAAAGGGAAAGAAGGAAGGTGAGTAAGGAGGCAGAGGAAGGAAGGGGGAAGGAGGAAGGGAGGAAGGAGGGAAGGAAGGAAGGGAAAGAAAACAACTCTAATAGGTCACAGATTGAATCAAATCTAGAATTTGTTGGCCTCTTCTGCTCAGGGGTGGATTTTGAGCAAAACTAGTCTCCAATTAGTTAGGCAAAGAAAAGTCTGGAATCAACAAGCTCCCCTTCTTTCAAGCCAATAATTATAAGGTAAATTCTAAAGAGACTCAAGAGGTCAATAAAAAAATTACTGAGAAGCTGTTATGCTCCAGGGACGGAGCTGGACCTAGACATGGCCATTGTTCTCATAGAGCACACAGCCTGGGGGGCACGCAGACCAGAAAACAGGCATATCTAATGCAGTATGTGCTAGGATAGGATGTTTCCTGCTCTAGGCTTCATTTCTCCAGGGGCAACCCTTGAGACAAGAAGTTGATCTAACGGTATATTTGGGAGGTGATCCTAAGTAGCACTGGTGGGGGGATGGAGGGATGTGATAGAGAAGAGAAGGAGCCCACTCGTGGTGCCTGGTTGCCACTGTTGAGGCTGTAGCTCCGCCCACCCTGGGCATGTCTGGGAGACCTAGGGTCCTGCCAAGGGGAAAGGACCTGGGTGTTTATCACCATCTCCCATCCACCACTGATGAAGGGTCGCTCTGCACAGGCCTATTTTCTGGAACATTCAGATAGCATTCAGCCTGGAAAGTTCAGATAGCCCTATGCTCTGGCTGTGCAAAGGTCCTGGGACTGCAAAGTGAATGGTGTCCCTAGGCAACAGGAAGAGCTCAAGAAGGCCTCCTGGAGATACTAGTGCATAAGCATAAGTCAATCCAAGTAAGGAGGAGGAGGGAGCAGAGCGTCCCCGGCAAAAGAACAACACTAGCCATACTTATTAGAAGTGTGTGTGTGTGTGTGTGTGTGTGTGTGTGTCTTAGTCCCTGCTCCGTGTAAGTTTCTGCGGGACATGGTTAAATCTCATTGATCTTTTTATTCAATTCGTCTTTCTCAAGCAACTGTTCCTTTTGTGCTGGACTAGGAAAACCTAAGGTCAAAAAAATACAGGACAAGGTATAAAGGGGACACCTGGTCTACCCCCTTTCTAGCCCCAGAAAGAGATACCCACCACGAAAGGACAACCTGAAACTCCCGTCACCACAGAGAAAGTTTAAAAATGTTTCCATGTGTATAACTTTGTGTGAAAGAAGCCACGCAGTTTGCTTCCTCAAAAACTTCATTATTTTTGTACCAAAGAAAATATTTTTTAAATTAAAATGTATAGAATGTACATTTTATAAAAGGATCACATTATACATGTTAATTTAACCTATTTTTTAAAAATATCAACAACATGCTAAAGACACCATTTATAGCCACAAACATCTTTCTAGAAGGTTCTGGAATACCAGATCATGTCAGATTTCTTTGCCTTTTCTTAAGCCTATATTTACTTTGAGGCCTTCCACTGAGGTCGACAGAGGTAAATTTTTGCTTTCTGCTTTCTTTGATCCCTTGGAGAGCTCGTGAATGTTCTCGAGACTAGGAAGCAAGTTCCCCCAAACACTTGCTCGAGCTCTGGCAAAGGCGGGGATACAAGCCGCCATGATTTTGCAGGTGTGGACCAGTCGTTTTTTCCTGGGGCTTTGGACATGCGAGAGCGGCTCTCCCAGAGCCCTTGGCTTTGTCTGGCGGCCGCGTCCTGCTGGACCTGCACTATACTGACATCTGGTGGCCACCGAGAGGTCGCGGTTGGTAACGGCTACTCAAAATCAAGAAGGAAGCCTCGTTGCTTTCCCTGAGTATGTGGAACTTTAATTTTTATCCAGTTCTCAGGGCTTTAATTAGCATCTGTACCAGTTTCCCCGCGCAGCTACGTCTGTAACTGAAGGCTGCTTCTTGCAATCAGTGGGACCAGCCAAGGGCACTCAGCCACCACCCGAGAGCATCGTGGTGGAAACCGTGGACAGAGGGAAAACTTCCACAGCCTTTTACCGATGTACCTTATTTTCACGAGCTCTTCAGAGCCCAAGCTCGTGGGTCTGCCGCAGAGGAAGTAGAGGGGGTGGGGCATGGGGCTGGAGGCCGCACGAGTTGAGTTTACGATTTATTATCCAGCTTAAGGCACATCTTCTAAATGTGGCACGCCCCTGAAAACACAGGCCGGCCACCACCTTTGCTCATCAGCATCTCTGCGGCTTGTCCCTCTCTGACTGTTCCCTGTGGGCCAGGAGGCCTCTGGAAGGTGCTCCTGCATCGCCTGCCGCAGAGTCCTGGGAGGTCACGGTCAACACAGATAACCCTGGGCTCCAGAACTGGACCTCAGAACCGCACTTCCTGAGGTTGCGCTGTCCATCTACACTCCCTGTGCCGTCGCCCTCCCTGGGCAATTCTTTTCTTAAGATTTATTTATTTATGAGAGAGAGAGAATGAGTGGGGGGAGGGGCAGAGGGAAAGTGAGAGACTCTCAAGCAGGCCCCCCACTGAGCGCGGAGCTGGAGTCGGGGCTCGATCCCGCAACCCTGAGATCATGAGCTGAGCAGAAATTAAAAGCCTCATGCCCAGCCAGCTGAGCCACCCAGGCCCCTCTCCCTCCCCCTGGGTGATTCTTAAGTATATTCAAAAGTGAGAACTACCAGACTAGGAGCTCTAACTCAGGACATTGGATGGTGCATTCTGGAAAATGGGGAGACTATCAGCAGAAACCCTTTCTCGGTCTGGCAGTCTGGAAGGCCGATGGCCCAGGCTGGTCTTCTCCTGGGCATGCCTGCGCACTGACTCCCATGTCACCCAGAGCGCCCCCTGCCCCATAAGGGCAGCTCGGCTCTTCCGGGCCTCTGCACGTGGCCTCAGCTGCAGGTGGAGGAGCCCCGCCTCCTGCCTCGAGCTGCTGCTGCAGGAACACCAGGTCCGGGCCACACTGGGTCCCCTGCCGCCTCTCCACCTCCATACCTGGAAACTGGCAGCACCCCCAACACTGCCTGTGGGCACACTGGCTCCCAGAGAGCACCGCCTGAGGAAAGGGGGTGCGACAGAGGTGGTGCAGGTGGGGCCAGAGGTGATGGAGGCAGAGACAGAGGAGACGCAGGCCTGGACAGAGCACCAAGGAGTGTGAGGACGTCTGGGCCAAGCGGCGTCCCCCGCAGGAGCGCCCCTCCTGCCTTCAGGCAGGTTGCAACCCTGTGGGGCAGCCCCATCCACCTCGCCCCCAACTCCACCTGATTCTGACTTTTCCTGTCACGGGCATTCGGGGCTTCCAGTGGCAGGCCCCGAGCTCTGCTGTCAGGCCTTCGGGGTGGGGTCATGGCTTCACCACCTATTGCCTCGCTGAATGGCCTTCTGCAGGTGGGTATGGCCTGACTCGCCAGTCCCCCAAGCTGGGGACTAACTGCAGGAGTGTCCCTGGGCTCTTGTCAGAAGGAGGTACCCAGCTTTAAGGTCGGCCTGTAGTGTCCCCATAAACCAATCAATCCAGAAAGGCAGGCAGTCCCTTCCATCTGTGGAACGCTCTCTGCAGGCCACCTCCCCCCACCATCTCCCCCTGCCCAGGCCCACTATGAGCTGAACCCAAAGGCAGGCAGGTGGGCGTCCGGTGGCCTCTGCACTCAGGCTTTCCCCAGTCAGAGATGGTGGACCCCAGTGCCCCTGGCAGCTCAGGACTTCTAGACCCTCCCCAGGAGAGTAGGGGCAGCTGGAACCCAGAGACCCAGACACAGACACAGACGTGACAGCCAGTTGTCCAACAAAAGAAGGGTCTCCACCCCCTGGCGAGCTAAGAAAGCCCTGGGGTCTCTTCACTCCTCACCCTGACTTCTCCCAGCCAGCCCGGTCTGTGGGGCAGCCCCTTCCCCCGCAGGCTCTGGGCACAACCCCCTCACTGCTGCCGTGCTTCCAGAAGGTGGACAGCGACCACAGCTCCGGCCCTCTGTTTCTGGCTTCCAGGCAAACTACAGGGGCACCTGGGCACCCAGGACTTTGGTGAGCCCCCTGGAGAGGGAGGCCCTCGCAGCAGCCGGAGTCGGAGCTTTCCCTTGGAGCTCCTCGGGTCTGAGATGCCAGGAAAAACTGTAAGCCTGGTGGGCCCTTGCTGGACAGTAACTCTGTCCCTGTTATCATGCCATCTCTGTGGAAAGCTGTCAGCGCCATCGTACGTATGTGGAGACTGAGTCTCAGAGGGGATCGAGCTGACCCAGGGCCACCAGCGATTGGCGGCCCAGCCTCAGTCGGAAGCCAGCTGTATCTGTTTCCCAAAAGAAGGCGGAGCTGGGGGTTCTTGTCTGCACAGGGGAGCCAGGGGTGCGGAGCCAGAGACAGGACAAGGAAGTCAGAAGCACGACGGGAGAGTCCCAGACAGGTCCCTGGACCCCCGCCATGGGTGATGGACCGTGGTTATGGCTGCCTGCGATGGGGCATCTCCTGGGTCTCCACTCTCCACCCCTGTCCAAAAGGTCAGTTACCCACAGCCATGCTTTTTTCCTGCTTTTTGAGCGCTGGGTTCCCAACGCCTCAACCGAGGTCTGGCTAGAGGGGGCGCCCAGCAGGAGTGGAACGCGTCCGTCCCTCAGTCTGTGGGTGGCTGACCCAGCTGGGCAGAGAACTGAGCAGGCCAAGGACTCGGGACTCTGCCTCTTACTCTCACAGAATTAATCCCAACTGGTGTTCACTGCAGTCCTCTTGAACACCCCTACATAGCGTGTCTTACACACGTGCACACGCGCACACACACACTCCTTAGCAAAAACCCCATCCGTGCAATTCTTGAATTATGGGCGGTGAAAAGTACAGGGAGGGTATGGTCTGGGCTTTGGGGAGAGAAATTCCTCAAGAAATACCAGCTCCTCCCCATTCCTGTATCACCACCTCCAAACACCTCACTGGAAGGGGAGAGGGGAAGATTCAAAATTGTGTCTGCGTACGAAACCTCTCAAAACGGAAAAGGTGAAACAAGGGGTGTTTTTTTCCTCTCTGTGTACTTCCAAATTGGCTCCGAAGGAAGTTTGAGAAAAATCTCTGTCCATCTGCCACCCAGACTTCACTCCTCGGAACACGGCTCAGTCAGGGTTACGCGGAGCTGGAGAAATAATGGAAATGCACAGAAAACCTCATGCCAACCCACACTGCTGATCGTTTTCCAAAACAGCATTCTTGCCAAATGGGCTTTTGGCTTTATTCACTCAAACGACTTTCTTGTTCGCTGCTTAGAAGAGGCGTTTTGGCAGGAAAAGGAACCCACCGTGTGAGTCTGACATGACATTTCCATTCTGATCGAGAGAACCGAGGTAGGAAACAAATACTGTGAAGCAGGTAGGGTTTATCCAGCGTTCCCTTTGCGGGGCTCTGCTCCCCGGAGTGCCTGTCCTCTTGTCACTCAGGGGTCCCGGGCAGCTGCCCCTCCACCCCCCGCTGCCCACAGCCAGCTGCTGGTGTATGCGTTGGCCTCACAGATATACCTGCTTAGGACTTACAGTTAGTCTATTCTGATCGCCGCTATACAAACTGTAAGGTCGCTATCATTCTCATACCCATTTTACAGATGAGGACACTGAGGATCAAAGAGTTCAGGAACTTGCCTGAGGCCACACAGCTGGCAGATGACAGATGGCAGAGCCAGGCTCCCTACCAAGGCCTCTGTTCCAGATCCTTCTTCTTGCTCTGCCAGCCCTGGAGCCCTTCCAGCGTTGAGGTGGACCAGCCTGGGTCTCATCCCAGCAGAGCCCAGCAAGGTCAGGGAGGCAATCTGTCCGATCGCCCAATTTGTCCGATCGCCCTTCTGCTCTGGGCAGGGGTGGGAGGGGGGATTTAAAAGATCGTCTCCAGAAGAGTTTCTCCACTCAGAGGCCATTTGTGCTTCGAACTGAGGGGCAGGGCTCCCCGACGAGATTTTTCGGACCACCTTAGATCAACCGCTCGCGCATCGGGACCCCTGTGGGCCGGGTTCTTTCACACTCTTCAATCCAGAAAATCCAAGACAACTCTCCTGTCCTTGCTTTGCTCAGAGGACCGTTTGAGAGACGAGGCTGGGGGCAGGCGCCGCGTGTTTGGGGACGTGTTTTTCAAGAGCGGTGTAGACTCGAGCGTTTGGCGGCAGATCTCGTGTGAAACATTGGGGGAGGCACAGTTTCCAGTGTCCTTGGTTTTATTGCTGTTGGTCACCATTGACGTTTGCTTTGTGGATAATTTCAGTATTTATTCGGTTATAAATGCCGATCTGCCTTCCAAATAGCTTGCTATCGGCCCCGGGGGCACTAGGACCTCAGAAACACTGGGGGCTCGAAGTAGGAAAGCCAGCCAGGGGAAATGGTTCGCTGTGTCCACTACGTCCTCATCGGGAGAAAAGAGAAGAGGAATTGGTAACAGGGACACATCCAAGTCCTGAGCGGGAAGGGGGCGGGGATCTGAGCGCGGACGAGCACCTGCCCAGGAAGGGCGGAGGCGGTGTTGGCTGTATCCGCTTGGGCAGCTGGAGCAGACGTCCACGAGAACCAGCTGCCACAGCACAGGACAGAGAAAGCCCCGGATGAGGGTGGAGGTGGCAGGTGCCCAGGCATGTCCCAGCCCCTGGGTCAGAGGGGACGGCTTGGATCAGCTGTGCCACACCCCCACAGAGCTCTTCCTTCCAGAGACGTCCTGGGAACCCGGTCTTCTACCTGCCAGCAGGAGGAGGGATGCTCCTCCACGGCTTGAAGTGTCAGGACCAGAAGCCACCCTGGGGCCTCCGGCCTCCGCCATACGGGAGTCCTGTCTGTCCCAGTGGCTCAGGAAACCCTGCCCGACCCAGAGGCTGGGGTCAGTTGTCAAAGGGGCAGAAGCGCGTGGCACACGGGGTGAAGCCCGGGGAGAGGGGGCCCAGCTCAGAGGCAGTGGGGCTTCTCCCAGGGCAAGCTTGTCCCCGGAACAGAAACCGGGCACACAACTGGTCTCTGGGCACGATCCTTATACAAAAGTCCTAGGGCTGCTGTAACAAGGCACCCCCAGGGGCTTAAAACAACAGAAACCCACGGCCTCTCAGGGCGGGAGGCCAGAAATCTGAGATGAAGGGGTCCGCAGGGCTGGGTGCCCTGAGAGAGTGAGAATCTGCTCCAGGCTCTGCCCAGATTCTGGGGCTTTGCTGACAGTCTTCGGCCCCACAGCTTGCCCCCCCATCTCTGCCTGAAGCGCCCCATCTGGGAATAATCCCGTGCCTCCCACCCAGCCCCGTGCAAACCTCACCGGCCCAGGGGCGGCCGGGCTTCATTTGCCTGGAAGGATGTCACAGAGCTGGTCCCCACCACCGGAGCGTGGAGGGACTCACGGGGCCCCTCCAGGGGTAGAGGTGCCCCCACTCACCCTGCTATAGCCTCCCCTCTCCATCACGGCCTGCGCCCCGAACTCCAGGGGGCAGCAGCACAGTCTGGGACAGCGGGCCGGCCCCGCAGGGAGGAGCGCTGGGCTCATCTCCCTGCTGTGCTCTGCGGAAGGGCTTGGCCTGGTGTTTGGAGCCCTCCTGGACCTGAACAACTTCTGCGCAAGGCGGGGCTTCTGGGAACGCGAACGGCGCAGTCTGGCCGGTTAGACAAAGCAGGTGCAGGTGACGGGAAAGGACTCCCTGCCTGTAAATTAGCCAAGCCCAGACGTGCCTTCTCTGTGGGGAACCCGACCGGCCCATCGCGTGCCCGGAAATTGCACGAGTCACCGTCCTGGGAGTCTACGCTGCCACCATCCCCTGGCGGACCCGACTTCAGAATAGAGGGCGGAAGCTCTCCTGCATTAGCAGAAACCAGCCGCAGGAAGGAGGTGGTGAAGGAGCCTTGTCTGTCCGTGGAGAGCGCCCAGGCCTGTAGCTCCAGCTGCCTCCCCACACAGACAGCCCGGCTCAGGGTGCAAGAGTGCCAGTGGACGTTTTAGCAAGCCTCCCTCTCCCTCTGCCTCTCTCTGTCTCTCCCTCAAATACATAAAAAATAAAATAAAACAAAACAAAATGTGAAGCTGTTCTGCATTTTTCCTTGTGTACACAGGAAGGACAGAGCAGACCCGTGTTCTGGTTTTAAGTCGTGTTGTCACTGATGATTCTCAAATGACTCCCAAGAATAAACTGTGAGTGCTCCCTGTGCCCTTGGTTCCTGGGCTGGCAAGGTAGGAAGAGGCAGGGAAATGAGGTCCCCTTGGGGGGAGCCCGCGTACCCAGCTCTGGGTACCAGCAGATGCGCAACAGCATGCCACGTCTTGCTGTCCTACGAAGGGAAGACGATTGTCCCCATTCACAGAGGAAGCAACGGAGGCCCAGGGAGCTTGGCACCAGGGTGGCCAAAGTCTCGTTTGCCTTCCCGGTCCGTGCCCTTCCTAGACACAAGAGGACCGTTGGGACCCCGATGCCGAGCTCATCTGCCCCACCAGACCTCTACAGAAACGAATGCCACACATGAGCCGAGTCTCCAGAAATCAAGGCTCGCCGTTCCCATCCAACGAGGTGGGAACGGAAAGCAAACACGTTTTGGGAATTGTGATAAAATGGAGGTGGCTTCTTCCCTCACGAACGTGACTGTTGTATGTTCGCACAGAAAAGGAAACAAGAGAGGACAGCTGAGTTCAAAACATCCTCCAGTGCCCAGTTCAGAGAGGGGCCTGGGACCACCAGCAGGACCCAGCCGACGTGGGTATGGCGCCGAGGGCCTGCTGCTTTGTGCCAAGGGGTGGAGAGGACCTCGGAGTTTCCTGCAGCAAAGCATTCAGAGTTCAGTTGGAAAAGTACAAACAAGAGGAAAGCAGTGTATCAGGTCACAAAACTGGTTTTTCTGGTTTTTTCTTCCATCTCAGAGTGAATTTGGAGTGAGCTTAGTAGCTGGGGGATCAGCAGCGCCCCCTCATTCAGCCAGGACTGACCGGCTGCAGACTAGCCCTTGGCCACCTGCTCTGCCAAGACTCTAGCTGAAGCCTCCTCCTTATTGTCCCCCCCTCTGCCCTCCCTTCTTCCCCAGGCCCAGGGGTGTCTCTGACCCAACAGCTACCCCTCTTGCTTTCGCCTTCATTCCCTACCGGAGCTAACCCTGCAGGTGCCATCTCTCCAGGCCCCCTTCCTGGGCTCCCCGGGCGTGTCCACAGAGCCCAGGGCATGCACCCTGTCCCTCCTCCACAAGCTCACAGCACAGGGGGCTCGGCAGCCTCAGGGCGGAAAAGACATCTCTCTGCTCACTGTCCCGTAACAGGGTCATCCCACTGGGACCATCCTGCCATGGGCCAGCAGGAGAAGCAGTGGCCAGGATTTTCTTCAATCACCCACTTACACAGCTGCCCTCGTTTACTGGCCAGGAAAATTATCCAGAAAGACTCCATTTCCAGCTCCGAAGGCGAGTCCAGCCAGGCCACATTCTGCCACCTGTGGGGCGACAGCTCCATCCTCGGGCCCCTGCCCAGGAGCATGGGGCCACCCCAGACTGAGTGTGTATCAGGGTATCAGCTTCCACGTGTTAGCAAGAAAACCACAGGCCCACAGTGGAATCACTTAGGCCAAGCCACTGAACCGGGCTCCATCCCTAACCTAACTTCAGTCCCAGTCTCCCCCAGAATGCAGCGGCGAGGAATGCTCTGTCCTCTCCAATGAGGTAAGCCTTCCCCTGGGTCCTCTCCCTCCACACTCCTCCCACCCAAGGATAAGACCCCCCTGGTCTTCCCTCGCAGGGAAGGTGACCCCGCATGAAACGATCCTTTCTTATCTTTTGCTAATTACGTCCTTGCCCCAACGTCCTTCCTATAAAAACCTTCCGTTTAGTCACAGTTTCCCAGAGCTCCCTTTCACTCGCCGGATGGGATGCTCGCTAATTCATGAGTCACTTAATAAAGCCGATTAGACCTTCCAAAGGACTCGGGTGAATTTTGTTTTTTAACCGGAGGAGCAACCTCGAGAAAGAGTGACGGTAGAGTGTGCTCAGGGCACGGGCACTTGCGTTCTCGTAACTACACCCAGAAACCGTAGTTTTAGGAAAACAATTAGGTCTTTAATAGAAAGAGTCAATATCTAAATTAAATTTTGGCTGTGGTATCTCCTCATTATTTGTGAGTTCAAACAGATCATCTGGGCTTACGCAAGCCCCAGGGAACTCAGTGTGGAAGCCAGAGGGGGTCACTCTTGCCCTCCTCTGCTCCAGAGACTGCAAAGAAAATCCAGTTACACTGTGAATTGAAAATGGGTTTGTTTTTAATGTAAAGACCTGCAAAAGTGCGCGGTGTTTATTCTTGCCCCACAGGAAAAACAGGATTAATGTGATGGGTGTTACAGCCACAATCTCCCAGGTTTTGTAACAGTAAAGATGGGGTGAGGATCATGTAACCCCGGAAAAACTTTACTCTATCTTGACCAATGACAACAGACCTTTTTTTCAAATATGTGATTAAAACCTCATAGGGGGGTGCCTGGGAGGCTCAGTCGGTTAAGTGTCTGCTTTCAGCTCAAGTCATGGTCTTGGGGTCCGGGGATTGACCCCAAGCAGAGGCTCTCTGCTCAGCGGGGAGTCTGCTTCTCCCTCACCACCTGCCCTCATGCTCTCTCTCTCATAAATCAATAAAATCTTTTTAAATAAATAAATCAATCAATAGAACCTAATAAACGTGGGGCACCTGGCTAGCTCCGTCCAGGGGAAATGCCACTCTTGAGCTCGGGGTTGTGAATTCGAGCCTCACATTGGGGGGTAGGGATTACCTAAAAATAAAATCTGTAAAGATTAATCAATTAATTCCTTAATCTTAAAAAAAAAAAAAAAAGAATAAATGCATCTCTAGGAAAACAATCCAGAGCTACCCGTTTCCACATGGCTATGGTGAGGAACAAAGGGTATCGTGCAGGGACAGCTTCTGTGATCTCTGAAGAGCCGTCGTGTGTGTCCCTGGTGGTGGAGGCTGGGGGCTGTCGCCATGACCTGTCCCGAGAGCCACCAGCCACTGGAGGAGAGGGGAAGATGGGGTGGCTGGGGGATGCTAACCATGAGAGGGAGGAAGGTGGACAAGCATGCAGGGCACAGTGCAGAGTCCCCTGGGAGGGAGAGAGCCTTCACTGGCCCCTGAGGGATACTGTTACCTCCCTCCCAAGACTGGCCTTAGAAGGCCGTTAGCGGGGGACAGCCCCGAGCAGAGGACAGGATTATCCAGAGCCGCTGGCTCAGTGAAGGTCTGCAAACAGATCAAGTCCTGTGACCCCTGTCCTACCTCAGTGAACACCATCAAACCATTAGGCTCTAAAATTCTAGGACTAGGTACTTGCCCCCCTTCTTCCCTGATCTGTGACCTACAGCTGCCGAACCTCGTCTCCTCTCACCACTGTGCTCTCGGATCCCATTCTTCTGGAGGAGCACAATTACGGTGTCACCTTTGCATCCCAGAACACCTGCCAGAAGGGGCTAATGAAGCAGGTGACACCTGAGAGGGTCACCGAGCCAGCTGACAGTCCCCCCAGGAACTAATGACTTTTGGACACATTCCTGGGGGTGGAGGCAGGATGGGCAGCTAAGGGTTCCCGGAGGAGCTGTCCATGCTCAGCGGGATGATCAAAGCAAACTCCGAAGGCCAATGGATCATTAATCTAATTAGCATGACAAATGGGTATTTTCCTGCGGCTCAGAGCCACGAGTTAAAGCAGATGCGGCCCCCTGAGGAAGAGGGTGTGGACTGGGATGGCCCAAGCATCCCCATTCCAATGGAAATTGCTCCCCAGGGCTCCCCTGGGCCACCATCCAGAGCCAGGTCTGGAAGTTGGCTTCTAGACGCTCACGTCGCTCAGGATGGGGAATGACCCCATGCCGGAGGCTGCTGTTTGGGGAGGAAAGAAAATAAGCTGCTTAGTACAATGGCTTGCAGATTCTTAGCTCAGCTTTGCTTTCCAGGATTCACAGTGCTTGGCCACTTGCTTCTGGGAACTCACTCAGTTCGAAATACCCCCTCTCTGTGGTTCCTTGGAAACAAAGAACGGAAACATTAGAAAAACCCCTTCGTTACCTGGTACAGTGCTGCACATGGACACAACCATGGGGGAGAGAAAAGCCTTGGCTTGTAGCCGGGAACAAAGAGGGATTCATCGACCCTGCTGAAAGAAACGCATACAGCAGACAAACCAATGCACGCCTCCCCCCGCCCCCCTCACCAGTATATTTTAGCTGGAAGAAAAAGCTTAATTTGGGGGAGGAAAAATCAGTTGGGGACCAAACTTAATCAAACCAATTGGATATCCACATCCATATTTTAAAAAGGAACCCCATGGACAAGCACCCTGCCCACTGAGGCAGGGAACCCTGGAGAGAGCAAACATTGGTCATAATAAAAGTGATTTCCCAAGACGGACCCGCTTACAAACTGGTGCTGGGGTCACGGGAGCTCATTTCCACTGTGTCTGCAGACAAGACCCAGCTGATCCCTTCAGCCCCAGAGCCCGGATGGCAGGCCAAAGAGAAAGTGCCAGAGCTAGAGAGGACTGCACGGCCAGCCCAGCCCAGGAAGTGATTGGGAAGTGGGGAGAAGTACTTGCAGACAGAGTGGGGTCCAGGCTCATAAACTCCTGCCGCAGGTAGAGGCATCTTGGGTATGCACACACTTAACTTTCCTCAACACAAGGCATTTCCTGGGAGTTAAGTGCCTGAGCGGCTGGTGCTGAGCTGGGGGGTGGGGAACGTGTGAAGGGTGGGCCTGGACACAGCCGGTGATGGGAGTAGTGGTGGCGCAGCCTCTCATGGAGGACACTGCGGTCTCCCCTGAGAATAGTGACCTTGAGTTCCAAACTGTGACCCCACATGCCCAGAGAAAGTCAGACCAACTGGTTCCTGCTGCTGCCCTTGGCAAACTGGCCTTTCTTCAATATAGAGACACCTGCCCCATGTCAGAGCACACCGAGAGCAGAGTCCCAGGGGCTGAGGGCTTACATTCAACCTGTAGATTGTCTGCTCCTGGGCAGGGTGTGTGTGTGTGTGTGTGTGTGTGCGTGTGTGTGATGAAGGACAGCAGAGGCCACTGTGGACTAGGTGGCCGAGAAGCCTTCCAAGCTCATGAGTACAAGCAGAGTTAAGCGTCCCCAGAAAAAGAAAGACTTGAGATGCAGCCTTCTTGACATAAGAAAGGCCATTTTAGGCCCCGGCCACCCTGGGATCTGTGCCTGACCAGCACTACTCGCCCAGAGCACATTTCTTGCAGAACCTCCGGAGATATGTCGAAATTGCAGAAGAACAGAGCCCAGTAGTTAAGGATTTTAGGGGAAGAGAAGAACGTGAGAACAAGCGGCCACTGGCAGGCCAGGAGATAGTGCATTGGTATTAGGGACAATCGATCAGTGATGAAACTCCCAGAGCTGGTTCAAGAGTAAAGATTGGCCCAGCACGTTATTATTGCTTTTTAAGATTTTATTTATTTATTTGACACAGCGAGAGAGGGAACACAAGCAGGGGGAGCAGGAGAGGGAGAAGCAAGCTTCCCACCAAGCAGGGAGCCCGATGCAGGGCTGATACCAGGACCCCAGGCTGATCCCAGGACCCCAGGATCATGACCTGAGCCGAAGGCAGATGCTCAACTACTGAGCCACCCAGACACCTCCCAACACGTTATTATTTTTAAAAATATGTTATTTTTAAGGAATCCCTGCACCCAGGATGGGGCTCGAACTCACAACCCTGAGATCGGGAGTTGAACGCTGCCCCTACAGAGCCAGCTGGGCACCCAGTCCAACACACTCTCGAGATATCACTGCGGGATCTCAACCCCGAGAGCACGCAGACCCTCATCCAGACCCAGAGAACCGGTGCTGTCGCCCTGGAGGCCCTTGGCTTCCATGACTCAGGACCTGGACTCTGTCCCTTAAGATGGCTTTTGCTCCAAGTCCATGCTGTGGTCCCATCGCCTGAGCCCCATCAAGAATATGCTCAAGCCCTTAGCACTTCGGGAAATAGCCCCGGTGTGTCCTTTGCTTGCCCCAAGTACCACCTTCCTCGTCCTGTTCTTGGACTGGGTTGGTTGTGCCTTTTGGCTCAAGACAGCCAACAAGAGGCGAACCCAGTTTAGGGTATCATAAGGACTTGGTAGTGCTTTTCAGACGGGGATAGACAGAGCCGGGTTGGAGTTGCGGTCTGGGAGAAGCATGTCCTAGATCGCTTGCTCAAGCAGCTGTGGACGGGAGGTCCTGGCCCGCAGGAGCACAGGATACCCCGCAGAAGGGACCGAGCCCCGGTGTGGGATCTCCTCGCCTCTACAGCCATAGTGAAGGGACCTCGGGATTGTTGTGACCTTGGGGAGATACAGAAAGCTCTTGTTACAGTGGAAGACCCCCAGAGTTGCTAGCAAAGCCCTTAAGGATACCATTCATCATGCCCGGCAATACTGTTTGTTGTTGTTGTTGTTGTTTATTGTTTTCTTTTTTTTTTTTTTTTAATATTGTAAAACACTCATGCAGCAAAATATTTTATTCAGGCATTGGAATCATCTATTCTTCCTATCCTCTAGAGATGGACAAGCAACAAATCCCGGATGCCTTTTTAAAATTTGTGTGGGATCTCACATTTTGCCAAACATTGTCGATACAGAATCACCGTGTACCAACACCCCGCGGGTCGTTTACAAACCCCCTGCCCCACCGCCCCGGGCGCACCACGAAGGTGCCCCCACCAGCTGTGTCTTTCCGCAGCGCCAGCTGCCGCAATCAGGAAGCCAGGTGCACTCACAGGTAGGAAGCAGGTTCGGGATTCCGGGCTCTCGGTGGCAAGTCCCCCGTGATTAGACTTGGCTTCTTACGCGGCACCCAGCGCAGGACAGACGACAGGCCACACCAGCAACGAGACGACAGAAGGGAGCAGGCGGCGAGCGAAGCAAACGCGGCGTCGGTCCGTGGGTCCGTGGGTGCGCCGTTGAGATAAGGCCTCAGTCCGGCCGGGTCAGCTCTGGGCGCTTCTGCGGCACGCGGTCCACCGCCGAAGGATCTCTGTGCCTCTTGGGGATCAGCCGGGCAGAGCGTCCGGCGGCAGCTGCCCTTTTTAGGTGGTCAGACATGGAGGGACGGAGGGGTCAGTCTGAAGAGTCTGACAGTTTGCTGTCAGACTATTTATTTTTAAGACTTTGGTTATTTACTTGAGAGAGAGAGAGCACACGGGTGAGGCCAAGGGGGAAGCACGGAGCCTGACATGGGGCTCGATCCCAGGACTCTGGGATCATGATCTGAACCGAAGGCAGACACTCAGCAAGACTCCCAGGAGTGTAGTCCTTCCCTTTTTATTTGTTTATTTTTAAAGATTTTATTTATTTATTTGACAGAGATCACAAGCAGGCAGAGAGGCAGGCAGAGAGAGAGGAGGAAGCAGACTCCCCGCTGAGCAGAGAACCCAATGTGGGGCTCCATCCCAGGACTCTGGAATCAGGACCTGAGCCAAAGGCAGAGGCTTTAACCCACTGAGCCACCCAGGCGCCCCAGTCCTTCCCTTTTTAAAGGGATTTAAGAGTTTCGGGGTCTCTGCAGACCTCCTCTGTTTCTGCTGGGGTGTCAGCCAAGGCTGGTCCCAGGAGTATCTTGTAGCTGCAGGACCTTGCGTCATGGCTTGTCATGGGTTCCCGCTTGACATCAGAGCCTCTATGTCACTCTCCACACCCATGGTTTCCTCTTCTGTGAAACCTGGGTGCCAGTTTATAAATGACTTGGTGAAGGTGGGGGCGCCCATACCTGTGTACCAACTGAGGGCCAGCCCCTGCACCCCCAAAGGAGCAAAAAGGAAGGAGGAAGAGAGAAAGAGGCCAGCTGAGCCAAGTACAGGAAAGATAAGCAGACCGGGCGTGGACCCAGATACAATGGAGTACGTCTCTACGCTCCTCTTCCGCCTGCTTCCCAGCAGGATTTCCAAGCACGTGGAAGTCTGGGCACATCCAGCACCATCCCCGGTCCTCATCCACTAGAGGTACAATTGAAAACCATTCCCCCAAAAGCCCGTATCCAGACCTGCTCACATTAACAGCATTTTTCAGAGATTGTATATCTTATTTCTAGAAGAACACAAGGACTTTGTTTTTTAAGATTTTTTTATTCATTGGGGACGCCTGGGTAGCTCAGTTGGTCAAGTGTCTGCCTTTGATACAGATCATGATCCCAGGGTCCTGGGATCGAGCTTTGTGTTGGGATCCGTAGCTTCTCCCTCTGCCCCTCCCTGCCACCTGTGCAGGCTCTCTCTATCTCTCTGTCTCTCAAATAAATATTTGATTGAGAGAGCAAGAAAACATGAGCAGAGGGGAGGGGCAGAGGGAGAGGGAGAAGCAGGATCCCAGCTGAGCAGGGGCCTGACAGAGGGATCTGTCCCAGGATCCTGGGATCATGACCTGAGCCGAAGGCAGATGCCTCACCAAGTGAGCCACCCAGGAACCCCTTACTAGGATATTCTCATTAATATCTACAGAATCCAAGCAAGAGTTTTTGTTTCTAGGGGCGCCTGGGTGGCTCAGTCAGTTAAGTGTCCAACTCTGGGTTTTGACTGAAGTCACATCTCAGGCTTGTGAGATCAAGCCCCACCTCCGGCTCCCCACGGGGCATGGAGGCTGTAAGAGTCTCCCTCCCCCTCTGCCCCTCCCGCTTCTAACAAAAAAAAAAAAAAAGAAAGAAAGAAAGAAAGAAAGGAACAAGACTTCTGGTGCCCTCAGCTTGCTCTTTTTAGTCTCTCCTTGACGGAGCTTTCTTTCTGTGCATACTTGGAGTCTCTCCTGCCCAGAAGGTGAAGAGTGGGTTCCAACCACAGCTGTTGGGCCCAAGGCACTGCCATTGTCCTAGTCTAGTGGATGGTTCCACTCAACCTGAGAGTGGCACAGCCTCCCACACACGAGAGCAGCGTGGCTGGGCCCACCCCAGGCGATGCTTCGAGGGCCGCCCGTGGTGGCGACGATGTGCTGGGAGCAGCGTTGCTGGGGTCTGGAGACCCCAGCCAGGAAAGAATTGTTGAGACCTCTTTGGGGGACAGGACCGGTGAGCAGAAAGAGCTTCTGGGGGAGACTGATTATATACTCTGGGGTTTGAGGAAGTCGAGGTAAAGGAAATCCCAAAAGGACTTTCATAGGCTAAAGAAGACTCACAGGATACCCGGCACTGCCTTTGTCACGTTGAGGTTGTTTGACCCTCTGGCCAGGCGTTACCATTAAGGAGAGTCACTCTGCCCGCCTCAAATATTTGTCAACGAGCCGCAGGTCATAAGGACACTTAATGTTATCTCCATTTCCTTCGGACTTTGTTTCCCAAGTCAGTGGCAGGAACCACAGGGGCCAAAAGAACTTTGAAGGACCACCCAGGCTGTAGGACACGCTGGGACTCTAGGAAGGAAGAGGAGCTTGGGGGAAATTTGGGGGCCCAGTAACTCCTTCCTTCCTTCATTAGTTAAATATGTGCTGAGCGCCTCCGCCTGCCAGCCTCTGTCCTAGGCATTTGGCGTGTGTCAATACACAAGACAGGCCAAGACGTGGGGGAGGGTGGTCGGAGGGCAAAATGGCAGAGGAGCATAAGGGCAGGGAAGCACCTGTGCAGGGGTCCCTGGGCAGGGCAGGGAGAGAGCGGCCGGCTGGGAGTGGAAACAGAGGGGTCACCTCTGAGCAGGGCCTGAGGGAGGTTGGGGGTGCAGTGCAGAGCAAATGCTCCGGAGGGAGTGGGCAGCAAAGAGGCCCTGGGCAGGGGAGGGCTCCCCTGAACCCCAGAACAGCTCGAGGCTAAGCCTGAGAGGAGAGAAGGGCCTCCCCTACCCTGGAAAACGTAGGTCCCGCAGAAACCATTGCAGGGGTTCGAACGGAGAGGCCATGAGGAGCAGCATGTTTTAACAGGACCGCTGTGGTGGCTGGGCAGAGGACAGACCCCAGGGACAGAGGTGCGGCCGGGAGACCCGCTGGGAGCCTAGGGCGGGTGGGCTCGGTGGCTGGCACTGAGTGGCAGTGGAGGAGCCAGAAGTGAACGGCCTGTTTCTGCTCAGTGTTGAAGGTAGAGTCGGCCCGATTGCTGACGACTGGATGGGACGTGTGCGGGGAAGAAGGGTCACGTCACGGATGCCGCCCGCACCTGTGATCTGAGCAGCCTGGGTGAGTGGGTTGTTCACGGAGGTGGAGAAGACAGGATGCCGGGAGAAAGTAAGGCAGAAGCCCCATGTTGACCCTGATGAATCTGAGCTGTCCCCGTGGAGAAAGAGGCCACAGTGTCTTGGTGTTGGGAGCTGAGGAGGGAGGGGCCTGGGTGGGTCACGGTTCTGGGTGAGCTCCCCAGGGAAAGGGAGAGGACCCCGTACTGCAAGCCGAGCTGGCATCTCCAGCAGCAAGGGCTCCAGGAGGAGGAACCAGAGCCTGAGGAGAGCCTGGAGAGGACTGAGGGGAACAGAGGGACAGAGGTGGCAGAGAAGTCAGGAGAAAAAAGGACGAAGACAGAACGGTCATCTCTGGCTGGAATGCTGCCCAGGGCTCGGCGCAGACGAGAACGCCCCGACTCCTTTCTGGGGCTTGGAGCCAAGGATAATGTCCGCAACCTTGATTGCCCTTCCCTGGGTTGTGCAGGCCCATCCCCAGGGTTCACACTTGGTTTCCATCAAGGAACTCAACTCCATCAAGTTCAATGTCCAAAGTGGTGACAACCGGTTCTCAAGGATAGAAGCTTCTTTATTTAGCCTCCAGCTATGGGTACAAAAACACCCAGCCAAGGTTACCTCAAAGAAGCTGGAGAAGTAGGAACACTGCAGCCAGCACTTTCCAGGGAGAGAGGCAAGCTCACCGCCCAATGGCCACATTCTAGTAGAACACCGCCAGCCTTCCAGAACCGGTGGGCAAGACTGCGTTTCGTGCGTGGAATACTGCTGTCCTACACCCTTGTAAAGGGCAGACACATCAGAGTGTTTTCTTTCAAAAACAAACAAAAGCTTCCCCAAATGGAAACACTCTTAAAATATTGATGAAGGGAAGACCCTCAAATTCTTCCTGAAGTTATTGGGGGATCCGGGACTAGGGTCGGGCATCCCCTCCACCCAGTGTGGGGCAAGCACCTACCTCTCCGGGCCCCAGTGGCCTGGCCTGTAAATTGGGGACGATAATACTCACCGCCCACCGCTGCTTACAGAGTAGATGAGAGAACGTGTGTGAGAGCCGGCCTGTGGTGCTAATGGGTATGAACGGCTAGAGACTGGCCAGCTTTAAACACATCCCAACAAGATAAACTTGTTTTTTAGAAGATAAACTTCGACCAGAGGGCTTCTCCCCCAAGCCCCCAAGAAGCGCCCCCAAAGTCCAGTCCTGACAGCGGCAGGTCCCAAGTGACCCTTAAGGGAGGGACGTCCTGGTAGAGCCTTTGGTGCCCAGGCCTTGGAGACAGGCCATTCAGGACCTTTCCTCAGCCACCTGGAAGGGAGTATGGCCCTTTGCCAGAGTTTGGACGGCTGAAGGGAGCTGCTGAGGACAGAGCTGATTTCTCATTCAAATCCCATGACTGTGATTTAACATCGAATAGTCAGGGACGCCTCGGTGGCTTGGTGGGTTAAGGGTCTGCCGTCAGCTCTGGTCATGGTCTCAGGATCCAGTCCCGGGGCGGGCTCCCTGCCCAGCGAGCAGCCTGCTTCTTCCTCTCCCTCTCCTCCTCCTTGCTGCTCGTGCTCTCTAATAAATAAATAAAATCTTAAAAAAAAAAAAAAAATGGTTGCCATCCCGCTGTGTACACAGGCCTACATCCAGCTCTTGGCACAAAGCAGAACTTTCCCGTGACTTTCTTAACTTTCTTATTGGCTCTGGACTCAGCTCCCACCCACCTGGGGAAACAGCCCCAGCCTCCCAGAAAAAAGCAAACACATCCAACCTCCAAAGCCGACCCCACCCAGCGCTGGGCAGCCAGACGCCTCCCCACGGGCTTAGTCAGGGATCAGCACACCCCACCGGCCTCTTCCTGGACTTCCAGAAAGTGTTTCATGCCCCAGGCCTCAGCAGGGGCACCCGTTTTGTCCATGGGGCAGGGAGGCCAATATTCCACACCCAGAATGGTACTCGGAAAGGGTCTCTGGTAACTTTTTTTTTTTTTCAAGCGAGCTGTGGACATGACACGGGGCTGAACTCATGCCCTGGAGACCAAGAGTCACATGCTCCACCGACTGAGCCCGCTGGGCGCCCTGAGCTACTGGTCCCGTTTTATAATGGCATCGCCGAAATCCTAGGATTTTAAATTTTAAGAAACTTAAAAATGCAGTTTAACCTCTATTTTCCTATCACCATCAATAATGATAATTTTTATTTAATTAATAGCTAAAGCCCTTAAAATGTGCCTGCTCTGTGTGAGGCAATTGGGCTGTATGTGTCCACGTCTCTCGGTGTCCGACGAAGAAGGCTTTAGCTCCCACATTACAGATGGGGAAGCCAAGGCAGCGTGAGGAGGCACAACAGATGGTGTCAGGATTCAGCCCTCGTGTGTGTGTGTGTGTGTGTGTGTGTGTGTGAGAGAGAGAGAGAGAGAGAGAAAGAGAGAGAGAGGGAGAGAGACACGGAGTGTCTCCCTCTTCAGATAATCTTCCCATCCCCCCCACCCCCCCACCCCCACCAGCCCCATCCAGCTCCACCCCACCCCAGGCCAGACTCTGGGCTCTTCCTCCTCTTTCCTCCTTGTCCCCACCCCCTCCCGCCCAACTAGAAGAGTGGGTGAAATCTGGAGTTCTGTTCTCTACCAGCCTCTTCTGTTTCAAGAATTCATTCTTTTTTATTTTTTTAATTTAAATTCAATTAGTTAGCATAAAGTTCTAGAGGTAGAGGTCAGTGATTCATTGATTGCATACAACACCCAGGGCTCATCACATCAGGTGCCCTCCTTAATGCCCATCCCCCAGTCACCCCATTCCCCCCGCCCCCCCCCCCCCCCCCCCCCACCACCGCCACCTTCCCTCCAGCAACCCTGTTTATTTCCTGGAGTTTAGCGTCTCTTACGGTTTGTCTCCCTCTCTGTTTTCCATCTTGTTTTGTTCTTTCCTCTCTTCCCCGATGATCCTCTGTTTTGTTTCTTTAATTCCTCATATCAGAGAGATCATATGATAATTGCCTTCCTCTGATTGACTTATTTCACTTTGCTTAATACCCTCTAGTTCCATTCACATTGTTGCAAATGGCACGATTTAATTTTTTTTTAAAGTTTTTATTTACTTATTTGAGAGAGAGAGAGAGAGAGAGAGATCACAGAGGGAGAGGGAGAAGCAGACTTGCCACTGAGCAGGAAGCCTGAAGAGGGACCCTGGGATCATGACCTGAGCAGAAGGCAGACACTTTGCTAACAGCCATCCAGGCACTGCCAAGATTTCATTCTTTGTGAAGCCTGAGTAGTATTCATTGTCTCTATATCCCACAACTTCTTTATCCATTCATCTGTTGATGGACCTCTGGGCTCTTTCCATAGTTTGACTGTTGTGGACATTGCTGCTATAAACATTCAGGTGCACGTGCCCCTTCAGATCACTACATTTGTATCTTTGGGGTAAATACCCAGTAGTGAGATAGCTGGGCCATAGGGTACCTCTATTTTCAACTTTTTGAGGAACCTCCATGCTGTTTTCCAGAGTGGTTGCAACAGCTTGCCTTCCCACCAACAGTGTATGAGGCTCCCCTTTCTCTGCATCCTCACCAGCATCTGTCGTTTCCTGACTTGTTGATTTTAGCCATTCTGACTGGTGTGAGGTGGGATCTCACTGTGGTTTTGACTTGTATTTCCCTGATGCCAAGTGATATGGAACACTTTTTCATGTGTCTGTTGTCCATCTGGATGTCTTCTTTGCAGAAATGTCTGTTCATGTCTTCTGCCCATTTCTTTTTTTTTTTTTAATTTATTTATTTGACCAAGAGAGACACAGCGAGAGAGGGAACACAAGCAGTGGGAGGGGAAGAGGGAGAGGGAGAAGCAGGCTTCCAGCTGAGCAGGGAGTCCAATGTGGGGCTTAATCCCAGGACTCTGGGATCATGAACTGAGCCAAAGGCAGATGCTTAATAACTAAGCCACCCAGGTGTCCCTCTTCTGCCCATTTCTTGACTGGATTATTTGCTCTTTGGGTGTTGAGTTTAATAAGTTCTTTATAGATTTTAGATACTAGCCTTTTATCTGATATGTCATTTGCAAATATCTTCTTCCATTCTGTCAGTTGTCTTTTGGTTTTGTTGACTGTTTCCTTCGCTATTTTTTTATTTTGATGAAGTCCCAATAGTTCAATTTTGTCAAGAATTTGTTCTTAACAATTGTACTGCTTACATCTCTCGGTCATACTGTCAAAAGCTACTGAAATTCAGCTGCCATCTTTACTGCTGTCCTAGGTCATTGTTGCTTACACACCACACCTTCGTTGTCTGGAATGCCTCCTCCTGGTTCATTTCTTTTTCATTTGGTTGGTGTGTGTCTTGAGGAAGAGCTTTGCCTGGAATGGCCCGTTTCTGTACCCCATACTCCCATCACACAGGAAAGACGGAGTCTGGGACCAATCCTTTCATCTCGGACCTCCTGTGCTCCTGTCTTATGCTCTTCAGGATCTTAGAGATGAGCCCATGTCACCTAGCACACAAGGCAAACGATTTTTATCTTTGGAATTCCTAAGTGCCTTTCAAAATAATCTCACCCAGCCTTTGGTGAGCCTTTGTGATCCGACGTCTTCAGCCCAGCCAACGCTTGTTTCTCTGATCACCTCTCCCTTCTCTGTTCTCCCTTCCTAGGCTCAAGCGATGTGAAAGACAAGATCTCATGGGTTTCCCTTGGTTGTAAATACTGCCTTCATGGTTCTCCCCCCCTCGGTCCTTTTGCTTTGGGGTGACACCAATTCCTTGACTTATGTCGAGCCGCTTTCTGCTGTTTGCTGTCTCTCCTCAGTTTTTCTTTTATTTTCAAAAATTATGGCCTTTTCTCCAAGAATAATTCTTTGAGCTCCAATTGCTCATTTCTTTTTAAACAGTAAAATCTCTTCTTTCCTTCACATAATAGCTTCTGAAATTTCACTAAGGGAGGAAAAAAATAGCTCAAAATTAGTTCAAAAATCTTGGCTCAGTGGCCTTTTTCAGTCACTGACTCTCCTCGTGTGTCTGGGAGCTTCTCGTTGTCTGTGCATACTTAGAAGCCGAGGCTAAGCCGATGAATTCTGGTGGCTGGCATGGGCTCTTTCTGCAACTAGTTGAGTGGGAGTCTTCGGGAGAGTAGAGACTGAAATTGGAGGTGGGGGTGAGCTGACATGCTTCCTCTTGGAAATGGTGCAGAGGCAGGATGGGGACAGGTGGGCAAGAGCTAAGACACCCGCTCGCAGGGGGTGGCTGCCATTTTGAGCCAAGTGGGTGGCTGTGAGCCCTTGAGTCTGCAGGCAAAGGCTGATGGTCACTCTGCGTGCGACGCTCTGACGGAATTTCTCATGTTTCTCGCGAGTATTCCCATAACTCCTCCAGGTTTGCCCACCCACCCTTCCAGCGTCTGTGTTGATGGGACATCTCTAAGAGATCAGAGGGGAAGCCGGAGAAGCTCATGGTCGGTCCGAGCATGCTTGGGCATTTTAAGGCTGCCTGAGCCTCCCTCCCCTTCCTTTTCATTATGGTATCCTAAAGGGATCTGCAGCCCTACCCTCTCCCCTCTGGGTCCTTGCCTTTCTCTAAGGGCCATGCCAGACCAAAAGTCCCACACACTCAGCACGCAGCCCACAGGGGCAAGCAGGTCAAACACTAGGCCTCATTACTGTCTCGGGAGCTCCTTTGCTCTCGCCTCCTCCAAGCCCACCCAGATGACCCACTGTGGGCTGCTGCACCCTGAGTTTGTGGGCTGGGGGTGGGGCTCTGTATGCGAGCTTGATGGGCACGTGGTTTCCTGGCCCACGTTGCTACTTTCTCAAGCAGAGATGAGAGAGATCTGAGCTGCAGAAGACCAGCTGGGGGCTGTGAAACCCCACTGAGCCCAAGACCCACAGGAACAGGGGTGACAGCACGGAGACTGGCAATTTCTCTGCACTTTCTTCTTTGTCTCTTCCCCTGCGTCCATTCTGCACTCTGTGTGCCTCCAACAAACTCATAAATCCCCACAGAGGATAGGCCCATTCCCCAAATGGCCCCAGTCCAAACAGATGCTTGAATTTGTCTTCTTCCAGACTTTTACCAGGAAAGGGACACCATCAAGCCTTTCCAAAGGTGACCAGAATAAATACGCACATTAAAGAAGACGTGCGTGCCGCTGAAGGCATTGTCTACAGCCACGGAGCCACTCCTGGTTTTGGCCACTCAGGGCTCCACCTGCCTTGGTGTTGGTATCAATTAGTTCTGACGATGTAAAGATGGAAGGCCGCAGGACAGCTGTGAACTCCAGAAGGACGCTGACTCGGGTAAAGAGGACCCCCCCACCAACCTGTGGAATCCTAGCCTAATGAGTCCTAGGCTCCAAGATGAGAACGAGAAGTTCCCAGAGCAATGGGAATGGCCCAGCAGCTAGGTTACAGAGTGGGGGAGGCCATTCCGACAGATCCCTAGAACTGAGAAAAGATGACATTGCAGGTAGACCCTCCAAAATCTTGGAAACACGCAGCCGAGGGGCCAAGTCTTACAATCCAAGACATTTTCAGGGAAGCAAGTGTTAGCCCAGTGACTCCTATGTAACGAGCATGCCCACATGGGTTACGCTATGTCACTGACTACTGTGAAGGTAAAGTACACACCAGCGGCACCTGGGTGGCTCAGTCGGTTTAGCGTCTGACTCTTGGATC
The DNA here is from genome assembly GCF_010015895.1 of Lontra canadensis. Taxonomy (NCBI): domain Eukaryota; kingdom Metazoa; phylum Chordata; class Mammalia; order Carnivora; family Mustelidae; genus Lontra; species Lontra canadensis. Next base: position 4,292,812 of record NW_022631023.1, on the reverse strand, counting down.
CAGCTCAGGTCATGATCTCATGGTCATGAGATCAAGCCTCCCGTCAGGCTCCACACTCGGTAGGGAGTCTGCCTGAGAATCTCTCTCTCCCTCACCCTCTGTGCCCCCATCTAAAACAATTAATTAAAAAAATACATGTCTAAGCAGAAAGAACCCTTATTTCGTGAACCACTAAGAAAAGGATACATTACCATTAAGCCGTGACAAGATACTTTCTTATCACTTGGGATTTCTGTATCATACCTATGAAAGAGGATTGGAGCCCTATGTAGACATTCCTGTGTGAACATAAAACACAGGTGAACAGACTGGTAAGTCATTCTTAACATTTTTCATGTTCCTGCCCATTCTTCAAACCATCCTGGACTCGGTGGTCAATATCCATGTTTTTCGGTATAATATCACCCCGTGTGCCAGGAAGGTGTGAGGATATGGTCTCCTGAAAAGGGATGTCTTGGTTTCCGCTTGCTGCTGTCATAAACTGCCACAGACTTCGTGGTTGGAGCACATGAAATTTATCATCTGAACCTTGTGTGACACGAGGTCAGAGGTCTCACCTGGGTCTCCATGGGCCAAGGTCAAGGTGTAGATGGGGTGGCTTTGTTTCCCGGTGGCTCTGGGGACAGTGGCTTTTCTCACCCTTGCAAGTTTCTCAGGTCACCTGCATTTCGTGACTTGTGGCCCCTTCCTCCTTCAAACCTAGCCAAACTGTATCCCTCTAACCACAGCTGGGAATGGTTCTCTGGTTTTGAAGATACACAAGAATAGATTGGGCCCCGCTGGGTAATCCAGGATGCCCTGTTCATCCCAAGGGCCTTAACTTAGTCACATCTGCTGAGTCCCTCCTGGCACAGAAGGTAATGACTTGCGGACCCTGGGGGTTTGGATGTGGGCATTCTAGGAGGCCACTATCCCGCTTCCCACAGGAGATTCCCAGCTCTGGTCTCCAGGGGACTCCCAGCCCCAGATGCCTTCTTGTAAGCAATCGTGGTAGGCTTTCTTAACCCTGCCTGCAAGTTCAGCAGAAAGTTTCAGACAACTCCCAAACTCACACACCTTTCACAAATGATGCTTCAGTTGTTTGGTAAATGGAATGTGGAGGGGAGTGGTCTTCCATCATGGCAACAGGAGTCCAAACCAAATACGTCCCTTCACAGGTAACGGCATCTGTGCCCTGGCTTTGGAGCGCTTAAAATGTGGATAGAATCAAGAGGTTATGGGATATGATTTAATTCTAACAAGGAGCCCCCCAAAGCAAGTAGATAAGCCCTACGGCTGGACAACGTCTGGGGACCCCATCCATGCTGGATCTCTGAGCATGCGCAGCAGAGGCGGGCACCCAACACACATGGAAGGAAATCAGAGTCTGGGAGCAAGGGAGAGGTCCTGGGCACAGTCCCAGGGGCTGAGGCCAAATCAGAAGTTGATCCCAGGTCTCGGGGCTCAGGACTATGCACTTGCCATTGGTCTTTCTCTCCACACCAGCTGCAAGAGCAGGGTTGCTGGTGGAGAAACAACACGTGGGAACCTCCATGATTGGGGAGCCCATCTCTCCCAGCAGAGCCTTCCCTGGTAGGTCCCAGCTGATGGAGTGTTGCCCTGACGGGCCCTATTTACCCAGCCACTGTGTTGCAGAGAGTGGACGGGCTTCTTGGTTGGGGGTACCTATTTCACATGCATGAGGGGTAGTTGGTATTTAAAGGGAAGTTGGAGGTTAGTCTTATCTCCCTCTGTCCTAAAATGTGCCTGCTTAGTCATTTTAAGAAGGCAGCCTGCTTCAGGTAAAAGAACACACGGGGGTTGACTCGCCTGGTGCGAATCTGGCTCATCACTACCTGCTGGGATCTCAGGCCCATCTTCAGGGCTCTGGGCCCTAGCGTTCTCCCCTGTGCCGTGGGCACAGGGAGCAGGCCCCGGAGTGGCAGAGAAGCCAGTAGCAGCCGGTGGGAGCTCGGGGTTGCTGTCCTTCACTGACCTCCTAAGTGGGGACATCCGCCATCCCTGTTCTCACTGTCCAAGAGTAAGAATGAGGCAGGGTGTGTGACCGCGCAGAAGGGCTGGGCCAGCCCCAAGCAAACAGAAGGAATTCCCACGTCTGTCTAGCGCTCATGAGACTCCCTCTGTCTACACTCGATGCTAACTTCTCCCTCTCTGGGCTGCCTGTCACCTCATGGATTCCTGTGGCAGCCTACTACTTGGTCTCCCGGTCTCTGGGCTCACCACCACCAATCTCTCCTCCACCCGAGCTGGAGTGGTGTTTCCATAATGAACATGAACTTGTGGCGTGTGCTGCTAAGCTGTCACCTCTCATGGAAGGGGCTACTAGAGAGGCAGCTCTAACATGGTCAGTGGCACAAGAGGGGGGCCTCGGCTTCTCCATTAAACGAGCCATGGGGATGCTGCCTACGGGATCTCCTGGGGGCTTCACCTTCTGGATGCTCCCCAGGCAGGGGTTCTGGGATCCTCTCCAGCTAGACCATCCTGTGATCCTTCAGAAAGGCCACATGGCAGTGGTGGTAAGGAGCACGGGCTCTCAAGTCTCCAGAATCGGAATCCTAGTCCCACCACTCAGCAGTCAGGTATCAATTCTGTGCCTCACTTTCCTATCTGTAAAACAGGAATAATAACGGTGCCTGCTAATAGAATTATTAGTAAGATTGTATGTTTCACTGAGAATACTGACTGGCATGTTTTTTTTGTTTTGTTTTGAAAGAAATCTCATTTCATTCAAAAATACCAGCATGTCTACCCAAAATTATACCTCTTCCACACACACATACACACACACTCAATACCATTATTACACCTAAACATTATTAATAATAATTCCATAACATCATCCAACCAGTGTTCAAATTTCTCCAATTGTCTTACAAGTAACTTTTCCTTTTTGTTCAATCAGAATTCAAGTGAGATCCCTATAGGACGACTCATTGATAAGACTTTTGGGACTCTCTTGATCTATAGCAAAATGCTGGCAAACTTTTTCTGTGAAGAATTAGACAGTAAATATTTTAGCCCTCCAAGCCAAATTGTCTCTCTTGCCACTACTTCAACACATGTGCATGGCTGTGTTTCAATAAAGCTTTATTTGCAAAAACAGGCAGCAGGGCTGAGCTGGCCCCCAGGATGTGATGTAGAGGCTTAGTCAGATTCAGGTTTGATTTTCTGGTGAGAACATTTCACTGGTAGCTCTGTGGACTTCCATCAGGAAGCACAGAACGTTTGGTGGTCTCTGTTTTGTGTGCAAAGTTATTAGCCATGTACACTCAATGCCCCGATCTCTGAACTCATTAGGGTCTGCCCAGTGGCGACGCTGCAGTCCCATTTCTTCTTTATTTATTAGTGGCAATCCTCCTATAAAGAGAAATTTCCCCTCATCAATTATTTGGTTATACTGAGGTAGAGCTTGTTGAGGGAAGTCAAGAGAATAAATGCTTGATTCTTTTCCTTTCTCTGCCAGTTTTTAAAAATAATGCGTTGGGCTCCCTCGCTGTCTTCAAAAATAATCGGTGTACTTTCTCAAAGAACATTATGAACAAATAGGTTTCAACATAATTGAAGTGCTTTGAACCCTTATTGTTACTACGTTTAATGGTGTTTGAATTGTCCCGGTTCTGTCCCAGCCCCGGACAGGGGCCTCCAGAGTCTTTGGTCACATTCTTGCTTTCTGGTTTGACAAAATGTTCCGGGGTGACCTTGCCCTGTTTCTTCCCCAGACCTGGAATCAGCCTTCTTGGGGGGGGGGCAAAGTTTGCTTTACGGGGAAGTGATATTTAGAAGCCCTAATGTAGGATCTGTGGGTGTTCATTGCATGTAGCCCTTCCCAGTAGACACAGCAAGGCTTATTACTATTTTTTAAAAAGACTTGATTTATTCATCTGAGAGAGAGAGAGAGAGAGAACACAAGCAGGGAGAGGAGCAGAAGGAGAGGGAGAGTGAATAGGAGAAAATCTCCACCGACTCAATACTGGGTGCCGAGCCCAACGTGGGGCTCGATCCCACCATCCCAAGATCACTACCCAAGCCCAAACGGAGAGTCACAGCTCAACCAACTGAGACACCCAGGCACTCCAAAGCTTGTTTTTTTTTTAAAAATATGAACGATCTCGGGGCACCTGGGGGGCTCCGTCGGTGAAGCGTCTGCCTTCAGCTCAGGACATGGTCCCGGGGTTCTGGGATCAAGTCCCACATTGGGCTCCCTGCTCAGCAGGGAGCGTGCTTCTCCCTCTCCCTGTGCCCCTGTCCCCCGCTCATGTGCTCTCTCTCCCTCTCTTTCTTTCTCTCAACTAGATAAAATCTTTCATTAAAAAAAAAAAAGAGGGGTGCCTGGGTGGCTCAGTGGGTTAAAGCCTCTGCCTTCGGCTCAGGTCATGATCCTTGGGGTCCTGGGATCAAACCCCGCATCGGGCTCTCTGCTCAGTGGGGAGTCGGCTTCCTCCTCTCTCTCTCTCTCTCTCTCTGCCTACTTGTCTGTCAAATAAATAAATAAAATCTTCAAAAAAAAAGGATCTCGGGAATACCTTCTGACCTTTCCAGATCAATTCAGGACCACGTGGTCCTGCATCTCTCCGGTCTGATACCTGCTCCCCTTTCTCCCGTGCTCTACTTCCTGGTTCACCTGGGAGCTTTTAAAACTCGCAGTTCTGGAGGCTGGTCTCAAACCAGCCGAATGGGAAGGATCCCCCAGGTGACTCACTCAGCAGCCAGGCTTGGCTCAGAGAAAACAGCATGGAGTGCTGCCCAGGGCCGGGAGGGAATACAGACGGAGAAATGCTGACCGGCCTGTCCCTTTGGGAGTGGAGGTTTGCAGGGTGAGGAGTGGCTGTCGTCGGAGGAAGCTGAGGAAAGGAGCCCAAGCAGCTCTTGCACCGAGTGCGGCTCTAAGGGGAGGGAGATAAGGGCCGGTAACCGGCAGAAGTGGGATGAAGATGGGTTTAAAAAAAGAGAAGTGGGGGCTGCAAGCGTGTTTGTAAGTTTCTGAGAGGGAAGCAGGCGGCAGGCAGAAAATGAAGCTACAGGAGAATAAAGAGATGAGCTGACGGGCTCTCAGCGGCCTCGGTGGCCTCCTCTTGCTGAGTGCGGGAGGCGCTCAGATAGAGAAGGAGCCCCTGCCTGAGTCTGTAAAGTCGAGGGCAAGGACCAGACCTTCCTCCGTCTTTCTCTTCCAGTAGCCGACACCGTGCCTGACACCAAGCAGTCATTACATGGGGAAAATGTAGATGCAAACGTAGAAACCGAAGACAGTACAAACCAGCAGGGCTCCAAGTACGCTCTGACCCTTGCGTGGGGCCTTCCAGCTCAGAACTGTTTTTATCATGATTCTAAAGTGTTGTCTTTTTCACTTTTGTTCAGTTCTATGTGCTGGGTAGAATTTTCCAGAGGCTTCCAAACAGACTGGATGCAGAAGCCTATAGGAGAACCCAGCTGCCCTCCATTAAGCCGGGTAAAGAGACTCGCAAAAATGCAAAATAACCGTTCTTCTCGCTTTTTGAATAGATTAGTTTTCATTAAAACGTTATTTTGTGTTGTTGTATAATGGGTTTATTGCATTATTTTTAAATGCATTGTTACATATTGTTAAAATGTCTGTTTTAACCCCTAATTTGGTAACTACTAATAGATATGATCTATATAAATAAAAACTCCTTGGGGTCCTCAGCCTTTAAGTAATCTCTATATCCTACGTGAGACTTGAACTCATGACCCTGATATCAAGACCTGAGCTGAGATCAAGAGTGGGATACTTAACCCACTGAGCCACCCAGGGGCCCCATGGGGGAGTCCCCAATTTTTAAAGGGTCCTGAGACCCAAAATTTGAGGATTGCTGGTGTAAGAGGAGCTCAGAACTAGCAGAGAGAGCTGGTGAACAGCCAACACACGGGTGACAATCTTCCCAGCCATGCAGCACGTACTTCTGGAAGGATTCCCTGGTTGGCTCCTTGGACAGGACGTAAGACCCACACTCACCGTCTGCTGTCCAGGACAGTTCTTTTATTTTTTTTTTAAGCTTTTATTTATTTATTTATTCGACAGAGAGAGAGAGAAAGAGAGATCGATCATAAGCAGGCAGAGAGGCAGGCAGAGAGAGGGGGAAGCAGGCTCCCTGCTGAGCAGAGAGCCCCATGTGGGGCTCAGTCCCAGAACCCAAGATCATGACCTGAGCCAAAGGCAGAGGATTAACCCACTGAGCCACCCAGGCGCCCCCAGGACAGTTCTTGGTAAGGAGGTTTGCTCTTTCCAAGGAGGATGGGCCAGTCTCACTTGTAGGCCCTGGTTTTTCTGAGTGGCCCAGGAAGTGCGTGGCTGGGGGCCTCAGTGTATGGAGGGGGAAGGGGGCAGTTTGAAGAGGGTGTGGGAGTGTTGCTGCAGGGGCGTGAGGGGTCCACTTTCTCCCCCTGTCTTCCTCCCCCTGCTCACCCATGCAATGGGAAGTGGCTTCTTTCTTAGAGAAGCTTCTGGAAGGATAAAAAGACTCTCTAATCCTGCTCCCTGAGAGGCCTGCCCTATAGGGTCTGTCTTCCTTCCCTCTCTCTCTCTCTTTCCTCCCTTCCTTCCCTTTCCTCCTTCCTTCCTCTCTCTCTCTCTTTCTTTCATGTTAGTCACCACACGTACATCATTGGTTTTTGATGTTGTGTTCCAAGATTCACTGTTTGCGTGTGACACCCAGTGCTCCCTGCAATCTGTGCCCTCCCTAATCCCCACCACCGGGCTCACCCACCTCCCTGCCCCCCTCAGAGAGAACACCTGGCAGGTGAAGTGATTGTTTCCCAGACCCAGACAGTGCCATTGCTCTGAGGGGTTAAGAACCACCATCCACGAACCCATTCATAAAACAAAGACCGCCAAGGGGACTGTCATCTGAGGCTGTCGCCTCAGCCCACGTTCTTTTCTGACGAGAGAGCTCTCCGTCCATTAAAACTGCATGAGCTCCTCTGCGACTAGACTTTAATGCATCCCTTTTCCCGTAAACCTAAACTAGCCCTTTCAAAATGAAAAGTTCACAAAGACTCATCACACTGGGTGGAGTCAGGAGCTCCGAGAAGGACAAACCTTAATTAGACTTGATTTTTTAAATTTTCCCTCGTGGTTTTTAATTATTAGAGCAAATGTCTCTGATGTTGAACTCCACGTCAGGGAGCCCCAATGCCAAGGCCCTTAATAAATTCCATGCGCTTTTCACAAGGTTATGTTCTTCTGAGAACTGTCTGCACGTCTTTCCGAACCCCTCAAGACTGGACACTAAGGAGTATAAATAATCATTCTTTAAAAATTATACTTCCTCTACAACCTTGAATTTGAAATGTGAATATATAAATATAATAGGTCTGGAATTACTATGCAGATTTATGGGGATATCAATTTAGGTTATATCACAGGCCCAACTAGGCCTTTCATTTTGAGGCTGGGGATTTGTTAAAGCTGGGATAGAGTTTGGGGAAAACGTGATTCTCACAGACGCAACTGAAGCTCTCTGACATGGGGGTCCCTTGCAGAGTTAAACCTGATTCTGATATAGACAAGACAGGAATAAAAATCAAATCTTGAACAGAAGTAGCTGGAAATTACAGGGAGGAGTGAAGCTTTGCTCCAACCTTCCCACTGTTTCGAAGATGGGTTTGTTTGTTTTTTAAAACAGCCAGCATAATTCAGCTGGAGGAGGTAGAGAGATTTTTCTGCTCCTTGTTTCAGTAGAAATCGATGGGCTTTAGCAGGTGCAGCTGTCCCCCCTGCGTTTAGTACCTCAAATAAAATCACCCTCCTTGTTTGCACTACTGATACTTCCTTGGTCTTCGTGTCCGCGGCTAAACAAGTATTAATTAGAAAATCCGCCGAAGGCCGGCGGAGGGGGGAGGAGACGGAGGGACGGCAGAGGCCCAGACTTGGCTGCCCTGATTTGTGCATCGTGACTGCGAGTTGCTCGGTGGACGGAAGGAGTCCTGGGGGAGCTGAAGGAGCAGCTCCGGGCAGCTTCTCATCTGCATTACGGACGAGCCTGGGGAGGAGAAGCCCAAGTTCAAAGCCAGCGGCGGACACCACCTCCCGGGCGGTTACGACGCGCGCCTGGGGGAGCCGAGGCCCCCTCCCCCTCCCCCTCCCCCCAAGATCTCTAGGGAGAGGTCTCGAAAGCTCTCGCGCTCTCCCTGCCCACCCCCAACCCACCCCCCACCAGCCGCTAGGGGCCGAAGTGGGGAGAGGGGAGAAGAAATGAGCAGGATCCGGGGTGGGGGCGGGGGTTCAGCGCACTAGAAATGCCCAGAGACGCCGCCGGACTCCGGTGGGTGTAAGTGCGGCAGGGATGAACTTAGCGAGGGCAGGCGCTGACTCCCGAAGATGCTCGCGGCTCTCTGACGATTCTCTCCTCCTCTCTGACCCTCAGGTCACCCCCCACCGCTGCGGGGCTCCCTCGCGCGCGGGGCCACAGGGCCAGTTCAGGCCCTCGCTGCCCCTTTAAGGGTTCCCGAAACTTTCCCCCTGGTATCAGATGAGCCTCGTCACATCCGTTGGCCGTAGCAGCGGGGCGCGTTCCGAGGAAATTCAGGACTCGAGTTTCCCGGGAAGAGGCGCGGCCCGACACGAGCGAGAGCGGGTAGGGCGCGCCGGGTGCGTTCCGGCGGACCCAGCGCTCGGCTGTGACCTTGGCCGCGGGGGAGGGGCCCGGCCCCTGCGGGGCAGCCGCCGCCCGCCAGAGGGGGCAGCGGCGACCAACTTGCTCAAGTTGGCGGCGCGGGCTGGGGCGGCTCCGGCTCCGGCGCCTCCTCCCGCTTCCCAGGTCCTCCTCCCGCGGCGCTCCTCCCAGCGGCCGCCGCCCGCCCGGTGCGCGCCCAGCCCTGCCCGCAGCCCCGCGCCGAGCCGCCGCGCCGCCGCCACCGCCGCCACCAGCGCCGGACGGGACGGGTCGGGCCGGGCGCGCCCCCCGGGCCCCGCCGCGGGCATGGGCGCGCAGGCCCGGGCGCTGCTGCTGCCGCTGCTGGCCCAGTGGCTCCTGCGCGCAGCCCCGGCGCCGGCCCCCGCACCCCTCACGCTGCCCCTCCGCGTGGCCGCGCCCACCCCCGGGTCCGGGACCCCCGCCGCGCCCCGCGCTGCGCCCCAAGCCGACGGCCTGGCGCTCGCCCTGGAGCCCGCCGGCGGCGCAGCCAACTTCTTGGCCATGGTGGACAACCTGCAGGGGGACTCCGGCCGTGGCTACTACCTGGAGATGCTGATCGGAACCCCCCCGCAGAAGGTAGGTTGGCTGGCTCTCGCTCGCCCAGCGGACCCGCGCCCCACCACCCCTGCGGTCCCCCAGGCTGCAGCCGCGGGTTTTCCGGGGTTCGGGGGGGAGCGCCTAGCGGAGCGTGCGCGCGGTTTAGCGTCGCCCCCGACCACATTTCGGTAGAGCAGAGTGGGGGCACGCCGGGGGGGCCCCTGCGCGCCAGGAGCGGGGCGCGCGCCCTGGGGACGTCCTGCCCCGGGCTCAGCCAAGGGTGTGCGCGAGTGTTTCAGAACTTGTTAGTCTTCCCCTCCGAGCGGCGGGGCGGCGAGCGCCTCCAACGGGCAGCCCTTCTGGCGAGCGGGGAGCCGGCACCGTGGGCCTCGGGCGCGATGCTGTGGCTCCTGGGGGCTCACCTTGGATGCCCGATCTCCTCCCCGCCCTCCCACCCCCTTGCTGTCTCATTGCTACGGGGGCTGGTGGCCGGCTCCGGAGGCGCAGTGCCTGGAGTGGGATCTGTGCGCGAGCCCCACCGAGCAGCCCAGTACGCGGAGGCTCGCTGGCTGCGGGCGGAGGGGGCCGCGTGGCCGCCGCGCGGCTCTGCTCTCCCAGAGTTGGCTCGTCGGCTTCCTCCCGCCCGCCCAGCCGCCCAGCCTCTCTGCACCGAGCCAGCGTCTGCACACGTGTGTGTGCAATGTACTAAATGCGGTCCAGCTCCTGCGGAAAAATCCAGGCTGAGTAAGGCTTCCGGGGACCGAGTGGCCTCCCGATGACCAAATAAAAATAAAACCCAGCAGCCTTCTTTTTATTTTAATCTGATTTTATTTATTAGCACTTCTTGTAGCAAGAAACGAATGCCCCCCTCACCCCCCACCCCCGGCTCAGTAATCTTTAGAGAAACAATTACCGAAGTCGATTTGGCCCCCCGTCTTTGCACGTTTACCTGATCTAAATGTGATTTGAAGTCAGGTTTTTCTTATCAATTGAGTACAGTCCCAAGATACTTTGTTTTTATTTTTAACATTGTCATTTGAGTTTCAATTCAGCTATGATTCCCCCATAAATAGAACATACTCATGACTTTGGTGTAATTCTAATTAAATTATTCAAGACTTGCTTAAGAGGAAAGACGCGCCATGCTAATTCTTTTTAAAAAAAGAAACTCTACTGAGTAACTTCTATACTTGCTTAATTAGTCTTTTTAAAAAAAAACACCTCCAGAAATGTGTTCTGCTCAAAACTTGAACTCTGGTTGCCTTTCCTCTAAGCCTTGCCTTCGGTCTTCCGGGGTGGATGGTGGGCAGGGAGGGGGAGGGTGTCAGCTGAGGGAGCTTAACTTGACCGCAGGGGTGTGGTTGCTGGTCAGAGCCGCCACGTGAAGACACGCGCTCCTGGTGAGAACCTTGTACTTTCTGCCTTCCCAAGATTTCCAAGTATTTTGTGGATGACCCTCTTTTTTGTGGCCCAAGGATGATCTTTTGGAACAGGAAATGACTCTCCGTTTATGAAATATGTGCTTTGTGGGGAAGTGTTCTTGTTAATTTTTGAGTGGAAGGGAAGTCTTTGTACTAAAGTAAAGATTTGGGCACTTTGGGTACTGTGATAAAAGGGGTTCTTGATATCTCCCTCCAGAGAAGACGGGAAGGGGAGGAAAAAAGCCTCAAGAGAAGGGGGCGGGGAATGGGAAGATTTCTCTTGGGCTCTCAAAAAAAAAAAAAAAAAGCCTTTCATAAATAATACCTTTTCTTTATTAATTAATCCAGTGACCTTTATTTTATTATTTTTTTTAAAGTAAGCTCTAGGCCCACCGTGGGGCTTGAACTCACCTCCCAGAGATTGAGAGTCACGTGGTCTATGGGCTGAGCCAGCCAGGCATCCCAGTGACCTTTACTTTAAAATGATGAAGTTTAATTAACAGGATCGTATTGCATGCCTAGTGCTTGTATCTTTACCTTGGCCAAGGAGGTAGTTCATTCAAGGTTATTTCTCAGTTAAAGATGAGCATGTTTCCAGGGAAGGCTGTTTTTAACAATCCAGATTTAATTTTTACATTTGACGGGGAATGAAATATTCTGTTCCTCCTTCTTGGCCTGATTTAGTAATAAGTTGTTTTATAGCAAAATCCGTGAGTACGATCTCCCCAAAGGCCTACTATAAACTCTTGGGTACTAGTGACAAGCACATTTCTTCCCTCTCTCCTCCTCAAATGTCTCTGGCCACCAGCAAGGTGTTCGCCGCAGGCCCTGGGGTGACTTCTGAACTCGGAGTGAGGTTTCCTGCTCTATTAACGGCCAAGAGTTAAGCATTTATTCTTTGCTGATTCTCCTAAGCCTAAAATAAAACTTGCTTAGGTGGAGAGAAAAATGCAATTGTAAATTCAGGCATTAAATAACCAAGAATTTTTGGAGAGGTAATAGTCCCCAGCCGTGTGGAGGGCTCCCCTCGTGCCGAGCACCATGCCGTGTGGGTGTTGTCCTGGGGGCATCCTCGCAACCACCCCACGGTACCCATTTAGGGGTTGGGAAAACAAGCTTGGAGAGGTTGAATGACTGGCCCAGGGAGCAGGAGTGCCAGCAGTGGATTGCGAGTAGTCCACGTGGCTGGACTCCAGAAGCTAGGTGGCTAGACTCCACTGGGCACATACCTGCTGCTCCCTTTCTTCCCTGCTTCCATTTCTTTTCCCCTTTTTTCTTTTTAAGATTATTTATTTGACAGAGAGCACAAGCAGGGGAGCGAGAGGGAGAGGGAGAAGCAGACTCCCCGCTGAGCAGGGAGCCCCATGTGGGGCTCGACCCCAGGACCCTGGGATCATGACCTGAGCAGAAGGCAGATGCTCGATCGACAGAGTCACCCCAGCACCCCTATTTTTCCCTTTTTAAACAAAATTTGGCCTTTACCCTATCCAGGGAGAGATCCCTGGACCTTTAAGCCCAAGGTGTTAGGGACTTAATGGGTGACCAATGATGGACTCCAGCTCCGTGCTGCCCTGCAGCCCTTCCCTCCCTGCAGGGCAACCTGCTGCATCGTTGGCTACAGGGACACATGGGAGAGGGAGAGGTCAACGGGACCAGTGCTGCCCAGATCCCTGCTCTCCTGTGGGAAAGCCCACTGTTGGACATGTGCTCGTTCCCTGAATGCTTACACGAAGAACTAGGGGGGTCAGTCGTTCTGCCTGCCACCGCTGAAGACATCACAGGCCTGTGCCCCGAAGCCCGTGTGAGAGCCGGGCCACGTTGGCATGGAGATGAGTGCCAGGTGTTCGATACCATCACGTGACTCCTTGTGAACAGTAGAGAACCAGCAGTCGCTTGAACCATGCAATTTGGCCTTATTAATAATAATAATGGTGTTCTAAAGTGATTATAATTATAGCAATTTCCATTATTTTAAAAAAGGCTTTCACCCTGACGCAATCAATCTGCCTGGAAATGCTAAGGGTCTGCAGCTCTATACCTTGTAATGGCCTCAAAAAGCCCTTAGGGATTTCTGTTGAAAGATTTTCTGTCGTCTCCGCTAATACGGAGGAAACAGACGGCAACACGATTTTCGTGTTTAAACATTCTACTGTAAGGAGCTAAGAAATTATTTTGGGGACTCACATTTTAATCATGGCGCATTGGCTTACCACTTCTTAGTACACAATTGTTTGGAAGACTTTGGATTGAAGATATGTGCCAAGTATATGCAATTTAGGAGTTTGTCTTTTTTAGAATAAGCAATCCAGTGTCCCTAAATTACATGAAACTCACTGCAGGCGAGGCTGGAAAAAGGAAGGCGATGGGCACCGAGAATAAATTTGATGGAACACAGCGAGATGGTAAATACTAAGGACAATGGGAAGGGGAGAGATGGCGGGGGTTTGAAGAACAGGAAAGGCAGAGCAAGGTTCCCCCCAGCTCCTGTGAGTGGCACGTGGTAGGTGGCAACTCTGAGCTTCGTGGAAGAATTCAAGATACAGTTCCTCCTTCAGAAGGTGGAAAGGCCAGGCTGAGGCACCTGCTGAAAGCACCTTAGAGGGACAGTCTGAGAAGTCACTAACAACCGTTAATATTAACAGCTAACGTTTATCCCAGGCTCACTGGATGGTGGGTACCATTGCACAGATCACCTCATTTATTCCCCACACAGCCCTAGGAAGGACGTGGAAGTTGCTCGACTTAATTATCAGACTGAGAGAGCAGAGCACAGAGAGGCCCAGTAATCTGTCCAAGGTCCCCCTGGTGAGTAGGAGAGCCGGGGTGTCCGTCAGGGAGGTCTGCCAATTCCATCCTGCAGTCCCAGCCCTTTGCTCCTGCTCCCCTTGTGCACTTGGACTTTAAAAAATATATATATATATATATACCCATTTTCATTCACCTGTGGAGGACTTGGGTGTGGCTGGAAGCATCCCGGATGCTGGTGGCTTTACACTGGTGATGGCAGTGGACAGGTGATCGGACTGTGCTGCCTTTCCCTTATTGGTTGGAGATCTTTTGAGCTTTTAGCCTCCTGCAGCTGCTGTCACAGATCCCACCGAGCAGGTGACTTAAGACAACAGAAGTATATTCTCTTGCAGTCCTGGAGGTCAGTCACCGCGAGGGAGATGCCGCCAGGGCCCTGTCCCTCCCCTGACTCTCGCAGCTTTGGCGGCTGCCCGTAGTCCTCCTCCCTGTTCCATGGCTCCAGGCTGCATCTCCCCAGTCTCTGTGTCTGTCTTCAGATGAAATTCCCACCCCACCTACCCCGGTGTGTAAGTCTCTAGGTCCAAACTGTCTTCTTAAAATGACACCTGTCATTGCATTAGGGTTCACCCTGGTCCGTTCAGACCTTATCTCAGCTTCATTACAACTGTAGAGACAGAGATTACGATTTCAACCAATTTTTTTTTTATAATGCATTTTAGGGGCACCTGGGTGGCTCAGTTGGTTAAGCATCTGACTCTTGGTTTCTGCTTAGATCTTGATCTCAGGGTCATGAGATCAAGCCCCATGTCAGCCTCCGTGCTCAACACGGAGCCAGCTTTTCCCTCTCCCTTTGCCCTTCCTCGCCGCTCCTGCTCTCTCTTTCAAATAAACAAAATATTTTTAAAAAGAAAAAAAAAGAGACTGTAAGGCATCCATCACTCCTCTATTGAATACGTTTGATAGAGAATACAGACCTTTCTCCTCCAGTATGTCTTCCTGTCCCACAGCACTTGTCTTGACTTCTGATGTCCTCTGTTGAAGACAGGTAGACATAACCTCGTCCGGGCTTTCTGTTCCTCCTAGAACATTGCTGGCCCCTCTTAACTAAAAACCAAAAGGGGGAGCTTAAGGTTGGTTCTTGTCATGTTGGACCTGAGGACAGACGTTTCAGGGCAGCGTTTTCCCTTTCATCTGGTGCCTGGCAGCGTGCCTTGGGGTTTGTAGCTCAGACACAGAATGGAACGGGTCAAGCCTTTAGTCTCTGGATTCAGCGTCCACCTAGGCTAAAGGTCGGTGTTGGTGGCTGCTGACCTTTGCCCCAACCCAGGGTGTGGCAGGAGTAGATGGGTCCATGGTGATGGTGGGCACTTCCGTCTCCAGCCGAACAGCCTCCTCCAACGACCAGCAGTGGGGCCCCTGCTCACGCTCGGCTCCATGGCCCTACATCCTGGATTCCTCTGCACTCTCTGTTCTTCTTGCCCAGACTGGGCTTGGTGTGGATTCTGGGGCTTAGTGCACGTTGGTGATGATGGATACTATCTAGAAAACCAGTGCAGCCATGAAGCAGGTGGATGGCCCAGCTTGCCTTCTGTGACTTCGTGTATATATGTTCACAGGCGAAATGTGAGTAAGGGTGTATACCCTGTATTCTGGGCTAGTTTCCTGAGCTGTGGAGAATGTGTGCGTGATTCACGGTTGGATGGGCTATCGCTTGGCGCCCCGTTGTCCCCTTCTGGTCCAAATGGACTATTTGATTTTTTGCCTGTTGCTGCTCAGTTGCTTTTTTGCTCTTGGAATTCTCAAAGAGGAAAAAAAAAAAAAAAAAAAAAACCACTTGGTGTAACCAAGTGAAAGAAACAAAACTGGTGTAACCACATTTAAGAAACCAGGAGGTTTGTTTATGGGTTAATGTGTGCTAGCCAACACAGGTCCTGGGTTGGCCATTTTTGGATTTTTATTATATGGTGCATCATATACCTGTACCTGGAAATACACACTCTTAGCATTTCCATTTTAGAAAGATAAAGAGGACTGTCGGAAGAGTAAAGCGAGTGCTGCCCTGGGCAAGCATCATCATTCTGCGGAGCCGTAAGGAGCTGTGGGAAACCTCTTTCCTTCCCTTTCACACTAGACCGGGAATGGCCCAGTGGGAGGATTTATACCTGGTCTCGCTAAGGCCAGGCTCGTGCTCCCACTGCTGAAGCCTTCCAGAGCCCGCAGTGGATAGATGGCCTCAGTCGGCGGTGGGCAGGGGACTACCTCAGGCTGCCAGCCATGCACACCCCCTGCCTGGAACCAAACAACAAAGCCAAACACCGCAACCACCCCCCCAAACCCAGCCCCAAGCCAGCCCCTCAGAAAGTGGTGACACGGGGAAGAATGGTGGAGAAAACTGAAGCAGAAAGTTTTCCAGACAGCACAGAGGTTGGGACAATGAGGACCCTTGCTGGAAGGGACGCTGCTGCTTGGGGAAGGTGGATGTGGATTCCCGAAGCGTCCGTGGGCATCCAGAGCCCTTTCCATGACACCAGGCTGCCCCCTGGAAACCAGAAGCATCTTGCAGTCGGACAAGTTGCTGGGAAGCCGGCTGAACTGCACTCATTGGGGAATTGGATGTTTGGGTGCTGATCCCAGAGGCGGGGCTTGCCTAGTGCTTGGTGTGGGAGATCCTCCTGGTGCCTCATTCCTCAGCTTGTAAATTAGGAGATTGGACGGGGTGACCTGAGAGCCCTGCTAGGACTCGAACACTCAACGGCTGTGATCTGTTGTAGTTCTGAGTGCTTTCAGAAGCTCGAATGTTCAGCAGGTGTGTGCAGGCAAGTCACCTAGACGTCTGTCAAAATGCAGAATCTGTCTCGGTGTCCTGGGAAGTGGGGAGGGGGCAGAGGAGGATGGGTCTGCGGGCTCCCCGGTCCCCACTACAGCCTTTGTCCCCAAGCCCAGCAGGCCTGGGAAGGACTAAGAGCGTCTGGTACAGCTGGTTAAACACAGTTTCCTGGGATCCAGCCCAGATGGACCAGGTGAGACACGGGGCCTGAGAAGCTGCATTTTTACCGTGCCCTCCTGGTGCCCTGCCCCGCCACCCCCAGCAGTCGCTCAGCCCCTGTCCATGGATGCTGTTTGGGAGCCACGAGAGAAGCCAGATCTTCTTCTGCTTCATGGTTCCCTGCGTGGAAGGGGTTGGTTCTTTTATCTTCCCAAGTGTGGTTGTTTGGTTAGCGTTGCCCTCTGCGGGTTTATTAGCAAAATCTCTACCTCAAGCAGATTGTGTTCCAAAAACTTCCTTGTTTGGCAGGTTGGAAACGGCTTGCGTTTTCTCCAGGGAGAATGTTCTAAAGGCGTGTGTGCTGACGGTGTCCTTTTTAAATTTCCTTCTGTCACGGAGCAATAATTTGTAAATCAATAAACATGAATTAGTAGGAAAGCGAAAAAAAAATGTCTAGATAACAAGGGCTACTTTTTCAGTTATTGGGTTCAGCAGACATGGAGTTCGGGAGGGGGAGCTGATGTCGGTTTCAGGCCCCCCAGCCTGTGGCTACCTTGTTGCCGACTGGTAACTGTTGCTTTGTGGCTTGGTGCCTCCGAGCAGCAGCCTGTGCTCTAGAAAGTGTCCTTGCTCTGGAAGAGGACCAATCGAATCAGAAGTTGTTACGAATGGTTCCAGTAACAGATTTGTGTTGCTGCCCTCCCCCTAGTGGGAGGGTGGTTATTTTTGTTTAAGCGAAAAGGAAATGTGATAGTGTTGGTTTCTCTGCTTCCCAGTCCTCTCCAGGGAGGGTGGGAAGAGAGCTTTTACCCAGGGCAGCAAATAGGTCTAACACAGACGTTTTTCCATCCCCCATCCCCGGAAGCTGTGCCCTATCTGGGGGACATATGGTGCTGTCTTGAGACGTTTGGGTTGTTACGTATTGGGTGTTTCACCAGGGTGCTGCTGAAGGCCTGCAGGGCGTGGGACAGCCCCCCCGTGACAAATAATGATCGGGTCTAAAATGTCAGCAGTACCAAGGGTGAGAAATCCTGGAAACAACCTGGCCTGGGAGCAGGGAGGGGAGAGTGTCCAGGAGGAGCATCCGCCGTGGGCAGGAGCAGGGAGTGACTGCTACGACACCTGCGGCTTGCCCTGAGCCTCACCGCTCTGTCTCGTTCCAGCATCGTGGTTCTTCTCATTCAGCATCTTTATTGAGCACCTACTGTGTGCCAGGCCCTGTGTTAAGCCCTGGGATGCACCACCGGTTGACAAGGACAGAGGTGGTCCTTGATTTTCTAGAACCCGTGTGCTCATTGGCAAGACAGACTGTTAACACAGTAAACAGAATTTCCGGTAACTGCTGGGACAGTCCAACCTGGTGATGGGCATGGGTCAGAACAGACGGCTCCAGCCCGCCGGGTAGAGGAAAGCTCTCCGAGGAGGCACAGCTGGACGGTGACCAGCAGCGTGGAAGACCCAGCCTTGAGCTGTTGGGGAGAACCGGGTTCCAGGGTGAAGCCAGGCAGGTGAAGGAGACTCCTGTACCCCGGGGCGGGCGGGCGTGGGGGAGACACACGCTGAGAGTGCACGTGGGCCCTGGGCACCTCTGAGGAGGTGCCGGCTTTGGGAGCAGCTCCTCTTTCCTCTATTTTAAAATTGTGTTTTGTGGTTAGATTTTATTACAACGAAGTCCTTACAGAGGCAGTGCGTGCATGCATGTGTGTGTAGTGAAGAGTTAGGGGAAGGGAGCTGAATATGGCTAGCCGGGAGTTTCTGAATTAAAAAGGAAAATTAAGCTCAGCCTGCCCCGGGGACGAGGGGCTGCCAGGAGATTGCTGTCAGGTTCCCCAGACACAGACCGGGACAAGAGTGCGAGCGGGCAGTGTATTTGGGAGGTGATCTTCGGAATCACATGTAGTGGGTGGAGAAGTGAGAGGGGAAGGGAGGCATGTAGCAGAGGGAGGGTGCCGGTGTGGGCAGCGGGGCACAGGCCCCCGAGGATCCCTGGGAGTGGATGCCAGAGAGACTCAGTCCCAGCTGAGGACAAGGGCACGGGGCATCCCTCCCCCTTCACCCCCACTCCTGCCCTGGCTCCTGCCAGCTGTGGGCTGAGGACTGCCGCCGCGTGGGTTCACCTTCAGCATCTGGGGTCCTCCGGCTGCTTAGAGAAGGCAGGCAGGCAGGGTGCAGGGTCGTGCACCCAGACGGCTGGTTCAGTCTGTGGCCCCCCTGCGGGCACTGTGGCCGGCCAGGTTGGCCTCCTGTCTGGGGGATGAGAGAAGGAATGCTCTCTGTCACTGAAGCTTTTTGAGAGCCTCATTCCGGCCCTGCAGAAAAACACTTTTAAAGCTCTGCTTTATTTATTTGTTTATTTTTAAGGCTCTGCACTTTAAGATCCTAACTCCCTAAAGTGATCTAGAATCTAACTCACAGAAGCTTCTGTGAGTCAGTCCAGAGTGTACTTCTCATTGATATCTGTCCTTTGAACTTTTTTCCAGAAGGGGAGGATGTGGGCACTGAGCCAGAGAAAATGGTTGGGGGTTGGGGGGGGGCAAAGGGAGATGATGTTTGAGGTTAAAAACAACCACAAAACCTCCTTTGAAGATCGAGTGCTCTGAACCAAAGACTTTCAACGTCCCTTGCGTGCCTGGTGCCTTGCGATGCCCAAGAACAGGGTGACAAGGGGTACAGGATGGGGCCAGGTCCCAGACCCACTGACACTCACAAGCTTCCTGATGGCTTAAGAATTGATCACCCAGCTGTGTGCTTATTCCGACGTATACACCCATTTTAGAAATAGATGAGATACTTTGTCACCCTTTGGTCAGATGGCTTCTTAACCCTGTGGGACATGGTACTTTCTGGTGCCCACTTCCCTGTTCATTCCACCCAAATGGGAGGGACTGTGGGCCGGTGGGTTGCAAGCCTCGAGCTGGGTGCTTGGTAGAGGGCAGACCGTGTGTCTGAGGACCATCGTCACCTTCCCCTGCACACCTGAGCTGGTGCCTTGCTCGGGGCTGCTCATCCCAGGGGCTGTGAACGCAGGCTTCTCTGTCCTGGGTTTATGAGCCAGCCCAGCCGGAGAACTGAAACATCCCAGGATCTGCGTTCAAGGCCTCGGGGCAAAGGCAGGGGCCTGCCCAGCCTCAAACCTCAGCCTCATGTCCCATCCCAGCATCTGCAGAGCTGTGCATGGGGCTCCTGGCAGGGACCCAGGGAGAGGCACAGGGATCCTGTGGCTCCTTGGATCCGCGTGACCTCTGATCCCTCTCCCGGGAGAGCGTGCGGACCCCAGGGCCCAGAGGTCCTGGATCTTCCAGCCAGCCCCCAGCCCCCTGCGTCCTGCAGAGATTAGCGCTTGCACTTGTGACTCTGTGTGTATGGATCGTGTGTAAGATAGCAAGCCGTGGGGGTGCCACGGGCCGGATTCTGAACGCTGGTCTTCTGAGATTCACCACAACGTGTCTTAGTATGGCTCGGGGGGGTTTGTTTTGTTTCTATGTTAGCACTTGGTCTTTTCAGGATAGAAGCTGAGGATGTTGAATTCTAAGAAATCTTCTAGTAAAATGTTCTTTTTTTTTTTTTTTCCTTCAGGTTTTTTTTGTTTACTTGACGGGGTTGGGGGGGGACATATTCCGGGGCGGCGGGAGAGGGAGAAGCAGACTTCCTGCTGCACGGGGAGCCCGATGCGGGGCTCGATCCCAGGGCCCCGGGATCATGACCCAAGCCGAAGGCAGACGTCCAACAACCGAGCCCCCCAGGCGCCCCTAGAACGTTCTCTTTCTTTGAGCTTCCCGTTATCCAGATGTTGGCCTTCTAGTTGGTCTCCTAGTTCCTGTCCTTGGTCTTTGAGTTCTGGTCTGGGTTCATTTCTGCCACTTTCACTTTAATTTTCAAGAGCACTTTCTTTTCGTCTCTGCATGTTCCTTTTTATGGTTGTACTTTACTCTCGTTTCAGAATTGCAGATCTGCTGTTTCTCTGAGGAAATAACTTACGATTTTTTTTTTTTTCGGCTTCCTGCCTTTTTTCTTTTGGCCCCGAGTCCTTCTCTTGGGTTCTGCGTCTGGGCGTCTGGTCTGCGTCTCTCGCCAGAAGCTTTCCACAAATGTCCGGGGATTATTGGCTGACTGTTCGTGTTTAAAAAGGAAGCGTTAGGGGCGCCTGGCTGGCTCAGGCGGTGGAACATGTGACTCTTGATCTCCAGGTGGTGAGTTCAAGCCCCTTGCTGGGTGCGGAGTCCACTTAAAAAAAAAAAAATTTTAAATAAATAAAAAGGAAGCGTTAAAAGGCATAAGCTGAGTGTCGAATGTATTTTTTAAAAAGATTCATTTGTTATTTTAGAGAGCAGGGGAAGGGGCAGAGGGAATGAATCTGCAATGGACGCCCCCTCCCCACGTAGCCCAGTGGGGGGCTTTAATCTCCCGACTCCGACTCCGAGATGGGGACCTGAGCTGTCCAGGGTCAGACGCTAACCCACTGAGCCACCCAGGGACCCTAGAGGACTTTTGTTACTTACGTGCATGCTTAGGTCTTGAAACACGGCAGTCATGGTGACACTGTCACTTGGCCGGTGGCAGATGCCTTCCGTTGGTTGTTGAACCAAAACAGCTTCTCAGCCCTCTCCTCTCTGGCCTGGAGCTTTTCCCTGCGGCTGCCGATGTGGGGACGGGGCTGTGGACGGGGACTAAATTGGGGTCTCCTGGAGGATTTCAGGGATTGTTACTTCTCTGGATAAAAGTGGCGGGCTTGGCTGCGGTGATGCTTTCTGCCCTTTCCTGCCTTTGATCAGGTCAACGGGGAGCTGACTTCTGAACTTGAGAGCTGACTTCTGACCTTGAGAGATAGGGGTTGGTGGGGGAGCAGTGATTTGACGCTGATTTTCTTTGAGGTGCTGATCCGACACCAACTGTCCCTACGCGCTTCTTGCTTCTTGGTGTGAAGAGTCCCGGCTTGTCTGAGTCGCTCGGAACCTCGCTTTTATTCATAGCCAGAAATTACATGCCATCATAACTTTTGGGGAAAAAAATAGCTTCATAATTAAAAAAAAAAAAAAAACTTTCAGATAGTTTGTCCTTCTTTTCTTCTTGAGATCTCCCAGGAAGAGGAGGACAAGTCGAGAAGTCTTTTCTGTAGTGTCTTTGCTGCTGTTGTTGGCCAGAAGCTCATGTCCGGCGGGCACTGTTACAGGGATGTAGGTATAGGCTTTGGCCATGGCAAAGGGACCCCACAGGAGACGACCGCCGGGAGGAGTTCACATGGGGTAGGTCGGGGTCAGCAAACAAAGGCCTGTGGTCCCATCTGGCTGTTTCTGTAAGGGTTTATTGGGAATGCCGCCATCGGATTGGTGGTTTACCTGTTGTCTGTGCGTGCGTTCACACTACAGTGGCAGAGTTAGCCTGAGTCTAGGGTCGTCACTCTCCGGCTCTGTACAGAAAAAGTTTGCTGATCTCAGGGCTAGATCATCAGGTGCTAGAGACAAAGGAGGGAGGGAACATCTGTGGCAACAGGCGGACTGTGGTTTTGTCCACACCAGGACATACGGGATGGGGTGCGAGCTCTGTGTGGTGGGAATGGGGGAAGGAATGCCCCATAGGAGAAAGGTTGAGTACGGAGGCATCAGCCACACCCTGAACGTGGTAGTCATGACGTGAGAGGAGTGCGTTCTTCCCCCGAACCTTCCTTCCCTCCTGTTCCGGGTGTTGTTGTGAGCCAGACGGGGAAACAGTAAATCCCACCGCGCCTCCCCGCCCCACCGCGCCTCCCCTGCCCCACTGTAGGTTTCTGAGCCTGAGGTGCACCCTGAGCCCACTGTATCAGATGCCAGATACGGGCTTTGTGCTTAAGTTTTGTCTTTAGATAGGACCGGACTTCTAATGTCCAAAAAAAAAAAAAAAAAAAAAAATGAACTGCCACAAAGCTTTTGGAAAAATACAGTCTTTGCCCAAGATTTCATTCAAGGATGGGGAAGAACAGTTTACAGAGTGTGTTCGAAGGGAGGTGTGGGACAGGAAAGGTTCTCCTAAGATGTCCTACCGTCACACAAAGGCTATATGGAGGGGAGTTTGGGAATTTCTAGTGAGGTCACGTATCCATGTATCCTGTGGCGCAAAAATCCACTTCTGGGCATTTGGGCAAAGTTATGTTGGGGAAAACTGTAAAAAGCATTCTAGTCATCATGATGCCATCTGTGCCAGCAAGCCATCGGAGACCACCGCCCAGATGTCCATGGGGAGGGCACCGGAGGCACAGGAAGTGACACTGTGGGGCATGGTGCGTCTGAGTGAGCAAGGACCCTCTTTAAGGACTTCAAGTGAGGAAAGCCAAGTGGAGACAAGAGGAGAGTCTGCATCTGGCAAAGCGGGTGGGCACAGACACCTCTCCCCTCCCTCTTCTCTCGAGATCGTCTGGGACAGAGGCCCCCTGAGCCGGGTGACTGTGCGGCTCACCGAGCCCCAGCCCTGCCCCCATGCCCATCCCTCTGCTGTGACAGCCACCCCCGCTCCAGCACGTCATGGGTCTGCTGTGTTGGCAAGTTCAAGACCTCTGCAGATATGTTCTGTGCTCTTTCTTCCCAGAAAGCCACCGGGCCAGATCGGCTTTTACTGTGACGACAAGCGGCTGGCAGGGCTACGCTGCTTCAGCGATACCGGAAAATAAATAAATAAATACACGATTCAAGCAGGTCCCTGTCAGGTGATCTTTTCCCGTGGATTTAGAAACTGCCTTTTCTTAAGAAGCTTCTGCTATGGAGAGAAGTCTTTCTGAAGGTGGCATCTTGACATATTTCCGTCCTTATTTGATTTCTGCCACCAGAAATGGTATGTTTACTACGTATATAAATACTTGTGAACTCTTAAGTTAGAAACAGCATTTACTACCTGTGTAAAATATTTTCCAAAGAATTTTCATCCTTTTATTTAAAAAAAAAAAATATTTCAGAGCAGCTGGGAGGGGAGAGGGGCAGAGGGGAAGAATCTTCTCCCCCTCTAGGCGCAGAGCCCAAGACCAGGCTTGATCTCACGACCCTGAGATCATGACCTGAGCCGAAACCAAGACTTGGATGCCCAGTGGCCTGAGCCACGCAGCTGCCCCCAAAGAATTTGAGTTCTTCAAGGAAAAAAACCCCAACAAACTAGAGAAAAGTAGTACCTTCTAGTTAGTTTGCTAGAGCCATTGATTGACATTAGGGAAAATGGAAGTTTAGGATTCATTACCCCCATTTCACAGGTGAGGAGCCTGAGGCAGAGCCAGGATTTGAAAACAGCTGATCTGGTCTCAGACCTTGTGCCCTGAGCCACCGCTAAGCTGCCTCCTAGCACATGACTTGTAGATATATGCGCGGATGGGGTTGAGTGCTCAAAAATGTTCTTTTGTTTTTTAAGATTTTTTTATTCATTTGAGAGAGAGAGAGAGAGAGACCACAGTGGGGGGAGTGACAGGCAGAGGGAGATGCAGACTCCCCGCCGAGCAGGGAGCCTGATGCGGGCTCCATCCCAGCATCCTGAGATCATGACCTGAGCTGAAGGCAGACACTTCACTGACTGAGCCCCCCAAGTGCCCCCAAAATATTCTTCTCATTCCTATAGTTTATCCAAACGTTTTCCATCACTAGTCCATGAGCACTGGGGAGCCCCGTACGGAATGGGGGACTCATTCAATTGAGGAGAAACTTCCTGTCCGTGAGCAGAGTCTGTGTGCATCTTGGAATCGCACAGGTGCCCCGTAAGCAGTCGTCCACGGGTTTATTTGCCAGACTGTTCTGGACACTTGGCCTCCTGGAGGAGGTACCGGCCGCCTTCTTCCACAAGCTCCTCTCCCAGAGCAGCCCCGGAATAGCACTGGGCCATCGAAGGCTTGATCTGAACCGTAACAATCAACTACCAGCAGCGATCGCCCTGCAGAACCCGTGTGTGGCCATCTCTCCCCTCTTTCCAATCAGCTGGCGACTGTGATGTCCGCCTTGTTTCAGTGCTGTCCACTTGTTTATGGGCGATCTGAGAAGGCAAGGTGCCGCGTGGGTCCACTGCTCTTTCCCCAGCTGTGTATGTGGGGTGGCGGGTCGGCCGCCAGCTAGCTCCCCTTTGTCCTCTCTCCGGCTCCCATTCCTGCACTCCTCCCCACCTCCTGGGGGATGCTGCTGGAAGGGGAGGAGGAGGAGCCCAGCTAGGAGTGGGGTGCCTGGGACGCCTCTGGATGGTAACTGATGGGGTGCTTGTGTGCAAATGGCACCGCACAGGGGTCCCAAGGAGGAGGGCGTTTTCCTGGGACAGGCCCTTCTGTCCTGTCTCGGTGGCCAGCTTCCGTGAACTGCACTGCTCAGTCTCACTTGTCCCCTGGCTTGGGATCGGGCTTGGTAGGATGAGAGAGAATTCGGTGTATAAACGCCACTCCCCCTCCCTGCTGGTTTTAGCGTGCCTGTGTTTCCTTCCACCGCTGCCGCCGCCTCCAGGCCCCGGGGCCACGGTGCCCTTCACGCCCAGGCCCCTGGGCACCTCGGCTCTGTGACCCTGCCCATGCCCACACCTCTGTGGACCGCCGGTCCAGCAGGCTCCTCCCGCGAGCCCTGGAATAGACCCCCCGCTCCTGCTGTGCTCGCTTTGCGCGGCGGGTAAGGATGACAGCCCTGGCACCTTCCTACTTCAGGAGTCTGTCCAAGTCTCTGGAACTTTAGGGGCTCCCGGCTGGCTCAGGCCGTGAAGCACGCAGCTCTTGATCTCAGGGTCGTGAGTTTGAGCCCCAGGTTAGGCAGTGTGTGTTCTGGTTTTTGTTTTTTAAAAAGGTAAATCTTTGGAACTTTAAATTTGGGCTCGAGTTGGTCTGTAGCCAGAGTGGTTGTCCCATCTGTCTCCACCGTTGCCCAAATAATAGTCGATGTCCTGACCCCCACTATGTCAGACCGGGACTGTATTTGGAGATGGGGCCTTTCAAAGGCGACTACATTAGAATGAGGTTTTCAGGTCCTCCTCCTGTCTGCCCAATGTCCCTCTTAGAAGAGGTTTGGACACACAGGTGGCAGGGTGTGTGTGCATGGGGGAACGGCCTCGTGGAGAGGCAGCAGGTGGACGGCCCTCGACATACCAAGGAGAGAGGCTTCAGAGGAAATTAGCTCCCTCCTTGATCTTGGATTTCCAGCCTCAGAGCTGTCAAGAGGATGAATTTCTGTTCAGACGCCAGGCTGAGCCAGCTAACTCGCGCAGCCTCCCTCCTGGTTCACGGTGGGTCCTAGCGCATGGGGTCCCCGGAGGTCCCCCTGACTTTGCCCACCCTGTCGTTGCTCACCAGGCCTGTTTATGCTAGCAGGAAGGAGGACGGAGTGGGCCTTCTGTGATAGAATGGTCCCTTTGCTGTAAGGTGCCACCTGGCTTTATGTTCTGGACCATAGAACACCTGTCTTGTTAAGTCCTGGTCCCTGAGTAAATGAAGGCCGCGTGCCCACAGCCACTGCTCTTAGCGCTCGCTGGACGGAAGGGAAGCCCGTTTCACGGGGTTACGCCTATTTATTTTTCTCAGATCAAGACACATGCACTTGGGGCAAAACCGTGACATTCGGGGCCGTGAGAAAATGACAACTGCTTTTGTAGCCAGCAACCCCAAGGCCAGGGCCGGCCCGCTGCCTGCCTTCCTGCGCACTTGAGACGGAAAGGACGGGCAGGGTTTGTCCAACACCTGCCACTTCGCACAGGAGGCTCTCAGCATGGACTCACCGTCTCGCCTCCGTCTCAGCGGTTTGTCGATCTCAGACCCGGCAGCTTCCTCCGGAGAGCGGAGACTGGAGAAAGCAGCCATCTCGGAAGTCTGTTCGGTCCAGGAGCCCCGAGGGGAGCGGCTGTGCTGAGGGCGAGTGCTCAATGGGTCCGGCCACGGCTGCAGGCCCTCCTGGAAAGGAGATCAAGTTGGAGTCCCTTTCGGCAATTTCCAGCAGCAATCAGCAGTTTTCAGTACTTTCCAGGCGGGCAAGCCCAGCACTCTGTAGGATCATTGACAGTAATTAAAACTCAGAGTTGACTGTTTGAGGGGCGCCTGGGTGCCTCAGTCATTTCAGCGTCTGCCTTCAGCTCCAGTCATGATCCCGGGGTCCTGGGATCGAGCCCCCCCCCCCCCCCCCCCCGTTGGGCTCCCTGCCTGCCGGGGAACCTGCTTCTCTCTCTCCCTCCGCCCCTCCCCCGCTTGTGCTTTCTCACTCTTGCTGTCTCTCAAATAAATGGAATCTTTAAAAAAATATATATATATTTTGAAAGTTGAGGTGGCTGCTGTCCGCGACGGGCCCTGACGGGACGGGGCGGTATGAATGGGAAAGGCTGAAGAATCTTTACCAAGTGCAAAGCCGATCTTTGATGTTGGCTTTTCTGTGGTTTTTGATGTCTTCAGGAACTGTGAAGTCACGGAAGACGGTTTCTATCGCGAATTGTTTTCACAGGTCCTCGTGACCCGTGGGCAGAGGGGACGGTCGCCCAGTGCTG
The DNA here is from genome assembly GCF_010015895.1 of Lontra canadensis. Lineage (NCBI taxonomy): Eukaryota > Metazoa > Chordata > Mammalia > Carnivora > Mustelidae > Lontra > Lontra canadensis. Next base: position 4,266,026 of record NW_022631023.1, on the reverse strand, counting down.
TGTGTGTGTGTCATGGGACCAGAGTTTAGTTGCCGTGTATGGAAATAGAGAATGAGATTTTTTATTAGCTAAATTAGTTAAAGCCTAGTTAACCAGCAGCGTTCTACTGGTTTCAGGTGTACGATATTGTAATTCAGCAGTTTCCTGCATTACTCAGAGCTCTGATCATTGTACTCTTAATCCCTTCTGTGTGGAAAACATGGGACACGTCGTGAATTCGCCTGTCATCCGTGCTTAGCGGCTGTGCTAATCACTGAGCATGACAACTAGATGTCTGCTTAACGGACGGTTGCAAGGTAGTAAATGAAGGCTGGATATGGACTTTAATTGGGGGCGCTGAGCAGGTGCCGCGATGTCGAAGGGGTAGGAAGTGCCATCACGTGACCAACCCTTGGAGGCCTCCAGGGAGATGCGCATCCCGTCTACCAGCCCCAGAGGAGGGGTCCCGGGGGCCCTGGGAGGGGACACTCATTTCAGATAATCGACAGGCTGCCCTGTGGCTCTGCTGGGAAGCCGTGGGGGCTGTGAGCTCTTCAGCGTCCCGGAAGCTCCGTGAGGACCAGCACCGAATCCATCCTCAATAAATAGTTGTTGAATTAAACTGTGAAAGGAAGACGGGGCCAAAACAGACGCCCTAGACTCATTACAAGTTAGGACATCGGGTAATGAGCTTCCCCTCACTGAGGAGTTTGGCAGAAATGTCCGCAGCTTTCTGGGTGGTTCTGGGTCGTGGTGCTGCATTACAGGGGTTGGACTGCGTCTGTGGTCCCCGTTCCCGCTGATGTCAGGTCCCCGGGGACCCTGTTAAAGGTGTGGATTCCAGTTTCTGTTCTCTGGGTTGGAGCTGACCTGTGGTAGCTGCTGAAGTGATCCCAGTGGACACAGCGGTGACCCCTCAGATTCATTTCAAGTCTTCTGCTTCCACGCCCCCTGATAAAATCTAGCCTCGTGTCTGAGGGTGGGTCCTGTTCTGTAAGGCAGTTACTCTAAGTCACAGGTGACTGACCACGTCCGGCAGGTAAGCAATGTGTGTGTCTACTCGCCTGGCCCTGTTCTGGGCAAGAGCGTGCAGCCGTGAGCCACGGAGACGTCCGATCTGGCCCGCTCGGATCTACGTTGAGTGGGACGAGAAAGACACATCCAGTCAATATGCTGCTGTCTGGAAGGGGGGTTACAGTGCAGACAAAGGCATGTGGGGAGTAGGGAAGTGGGACTGCATTCTCTAGGATGGCCCGGGGCAGGGGTCTTCCAGGAGGCAGCACTGGAGTGAGAGAGTGAGGTCTGTGGGGAAGGGTGTTCAGGCCCAGGGAACAGCCAGGCCCAGGCCTTGAGAATGGTGTGTATTTCTGTGATGGAGGAAGCCCAAGGAGGCTCCAGTTGGAGTGCGGGGGGCAAGCTGTGGGAGAGGAGGCGAGAGTCCAGTGGGAAGGGGGGCTTTGCTCTCGCTGAGAGCTATGTGGTCAAGAAGGTAAAATGAGGAGATTGGTTTTTGGAAATGCCAAATTGAGATGCCTTGTATGCGGCAAGGTGAGTGGTCCCAGAGCGGCTGAATTGGCAGGTGGGGTTAAGACAAGGGGTCCCTGACTGAGATGTAAACCTGAGTGTCGACCACAGAGCAGTGTGTGAAGCTGTGAGATGGGATGCAGTCTCCCATGTGGAGACAGGTGAGGTCCAAGGACGGACCCTGGAGACACCCCAAAACTTGGGGATTGGGGAGGTGAGGTGGAATCAGCCGAGGGCCCTGAGAAGGAGCAGCAGGGAGATGGGAGGGGAACTGGAAGCTGGGTGCGTCCCAGAGCCAGGGGAAGCAGAGAGTTAGGAACCGGCCCAAATCCCACGATGGCCGAGGGACAGGAGGTCTAGTGGTTGGCCTTGGCGCGGGAGGTGGAGAAGAGAGGTCCCCGTGGGTTCAAGGGAGAAGGGACGGGGATTTGCTGCACCAGGGGCATTCAGCGGCGGTACCCAAGCGCTCTCACACGTGTGTTGGAGATCTCGCCAAGGTTAATACGTTGTACTCTTTCTATCCAAGTCTTAATTTCTCCCATTTCTAGAATGTTCTGGAAGGTTTCTGTGTGGCTGTTCTATACCCCATTTAGAAAAAGTCTGTGTTTCGCTGGCGCAGAAACAAGAGGGGTGCATCCGTCATTTCTCCTTTGGGTTAGCATTCTTTCAAAATATCTGGACATCATAAAAATGTGGAGATCAATAGAGACTGAGATGTAATGTCTTTCCTGAGAGGAATTTACTTGGAAGGGCTTTAAAAACTTTTGAGCAGAGAATGATCTCTTTGATCACCATATGCCTATTAAAACATTTTTCCCCCTCATGGGTTTAACGAGAAAAAACCATCAAAGCCTTTCACAAACCACATAGAAGTAGCCGTTTTCTTAAATGGCCAGCCTGAAATTAGCAAAGGCTGGCAAACCCCAAAACAATGCCCTTTCGGTGTGACTCCTTCCAGGTTTGGGCCGATCAGAAAGCATGCAAGGAGAATGCAAAACGGAGATAACACTTGAGATTGTAAGAAGAGGTCGCTGTAAGGGCTGCCTTCCGTCCCGCAGTGAGCCGAACTGAGGATTCTTGGGTTCTCACTCGTGTGTCATCATCCATGTTGCTGGAAGGTGTTCATACCTGTGTGACACTTAGGACTTAAGTCGTGCTCTCTGCTTTCAGAGTCCATAATGGTGGTACCGTGTGTATTTTCATAAAATAAACCATGAGAGGCTAACCTGGCAGGCCCATGAGGCCTATCAGTTTTAAATCTAGTACAGTGTTTGGACAGTTATGGGCTGTGCGATGGCCAGTTCGTGTCCCTATGCTAATTCTTCTGTGTTTCACACAGAAACTGGTTACCGTACCTAGGCTGATAGCATCATAAAACAGAGGGAGTTACTTTTTCTGAAGTGTGTTGATTGGCAGGGAAGGGGTTAGAAATTAAACTTGAAATTCAGTGGATAAGCCTCAAATAATTAATCCCTTGTTACTAGTGTTTCATTCTTCGCCAGCCCCATAGTCGACAGAGACTGAAGACCATCAGGAAAGAGAAGGCTTTTTTTTTTTTTTTTTTTTTTTTTTGGTCTCAATATTAGGCGGTAAAATCTGGAAGGGGCACTCGGTCGTCTTTCCCCGAGCACATGGTAGCTGCTCCCAAAATATCTATTGAAAAAAATAATCTTCCCAAAAACCTTGAAGCAGAATTTCGAAGAGCCATGTGTACACCTGTATCCTTAGCAGCCTTATTCATCCAACAGGTGGAAACAGCCCAAGTGTCTGTTGATGGATGCGTGGACAAACGGAACCTGATGTCTCCGCGGGGGGGATTATTATTCAGCCCTAAGAAGGAAGGACCTTCTGACACCTGCTACAACAGGGATGACCTTGAGGACCTTGTGCTCGGTGAAATATACCAGACACAGGAAGAGAAACAATGTGTCGATTCCACTGGAGTAGTCAGAATCATAGACTCAGAAAGGAGGCAGGTGGGGGCTGGGGGGCTGGAGGAGGGAAGGAGGAGTTATTGTCACATGGGAACAGAGTTTCAATTTGGGGAAGATGGACGTGTTCTGGAGGTGGGCAGTGGCAATGGCTGCGTAGGACTGACCTGTATACTTCAACATGGTTAAGACGGCAGATTTTCTGCATATTTCACCATGATTTAAAAAATGAATCTTATTGCCGAGAATAATAGCAAAAAATAACCACTGGGTGATAACGGTAAGTTGACAGTCTTGGCTGTTGATGCAGACAGTACATATACACCTTCTCTTTCCTATTTTTTTTTTTTTTAACATTGACTAAAAACTGACGAAATTTGCATGTGGGACCTGGGTGAAGTTTATCTCCTGTCTCTTTTCTGAAAGATTAGATCGGAAATAGCTTTAAATTCAATTGCGGTTAACAACTCTTGAGCAAAAGGGAGCGTTTAGCGAACCTCTGGAAATATCTCGAGAGTCAGGCTATCACGCCTTTGATGAGAACCTGCTTAAACTCCGTTGGCAATTGTGCGAAAGAGCAGAGTTTTAGCTAAAACGATGTCTCCTAAGATCCCTGGAAAACTACAATGGGTTTTGGGGACAACAAAGTTGTGTCTTTGGGAAGGAAGAGGCTACCTTGCTCTCTGGAAATAGAAGTTTCCCTCCCTCCACAGTCACACAAATACGGGACAAACCTGCTTTTGTACTTTCTTTAAAAAGGCATTGTTTGGGGCTCCTGGTTGCTCAGTGGGTTAAGCGCCTGACTCTTGGTTTTGGCTCAGGTCGTGATCAGGGTCGTGGGATGGAGCCCCAGGTCAGGCTCTGTACTCAGCAGAGTCTGCTTGAGATTCCCTTTCTCCCTCTCCCTCCTTAAATAAATCTTTAAATGAAAATAAAAAATAAAGCACGTTTAGTGTGAATGTTCTTTTCCATGGTAAAGAGGGTCATTATTTTCAGTGGCATCAGTGAATGAGGTCGAGCCTTGTGACTACATGGGACTCTTACATGGGACTCTTTAAATATCCAACTTCATTCTTCCTTCTGTGGGATTGCTTCCCGCCAGCAGGTGGATTACATAAACCCAGAGGCCAAGAGAAACTCCAATCTGGGAGGTCCCCCTGGGCTGGGACATCTCCTAGGAAAGGGACCCTTTGTGCTCTTTTTCCACTTCCTAGCCCCCTCCCGAGTTCGCCTACACAGAGAGGGGGGCTCAGCAGGCAGATGGAAGCGTCCAGGCCACCTGTCACTGAATATCCCTTTGCAAACAAGCATTGTGGCTTCCAGTTCTTCTTCTAGAAGCTTGGTGGATGTCAGGCTGCTTCTGGCTGCTCCGCCTTCGGTGCTTTACTTTGCTGTCCACGGGGCAGAGAACCAGACTCCTGGACTGTTTGGATCCCTGGAGATAGGCCACCACGTGCAGCCTCTTGGCCAACAGCCTGCTCCTTCTTCAGGTGTGACGCGGGCGGCTGTGAGCCCAGTGGTGACCTGGCTCCTGATCCAGGCCGTGGCTCTGCTGGCCCCCAGTCAGGGTGGCCCTGGATGTGGGACGACCCCCGCGACCTGCATGTGGGTGTTGTCTTGGGTCTCTGCAGCCGAAAGCACAGGTAGAGCCTTCGAGTGCCAAGTGAGGCACGCTAGTGGTCTGCGTTCCTGTACAAGGATGTGCACCACAGACACTGCTCCATGAGGGCGGTGGGCTAATAGGGTTCTGCTGTCTCCTTTCCAGGCATGCTCTGATGCTGTTGCTATGCAGGGAAAAGCAACTGGCCTTGGACCTGGGAGGCTGAAGCCCCGTCTGGGCTGTGGGGGGCTGACCCTCTGTCTGCCCAGCCCCATGGGTGTCCCTGCACCCTGGGGGAGACCCATGCTCCAAATGGCCTCCCTTGTCTGAATTTTTTTTTTCTTAAGATTTATTTGAGAGAGAGAGAAACTGCCAGCAGGGATGGGGAGAGGGGCAGAGGGGGAGAGCGAGAATCTCAAGCAGACTCCATGCTGAGTATAGATCCTGACACAGGTCTCGAGCTCACGACCCTGAGATCATGACCTGAGCCATACCCAAGAGTCCGACACTTAACCAATAGTCAGACGCTGGACCGACTGAGCCACCACGTGCCCCTTCCTTGTCTGAATTCTAAGAGCAACAGCTAAACTTAGACACGGTGATTTTAAAGGCTGAAATTATGTATCCATGTTATAGATGACCACATTGAGGTCACGAGATGACTGTTTAGCCACTTGTGGCAAAGTGGAGACCAGCTCTGACTGCCTCACAGTGGGCCCCGGGCCTTTGACACGTGGGGCGGGGGGACATCCAGTCAGTCTGCTTTGGGAGACGGGCTCAGACCCCTTCTTAGGTACCTGCTGAGGTTCTGTTCGGAGGGAAGTACTTGGAGAGGTAGTCACGGAGAATTTGTTCAGCTGAGACGGGCGTTGTGGGCTGGGATCCGGGGAGCAGGCTCTCAGCAGAGTGTAGCTGGGGGGGTGCACGTGGCCATGAAAGGGGAGGAGGAAGCAGGAGTGGGCAGAGGGAAGGGGGGTCATGCTGTGATGAAGCCCGGGACGGTCTCTACTGCCCCACAGGGCACACAGGAGCTAGAAGGACCTGCAGAGTGGACCCAGCTTGGGCAGAAATGGACCAGGCCTTTATCATTCATTATCACTCAGTCTTTACCTGTGGCTGTCCCCAGGAAGGGCGTGACTTTGGGGTGGGGGGAGACAGGTGACCTCTCTCGCAGCTGGGCAGCTTGGCCTGCCCCAGTGGAGGATCTGGGCAGTGCTCACAGGTTTACCCCCACCTTCCACAGGGCAAGGAGGATATTTAAAATCCCAGGTGCTTAGAGGACTTTCTTGCCTTCTGGGGGCAGGGGTGGGGCTCATGGACTTCCCATCAGTGGGAAGACCCATTTCTCTGCTGTTTTCCTGCGCTCCCAGGGGCTGGCTGGGAGAAGAGAATGAAACCATTAGCTGGGAGAGGTCCTGAATAGTGTCACTTTTGCTCAGCATGGACAGCAGGAGGACAAGGCTGGAGGATGGGGCGCTGGCACTGGGGGTCCTGCCACATCCCTCCCACCCCCCCAATGGCGCCCAGTCTGTGTCCATGCCACAGTGGCCCCCAGAGTAAGACACAACCATTAGAGGGGCCGTGGGGGAGAAGCCAGGAGTCACTGCATCCTGAGACCCCAGGGAGGGCATCAGAAACTCCGAAAACCATCCAGAGAGCCAGAGCTAACGGGCTCCCATTTCTGGGCACAGAAGGGTCCTGCTCACTTATGCAGCAAAACTTGACTGAGCCCTTTGCTCAGAGCTGCTGACCTGAAGCAGCTGGGGGTGCTCCCGAGGAAGGGAGTGGGGGATCTCGGGCTTCCAGAGGACAGAGTGCAAACCGTGGATGCAAATAGCCTTGGCGGCCCTGGGCTTCGAGTCTGAGCTGATTGTGGGTGCCCCTGACACATGGGTCACCTCCCGCCGGTGTTTCGGCAGGTGGTCACGTCCGTGTGGACCCCGCCTGCTGCAGGGACCAGCGCCGTGACCCGTGCGGGGACTGCTGAGGACGCTGTGGAGTTCGGGAGCTCATGCATGCCACCTCTGCCCTGGGTCTGGACTAGCGGCAAAGCAGGGACCAAATGAAAGTCTTGTGGGTAATTGGATGCGAGTCCCGTTCTGCTTGGTGCTGCAAGTTGGTCCTGAACCAAGAGGAGAAACAGAGTCACACCACCCCCTCTGAGAAGCTAAAACCTCCCGGTGTGCCAAGCACTTGTCTGGCCGCAACCCCCATAAATTCTCCCCTGTGCCCCTCAGAACAGCACTCTCGATCACCCCACCCGGCAGGTGGATGGCGGTGATGTCAGCACACAGGGAGGGTGTGACATTGGCCTGAGGTTCCATAGCCAGCTGGGAGGGGGCCAAGCCAGGGCTCAGATTGAGGTCTAGCAGACCCTGAAGTCACTGTTCTGTCCTCTGGCTTTGCCTTAGAGAAGGTGCAGCATGTATCCTGGGGCTGCAGGTAGAGTGTGAAGTTAGAGCCAGCATCCTGTAAGTGGACACAGTTGCCAGCACGTTTCAGAGGTCCGGGCTCTGTGGGTGCCGTAAATCTCCCTCCACTCTTCGCCTTTCTGGTCTTACTAACAGGGACGGGTTGTCTAGAAAGCTTCAAAACTCACGGACTACCCCGTCGCGGCATCCCACCACCCCAGGGATGGCTGTTCACCGCCAAGGGAGCAGGAACTCCTGTGTTTGGGGATGCACGACTCTTTGGTTCCTAAAACAGTGACCCCCACATCAACCCTCCTCCTCCCCAGATTTGACTCTCTCCACCTCCACCGCCAGAATTAACGGCCAAGTCCTGAGCATTTGTGGACACCTTTCACCGTGCCATCACTTGTGGCAGCGCCGGCATCCCCAAAAGGAGCCGAGGGAATCCACGTGGCTCTTGACATGTGTTTCTCCAGGAGGAGCCCCATCGGAATCTTAAAGCACTAGTGTGCATGCTTGGGGGCCTGAATAAATTGCGTAATCAAGCTCCTCTTAGCCAAGTTCTGTAACATCTGTTTGTGTGAAGTTCCGCCCTTTGAAAATGATTTTTCCTCTTTCTTTAGAAAACACCCTTAATTGTAGATTGTGGAGAAATGGCGTGCCACGGTTACTTTTGCTTTCTTCAACCAGACGTGTTTAAGTAAATGAGATTCCTCTCCGGAGTTGAAGCGGGAATGAACCTGATTAACAAGATGTTATCCCGTGTTAGGGCTGTGGGCAAACAGCCCTGTAGCTGGGCTGGAGAGCTCCGCCGCTGCTGCCGCGGCCCAGCGTGCTGGCTCCCTCGGTAGATGGGCTGCTAATGTAATTACGGATCATTGTGCTCAATGAGCCATTATTTAAATCATCTGCTAATTTCCTTATCTATTAACCTGCTGAAAAAGAGACAGTGATATCTGAGAAATGTCCAGCTGCTAATCGCTAACGAGGTGCCTAACTCGTTTCTCCTCTTTAATGCAACCTCTAACCTTATTGCGGAGATAAGCAAATGGCTCTCTGGGAGGGGACAGCCCCGGGCATCCTCGGAAGGCAGAGGAGGGACAGACTTGGGGAGACAAAAAGGCACAGTCCACGTGTCAGTTTCCACCAGCGGCAGGACGGTCCAATGATTTGGAGCCCTGCGAGGCTCTCCGCTTTCCTGGCCACACTGGTTTTGTTGCTATTAGGCTCTCTGAGTTGGAGGAAATTTGGGGTTTGGGGTGCATGAGGCAAGGTTTGCAGGAGTTCGCCTCCCCTAGGTTCTCCCTGGTCTGAGCCACTGGTGGGGGGCAAGGTGGCGGGGCGGGAAGGAGCCTGTTACTGCCGAGGCGGAAGAGTACGAGGAGGAGCCAGCAGGTGGAGGTCTCTATCCATGAGCGATTGTGTATTTTGGGCGGAGGGTGCTCCCAGGAGCGTTTCTGCCCTGGCACCGCAGGCCTGCCCTGGATGCTGGAGGCTGTTGACTTCAGAGTAACCGGAAGCTGGACTAAGTCCTAGGGCACGTGGGAGGGCACCAAAACCTCATCTTGCGTCCAGCTTTGGTTATCCTTGGGTATTAAAGAGGTACGTGTGTGGTTCTTTGGTAGAATAGCTAGGACGTGAAGTTGGCCCGCCCTCGCCATCTCCAGAAGACCTCAGTACTTTGCTCACGTGCATCAGGAGTTTGACCTCTCGAACAGCCTCCCGTTTCTTCCAGCTTCTCGGCAGGTGTGCCCTGTTCTCTCCTCCTAGGTGTTGGCTCATGTGTGTCCTTCCCTCTGCGGGTCAGGTGAGGAGCAAATGCCTGTTCGTTCTAGTCATGAGTGGGCACCATGGAAAAGAGACCGGAAAATGCGTTTGGCCCTCCAGCACCTTACAAGCTCCTTGAGTGTGGTGTGCCATTTGGAGAGGTAGGAGTCCAGGAAAGACCCAGAGCACCAGAATCAAAATGAGGAAAAGCAAACCCCACACAATGTGCCATTTTAAACAGGAATGAGCTGTGTCAGGCAGGGCAGGGCATGAGGATAAAGTCCTGGCCGCCCCCAAGGACATGCCTAAAGGGAAGGTCCCAAAGAAACTGCCAGAGTCACAGAACCAGCCCTTGGCCAGAGGTCCCATGGATGTCATGGAGGTCGTGTTGGTGGCTTCCGAGGACTGACCTCAGTCTTCTGTCTCCTTCTGAGATCTGCATGTGGATTCGGCACCAAGAGGTATGGCTCGCCCCCTGAGAGCCTATACCAGGGGCGCAAGTAAGGCACCTGACTGCGTTTACCTCTCACAAGCGCCCTGTGGGAGCACTCCATCACCCCCCTCGTAGGTCAGGGAGCAGCTAGGCACAAGCAGAAGGACTCCGCGCAGACACAGGTCTGTGAGCAGTGGGGTGCCCCTTGATCCCAGGCTCTGTCTCTGCTCAGCAAAGTGGAGAAGCAGCTCTCTGACATGCAGACGGACTGCCTGTTCATGTTCCAAACCTATCCAGTTCCCACCCACCGGTAACAGGTGCAGAAGGGTGCAGAATGGTTATCCTTGTTTCAGGATTAATTTGTAGAATGGTGTTGTTGCAGTCCTGGGTGGGACTGGGGGGCCTGGAGGGTACTGCTGGAGAGGTACGCGTCTAAGAGGGAAGTGTTGGCTTTGTGGGTAGTAGGATTTTCACACATCATCTTGTGACTTCTAGAGCAGGTGGTCGAAGATCTTTTTTGCCTTCTTGATCTTCTGTATATAATTTGTAGGTATAAGCACAGACTTGTTTTATACTGCATAAACACATTCCTTTGGCCCAAAATATGCAGATCTGCTACTTAGTGTCCTCTCAGTGAAAGTTTGTCCCCCATTTGTATATTCCACAACTATTGGTTTATTGAGCACCTACTGTGCCCTGGGCGCTATCCAAGGTGCTGTGAATGAAGAGTGGAACCACACCAGGGCCCGCCTTCCTGCAGGGCCCCCTTGCTGGGGGGTGTCCCCTGAAAAAGATTGTTGGACTCCATCCAGTGTGGAAATGGTGCACCAGGGGCTGGGGACACAGAACTCCCAGGAATGATGCATAATATGTTTCCAAGAGCATGGAGGAAGGAGGTATCTCTATCTGCAGAGGAGATGAGAAGGAGGGACATATCTGCAGGGGAGATGAAAAGGGGGGCCATATGTGCAGGGGAGATGAGAAGGAGGGACATATCTGCAGGGGAGATGAGAAGGAGGGACATATCTGCAGGGGAGATGAGAAGGGGGACCATATCTGCAGGGGCTATGAGAAGGAGGGGGCATATCTGCAGGGGAGATGAGAAGGGGGGACATAGCTGCATAGGAGATGAAAAGGCCGGGGGTGTATCTGCAGAGGCAATGAGAAGAGGGGCCGTATTGGCAGGGGCGATGAGAAGGGGGGCTATATCTGTGGGGGCGATGAGAATTGGGGGGATGGCAGGGAAAAAGGAGGAAGGTGGTGTTTCTGAAGCTTCCGGGGGGACTGGTCAGTGTTGGCCAGTGTGTACAGTCTCCTGAGCAGGCAGAGACCGGGGAGGTCACCGGGGAGCCTGGCTGGACTGGAGCCTGGACAGAAGCCCACCTGAGCAGATGGAGAGGGGAAAGGAGGTGAGGGATCCAGACACGAGCTAACTCCTGACACTTGCCTGTGACAGGGCCAAGGGCAGAAGCTCTGGGGAGTGTGTTGGGTTTTTGCTGATTCTGAGAAGCGACCAATAACTTGTCCCATCAACTCCTGCCTTTCTGGACCTTCCTGGGCCACTCGACCTGGACCACAGGTAGCTCTTGAGGACAGGCCTATGGACATTTCGGTCCTCGCCGCTGGGTGCCTAGCTCTGCAGGGCCCGTGTCTGCTGCTTTCCCTCCGGAGGGCCGTGTGCTGGCCCAGGGTTGGAGCAGCGAAGCCCAGCAGCCCCTGGAACACAGGCCCCAGCTGCTTGTGTCACACGTTGCTGTGTTCTAGAAGAAATGGAGCACGAGTGCCCCCGGCATAGGGAGGGAAGGGGTCTCGCCCCTCTGGGCGGCATATCTGCACCCTGGTGTAAGGCAGGGGCTGTCTTTCTTCAGCACTTCTAAGTCGTTTGCAGTTGTGTTTGGGAACGGAAAAATTCCGCAAGGTTGAGAGACTGTGCGTGCATCTTCAGTGTCCCTCAAAGGGGCCGAGGAACATGTTCTGGGGTTAGACCATCGTGTGTGTGGACTTGAACCCAAGGAAGCAGGAGGCAATTCTGGAAGTTCAGGATGAAGGACGCTGCGGAGGACCGTGCAGGTGCGTGGAGTTGGGCTAAGAAGCGGCTGCACCCCATCAAAAGAAATGAAATCTTGCCATTTGGGACGACGTGGATGGAACTAGAGGGTATCATGCGTAGCGAAGTAAGTCAATCGGAGAAAGACAACTATCATATGATCTCCCTGATATGAGGGAGAGGAGATGCAACATGGGGGGTTAAGGGGGTAGGAGAAGAGTAAATGAAACAAGATGGGATTGGGAGGGAGACAAACCCTAAGTGACTCTTAATCTCACAAAACAAACTGAGGGTTGATGGGGGGAGGGGGATTGGGAGAGGGGGGGTGGGGTCATGGACATTGGGGAAGGTATGTGCTATGGTGAGTGCTGTGAAGTGTGTAAACCTGGCGACTCACTGACCTGTACCCCTGGGGATAAAAATATATGTTTAAAAAAAATTTATTAATAAAAAAAAAAAAAGAAGAAGAAGCGGCTGCACCCGGAGCCTTGGAGGCTCGGTCCTTTCAGAGTGCATGGGGTGACGTGTATAGAGCCAGGGCACGGAGCTTCTTTCTCTGGGGTCGAGACCCCTTTCTGAGGGGAGGCGTGGCTTAGCCGGAAATCAACACGCTTGGTGGCTGCTTCTAACACCAGCCCACGGAAGAAGGTGCTGGCTTGTTTGCTGTGCACCTGAAATGCAACCCATGGTCTTGACCCTGGACATCTGTCCCTTGCCTGACTTTGGGCTGCGTCATCTCTTGGGATGATTTCCCTCCCCAGATCTGAGGCTCTGGGAAGCACTGGTGTGGCCAGCTTTGCCGAGCCACACCTCTGAATTGAATTTTCTTGCAAGCCGGCTCCTGCTCCTACTAGCTGGGAAAGAGAGGGTCGTACCAGATGCCAGGACGGTTTGGAGTTGTCTTTGTGTAAGTTCATGCAGTCTGTATTCCTGTGCAACTTTCTCTGCTTTTGTGCCCCCGGCCTCTGCAAAGGGGGCATTGTGCGTCGTGGTAGAGGGAGGGGCAGGGGTGTGTGAAAGATCTAGGTTCTAGTATGATGCGGAGGCCGTGAGGGGGACTGTCTACCCAGAAAGGCCTTGGTCACTGGGGCCATTATGCCAAGGACAGTAGTCCCGTGTCCTTGTGACCACGCTATATTGCACAGGAGTCTCTGGGGCAGATGTGGGATGCCCCAGTGGCTGGCCTTTCTGCACGTGGCTGCTGGGGGCCGGGCGCCTGGAGACCCCAGAACACTCAGAGATGGCGCGCTCTCCCAGCCGACGCAAGTGTGGGAGAAGGATGCTCGTGTTAGAATCTAGAGCTTTAATTGTGACTTTTAATGAGCAACTAAATATTCCTCGCTGTTGTACAGTTGCTGTTTGGTTTGGTTCTGTATTTTCCGGGTGATTGACGTGTCTTGACACGTACACTGAGTGACGCTATCTGCTTTTAAAGGCATAGAATCCTCTGATTGGCCTCATGAAGGAGTCCTGTTTCTTTTTCTTCTCCATCACCTCTACGCTTTCATCCAGGCAACTTCAGAATACTTCATCTTGTCTCCAGGAGCCATTTAAGTCTGGATGCAGGGCCCTGTGATGAGCTTACGTCCTTTCAGACCTGGGGTCTGCTGTTGGGACAAAAAGTCTTGGCTCCTGACAAGGTGCATTTTGGAAAATCATTCCCAGGATGGGCAAAGGTCCCATCCTTGCCCTTTATACATTGGCTGTTTGTGGTACTGTGACTTGTAAGAAATCTGTATCTGGTCTTGTTCCAGTTCCTGGTGGGGCTCCTGAAACCCCAGGAATTCCCCCGGGGGAGAGGACTGATAAAGGCAGCTTCTGTGACACAAAGCCAGCACCTTAGGACCACACCTGAGTGACTTAATGAGCTGGCTCTGGGAAAACCCGCAGGATGGGGGACCAGTGGGGGAGGGGAGGTGGAGTCTGGCCTCTCCAGGAGCCAGAGGTGCTGGAGGCTTAACCGGTCTCCACCAACGATCTCATGGAATGTTACCTGGCCCACCCAACTGACCTGCCCGTGGAGCTCGTCCGCCCAGCTTGCCTGCTCGGACGGCTGGATGCCCGGGGTCCCGTCTCGTTGCCAGATCCTGTCCCATCAAGATGTGCAGACTCACTTGGCGTGCCTTTGCATGTTCCTGAGAAATTCAGATGCAGTCCGATTCACGTGTGGTTTGGGAGCTCAGGGCTGCTGGGCATCAGCTGTTTGAATAGGGAACCAGATCATTCTGATTCAAGCTGCGTGCTGTCTGAAATACCAGACCTCTCTGTAGGGGAGGGGGGTCTGGCCCCTTAGTGAGTGCCTCTGTATTAGGAAATGCAGACAGAAGACAGAAGTTTCTTCCTAAAGTCAAGACGCATAAAGTGACTTTTATCATCTCATTATTTAGTGTGTTTTATTTTTTTAAAACAAGATTTTATATATTTGAGAGAGTAAGAGAGAGAGAGAGAGAGCACAAGAGGCGGGAGAGGTGAGAAGGAGGAGCTTCCCCACTGAGCAGGGAGCTTGATGTGAGACTCGATCCCAGGACCCCAGGATCATGACCTGAGCCTGAGCCCTCGGCAGACTCTTAACCTACTGAGCCACCTGGGTGTCTGCTTGGTACATTTTGGATCCCATCAGTCCCCAGGTCTGTCTGCTGCCGTTCCTGCAGGTGCCGTGGACAGGATCTTCAGTGGCGAGAAGGGCACCCTGGGAGCTCACAGAGTAGGCTCTGGTTTGAGAAGACGTGATGTCACATTTCTTGTGCCCAGAGCTCCAGGGCAGGGGCTCCCAGGACGATTCCCTGGTGTTTCCATGGCCCCCGGCAGGGGAAGGCCTGTGCACCCAGCACAGCAGGGAAGCAGCCACCAGGCTTGCCATCCGATGCCCGGCAGCCTGGAATCAGTGTGGAGCTCACACACTGCAGGTTCAGGGACACCAACCCTACCTTGTTTATTTTTCCCCAATCTAGAGTGTCCTCCTACCAAGGGCGACGTCACTGTCTTTGATCTTAGCTTTGAGAATCATTTCGTGGTTCCTCCAGCAGATACCTCACTGTCCACTCTGGGCCCGGCCCAGACGGAGCAGAGAACAAAAGGGCACAGATCCCGGCCCAAGACCCACACGCTGGCAGATGGGGGCGACGGGGGGAGAGGGGGCTCCTGGAGCCTGGGGAGTGGTAGGTGAGTTAAGAGAAAGTGTTTGAAGGAAGGCAACATGGGTCAGCCCCAGCCCTGCCGGCGTGGCCGGGCAGGGCCCCCCTCAGCACCTGATTGTCCCGTCTGTGAAGTGGGGGTCATGGTGGTGCTGTCGTGGGAGTTAAACAGGCTCGTGTCTCTGAAGCCCTGTAAGGAGCCCCTGGCACATTGTACATGCTGTTCGCAGTCCGCTGTTACCGCCGGAGGTGCTGAGCAGCATGGGAGTGGAGGGAGGGGGTGCCCGCGGGCTGGGATACACTCGGAAGGGGGCACTGGAGGGAGAGCACGGGTACCCTGCAAGGGCCGTCTACACTGGCACAGACCATGCAGTGGGGGCGAGGTGAGGCCCCCGCCAAGCGTCTGCACTGTCCAGGGAACAGCTTGGCAGGCAGCATGGCGGAGGCAGAGTGAAGTCGGGGCACCATGGACTGGGCAGTCGAGCCGAGGGAGGGCAGGGGAGTGGCCGGTGGGTGGAGTGGACCCAGGGAGGAAGGAGGGACCCTGGCTGGGCAAGGCAGGCGACGGTCATGCCGTGGGCAGAGATGGTGAGAAGTGGGTGGGCAGTGAGTACAGCCTGGAGGAGGGGGCGGCACACTTTCCTGATGGGCTGGATGTGGGGCAGGAGGGAGAAGAGCGCGGACGGTGTCACCAAGCTGTCGGGCCTGAGCCAATGTGGTAGAGCCCCCGTTAGGGGATTGGAACGTCTGTGAACACGGCAGGTCTGGGGGTGCCAGGAGTTCCATCCCGGACATGGCAGGCTTGAGATGGAGTGTTCCCTGGGGTTGCTGTGGTGACGGGCAGACCCAGTGGTCTAACAGCAGAGATGTCCTCTCTCACAGTCCAGAGGCCAGGAGTCTGATGTCAAGGGGGCTGCAGGGCCGAGCTCCCGCTGGGACCCCGGGGAAAGTCCGTTCTTGGGTCTCCTGGTCCTGGTGGTGGCGGCCGGTCTTCAGAGCACCGTGGCCTGTGTCTGACTCTGTCACATGGCCTTCTCCTGGTGTGTCTGTGTCTTCTCGTGGTGTTTTCCTCATGAAGGACACCAGTCCGGTTGGATGAGGGGTCTTGCCTTAACTCGATGACATCTGCCAAGACCCTGTTTCCAAGTCAGGCCACATCCACAGGTCCCAGGGTGTTAGGATTTTAGTGTGTCTTCTTGGGGGACATGGTTCAACCCCTAATGGACAGCTGTTGGACATCCCAAGTGGAGGCATTGAGTAGGGAAGTCCTGGAACTCAGGGGCAGCCTAGGTGGGAGACACAGGGCGTCACGGACAGGTGGAGGGCCCTGAAAGCCAGGCGACCCGGTGAGGTTGCCGCAGGGCTCGTGTGTGTGGTGCCCAGAGGTGGTTGCAGGGCCAACTGGTGGGAAACTCTAGTCCACGAAGGGGAGAAACCCCAGCAGTAGGCTGACGTGGGCAGTCAGAGATGTTGGAGGAACGCTGGCTGTGCCGCGTCCTGGAATCCACGTATTTCCAGAAGTTTCCAGAAGGACAGAGTGGCTGACCAGGGGACATCCTGCTGGGTGGGGAGGGGGTGGTCAAGTAAGAGAAGGAGTGAAAACACGGACTTTGGCAAAAACTGGGGATTTGACCAGAGTGTTGAGAGAATTCTAGGTAGAAACTTGCCCACCTGGATTTCCTCATCTACGGCTTTTTAAACTTGATTTCCAGCCTCTGGGATTTTATCTGCCTGTTCCATGTTTACTTCCGTGAAACGTTTCCTTGTGTGTACCATGGGGTGTGCGTCTGGACTTGGGCTGATGCTGAGCGCCATACCCCCTGCCCCGAGACGTGGCTTATTGGGTGTGGGAGCGGGGCAATGCTTCACAGACGGTGCGGCTGCTTGGGGTCACTGGTCACAGGGAGCAGCGGGTCAAAGCCACAGGAGGTCCCTGTCCACACTCACTAGAATGACCATCAGGAAAACACCATGCCACACTGGCGGTGGATATGAAGAAAATGAAACAGAGGAACAAGGGACCCATTGCTTGTAGCGGTGTAACTTGGCATCTCTACTTTAGTGTATTAAAAATACACTTGCTCTATGACCCATCAAGTTGGAACCCGAGGTGTCTACCCAAAAACAATAGAAACAGATATCCACGGAGTGACGTCGATGAGAACGCCCGTTAGAAGCCAGAGGCTGGCCCCCCATCCTGTCCACATTGTTACTCCGATAGACTGTCCAGTCCCTGGCAATCGATTCAGAAAGTGCCTGCCTCTGAGAAACAGGAGGGGTGGCCTGGAAAGGGCACAGGAAGTGAGCTTTGGGGGATAATAGAAATGCCTGTCTCTTGCTTTGGGTATCATGTCAGAGCCCACCAGTAGAAAATCTAAGATCTTGCATTGTTATTGTATGTAAACTTGAAGTCATTAAAACCAAGAAGTGACCCATGTGATGGGTGTCCCGGGGGCTGTGTAGCAGTGATGAGGGAATGCCAGCTGCTGGGGGTGGGAGGAGGCTGGGGGAGCATCCTGGGCAGCGCCCCCCACCCCACCTCCCCCACCGCCATCAGGGCTTCCATGGAGATTGGAAAGACAGGGAAACAGAGCTGACCTACAGCCCAGGGTGGGACCTGGCTCTGCCTCGTCGTGAGTGCTAGTGGCTTAAAAAGGAAATCTCCGTTATTTTGCTGAATTGAGCTTCTTGTAAGGCCTCTTGTGTATCCAAAGCAAAACGGATCCCCCTGCTGCTGTAAGCTTCTTAACGGACTGTGTTCAGATTTCAGTTTCAAAGCAGCTTTAAAAAAAATATGTCTAATCAGTACAAATCTTTTCCAAGTAATACGTTGCTCTCGCTGCTTCGTTTTTGCAAGAATTATTCAACAGTGTTGCCTTGTTCAAGTAACCTGATAGTGTCTATTTTTTCCCTTACAAATAAAAGCTGCAGATTCTCGTTGACACTGGAAGCAGCAACTTTGCCGTGGCAGGTGCCCCGCACTCTTACGTAGACTCGTACTTTGATGCGGAGAGGTGAGTGATGGGGGCGTGGCCGGGCACGGCAGGGTTTCGGGACTCCTCACCCATGCTTGACAATACACTGGAACAGGAGAAGCCAAAGCTCTATCATTTTAAGGGGGGGTCTGTGTCTGTGTATATGTGTGTGTCTGTGTAGCTGTCTGTGCCTAGGGTTGTGTGTACTTGTGTATGTGTAGAGATCTGTTTGGAGGTATATATGATTGTGTGCATATTTGTGTGTGTGTTTTTGTGTAGACATCTGTGCATAGCTGTGTATTGTGTATATGTGTATATTTGTATGTATGTGTAGGTATTTGCATGTGTTTGTGGTTGCATATGTGTTTGTGTATGTGTATATATCTATGTGTATGTGTAGACATCTGTGTTTATGTGGTTGTGCGTCTGTATTTGTATAGATATTTACATTTGTGTATATGGTTGTGTGTATATTTGTGTGTATGCATATATGATTGTGTATATGGTAGATATCTGTGTATGTGTATACGGTTATCTGTATATTCGTGTGTATGTATGTATGGTTGTATATCTCTGTAGGTATATGATTGTGTATATGGTAGATATCTGCATATGTGTATATGGTTGTGTATATTTGTGGGTATGTGCGTATGGTTGTATATCTCTCTCTGTAAGTATATGTGTATATGGGTAGATATCTGCATATGTGTATATGGTTGTGTGTCTGTGTAGACATCTATGTATATGGAGATACCTGTGCCTGTAGATGATCATGTGTGTATTTGCGTGTATATCTATATTAATATGTATGTGTAGCTAATTTGCGTACGTAAATATGGTTGTGTGCATATTTCTGTGTGTAGACATCTGTGTATATGCGATACCTGTATGTATGGTGGTGTGTCTCTGTGAATGTGTGTATGTTTGTGTATATCTGTAGCTGTGTGTGTGTGTGTGTGCGCGTGGCTGTGTGTTTTTCTGTGACTGATGGATCTGTCCGGGTGCCTGTGTGTGCATCTGTATGGGTTCCTTCTGGGGGAGTCCGTGGGAGGATTCTCCTAATAGCTGTGGTGCGTGCTCCTGACCTTTACTTCTTGAAAATTCGAGCCAGCTGGACATTGTGTGGTTCACCCGACCGCAGAGAGCACACCAGCCTTTCATGGTCATTGAGGCCTCCAGTCATAAGCGGCGGAGCGCTGGAGTGGGGAGACAGGCATTTGGTGGAAGCGTGAGGCTGTTCTGGGCAGTGGCCTGGGTTCTTCGAAGCTCAGTCATGGTCAAGGCGTGGTTCATTAAAACCACTTCCATGCGAGGAGGGTTTTTGGTGCCGGGAATCTGTGGCTTGCGTAGGAAGGCACACAGGGCCTAGGACCGGGCTCCAGGCCTCTGTTACAGGGCGAGGCTATGAGGCCGGAGTGGAGCCTGGACAGTCTCTGTGTGCTCTGGGCCTCAGAGAGCCCGAGGTGAGACCCGGCCTCCAGGCCCTCGTGGCGGCGTTCAGCTCCCGGGGAGCCCGTGGAGCCAGAAACAGTACCTTCTGGATACACGTGGTGATTTCATATCCATGCTTATGACCGGAAAGTTGAAACTCAGATAAAACGAATAAGCCGACACGTGGCTTGCTGTCCAGGGTCGTGAGCTGTTGCCTGACCCAGAGCGGCCCCATTAAACTCCCTGCTCACTTGCCTCATCCACAGTCTCTGTTCCAACAAACCCCAGCTCCCCCAGCTGGGGGAGAATAATGGCTGGGAAGCTTCTGGAAATAGCAGGCAACTTTCCCAAGGCAGGCTAGCTGACCCTGTGCAGAAGTGCCCGTCTGTCTTTTCCTGGGAATGTGTCTTGGTCTCCCTTTTGGTAGGGCAAGAGGTGTGGTCTTCTGTGCGTGCAGCTGGAGGATGGTGGGAGCAGGTGCGAGACAGGCCTCCTGGGGCCCCCACACCCCCGGCTGCCCCTCCTCCAAGAGCCTGTAGCTTAGTGTATGACTCAGTGTATTGATAAGATAATAATGCCATCGTTGACATTCTGGGTGAACTTCCCATCCAGGGACATGTACAGCGGGGGCACGGCTATTCCCTGTGTGTGCAGGAGGTGAGGGGCTACTCTCTGCCCCTCCCCGCTCTGATGGGTGGTCAGCCCATGTCCTCCGCCCCCGACAGTCCCCCATCCCCAAGCTGCTTGCTCTGGACTACTTTGTCATGGAGCAGAACTTCGAGCTGGTCCTGACCTTGATTTTACTCGTGTAGCACGGGAGGTCCAAGAGGCCAGGAAGCTTCTCCACATTCCAGCTTCTAGGTCTGCATTCGCAGACCGTCAGCCCCAGAACGCTGTTTTTCGAGCCAGTACTCTGTAATGCCCCGAATGGAAAGCAAAGGTCATACCTACCACTTGCCTCCTACCTAAGTCTAGATGCCCTGCTGTCACCCTGGGGAGAACGTAGAGAACGGTAGTCAGTACCGTGATACGGGCACACTCTGGGTCAACAGTGGGGGGTTGTGAGTGTCCCCAGGACCTTGCAGCACCTGGTGCAGACTGATACAAGGGGGTCGAAGTAGACTCAGACCCCCTAGAGCTGCTTGGGTTGGGGACAAGATTTCCAAATAGATGAAGGATCTTGGTAAAGTTTCCCCCCAAGTGTACCACCTTCCCCCAATTTAGTTGCATTTCTGGAAAATGCAGTGTGTTCAAAGTACGTAAAAAGTGTTACTTCGGTGGCAAAGCAGTCCTAGCCCTCCGTCTTTTCCATTGTAGGGCCATGGGCCCCACATGTCTCCAATGTCCCAACACCTACCGTGGGGCTCGGAACACACATGCTTGGAGCTCGGCTGTAACTTTAGTGGCTTTTCCTCGTAGTTCTGCCTTTCATCGCGGATCTGCAGACACACGAGACAGAGTGAAGCCAAAGCTGGGGAGAAGTGTATAGTCACATTCGGTTCAAGTGTGTGGATTTACCCACGGGCTGAGTATTTCCTTCCCAGTGCACAAGCAGCATTTCCTTGGCAGACACCCTCAGCCAGGGGTTGAGAGGGGCTGAACAGCACTTTGCAAGCCAGTCACCCATTTGCCGTGCAGATGTGGTTACTGAAGCATTTGAGGGTGAGTCATAGCATTACAAATGCTGTGTACGATGGCAGTGAAGATGTACTGTATTTGAGGGACTGTAGGCTCCCAGTGTCTTGTTTACCTCCTACTCTGTTCACGGTTTGGTTGAACAGTGGTTCTCTTTCAGGCTTCAGTAGGACAGGTCTTTTTTTTTTTTTTTTTTTTTTGACTCCCCACTGACTGAACGGGGAGCCCGATGCGGGGTTTGATCCGAGGACCCTGAGATTGTGACCTGAGCCAAAATCAAGTGTCGGATGCCCAACCTACTGAGTCACCCAGACGCCCCAGGACATGTCTTTCTAACTTACCTGCTTACCTTGCTGGCTGGGTTTGTGGTCGGGTGGCAGTTCCTGTTTTTTATCCTTAAACATGGAGCCTGGTTTAATGTGAAAACTCGTGGGACTGTCCGTGGCTCCCACGATGGTGAAGCCTTCCTTTCTTCTAATTCTGTAAGAAAGCCGAGGGATCCCTGCCAGCTTTCTGAGCACTCAGGGTTCTCTTGGGTGCCCCGTGGTGAGCAAATAGAGATATAACAGAACTGACCGGAGGGCAGGGGCTGCCCCAGGCTCTGTCACCCAGACATCAGCCCACCTTCTTTGTTCCCAGGTGTTGCTGAAAGGTCTTTAGGACCGGTAAGATGCCACCCACATTTTGGACCCCTGGCCTTCTTTTTAAGAGAACTATTCTTACCACAGGCTTGTCAGGTTTCTTAGCTGAATCAGATGGGAAGCGTCGCATTGCTGAGTTTGCAGCAGGTTCTGTCCCATCAGCCGTGTCCCTACAAAGAGGGGGTGCTTTGCAGATTAGGTACCTGCTCAGATTTGTGTTAACTTTTTTTTCTCTCCCTTCCTCTGTTTTTATATCCCATGCTTCTCACACACTTCTGTTTGACTCAAATTTATTTATTTATTTAAAAAAGATTGTTCATTTGAGAGAGAGCTTGTGTGCCTGAGCAGGGGGAGGGGCAGAGGGAAAGAGAGAAGTAGACTCCTCACTGAGCAGGGAGCCTGACTTGGGACTCAGTCCCAGGACCCTGGCATCATGACCTGAGCCCAAGGCAGACGGTTCACCGACTGAGCCACTGGGGCGCCCCAAACATGGATCTAATATTGTGAAGATAGCAACATTTTCTATAAAATGATGCATTACTGATTTGCGTATGGCTTCCAGCTGACTTTCTGATTGGCATAAGGTGTATGCTTTCCACAGTCGTATTTAATGGAAGCCAAGAGAACGTTCTCGCTTCCCATCTCCATTTCTGACGGAGGGTTCTTTTCTGAGATGCAGCTCCCTGCCCTGTGACGCTTCTGTGTTTGCTTGTCCCTCTGATCTTCCGGAGTTATAATAAGGTTTCTGGTTGGGTTTGTCAGCTCTGATTCCAGTCCCCCAGTCTTTGGATATTCAGGTTTTAATGCTTCCTGAAACATTTCCCAGTAATTGGAGATTTGACATGGGGCTCTTTGACGAGAGCTCTTTGATTTCTGGAACGAGCCGCCAGGCTACCGTTAATCCTTTGTGTGCCTTCCTCCCATCGGAGGCCCTCTTTTCATGGTGGTGAATGTTCCAGTGAGTTTCTTCATGGCAAAAAGAAGACTGTGTATTTCTTTAGATGTCCTTCTTTTTTAGCCAATAAAACAGCCTCCAGCCAATTGGCTTGATTAAAGATCTGGTATACTCATCCCCCGACCTTCTGATAGATTATCCGGAGAAATACTCCCGTCTGGGGTCAAGACACAAAGAGTAGTCGTGGAGAGGGGGCAGTTCGTTTCCTCAAATGATGCTTGTGAGTGGTGGTAGGATGTTAGGGAATTACCAGGTAGCCTCCTTAAGGGGGCCGAGCTGGGCGCGTCTGTCCTAGGGCCGATGGGCCCTATTTGTGCCTCACGGTCCAGATTGTTCCTCAAGCCCACATTTGCTTGTTTGCTTGTCCCGGAGTGGACGGCTGGTGCCCACGAGCATCGGTCACTGTTGGGCATGATGGCAACTCTCCAGGCTGGGCAGGCTGGTTGAGCAGCCACTGGGCCATCAGTGGCCCCATCCACTCTGGTCTGGTCACTTCCAGAACCTTCCAGAACCTTCCAGGGGCCAACGTGGGCCAGTCTGACAACCCTGCAGGTAGGTTCCAACCCGCCCCCCAAATGCAGAAGAGCCCCTGGGTGCATTCTTCACCAGACTCCTCATTCCCTGGGTGGGGGAGCAGACCCCAGGACTTTGAATTTTGCCCTCCCACCTGCTCTTTTCACATCCTCTGAAAACAATAGCGGGTTCCTTTTAGAATAAAATGTCTCTGGCTCTTTTCTCCCCCTGTTCATTGATTTCCCCTTTCAACACTCTTACCGGAGGCAGAATGCCTTCTGAACTTCGTTCGAAGTGATTTTGTTGCTGAGTGGACTTTGTCCTGGCTACCCGTGTCCCTGACTGATGGCTGTTCCTGAGAACCCAGAACCGGAGCCGCAGGATGAGCCAGTCTGGGGTTCCCTCAAGATAGTAATTAATGTGCAGAATGGTTGCGAGCCAAAGCATTTTAGTGCCAACAAATGGGATGTTAGAGTCATAAAGATGGAGGAATACTTTTTTTTTCCCAATTCAATGCGGGAAACTCTACATCGATAGCCCTCAGATTTACTTACGATTCATCACTGGGGTTTTTTGCCCTTGGAGGCTTAGTTCAAGGAGCTCAGAGAGGATGCACTTACTTTTTCTTTTGCCTTATTTAGAACTACACTTTCTACTAGGGTAGCCGCAATCACATGCGTATTTCAATTACCGAGCACTGGATGGAATAAGCCTACCTCTCCAGTCCCTGTACATTCATTCGTGTTTAGTGCTCAGGACGCCCCTGGTTACCATACTGGCTGGCATAGGATACGGGATATTTCCGTCAGGGCAGCCGGTTCTGTTGGACGGCACTGCTCTGGAAGGCCGGAGAACTCTGCCTTTAGAAATGGAGAGGGCCCCCACCCCCATGGCTCCCCTCCCCGACGGCCCCCCACCACCTTAACCAAGTTGTACAACAGACGAGCCCCTTCCCGTGGGGACAGTCGGACTTCCAGATGAGACTGTTTCTGGTTTTCAGTGCAAGTAACGCTGTAGGAGCATTTTCAGGGAATTAACATTTTTTTAAAGATTTATTTAAATTTTTTTTTTTTTTTTTGAGAGAGAGAGAGCATATATGTGAGCGGGGGGAGGGGCAGAAAGGGAGAGAGGATGCCAAGCAGACTCCCCGTGGAGTGCGGGGCCCCGCTCAGGGCTCCATCCCACAACCCTGAGATCACGACCTGAGCCGAGAGAGGCAGACGTTCAACCGACTGAGCCACCAGGCGCCCCAGGAAAAAAATTCTTGTGCTTTCAAGTAGTTGTTCACAGACGGAGAAAAGACAGCAAGTGTTCAGATAATTATAATAGTACCAGGTGTTTTTCTTGTGCACCTGCTCTGTGCCAGGGTTTGTTCTAAGTGCTTCCCAGAGTTCGCTCTCTTGGTCTTCAGAATTAACCCACGGGATGTGGTACCGCACGGTCTCCTTTTCCCGTTGAGGCCATAGAGGCACAGAGAGGTTAAGTAACCTGGGCTGGAGTCACACAGCTGAGCAGTGGAACTGGTGGTTGAACCCGAGCTGTGTAACATCAAGGGCCTCTTGTCTCTGTGAGTGGCATCAGAGTGTCCAGAGGGCTTGTCCCCATGAGGGGACAAGCAAGCTGGTCGGGGTAGTGTAGGAACCTCACGGTCCACACCTACGAGGCTGCTTCGGGCGCTTAGACATTAGCAGGTTCTAATGAGTGTTCTGTAGTCTGGGCAGAGTAAAAATAAAACAGCTTCTCCCAAGGAAGTCACGACACTTTAGGCTGTATCGGGGAGAGAACTAATCTCTGCAGTCAGGAGTTGGCAAACGAGGGCCCTCCGGCTACCCCCAGCCTGCTCCTTCTGTTAATAAAACTTTATTAGAATCCAGCAGCGTGCATTTGGTCAGTATCGTCGGTGGCTGCTTCCGCATTACACTTGCAGGGCTGGGGAGACGTAACAGAGATCATGGGACCCACAGAAGGTGGACGTTGTTTCCTCAGCCCTTGACGGAAAAAGCGTGCTGACCCTGGGCCAGATCCTGTTCTCTGCCCATTTCAGAACAGCCTTTTCTGTTAGCAGTGGTGTATTTGTACACACGAGGAATGACCCCCAGATGGTCCAAAGTCAGGATTTTCATTGCTGTTCACCATAAATGCAGATAGCCCCTGTCTCGCACCAGATACATTTGACTCGGTGCTGGCAGTCAACGTGGGATGACAGCGACCCTCCGGTCTCCTGTTTCCATGACCTGACTGCACTGCCTGTGGGACCTCTGATGGGCCGGCCCCCAGCACTCTGTGTGCCCAACCCGTCCCCTGTCACTCTCTGTCTGTGTCTACCCTTGCCAGGAGACACATGCATGCAAGGTGTTCCCCAATGCTGCTGTCTCTTTAAGATCGTGGCAGAGTGAAAGGCAGTAAATACTAAAATTAAGCAGTCTTCATATTTTGTATCGCATTATGAAGCTCGCATAAATCAAATTTCTCCAAAACGTGTGTGCCAGACGTTGGAAGAATCGCTTATTTGCTTTTTATTTTTTATTTTTTAATTTACTTTTTAAAAATCTTATTTATTTATTTGACAGACAAGAGTGCACAAGCATGGGGAGGGGCAGAGGGAGAGGGAGACACAGACTCCCTGCTGAGCAGGGGGCCCAATGTGGGACTCAATCCCAGGACCCTGAGATCATGACCTGAGCTGAAGGTAGATGCTTAACTGACTGAGTCACCCAGGCCCCCAAGAATCACTTTCCCCCCCTGATTATCAAAGCTATGTGTGCAGAAATTCTAGATAGGCCTAACCACAAGGGGAGTCTCCCTCCCAAATCCCACCCCCCCAGAGGGAACCACTGAGAGTTCTTTCACCTTATTTCTGCGTCCTTGAAAATGACTTTGTAAATAGCATTCTTTGGTGCTACATAATATTCCATCATTGAGGGGCACTATACTTTTACTGAATGGTTCCCTTTCTGCTGGGCATTTAGGTTGTTTTCAGCTGTTTGCTGTTTTCAAACATAATGACCGTCTTTGTCCCTGAATCTCCGTCTTGTATCTCTGGGTATTTCCTTAGGATCAGATGCTCAGAAATACCATTACTGAACTAAAGACTGTTAACATACTTAAAGCTTAAGAGATGTGCCCCCCAAAGAAGAGGTCAGACCATCTCTGACTTAACTGCGGTCTGGACCTCAGTCAAGACTGCAGTAGTTCGAACAGTCCTACAACACAGACTTGACGTTCAAAGGCTCAGTGTGAAAACAGTGAATGAAAACCTCAGGCAAACGGTAGCACTGGACAAGTGATCTGCTTGGTGAACTGATATCTCTCTGGGAATTTGGCAGTTTTCCTAGAGTGAGTGTGGTTGGAATGCTCAGATATTTGCCTAGAGACATTCTCTGGGTCCCGTCCTCTGATTCAGCAGAGTTTTCAAACTCAGATGGTGTAGGAATTACCTTACAAGTTTGGATACCCCAGGGCCTTGACACCTGCTGTCCTTCGTCCAGAGTGTCCTTCCCATGGGGCTCATTGTCTTCATGTGGGTCTCCCACAGAGGTGGCTGCACTGGAGAGGCCTGGGTGACCACCAAGTCAATGCCCTTACCCGTACCCACACTTTATTCCCTGGGGAGTCCTTCCACTTTACCACTGCCTAGAATGGAATTTTATGTATTTGTTTGTTTACTGTCTGTCTCTGAAAGTCCAAGGTCAGAATTCTCATCTGCCCTGCCTGTGGTCTGATCTCCACATGTCTCTGTTTAAGCAGGTCTTACCCATAGGGCCGTGTGCATGTAGGACTGCAGATGGTGTCACAGGGATTCATGTCCCTACAGGCCACTAGGCGCACCCCTTCCCCATATTTTGGGAGGAGTATGGCCCCGTGGCACAGCCTGGAGGAGGAGGCTGTGACATCAGGAGGAAATGTGGGCCCTGA
Source organism: Lontra canadensis (assembly GCF_010015895.1). NCBI lineage: Eukaryota > Metazoa > Chordata > Mammalia > Carnivora > Mustelidae > Lontra > Lontra canadensis. Next base: position 4,239,135 of record NW_022631023.1, on the reverse strand, counting down.
GGAGGAAGGCGTGGGGGTGGTCTTTATTTGTCACATTGGCTGTGGGTGTGACGTCTAAACCTGAAGGTCCCTCCCTGTGTCATAGAGCAGCAGTGCGGGGCCCCTGCAAAGCCAGGGGCCCAGGCGGGTGCCCAGTTTGGGCCGTGCCTTCAAAGGCAGATGTGGTTAAGTAAGTTATGGGCCCCCCCCTTGGGTAAATGTTAAACTCGGGGCTCTGTGTCGACCCCAGAGCTGCCCGCACACTTGGCACGGAAACACCACCCAGATGTGAGTGAGGCTGGCTAGTGGAATTGCCTACTTTGTGAACAGAATCACCGTTAATGATGAAGAATTGCGTGTGGTCGCTTTCCTGTGCTCAGGAGAGTGGTCATGGCCACCGTGCCCGGCCGCCTCGTCCGAATGTGGCACGTGGATCCAGCCCCAGGCCTTGTGTCTTCCTTCTCCAGGTCGAGCACTTACCGCTCCAAGGGCTTCGATGTCACGGTGAAGTACACACAGGGAAGCTGGACGGGCTTCGTGGGGGAGGACGTCGTCACCATCCCGAAAGGCTTCAACAGCTCATTCCTCGTCAACATCGCCACTATCTTTGAGTCCGAGAATTTCTTTCTGCCTGGGATCAAGTGGAACGGAATCCTGGGACTCGCCTACGCTGCTCTGGCCAAGGTAAGGCTGGTCTGGGGGTCGAAGTAGGATCAAAGCTGGGATGAGTCGGGTGGGCGGCCGTTGGGGGGGTCCCAGCTGCTGGAGACAACGCTGGTCGCTGAGAGTCACGTGGTGGAGACCAACCGTGGTCACCCAGTTAATTACGTTTGTAGACATCTTTAAACTTTAAGGTAATGGTGCAATCCTTTGAACCTTCCTGCCACGATGTACCCATAGCATTAGTTTCACTTGTCTTTGTTTTTGCTTATTTTACTTCTGTAGTTTAAAAATGTGAACAGAATCCGAGTCACTAGAATTTTGGGGTCGGGGCATTTTTCTTGGAGGGAGGATTAAAAGAAAACACATTTATTAGATTCATACATTCTCACGAGGACGGAGGAGCCTGCGGCTGGCCCTGGGGCCTCGGCCAGGGAGACATCCCACCAGGGGGAGAGCATCGTGCTGCTCATCGTGCGGACACCCCAGAGGGGCCAGCGGAGCCCAGGGAGGGCCTGAAAGCACGTCCCAGAGATCGCAGGCCAGTGGCCCAGGAGGCCCCGAGGGGAACGTGTACAGCCCGTGCTCTCATCCACATCGGAACTTGCACAAAATGGGAAAGACAGGATCTGCAAACTTTTGGACTTGGCCAGCCCAAAGGGAGTGACGTTGGTGTGCCTGGGTGGGGAGGCAGGCTGGGGAGTCTCCCCCAAGAGGGGAACCGGGTCAAGCGGATGAAATACCAGGGCGTGTCCTGGAGTGGAGCAGAAAGCGGTCACCCCTCCTGGCCGTCCTGGGCCCCGCATCTTGCCCTCTGATTGGTCAGTGCTCAGCTTGCAGCCAGAGAAGTGTGGAACGCTCAGAAGCAGGTTGGAGGGGCTGCAGAGCCCGTCGTGGTCCAGGAGGATGCTCGAGGGAAAGCCTGTTTTCTCTCCCAAAGGGATGTTCATCCCGGCCTCAGCTCACTAGTAGTGGTGCATGGAGGGGTGAGGTGGAGAGTGGGTGGCAGGCAGGGGAGTTCCTGAGCCTGGGATTCTTTTCTTTTCTTTTTTCTTTTTTTTTTAAGATTTTATTTATTTATTTGACAGTGAGAGAGAGTATGAGTTGGGGAGAAGGTCAGAGGGAGAAACGGACTCCCCGCTGAGCTGGGAGCCTGATGCAGGATTCGATCCCGGGACTCTGGGATCATGACCTGAGCTGAAGGCAGTGGCTTAACCAGCTGAGCCACCCAGGCGTCCCCGAGCCTGGGACTCTTAAAGAGCAAGAGGCCTATGAGGCAGGCGGGCTGAGGACATCCCAGGACTTGGTTCCCTGGGTTCTGGTGACCTCTGTGGGTGGCCACGTTCTCCCATTTTACGGATGTGCAGACTGAGAGTAGGAGAGGTTTACCCTCCTCGCCCAGAGCCTAGGGGGGCTCTGGAGCCCCTTTCGTCTCAGTACCATAGGGTGAGCTTAATATGAACTGTGTAGACTCATTTTAATAACATACATTCCTCGGTACAAGTTCATAGACCGCGTGACCGAGGACAAAACATTGCTTTGTTACCTGGCTCAGACGGGGAAAGGTATGAGCATGGTTGGTTTCATGCTGATTCTCTGGGGAACACCAGAATAAAGCTGACTTGCCTGCAGTGGACAGTACTGACAATAAGCTTCCTCGCAAATAATGACTTCTGGGTCCCCAGGGGTGGCCGGGCTTGCCACACGACCTTCTTGTGTATGGAACTCTGAGATGAAGGCGATTGGCTTCCTGTCCCAGGTTTGAGGAGATGGTCACGGGATGGGTAGGACGTGGCGCGTGGCTGGAAGTGCGGCTTGGTGGGCCAGAGCTGCTGCTGAGATAGGTTGGCCGAGCCCTCAGTGGTGGCCACGGTGCGTGGTGACCCTAGTCAGTCATGATGCTTCCCGCCGAGGCTGTGCCTCAGACCCTGCCCTCCGGGGTCTCACACCACGGATGCCTGCGTCCAACTGCACGCCCCTGAGCTGGGCTCTCTCGGGTTGACCCTGGTACCTGTATGTTTTCAAACCTCAAGAGGGAACCTGAGGAATGACTGGGCAGAATCCTAATAGATCCCTTACTGCGGGCCAGGCACTGTTCCAAGGCTTTTGTGTGTATTGGCTCATCGAAGCCCCAGGAGCAGCTCCGGGAGGCTACTGTTTCCCCATTTCACAGATAAAGAAACAAAGGAACCAGTCACATGGGGAGCAGGTGGCTAAGCCAGAATTCAGTCCCAGGCTGTGTTGCCTTTGCTGCCTCCCACGCAGGTGGCCGGGAGGACGGCAGCCTGGGTCAGCAGCACGCCCAGCCCACTTCGTGTCCGTCATCCCCCGAGACGCCAACGCACACGTGGTGTGAGGCTATCATGCCCAGTCCTGCCAGAGAGGCCACAGAAGCCGGAGGAGGAGGCCAGACGCAACTGAGTTAAATAAATGAGAAGCGTTGTACTTGCTAATGGCTGTGCCCTTGCTCCCCCCGGAATTACAGTTTTCATTCTCACAGGCAGTAAGTGATAGTCCCGGTGTTGACTGCCAATGGTCCAAATCTGCCCGGCAACTGGGCCACTACAAGTCAGTTTCCATCAGGAACCAACATCTCTGAGTGATCCGTATCCCTGGTTGTCAAACCCAAAATCTATGCGCAGGTCCCTGACTGGTCCTCGGGACCAGCAGCCCTGGAGGCCCACCCCTAGTGTGGAGCTGTTCGCACACTGAGTTCTGGAGATATGGGGCGCCCTGAGTGAGTGCTGGCTCTGTGGAAGGAAGGCATAGGCCACTTAGGTCCACTGAACTATGGTAGCTGGGAATCTGGGGCTTTTCAAGCTCAGGGACGCAGGACTGTCCTTTCCTGCTGCTTTCCTGCTCCCCGGAGCTCAGCAGAGTCGAGGGTCTGAGAGGTCTCATGCTTAGCACCTGGCGTGTGGCAGACGACCGTGGCCTAGAGATGTGAAGCACGTTTTCTGAAGCCACAAAGGCCACTCCCAGAAGCGCTTCTCTCCTTGCTCAGACTGAGATGGGAGCCCACCAGCCCCGTTGGTGACCCACCTCCATGTCTCGTGCCTGCCTCACAGGGCGTCGTGGTGATAATGTGACGACGTACCAGCCGCTCTAGAAATAGTGTCTTAGGTTTGCGTCTCTGCCTTGCGCAGGGACCGTACAGATCTTCTCTGTCTCGTTCCAATTTTAGAAATACTATCTTATTTTTCCAACAGAGCCACACAGACAGGAAAACATTGCGTAGTAGGAAGGTCTGTTGCTGGTTTCCGAATTACTGCCCTTGAACAGATGGTTGTTGTTTCCCCATGAAAACAAATATGAAGAAAACCAGGTTTGGACCCCATGCCCCATGTCAACTTCGGCTTGGTCCTCATCTCCGCCATGAGTCATGGGGCTGCTGTCCTTGTGTCTCCTACAGCCGTCAAGTTCCCTGGAGACGTTCTTCGACTCCCTGGTGGCCCAAGCAAGGATCCCCAACGTCTTCTCCATGCAGATGTGTGGGGCGGGGCTGCCCGTGGCTGGATCTGGTACCAACGGAGGTAGTCTTGTGGGTATCTTTTAGTCCTCAAGGGGGGAAAAATATCACAAATGAATCGGGCAGCTTTTCTGTTTGTGAACACCCTGGTGGAAATGGTAGACACAGAAGTATCCATCAGTACTGTGGAATTTTGATCACCCTTCTTATAGAACCTTTAAAAAAAAATGGGTAAAATTCGATATTATTTTTATCTTTTCTAATTATCCTGCCAGCCAGAAGCTGATTCTCATTGCTTCCCCCAATTCTATGAAAGCTTTTTAAAATGATTTCCTAGAAAAATGTTGGCAGGTGGGAGAGGGGCGGGTGAGGACCGGTGGGGGGTGTGGCAGACCCAGGGTTGGTCCACTGGTTGAAGGAAAGACTGGTGATTTCCTAATTTGGTGCCAAGACAGGGACACCTGTATGTCCTTTCTCTGCACAAGTGCGTACACACGTACAGACACACAGCAGGAAGTTTTCTAGTGAAACACGAACAGATCAAGGCCACCAGCTCTGTGGATGTACTGAGGCGGAGTGTCCCTTCGATGGACCCTGCTTCCCCGCCCCGATGTCTCAAGCGAGAGGTGACAAGGACAGTGCACAAGAAGGGCGGGTGCTGACAACCCCCTAGTTGTCCTGCTGTGAGAAGCAGACACGCAGTTGCTTTCATTTGCTTACACTACACCCGATCTGAATATCTTACTATCCCCCTTTTCAGGATGGAGGACAGCCTAGGATATGTGGGGCGATGTTTTATAGTTTTGCAACATCAGATTTTGATTAGGGACGCTCCTTTGTCTGCCTTCCATGCAAACGTGTGAGACGGTTAAGTCCTCCTCTGTCTTCTGAGGAACTGAATTCTTGTCCGACAGTGTGGCTCACTGTTCGACCTCATTCGATGGGGGGTACATCTTGGTATGATAAGGCTAGAATTGGAGGGCCATCCTTTACAGAAGGGAGACCACCAGAGCATCTGGAATAGACGAGGGCACAAGACTATTTGACCTTTGGATGCATGGCCCCCAAATGTTCCCTGTTTAATTTCCAAGCATCTCTGTTTTGTAACATCATCGTAAGACGCGGATGGGGATTCTGATTGTATGCTTCTCTGTGTAACCTGTGGCTATGCCTCCATATTTTTTCTCTTATACCTATAAATGTTTCCCTTCTCAGGTCCTGGGTGGAATTGAGCCAAGCTTGTACAAAGGAGACATCTGGTATACCCCTATTAAGGAGGAGTGGTACTACCAGATAGAAATTCTCAAGCTGGAAATCGGAGGCCAGAGCCTGAATCTGGATTGCAGAGAGGTATCGTGATCTCTTTGTGTCACTTTAATACTGTAGCTGGGACCGGAATAGGAAATTAGAAGGTATGGGGGCACCTGGGTGGGGCAGTCACTTAAGTGTCTGGCTCTTGGTTTGGCGTAGGTCATGATCTCAGAACCCTGGGATGGAGCCCTAGGTTGGCTCTGTGTCCCGTGGGGAGTCAGCTTGGAGTCTCTTCAGGCTCTGCCCCTCCCCCAACCCCCGCCACAAGCGTGCACGCTCTCTCTTTCTCTAAAATAAATAAGTAAATCTTCAAAAAAAAAAAAAAAGAAAGAAAACTAGAAGGCACATTACAAGGTAAATCAAAGATTCATGCATTAAAAGTGATCGGGCCTGTTTGTATGATAATGAACTCCTCCCTCTAGAAGACCTGCTTCCTGCCAGTCACTCAGCTTCATAGGGGAAAAAAAAGCATGAACCGGCATGTCGGAAGAGCACTGTAGAGCCCCTTTCACGGTTCCCCTGGGCTTGATGGTTCAGGACTGTGTTTCAGAGGTTGGAAGAGCAGGTTTTTAATCTGTGCAAGGGAGAAAACGGGGGCTACAATGAAGCAAAATGAAACTCAAAAGAAACCATCCGCTTTGCCTCCTGGTCACCCTCCACCGCCGCTCCCTTCTCCCTCCAGGACAAGTCATGCTCTGCAGAGCAGCGTGTCCTGACCGTCCTCACGGGGGGGCAGACATGCAGAGTTGGGGTGCCACGTCCCGCAGGAACGCTGTGCACACCCTGTCTGCGCTGGGCGTACCTGGGGGCCGTAATGGCATCGTGAGGAGGACAGCTTGCGGCAGGCAGTCCCCCACAGTGCCTGCAGGCTGGGCATCTCATTTTGTGCCTCCCTGCCACCACCTCCTTTCTCACGCGCCCACCACGGTTCCCGCAGGCACAGATGCCTCTGAAACCCACCAGAGCTCAAGAGAGCAGTGCTTGCTCCTTCTAGGAGAGTCTCCAGTCCTGAGGCCACAGAGCTGGCTCTCTGGTCAGAGGCACTTCCTTACACTAAAGAATCCAGTGATCGACTCCACGGGGAGGGCTACAACGCAGTGCAGACTTCCATGTGCGCACGTGTGAGATCCTCTCTCTGAACGTGGCTGTGGTTCCATCCTAAATCCAGATATGGTGTGTCTGGCCATCCTAATCTTCTTTCTCCCTTTCTGGGATAATAGTTGCTTCTGTAGGATTTGCATAAATGGTAATTGACGTGTCATTTGAATCTGGAAAGACATAGGGGTCTGCCCCCTTTGCCCTTGGGAGCTCCTTGACAGGGAGAGGGTCGCCTGGGCACCTCCAGATGGGGCAGTTGTCTGTGAGGGGAGAGCTGTTGATTTTGGACACATCCCTTCCCTTTCCTGGTCTCCGTTTCCTTTTCTGGGAAGTGAGAATGTTGGGCTAGCGTCCAAGTTCCTAGACTGTGCCATGAGTAGAGTCACCGGTGAGGTCCCCCGGCTGCCGGAAGTTGTGTGTGGCGGACCCCCAGGGACAGCAAGCTAGAATCACATTGCCTAGAACTCATGCCCTCTCCCCACCAACCCGCCTCTATTCCAGTATAACGCAGACAAGGCCATCGTGGACAGCGGCACCACACTCTTGCGCCTGCCCCAGAAGGTGTTCAACGCGGTGGTTGAGGCAGTGGCCCGCACGTCTCTGGTGAGTCCTCGGGATTCTGATAAATCCCGGAAAGCCCCAGGTCATGACCACATACTGGGGGAAGCAGCACTCCTGTGTATGTATTCAGTAGTCTTCATCTGAGGGATTGTGGTTTTTTTTTTTTTAATTTTTCAACTATTACTTATTAAGTTCACAGTCTTACTCTTAACTAGCAAAGAATTTCTTCAGATTAACCTCAGGGGATTTGGATCTGAAGGTGCCGGGCTGTTGAGTATTTCAAATAATAGCAACCTGGATGGAGTACTTTGTTTTTCTTTCTTTTTTTTTTTTAAATAAGAAAAAGAGCCTCTTGGTAACCTTCTATATTAGAGGAAATAGTGAACCAGGAATATGTTCACAGCCTCTAAAACAAGACCTGTGAACCCCAAATCGTACTCTTTTTGGCCTTCATTCAGGCTGTACTGAGATTTGAATTCTTCTGTAAAAGAATGTGATTCACGGAAGGCAAAGGCCGATCAGCCCTTATAATAAATTTTAAAACCCTGCTCAAGAACAGCATGAATTTTGGAGACGCGGCTGACAGCATCCGGTATGGCCCCAGCTTTCCAGCTGGTTCCGGGCAGCAGGGTAGAGACCAAAGGGTAGACCGAAGGCACTGAGTGGGAAGAAAGAACAAGGCTGCAGGGGTCGGATGGACCCGAACGGAGGCTGGTTTCGGCTGCTCGCTAGCAGGGTGCCTGGGGCGGGATTTGGGCCCTCGGAGCCTCCACGTTCTCCTCGAGGGGCTGTCGGGGCTGCTGGAGTACAGTGCGCCCTGCGCGCGGGAGCTGTAGAACGAGAAGCGTCTGATGTCCCACCGGGCAGCTGCTCTTTGTTCGAACGTGAGACAGATGTTCTTCTCCCCTCCCTGTTGTCCTAAGCCTTCCTTTGTACAGCATCACCCTTGCAAGGTCAGCAAAAACCCGTGTCTCCTGTGCAAAGTCTTCATGCTGGTGCTAACACCAGCCTGACTCCCACGACTCCCCCGGCCGCATCCAAAGAATGATGGGAAAACGCTGAGCAGGTCTTTGCTGACGGGTTCTAGCAGGAGCGGGGGAAGGAGGAAGGGGTTTTGGGTGTCCTGAGCCAAACTTCAGAAGTCTGGAGCTGGCGTGGGCGGAGCTGCGGGAGAGCGGAGAGAGCGGACAAGAGCCGTGAAGAGAAGTAGCGCAGAGGCCCCTTCTGAGCTTGAAAGGACTTTGGGGCAGCAGTGGTCAAGAGCCAGAGGAAAGCTCCTATCTTAGCCCGTATCTGCTGAATCAGAAAAAAAGGCAAGGAAAGTTTTTAGTGCCCTTGATTCAGAACGCTGGCTGAAAATCAGACCGTGCTTAAAATATGGAGCCATATGCTGATTTTCTTCGGGAGTGAGAGTGTCCTCGGCAGACCTGACACGAGCCTCCTCAGACTGAGTATTCCGGGCTGGAAGTGTGTGAGGACCACCCCGCAGGACTGGCCCCGCCGCCGGGGAGCCAGGGACTCTAGCCCCCATGGGAGCCACAAGGGAAGAGAGTGGCACCCCTAGGGCATCGTAGCCCGTGGTTGGTGGTGGTAGAAGAAATGGGATTACAAGATTTGTTTGCCTTGTCTAAAATTATCCTCTGATTCCAGAGCCTGTGTCAGGAAGGGGAGGACCCGGGAAGGTTCTCCGTCTTGGGCAGGAAGAGCACAGCCAGCTAGGGGGAGAGAGAAGGTGGGGACGGGGGAACGGACGAGGGCACAGAGTCCCTGTGTCCATGTGCCTGGACCGAAGATGGGTGTGTTCTTTCTCACCTGTTGTGGTGTAGGCTTGGTTAAGGGAATAACCTGGCTTCGGGGAATTAAATGCAATGCCAGTGTTGGGCTGTCTCCTGGCCTGGTTTGTTCAGATGGGAATTTAGGAATGCATGGTCTGTATTTTGAAATGGAGTTCTGTAGACACCAGAGGCCCAGGCACCCTCTCCTCCTAGCTGCAGCGCCCTGGTGCTCGGCCCAGCGCTCCCCCATCTGTAAAATCCAGATGCGGGATGACACCTGCCTTAGGATGACTTCTGACTCTGAACACTGTGATCTGAGGGTCGAAACTGTCCTCCAAGGACACGTGGCATAGCCTCCGGGGAGGCTCTTGGACTCACAGACGCCTGTTTGGAGACACAGGGCCCCCGTCCGATCCGGAGCTGGGCTCCTTAGGTGAGTTACCAGGCCTGATCTTTCATCTGCACATTGGAGCTGCCCATGGGCACTGATGTGGGGCTCCCTGCCCTGGGTGCAGACCCAGCCACCCCCCAGCTTAGCCCATCCTTCTGGCCAGCGAATGACCCTCATCGACTCATCTGGCCTCTGGGATTCTGCCTTCCGACAGATAGTTCAAATCAACTTTTACAAAAGGTGAAAATGTATTAGCATTTTATGTTACAAATGTTACAATGTTACAAACTGTTAAAATGTTACAAATCAGTCACTACCAGTGTCACAATGGATGGCCCCTGGAGTAGATGAAAAACCCCAGGGCGTTTTCTCCCCACTGTGTGTTCCAGAGGGAGGGACGGTCGGAGGGAAGGACGGAGGGACGAGGGCAGGCAGGCACGCACCTGCCGCGTTATCTTCCTGCAACAGAGCGCCCAGCATTCACCCTGTGAGGCTCCACTGTCTCTGTACTTGCCCTGCTCGTCTCCGTACCATCGTACTTTCTCTCCGTTCCCATAGCACTCCTTCCTGGACTTCCCGACCCTGCGCCCTCTTCGTGGGTATCTGCTTTGCTGGCGCCATCGAGGGTGGGCCCTGGGCCCCTCTCTTCTCCCTGTATTCACCTGAAAGGGATTCCTTCGGTGCCACATCATCGTTTCCCATCCTCCCATAGTGACTCTCGAGTGGGCCTGGCTGGACAGGAGTTCAGATTCCAGAACTCGTGGCCTTTGTAAATCCCCTTTGGACTCGTAAATCACACCTGGCTCTCCCCAAAGCTCGGATCTCTGACAGATGATCTCTGCTGAAGACACCAAGGCCGCCAAGATAACCTCTGTCCCCCGGCTCCTGCTCCTTCCTATCCACAGCTCCTGCCTCCGCGGCTGCCATCTGGTCCGTCCAGTGAGGCAGCTTCTGTGCGCGGCCCGCCCGCCCTCAGACTCATCCCCTACTGCTCCTGGCCCTTAGCTGACTTCAGCTTCCCAGGGACGCTCCCTTGATAGTCACCCCTCACTCCAGGTCAGGACTCTCCTAGCCCCGCCCCATCCCTTCCACTCCTCGCTCCACCCCGCCCCTAGCTCCGCCCCATTCCATCCGCTCCTAGCTCCACCCCGCCCCTAGCTCCGCCCCACCCCATACTCTCCTAGCTCCGCCCCCATCGCGTACACTACTAGCGGGTGCAGGATAGGTCCGCTCAAAACCGTTCCTTGCCCTGGTGAGGTGGCGGGAGTTATTTGGGGGTAACTTGCGGACTGAGCGCCTAGCGGGCATGTACAGGTGGCATCGCTCTTCCTCAGGTTCAGACCCCTGCTGGGAGGCTCAGGTGTGCGCTCTGTGTTCTTGGCTGTTCATTTTTCCCACAAATATTTCCTGGGTTTCTCCTATGGGCTAGGTGTTAGAACTGTAAGGTGGGCAGACAATCTATCTCTGTCCTTCAAGGACTCAGATCTCCGTGCAGGAAAGAGAAGGTAAGCAGTTACACTCGCAAATGTCAAATTACAGCTGTTATAGGAAGAAGGACCACGGGGAAGAGCTACATGGTGGGACATCAGCAGGGTGGGGAGGGCTTCCCAGAAGGTGGTGTCTGAGCTGATGTCCGGAGGAGGAGAAAGATATTCTGGGACTGTAGGGACCTCCCCACCCCCCCCACCCCCCCACCCCCGCCCCCCCCCCCCCCCCCCCACCCCCCCCCACCCCCCGCCAGGGGGGTAGTGGGAAGACTCTACACCAGGGGGCAGAGTGCTGTGCTCAAAATTCAGAGGAGAGGTGATGCCCAAAGCAGTCTAAAGGGCCACATGTGGGATGTAGCCTCTCTTCTAAAGGGCCATTGCCCACTACTGAGACCTGGGGCAGGTGGCTTCCCCTCTGTGTGCTCTTGTTTCCTCATCTCTAACGTGGGGCGCGGGGGTGCTGCTACTGTGCCCATGGGGGTTTGCGAGAATTAAAGTAATCAGTGCTGCAGAGGGCTGGCTGCTGAGTCCGACACCAGTCAGTACTCTGCGTGCCTGGGTGATCTTGACAGCCGTGAATTTGTCATCACCGGTCCCCTTTCAGAGGACTGCTGTCTCCGCCACGCCGTCCAAGAGAAACATGGTTTACCACCGCGGGCATCTGGCGAGGTGTCGAGGGGAGCTGGGAGCTGCTTCCTGTTGATGTGCCAGAGTAGTCCTGCTTTCTCACGTGATCTCGTTCTGTCCAGATTCCAGAATTCTCTGATGGTTTCTGGACCGGGTCCCAGCTGGCTTGCTGGACCAATTCGGAGACACCGTGGTCTTACTTCCCAAAAATCTCCATCTACCTGAGAGACGAGAATTCCAGCCAGTCGTTCCGTGTAACCATCCTGCCTCAGGTATGAGCGGGGACCTGGGCTGTTCTCCCTGAACAGGTGACCCGCCCACGTGCGGCAGTTCTCGCGTCAGGTAGCGTATCTGTGCTAGGCTTGGAGTGTCACGAGGATGCTGTTACCCTCCGCGAAACCGGGCGGCCCTCGTCAATGGGCGTGGGCCCCTGCTCGGGAGTCCCGGCAGGCCTGCTGCCCTCAACACGCTCGTGGACACATCGGGACACCAGCCCTGTTTGTGGCCTCCCTCGTGAATCTGGTGGCTCGCTGGTGGAGCAATGGGGCTCGAGACTCCCACCATCCCGCAGCTGCCTCGTGGTGGTGGTGGGGCTCTGGGGGGGCGACGCACCCAGGGGGCCCAGAGCAGGCCCACCACCGTCTGCCTACTCCTTCACAGTGCTGCGCCCTCAGGGCCGAGGCAGCCCAGACCCCCTGGGCTGGGGAAGTGGAAGGCCGAGAATGGAGGACACTGGTGCAGTGTCTACCACAGCACCAAATATGTTCTTTTCTTTTATGTATTTATTTGTCTTTAAAGATTTTATTCATTTATGCAAGAGCAAGAGTGAAAGAGGACAAGCAGGGGGAGCAGGACGGAGAGGGAGAAGCACACCCTGGTGGGCAGGGAGCCTGATATGGGGCTCGATCCCAGGATCCTGGGACCATGACCCGAGCTGAAGGCAGACACCTAACCGACTGAGCCACTGAGATGCCCCCAAGATATGTTTTTTTGTTTTTTTAAAAAAGATTTTATTTATTTATTTGACAGAGAGATCACAACTAGGCAGAGAGGCAGGCAGAGAGAGAGGGGGAAGCAGGCTCCCCACTGAGCAGAGAGCCCGACACGGGGCTCGATCCCAGGACCCTGGGATCATGACCTGAGCCGAAGGCAGAGGCTTAACCCACTGAACCACCCAGGTGCCCCTAAAATATGTTTTTTTTTAAAGGAGAATAAAACTTGATGCTTGAGAGATGAAGACAGCCTTCTGTTTTCCATATTCAAGAGGTCATTGGCTCCTTCCTCTCCTTCCTCCTCCTATGCATCTAATCAAACACAGCGTGCTCTGCCCTGCTCAGTCATGCTTCTCACCTCCTGGTTCCCGAGGCTTGCACTCAGGTCCCCCTCTGTCCCCCTCTGGGGACCTCCACACATACTCTGTATGCCCAGTCCCCTCCTTTCTGCCCTTAACGCCCTCACAAAGTGATCTTCCTAGGAGGCAGCTTTCGGCCCGCTGTCCCTGCTGTGAGCCATCAGTGAGTCCCCACCCTGTGGACATTGATGTTCTCATTTCCTGTGGCTCTCCGGGCCTCCCTCTACCCTTCGATGCCCTTGAGCTGCCACTCACCAGTCGGCGTCCTCCCAGGCTTCATGCTCGCTCTCCTGACCTTTCCTTCTGCCACCCCCACCCCCGCCCGAAATGCCCTCACCTCCCCCACTCCCTCTGCATATCCAGATTCTTCCCATCCTTCAAGGTCCAACTCAGACAACCCTCTTTTGTTGAACCTCTGCTGAGCAAAATAACCCGTTTGTGAGCCTCCCTTCTGACTCATAACGCAGGCTTCCGAGTCTGCCCCTCCGGCATGCAGTCATCCCTTTAGGGGGTATTTTATGCTGTGCCCTTTGCGTTTGAGCTCTCTTTTCTTTAAAAGTACATGCTAGGCTTCTAGTTCTTCCTCAGTTACATTAATTCCTTGACGAGGAGAACCGTGAGATTGGAGGTCCTTGCTCCTTCCCTGGTGTGAGCGTGCAGTGGGGACTAGTGTGTAATCACAGGTGTTTTGGAACAGACAGATCGATGTGCCTTTGTCGTGATTTGGTGACTTTGGGATAAAGGGTGGGATTGGGGGCTAGGGAAGGAGGAAATGATTTCAGAAGTAAAACAAGTGAGAGTACTGCTGTTTCCCTTCTCAACTTGTCCGTGAGGACATGCCTTCCAGGAATGGCGGGTTACTGGGGACGGGCTTGAGAGCCTCAACAGAGACCCCGGGATGGAGGACACAGTCACTGAGGCCTGAGCTACGTGCTCAGCTCCGCCCCGACTCACACTGTAACGCTGAGCAGATCACTGAGCCCTTTCTCCGTCTGTCTCTTTAACGCTAAAGGGAGAAATCATAATACTTGCCAAAGACATTTTCACTGCATACAGTGATGCTTTCTCCATCTTTAAAATAATTGCTTTTTATGGTTAAATTTTGGTCCATCAAGCAGCACAATGTGGATGTCAGGGTGGTCTGTAACTAAAGTCAAAGCTTTAGGACAGAGGTGAGCGTGTAATCAGGAATGGATGGCAGGGGAGTGGGTTGGCAGAATCAGGGACTCGTAAGATACAGGAGAAAACAGGCATTTGGGGGAAAAATCTGTGATGTCCAGAGTGGGCAGTAGCCTGCAGAGCTGGAAAATCCCTGGGGCTCAATGGCTGGTTCCAGGACCTGGCACGGGCCGAGTGCGAGAACATAATGAGGGAGGCTGGGAGCGTTGCCTTTAATTTTTGTTATCTCTGCGTGAGAATTCAGTAGTATTCTCACGAGACTAGATGTTTTTTGGGTTGATTTGGATATGTTCACATTTTTGGTTTCCAAAAATCTGCTTCCCCTGCTGTTTTCCCGATTTCTTCCACAACATTCCCATTCCATTCTCTTTCTGTCACCTCTTCGGAGAAGGGCTTGAACGGGCAGTTGTGACCCATCCCGTGCTGATTACTTCCCATGCTCTGTGTGGCACTGACACAGCCCTCGCGGTCAGTGCTGGGCGGGGTGGGGGGGCACCTCCCAACACTACAACTCTGTCTGCCTGCCTCCCTCTCCCTAACTTTTAAGGCAATTATCAGGGCTCCTTCCCACCAAGGTTTTAGAATACGCCCCATGCCTGGGACCTTTCTGGCATCGGCAGTCCTGGACGGGCATATGCTTGCTAGCGCAGGAAGGAGCTGTGTCAAAGGCAATTGTCTGAAATTATGTCTGTCTCCAGTCTTTCCCCAAAACACACGGGCTGCTTCTTTTTTGGCCTGTTGACAAAAGCAGCCCCCAACCCCAGCCCACGGGCAAATTCTGGTTTTCTTTTCCACATACCCCTAAAAATGTAAATAATTTCAGTCTACCACTGGTTGGTCTATTTGTGCTATTTTAGCTGAAGACAGACAGTTTATTCTGAGCTCTAGCCATCCTTCAGCTTTCCCCAGCTTGTTACAGCATCTACAGTCTGGAACTTCTATTGGCAGTCAGCTGGGACACACATACAGGAGTAAAAGATACACACTCGGTCTGCATATTTTTGCATCAATATCCTCAGTTACATGATAGGTGATAATTGATTGGGTTTTATTATAGAATTGGTTTCTCCGGAAGCCGATTGGGTTTTATTATAGAATTGTGTTTTGTGTGTGTGTGTCCGCGGACATGCCTGGGGCTCGCTTGCAGACCCTTAGGTGACGGTGCCGTGGCAACAGGTCAGGGCATCCCCTGCCTTTGCCTCGTTAGAGCTGATCATGAGAAGTTGCATCTTTCGTTTGATGTTCGTCAAGCTCAGCACCACTCGTGAGCGTCACCTGCATTTAGTGAGGCCCTCCTGGGTGCCTACCGTCCCCTTGAAGCCCAGGCTCCGGGAGCACAGCGGATAACAGAACGACTCCCCGCCTGAAGGGAGGGCTTGCAGACAGACAGCCCAGTTGGGGAGGGTTCTGACTGCGGGTGCAGCTCTTGGACCCAGCAGTGGCCCCAGGTCTAACTGTTGAGGACGCCAGGGGCTGCCACCGTTACGTCCTTGCTCACCCCGCTGCCACACAGCCCCTCCTCCTCTCACCATCCAGACGTTGGCAGGGGCGTTGAAGTTCATCTTCCTCTGGTGTCAGCTTGATTGTACTCTCCTCTAGTGTGACTTCTAGTTTCCTGTCCTGCCCAGACCTTAAATAGTGCTCCTGTGTTCCCACCCTAGGGGGCTGGCTCCCTGTCCCACATCTCTCGTGGTTTGCCTCCAGGCCGCACCCCTCCCTTGTCACCTGATGCAGCCCCTTCCTGCCGAACCCTCTAAAAATCCCCTCCCCTCACACCCCCTCCAGCGGCAAGGCCCCAGGCTCCCAGCCTTTCCCACCTCAATCTTTCTTCCTGCTTTTACCCCTTGAGGGCTGGTCCGTACTCACAAGGAAGCCCTTCTTCCTACTCATCTTGCCCTTTATTGCCTTTATCCGCAGACATTTGGTATTTTATCTTGCTAAGCCACTCTCTTCTCTTGGTTGCCTGCATTTGCATACTTTGCTGTTAAAACACGGAGGGATTGTTCTCCCTGAGTGACATTGGCTTGCTCCCTGATTAAGTTTTGACTCATTTCCTCACACTCGGCCCCCAGAGGACTTCAGGGCCACGAGCTGTGTTGATGGAACACGCACAGCCCGTGGTCCTCACCCTCGCGGGAGCTTCCTACAAGAGGGTGCTGGGTCTTCTGTCTGTGGCAGCTTCTCTCTCACCGACGGAGGAAGTAAATCATCTTGCTTCCACCCTGCTGCCTACTTGTAAGCTCTCTTTGGCGGAGGATGACAAAGACGGCATCCTGGGGCCCGTTAGGAGCCACAACCATATCTCAGGAGAACAGAAGATGCTAATGGTCTGGACCGGGGTGGTAGCCATGGGGATGGGAGGTGTGAGGGGGTTCGGACGCCATTTCAAAGGAAGACCTGCAGCCTCTGGGTATGGTTTCCACGTAAGCAAAGAGATCCTGGCCGGGTGCTATAGGGCCTGAGGAAATGAGTGAATCACAGATTTACTGAAACAGAAGACCTTGAGGAAAACAGATTTGGGGAGAATGTCCTGAGTCCGGTTTCTCTGATATTACATTTGAGATGCCTGTTGAGTATGGCCGTGGCAGCAAAGATCTATTGGAGGTCAGGATTTGGGCATCAGCATAGAGCCCCGGGGTATGCTTAGGATCATGGGGCCACATGGGTCACCTGGGGTGGAGTGGGGTGGGGGGCGTGTCCGCCAGAGGCCAGAGCCCTGGCATTCTCTGACGCTTACAGGGGATGAAGGTAGAGTGGACTCTACACAGGCGCCTGAGAATGAGCAGCCGGTGTTGGGAGGAAGAGGAGACCGCCCTTTCTCAAAGGCCACGGGAAGGAGGAGTTTGAGGGGAAGAGTTCGCTGGTTCCATGACCGTAGAAGGGGCCTGTCCCACTCCACTTCATTTACCTGCTCCCTCGCCAGATGGGAAGCCTCGAGGGCAGAGGGACTGTGTGTTTGTTGCTGATACTGGGACAGTATTTAGGCCATGCCGAGTGATGGATGGACTTATGGACAGATGGGCAGACGGACGTATGGACAGATGGATGGATGGACGGATGGATGGATGGACGGATGGATGGACAGATAGATGGATGGATGGATGGACAGATGGACGGATAGATGGATGGACAGATGGATGGACGGATGGATGGACATCTGTTTGGGTACATCTGTGTGGGTGCATCTGGGCGTGGTTACGGGAGGCGCACTTTCAGTCGTGTTTATCACCGTGCTTGTGATGTCGTTTTCCGGATGGCAGGGTGATGTCATCTCCTTCTCGCCCTGCATCACCCCATGGCTCCTGGGAGGGTTGGAACACACTGTGGCCTTGAGAGCTTTGTGAGGTTGCCGGGTTCATGCTTTTCCCTGTCTGTCTGCCTGCTCTCTCCTCGTAAACAGCTCTACATCCAGCCCATGATGGGGGCCGGCCTGAATTACGAATGCTACCGATTTGGCATTTCACCTTCCACAAATGCGCTGGTGATTGGTGCGACCGTGATGGAGGGCTTCTACGTGATCTTTGACAGAGCTCGGAAGAGAGTGGGCTTTGCAGCCAGCCCCTGTGCAGGTAAGCGATGCTCGCGCTGGACGGGCAACCCCCGGCCAGAGTACTTGGCATCCGTTCATGAACTTGGAAGCAACTCTTGAGGATGGGTCAGTTGCCTTTGAATTCTTTCCCACAGGCCTGTCATCCACAGCCAGTCTTAGCAGTAAGACGCTCGGCAAGATGTAGAAAAGAGGAAGTGAGGCCGTCCTATAAAATGTTTAATCCCATGCTTGACACAAAACAGATGCGTGATTGACATTAGTATTATAGTTACGTCTCACATTAAATTTAGAATGGTATCTCACACCACAGAATAAAGATAGGGGACCTTGGGGAAAAATTACAGTTTTTTGACAGGAGAATTAAAGATTCATGGGTAAGCTGTGTATTTTTTTTTCCGTCAAAGCAATCTTCGTTGTGCAAAAAGAAGTAAATGCCTGTCATTGCTATTTCTTGAAATCCTAAAATGAGGAGATCAAGGAGCGTGTTTTTCTCCTAGAACCCCCTTGAAGAGCTGGTTTGGGGGTGAGTCGGCAATGTTGTACTGTGAAGCTGAGCTTGAAGGTTGGGCCGGTGTTCAGGGAAACCACAGGCGAGAGGGCAGGAAAGGTGATGGGTGGGTAAGACCCCCAGACTGGAAGATGTCTGTAGACGAGCAGTTGGCTGGGATGGGGTGTCCACCTAGAGCACGGCTTAGCGGGAGGGTCAGGTACTTGGCAGAAAAGGCCAGTCGTGGACATGGGCCTGAGCCAGGATTGCTGGGGATGCGTGGAAAGTGCATGTGTGACCAGGCAGCACGCGGGCGCTGCCAGGCTCCTGGGCGGGATTTCAGGACTGACCGGTCCTGGCACGTGGGGTTCAGAGTTGGCAGGTAACATGCCAACGAAGAGAAAAGTTAAGCACATGTGAGGCAGAGAGGACATGGGACGGGAGGAAATGAGAGGCTGTGGAGTGAGACTTGGGTCCCCCACACAGTATAGGGAGGGAGGCGTGAATGTAATGAAACACTTGGGATAGTGGCCCACGGGCAGGATACTGGCTGTGCCGGTCACCCCGAAATTCACTGGGATCAAAAACCCACGGAGGAGTCTGGGGGAGAGCTATGGAGATGGGGAGGGGGTGCAGGCAAAACGTCAGATGATCTCAGCTGATTTATTCCAAAGGGGGACATTTCAGCTCTTATTTACTATCCGACTCGCAGAGGTAAAGTCGGTATCCTGGTGGATAAAGCAGGTCAGTTATGCTACCCATCCTTGTTTGGACACAGGGGCATTCCCGGCAGATGAGATAACAGTTTGGGGAGTGGGAGGAGAGGCATATCAGGGCAAAAACTTACATCGGGAACATTAGTCCAGCTCACGTGGTGTATAAACAAAACCACCCAACGCCACGTACACACTTGATTGTTGCAAATGCCTTCTTCAGCGTTCACACGCAGCGCTCTGACTCTGCCCTAGGGACCGGGCTCCGAATCCCCGGGGCTTGTCATTTTGTCATCTTCATGGGGCGTGAATGTTTACCTCTCAGAGTGCATTAACTGGTTCTAGCCTGGGAGGTATCCCTGGGGGAGACCTTCCTCTGTGGCACTGCCTGGGACTTCACGATTGGAGATGCTACTGGTCTCCCAGCTGTGAGTGTTTCACGTCTCATAACCCAGGGAACTAAGCACTAAAGCAATTTTCCCCACAATTTCTGTTCTCTTGTTAAATACCATTAAAATAGAGGCTACTATGGCAACAGCCGTATCGTCCACTTTACTTAATACCGCAGAGTGCGTAATCACCACGTCTCCTAAGTGAATTGCTGTTGGAAATAGTTTAATATTAAGTGTCTGCAGGCAAAGCAGCCTTCATTCCTGCCTTCCAACATGAATTCTTTGTTAGGTGTGCATATAGAAGTTTGGGTTTTGTTTTGGTTTTTTTGTTGTTGTTGTTACTATTTTTAAAAAGGCGTATTTAAGGTTTTGGTACTTAAACATTTGATTTTCTCAGCAGTGGGAATATACACAGGTAGGTTTCTTCCGTGCAAACTGTTTAGCCATTAAAGTAATTACTTCCCTAAAAGGCACAATTAGGAGCCAGACAGTGGTCTGTAGCGCTGTAATAAATGGAAGAGGTACGCTGCCTTTTTTTTTCTCTTTAAAAGTGTTTATTTTTAATTTATCACATGCTTTAAATAACAAAATGATTTAAGTCCTAGGAAATCATGTGCTCTGGGCACACTTACGGAACACCCAGATTTAACAAATGCTAACGTTTTGTCATATTTGCTTCAAAAATTTGTCATAGAAGCAGAAAATAAATGTAGCTTAAAGCCCCACTGCACCGCGTTCCCCAGAATGACCCTTTATCCTCAGACTGGTGTAGATTCTTCTCTAATTACTACGCACTTAAGATTTCGCTACATAGTTATCAGTGCCTTGCATTAGCTGTCTCTTGCTTGGTAACAGTTTAGCCCCACGGTTCGCCGCCCTGTCTGACTTGGCAGGTGCTGAGGGTCAGCAATGGGGGAGCGGCTTAGCTGGATGGTTCTGGGTCCTACTGGAAGCTCACTCATGGGGTCGGAGAGAGGAGCGCTCCTTTCCTCGCCATTGGGACCTCCTGCCAGGCTTCCCTGACCATTCTTTGGGCACCTGGTCACCCCAGAGCAAGTGATTCCAGAAAGTAAAAGTGCCACAGAGTACCCAGGCTGGTCTTTTTACACCCAGTTTTGAAACTGACATGCGGTCACTTCTGCCCTATTCTGTTGGCTACTCAGGACAGCCCCGGCCCAGCGTGGGAGGGGGTTACACAAAAGCAAATACCAGGGAGCCGGGATCATTGGAGTCCCCTTAGAAGCTGTCTGCCGGCTACCTCTAAATAAGTACCATGTAACAAAATGTTGGTTGGTCGGTTGTGGGTTTGGGTATTTTCACGTGTGCGTGAATGCTCTGTAGTACCGTGCGCACCCTTCTTCTGCCTGCCTGATTGCTCACCACTACAGGTTTACTGGGTCTTCCCTGTTGATGGGAGTCCTAGGTCACTCATTTTGACCGCTGTGTAGTATCCTATCGTATGACTATACCCAGAGGATGTGCCCAGTTCTGGCCTGATTACCACTTGGAATGTTTCTGATATTTGCAGTTATAAAGAGTACAGCGGTGGACATCTTTCTGCATGCTATCGAGATCTTCTGAAAATGGAAGTTCTAGGGGGTTTGGTATGCTCGTCTGCAGTGTTACTGGCCGCGTCAGATTTGCCTTCCAAGCAGCTGGACCGTGATAATTACATCAGACTGTGCCTTTGTTTTCTTTTGTTGTTGTTTTTTGCCACTCTGTGTGAAATAGTGTCACAGTTTGATTACTTCTAAGATGATGCAACTTTTTTTTTTTTTTAAGATTTATTTGGGAGTGGGGGGAAGGGCAGAAGGAGAAGGAGAGGGAGAGGGAGAATCTCAAGCAGACTCCCCACTGAGTGCAGAGCCTGTCTCCTGGCTCGATCCTCAGACCCTGAGATCATGACCTGAGCTGAAACCAAGAGCCGGACACTCAACCAACTGAGCCATCCAGGTGTCCCGAGATGATGCAACTTTTGATATATTTATGGAGTGTCTGAGCTTTTTCTCTGATGGTGATTTTTTCTACCAATACCTTATGCACAGTTTTCTAGCTATCTTTTTAATTGATGTGTATACATTCTTAATATCTGATCCATTCATTTGGGGGCCTTATGCATGGTGGATAAGATCTGCAAATCTTTCTGGATTTCTTCTACTTATTTTTCTTATCTTTCTTTTACTTTTTTTTAAATTTAGTGAGATGAAATGTACCAATGTCTTCCTGCCAATGTCTTCATGCCACCTATATGCCCCTCACCATCTAGATCTGATTTGCCATATATCAGTATGTATGTATATGTGTATATGTAGTTTTTGTTTGAGCCATTTTCAAATGGGTTGCATTTATCATGATATTTTCCTCCTGAATATTTCACTCTATGATATTTCATCCATAAAGACCTCTTAAAAATAAGGGCAGGTTCATACATAAATGTAATACCATTATGACACCCCAAAATTAACAGTATTTACATTGTATTATGTAATATTTAGGCTGTTTTCAGATTTTCTCAGTTACCTCAAAAATGGTATCCTTGGGGCTCCTGGGTGGCTCAGTGGGTTAAAGCCTCTGCCTTCAGCTCAGATCATGAACCCAGAGTCCTGGGATCAAGCCCCACATTAGGATCTCTGCTCAGCGGGGAGCCTGCTTCCCTTCCTCTCTCTCTGTCTGCCTCTCTGCCTACTTGTGATCTCTGTCTGTCAAATAAATAAATAAAATCTTAAAAAAGAGAATATTAATTTAAAAAATGGTATCCTTGGCTATGATTTTATTTTTCTTTTGATGGCCATTTGTTTTGTAGAATATGTCATATTCAGATTGGTCTGGATTTTTCCTAATAGTAGCATTTAACATGTTTATTTAACCTTACATTTCTGTAAACTTGAACTTAGGTCTAGAAGCTTGGATAGATTCAGGTTAAATTAATTTTGCAAGATACCTACTAAATTTGGGGCGCCTGTGTTGTTCAGTCAATTAAGCATCTGCCTTCAGCTCATGTCATAATCTCAGGGTCCTGGGATCGAGTTCCACATCAGGCTCCCTGCTGAGTGGGGAGCCTGCTTCTCCCTCTGCCTGCTACTCCCCTTGCTTGTATGCTCTCTGTCTGTATCAAATAAATAAAAATAACTCTTTAAAAAAAAATGAAGATACCTGCTAAGTTGTAATAACCTCTTTGTCGTATACCACAGTATGTGTCTGGATCTGTTACTTCTGAGTGTTCTCTTCCATCCCACCAGCGAAGTTGCTGTCCCATTAAACACACGGTTTAATGTCTGTAGTTCCAATAAGACTTAATGTCCAGCAAGGGCTCTGCTCTTCTCCTTATTCTTCAGATGCTCTTGGCTACTTTTGTCCTTCTATTCAACTTGTCAAGATCTCAGAACTCTAACGGGGTTTTGATTACAACTGCACTGGATTTGCAGGTTAACTTGAAAAGAAATCAAGTCTTCATTATACAAGTCCTTCCCCTGTGAATGGACAAATTCTCATTTGTTTGGGTCTTTTCTGTCCTGCAGCCGCTTTGTGGTTTTCTCCAAGAGGGTTACTTACACATATACTTCCTCTTAGATGCTATTAGCTCTTAATGTTACTAAGGTTGTAAGCAAGATTGTTTTAAATTGTGTTTTGATTATTTGGTATATAGGCATGCAGGGGCTTTTTGTATATTAATCTTCTATCCAGCCACCTTGCTGAATTATCCTTTTATTTTTTTTAAATATTTTATTTATTTATTTGACAGAGAGATCACAAGATCTCTCTGCTGAACAGAGAACCCGATGTGGGGCTCGATCCCAGCACCCTAAGACCATGTCCTGAGCTGAAGGCAGAGGCTTAACCACTGAGCCACCCAGGAGCCCCTGAATTCTCCTTTTAAAAAAGTAGCTGTCAGTGTTGCTGGGATTGTCTATGAAAGCACACACATAGTGTGAGGCAGCGGCAGGTTTGTGAACTTCCCTTTGAATCCCCAGCTAAGGGATTCTCAGTTTGCTGAAATTGTTTGGTCTGAGTGGGAAAACAGACTGACATTTCCTACTAATGTTAAACATATTCCTAGTCTGTGACTCAGCAACCTCCCTCTTAGGTATCTGCAGTGGGGAGACGAATGTGTGTGTCCACCCGAAGACTTGACCAGAAGCAGCTTTATTCATAAAGTGAAGTAAAGTACTACTTCATTCAGTAATTACATCATTACATAAAACCACCATTTTTATCAAACTAAAAACAGCCCAAAGTGTATGGAAGGAGACTGGGTAAACAAATGATGACACAGCAATTTTCCTTACACTGGAAGATGTGCTTGAGGATCTCTTTCAAATTTCATTTCATTTTGCCCCAATTTTTGGATCATAGTTTAACTGTGTATGGAATTTTTTTAAGAATGTATTTATTTGTTTATTTATTTGTCGGAGAGTGTGAGCACACAAGCATAGGGGAGGGGCAGAGGCAGAGGGAGAAGCAGGCTACTTGCTAAGCAGGGACTCTGAATGTGGGACTTGATTCCAGGACCCCGGGATCCTGACCTGGCCAAAGGCAGACACTTAACTGACTGCTTAACGATTGAGGCCCCTCCCCGCTCCACCAGGCACCCCAAGCATTTGGAATCTTGATGGGTAATGTCACTTTGCCTTTCAAGGAGGCTGTCTTCTTATACCTGGTTGTACCAGGTCTCTAGCAACGTACACAATGGCCTGACTTCGCAGTCAGCATCACCAACAAGTTGTTGTCAACGCTTTGGGGAATTTTGCCAACCTGATAGGTGGGAACAATGATCTGTATAGTTTTAACTTCATTACTTTATATATGTGAGGTTGAGTTTATTTTCATGTGTCTAAGGATATTTTTTTTTTTCATTCTCTGCAAACTATGTGCTCATGGTATCTTCACCTTATTATTTTCTATTGGGTTTTTAGGGGTTTTTTTTTTTAAGATTTTATTTATTCATTTGATAGAGAGAGAAGGAGTGCACAAGTAGGCAGAGCAGCAGGCAGAGGGAGAGGGAGAAACAAGCTCCCCACTGAGCAGGGAGCCTGATGTAGGTCTCGACCCCAGGACTCTGGGATCATGACCTGAGCTGAAGGCAGAGGCTTAACTGACTGAGCCACCCAGGCGCCCCTTGGTTTTTAGTTTCTTATATTGATTTGTAGAACCTCCATGTAATGGAGTAATTAACCATTTAGAGAAAAAAACCTATAATTCATGTTTTATTTATACATTATTTAAAAATTTACTTTGCTGATCATGAATTTTATTGTGAAAGTGCTTTTATGTTTTTAAATATATCAGTCTTTTGTCTTAAGACTTTTAGGTTTGAAGTCACATTTTAAATGACCTTTACTGAAATTGTTTTGTGATTTGTGCAAGTACTTTGATGTTTGATTTACCATGATGTAGTCCGTATGGATAACTTTTTTTTCCCCCAAGATGACTACCCCGTTGTTCCTATAACATTTTTCAGATAATCCACATTTACTTCACTGATCTGAAATTCCACAGTTACAGTATACCAAATTCCAGTAAATATTTGGAAATATTTATCTTTGGATTTCCTGTTCAACTGATACATCCTACAGTGGTAGTTTCTGTCCATTATTCTTCTTTATTCAAAATTTCCCTGTTGTTCTTAATTTTATTTTCCCTTGTGGACTTTTAAATCAGCCTGTTAAAAAAAAATCTTGTTAGTATTTTTGTGAGGTTTTTAATCACTGTAAACTCAGCTCTTACATAATCTCAAGCATTGTGTGCTGCTTTCCTATCATTTATGGAAAGCTGATCTCTTTGTGTTTGGGGCTCTGGACTGTCCTCCCGGTGGTGGATTTTCTTCTCACTTGGTTTGCAACTTTTTGTCGTGAGCTTATCTTTAGTGGGAATGGTTTTTTTCCCCTTCCTTTGGAGAGAGTTCAGTGCACCTTGGGTTGTACAAATGTTGTTCTAAAGCAACTTTGCATTTGTTTCTGCGGAGTGTGAGGCAATGAGAACTTTTGGGATTTTTACAGCAAGCTGTGTAAATTTAGATGCCTGCCTTGCTTGAGGTGGGGGTTGGGAGACTGTTTCTCCCAGAAGAGTCTTTCTTGTGGTCCTTGCTCTCCACTCCTTCGACTTCAGGCAGAGTCAGGCTTCCTGGTTGGCAGAATTTTCCTGGTGCCCTCCGCCAGTGAACCGGGCTCTGTCACCCGTCTCTGTGGTACTGGGGTCAAGTCTTCTGCCCGCCCCCCTCCAGCCCCTCCCGCCCGTCCCTCCGTGGGCATTGGATCCCCAGTTCTAGGGCCTATTTCTAGGCTCATCTACATATTTAAAAATACAAGTTTATCATCTTTTCTATGTGTTACAGTAGGAGGAAATTCTACCTCGCTGCCAACTAGCACTTGGCGAAGCCCAGACCTTTGGGAACTTCCCTTTTCTCTTGGTATCTCTTATTTGCTTTTCATAATAATTGGTGTTTGTCAGACAACACTTAGCTAGAGGATTAGGCTTTTCTATAGGGGCTGGGACACAGTGGAAGGAGAGTAGTGAGTGGAAGCTCTTCGAAGGCTCTTCCCCGGGGAGCTGTCCTGAGTACACTGTGGCCCGCACCCTCCCCTCCTTTTCCAGCCAGGGTGTATGGGGATGTCGGTGGGCGGGAGGGTGATGGTTATTTTAGAAAAAGATGCACAGATGCTTCTCTT
Source organism: Lontra canadensis (assembly GCF_010015895.1). Classification (NCBI taxonomy): domain Eukaryota; kingdom Metazoa; phylum Chordata; class Mammalia; order Carnivora; family Mustelidae; genus Lontra; species Lontra canadensis. The sequence continues at coordinate 4,213,440 of NW_022631023.1, read as the reverse complement.
ATGCTGCCCTGCATCTCCTTGCTTCACCCCCAACCCCTGCGAAGAGTCACTATTCCGGTCTCAGATCAGAGCCTGGTAAATAAGGTAGGTGGCCCCCTGGGTGCTGGGGCGCTCGCTGACCCGGAGCTGCGGGTAGAGTATGTCCTGTGCCAGGAGCAGGTGTTAGAGGCTGGAGCCCCTTCGGCTGCCTCCGTGCTGCCCCGGGCCAAGCATCCGCGAGCTGGGAAGATAATAGAGTGCGAAGAGTGACAGCTCTCTCTTAATGTATCCAAAGCTTCTGAAATACCACCCATCTCTTTTTATAGATCGAGACATTTAGCACCCAAGAGCTGTGTAGATTGAAGCTTTTACAACTTGAGACTCCTCGTGGATCGTGGCAGTCACTTCTCTGCGAATTTCCCTTGCTGCGGGTTCAAAGTAGATCATCTGGTACATATTTGTGTTTAAAAATAGGCAAGTTAGCTGCTAAGAACAGAGCTGCAGAGATAAGCCTCTGCCGTCTCCTTCGAATCCAGTCGAAAGAGGCAGCAGTCGGTGCCTGGGGGACTTGGTCGGGGAAGCGTCTGCCTCCTGCTCAGGTCATGATCCCTGGGGGCCTGGGATCGAGTCCCGCCTCAGGCTCCCTGCTCAGTGGGGAGACTGCTTCTCCCTCTCCCTCTGCTGCTCCCCTGCTTGTGCTCTCTCACTCTGTCGAAAAAATAAATAAAATCTTTAAAAAAAAAAAAAAAAAAGATGCCAAAGCCAGAGCCCCCAGAGACGTGGCTCATTAGTCCTCATTCCTCCCTTGATAGAAAAGAACACTGAGGACTCGGAGTGCTAAGTGGTTTCATGTGGTTGTGGAACAAAACGTCCCCGGACCCAGAACACTGGTCCCGTAGCCTCCAGAACACTCCCCCATGTGAACCACAGAACCACAGAACCACAGCGACTCAGAAGGCAGCTTAGACCCAAATTGTTGGTCTGGGGAGTTGGTTCACTTGATTTTGCATACCATGGCCGAGAAGACCCGACCAGGGTAATTTTTATAGCCGGCAAATTAATGTGTCTTCCTCGGGTGTTCAATATCTGCCTGGGTCTGATCTTCTGGGAGATAAGACAGAGACAACACAGTTAATTGTAACCCAAAACATTGATAAGAGATTTAAGTATATTAACAAGAGCTACTGAGGAAGCAGGGGACCTTACCCCAGCGCGGTGCTGACGGACCTTTGGCTGGCTTGGTGATCCATTCAACAAGACTGATGTCCTGTAGCAGCCCTTACCTTGCCCATTTTACAGATATGCAAACTGAGGGGCAAAGAAGTTAAGTCAGTTGGTCAAGATGACACAGCTTAGAAAGTGGGAGCGAGGACTTGAACCCCAGCAGCCTGAGCCCAGGGTCTGTGCTCTTAACCTGTGCGTAGGATGGCCTCATAAATAATTCCAGCATAAAAAATTAGAATCTATTAGTAGGATGTGTAAATAAGTGTACAGATTATCCAGTGAACGCATTCCTAGAAAATAGCCTCTAGGAGTTATTTTTTTTTTAAGATTTTATTTATTTGACGGAAACACAGGGAGAGAAGGAAAACAAGCAGGGGGAGTGGGAAACGGAGAAGCAGGCTTCCCGCTGAGAAGGGAGCCTCATGGGGGTTTCGATCCCAGGACCCTGGGATCATGACCCGAGCCGAAGACAGACACTTAAGGACTGAGCCACCCCAGTGCCCCCCCTTTTATTTTAAACAGTTTCATTGAGATATAATTGGTATAGAGTGGACAGTCTGTGTTACTGGGGGACCAGGTTGTTGAGTTTTTATGTATGAATGGGACTCAGAAAAGCTCCGGGTCCCCTTGGGTGACTTTGCCCACAGCACAGACCCTCCCTCTGTTCCTGACTTCTAACTGGATTCCACTGCGGTCAGAGAACAGAGGATCAGCTGAATTCTTCTAAATTTCTCGCTGTTTGTTCTTATGGCCCAGAATGTGGTCTATATTGGTCAGTATCCTCCTGAAAACAATGTATGTTGGGTGGTGTGGGCGGGGCGTTCTGCTCTTGGCGGTGAGGTCATGCTGGTGGGGGCACTGTTCCAGTGGGCTCTGCCCTCGCCTCACTCCTGACCACTAGCTCGCACAGAGAATGGGGCTGCTGAAGTCTCTGTCTTTGTGGGTTTTCATAAACTGCCGAGGCTTCATCCTGCTTGTTTCTTCCTTCTCAGAACTCTTACGAGGTGCACAAATGTTCAATGTTGTCTGTCCTGTGTTCACGTTGAGCCTTTCGGTTATGCAATGCTGTCACCACCCCGGTAATCCTGTTTGCTGTAACGCCTGATGCTAATGTCACTGCTCCGTATTTCTTCCTTTTTTTTTTAAATCAAAGTACAGTTGTTTTTTTTAAGATTTTATGTATATATTTTGAGAGAGAGAGCATGAATGAGGGGGAGAGGCCGACGGAGAGGGAGAAGCAGGCTCCCCACTGAGCAGGGAGCCCCACATGGGGCTCCATCCCATGACCTCAGGATCCTGACCTGAGCTGAAGGCAGATTCCCAACCAACTGAGCCACCAGGCTCGTCTCTCTGCGTTACTTTTGATTAGCGTTAGCTCAACACCTCTTTTTCCAACCTGTGACTTTTAAGGAATCTGAGTATTTACATTTTAAGGGGGCTTCCTGTGGGGAGCAAACAGTAGGGTCTTACTTTTTATCTTAATTCGACCATCTCTGCTTGGGTGTTTAGACCAGAGATTGGCAGATAACAGCCTGCAGGCCAAATCTGGCCTGTCTTTTCTTTTCTTTTTTTTTTTTTTTTTTTTTTTGGGGGGTATGGCCTGTAAAAATGGTTTTACATTTTTAAAGGGGTGTGAAAAAATCCGAAAAGAATGTGACAAAAATCCTCCATGGCCCACAAAGCCTTAACACGTTACTTTCTGATCCTTTTCCAGAAAAAGTTTGCTGACACCCGCCCCCCCCCCCCCCCCGCCATGTGGATTCTGTTTAATGTGATGATTGCTAAGATGGTCCTTCCTCCTATCGTGTGGCCCCATGTTTTCTCTTTGTCTCTTGTCCCCATTTTCTGCCTTCTTTTGGATTATTTTTATTTTTTCTTTATCTCGGCAAGAGCTCTGTGTCCACGTGGCGGTTGCTGGGGGATTTGTAGTGTGCACCTTTGAGGGACGCTCTCTGCCACTGACCACAGTAGGAGAAGTTCTGGGGCCCATGTGCTCCTTTCTGTCACCCCTCGCGATCTTGCTGGCATGTATGTAACTTACACACGTGTTCTAAACCACCCGTGACACCAGTGTCATTTTTGCCTTAAACCAGTTATCTTCCTAAGTATTTAAAATGAAAAGTACAGATGTGATCATTGCCCAGGTAGACGCCACGTCTGATGCGCACCTCTCCTTTGTGTGGGTCCCAATTTCCGTCGACAGCACTGATCTGATTGAAGGTCAACTGTTCGTGTAATTTTAGTGCAAGTGGACTGTGATGATTTCTTTCTTTTTTCAGCTTCATTAAGGTCTAATTGACACATAAAAGCTACATATATTTAAGGTATGTACGTGAAGTTTTTTTTTAACTACATATAAAAATATGTAGGTTAAGTTTTTTATTTAAGTATGAGGTTTTACTATATGTGAGTATGGTAAAATAATGACCGCCAGCTGATATCCATCAGCTTACATGGGTACCACTGTCTTTTTATTCCCTTCCCTTCTTCCTTTCGCCTTCCTCCTCCCTCTCCTCTCCTCTCCTCCTCTCTCCCTCTCTTCCGATCTACCCCCACTGTTCTACTCTCTGCTGCTGAGTTTGGACTATCTGAGATTCTGCGTACGAGTGAGACCCTGCAGAGTTTGTCTTTCTCCGTCTGGCTTATTTCACTTGGCGCCGTGTCCTTCAGGTTTGTCCATGTCCATCGCACATGGTGGGATGTCCTTCTCTAAGGCTGGATAATACTCTAGTGTGTGTGGCTCTTCCTGGGAGGAATTCCTCCAGCTTGTGTATATCTGAAAACATCCCGATCTTCACCCTGAAGGACACTCTTGCTTGGTACAGGATGCTGAATTGACCAGGTTTTCCTTTCCCGCACTCTGCAGCTAATTTCTGAGATGAAATTAGCTGTCATTCTTTTCATTCCTTCGTACAGAATATTTCGTTTTGCTTTTATCCTCTGTGCTTTCATGACTCTCTCATTATCACTGGTTTTCAGCGGCTCACTGGTGTAAGCTACTTCATCATTCTTAGGCTTGGGGATCTTTGAGCCTCTGGGATCTGTGAGCTCACTGTTGCCCTCAAGTTTGGGAAGGATTTGGTGATTATTTTTTCCGGTGCTTTGTGCCTTCTGTCCCTCCTCTCGGGAGGCCCCTGACTGCATGGATACCGCGTTTCCTTCACGTGGTCCCACAGTTTACTGACATTCTCCCTTTATGTTTTCAGGATTTTGTTCTATGTTTCCTGGATAGTTTCTGCTATGTTTGCAAGTTCACTAGTTTGTTTTTTTTTTTCCCCTGCAGATATATATTCTATTAATACCATGCAGTGTATTTCTTGTCTCACATCCGGTAGTTTTTATCTCTAGAAATTTAAATTAGGTCTTGATTATAGCTCCTGTGTCCCTGCTTCTCACGTCTGATGTTCCCTCCGGCGTCCCAAGTGGAATGCAGTCACAGTAACTGTTACTTCATAGCGGGTCTACTAATACTGCCATCTGTGTCATTTCTCGCCAAGCTGCAAATGATCGATTTTCCCCCCCTTGCCATGCGTGAATTGTGTTTTTCTACTTCTGTGTGAGTTACAAATTGTGTTTTCCTGCTTCTTTGCATACTTGGGCATTTTTCTGTTTGATGCCAGACACTGTGAACTTCACCTTGCCGGGTGCTTGGGACATTACGATTTATAAGAAATATGTATTTGGTATTTGTCTCCATTTCTGGCACCCAGCTCCTGGAATTTCCTAAGCGATAAGATGTCTTTTATTATGTTAATAAGGACTTTGGAAAGCCTCCAAGGGTGGGGCTGGCCCATGACTCCTGGGGGGAATTTTCATTCCGCCCGGACCTGGGGGAAGGAGAGTGGCTGGAGGTTGAAGCAGTCTCCATCTGTCTTCATCTGTCATGTCTGTGCAATGACACCAGCATAAAAACCCAAAAGGAGAGGGTTTGGAGCGCTTCCAGGCTGGTGAACGCGGAGGACCCTGGAGGGCACGGAAGCGCCCCCTCTTTCCCAGACCTCGCCCTGGGCATCTCTTCATCTGGCTGTTCCTGAGTTACGGGCTTTTGTCATAAATCAGTAATCTAGTCAGTTCTCTGGGTTCCCTGAGCCGCTCCTGCAAATTCGTCAGGCTCAAGATCAGGGAGTGGCCGGAACCTCTGATGAAAGTTTAGATACAAGCGAGGTTTGGTGGGGTGAGGTCCAGAGCCGATGACCAGAAAGAATTCTTGAGATGACATCTTTGGTGCAAAACGGTGGTTCAGAAGCACAGGTGACAACACCCTGGGCTCTTCACTCTCATCGGAAGTAGTGGGGGCGGGGCAGGCGGGTGGGACTTCACCTGTGGGATCTTCAGGAGTGAGTTGAACTCCTGCACACCCTGCTGGTGTGGGATCTTCAGGATCTGTTTCAGGAGTGAGTTGAACTCCTGCACACCCTGCTGGTGTGGGAGGATCCCCTGTTGGTAATTTAACCCCCAGCACGTTGAAATTGGGTCCAGGTAGCCAAAAGGTGCTGAACCCTTTCGTCTTCTTGCTGGTGCTCCTGAGCTGTGTCCTGGGGTGCCTTTAGGTTACGAATCTTGCCTGCCTTGCTCAGAAGCTTTAGATGAGATCAGAGCAGTGTGCCATGTGCGGGTCCTCGTCCCCGGCCCCACCGGGTGGAGGAGAGACCCTTAAGACTCTAACGGATGCCCTGTGAATTCCTGCTTGGGTGTTTTTGTTTTTGTTTTTTCTTTTTTCCACTTGGGGAAGCAGAGTAAACAGGAAGCAGTTGGCCGTGGGTACTGTTCTCAGCCCGGGAGCTCTGAGCTCTTTCTTTCTAATCTTTCCCAGTGGTCCTTTGACCAGCCTCTGTTCGTGTGTGGTCAGCACTCAGCCTTGCCCTTGGGATGCATGGCATTTCTGCCCTATATTGTGCCTTCGAACTCCAGGAGCCCCCAGCCCTGCTCCCTAGCCCTGCCTCTCAGCCCAATCTCCCAGCCTTGCCCCCCAGGCCTAGCCCTACCCTCCAGCCCTACCCTATCTCCCAGCCTTGTCCTCCATAGCCCTGACCCCTAGCCCTGTCTCCAGCCTTGCCCCCCCAGCCCTAGTCCTAGCCCCAGCCCTGTCCCAGCCTTAGCCCTGCCCCCCAACCCTGCCCTCCCAGCCTTGCCTGTCCCTCCGGCCCAGGAGGCTGCCCACCTCTGCCCATGTCCCCCTCCCTGTGCCAAACCCAGAAATGTTCTCAAGGCAACTGTGGGCTCCCTTCATCTGTCCTCCCCTCTCGCAGGACTTTGTGCTCCTTGCTCCGTTGGCAGGATCTTCAGAGACTTTGTTTCTTCGTGTGTTTTGCCCAGTATTTTAGTTGTCTCGGGTCGGGGGTGAATCTGGCCGCTCTTCCGCCATCTGGTCTGGAAGAAGAAATGGTTTCCAGTGAAGCTCTTGGCCTGTTGCTTGGCGGTTTCAGGGTCTTTGCACCGAGCATGCCTCCCCCGCATTAGTGTATGCCTTAAAGCTTCTCTATCCACAGAGCAGGTGAGTCTCTAACAAGACAGATGACCTACTGTGGAAGGGCGTTTGCCACTTCAGGTTCTACCATGTAGAGGATCCCTGCAAATCAGGAGAAAAAGAAATTGTAATAGACATTATATAAATGGCCAATGAGTGTGTGTTTTAAGTGGCGGCTTTGGCCCTGGGCATCTGGGCTCCCGATGGACACAAGACCATCCTCCCCCGTCCCTGGGTGCAGGCAGGCCCTGGTGCATTGCTGGACTCGTCCAGCTCATGCAGAAGAGCCCCGAATCCATGCAAACAGAATCCACGTTAGCAAGAAAATGTTCTCACCCAATCTGTGTCTTCCCCTCATTTTAACCCATTCTGTTAAGACCATTGTTCCATTATTATTTTGACTCTTTCTTTCTTCAGTAAAAAAAAAAAAAAGAAAGAAAGAAAGAAAGAAAAAGGGTGTTATTTGGCAGGCGTTAGGGTCTTGAGGCTTTAGTGACAGAGATAGGAAATGTGTAGCAACATTGCTTTTTCATGCCTAAATGTTCATTATGGTGATTAAACATGGGTGAGGCAGGGAACAATGCTTTCTTCTTTTTGCAAGTGAAACATAAAATGCCAGGTAGTCTGTACTTCTGAGAAGAGCAGATACGTCTGATGGAGAGAAATGAAGACTGGTAGTCCCCAAACCTGCCTTAAGAAATCCTCTCACATCCTTCCCTGAGAACGCTGTTACCCCAGGGCCCGCGAGCACCGGTCGTCCTGCGAATTGTAGCTGTGTGTCCCTTTGATCCCGGGTGGCCAGGGAACGTACCCCTCCTGATTCCGCGTTCTCCCTGCACTGTCAGTGGGACGCGGAACCAGCGAGGGGCTGGGGAAGAGTCTCCTGGTCTGGTCGGGTAGTCCCGGAGCCCCTTCAGAGTGTGGTCAGACTGAAAGGACGATCGTCACCAGAGCGCGTGAAGTCAGGTTGACGATGGCGGGGATATCCCGGGATTCGTGCCGCACGTTTCCTAACGCAAGCGCTTCTCTCTTTTGCCAAAGGGTGCAGACGGACTGCTCACCTCATAGCTGTGGTTCTCCCCTTTCTGTCTCCTCAGAAATTGCAGGTGCTCCGCTGTCTGAAATCTCTGGGCCTTTCTCGACAGACGACATAGCCAGCAACTGCGTCCCTGCCCTGCCTCTGAATGAGCCCATCCTGTGGATCGTGTCCTACGCGCTCATGAGCGTGTGTGGAATCATCCTTCTCACCCTCATCGTCCTGCTGCTCCTTCCCTTTCGGTGTCGGCACCTGCCCCGCGACCCCGAGGTGGTCAATGACGAGTCCTCGCTCGTCCGGCATCGCTGGAAATGAAGAGCGAGCGGAAACCGAGCTCGAGCGACCTTGAACTCTCGGCGAAGAGAATTCCGTTACCCGTGGAGCAGGCAAGGTCATGAGGCAGGTGTCTTCCTGGTCCACTAGTCTCAAATCTGTTCTGCTCCCAGATGCCTTCCAGAGTCACTGTATTCTGATTCTTGATCTTAAAGCTTCCTTCTCCCTCACTTCCAAGAAAAATTATAATAAAAACCACCTCATTCTAAACCAAAACAGAGTGAATTGGGCTTCAGGCTTTATGGGACTAGTTATGCCAGACTGTCTAGGTGTGCCACCAAAAAAAAAAAAAAGAGGGGGCAAGCTTTTGGCTAGTTCTCCTCTTCCTCCGTCTCCGGAGCTGTGAGTTCTCATGGTTCGTAACTGCTCTTAGCTGATGGGAAGCTTTTCATACTAATCACATTTAAGGGTATTTTGCACCTGGGTCCAAGAGTACAAGAGGTTTGCAACATGGTGGCAAGAGAACCAGCCCGGGGCCTGACGATCTCACCATCCTGCCTGCTTCTGACCCGGAAACAGAGCCCTTGTCTGAGCCTCTCTGTGCTCTGAGTGAGAGCCAGAACCTTCTCGGAGGGGAACATCACTCAGCGGTCTTCACCAGCCTCTTCTGAAGAGGAAAGCCTTTGTCCATCGTGGTAGAGTGGGAAGGAAACCTACGCTCTTGTACTCAGTGCTTCTGTAGTCCTGTTGGTATAAAGATAAAAAGCTACCTCTGTAGGGGCTCTGTGCCCAGCTGTGGCTATGGGCAGCCTGGTTCCAGCTGTTGCCCTTGCTGCAAAGAATCCTCCTTCCAACAGGCGAGGGTAACAGGTGCTGTCCTGTGGCCAGGTGGGCCGTTATTTCACACGCTTACTCTTCCTTAAAATTAACAGAAGGTGTTCTGGTGAGAAAAGCAGATCCCACATCACTAGCCTAGTTGTTTGTGTTTCCAAATCTCTGGCTGAAGGGAAAGCAGGAAATGGCTCAGTGCCCATCCTGACCAACTCTCGGGGGAAGGAAGACACCAAATGAGCAGAGAACTTGAAGGAACTTCTCCCATGCTTTCAGGTCCTGTGTTTGCCTTTGCAGAAAGCCGTAGACTCCAGCACAGACGCCTGAGCACATCTGTGGAGCCGTTGACCCACACGCCTCCTCCCTGTGGCGTGTTCAGTCTTTGGTGATGAGGTGGGTATGCGGTACTCTCCTTCTGTGAGGTACCTCCCTCTTACTACCGTTTATTTGATCAATTAATTTCATCGCCCAAAAAGAAGCAGAAGCCTTATTAACTCGATGCAGATATAATTAGAAGACGGGTTCAAAGGCAATATCCCGTCTCTCGTTTGTATGCCAAGTTCAATGTTCGCTTTGCATCTCTGTTGGGATGGGCTGGATCTATGACAGAACCCTACTGAAAGGGCTAACTGGAGTGTCTCCTCTGGCTGGATCATCATTTATGTCCAAGACAGCCTGCACGTTGGTATTTCAGCCATCAGCTCTGCTCACTGGACCGGGGCACGTCCATACTGGGGAATATGTGACTGGAGAACTGTGGGGTCACTCACACGTGCCATGGTGTCCTGGTGGACGCTCCAGCAGCAGCAGGTTTGAATTGTATCTTAGAAGCTGAGCCTTCCGGGCCCTCTTCAAGAAACCGTCTGAGTGTGGCATGTATGAGTCCCTCTGGACGTGGGGTCACAGGCGGGGGTGCCCTTACCAGGTACTCCTTATCGTGTCTGGTCTCGGCTAGGTGAATGGTAGTAACTCCAAAGTACAGGTCAGTGTTAGACATCACTGGAAGTCTAATTCTCTCGTCCCATGGGCTTTTTCATTGGTTCCCGTTTTATGGTCCACTTTGCACAGAAGGGAAGGCCATCCTTCACGGAGCAGACCTTCCCCGTGCTCTGAAAATCCAGACCCGTGAAAGAAAAGGAGGGAGTTCCAGAGATCACACCGTTCCTTTGGCTACTTATTCCCTCATACAGGCATCTTCTCCAGTTTCCCGCGTTCGGTTTCTGAGCTGGGAACCTTTCTGTTGGCATAGATCAGCAGGTGCTGTTCCCAGAGTACAGGTTAAGGGCACGGCCAATTTCAAGCTCCAGTCTTTGAAAGAAGTATGCTCTAATGCTCTGCATTTCCTCTCCCAGTTCTCCACCTTTTCATCTCAGATGTCACTGGATGTGACATTCTAATGGAAAAGCTTAAATTACAAAAGCATAACTTAGCAACAGGAATCAGACAACTGAACGGGAGACATTTTCCTGGCATGCCCTGCTGTCGAAAATTGGACTTGGAGTCAAAACCCCGGTTGGTGACACCCACGTCCTCGAGTTCCGTAAATTGATACTGAGCTTGGAGAACCTTCAAGGAGGCTTGCTTTGAGCGGGAAAGGAAGTAACAACCGTCTGAGGGGGTCATTTTCACCTTGCAGCCTTGGAAAAGGCTGGACGATGGTCCTTTCCTGAAAGGTGCTCTCAGCATTTTGCTGTTGTCAGATGCTGTCAACTCTCCCGTAAGAAGTAGATGCTTCTTCCTGAAAAATGTTTTTTTACTAGGGTGATACTTTGTATCCTTGATAAGTTATTTGGAAGCCCCAAACGAAATCCTGTCTTTAGCAGCTGGAACTATGGATACTAGCAAGAAACAAGATGATGACTGCGTCTGATTTTTCTCCCCCCGCCCCCCAACCCCGGGGGTTTTAAAACATACCACCGTGATTGGTGCCAGATTGTCTGGCGTCTCCCGTAGAATCTGCTGTATTTCTTCTGAACCAAAAAAATAAGTACCTGGCATTAAACATTCTTGGCATGTCACTTCTGGGAATGTTTGCCGGAACGCGGTCCACTCCCGAACGTTTGGAAGGATTTTACCTGACTCATTCGGAGATGCAAAGGTTTTGGGTTGGGGATCCCTTGGGGTCAGTTATAATTCAAAATTAGGAAACTAATCCCCAGCAAGGCAGCATTAACAGCTCCTCAGAGCTTTGGGGACTACAAGCAGGCCTGATTTAGGGATCGCATTATCTTATTGAAGAAGTGAGAGAAGATTGTCATAATTTAATAGGTTCCTGTGCAAATGAAAATTTGCCATATTCCTCTTACCAGGCCCCTGCATGGTGGATTGCCAAGCGTGGTTCAGTTCTAAATTCTGGCCTAGGGCCACGTGAGTCACGGGGAATAAATCACTTTCCCCAAAAGCCTCATCCAACAATGATCGAGTTTCCCCCACTTTTCCTTATGAGCAGGAACCAGATCCTTGGGTGGGCTCCCGGAGTGCCTTTGTCCTGCTCAGACTGATCAGAACGGATCACGGAACCGTTCAGACAAAACGCTTGCCGCCGATGTTTTTTCTATTTTAGGAGAAACTACTAAACATCGTAAAATGTAACATTCAGGAGATGCTAGATTTTTAGTACCAAGGAAACTCCACAACGGCAGCAGCTGTCGCGGACACTTCTGGTGGGTTTTAAGAATTTCAGATTTGGACTTAATGGCACTTTACCAATTAAATGGCCACAGGAAAAATACATTTTGAGAGTGGGGAAGGAATGAAGACACATAAAGTATGCTGTCAAAGAAAGCGAAGAAGTGGCTTTTATTCATCCCAGGAACCCTCAGGTTTACCCATGAAGTGGCAGCGTCGGCTGGAGATGTGAGGTGATCCACACAGCCACGAGTCCCATGCTTCCGGAGTGTTCGAGCTGGAGTCATGTGTCTGATGTCAACATGGGCCAAGGGAGAATGTGGCCCCTTACACTTGGCCCCAGCCAGGTGAAGACTAGTTCATTCGAGGAATAGGAAAGGGGATGGTTGGGACCTGGAAGGTTCTAGAATGGGGGAAGGGAGGTGGGGTAGGAAGTTGTATCCCTTGGTCAGCAGATGACTTCAATGGGCTGGGTAAACTGAGGACATCGCAGGAGGTTCTGGGCTACCCATGTCCACCCTTGGAAGTGATTTTATTGTGCCCCTACTTTTCAAGACTTTCCAAAGGAACCTCAGGATTATAGTTTGTCGAAGAGAACCTTGCTTTGCAGCCATATTTAGACACCTGCCTTCTAACAAAACTGCAGACGCATGAACTCCCGAGCAAGTCACGGTCCTCAGGCTGTAGGTTCAAGTGTGTGCGCTGGGGTCCATAGGACAGGATCAAGAGGCTGAAGTGAGCGGGGGTGGTCGGCAGTTACCTTTGGGGTCTGAGCATCTGACAGTGGCATTGAAGGTCGGACTCGGACACAGCCACATCCCCCCAACCCTGCCGGGGCAGCCCACTGATTTCAGAAAGAATCCGACTGGTTCCTGACCACATTCCTTCTCGGGGAGCACCTGCCGTCAGACACTTGTGTGTCAGAAAGGAGTGTCAGCCCCTGAGCCACCCCACCCCCACCCCGCATCAGCGTGGCCGTGCAGCATCTCGCGGGGGCCTTGCTGTCCTGGAGCTCCCCCTGTCCTAGTCAGAATATGCAGTTCAGTAGGCTCAAGCCAGGCGGGGCTTGGAGAAACGTCCTGGTTTGGTGAGAACGTCCGCCCTATTGTGACACCACTGCATCTGTGAAACCTCAAGTCGCCTGGGGTTAATTCTGAGTGTTATGAGGACACATGACCTCAGTCCATCAATGCAGATCCAGATAAATCCAGATCCAGCCCACGCACCGCAAGAGCCGCTCCAGGGTACCTGACCTTCGAAGCCCGAAGGCCTCCACGTGTCCTGGGATGCCCTCGGGTACTGGTTGGGCACCGTTGCCAAAGCAGAGAGCCTGGTTGTGTCCAGCTAGCATCTCAGGACACAGGACAGGTGTGCTAGTAAAATCCCCATCTCGCCTCTAAGTATTTGTTCATTGGCGTTTGCCTGAGCCCATGGGGCAGTGAGGAGACATGAACAGCTTCCTTTGCAGAGGGAGACATATTTGTGCAGCAACAGAAGTGGAAAAACCGGTAGAGTGGAGGTTGCTGCACACAGATGTACTCCAGACCTACAGTATTTTGCCAAGACAGATTTGTAATAATGATTTATGTAATTGCACATGATCAGTTTATAAAAGCGGTTCATAGAATAGCATCACCAAGGGGAGAATTGAAACCTTGAGCATCTTGGAAACCTTCATTACCTTTGGGGTTTTTCCGCAGGAATTTCTTCACTGAGGTTGGAATATATGTATTTTTTTCGTGGGGCATGCACGGACCAGAAGACCATGAGAAGTCAGGTGTCTCCAAAGGGTGGGGCTTCCTTTTTCTCCGTGAAATGCCGTTTGTACAGGCTGCTGAAAGTTTCCCATAAAACCAGGGTTTTCGCTTGCTTCTGTCTCCCCATCAAAGTAAAATTACAAAGCCTTACAATTTCGAAGTTAATGCTTCTGAATGAAAGTTATGAAAACATTAAAAGATGATCTTTCCGAGGTAAAAAACAAAGCTGGTTAAGGATCTGTTTCATCTATAGTGAAAATCACCCAAAATAAACTTCCTTAATTCCATTTCCTTGTACGATTTTGTGTTCTCTGTTGCTAGGGGTAACGACTTGGAATTGCTTTTTCTCCTTCTCCTTGGAGATAATGTGTTATCTAGAGTGGAAGGTGGTACACATTCTTAACGGTGAGCTTGGCGGTCCTGTCTGAACTTGGAATGACATGGAACGTGTGAGGGGCCACATGAGCAAGGGTCGTGTACTTTGGGAATCAACGTGTCTGAAAAACAAAGCAAGTGGGATTGGCCGTGTGCTGATAAAAGCTGGGTTTTTGTAATCTAGGGGGAGGTATTTCCTGCTATTTCTGTTCATTCCCATAGTCAGATAGACGGCAAGCTTGAAACCCCTATGTTCAGTGCCTGCACCCTGGGATTTGTTTTGTTCTTAAGAAGGGTGACTTCACTGTGCCTTGCGGGGTGTCTGCTCGGGCCGGGAGCTCGCGTACCTTGTCTTCGGAAGCCATGCTCCCTCGGCCTCAGGGCTTTGCAGAATGTATTTCTGTGTGCAACTTGTATTTCTGAAAAGGCTTAAGATAACTTGTTTCCCTTCTGGGCATCCCCTGTGTTTCGGCGTGCCATGTGGAGTTACACGGAAGCGTGTGGGCCAGCAGTTGGGGTGAGGGGACGTGCACCCTGCCTCGGAGGTGGCCCCATGACTATGGCCCTGCCCCGGGGGTTGTGCGCCTCAAAACTCAAGTTTTCTATAAGAATCTTATTTTTCTACTTGTATGCACCACGAATTTAAGATGTATACCATTGAAAAGGAAATAAAAGGAGTTTGGTTTGTTTGAATAAACAATACTTTCAACCTGTTGGCCTTGGAATTGTTCTGATGCTTTTGTTCAAGTCGTTCTTCCGAGATGACCATCGGGCGTGTCCTCGGCGGCGGCTCGCCCCCACTGCCACCATAGGGGTTGCTGGAAAGCATCAGAGAGAAGCCTGAGCGTAGGGCGAGTCCGAGCCCAGTCTGTGAGATCCACCTTGCTTTGGAATGCGAGGACCCTCAGGAGTGGGATGAGACTGGGGATAGATAACACAGGTTTAAGGGGTCGAAAGATTGCACGGGATGTCAGCCTCCTCCTGGGGGGACCTGACCTGGGCCGGGCGGGTGCTCAATGAGGGGCCCTGCTCGCCCATCCCACTGCCAGGACATGGTGTCCTCCAAGTCCAACAGATAGACACGTGACCAGGAATGCACAGCCGGAAAGTATCTGCCTGGGAGTGGACCCTGATCCGTCCCCCTGAGAGCAAACCTCTGTCCCCCACGGCCTTGCCAGGCAATGTGCTGAGCCACAACTTCCCGAAACAGAAGGGTCCCGCTGAGGGGGGCAGTTTCTCCAGAGGGATGCGGCCAACTTGGGGAAAGCAGAAACAACGCACGAAGACAGATGTCCCTCGCGAGCGGCCCCAGACCTTGACAAACAGGCTTCTCTCCATGGTTAGACGGGTCTGGTGACAAGGCGGATAAGAAGGAATTCCAAACCGTGAGGAGGTGAGGTAGTATAGCCCTGGAGAAATAGAATAGGGTGCTTGCTTTCTAACAATGAGAAGGACAATTTGATTTCAGCCTTTCTTTTCCTACGCTGCTTCATCATTTCGCCCTTCTTGAGCTGCGGGTGACATTGAGGGTGTGTTTCGTGCATTTGTCACTAGGTGGTGTTGTTGTGAAACTGGAATGACATTTGTGCGTTTTTGGTTTTTTTTTTTTTTAATTCTGTGTGCATTTGTTGGTAAACTTCGAGTGTGTGCATGTAATTACACCCAGCAATTATCCAAGCATGTTTACTCCTCCGTTCTACTCTCAGATAGAATCTTCACGATATGCAGCCTAGATATGTAGTAAGTCTTGGGGGAGGATCCCCAAATGTGCCTTTCCAGCCCCTGGCCTGTCTTCTTTGGGTGCCGCACAGGGAAGGAAACTGAGTCACAGACAGGTGCCACGATTTCTCCAGGTTCTCACTCAGTGGCAGGTCCAGATTCGAAACACCACAGTTTGTCTAATGACTAGACCTATGAACTCAACCATTCAGCGGCTGCCTTTAGAAAGGATAAACATTGAGAATCGAAAGGAAAATTATATTTAAAAATTAAAATGGATGTGTGCTTAAAGAAAAATGCTACCAGGAAACATGTGGGGGGACATATTTGTATGTTTACACATTTACAAATATACATTTGTGTATCTACAAATAAAAGGACGGAAGCTAACGTTTACTGAGGAGGGAATTCTGGCCAGACCTACGGGCTGGACCGGCATTCCATCTTCACACCCAGCCCTGGCAGGTACACACTGTTACTAAAAATACTTTTCAACCACAGGGTGGAAGGCAAGGGCACAAAGAAGACATATTCAGAGAAATTCAGAAGTCTGGGGAAAGGAAGCTCTTACCCTGGGATGAGTCTGTAGGCCAAGGTCTTAAGTGGGTCATCGTGGTTAAAAATAAATAAATAAAATGGCCTGCTGTCCTTTGCATGTAAAAATTTCATACCGGTAAGCCAAATGTGTTAACCATGTCTGTATTTTCTGTGCTCTGACCCTTTGACATGGGGTGCCTTGCAGACCACGGAGAGACGGGACTCCCAAGTTAGCCAATTCCTTGAAAGAGCTAGCAGTTCCCTTCAGAGTAAATCACGCCCCTGGGTGCTGGACTTTCAAAGGCAAGCCAGGCAGTCCAGAGCCCCCACCTGTCTCCTTCGCCTGGTTCCCATACTCTGGGCCGCTGTCCCTTGCCCAAATCGCCCCCGATGCCCCAGAGCCTGCTGAGATGACTCAATCTAGCCAGACCTGAGCCTCTCCACCCTGCCTTGCCCATTCCTTGCTGTGGAAACCACAGTGAAGGCTCCTGTGTTCTCCTCCTCCCTCTGCCCCCTGTCGTCCCTGGTGCTTCCCCTCGTGGCCCAATGGGACATGCCGCCTGGGTCCCAGGATCTTCCTTCCAGACAGTCCCTTCCACTCCTGCTGTCTCACCATCCCTCAGTAAAACAAATCCCCACTACCCTTGAAACACCAGAGAAGGACGTAGGAGCCCCGAAGAAAAGCCTGCAAAACGCTGTGAGCAAACGTGGGACCCCACTGGTCAGGAAACAGGAGAGGCTCGATGGATCTTACAATGCGTGAAAGATGTTTCCGTAGTTAGAAATCAAGCAAACACACCCTTTCATGACCAAGAGCTGCTAAGTCAGAGCGATCCTTCCAGAGAGCCCGAAAAATACCCACGTCATCTCCAAATCGATCTTTCCTCTGGAATCGATCCTAAAGGAACAGAAATGTGGCAAACTGGGAAATAATGCAGAGGGAGATAAGCGGTTTGCTGAATGATATGCCAGTATCAGATCCATTTTTAAAGAGAAATCTACTGGGGTGGGGGGGCAGCGTGTGTAAGATACAAGCGTCTAGCAATTGTGCGACATTCACACGGACCTGTTACCTCCAGAAGTGGGGATCCTGGGTGAGAGGAATACTTTAGGGGTTTCTAATTCATTTATTTTTTATTCAAGTCATACATCGACATTATTAAAAGTTCAAAAAATCCCAGGAGGCTTTTCACAAAAAGCAGTGGTCCCTTGCCTCACCCCTACCCACCTGTATGTCCTACTGCGCAAATCTGGTTTCCTCTGGCACTTCCTCCATGTTTTTTTTTTTTTTTAATTTAAAGATTTACTTATTTATTTGAGAGAGAGAAAGAGAAGGCATGGGAGGGAGGGGCCGAGGGAGAGGGAGAGAGAGAATCTCAAGCAGATTCCCTGCTGAGCACAGAGCCTAACACAGGGCTCCATCTCATGACCCTGAGATCATGAACTGAGCCGAAATCAAGAGTCAGACACTTAACCAACTGAGCCACCCGGGCGCCCCAATAGGATTAGTATTGCTATATGATTAATTCAGAATAACCCCCCACCCCCCGCTAGTCATCTCCTGCAATGTTACATACTTACTTTCCCAGATGTCCTTTAGGAACACCAGATGGTGTTTCTGAAATTATCCAGGTGAGAACTGTTTTGGAACTGTGCTAAATGTATAGATAAATTCAGGGAGTTTGCACTGTTGTTAGAGGGTGGGTTTGAGTCCATCAGAAGAGTATTTCCGACCGGACCCGCCTTCTGCCCTATCCCTCCCAGGCTTCATTTCCTGCAGATCCACACCATTCCTTGATCACGTAATTCCCCAGGGGTTTGCATTTTCTCTTGTCCTGACGAATGAGATTTTTTTTTGCTTACTACACTTTAAAACTGGTTATTGCTCCTGTATCTGAAAGCACCAGTTTTCTGTGTTGATCCAACTGACCGCATTAGAAACTTTGTTTCTAACAAGGTGTGTTCTGCTTTGATTTGTCTGGGGGTTTCCAAGAAGAAAATTAGGTCATCTGCAAATGATGGTAATTTTAACTATTTTCTGATACTTGTGCTTTTTAGCTTATGTTCTTTTTTTTTTTTTTAATGCCAGTTCTGGCCTAAAACACAATGTTGGAGCTCTTGTGTTTCCCCCACTTTTTAAATAGGTTGTATCTTTACAGGGTTCACAAATCAAAATGACATATGGTGAGAAATCTCCGTCACACTCATGACCTCTGGTCTGCCTGGTGTCCGGCCCCTCCCGTGTTGCTCCCCACCTTTTGTCAACAAGGTCACCTGGCATTGCCTTCTCATTAATCTTAAGGCGTCGACCATCAGATGTGTTTATCTTTCTCTCCCTTTGCTATTACAAAAAGGTAATGAACTATATACACCATTTTGCTTTCTTCTTTTTCCCACGTAATTTACCTTGGGAGATTCTCATATATCTCTCCCAGATGTGTCGCGTCCCCCGTACACTTGTCCCATTCTTTATGTAACCTACTTCTTGCTGACGTCATCCCGGTTGTTTGCCGTCTTTTCCTCCCACAAAAACGGCTGCAATGAATAACCTTATACAAACATGATTATGTGGGTAGGTCCACGTGTAGGATTAGTTTCCAGGAGGGAAACTGCTGGGTCAGAAGAGAGCTCCATTTATAATCCTCATGAGGACTGCGAAATTGCCTTTTATAAGGATTATTCCAAATTACGCTCCCACAGTAATGCACGAGTGTGCCTGTTTCCCTCTTCTCTTGTCAAGAAGCTGGTGGTTAAACGTGCACATTTTTGCCAAGCGGATGAGTGGAGAATGACATTTCGGTGTAGTTCTACTTGACACATCTTTCATTCTGAGCGACTTTGGACATCTTTTGGCCATTCTTCCATTGGGCTGTTGCCTGATTTCTAGGGACCCCCTCACACATATATCGTGTTCATATTACAGGATTTCCAAACAGAAGTCTCCTTACACGTTCACTTTCTACTATCGCGTGATTTTGGCAGGCTAACTTTTCCCGCTTGGATTTGCAGCTGCGAAATCGTGTTTTCACTGAGGCTGATACACAGGGCTGGAATGCAGATATCTGAGCTCATCATTGCCTGCCGGGCCCCGGGCCTGCCCCGTGAGGTTTTCCAAAGGTTTGGGGGAGATTATCAGTTGCAATTTTGTTTTTCAGTATGTCCTGTCTTTTGACTGAATTTGTTGGGTTTTAGAGGTTTGTTTTTCCCTTTGAGAAAGGTGTGTGTACACCTACACTTACTCAGATCTGCCAAACAGTTTCTGGTAAGCCTTCTGGATTTAAGTCTGTTAGAAAAGCCTTCTCACCTCCACGTTTAGAAGACTTATAAACAGGGGCATGGGGCGCCTGGGGGGCTCAATCGGTGAAGCGTCTGCCTTCAGCTCAGGTCAGGGTTCCAGGGTTCCGGGATCGAGTCCCACATTGGGCTCTCTGCTCAGGGGGACCCTGTTTCCCTTCCCTGCCCCTGCCTGCATCTCTGCCTACTTGTGATCTGTCAAATAAATAAATAAAATCTTAAAAACAACAAAAAATAAAACAAAAAAACCTTATAAACATGTTTCCTTCTGATTATATTTATGGCTTCCTTTTGGGGGGGGCAAATATTTCATCTCATTAATCTTGCAGTATACGCTCATGCAAGGTGTGAGGTGCGGTTTCTGCAGGAAGGTGTACCTAGTTCTCGCAGTAATTATCACATAGCACACACTTTCCACTGGCTTCAGGTGCCTTTTTATCACACACTTAGTTGTTGTGTGTAGTTGGGCGTCTTCCTGGACTTCTGTTCCCTTTGTGTTCCCTTTCTTTCCGGTTCATTTTTCTTCCAATGGTCTGGTCCAGAACTTGCCAGGACCGGGCTCTTTCAGTATTAAAATTTTGCGCAGTTTTCGTAGTCGTCATGACTCCTGCATTCACACAGCCCTTCTTTTTCAGACATCTCCTGGCTGTTCTTTTCTTTTTTCATATGAACAATTGAATCAGTTCGTACAGATGTCCCCCGCCAACCCCCAGTATGTAAGGGGATGTTTATTGGGATCACATACGTTTACAGTTGAACTTAGGGAAACCTTGACCCCTGTCTGGTGTTGAGGTTTCCTCTCCAAGAAGAGGAAATGTGTTCCTATTCGTCAACTTCTCTTTTCTGTTCCTTCAGAACATGGTAAACTTTCCTTGGCGTAGGTCTTGCCCATTTCTTATTGACTTTATCCCTCGGTATTTAACCCCGTCGTCATCGTCGTCGTTACTGTAAATGAGATCTTTCTCCCATTAATTCTCCCAACTGGCTGTTTGCAACCAGGAAGGCTGCTTGTTTCTATATAATAATTTGGTCGTGTCCTGCTTGCTTAGCGAATTCTTTTGAGATTTCTCAGGTGGAGTGTTCTGGGTTTTGCAGGAACATGGTTGGATCATGCACAAATACTGATAGTAGCCCTCAGCTCTCTCCGATTGTGCATCTGTTTCCTCTCCCCTGTCTCATTACGTCGCCCAGGACTCTTGGTAGAGTGTTACGTAGTAAAGACTGCCTCATTTTGTTCCTGACTTTAAAACCTGATACTACCAGATGAGAAAGATAGGCCTTACTATGTTTGGGACGCAACCATGTCTCATGATCAGTTTTGTGTCAATGTTGCCATGAAGGTATTTTTTAGATGAGATTAACATTTACATCAGTGGACATTGAGTAAAGCACATTACGCTGAAGATTGAGGGTGGGCCTCGTCCAATCAGTTGAAGGTCTTCTGAGGAAAAAGACTGAATTCTGCCTCTGGACAGCCTTCAGACTCAAGCCGCCACATTAACTCTTCCTTGAGCCTCCAGCCTGCCTGGATGTCCTGAAAATTTTGGATTTGCCAGGCTTATATGAGCCAATCCCTTAAAATAAATCTGTGTGGGCCACCTGGTGGCTCAGTTGGTTGAGCATCAGACTCTGATCTCAGGGTCATGAGATCAAGCCCCACATCGGGCTCTGTGCTGGGCATGGAGCCTGCTTGAGATTCTCTCTCTCTTCCTCTGCCCCTTCCTCTGCCCATGCGCATATGCTCACCCTCTCCCTCTCTCTCTCGAAATGAAATGAAATGAAATGAAATATCTATGTATCTATACATCCTCTGGGTTCTATGTCTCTGGAGAGCCCCAGCTGATATACCAACTATTTCTATTTTACTGAGAATTTTATCATAAATTTTACAGTCTTGTCAGGTACTTTTTTAAGATTTTATTTATTTGTGAAAGAGAGAGCGTGGAAGCGGTAGGAGTGGCAGGCAGAGGGGAAAGCAGGCTCCCTGCTGAGCAGAGAGCCCCATGTGGGGCTCGATCCCAGGACCCTGAGATTGTGAGCTGAGCTGAAGGCAGACACTTCACCGACTGAGCCCCACAGGCACCCCGGGTACTTCCTTTTCAACAGTGGAGGATATCATGATTTCTCTCCTTATGTTTACTAACATTGTGGATTATGCTTCCAGCTTTCCTAACAGTGAACCACTAGCCTTTGTTCGGTTGTGATGTATGTTTCTTTTAGTGCTTTTCGATTCTGATTTGCTCTTGTTTTCCCTAACATTTCCCTAACCATATTGACAACTGTGTTTTGTCTGTACTTTTCTTTTTCTGTGGTCTGTCAGGTATTATCAAGACTGTGCTCACTGCATAAAAGTAATTTGGATGTTTACCCTTTTCCCTGCGCTCTGGAAGAGCGTGTATATGGCAATGGAATTACCCTCTCTCTAAGAGTTTGTTAGAATTTCTGATGTTCTTTTGCAAACTAGCACCTTGGCACATTTCTCTGTACATTTTGTGGAAACAGTCTGTTTAGATTTTCTCTTTCTATGAAAATCAGTTTTGATAAATTATATCTTCTTGTAAAACCAGGCATTTTAACCCAGGGTTCCAACTTATACTTAAAAGTTAAACATAACCGTCTTGTGATTCCTTTCCCCATTTTTCCTGCTTTTGTGACTTGTATTTCCCTCATTCCTCATTTTATATTTCTGTGCTCTTTTTTTATTATATCAGGTTAGCACATGACTTAACCTTGTTATTGTTTTGCTGTTGTTGTTTAAAGATTTTATTTATTTATTTGACAGAGAGACAGATCACAAGCAGCCAGAGAGGCAGGCAGAGAGAGAGGGGGAAGCAGGCTCCCCGCTGAGCAGAGAGCCCGATGCGGGGCTCGATCCCAGGACCCTGAGATCGTGACCTGAGTTGAAGGCAGAGGCTTAACCCACTGAGCCACCCAGGCGCCCCAACCTTGTTAATGTTTTAAGGGTTTATTTTTTTAAAGGTTTTATTGGTCACTTCTACTGTTTACTGCCCTTACTCATTTCTCTTTTATGAATCTCTTTTTTCTTTGCTTTAGTTTCTTCTTCTTCTTTTTGTTTAAAGATTTTATTTGAGAGAGAGGATGCCCATGAGTGGGAGAAGGACCAGAAGGGAAGGGAGAGGAAGAGGAAAAGACTCCCACAAAGTCTCTGCTGAGCACAGAGGCTGACTCGGGGCTCACTCTCATGACCCTGAGATCATGACCTGAGCTGAAAACAAGAGTCCGACGTTTAACCGACTGACCCACCCAGGAGCCCCTGCTTTAGCTTCTTCTTGATCGATGATTAATTCTATTTTTTTTTTTTAAGTAGTTTCCACGGCCAACATGGGGCTTGAACCCCCAACCCCAGGATCCAGAGCTGTGGGCTCTACGGGCTGAGCCAGCCAGGAGCACCTAATTCGTTTGCTTTTCTTCTGTTTCCCTGATAGAAGCTTTGCCTGGGGGAGCCTTTCTCTGAGCGATGGGTTACTTTCTTTCAGAATTTACTAAAAACAAGAATTAGCTCAGTTTGTTTTCTCTTTCACTAGAGAGAGAGATTTAAAAAAGATTTTTTTGGAGTTTTCCAGTGGAACTGGCTTTTAGTTCGCGAAACCCGCTTTGGTTGCCCCGGTACCAGGAAGTTTCACCCGCAGTCCGTCCAGCCCGTGGAACTTACGAAGACGTTTGTAGCCACTTTGCCTGTTCCAGTGGTGCTTGAAATCAAGATGCCTTTTGTCCTTCGTGCCTGCGAATTTGAACCACGTTCATTAACCCAGCTTTATTATGCGATGTATGTTTTCACATCTTTACTTTTTAACCTAATCTTTCCTGTTATGGGCTGAATTCTGTCTCCCCAGATCTACGTGTCGGAGTCTTAACCCCAGCACCTCAGAATGTTAGCACGTTTGGACGAGGACCTTACTCGGGAGATTAAGACAAAATGAAGGGTGCCTGGGTGGCTCAGTGGGTTAAAGCCTCTGCCTTCGGCTCAGGTCATGATCTCAGGGTCCTGGGATGGAGCCCCGCATCCGGCTCTCTGCTCAGCAGGATGCCTGCTTCTCACCCCCTCTCTGCCTGCCTCTCTGCCTACTTGTGATCTGTCTGTCAAATAAATAAATTAAATCTTTAAAAAAAAAAAAAAAAAGACAAAATGAGGCCAGGAGGCTGGGCCCTGACCCCCTCTGACTGGTGTCTATAAAAAGAGGAGGGGGCAGCAGGAATCACGTTCAGGGAGAGATGCCCTGGGAAGATGCAGCAGCAAGGCGGGGCGGGGTCTGCAAGCCCCGGGGAGGGTCTTCAGGGGAAACCAGCCCTGGGGGTCATCCATGGGTCCGTTGTGGACTCCCATCCTCTAAGACCGTGCGTGAGTAAGTAAACATCTGTTTACTTACTTTACTTATTGTTCCTTATAGCCCCTGCCCGCACCCCGTCCGTGATGTTTCACTGTGGCGAGCAGATAAGGACAGAAGGGTCATCTCTGTGTTTCTGTAGAGTTCATCACATGCCAGCTCTAGACACAGCGGGGTTCTCTTTGTCCACACGTTCGTTAGGAATTGCCCCCTAAAAAACAAGGAAAAGTGTGCCGCTTCCTACCTTGTAAAGCCTTTTGGCTTAAATTAGTGCTAATTACTTGACTGGTACTAAGACCCCAGGTCTCCTTTCATGGTCATGGTGGACTGCTGGGGTGGACCCATCCCTTTATTTCCAACCTTCCCAGGTCCCCCAGAGTGATGCTTTTCTGAGGATGCATTCAAGAAACCTTTTTACAAGTCGAGGACTTGAACCCATTGCGTTCCTTCCTAGGACAGGATGACCGCGTTTCTGCCCCATGTGTCCAACGTGTGTGTCCATGGTTGTTCACCGTGAGATCTGTTGGCTTTCCTTTGCGTGTAGCTCTTTTTTTTTTTTTAAGATTTATTTGATTTGAGAGAGAAAGTGGGAGGGGCAGAGGGAGAGAGAGACTCTCAGACAGACTCCCAGCTGAAGGCGGGGCTCGATCCCACGACCCTCAGACCATGACCTGAGCGGAAACCAGGAGCCAGATGGTTCAAGGTTGAGCTGCCTAGGTGCCCCGTGTGTGGTTCTTTTATCCAGGGAGGCTTGTTACCTTTCTAATGGCACTTCAGGTAATGCTGAGAGGGAGTCCCCTGGTCTTAAATTTGTTGTAGCCTCTGTTGGCTCCCCCAGATGGGCATTTCCTCCCCACCCTCCCTCTCCATCACCTGACTTTGTTGTCTCAGTGCCAGGATGAAAGGACAAGCCCCTCTAACTAAGTCCGCAGCTCTATTTGATTTCCTTTGGGGCTCACCATCACAGACGAGAACCAGCGACGTACTCTACCTCGAGTTTTCCTTCCCGCTTTCCTCCACAGTTCTCGTTAGTTGTATTGTTCCTACAGTGCTCAGGATAGGGAAACGCCGCGGTCCCGTCTAGGTCCCTGGCGCCCACACTCTTGCCAGCTTCCCCACCAACACACACTTACCTCTGTACTGGGAAAAGCTTCCTTCTAGTAGTTTCCTCAGAAAGAATATTGTTCCTTATAGAAACAGTATCTCCCAAGTCCTCGCTTGTTAAAAACTATTTGTAGCCTTTATACTTAAAGTTTGGCTTGTGTAAAGAAAGGTTTCATTTCACTTCCTCCCTCCCTCTCTCTTTTTCTGTCTTTCCTGTCTTATGGAATGGCATCACTGCCTTCTGGCTTTGAACATGGCCTTGGGGGAAACTGACAGCAGCTTTCTGTCCCCCTCCTATTTCATGTACCTTGACATGTTGTCTCTAGGTGTCCTGAAGACTCTTTTTTTATTTTTATTTTTTAAGATTTTATTAATTTGAGAGAGACAGTGTGTGAGAGAGAATGAGCAGGGGGGTTGGTGGAGAGCAGAGGGAGAAGCTGATTCCCCATGGAGCAGGGAGTCCAATGAGGGGCCCGATCCCAGGACCCCGGGATCACGACCTCAACCAAAGATTGAGCCACCCGGGCACCCCTGCCCTAAAGACTTTTAACTGGGACGTGTCTCATGCTGACCATTTGGGGTCAAGGAAAGTTAAATCTTTCTTCAGATCCACTGCTCTGGCCCCCACTGTTAGGTGAACTTCATTATGCTTGTTAGTCCCAACCTGCTTATTTTCTACAGTCATCATTTTATAATACTTTAAAAATATCGCTTTATTTCCATCAACGTTTTACTGGCCTCATTTCTATCTGCCTCGCTGCTTCCTGTATTTTCATGAGCTTCTCTTTTCCCCTGGTGCGTCTTCTGATTTTGTCTTTTTCTTGTGTCTTTCTTGAGTTCGGTCATTTTGGATTTCATCTCCTATTACTTTGCTATCCTCCCCACATGTTTGCCTTTCTTCATTTTGGGCCTCTTTTGCCAGAAGAATGGCTTCAGTGAGTTGTCTTTTTTTTTCCCCCTTCTCATTTTTGTTGAAAAGCACACTCACCTTTGTCCTCTGCTCTCTGAAGACTTTCTTCCGGCAAGCGCTCTTCCTGGGATGGTGTGTGTGGCCATGCTGTTCCCCGTGTAATTTCTCGTAACATCTGTTCCTCAGTTTGGAAGCAGATTTCTTTTGCAAATCACTTGCTCTGCCTGCCGGGGGTTCCCATGGGGCAGCACAGGCAGGTTTCTCATAACCTCCCGGGTTCCGCGCTTCTGGTAATCCCTCTCCTCTGCTGCCAGAGAGGCATACTGGTCTCTGGAAACACAGGACATACGAGTGTTCACTCTTCTGATTCTCTGAGGAGGGCCCCTGCCCTTTGTGGGGAAGAAGGAATAAGACTCTCGGACCTCAGGGCCAGTCCCTCATCTGCGGACATGGATGCCTCCTGGTGCCTTCTTAGGCTGGACGGCGAGCTGTCCCTCTGTCCCTGCATTTCTGCCCCAGGACCTCTGCCCTCGCGCTCAGCTGCCTTTGGCAACCCCTCTGCATTCTTTGAAGTCTGCGGTTTATCTCTCCCTCCTAGTTTCCCTAAAAAATGTGGAACTCTGAGCTTTTGCGGTTCGTTGTGTTTCTTTCATTTTTCTCACTTCGCCTCTGTGATTTTCCAGGACAAGAAGGGGGAGGTTGCAGGCTTACACGCCCCGCCCCTGCGGGAGTCCGGCCTTCAGCTTTTATTGTACGCATTTTTATACCATTTCAAGGTTTTTTGATGTGTGTGTGTATCTTTCTTTGTTGTTTTTGTTTTTTGGCTACAGAAATATTTTAGTTTGGTTACTTAAGTATTTTTAAACTCTTTTTTTGAAACTTGGATGAAGATTTATTACAAACATATTCATTGTGTTTTTCAAAGTGGAAAATAGCAGAAGGGATCAAAGAGCCCAGTGGCAAAGGAAAAGGCTCGTTGCCATACACACCTAGGACTGAGCGCAAGGCAACTCTTAAAAATGTATTTTAGCGGCACCTGAGGGGTTCAGTCAATTAAGCGTCCAACTGGTTAAGCGTCCGACTAGTTAGGTGTCCGACTCTTGATTTCGGCCCAGGTCATGGTCTCAGGGTCGTGAGATCGAGCCCTGAGTCAGGCTCCTTACTGGGTGTGGTGTCTACTTGAGATTCTCTGTCACCCTCTATCCCTCCCCCCAATCACATGCACTATTGCTAAAAATAAATATGTATTTTTAAAATAATTTCAAGGTCAGGAAATGATTACAGTAAGAAAAAAAGGATATGTCATCTTGTAGTGACATCACAATTTTAAATGTACACACACACACCAAATACTGGAAAGAAATGCCCCCCAAAGTTGAAGAAGTTATCTGTGAAAGAATCACAGGTGATTTAAACTATTCTTTAGCAAATTGTGTATTTCTTAAATATATTTTTATAATCAGAAGATAACATCAAAACATAAATTTGGAAACTTGACCATTATTTTCTTGCTGTCCCTTTCCCTCGGTCCCGTTCCTACTTCCTTCTCTTTCTTGGTCCAATACAACACCCCCCCTCCAATCCACAGCCTGGGTGGGAAACTGAGTCATTCTCACCTCTTTCCACTCCCTCATTCCCCATCCTCAATGGGTCATTAATTGTTCTGGTTCTACCTCCTAGAGACCTCATATTGTACCCTCCCCCACAACTCCCACTAGGGTTGCTCTAATGATCTGTCTTCTAGGCTCTTGAGCTGGGTTCTTTGTCTCCTGGCCCTCTGCCTCTCCCATCTTGAAACCACCTGCTTTCTGGGGTGGATCGCTCCCAGCCTAAATGCTTCCTATGGCCGGCTGCAGCTGCAGGAGGAAAATCCGAATTCGAGCACTCAAGGCCAGCCTCAGTCTGACCTGAATCTACCTCTCCCATGACACACTTGTCACACTCCAGTGTCTAGGTTGCCTTCTGGCCCCGGACCTGGAATCAGGAATGACCATCAGATTACGTTGTAACAGACTCCAGACCATGGAACCAATGCTGGCCATGTCAGCTGCTCTGGGCTGACGGGATCTGCCCTCCCCCGGCACGCCCGAGAGCATGACAGGTGCTCAGTGGACACGGCTGGAGGGCAGGACCCAGGGAGACCCCAACGCCCGGCGGAACTGATTTGAAGCCATGCTGGGAGACGGTGATTCATCCTGGCCTAGAAGTGTGGGAGAAGAGGAACCCCAGCACCCTGCGTGGCAACCATGATCAAAGCCGATTCCTGTGCTGATCCCTACAGCAGTATTAGGACCGGGAAATGCTCGTGTTCAGTTCTCTCCAGACTTGCTTTCTCTGCCTTCCGCGTTGTCCTTGGATCCCTCTGACTGCTTGATCACACAGTTGGCCCAGACAGAGTGCCTGTGTTCTAGGAAACAGAGGGTCTGTCCCCTCTGTCAGTGTCTGGAGACTTTCCTGTGAGGATACCCAAATCCATAGTCCTCTCGGCAACGGGATGAGACTGGTCCCCTGACTTTTAATATTATGTTAAACCCTAGCTAGTTTTGGAGGCAGCTGATTGTTTGTAAGATTAATTTTTTTTTCTTCTGTGTCACGGGTTTTGCAAACAGTTGCTTCATTTCCTTGACCCGTTTGACTCTGTGTCTCTGAGGAAGAAACGCGCAAGGAGGAGTTCACGTCCACGGTCCCGCAGGCCAGACCCTGGAAGAGCAGAGCTCTCGGCTGTGAGTCTGGGAGTCAGTATCCTGTTTGTTGACCACACTTCACGCACTGGGCATGTAAACACCCCTGCAGCAGGGGAGGGGAGGAGAGGCAGGACACGCGCACGGCTCCAGCTTGCTGGCCCCTCAGGAGAGAGGGAACCAAAGCAGTAGTTTTCAGACCTCACTGGGTTCCCACTCACCTGCCCCAAGTAGCGCTCCCATGATGCCCCAGACTGTGCCCCCAAAACTTTACATACTCTTTGCACAGGCTTCTCTGGGTCGGGTCTTCTCGGGGCTTGACCAAACATGAACCACACTACGGTCCTGTTGAAATGCGCATTTGCTGTGTGTGGGACAGGGACAAGTTCCTAGTGATATGGCTCCACGGGGTCTCCCTTAAAGTGGCAAGCTCTGGGTTACACCCTCACGCCCAATCCCACCTTTAGGAACCACACTCCTGCCCTCCTCCTCAGACACCAGCCAGGCCTCACCTGCTGCTGGAGGGCTGTCTGGGCAGGACCTGAGATGTCCCAGCCTGACTCTTACTGGGTGGGGAACCGGCCACGGGATCCTGTGTCGTGCCTGGCTTGGGGAAGATGAGGGCTCTGTTCCAGATCAGCGAAGGCATGGTAGCTTGTCTATTTCTCTCTGCTTTCTACGACCCCGTGACAACGTTTCAGATCCCCGGCAACAAACATCTACAGGGTACGAGGGGCAAAGACATGTGGGTTTCACTCATGGAGAGCGGCTGTGACCATCTGCGTGAATCCACGAACCCTCCCGGCCCCTTCCACACCCCTGCACCCACCCACATGCCTATCTGGGCACCTAGCAGGGATCCAGCACTTTGAACTGACCTAACCCTCCCGAAGGAAGAAGGCCACGAGCCTGGGTCACACCTGTCGTGGCCCGGGCTGCCTGTCTCAGGACTCCTGACATGGTCTGTTCTGCCTCAGTTGCCAAAAAAGCCTTTGTTCCCCTCGGCCTCAAAAACTGGCCCCCATCCCCAAACTCGGGCCTGCCTCCTGGGCTTCCACGGAGAGTGCAGGAGGGACCTCGAGGCCATCAGACAACCCCTCCCTGGAAGATGGTGGGGGGAGCTCAGGTCTAGGAGACTTTGCTTTTGCTGACCGCTAACCAGCACGGAAGCATGTGGCTACGAGCACTTCCTAATGTCTGTGAGAGAGAAGAGAGCGATCCAAGTGACGGCACTGTCCCCTAGCAATGGCCCCATTGGGAAGAGGGAGACACGTTCTTGGAAACCCCAAGTAAGTTTTCAAAAAGCAGGTAAAGGTAAAATGAATCAAATTCCCCGAGGAAGAAGGAAAGGGTGGCTCCCGCCGTTTGGAAGATAAGCCTGCTGCTTCTTTCTCTACCTTATTTGCTTATTCCTTTATTCAGTCACTGAGCAAATATTTAGGGAGCGGGGGCTCTGGCCCAGGTCCTGTCCGAGGCCCTGATGAGTCCGCGGTGAATCAGTCAAAGACGGCATCCTCATGGAGCTTGTAGTCCCGTGGAGAAGGCTTACATGCCCTCCAGGTAATAGCAAGTTCACAGTGAAATACCACCAGGGAGCGCTGTGGGGGATGGGGGAGGGTGGGGGGGAGGGGAGCAGGGGCGGGGGAGCCAGCCTGGATAAATATCGGCCACCATGTCGTTTCCACATAGCCCCACAGGCTGCTTGACACTGATGTTCCAGCCAGCTCGCACCTGCACGAACGTCTGGGGGAGGCCAAGGGTGCTCCAGGACCACCTCCCCCCAGAGATAGAGTGGGGGGCCAGTTGGCAGGCCCACTCTCACCCCACCTGCCCCCGCAGCCCTCCAGAAGCTCCGCCCGCCATGCTGTGCCTTGATGGTCCTGGCCAGACGGGGTCAGTCCCTCCCACGCTCCCCTCGCCTTTATCCCACTAAGGGGGCAGCCCCTCCACATACCCGGAAGCAGTGGCCTCACGTGACCGTGACCATCGTTTGTAGGGTGTCTAGGAGGCCGATGTGGGAGGAACAGTTTGTCTGTGACAACAGCAGACTTGCTCACCCAGTTTCCCGGTTATGATAGTCGTTAAGGTTCCTCTCGTTTGGCTGTGCCCACCCACAGCCCTCCCACAGAGCGAGGCCCACCCTGCCCTCCTTCTGTCTGGCTCACCCTGTGGAGCTCTGCAGCAGGGAACCGAACTATCACAGGATCCTCGTCTGGGAGGTCCCCCCACCCCCGCACCCCCCACACTGACCCTCCCTGGCTCCCATCTCATATTGTCTGGAGGCTCTTGGTGCACCGCCATTTCGATAAGCGGCTTCCGGGGGAACACGACACAGTGCCCGGCGGTATTTCTCCAACACTCCCGCGCATGTGACTCCTGGGGATCTTGTGAGAATAAGGATCCCCCTCCCGGTGGGGGTAGGGGGTCTGCAGCTCTAACGAGCTCCCACATGGTGCAGGAGCTGGCATGACCCACAGTGTCACATGCCACCGTAGCCTCTCTCCTCCATCCTTCATTATCAGATTCACTGGCTCTCAAGCCGGGGCTGCTTGACCTGCCAGGGAGACGTCTGTGGTGGTCACAACGGGGTGTTGCCCACTGGCCCACCAGGACACGGAGATTAGGTGTGCTGCCAGCTGTCCTACCCTGTCCAGAACAACCCCATAGCACAAAATTATCTGGCCCCAAGCATTAATAGTGCCTAGGTTGAGAAACCCTACACACCAACTCAGTGGGATCTAATTTTGCTTATACATTTGGGTTACCTAGCGTTCTAAAAATGTCACCTCCTGGAGTCTCTCCCAATGACTTCAGAATCTTGGGGGTGAGACCTTGGCTCCGTACTTTCCAGATGCACTTGTGGTTCCATTGTGCAACCCCAGCTGAGAAGCAGGCCTCCCCGCTGCATTGACTGTAGCGATGGAAACCACAAGCTGGGGAGAGGGTTGGTATTGGGGAACTTTTCATACAGTTGCGCGGCATACATTTTTTGTTTTTATCCTTTTAATTAACATTGAATGTATTATTTGCTTCAGGGGTACAGGTCTGCGAGTCATCAGTCTTACACAATTCACAGCGCTCACCACAGCACATGCCCTCCCCAGTGTCCATCCCCCAGCCACCCCACCCGCCACCCACCTCCAGCAACCCTCAGTTGTTTCCTGAGATTAAGAGTCTCTTAGGGTTTGTCTCCCTCTCTGGTCTCCTCTCTTGTTTCATTGTTTTCCTCCCTTCCCCTATGATCTTCTGCCTTGTTTCTCAAATTCTACATATTGCTGAGATCATATGATAATTGTCTTTCTCTAATTGACTTCTTTTGCTTACCATGATACCCTCTAGTTCCATCCACGTTGTTGCAAATGGCAAGATTTCATTTCTTTTGATGGCTGCATAGTATTCCATTGTGTATATATACCACATCTTCTTGATCCATTCGTCTGTTGATGGACATCTGGGATCTTTCCATAGTTTGGCTATTGTGGACATTGCTGCTATAAACATTCGGGTGCACGTAACCCTTTGGCTCACTCCATCTGCATCTTTGGGGTAAATACCCAGTAGTGCGATTACTGGGTCGTAGGGTAGCTCTATTCTCAACTTTTTGAGGAACCTCCATGCTGTTTTCCAGACTGGCTGCACCAGCTTGCATTCCCACCAACAGTGCCGGAGGTTCCCCTTTCTCCGCATCCTCGCCAGCATCTGTCATTTCCTGACTTGTTAATTTTAGCCATTCTGACTGGCGTGAGGTGGTATCTCATTGTGGTTTTGATTTTTATTTCCCTGACATCAAGTGTGTGGAGCATTTTTTTCATGTGTCTGTTGGCCCTCTGGATATCTTTGTGGAAATGCCTGTTCATGTCCTCTGCCCATTTCTCGATTGGATTATTTGTTCCTTGGGTGCTGATTTTGATAAGTTCTTTATACATCTTGGATACTAGCCCTTTCTCTGATATGTCATTTGCAAATACCTTCTCCCATTCTGTGTGCTATCTTGTGGTTTTGTTGACTGTTCTCTTTACCTTGTTACCCGCCTGGGCTGCCAGGGTGTAGAGCAGCCTGAAGACAAACCACGTTTTGCGGTCTGCATTGTCAGGGCCTGGGAAAATCCAAGGACCTCCTTGTGCACATTGTGGGGGGGTGTCTCAGCCTCTTCCCTGGGGGGAGCCCAAGGGACCTCTGTTGCTCCCTTGCCCATCGATGGGCAGCATTTCACCTTGGTCTCTGCAAGCACAGGCCCTGAAGGGCGGTGTACACTTCATCCCTATGGAAACTGTGGAGGTCGATGGTTAGTAACAGTGACCATCCTGCCATTGCACGGGTGACAACAGGAAGGGCTGGCTACAGAAAAGGCATAGGCGGGATTAGCACCTAGAATTTATACACTCGAGTCACGTGAAATCTCTGCTTTATTCTGTTTTCCATACAATTCATTTGTTCCCTCATTCATGCATTCACGCATTCATCCAAATGCATTAAAAATTTGCTGTATGCCAGGAATCATTTTAGTTGCCGGATACACAAGTCTGGGAGAGTTCTTCCCCGTGGGCCACTCATGGACTTGGACTTGTGGGTGAGGAGATGAGGGGACCAGATCATTATAACGCAGTCTGACAGATGCCCCAGGCAGAGCACAAAGGACAGGGCCATCACGCTCCCCTCAACGTGATTCCCATCAGCTGTGTGACCTTGAGCAACTCACTGCACTTAGATCCTCAGCGGCAGCCCCATCTGTGAAATGGGTATAACAACGCTCCTCTCCTGCACGGTTGCTATAATATGAGGTCATTGAGGTAACAGGTCTGAAGGAAACGTTTAATTCACCCCCTCAGCACCTCATGAAGACACTGGACAGAAGAGAGGGCGGGCAGTGACCGGAAGAACTTGAATCAGAGGAAAAAGTGAAACTTCTTTTGTTTTATCCCTTTAGCAAGAAGGCAGAGATTTTCATTAAACAGATTTGGAAAATTCTCTTGTCACCTTTAAAAAAGATGTATGTGTATTTAACTACTTGCCCCTCTGCTGATCCCAGTTTCACTTTATAAAGGAGAAGTAGCTTTTTGCTTATGTCGAAAAGGAAGTCTCCATTTTCAGAACAGAATAAGGCAGGATCCTTGGCGTGACTGCTAGGAGGCAAGGTGGCCCAGGAGTTTTTGCTTTGCATTCTTAATCAGGCATTCTGACTTGTTCTGTACCATGAGTCAAGAACAAATTAATGGTTTCATTTTTCCCCAAAAACTGTTTTCCTCCAGCCAAATCCTGTACAGATCAAACACACCTTCTGTGTCAACACTCATGACTGGGAACTGAAGGTATGACATCAACTCTCTTCTTGATCCCTATGGCCCAACTCAAATTGCAATTTCCTGGTAGGAGCTAAAAGCATTGTGTTATGCAACAGAGGTTCCAAAAATGCTAGCGTGTTACTTCTGCCAGTTGAACCCAACATGGGCCCTTGGAGATGAGGCCTTCAAAGACAGAAGTGGACTCCCCCTAACTTCCTCTGGGAAGGTGGCATGGCCCTGGGTGTGGTTATCACACTGCTCTGGACTGAAGGCTCATGTCCCCCTCAACATTCTTCTGTTGAAGCCCTCACCCCAGTGCAACGCCGTTTGGAGATGTGGCCTTTGGGAGATAGTTAGATCAGATGAGGTAGGGAGGGTTGGAGGCCTCCTGATGGGATTAGCGCCCTTCTAAGAGGAGAAAGAGAGAGCACAGAGACAGGTCTCTCTCCGACCCACGCGGAAAGGTCACGTGAGCACACAGTGAGCCGGCAGGTGTCGGCAAACCGGGAAGAGAGAGCTCCCCAAGAACCTAATTTGCAAGCCCCTTGATCTCGGATTTCTCAGCCTCCAGAACCGTAAGAAGATGAACTTGTACTGGTTACGTGGCCCAGTCTGTGGTATTTTGTTATAGCCTGAGCTGACTGATAACGACCAGCCTGGGCAGAAAATGGCTTTGAGGGAGTTGAATAACGTGAACGTGAAGACTGAACGTTTCCCCAGTCTTGCATTTTAAGAGGCATCCGTTCAGCACACAAAGAACTATTGAAAGCTTAGTGAGCGCCACACCCAGGCCTGTGCACTGGGGACGGAGAAAACACCTGCCTTGCCTTCCAGGGACCCACAGGAATGCAGGTGCCCGGAGGTCATTAACCCCGCTCTACACCAGCTGTGTGGAAGCCCCGATCCGCAGGATCGGGAGAAGGAAGAGCATTTTCACAGAAATATTTTACTATGGGGGTTCATTCTAAAGGACTCCTCACAGTTCCCCAAAATGAGTCAGGATGATAAGGGGCAGAGGAGAGCGGGGAGGAATCCGGACCCTGGCTTGAAGAAGTGCAAGCAGGTGTGGGGGGCGCGGAGGGGGGGTGGGAATGGCCGGAACCTGGCATGGGACCTCCTGGCCCAGAGAGCTCACAGGCTACCTCACAGGAGGCCTATCCCAAAGGCCTGTCCTTTCCTCACCCTCTTCTGGGCCTCCGGGACTTCCCTGGGGGCCCTCCTGCAGGGAGGGACGTTTGGCCGAGCAGTTCCAGCCACCCTAACTCGGGAAAAGCCCCAGGCAGTTTGAGGGGGGCCTGAAGCACGGCCTCCGGGGTGCTGTGGTCTCCCTGTGCCTCCCTGGGTCCACCCAGCAGAAGGGGCGGTGGAGCCCATGGACTCGGGTTTGGGGGAGGTCGGTGAAGGCGCAGGACAGATGGCAGCTCCCAGGGGACACGGTGGCGGGGGGCGGGGCAGGAGAAGCGGCTGGGGGCGGGGGAGGAACGGGGGCCGCGGTCTGAGACGGCGCCCCCAGCGGCGGGCGGGGGAGGCGACGCGCCTGCGCAGTCCGGCGGGGATGGCGCGGGCCCCACGACGCACACCGACTGCTGCACGCGGCGGGGGGCGACGGCGGCCGGGTGAGAGGACGCGGGGCGAGGCCGGGCGGCGGGGCGAGGCCGGGCGGCGGGGCGGGGGCGGGATGCTGGCCCTCAGAGGGGGCGTCTGGAACGGGGCCTGCCCCTCACGAAGGCCGAGACCCCGGGGTCGAGGGGGACCGGCCGGGGGGTCGCGGGGACCGGCACCTAAGGTCGGGGATGAGGCGCGAGGGATGGACCCAGGCCCCTTTCTCTCGGCCGCCTGGGGCAGCTGGCCGCGGCCCAGGACCCGCGGCTCGTCCCCGACCGCACGTGGGCAGCGGACAGGGCAGGGTGAGCCCCCAGGTCCGGCCCCCGCCTCAGCTTCTCCCGGAAAGAGGGTCCCTGCCAGAGAGCAGCTGGGGCCGGACGCGTGGGGGGCGCCTGGGTGGGAGGCGTGGCAGCCCCGGGGGGCCCCCTCGTCGGCGCTGTCGGGGTCCCCCCCCCCCGGGCAGGCGGTCGGCGTGACGTCGTGGAACTGCGTGACGCGGGCGGGTGGGGGCCGGGGACCCGCTGTGGGGCGGGAGCCATCGTCGATCGAGCGCCAGGACTGCGGCGACGGCCCCGGAACGTTGTCCTTCTTCCCCCACGAACGCCGCGGTTCTCCAGGGACTCCCAGAGGAGCGTGTGAAACGCCGTGTCGGGTCTCGGCACCGCACCGCGGGCGGGGGTGGGGTGTCGGCAGGCCCGGGCCGGGCCGCCGTCTTCCGCGCCCTTCGCGGGAGGCGCGCGAGAACCGGGGTCGCGGGCGCTGCGCGGGTCCAGGCGCTGCGCGCCCGGCCTTATGGGCGGTGGTCTGGGTGCCGCGGCGGACCGGGGCGGCTGGCCCAACCTGATATCACTCAGTTTCAGAAACTCTTTGTTTTCCTACATTTAGCGTTTTGGGACTGTTAATACATGTGCGGTTGAGCTGTTTTCTTTTGTTTTCTTTCCCAAAGGACTGACCTTTAGGAAACATCTTTTCTCGGGGCACCCGACTGGCTCGGCGGGTAAGCGTCCGGCTCTTGGTTTCAGCGCAGGTCATGATCTCGCGGCGAGACAGGGCCCTGGGTCTGTCCACTCTGCGCATGGCGCCTGCTTAGGATTCTCTCTCTCTCTCTTCCCCTCCCTCCTGCTCCCTCTCTTCCTCCCCTGTCAGATTGTGTCTGTGATAGTCCCTTAACTTTTTTCTAAATCAAAGCTGAAACTCCGCTCATTTTTCTCTTGATTACTTATGACAGTGAGATACAAAATAACTCATTAAAATAACAATCACGACCGCGCCTAGGGTGCCTTTTTACAGTCAGCATGTTCTGGTACCTTCTCTCTATCCTTTCATGTCTGAGGTGGGTGTTGTGAACCCCTTTACTCCTACATTAGTTCACACCCCCAGACCACCCAGCTGCTGAGAGACAGAACTAGGGGGTCAGGGTCGGTCTGATCCACTTTCAATGCTCTTTGTCCTAAAAATTTCAGCCACTGCAACCAGCAGAAATTGTTTCATAAAAGGTGAAAATCAGCTGCAAAGCATGTGAGTTGGCATGTTGGTTTGCTTGTTTTTATTTCTCAGGAATCTTGCATTCTGGGTGAAGTGCAAGTAAACGGATCACAGGAGGGGATAAAGGTGAGGAGGAGGGGACACCAGGGGTCACACAGAGTCTGGGAGGTCATTGTGTGTGTGCACTCTCCCTTGGCCCCTCAAAGACCAGGTGACCTCTCAATTCTTATACATCTTCATGAAAGAAGCATGGCCCTCCAGGAGTGTAGGACACCTGCCTGCAGGACCTGGGAGCTAAGAGAGCCAGGTTCTAGCTTAGTGCCGTGAACTACTAAGGTGTCCTTTGTGCGTGTCAGCTGCCTCACTGTCCAAGTGCGGTGCCCAGGGATCTGGCGTTGAGCTGATGGGAGCATATGGCATCAACCATCTCCAGGACCAGCCAGTTAATACCGGTTTATATTACTGATTTGTATTACACTTTTGGCCAAAACCTCTTTTCCAGGCTCCCGGGGACCCTCCCTTCTGACAAACGGGCAACGATTGCTCCAGTCCCAGGAGTGTTCTCTCACTTCTGTATCACTCATGTCCATGATGCTCCGGTGCCTTTTCTTCCCACAGATGATTCACTCCCTGCACAGGGCCTCTTTGTGAGATGCGTGAATTCTGCTTCAGCTCCTCCCTGCCCCGGGATGCTGACCGTGACCAACATGATGATGCTTGAAACAGAGAAAGGAACATTTTGCACTATGGGATACAAACACTCCCCATTTTGGAGTGTTTAGGAGAAAAACACTCCAAAAATTTGGACTCTTCCTCACACCGTAAGTGTCCGTGTCAGGGTAGATTTCTGTAGCTAAGGGTGTGACTCAGCTCTTGGTTTCTGTGGGCAACACCTTTTCAAATGAAAACCCTGAAGTCACCATGGATTATCTGCACAAAAGCTTCTGGCTCCTTCGAGAGATTCACAGAGAAACAGTCTGCAAGGAACAGCTTGACAAGCAGGAAAAACAAAACCAGTTCGGAAGCTTAGACGTGCTGCCCTGTACTCTCACTGACCAGTCCTTTCTAAGAACAATGGCTGTTCAGGAACCGAGGCTGTACGGTCAGCGTAGGACCTTCCTGTGTGCGTTACCATCTGGCCCACCCAGTTTGCTTCCGAATCAGCCCAGAAGGGCCTCTGAAAGAAGTGCACATGGCCCCTCCGTCTGCACTCTCAGCTCGCTTCTCCCCATGGCTTTCAACCTCATTCAACTCTGCCAAGCCAGAGTTCACAGTGCCTGGATTTCTTCTCTCAGCCTATTGCAGACAAGGACATTTTGACAAAGTTGTGGTGTAGAAAAGGGTTGAAAGTTTTCAACCAAAAGCTGCCTTCCCCAACTTAAGGCTTCTTCCTTTCCCTCCTCTGTCTTGCCCCAGGGCAGACTCATGTCCTGCTTGTCATCACCCCCAGCATCCCTGCCTCCCTCCCAGCATTATCAGTGCCTTTCCGCATGACCCCTTGCACAAGAGCTTTGGGGCGCTTGCCATGCATATTCTCTTCCTCTTGAGGGTTTCCCACTGGCATGCTCCTGTCTGTGGGATTTCCCCCACAGGGGATCTGTGTTTCTGCTTCAATTTTCATAAATTGGCACTAGATGGTGAGCTGCCCAAGTCCTGGTTCTTTGTCAGTTTTCTTCCCTGATGTGTCTCTGGGGCATGAACAGTGCTTGGTGTCTAGCAGTTGCTTAATAAACATTTGGCTAATTGAACTGAATTGAACTAAGGCCTGTACCTTTCCCAGAGCTCCTCTATCCGGGTTTCTGGCCCCTTGAAAGATGAACACTTCCTCCCCTAAGGTTGGAGAGGCTCAGAAGGGTCAGCCCCTCCACTGTCCTACGGCCTTCCCAGGAGGCTTTCCAGGGCATGGAAAGCCTTTACTTTCCTTGTAGTTGGTCAGCTGACCAGGATTCTGAACAACTTCACCCCCAACTCAGGAGAATCTCTGGCTGCCTAAGCCTTGTAGGATAAAGTCCAGAGTGCAGTAATAATGAAATGTCTCAGGGCCTGCTTAGATTCAGGCTGTCTGTGCCAGTACATGCCATATACTCATCTAATCACAACAGTTCTAAAATTTTATAATACCATTTAATTAGTACCCCCAAAATGAAATACTTAGGTATAAACATAACGAAATATGTACAAGGTCTATGTGAGAACTACAAAGCACTGTTGAACAAAATAAATGGGGGAGATATACCATGTTCATGGATAGGAAGACTTAGTGTTGTCAAGACATCAGTTCTTACCAACTCTAGATTCAATGCAATCCCAGTCAAAATCCCAGCAAGTCATTTTGTGGGTATTGACAAACGGATTCTAAAGTTTATGTGGAGGCAAAAGACCCAGAATAACCACAGTATTGAAGAAGAACAAAGTTGCAAGACTAACATTACCCAACTCGAAGACTTAACTATAAAGTTGCAGTGATTAAGATAGCACAGTGTTTGTGTCAGAATAGATAAATAGATCAATGGAACAGAATAAAGAACTCAGTAATACACCCACATAAATATAGTTAACTGGTCTTTGACAAAGGAGCAAAAGCAATGCAATAGAACAAAGATAGTCTTTTCAACAAATGGTCTTGGAAGACTAGAACATCCACATGCAAAAAATGAATCTAGAAATAGACCTTACACCTTTTACCAAAACTAACTCAAAACTGATCCCAGACATAAATGTAAAATGCGAAACTAGAAAGCCCCTAGAAGATAAAATAAGAGAAAACTGACAGGACCTTGGTGTTGTGATGACTTTTTAAATACAACACGAAAGGTATGGTCCTAAAAGAAATCATTGATACGCTGGGCTTTGTTTAAAGTTAAACATGCCTGCTCTCCGAGAGACAGTGTCAAGAGAATGAAAAGACAAGCCACTGTCCAGGAGAAAATATTTTCACAAGACACAGCTGATAAGGAACTGTCCCAAAATATACAAAGAACTCTTAAAAGTCAACAATAAAACAAACAGCTAGTTTAAAAATGGACCAAAGGCTTTAACAGACACTTCACCAAAGACAATACATAGATGTCAGATAAGTGGATGAAAAGATGCTCCATGTCCTATGTCAGGAGGGAAATTGAAATTAAAATGATGACACAACCAACACACCTATTAGAATAGGTGAAATCTGGAACGCTGACAACACCAAATGCCGGTGAGGAAGCGGAGCAAGAACCCTCGCTCCCAGTTGGGGGGAATGCAAAAATGGTGTGGCCACTTGGGATGATTCGGGGGGTTTCTTACAGAGCTAACTCATTCTAACTATTCTTACCATATCATCTAACAATCACACTCCTTGGTATTTACCCAAAGCTGTTGAAAGCTTATGTCCACATAAAAACCTGCACACAGATGTTGGTAAAGGCTTTATTGATAACTGCCAAAACCTGGAAGAAACCAAGATGTCCCACAGCTGGTGAAGAGATATATGGACACCTCCAAACCATGAGTTAGTTACTCAGTGCTAAGAGAAATGAGCTATCAAGTCGTAAAAAAAAAATATGGAGGTAAGCTAAATACATATTGCTAAGGGCAAGAAGCCTGTCTGGAAGCCTTGTATTCTGTAGGATTACAGCTGTGTGACGTTCTGGAAAAACCCAAACCGTGTGGACAGTACAAAGATCGGTGGTTGCCAGGGCCTGGGGGAATGAGGGATGACAGGCAGAGTGCAGAGGATTTCTTAGGGCAGTGAAACTACTCTGTAGGACACAACAGTGGTGGAAACCGTTGTTCTACATTTGTCCAAAGGTACAGAATTTACAACCTCATGAGTAAACCATAGTGTAACCTGTGGACTCTGGGTGGTTACAACATGTCAATATAGATTATGAATTTGTGACCAGTGTCCCCTCTGGTAGGGGATGTTGATAGTGAGGGGGGTGGCGTGGGGGTGTAGGGGGTGTATGGGAAACATCTGCTTTCTGTTCAGTTTTGCTAGGAACCTAAAATGGCTCTAGAAACATGGTTAATTTTAAAAAAAGACACCTAGTATATATTTGGCTCTAAGACATTGAGGTTCAGTATCTAAATCAGACTCCTAATGCTTCCCCCTGCCGTCTGTTGTCCCTCCTGACCCGTGTCACACACCTTTAGTGGAGTCGGCGGTTCACATGTTAGTTCACGTGTGCATGGGTTCACCAGAGATCTGGTGAGAATCCCTTTGGCATCAGGCTCTGTGCTAGGCACCGGGGCCCGGCAGTGTGTGGGATGAGGCCCTACTTTGGTGGGGCCTATATTCTGCTGAAGGAGGCAGACATACACAGGTCCTCAAGCAAGGAGAAGGGCAGGATAGTGCTAGAGGTAGTAAAGAAGAGTAGCAGGGAGAGAGGGGGTGAGGCTCTGGGCTTGTTCTCTTGGCCATTCAGGGAAGGCCTCTCTGGAGAGACCCCTGTGAGTGCTGGTGTAGATGTCATGGAGGGGGGCCTCATTATCCCCAGCTACCAGTCTCAGGGGTAGACGCACCTTCCTCTCATCTTTTATCTCTTCTGCTGGCTGTCCGTTAGAGTTGACGGCACTTTTGTTGAAAACGCATTACTCCTTGTTTACTATACTGTTCCTCCAACACCTCCGCTGCCATTTGCCCCCTACTCCATAGTAAGCTCACTGTCTTCCTCAGCTCCTCAAAGATGCACCCTCACCTCTGGGGGAAGCATGCCAGGAAACTACATTTTATCCAAGGGCACTTGTGAATCCCCCAAGTTAGCATCAAGGAGTATGATAGTATATCCTCCATGCAAAAAAAAAAAAAAAAAATGGAGCCCAACTCCATCAGGATAGGCACCAACTTCAATGAATGGCTTATGTTGAATTATAGCCCATTTTCAATTAACTGGGTCACCCATGAGTTTTCAAGCCTTGACTCTGTTTTCTTATAGACGCCCCAGAGTGGTAATGACTCAGGCCCTAGCAAAAACGAACACAGAGATTTTCAGGACTGAATTACTTCCACTGACCTCAAGACATTTTTTCATATATATATTTTTTCAAATACAATGCCCAGTGCATAGCCAGTCAGGCAAAATCTCCATAATCTAGAACCCAGAAAAAAGCTTGTGAAAATTTCAGACAAATTGTAATCAGCCGATGTAGACTGTTAACTAGCTAGACTAATTATGATTAACAAAACAAGAGGAGACTGTAAGATACCTTTAGTAAACAGAAAATTATGAAAAACAACATAGCAACTCTGAGAAATATCCAAATCATGTTTCTAGAAATAAAAATGTGACCGTAACAACAGATTCAAAAGAACAGGTTTACCAGCAGATTAGATAGAGCTGAGTATGTGATTCGTGAACTGAAGAGTGAAGTCTGAAAAAGCTCAATATAGTGCAGCCCAGAGAAACAAAGGATGGAAAATAAAGGGTAAGACACCTGTGGAAGGAGAAGGGAAGTTCATTTCCAGAAATTTCCAGGCATTTCAACACATTAAGTCTCCATCTGTGCAATAAATACGAAAAACAATCAACTTCGTCATAAAGAAGCTAAATCTAGTTCTTTACAAGAAAATTTGAAAGGTTTCATTTAGCATTTTATATGCTGTGGATCTTTGCAATGGAGAATTCAAGTTAGCAGCCGGGTCACTCTGCAGACCCAAGCAGACAGAACTGAGGGGTCCTGACTGTGGAACACAGCTGTTAGGAGGCCCCGTTTGTGCTGTAGCTGTGATTTCAGTGAGCACGTGCACTCACGGAGAACATCCGCTTGGACTCCCATGGAATCCTTTGGAGTCTCCACTCGCTGACTGATGGCCTTCGTGACAGTGGATGCTTCACCTCACCATCTGTGAGACAGCTAAGAGGGCTTCCCTTCAGGCTGTTGTGAGCGCACAAAAAGATCTCTCAGTACGGCCTCCAGGACAGAGCGTGTCCTGTGCTGGGGACTCTGTGGCCATGAGCCGTGACGGCGGAATCCCAAGTTCCTGTGTCAAGGGAACATGCAGAGATCACTAAGAAATATCTGAGCAGGAGACGAGGCAGAGAAAACAGACTATAATGTCCAGACATCAAAACAAGTACACATGGGACTTCACAGGATGAAGGGGTAATTCAGTCAATGCTGGGAAATGATCCTTCCAGAAAGAGTGAGCCACTGGCTGGCCAACTGGAAGAAAGGAAGTTTGGGTCTCCATCTAAATCTTGTATCGAGAGGTCAAATTATTTTAAAAGATATTTATTTATTTATTTGACAGAGAGAGACATAGTGAGATAGGGAGTGGGGGGAAGGAGAAGCAGGCTTCCCGTTGAGCCAGGAGCCATCGATGCAGGGCTCGATCCCAGGACCCTGGGATCATTACTTGGGTCGAAGGCAGATGCTTAACGACTGAGCCAGCCAGGTGCCCTGAGGGATCAAATGTTTTAATCAAGAAATGAAAACCAAGAGCTCCTGGGTGGCTCAGTCGGTGAAGCATCAGCCTTTGGCTCAGGTCAGGGTCCTGGGGTCCTGGGATGGAGCCCCGTGTTGGGCTCCCAGCTCAGTGGGGAGCCTGCTTCTCTCTCTCCCTCTGCCTGCCCCTCCCCCTGCTTGTGCTCTCTTTTGTGCACACTCCTCTGTGTCAAATACATAAAGTCTCTTTAAAACTAATTTTAAAAATTTTTTTAAAAAGAAATGAAAACATGGGGGGGAGGAGGGCAAGGCCTTTCTATGCGAGAAAGAACTCAAAGGCCGCAAAAAGAAAAATCAGATAACTTTTTAAAATTGTGCCGGGGGAAAAGTCCATACTCAAAAACAGGAAAAATTTTTTATTATCTATGATAAGGGACTAACTACTACAGAATCATAAAAACTGTCGTATACAATTTAGAATTGCATAGCAGTGTGTACAGCAAGTGTCCATTAGTTGGGGGAGGGGTTATACCATATTATGTTATACCATATTATCCTTGTTATTGGTTGTTTGCCTTTGAGTGTGTCTTAGGGGGAGACGCATCCTAAACAGCAGTGCTTTCCTGAGTAAGCAGGGTGAAAATCTGGAAGAGTAAACATTATCCAGAAAGCCCTTAAGACAAAATAGGCATGCACCAGCGAAGCTAGAGGCAGGTCAGTGAGTGCCACACCATCCAGGTGTGTTTTGGCAAACTTCAGTCAAAATGAAGGTAACACAAGCTCAGCGGTTCCATGTCTAGGAATTTGTTTCATTTATGATTTCAAAGTAGGCTCTGTGCCCAGTGTGGGGCTTGAACTCACAACCCTGAGATCTAGAGTCACATGCTCCACCCGC
Source organism: Lontra canadensis (assembly GCF_010015895.1). Taxonomy (NCBI): domain Eukaryota; kingdom Metazoa; phylum Chordata; class Mammalia; order Carnivora; family Mustelidae; genus Lontra; species Lontra canadensis. The sequence continues at coordinate 4,169,646 of NW_022631023.1, read as the reverse complement.
TGAGCCCGCTGGGCGCCCCAAACCTGAGTATTTGTTGTTGTTGTTGTTTTATTCATCTCACACAAGTGAAACGTCCTGTCTGCAAGACTTTTGTCACCGTGTCAGTCCTAACAAGACATGAGAAAATCCGATGTCTATAGTCGGGAGCCAGTAGAGACCTCACGGCCCATCAGCACTGTCAGATCCCTTGCAGCCCTTGGAAGAGTGTGGGAGTCTCTGTCTACACAAGGGTCAGCCGCGCCGAGACACCTTGAGAAGGCAGATGTGGGGCCACGTGAGCATGTGCGCCCGTTGGCTGAAGCAGGTGCATCATTTGGTGGGGTAGAGTGTTTGGTGGGGTAGGTATAAAGAAGTCCCGGAAGGACACCCAAGAAATCAACACTTCTCATTTTCTGTTAGGATAAGGAGGTGATTATCACAATTTATTTTGAACACACGCTTAAAAAATTAGACTATATATAAATGTATTATCTAGGCAAAAAATCATTTCTCACAGCTACTACAAATTAAAAAGAAAAAGACAAATAACTTAAGAGAAAAACGGGGAATTTATATGACTACACTCTAGTTCCTGAAAAAGAAATACAAATAGCCTTTAACCTATGAAAATATGCCCAAGCCATCCCTTTAGTGAAAGAAACCAACAGAATCATACAAAGACCAGTGAAGATCAAGGAGGTGGACGATACGATGTGTTGGGAATTGTTTGGACGCAGGGACCTTCTCTTGTGTGGCTGGCAGGCATGGGGATTGCTGTAACTTCTCCGGAAATACCCATTAAATCCAGAATTCACCAACCCTCTGATTCCGTAACTGACTTCCAGGTGTTTATTCTAAACGCACCTCAGCATTTATGTCAAGGTGGACGCCGGCAGGTATTACACCATTGTTAGTAGCATGGAAGACGCAAATGACCCAAACTGCCCTCTGAGCCCATTTTAAAAAATGTGTCCATCCAACAGCAAAAGCCTGGGTGTGTTTCCATAGGAAGCTTTCTGAGATGTTACAGCGCAAGAAGCAAGTTGTGAAACGCCATGTACAATCCAGGGTTTGTGTCCGGAGGCCGAGGGAGAGACATGCAGGTTTGCATATGCAGAGACCGGCTTCGACGGCCAGGCCAGCCGGAACTGTTAGTGACAGCGGCTGTCCCTGGGGAGGGAGCCCTGGGCCTCGGGTGAGCGAAGGAAGAGCTGGGAAGATGAGCCAGTGGTCCAGGAGGCCCAGGGGCACGTGGGGGATTGAGGGGGCTGTTCGTGTCGGTTTCAGGCGCACAGTTCCATGCGTTACTGTACGTGCTCCCACGGCTGCTTACCCTCTGTCCCCGTGTGAAGGTATCACGATCTCAAACTGTCCCTTCATCCCTGTGACTTACCTTTATTACACGTAGACGTTTGTGCCTCTTCGTCCCCTTACCCGGGTCCCCCGTCCCTCCACCCCCAGGCCCCCCTGGCAACCACCAGTTTGTTCCTGCACTTATGAGTCCGTTTCTGCCTTTATTCATTTGTGCCGTTTGTTTTTTAGATTCCGCAGAGACGTGAAATCATACGGGATTTGTTCTTCTCTAACTTAACTTCCCTGGGCAAAAATACACTCTAAGCCCCCGCGTTGACACAGACGGCGGGATATCAGTCTTTCCTGCAGCCGAGTGTAGCCGACTGTGCATACAGGCACCGCATCGTATCCGTGCCTCGCCCCATCGGGACTTCGGTTGCTCCCATATCTCGAAGTGCGGATTTACTTAAAGAAATTTTAATGTGATGTGGCTTTATCGTACGCTCAGGCAAATGGCATTTGCCAGTTTATAGTATGCAGCACTGTTTTGTTTTTACGTATTTCCTTCTAGCCTTAAATGCATGAATGTCCACTTCTGTTCCTGCTTTTCCACTTAACATGCACCTCATGTGTGTTTTCCATGTATATTACAAGCAATATATAAGCTTTTTAAAAAGACTTATTTATTTATTTTAGAGGGAGAGAGAGTGTGCATGTGGATGAGAGAATGCAAGGGCAGATGGAGAGAGAGAGAGAGAGAATCCTAAAACAGGCTTCCCGCTGAGCAGGGAGCCCAATGTGGGCCTCGATCCCAGGATGCTGAGATCATGACCTGAGCTGAAATCAAGAGTCGGATGCTTAACCAACTGAGTCCCCCCAGGGAACACCAGTAATATATAATCTTGATAATATATAATCTGATGTTCTTGACTAGAGTTCCAAGTGTTTAAACAGTGATTTATTTAAATAGTCATTGTCTTTTATTAACCTCATAGATTGCTTTACAGTTTTCACTGTTAATATACATAGCATTGCCTCTTTAGAAAAAAAATTCTTAGTATAGGCCAGAAATGGAAATTATGTCTTTTTTTTAAGATTTTGTTTATTTGAGAGAGAGAGGGAGTGAGAGAGAGGGAGAGGGAGCAGGGGGAGGGGCAGAGGCAGAGGGAGAAGCAGACTCCACGCTGAGCAGAGAGCCCAATGCTGGCTCGATCCCAGGACCCCGAGATCATGACCTGAGCTGAAGGCAGAGGCTTAACTGACTGAGCCATCCAGGCGCCTTGTCTTTTTAAATTTTTAAATAGTGGGAGCTGCTAGGGGGAATTGGAGTAACCATGTTTGTTGTAAACCTGCTAAGAATGGGGAATGGGGTTGGGATACAGACGATGAGAGCAAGATCAAAACAAACACTAACTTAACCAAGGCAGTGGAAACCTTATACACTGAAAACTATAAAACATTGCTGGAAGAAATTAAGGAAGTGACCCATAAATGAAAAGACATCTGGTGTTTACAGATTGTGAAGTTAAATATCTGATGCTATCAATATCACCAAAAATAATCTATACATTCAATGCAAGCCCTATTGAAATCTCGATGGTGTTTTTTGTAGAAATAGAAAAATCCAACCTAGGGGCACCTGGGTGGCTCAGTTGGCTAAGCGTGTGCCTTCGGCTCAGATCATGATCTCAGGGTCCTGGGATCGAGCCCCGTGTTGGACTTCCCACGGAGCAGGGAGTGTTTCTCCCTCACCCTCTGCCCTTTCCATCCACTTGTTTTCTCACTCTCTCTCTCCCAAATAAGTAAAATCTTAAAAAAAAGAAAAGAAAAGAAAAATTCAACCTAAAATTCCCATGAAGTCCGAAGGGACTCTGCATAGCCAAAACAACCTTGAAAAAGAAAAAGTTGGAAGGCTCACACTTCCTCATTTTGAAACTCATCCCAAAGCTACATTGACCAGGTGGCACTGGCCTAACGACAGATTCCATACATGTCCACGGAGTATACTAGAGAGCCCAAAAAGAAACCCTTGCGTGTGTGGTCAGATGATCTTCCACATGAGTGCCAAAACTGTCCAATGGGGAAAGGCCGGTCTCTTCACAAATGGTGTGGGCAAAACTGGACATCCACATCAAAAGAATGTGGTTAGGCTCTCCCTAACACCACACACAAAAACTAACTCAAAAACTAAGGTCGAGGACCTTCATGTAAGTCGCCAAACTGTGAAACTCCTAACAAGAAACTTCCTAATATTAGATTTGGTAATTTCTTGAACAAGACACCGAAAGCAAAAGCAGCAACAACAACAACAATAAAACTACATAAATGAGACCATATCAGACTGTGTAGTAGGACACAGCAGCTGAGAAAGCGATCTATCCCATCAGGGAGTATATTTGCAAACAATACATCTGATAAGGAACTCATATCCAGAATATTTGAAGAACCCTTACAACTCAGCAAAACAACAAAACCAGACTATAAACTGTGCAAAGAACTGGAACAGGCATTTCTCCGAAGTGTATACACAGATGGCCAACAAGCCCAGGAGACGCTCAACATTGCTAAGAATTAGAGAAATGCAAATCAAACCATGGCGAGATACCCACTAGGGTGGCCACTATGTAAAAACTTAAAAAGTAAAACAAAACGTGTTGGTGAGGATGTGGAGAAATTGGCATCTTGTACACCGTTATTAGGAATATAAAATGGGGCAGCTACTGTGGGAAACTGCATGGTGTTTCCTTAACAACTTAAAAATAGAATTGCTATAGGGTCCAGCAATCTCTATTTCTGGGTATGTACCCCGAATCACTGAAAACAGGGCCCTGAAGAGATGTACCTATGTACATATGTACAGATGTGTACAGATGTGTTCATATCAGCATTATTCACGTTAGTCCAGAGCCGGAAATAACCCAGGTGTTCATCAACAAATAAACGGGTAAACAAAATGTGGAATACACATATAATAGGATATTATTCCGCCTGAAAAAAGAATGAAATCCTGAGGATTTTATATTCAGCGAAATAAGCTGGTGATAAAAAGACAAATAGTGTATGTTACACTTGGGTGAAGTTCTTTTCTTTCTTTCTAAGATTTTATTTATTTATTTGAGAGAGAGTGAATGAGAGAGAGAGAGAGAGCATGAGCAGAGGGAGAAGGAGAAGCAGACTCCTCACTGAGCAGAGAGCCCAAAGTGGGACTTTATCCTAGTACCCCAGGATCATGACCTGAACCGAAGGCAGACGCTTAACCAGCTGAGCCACCCAGGCGTCCCTTGGGTAAAGTTTCTAAAGTAGTCGAATTCATAGAAACAAAGATGGTGGTGTGTCCAAGAGCTAGGGGTGGGGGAAGGGGACTCGATATTAATAGGGACAGAGTTTCAGTTTCGTAAGACGAGAAGATCTTAAGGTCTGTTGCACAGCAATGTGAATATACTTGACGCTCCTGAACTGTTCCCTTAAATGTAAATTTTTTAAATGTAAATTTTTAAATTTGGAAAAGATAGTAAATTTTATGTCATGCATTTTTTTTTACCATAATCCAAAAGAAAATGAAAACAGACAGGACATAAAATTCAGTCTCCAAAATCAGGTGAGCTACTCAATGGTGAGACTTGGCCAGTGAAACCAAGGTCCACTTTAACGAGCTGGTGTGCTTGCCAGGCAGGCATGCGTACACGTCTCAAGTCCTGGGAACTGTGCAGAACCTGTCTTCTGATCTCCCGGATTTGGGAGCCAGTGGGGTAAGAGTGACCTGGAAGAGTAAAGCCAAATTGTTCACAGGACGTGTGTCCCCAGGCCCCCTGGACGGAGCCACCCAGGAGCTGTCAGGAGGCAAAGCCTGGTGGAGGAGGGTCATGGTGAAGCCCCTTCTGACAGCCACAGCATGACGGGTATCCCGGGACTAGGGGAGGGGACTTTGCGTTGCACTATTGAGGCCTCTGGGCTTTCCAGAGAGGAGAAACAGGAACGGGGGAGAAGTGTGGAGCCGGTGGAATCTGGGAGTGGGAGTGGGTCTTCTCTAGGACCCTGCCCACCTCGAACACTCTTTCTGCAAATGACCAATGGCACTTGGAGCCTTAACTTGCCCTTAGCAGCCCGAGGCCACTACGACTACAGTGTATTCCAAAGAGCGACAGAAGCCTGGTGGACGTCGGGATATAAGTCCACAGAGAACAGCTGGCGTGTCTTCTGGGAAGCTTTCTTCAAACACCTGCCAGACTCCCACCCTGGCACCCCTGGCCTCCGTATGAACAAAAGGACCTGCACACCTGTGACCCTGACCATGGAGTAGGGGGCACTGTCCTTACCCCACTCCCCCAAATCAAGCCCTGAAGTGAAGGAGGAGACAAGAGGTGGAAGGCTGTGCTGGGCTGTGCAAACCACCGCGGCAGCAGGACTGTCCCCGAAGAAGCAAGGAGCCTTGCGACCTTGGCCCAGGGGAGTTGACCTCCAACTTGGACCCTGCTAGGACTCGCTTTGACGTTTAAGAGGCTCAGGCCATGCTCATTTATCTTTGTAGCCATTTCCCCCTGTGAGACATTGAACTGGCCTCTGAGGCTGCGAAAGAACGGTTAAGGGACACAGTGTCCCTGGGGCCTGGGGCTCCACAGTTAAGCATCTTCCTTCAGCTCAGGTCTTGATCCCAGGCCCCTGGGGGGAGGGGAGTCCTGCTCAGCCGGGAGCCTGCTTCTCCCTCTCCCTCTGCCGCTCCCCCTGTTTGTGCTCCCTCTCTCAGGTAAATAGAATCTTTGAAAAGAAGAAGGGCAGGGGTGGGTGGCGGACACAGCGTCCTTCGCGGGGAGCAAACCCTACTCATCACTCCTGGCCCCCTGTGAGCCCGCAGAGGGCCGGGCGGAGGGAGCAAACCCTCCCGGGCTGCCGGCCGGCCGCAGCTCTTGGGTGCCGCCCTGCGCACCTGCCTGGCCCACACCTGCCCCGCCAGCACCCGCCCGGCCCGCACCCGGCCCACGCTTCCGTCAGGTCCCGTCTGCCCGCCCTTTGCTCTCCTTCCTCGTAGCCACCGGCCTCTTCGAGGGTGTGTCTCTGTCGCCGCGGGGTCCCTGCGAGGCTCGCTCGGGTTGCCAGAGAGCTGCACCTGGAAGATGCGCCTGGGGACGGTGGGTGAGTGAGACCTCCCTGCCCGAGGAGGGAGAGGGGACTCGGGCAGGAGACAGCTGTCCCCTCGCCCTACTTGGGACCACCCCCCCCGCCGGCCCCTTCGCGGACCTGAGGGCGGGGCAGGCGCTGGGGCAGGGTCCTGCCCTGACCCTGGGATCAGAAAGCAGCTTGGGCAGGGGCCAAGTCGCCGGTTCCCATGGGGATAGTCCGACACCCTCTCCCGCTCCGTGAGTCTGATGCCCTGCCTGAAAAGTAGGCAGCAGGGGAGGGCGGGCAGAGAGGAGGGGGCTCCCTCCACGGGGGAGGGCACCTGCCGCCGCAGACAAAGGGCGGCCAGCTGCTGAGTAGGGGCACTTCTGGGCTCCTCCGCTCTACCGCGCTGCTCTGGTGAGGGTCGAGGTTCACTAGCCACAGGTCCAGCTGACCAGCCCAGGAAGTCATGACAAGTGAGGGACAGTGAGGCAGCCTGCTTAAGTCAGGTGGGGACGGATGAATGCGGAATGCCCCATGGACACTGGCTATAAAACTTCTGCTAGCATCTCTCTATAAGGCCATTTTTATATTTTCCAAATATTAAATTACTTGAGACTGCAGAAGGCTTGGGAAAAAATAGGAAAAAGGGAAGAGGAAACAAAAGTCCTCCCACGAGGCATGTTGTCTCTTAAAGCCTGCCTTCCTGACAGCAGCCTCTGTCAGCCGGTCACTTGCCTGCCTGCCTCGCCTTATAGGGCTCACTCTGGGGTTCCCAGTTAACCCGCCCGCCTTTGTTCTCCCTGACTGGGTTTGCTCTTTTCTTCTGGAGCAAGGCAGCATACCTTGTGCAAAAAATGGGAAGTTCAGAAATGGAAACTTCTCTGGGCTCCTTTAGTGGTCAGTCCCCCTCCCTGGAGGGCAGCTTGTCTGCCAGGAGGTGGTGGACCAAACCATCCTCTTTCCTTGGGGCACACATTCCAGCTGTGTGGTCACACTCCAGAAAGTTCTAAAGACCACCTTTGCGGCTCCATTCCCAAAGTTTGGCAAGACAGATTTCAAGACTTTTCTTTATTGTGTGAAATAGTCCTGTTCTCTACAAAACTGCTTGTTTATGAACAGCCGTGTTTTTGGTAACTTGTGTGGATTGTATAAATGGGTGGCAACGTATGTTTCTTTTTGGGGAAGAAAACATCTCCCTTGGGGCATTACTTTTTTTTTTTAATCATTTTTTAAGTTATTTTCAGCATAACAGTATTCATTGTTTTTGCACCACACCCAGGGCTCCATGCAATACATGCCCTCCCTAATACCCACCACCTTATTTCCCCAACCTCCCACCCCCCCACCTCTTCAAACCTTTCAGATTGTTTTTCAGAGTCCATAGTCTCTCATGGTTCACCTCCCCTTCCAATTTCCCTCAACTCCCTTCTCTCTATCTCCTCTTGTCCTCCATGCTCTTTGTTATGCTCCACAAATAAGTGAAACCATATGATAATTGACTCTCTCTGCTTGACTTATTTCACTCAGCATAATCTCTTCCAGTCCCGTCCATGTTGCTACAAAAGTTGGGTCTTCATCCTTTCTGATGGAGGCATCATACTCTATAGTGTATATGGACCACATCTTCCTTATCCATTCGTCCGTTGAAGGGCATCTTGGTTCTTTCCACAGTTTGGAGACCGTGGCCATTGCTGCTATAAACACTGGGGTACAGATGGCCCTTCTTTTCACTGCATCTGTATCTTTGGGGTAAATACCCAGTAGTGCAATGGCTGGGGCATTACTTCTACTTGATCTTAGCCAAAAGTCCGAGAAGCGATGGGGCATTATTATCATGTTAAGTATTTTGGAAGATTTTTTTTTCATTATTTCTAGATTCTTATAACATTTTGCTGGCTACTTGGTGGAAAATGCTGAGTATTCTTAGACTACTTTCCCCTACCGACCCCTTTTCCACACGTGACCCTTGCGAGTCATTCATGGCCCATGTGGTCCTTTTGCATAAAGCTTTGGCATAACTCAGATCTGTATTTATATGGACATGTGTGATTAAGAGAGAGTCACCCGCAGAATCTCAGAACCATGCTACTTTGGATTTTGTGAGCTCGGGATTTGGCAACATTTTCGAAAGCGCCATTTTCCTGGATACTTGGGTGAAGCCCTGGGTCTGTCCCAGGTAGAAAGATCACAGGGGGGACATTCCGATGGAACGAAGGGATGAAGTAAGTTAAGCCACCACTGCTCTTCCCCTGTCCTAGGACAGCTGCCTAGTAGCGGTTATCCGAAGTTCTCAAAAGCAGGTCATTGGTGTGTGAAACTTTCAAGGCAGGTTCCCTTCCAAACCTCCTGTGGTGTTCAGACGTGTCTGTTCCTGGCCTTTCTACCAAAAAGCCTCAGTCAATAGCACAGGGACAGCAGCCACAAAGTGGCTCACCCACCCTTAGCCCTCTCTCATCCCCCCTCCCCAAGACAAAAGGAGCAGGTATGGCCGTCTCCAGGGGGATTTGGGTTCCCTTTGGCAAGGCTGCTAGTGACAGCTTCCTTGTCGTACATCATGTTGAAGGAGATGGCACCAAAGTGTGTTCTTAGGGGTTCAGAGTTGCCTTCTTCAGGGTCCCCGGGGTAGAGGGGCAGGAGGGTGCCCTGAGATCCCCTGACCTGTAGCCTGGCCGAATGCAAATTAGTTTTGGGACTGCTCTCTTCTCCAGTGTAAGTGAAGGGTCTGGGACCAAACTGAGACCCCAGGAGTCTGAGCGTGGGGAGGAGGGTAGGAGACACACACAGAGGCACACATGCAGGATGAGTGAGGGTCTCTGGAGAGGAATTGAACGGACTCCCTGCCCGCGCTTGGAACTGGCCTTTGCTCTGACCCTTCCATGTGACACCGGCTGGTTAGAAGCCCGGAGGAGGACATGTCTGTTGGCCACTGCGGATGACTTTATTACTTTATGAGAAAAGGCCAGATCCTGGTTAAAGGATCACAGAAGGTTCCTGAACTCAGCATACTTCCTCCCCGTCCTTACTGCCCCGCCCCCCGGAAGTCCCACGCAGGTCCAGGGAGCCATGTTAGCTGGGGTCTGGTTCCCACTGTTCCCAAATGAGTGCTTACCTGTGCCCCTCTGGGACGCAGGGTTCTTTGCTGCCCCGGGTCCGAGCCTGTCGCAGGGAACTGCTTCCGGTCCTCCTGCTGCGCACTCACCCTGGGGACTGAAGCAGGTGTCCCTCCCCGAGACTGGCTGGCCCCAGCTGGTCTGGCTCCCAGGTCTGTCCCCCTGGCAGCCAGGTACTTCCAGGAACATGAGGCCTGCACACAGGCCGCTGGTCTAGCTCCCCGCTGGCACAGGTCCCCAGACTCTCGCAGTGGACTGGTCCTAGTCTGTGCAGCCGGATCTGCCCTCTGCCTGGAGGTGCTTCTGGCTCTAGGTCTTGGCTTCTCTCCAGTTCCAGAATCCAGCAGCTCCCAGCTGGAACTTCAGTGGTTCAGGCCTCACCCGAAGCACGGGGGCTTTACAGCCTCGCAGGGAGCGCTGGCGCGTGTCCAGGCCTGGGAGCCTACCGCCTTGCAGGCCAGGCCGGCCGCGGTTCACAGGTGCGCCTACAGGGACTCGTGGACTGCCGGCCGCTCCTCGTGGCCCTCCGGGTCACTTCCGCTCACGTGTCCTCGTCCATCGAGACAGGACCACACCTCCCCGCCGTGTCGCTGCCCTTTACGCGTGTGGAAGGTAGCATCGTGTTCTGCTCCAGTAGCTAAACAGCACCTCGGCTCAAAGACCTCACAGGAGACATGGTGACTAGAAGGTTCTGCGGAGAGTCTCTGGTTCGCTGATTGTCTTCTTTAACTACGACACTTGGACAGAATAAGTCCAGCTGTGACCTGACACACACAGACACACTGGACTACTGCTGCCTTTGAGCCTGACACTACTGATGCTGACTCCATTTCCAGCAGTCATTCCACACTGCTCACTCTGTGTGCGTCCGACAGAATTTTCTGGAACCTCCACGACCCACACGCTGTCTCGGTGCGCGGGCACAGTCCTGGAGAGGGAAGACCCTCGGTGTGCTATGACAACAAGGCATGTGAAGGGCGGATGTGAGGGTGTGTGGCAGGCTGTACTGAGGGAGAGGGAGCCGTGGAGGGAGAGAGAGCTGGAGGTCATGGAGGAGAGCACCCTGAGGCAGAGGACAGAGTGATACAAAGGTACACGCAGGACAGGGCCTAGGCCCGCCTGGATCCGTGTGACCCAGCACAGAGCAAACAGAGTTGCCAGAACTGGCTCCCAGTTTGCTTCCTGGGGCTGGTTTTCTCTGCTTGAGGTGTCCCTTCAGCCCTGCAAACGGCCGTGTCTACCCTGTCCCACCCCTGCATAACCTTCTAACAACTTCAGACTACGCGGTTTGGAAAACGGAAGACTGTCGTGGATGTGGACGCACACACTTGAAAAAGACCAGCTCGTCCCGGTGAATCTGAAGGATCCCACCCCATTCCGTCAGCGCCGCCCCCTGAGCTCAGGAGCTGCCCCAGGCACGAGCCCATCCCTGTAGACCGTCCACAGACCCAGAGCACCAGCCAGCAAGGAGGGTTCCGGGCGGAATACTGGGAGGGCCCCAGCCTGGGAGGTCTGGGCCTCTGCGCCCTGCCGTCACACTTCTGCGTGTGAACCAGCAGGAAGGGGCCCAGCCTCAGGCCTCGGGAGGCCAGAGCTCTCGGGTCCCTCTATGTCATTGGCTTCATTCCCCTTTCGGGCTCCCTTTCAGCTTCCTCCTGGAGCTCCGGGGCAGGGCGGAAAGCACCAGTCCTGTGGGCATGCAGCCAGCCCCTCCCTTAAAGCTGCCTAAGGGCCTGAGGACAGCCCTCCAGCGCTGTCCCAGCAGAAGCAGACTCAGATGTGGCTGATCGGAGCCGTTAACAGCAGGTGTCCTAACAGATTGGAGACACCAAGGGGGTTAGGCTTCTGTGCCCGGGACTGGGACAAAACTGCGCTACAGCCTTTATTACATCTCCTGCGATGAGTCCACACGTTGTCTGGAGCACGGGGTGGGAGGTTTTGCTCCTGGCCAGCAAGAGGGAAGACTTATGCTGGTGGTGGCCTGGGGAGGGGGAGGCAGTAGAGACAAGAAGAGTCTATGGAGGCAAGATTGATGGTGTTGGTAAACCTTGCGAGGCCGGCTTGTGGGTTCCATCAGGGCTGGGAGGGGAAGTGCGAAATAAAGGAAGAATCCCAGGTATTGGCCTCTGACCCCATTCATCTGCTGAGATGGGCCATATGGGGTCAGGAGCAACTCTGGGGAGCTGGAGGCGATGAAGGGGTTTCCTCTGGGACATCTCAGAGTGCAGAGAGCAGGCTGGCAATATGGCCCCCCCGTGGGGAACTCAGAGCTGAGTGTGAGCAAGCTCATCTTGGGATCTGGAGGAGAGGCCAGGCTGTGCCCTGGGAGGGAAAGCCAGCGGAGAAGGCCAGGACATGCCCACAGAGTGGGAGCCCCGTGGAGTGTCATCGAGGGAGGACCGGGGTGCCTGTCATTGGGGGACGGGGCACGGGCCGCATGGAGGATTTGGAGGCCTTGGCCAGCACAGGAGTGGGAGGGGAGGCCTGGTGGCTGTGGGAGGGGTGGTTATTTCCAGGTGCTTGGCCCGAGTGTGACAGCCAAGGGGGTTGTGGGGTCAGGTGGGAGGGCCTTCCCCTCCCCACCGCTCCCCTCCCTTCCTTTCCTCCCTCTCCTTTCTCCTCTCCTCCCTCCCTCCTTTCTTTCCTTGTTCTGCCTTATAGCCCTTTTGGTGATCACGAATGAGTCCTGCTCTGTGAGATATTTAGGGGTAAAACCAGAAAGGTCTGCAACAGTTTGCCCGTGAAGGGACAGGGAGCTGTCCCCTCGGCCTCCCCTGACCTCGGAGTGGGGAACGCCTTTTCCTTAAACACTGGGAGGAAGATAGCAGAGCCAATCAGCCAGAAGGAGCGCCTCCAGGGATTTGCCACTGTGCACAGCTTGGGTTACCCTGCAAGCGGGTCTGTGATGGTCATGACGGGTCCAGTGGCTTTTCCCAGGGTCACGAGGACCCTTGGCAGTTTCACAGGGCGCCAGGTGCTGTTCTCAGCATTAACAAAACAGTCCCTGCCCTCTGGACTTTGCCGTCCCTTCCTCACAAAGGAATGAGCCGCTTTGGTCTTTAGGCCCATGTCAGGCGTGTTGGGTCACGAGGCCACTAATGAATCACCAATGTCACCGTCTGAGGAAGCTCTAAATGGCAAACAGAAAAACTTGGCGTGGAAAACACCCATGTCTTGTTTCTGTTATCGGTCACTGTAACCTCAAATGCTTCGTCCAAGCAACACCAACTAAGCAGTGGCGGCTTCATTACATCCCCACCTGCCACTTCCCCGGGGGCGAACTTCTCAGGGTGCGGGGCAGACACTGGTGCAGGAAGTGGGCTTAGGATGGCACCTGTCCCCCAGGCATCACAGTGGCGACTTGTCTGTCCCCAGGCACTTTGAGGACCGTGGTCTTCTTCTTCGCCTCCATATGTGCATGGTACTCCGGGTACCTGCTCGCAGAGCTCATTCCAGAAGTCTCCCTGACCAGTGCTGTCTATAACCTCAGGAGCCTCTCAGAGAAGCCCCTCCTGAAGGGTGAGTACCGAGCCCCGCCGCGGTCACGACAGTGAGGAGCGGGGTCTGGCCTCAGCTCTGCCCCAGCTGGCCGTTTTGTGTTGATGTTGGTGATGAGGATGGTGACAGTCATGAGAAAGTGAGGAGGGGAAGGAGGAGGGGCAGGAGGAGGGAGGAGGAGAGGATGGGGGGGGAATACCTGCCCCTTCAGTTCCCACCCCTTTCCAAGGTAGACACACCTGCTCATCCTTGTGTGAGAACCCCCAAGGCAAATTATGATGATAAAAAAGCAAAGAAACCCCATTTCCAAGATGCATTAAATATAAAAATTAGCACTGGGAGTACAACTGCGTTAGCGAATGATGTGAAATCACGAAGTCTTCATTAGACTCTCCATTGGAAAACGGGCGGGACACTCAAGGGGTAATCAGTCCCCTTTTTGGGAATCTCATTGTAAATAGGTATATTTTTAATACAGAAATAAATTGTAGAAACTTAATTTGCACAAATATGCAGAATTGGGTGATGATTTAAAAAATTTGTAAAAGTTGGGGGCGGGGGAGGGTGGCGCCTGGCTGGCTCAGGCGGTGACTGTTGGTCTGAGGTTGAGAGTTCGAGCCCCACGTTGGGTGTAGAGATTGCTTAAAGAGAAAATGTTAAAAAATAATAAACTCTTTTTGAAAAATGTATAAAAGTGATTCCTTTTCAGATTAATTGCCTTTTATGACCCCACCCCCAAAACCCAACAGTTTCTAGAAATCAACTGTGACCAACTGTTTTATTTTTTAATTTTTTAAAAAAGAATTTATTTATTTAGAGAGAGCACAGAGGGAGGAGAAGAGGGAGAGGGAGAGAGAGAGAATGTCAAGCAGACTCAGCACTGAGTGTGGAGCCTGACGTGGGGCTCGATCTCAGGGTCCTGAGACCTTGACCTGAGCCAAAACCAAGAGTTGGACACTGAACCAGCTGTTCTACCCGAGGGCCCCTTGGTGTTTATATATTTTTAAAAAGATTTTATTTATTTATTTATTTGACAGAGATCACAAGGAGGCAGAGAGGCAGGCAGAGAGAGAGGAGGAAGCAGGCTCCCTGCTGAGCAGAGAGCCCAATGAGGGACTCGATCCCAGGACCCTGGGATCATGACCTGAGACAAAGGCTTTAACCCACTGAGGCTTTAACCCACTGAGCCACCCAGGCGCCCCGGTGTTTGTATTTGTAGTAAAGTTTCCGCAGTGCACGTGCTTGTCGTTGGGCAGACCAGGGAGAAGGCCCAGCACTGAGGCGGCGCCCTGCACATGAGGGTGTGGGGGACACCCTCAAGTCTTTCTCATTTTCTCTGTTGTCACATGAAACACAAAGTCTGCCCAGGACATGGGTTTGCTCCTAGGAGCTGCCTCTGATGCCAGCCCTTTCAGAAGGGCCCATTCACGAGTTTCCCCCTCCTACCAGTGCAGGCCAGGGAGGCCCTGTCACCTTCTCCAGGACTACAGCACTGTCTGGTTATTGGAAACCCAAAGGCGGCAGGAGCGCAGTAGAGGGGTGGCCGCAGCTGGTGTGAGGGCTGCGTCCTGGCTCTGGCTGGCTGGGGCTCTACTTCGGAGGGACGCAGCTTTCCTGGGCATCTGGTGGGCTCAGAGTTTGGGGGTTGAGCCTAGTGATTGATGGAGGGTTGGGGCTCATGTGGCTAAGAGAGTAGAAGGTACTGCGCCAGACTTGGGGCTCTGCGGGCTTTGTAGCAGGGCTCACTCCGTGCCGTTGTCAGGCCCCCAGGGAATGGCCTCAGAGAAAGCACAAATGCCCTTTGGTTTGGTCAGATGCTGCCTCAGCAGGTGCCTTGCCCCTCTGGACACCTGCATTCTTCCATGACTGCGGAGTACCCAGGGAGGTGGTGATCCCTGGCTTTGGACAGGGTTCAAGGACGAGTGTAGCTCCTGCCATCAGCGCGGGAACCTCTGTTGCGCTCGGCTCAGCACAATGACTCTGACACCCTCCTGGGAATGTCTGTTCTAAACGTCCTCAGTGACCCCTCATGTCTGGTCCAACGTGAAGCAAAGAGAGGGGCATGTTGACGTGTGAGATCAGTGTTGGGCATGGAGAGAAAGGGGCGGAGGAGCCAGAGGCACATGCCGAGCACCTCCCCCCGTGGCCAAGGCCATCCGGACTGAGCCCACTTGCCCTTGGCCCTGACGCACACACCCCTCTCCCGGATCCTGGGCTTTCACCTAATCCATAGGTTGCTTTTCCACTTCATAAACTATTCTTTAAAAAAAAAAAAAAAAAAAAAGGTTTTATTTATTTGCCAGAGAGTGATTGAGAGATTGAGCACAAGCCTGGCGGGGAGGCGGGGGAGACAGAAGCAGGAGAAGCAGGCTTCCCGCTGAGCAGGGAACCCAATGCAGTACTTGATCCCAGGACCCCAGGATCGTGACCAACTGAGCCACCCAGGCGCCCCTAAACTATTCCCGTAAAGGGACCCAACTCCCTGTGTGGCCTCAGAGGCCCTGCGATCCTGTCTTGGGTTTTCTGAAGTTAATTCTTACCCTGCGAGTCTGTGCTCCCCAGGGTTCATACCATCCTCACGTCGCATGCCCCCTGTCCCCGCCCTGCCGTCTTTCTGAGCCCATCCCAAGTCCCCCTGAATCTCTCTGGTTTTCTAGACCTGGCCCCTCTCTCCCTACTCCAGAGCCTGGGCCATTGTTAGGAGTTGGCGCACTGACCGCTCTGGGTCACTCCATTCCTCATACTGAGCGAGAGGGCTTGCTACCAGTCTGGCCCCTTCATGAAAGAGGCCTGCTGTCCGGGAAGGGCAGAGAACCCCGTGGCTCCCTCCCTCCCTGCAGGCCTCAGTGTCCCTCCACCCATCCTCCCCAGCGGCATGGACGAGGGCTGCTCTGGTTTTATTGTCTCCTTCCCCTTCTCCCCATTTTCCACGCCAGTCCCCCCAGCCCCTCTGCAGTGTTTAAGGGCATCCTTCTGTCTGAACACCTCGTCGCAGAACCAGCTGTCCTAGTTTGCGGATGTGTAGTTGTTACCAAAATGTGCTGACCTTTCGGCCGGGGGCCGCTTGGGGCAGGCCGCAACTGCGCGTACCGGACTTTGTCCCCGTGCCCCGCCCCCTTCTGCGGATCTTGCATTTGTGTCTTGCCCATCTTCTGCGAGGTGGTTCTGTTCTTGTTGATTTGCAGGGAGATTTTATATACATTGGAGGCTGTCAATGCCTGTTCCCCACATGGCGTATATCACAGTCAGTGATGATCTATCCTAGCTTGCTTTCTGTCTCTTGCACTCAAGATGAGAGCTCTTCTGTTCACTGCTGTCCCTGTGGCGGTGAGGACGGCATGCAGTGTTGACAAGTATTTTGTCAGTAAGTGTCTGTGCAGGGAGAATTTGTGCATCCATGGACGAGTAAGTCTGCTTGGGAGCCACATACACCATCCCCCACACACAGCTTAGAACCCAGCCCCCAACGATCGGTTTCAGGAGAGAGTAAGTAGAAGGAGGATCCTGTTGAAAGTTTCTCCCATATACTTCAGATGTGAGGTCACTGAATCATTTTCTTAGAAGCTCTGGTGAGACCGAACCAAGCCAACCAAATTAGCCCTGTTGAGCCACCTTCCTAGATCCTCAGCCAAGATGGAAGGAGCTGGCAACCGCTAATGCCTGCTGTCGCAAGAAAAAGCCGGAAAAACTACATTTAATTCTAATTCTGCCCCTAACTACTGGTCATTGCCTTTGCGATCCCTCCTCTGTCACGGAAGGGACATTGCCGGTGTCTCTATGTCTGAGGTTCTTCTGGTTCCAAAATGAACCCTCCCATGCAGGGTGCTGCATTGTCTAGCTGGTAGGGCCTTAGCAACCTTACCTGGCCCCCACAGCAAGGGCACTGAAGCAGCAATGTCACTGTCTGTGGGGGGACTTGGAGACAGAGGTCCAGGAGAGGTGACAGAGTGCCACACCCCACAGTCTCTCCATGGGGTTGGGCATCCTTCCACATCGGCATCTCCGAGCAGGACAAACCGGTGTGCTGACATTCTGTCCCCCTTCCCCGTCCAAGAAACCATGATCACTGACTGTCAGAGAGACCAGCACTCTTCGGTGGCTTCTGGGCTGTTATTTCTGTGGACTGGACTTTAATCTCATCCAGAACAATGAGGCGAGTTCACCTGGCTACAATGAGGCCAAACGCAGGCCCAGGCAGCACCCTCCTTGTTTGCCTGGCATACACAGCAGGAACACATTTCTGGAACCACCTTCCTCACTTAAAGGGGTGAGTGTTGTCATGGTTCCCAAATCAGGAAGTATTTCAGAAAGACAGGTTCCTGGACCCTGCTCCAGGAAATTAAAAATCTATGGGCTCAATGTGGAGCCTAAGAACCTCTATTTGTTTTAGTGAATGTAAGGATAAGAAGTAAGCTAAGACTTCTCTCGGCAAGAGAATGACCTCTAAGACTGCAGTTCACCGCCGGAGCCCCGCTGTGCTGAGCCACACGGCCGGTCAGGGCCCCAGGCCTTACTTAAACCAACAGGCAGGCGTTTCAGGAGAGACAGGGAAGCAGGATACCGATGAGCAGACCCACTGCTCCTCCTGGCTGGGCGTCCGCTCCCACGTATTCTTGCGCGCTTTACCATCCAATCTTTGGGGAAGGAAATTTCAGAAAAAGCGCTGAGGACCTACATGTAGCACAGTATCTGGTACTTAACGGATAGTTTTGGAATAAAGATCTGTGAATCTGGTGGGGAACATGGTCGGGAGAGGTGGGGTTTGGAAAGAGCTCTGTCTTCTGAGAAGGTGTGTCTACATCTCCACACCCTCACCCCGAACAAAGAATATGATCTTATTTCTTTGTTCCCGTAATGACGTTTTGTGCTTCTAGGGAATGGGTAGAAGGTCAAGCAAGCCTTTTCGAAATGCCACACAAACTATGCGACCGCTCCCAGGCCCTGTGAGAAAATACCACCGCCCTTTCCTCCCTGGTCACAGACACATTGTCTTCGGAGAATCTGATGAAAGTCAAGGCCCTCCCTCGGGGGAAACGCACCTATGCATACCCACCTGAATGGCACCCACATTCTGCTGGGGCCTCTGCGTGGCAGGCCGCAGTCACGGAAGACCTGCCCTCGGCACTCCCTGCGAGGCATGGGGTCCTGCTCCCAGTCCACCTCAGCACCTAGGGGTGCTGGCTGCCCTGTGGTCAGCCATATCACCCCACAGGATGAGGAGGCAATGGGAGATCATCCACATGGGCCCCCAGGGACGGCTGCACTGGGAAACTCCAGCGTCAGGCCTTCGGGGGATGTGCGGGGTAAGAGGGTGGGAGAGATGGGCAGGCCGAGTCTTGTCTGGTACTGCGATTGCTCTGCCGGGCCGGTCACCTTGTTCCCGTCCCTGAGCCCCAGCCAAGTGGAGCTGAGAATAGGAAATAGCTCAAGTTGGGACCCAGCCCACACTGCCCCACTAGTCCCTTTTTTCCTCCTGACTTGCTTCCCCTATATCCCTCTCCCACTTAGAGCCCTGGCTCCTGGCTTTAAAACAAAGCAAAGTAACTTTTCCTGCTACTATCGCTAGCTCTGTATTAATCTGCTATTGTTCTGTCTCCAGATTACCCTACCATGTAGGGGTCAGGAGGTATGACGTGGTCTCAGGGCCTTATCTCTTAAGATCTGTTGGGTAGGGGCGCCTGGGTGGTTCAGTGGGTGAAAGCCTCTGCCTTCGGCTCAGGTCGTGATCTTGGGGTCCTGGGATAGAGCCCCGCATTGGGCTCTCTGCTCAGCGGGGAGTCTGCTTCCTCCTCTTTCTCTCTACCTGCCTCTCTGCCTACTTATGATCTCTCTCTCTGTCCAATAAATAAAATAAAATAAAATCTTAAAAAAAATATCTGTTGGGTACGTGGAGGACTGTCCACCTCCGCCAGTGAACACATCACACCTGTCAGCGTGCCCAGCACATTCAGGACAGACGTGGATCCTTTCCATCACTGGGTTGAGAGGATCCCATAGCCAGTGCAGTCCTATAGCCTGTGATGAAGGCATAAGGACCCACTAAGAGTGTCCTTCTCCAAGAGCAGAGGGCAGTCCGTGACTCTGGTGTCATCTGTGTGGGTCCACCCAGAAGTGAGCAGGTCCCTGTGCTTGGGGAGACTAAGGAGACAGCATCACCTACACTAAGCAGTGCAGGTGACAGGTAGGATAAATGAGGATCCAACCCACTTTCGGAATATTCACTCTGGGGGTGCCTTGGTGGCTCAGTGGGTTAAGCGGCTGACTCTTGATTTCAGTCAGGTCCTGGAATCGAGCCCCATGTCAGGCTCAGAGTCCACTTCTCTTCCTCTTCCTCTGCTCCTCCCCGGGTTTGCACACAAGTGCTTTCCATCTCTCTCTCTCTCTCTCAAATACGTTAATTAAAAAAAAAAAAAAAGTATTTGCACTGGATCGGCTGTATACACAGGATGTCTGTAAGTCAGGAAATAGGACATACCTACTTTTTTTTTTTTTAGATTTTATTTGACAGAGGGAGAGAGAGCACACAAGCAGAGAGAGCTGCAGGGAGAGGGAGAGGGAGAAGCAGACTCCCCGTGGAGCAGAGACCCGATACGTGGCTCTACCCAGGACCCTGGGATCATGACCTAAGCCAAAGGCAGACACCCAACCGGCTGAGCCACGCAGACACCCCAGGACATACCTACTTTTAAACAGTATGTTACATTTTCAGATATGCTCAATGTGTTTTTAGGTAAATTACCTCTACATTTAAAGTAATGGATATTATTATTAATTTTTTTTAAAGAGCTAAAATAAATACACTGTAGTGCCCCCAATCCAGAGACACTGAGAATATATGTACTTATAGCACTTTTTCACGTAAATGGTTGGACCCCTTGCTCTAAACTTAGGTATCTGGAGATTGAGAAAATCTTAGCAGATATATTGCTTGAAAATTTATGTAAGTGACACACTGCTTGAATATGTTTGATCTGTGTTCACCAACTTTGCAGATGCCATCTGTGTGCACAGAAAAGTCTGGAAGAAAATGTGCCAAAAAGTAGAACAGTTAAGATTCTTTAGAGTGAGAATGTGTAGGACTTTTTCCTTTATTCTGCTTTTCTTTTACTTCTGATTTTCTTCTGCAGAAATTAAATAAGGAAAAGGAATATCCCGTGGCTCTTTCTTGTTTAAAAATATTGACTAATAGGAAGAAAAATTAGTAAAGGTGGACCAGAGCTATAGCCTTAAGCGTTCAGAAAGCCTCCCTGTCCTTTGTGGCTTTTGCACGGGGTTCGGGGCAGGGACAGGGTTCAGGTTCTCTGACGTCCGGGACATTTCTCCTCCTCCAAAGGGCAGATGTCCACTTAGTCGGTCAACAAACAGTGGGGCAGCTGTGTGTACGCACACCACCTTGGGGCTGGGAGTAGAGTGGAGAGGAAGAAGCCCCCATCCCTGGGAACCACAGGATGGATATTAGAGAGAAAGGAAGCAGGGCAGCAGAGAGGTCAGCCCCGGGGGCGGGGCAGGTGAGGAGAGGGGGGGTGATGTGAAGGCTGTGAAGGGGCGTGTACTCCCTGGAGAACTCTGTGTCCCCTCCCCTTATCCGGGGTCCCGAGGCTAGGGGCACACCGCTTCCCCATGCTGCCCCCTCCAGCTCAGCGGGGCAACACACTAAGCCACCCATACCTTGAGGTGAGCAGGGAGGCTCACACGGTGGCGATGGCCAAAGAGCACCCAGCCGCGGGGCGGGGGGCAGCCTCAGGCAGGTCCCCACCCCTGCCGATGGCTGAGCCCTGCAGTGTGGGGGTGCTGGGGAG
This sequence comes from Lontra canadensis, assembly GCF_010015895.1. Classification (NCBI taxonomy): domain Eukaryota; kingdom Metazoa; phylum Chordata; class Mammalia; order Carnivora; family Mustelidae; genus Lontra; species Lontra canadensis. Next base: position 4,148,867 of record NW_022631023.1, on the reverse strand, counting down.
CCCTCTCCCTGGCCTGCCAGCACTGACCTCATAGCACCCCCGGCAGCGGAGCCCAGTGCCTCAGGCTCAAGGGAAGGAAGGGGGTCCGCCATGGCCCGAGTGGGGGTCCGGGCCTGTGTGTACATGTGTGTGCGTGCGCGTGCGTGCTTCAGGGTGTGTAAATACACAAGCTGGATGGCTCTTCCACGCCTGGCTGTTTCCTTGTTCGCCAGCCCTCTCAGGCCCAACGAGCTCTCTTTAATTGGGCTGCAAAACACACATTGCGTGTGGAGAACGTCTGGAGGTGGCCAGCCCCGGGGCAGGCGCTGCCGCCCCTTCTGAAGCTGTGATGCCCACCCCACACCCTCTCCCTTCCACGTGTTTGTTATTGTACGACAACTGCCGATGAAGTCTACTGTATGTTTAGGGGAGTTTCTGACGCCGTCGATGAGACGCTGGTGACCCCTTCTCCCCTCCACCAGGGTCTCGCCAGTGTGAAGTCCTGGGGAGGGGCCGCTGTTCACGGTCGGGCAGTGGGCTCGTCAGATAAATTGTTGTGGGGCACTGACTCCTACACTCTTGTTTGCTGCAGCCCCAGCCCCTAAAAGGCAGAAATGCGATCACTGGACCCCGTGCCCCTTGAACACCTACGCCTATCGCCTGCTCAGCGGGGGCGGCAAGGACAAGTTTGCCAAAATCTGCTTCGAAGATGAGCTGTAAGTACGCGTGTTAAAGAAGAAAACAGAGCGGTCCTGCTCGGTTCTTCCCCTTCCCCGGGGCTGGCCAGGCACCACATCTGCGCTCAGGAGAGCAGGGCACGGCCCTGATCCTGGGCGCAGGCTGGGAGCCCCACGTGGGACTGAGCACGCCCTCCGCCTTTCCTGGGGGGGACAAGCTGCCCGCCATGGTTGGGTGAGTCCCCGGATAGAACTTTCCTTTGACTGCAGGTGGAACAAATATGTTGTGCTTCTCTTTGAACGGGTGGCAGGTCCTTCCAAGTCATGGAAACAACAAAATTCATCAGACGCGGTTTTGCTCACATTTTATTTTATGAGCCTCACTGTTGGGATTAAAGCAGGCACTGTTTCTCTTTGCTGCCCGCCGCTCCAGGTCTGAGGAACTGCCTGACCCACGATAGCCTAAGTAAATCCCGCCACCTGGAACTGGCATGGCCTGGTGTTTGCACCGGCTTGGGCAGTCACCAGTCGCCACGGACCGGACGCTGAACAACAGACATTTATTCTCTCGGTCTGGAGGCTAGCCGCCCAAGGTCAGGGTTGGTGGGGTTGGTTCCCTCTGAGGGCTGTGAGCTTGTGAAGGGCCCTGTTCTCCCTGTGTGCTCCCGTGGTCTTCCCTCAGTGCGTGTCTGGGTCCCAGTTCCCCTCGCTGCCCGTCCTCCTCTGCCACTCTTACTTCGTTGGTCTCTGCGCTGACCTTGTCCTCCTAAAAAGCATGTGGCACACTGGGGCACGAGCCGCTTCGGGCTCGGCTTCCCCTCCTTGCATGGCCCCAGCACATCCCCAGTCCATAGTGGGAGGGGAAGGGAAGCCTGGCTCCCCTCTTTGGGTCCGTCGCTTACCAAAGGCTTCCTTCACTCAGCCAGGGAGCTTCTCGATAGACGTTTCTCCACACGAACCCCCGGGTGGGGCACTCAGTGGGCCAGTTATGATGAGAAACGTGGCCCTTGTGCTCCGGGGGCTTGCCTCACGGTTCAGGGTTCCCCAGCTCATGGCAGACCAGCGAATGGGATTGCCAGTGAGGTCTGTGGATGGAACGAGGCGGGATATGACTTGAAAATGAGCAGGGTCCCATGATAAAGAAGTGAGGAGACCTGGGAGTGGGCGGGGACCGTGGGATGGGGACACTCATCCCAAATCATGTCACCAGAAGGGGAGTTGTTCCGAGTCAGACTCCAGAACCTGGGCTTTCCACCACTCCACAGTGCCTGAAGCCTTCTCTTGATCATTCAGAGCAAGAGCACCACGCTTCCCTCGTGTAGACCAGACACATAGACACCAGCTGCGTGGGACTTCCTGGGAGATGGGCCATCTGTCATCCCCCCGCCCCCCACCACAGTGCAGAAAAGGAAACGGCTTCACAGGCAGATTCAGTAACTCGCCCCTCATCACCCAGCTAGTTAGCGGCCAGGCCCAGATTCCGCCCTGGCGTCCGTGTAGGTACTGGGTAGACTGACCTGAGTCAGGCTGTCTAATGGAAGAGCTAACGTACGAGCACGGGGGACCCGAGTGCCGCTTGCCTGCTTTCAAACAGTGTCCCAGATGGTCTTCAGAATGCAGGGTGGTATAAAGTGGGGTGGCCTCAAAAAAAGCAGGTAAAAAGGAACAGAGGAGTGAACACGGACAGAGACCCAAGGAGAGCCTCTCGCTTGGCTCAGCGTGAAGTTTCGTTGTCATGAACTCCCGGAAAAAGGAAGTGCTGGGTCGTGGTGATTTGTCATCTTCTATAGAAAAGATGTGTTTATGTAGAAAGACAAGCAGATTCCTGCTGCTCGTTTCCTTTGTACAACCAGCCCTCCCTGGGGACAGCCACCTCCACCTCCTTCCTTCCCCATCCCCACGCAGCAGGCTCATGCACATGCCTCTTGGTGTCCCCGCGTCAGGCGTTATCTGGGGACCGGCCGCTGCGCAGCTGAGCAGTCTTTGGCCATTGGCTCTCCCGTCGTCCTCCTCGCCGTGGTCCCGACTCGGTCATTGTCCGGCCTGCGCCACTGTAGTTTGATCACAATCCAGCGTCTGCATAAAAGTAAGGCCACCAGAAGAAAACCCAAAGGGCTTTACTTGATATGAATGTGTCATTGAGTGAGGAATGGTGGGAGGACAATGGCCAGAAAGTCCAGACAGGAGTCCCAGCTCCGTGTAGGAAGCCGGAGTAAGTGAGTTCTTTCTAGTGTCGTTTGTTGCCAGAGACTCACATCCATTACGTGCTCTTATCTGAAAAGTCACACTGACATGGGAAAAGCTTCCCTTTGAAGGTCAGAGTCAGCATTTCAGCTGTGACTGTGAGCATTTGGTTTGCTGACACACCCAAACGGTGTCCCCCAGGTTAGTTGTCTTTTTTTTTTTTTTTTAAGCCTGGCTAAGCGAAGGTCCTCTGTAGCTGAGGCATGTTGTGTGCGTAACTGTTGTGGACCCTTGTCTTTTTGTTCGTTGTTGCTTGCTTGGCTTTCCATGTACTTATATCAGTGTCATCCCTAAGCATTCCTCTGGTGAAAATAAATCTGATCTCACATCAAATACTCATCAGGTTCATCTTCTGGAGCCTTCTGACCCACTCGGGTCCGCCAGCTTGCTCTCAGGGCACCAGGCAGCTGCTGCCTGGAGTTCCTATCCACTACCATCCTGGGATGACCTAGTACCCCTCTCTGGAGTCAGAGCTCTGCTTTCTAGGATACAGCACCTTCCAATTTCCTAGACTCCTCCTCTGTTTTGCTGAAGACAGGGTGATCAGACATCACCTGGGTGGGGCCCCAATCGGATAAGGAGGGTGACTGGCCATCAGAGGGAGGGGGATCTGGAGAAACTGAGTTGCCAGGAATCTTCCAGAACTGGACACTGCGGTCCTGGTGCCCTGAGAGCAAACAAGCTGGACACTGTGGAGGTGAACACAGAAGTCCAAAAGTCAGGCCTTGTTAAAGAAGGAGCTCAGGCGAGTCCAGAGGGAGTCTGGTGAAGGAGAGAATCCGTGTAGGCACAAAGGGACCCCAGGCAGGCCTGTTCCTGGAAGACCCAAGCTCTCCTGCTGGCCAGCATGGGTTCCAGATGCTCCTGCGGCCTTGCCAAACCCTCCTGAGACTGCATGGCAACCTGAAGCACGCCCAGCCGGGCTTGGTGCCCCATCTTTTGCTCAGGGTCAGACTTGTACTGTGGTCTGACAGCTCTCCGTGCTTAACCCAGCCCCTTCCCCACCTCCTCTTGTAGGTGTTTCCCTACACAAATTCTTGTGTGTTCTATCCGGTTCTGATATTTGTCCCTCGGAGGACTCAGATTAGCACAGCAAGAATGACTGTTTCCCCATAGTCAGTCCAGCACAGCACACTGACAGACACTTGGATCTCTGACATTCTGAGAGATGAAAATAGAAGTCTCAGATCAGATTTTTAACTTCATTGTTCTTGTTAAGAGTGAATTGAGGACCTTTTATGCTAAGAGCCTTTGTATTTATTTTCTATAAACTACCTGTTTATACCTCTTGCCCATTTTCACCTCTTTCACTGGCCTTTTTTTGTCTATGTACAAGATTCTTTATATATTAAAGTAATTAGGCTTTTTTGTGTGTTGTAAAAATCTTCTCCATGTTTTATCTTTTCACTTACTAAAATGGTATTTTTAAATATGCTTGTGCTCTAGTTAATATAAGATCTTTAACAAAGCAAAAAAAAATACAAACTTCATAGTGAAAGCAAAAATTTTAAATTTTAAAAAAGCAACAAAACCAGAAAGCAACCCAAGTATGATGGTATCACAGAGAACAAATGTATCTCACATAATAGTAAGCGGTCTGAAGGTCACCAGTGAAGGAAAGCAACTCTTAGATCATAGCACATCAACTCCCAATAATGCTACAGACAAGAAACACACGCATACCGGAGAACTGAGGTCACGGGGCAACCCAACGCCCTGAAAATGGGAGAGACGTGAATTCACAGAATCACACCTCAGCTAGAGCCAGTGCCAGACAAGGATGCTGCAGGGACAATTGACTAGTTGCTGGAGACTGAATTTGGACTGTTTTGAGAGATTAAAACTCCTAGAGAAGCCCCTACACGCTCCTGAATTTTTCTGCCAGGAAGCCCGCCTGGCTCAGAGCAAAGATCAAAGAAAAATCCCCTCATGCTTTTGTCAGGGGAAGGGAGAGTAGCTATTCTGAAACACACCCACAGTGTTCTCCTCTCCCTAACAATGGTCTACCTGCAAGGGAAATTGTTTTGCCAGAGTCTAATCAATGTGAGTTTTACCAGGTACTAACTGCCCTGTTGGAGGAAAATACCCAGCATCATTCTTTCTCACCTTTCTGGATCACCTAAGGAGTGAAAGAAAAAAAAAAAATATGGCCACCTGTGAAGGCCACCACCTCCTGACACAGGCTCACCAAAAGACTGAGACCCAATCTTAGGACTGGAGAACATTTCCCCTTCCCCACAACTTACCACCACATAAATACGGTCCTTTAAGATAACAGGGAGTTACAGCTCAAAAGAACCACAAGGCTAAACCCAAAAAAAGAGTCTCGAAAAATAAATAAATAAAAGATAAAAAGAGGGGCACCTGGGTGGCTCAGTGGGTTAAACCTCTGCCTTCGGCTCAGGTCATGATCCCAGGGCCCCGGGATCGAGCCCCGCATCGGGCTCTCTGCTCAGCAAGGAGCCTGGTTCCTCCTCTCTCTCTCTGCCTGCCACTCTGCCTACTTGTGATCTCTCTCTCTGTGTCAAATTAAAAAAAAAAAAAAAAGATAAAAAGAGTCTCTTGGGATACCCAAAATATAGGGGAGAAGTTTTAGTCTTTGACACCTACAGCCACAGCATATAACAAATACAGCTCACTCCTAGCCAGATGAACATAAATATTTCAGAGTAAAGTTTTATTTATCTCTGTTCCTTTTAACTGACATACAAATGTCTGGCTTTTAAAAAAATAGCAAGGCATACTAAAGGCAAACAGCACAGATTGATGAGATAGGGCAAGTATTAGAACTTAACTCAAATATGGCAGAGATTTTGCAATTAGTAAATCAGGAACTTGAAATAATGGTGATTAATATGCCAGAAGCTCCAATAGAAAAGGTGGGCAGAATATAAGAACAGATGAGTAATGCAAGCAGAGAGATAAAAACCCTCAGGAAGAATGAAAAGGAAGTAGTGGAAATTGAAAAGACTGTAACAGAAATGGAAAACACCTTTGATGGGCTCATCAGTAGAACAGATACAACCAAGGAAAGGATCAATGAGCTTGAGGTTATGTCAAAGGAATTTCCCAGAGTGGAGGAGGAAGAGAAGACAAAAATGACTGAAGGAAAAAACAAAAACAGAACAGAATACCCAAGACCAGTGAGACAAGTACAGAAGGCATAATGCGTAGTAGGGAACCATAAGAAGGGAGAGCGGAAGGAACAGAAATATTTGAAATAGTGTTGCTGGAAATTTTCTAAAATTTTTGACAGACACGGAACCGCAGATCCAGGGAACTTGATGATACTAAGTAAGATAAATACAAAAATATCTACACCCAAGTATGTTATATTCAAGCTACAGAAGACTAAAGGCAAAGAGAAAATCTTGCGAGAAGCCAGAAGCAAACAAACAAAACCAAACCAAAACAAAAACAAAAAACCCCACCTACCTATAAAGGAAGAAGGATAAGAGTTACTTTGGGCTTTTTTTCTGAAACCATGCAAACAAGAGAACGGGATGAAAGCAAACGGTTGAGGCTGTTAGGTTCCCATCAGTGTATGAAAGTTGGTCCACCGTCATACTCACCAACACTTGTATGGTCATCTTTCTAATCTTGGGCATCCTAATAGGGATGTAATGGTATCTGAGGTTTTAGTCTGCATTTTTCTAATAACTAATGATTGTGATATCTCTTTTTATGTGTTTATTTGCCATGTGTGTATCTTATTTGGTGAAGTATCTATTTAAGTCTGTGGTCCAGTTTTCATTTTCTTTTCTTCTTATTATTGAGATTTCTTTATATATGCTGTATACAAGTCCTTCATCAAATACATGATTTGCAAATATTTTCTCCCAGTTTGTGGCTTGCCTTTTTCTTCTCTTAACTGTGTTTATCAAAGAGCAGAAATATTTTAATTTTAATGAGGTCCAGTTTACCAGTTTTTTTTTTAAATTTTAGGATCATACTTTTTGTGTCATATCTTAGATCTTTTTGCCTAACTTGAGGTCATGGAAATTTTCTTCTATTTTTTCTTTCAGAAATTTGATGGTTTTAGATTTTTCATTTCATATACTGTGAGGTACCCATTTGGGGTTAATTTTTATGTATGGTATAAAATATGGATTGAAGTGATTTTTTAATGTGGGTATCCAATTTTTCTAGCACCATTTATTCAGAATACTGTCTTACTCTACTGATTTTCCTTTGCACCATTGGCAAAAATCAAGTGACCATATATATGTGTGTATCTAATTCTGGATTCTCCAGTCTCTTCCATTTATCTGTCTGTCTTTTCACTATATACAATGTTTTGATAAATGTAAATTTACAGTAATTCTTAAAGTTTAATAACATAATTTCTTCAGTTTTGTTTTCCTTTTTCAAAATTATTTTCACTATCCTAGATTCTTCCCATATTCATATGAATTGTAGAGTCCGCTTATAAACTTCTATGCAAAATCCTGTTGGTTTTTGATTGGGATTGCATTGGAACTCTAGATCAATTTGGGGAAAACTGACGTTGTAGCAATATTTAATCTTTTACTCGGCAAACATTTTTGCTCTCCATTTACTTAAATTTTCTTTAACTTGATTCAGAGATGTTTTTATGGTATTCAGTGTACATGTCTTGCAGCTCTTTTACTATTTTTATCTCTAAGTATTTCATTTTTGATGCTGTAGTATATTTTTAAAAAATTTTTAATTTACAACTGTTCATTGCTTGTACATAGAAATAGAATTGACTTTTGTATAATGATCTTATATCCCACAACCTTGCTAAGCTCACTTATTAGTTCTGGTATTTTTTTTTTTTAACATTGGATTTTCTACATAGATGGTAATGTCAGCTAATCATCCCCACCCCAGCCACAATAAAAGGCAGTTTTACCACTTTCTAATCTGCATGCCTTTGTTTTCTTTTTCTTGCCTGATTGCACTGGAGAGAACCTCTGTTACAATGCTGAATGGAAATGATCAGAATAGACATAATTGCCTTTTTCCTTGTCTTGGAGAGAAAGCATTCCATCATTCATCATTAAGTATGATGTTAACTAGGGATTTTTTTATAGAAGTCTTTTATCAGGTTGAAGAAATTCCTCTATTTCAAGGTTTCTGAGAGTTTTTAATCAGTGATGGATATAGGATTTTGTCAGATGTTTTTTCTGTATCTCTTGAGGGGATTATATGGTTTGTCTTTCTTAGTCTGCTAATATGGTGAATTACTTTTTTGAACGTTAAACCAACCTTGCCTTTTTTGATAAATCCCACTTGCTTGTAATCTCTTTTCCTTTTTATATGTTGTTGGATTCAGTTTGTTAAAATTTTATTAAGAATATTTTTAATCTGTGTTCTTGAGGGATATTTGTCTGTGGTTTTCTTGTTATTTTTTTCTCTGGTTTTGGTATCAAGGCGGAATGTGTTGGTGAGTATTCCCTGCAATACTCTGAGAGAGTTGGTAAAGAATGAGTATTATTTATTGAAGGATTTGGTGCAATTTCCCAGTGAAGACTTCTGACCTAGAATTTTCTTTGTGAGAATATATTTTTTAAAGATTTTATTTATTTATTTGACAGAGAGAAATCACAAGTAGGCAGAGAGGCAGGCACAGAGAGAGGGGGAAGTGGGCTCCCTGCTGAGCCGACGGGGGGGGGGGGGGGGGGGCTTGATCCCAAGACCCTGAGATCATGACCTGAGCCGAAGGCAGAGGCTTAACCCACTGAGCCACCCAGGCACCCCGTGAGAATATTTTTAACTACAAATTTCACTTTCTTCAATAAGTACAGAGGTACTCAAGTTATCTGTTTCTTCTTGAGTGAGCCACATTATTTTGGGGTACGTAAAGGAAAACAGTAGTTTTCTACTACTTTCCTTAAACTACTGATTTCCTTTATGCTCCGCTCAGTACTCTGAGTGCATTGTACTCTGGTCATCAAACGTGTGGTCATTTTTCCCCACTTCAAGCAATTATCTGCAGTACCAGCTGGGGGATGGATCTACAGTTCAACTTGATTCTGATATATCTACTTGAAGATGGCCTCAGACTCCGCAGGTTAAGGGCTTTAGTTTCACAAGACTTTCCACCACCACACCCCTGCCAATTTCAGATACCAATCCCAAGTCCCAGATTGTCGTTATACTTCTGACCAATTGCCTGTAAACCAGAGTTCTCATGCGCCCCTCTTTGGGTTTGGTTATTTGCTAGAATAGCTCACAAAACTCAGAGCAACACATTTACCAATTTGTTATAAAAGAATATGGTAAGGGGGGGAGGGGCACCTGAGTGGCTCAGTGGGTTAAAGCCTCTGCCTTCGGCTCAGATCAGGATCTCAGGCTCCTGGGATCAAGCCCCGCATGGACCTCTCTGCTCAGCAGGGCGCCTGCTTCCCCGCCCCCAACCCCGTGCCTGCCTCTCTGCCAACTTGTGATCTCTGTCTTTCAAATAAATAAATAAATCTTTTAAAAAAAAATTAAAAAAAAAGAAAGCAAACTGAGATAGGTCCATCCATGCATCAAATGTGTAACATAATCACGTCTGTTTGTGCACATGTGCATGTATTTCAACTGGGTATTGTTCTGGGGGGAAATTGCACAGATACCCTCAACTTCTGTGATCTCCTAGAGGAAGTTCTAAGCCTCAGGAACAGCTAACACAGATAAGGTTTATTACAGCAAAAGATACAGAACAAAAGCTGCTGGTGGTGAATTGTCTCAATTTACTTTTCTCTGAAACACCTTTATCTCATCATCCTTGCCGTAAGATTTTCCCAGGTAGTGTTTCAGCCATGCAGAGACCGTTCCATTGTCTTCTGGCTTCCATTGCATTTCTTGAGCGTCCGTGAACAGTTAAATTGCTGATATGATGGAAGTAATGGCCTTTCCCCGCCTCTCCGACTGTCTTTAAGATTTTTCCCTTGTCTTTGGTCTTCAGCATTTGTACCCTGTTTCTGTTGTTACTGCTTTATTTTCTTTGGGCCTCATTGGGCTTCTTAAATACGTACAAGTCAGAGTTCTTCATCACATTGAACAAATTCTCTGCCATTGTGTCTTCTGCCCCACTTGCCTTCTCCTGAGCACCTGAGACCCCTAACAAACATACGTCAGATCTTATTACTACGTTCTCAGTAGCTTTCAGTCTGTTTTGTAGTCTCCGTTTTTGTATCTTTCTGTCGTCGTAGACAGAGCTGTTTTCCTCCGAGCTGTGGCTCATTTACAGATCTTCTCCGGTGCCTGATCTGCTGTGAACACCTTCCGCTGACTTCCAGCTGTGCTTGTCACATTAATGTACATTTTGAGCTTCATTTTGTACTTCTTCCAGCCAGCTTGGAATGTTTTGCTTTTACTTACTGTCTTCATTAGTATTTTAAGTATAGTTATTTGAAATCTTTTGGATAAATGAGGTATTAGCTGGTCTCTTCTTTTTCTGAGGGTTTTTGCTTGGTATAAACCGGGGACTTAGAATCATTAGCAGAATAGAATGGTCTGAATAAATGTTAAAGACTGAGATTTGGGGGACCCACCCGGTTGACTTAAAATCCGACTGCTATTATTCAAGCTCTGATCTATTTCTGGTTCATTCTTCTTTTTCATATTCAACCATTTTTGACCCCAACCCAGTAGATTGGAGGATTTAACATGGCCTTCCCTTTGGTGGGCCCGGTCTTCCAACTTTTATCCCCCAAGCCTCACCTCACGTGGTTCTCAAAAGTGCTGCTCATCTCCTTTGATACTTTTTCTGGAATTAGTTAGCAAATGCTCCTGAGGCGAAATAGCTTCATGTGCTGGGCTCACCCCCTTGAAACTCAGTATTCCCCCACATCCTGGCTTCAGCGCTCTTTATTTCCTTGGGAAGTCTCCCATATAGTCTAGCAGATACTCTTTAAATCCCATTTTTAAATTTTTCTCTATGAGAAGTTAGGTTCAGATCACCCCCACTTTCCATTATCATAAATGGAAGTTTCTTTTTCTTTTTCAAAATATTATAGAATATTCTCTAAAGTTGTCAAAAAGCTACTCTTCCAAAAAGGACTCAGACTAGAAAGCCCCCAGGGGAGTTTAGATAAATGTGTTAAGAGCAGATAGAAAATGACAGTGCTGTAACCACTATTCCAAAGCATGGGAAAAGGAGGAAGACTTTCAAATTCTTTTTGTGATGCTAGCATAACCCTGACTCTAAAACCTGTTGGGGGTGTCAGGCACCTGAGGGGCTTAGTCAATTGAGTGTCTGACTTCAGCTCAGGTCATGATTTCAGGGTCCTGGGACCAACCCCCACATCAGGCTCCCTGCTTAGCAGGAAGTCTGCTTCTCCTTCTGACCTTCTTGCCTCTCATGCTCTCTCTCCTTCTCAACTAAATAAATGAAATCTTAAAAAAAAACAAAAACAAAAACTTGACAGAAGGGGCAAACACACACAAAATTCCAGGATCTTCAATAATAAATACCACCTCCAGGAAAGTCTGTCTTCTTACTGGTTTTAGGTCACAATTCATTTGAAGTTGGTCCTATTCTCCAACTTAAAAGTGAAAATTAAGTGAAATAATAGGAAGTATTTATTTGAGGAGGTAAACTGTCTTCCATTTTGTGGCTGGATGAAAGGATTGCCAAGAGTCCAACCAGGCCTCTGTCAGTATGAGGAAAGAGAGTGTATACATGGGTAGCAGACTTGGGTGAGATCCATGCCCCAACTGATTGACCTCTTATGACTTCCTGTCTGTAAGATGCAAAAATGAATGCTTGGGAGGTGGTGGAAGAGTGTGAGAAAATGTTTGTAAAGAGCCTGTGCTCAACAAATCCTAGATTTTCCTGTCTCCAGCCATTTGTCTAAATTGTAGGAGTAAGAGCAGCTTCCAGGTTCCCCAAGAGACTGATTCTGTAGAACCTTGGGGGTGGGTATGTGCGGAGCAAGGATGAGGGTGACTTTCAAGGGCTCTGAGCCAAGGCCCGTGCATCTCTTCAAGGAAATGGCAAGTGCCAATGGCAGGGACTGGGGTTCTCCCAAGAGAAGGGCTTATGGAACAGGGAGCCCTACTCTTTGCTTAGTAAGACAGGGATTCTTTGACTGACTCTTATTTACATTTCAGGCTCATGGGAGAAAAGACTAGAAATGTTGGAAGAGGAATAAATATTGCCATTGTCAATTGTGAGTTATTAAATGTTTTCCTTCAAACTTCCCTAAAGTTTCCACAATTGGATTTTCAAAGATACCTTGGGTTTTCAATGATTTTTGCAAATGATCTCATCTGGGCTTATATTTTAATGCATTTTAAAATTCTTTGATTATTTTTATAATACCTCACTTTACAGGCTATTTGTGGTTCCTGGAAAAAAAGAAAGTCAGGGGCTCCTGGCTGGCTCAGAAGAACGTGTGACTCTTGATCTCAGGGTCATGTGTTCGAACCCCATGTTGGGTGTAGAGATTACTAAACACAAAGTTTGTTTTTTAAAATAGTCTAATAGGCCTTTAGGAAAACAGAGAAGGACCAGCAGAAGGCAGGGGTCAAGTCAGATAAGCAGGCTGTGAGGGCACAGACCATTCTGGAGTCGCTCTTGGATTCCACCCTGCAGAGGGTAAGGCTAGAAGCCGGTTCCCACCTCTGTGAGAAAAGGCCAACTAGGGCCTCTGGGGAGCAAAGCTTGGCCTATTCTTAGGCCTGGGGAAGACATCCTGTCACAGCTGCCACCAGAGGCCCATAACCAGGAGACCTGTCAGAGGTTCGGGGAAAGGGCTCTGTGTGCCTTGACTGAGAGCACGTGGGGTGCATGGTCCCCTGACCACGGGGCTGTGGGAACTGAGACAAAACACACCTGCTCTGAGAATCCCATTGGAAAACCTAAAGTCCGAAGCAGAGGGGGCTGAGGTGGGTGCTCTGGGGTTCCTGTGGGAGAGGCAGGGGCAGCAGGACAGAGCAGAAGGTCCACCTAGCTGGCAGCCGGCAGGAGGACAGTTCTAGAACTGCTGACCAGGCCGAGGAGTACCGTTTTGAGCACCACGGTGCCACGGATGGACCCTGAGTCCACTGAATGCTCTTTTTAAAAACCATTTCTTTTATTTTCAGATGTGACTGGGAAAGCGATAGCATCACGGTATTTTGATATGTTTGAAGGTGGTAAGAAAACTCTTTTCCTATGAAAATGAATTAAAAGCATGAAGATAAAAAGACACAAATCAAAGTGTCAAACATTCTTAGTTGTCTACTAAAATAAGGTGCCAGAAGCTCGTAAGAGTATTCTAGAACAGTCTGACACAAGCCCTCCTTGTCTCTTAATTGAGTTCCTATGATCAAGTTGGAAGGCATTATCTAGAAAATGTCTTCTCGGGTCACACTTGTCCTGGGCCTTTTATTTTTGTTGATTCATCAGATAATAAGAGAAAACATTTTTTAAATCAAATGTACATGAAACAATGTAATCAGCCTCCAGCCCTGAACATCATTACTCCCGTCCTGTTTGTGGTGCGTCCCTGCGCTCCGCGCACACGTCCCAGGACACGCGGTGCATGTTCTCCTTCCATGGTCTCTCCAGTCTGGGCACTGGGCTTGAGTGCAGAGGTCAGTCAGGATACGGCAGCCCCTTTTATTTTTATCGAACAGTAAGAATTATTAAAAACAAGGCTTTATAAAGAGAACAGAGTAATAAGAAATGTCTGGACACACTTAACAGGAACTGTGCATTTTTACTCTGTAATTAAGGTGAGCACCACCCAGTGGGAACGGCCCAGTGGGAAATAATGGGGCTTGAGATTAGCTTCCTTTTGTTGCTGTGAGGCCCAGATACGTCCCTCAGCAAAGACTTGCCATGCTCAGTCTGGTCTGCAAGTCTGATTTCTGGCCCCATTCCGCAAGTTGGTGTCCCGGGACCCCTCTGCGGTGGTTGTCACTGGCCTCTGGTTAGAGTCATGGGATCCTCACGATGTGCTCGTGCCCCTCGCCTCTGCGGGTCCCAGCATGGAGCCCAGCGGCCATCCACTCACTAGTGGAGACAAGCTCCAGGAATTGGAAGATTCAGAGGACATGACAGCTAAGCCCAGAGGAGGCACAGCATCTGGGGAAGCAAGCAGTGGGGACCTAGAGCAGATTTGCATTGACCCGACAGATAACTCTGGACCAATGGTGACCTTCATTCAGAGTGCACCTCCCAAGTCCCTGCTCTTCATGGTGACCCAAGACGACGGTGCGAGCAAGTGAGTGTGGACGGACTGTCCCCGCGGCGGGGACAGGGGAAGCCAGCTGGAGCAAGGGGCTTTCTTAAGGAGAAGGAAGGGGAGCCTATGACAAAGCGGACTGTGTTCAGTCCTAGATGCTAAGGCATATTCTCAGGAGCAAGAAAGAGCTGCCACGGACCCAGATTTGGACAGAAAAGCTACACTACAGAAATAGGAAAGGAAATCAGGAAAAAACTCTCTGTAAGAATAACAATTGAATGAAAAGGAAACACACACACACACACTCACACCCCTTCCTGTGGGAAGAAGTTGGTCTGGCCCCCATGTGGCTTGGAAGTTTGCTCTTCTGAGTAAACACTTGTGTGTTCACGGCCAAACTTCCGTGAACCTTAGTTATTTGATACACGCTTGGAAAAATTCTGATTTAACTCAGGAAAATCTCAGCTCATTTTTTTTTTCTTTCCCTTTCTGCCCTCCTCCCTTCGCTTACTCTCAGTTGCCTGCTTTTACAATGGTGGCGTTGTCTTAGGGTTTTCTATCTTGATACCGATCTTTCTGAAAATGAAAGGGACTGTTTTGACCTGTCCTTTCACCTTTCACCAACTTCTGCCTCCTTCTGTGGTCAGTGAACAGGAGGGGCAGCAAAGACCAAAAATTACATTGGCTGAACGTGAAGGTGTGATTGGATCCCAAGACACAGGGCTTTTGAGAATTAAGAATTAAAACTCTGTGCCCAAACCTGAAGCTCAAAGAGCCCCTGATGTCGTCGTATGTTTAACTAGAAATTTGACGCCCTCCCGCTGTACGCCCCAGGAGGAGGTGGGTTGCTCTAGAAGCCTCTTTGCTGGGACAACGGCGGTGTGACACACCGAGGTCTCCACGGGGACATTCACACGCCTTTCCTCTCTCCCCGCAGGCTGAAGGAGGACGCCAAGAAGGTCATAGAAGCACTTGGAAGTAAACAAATCAAGAACATCCGGTTCAGGTCCAGCTGGGTGTTTCTCACAGCAAAAGGCTTCGAGCTTCCTGCAGAAATTCAGAGAGAAAATGTGAGTGCTTTTTAAATGTCACTTCCCACAAGTGGTTAGTGTAGGACACCCTGTAATTTCTAAGGTTGTGGGTCGGTGATGGCTCCCGGCCCCCAGGACATTCCTGCGCAAAATGCGTGCCACGCAGGGCCACGTAGAGCCGGCTGCCTGGGTTTGAGCCCTGGGTTCGAGCCCTGGGTTCGCTCGTGGGAATGTGCCTGGGACTCTGCATTCCTGAGTCCCGGGCAAATGGCAGTAAGGGCCTGATCCATCGTTGTAAGTAAAATAGTCCATCATACGGGGTTTGTAGACCTTGCCCGGTACATCAGGAAAAGGCACTCGACTGAAGTTCACGCTTCCCAAGTCTCTTTAAAAGTAGACGGTTCCTCATGGGCTGTAGGTCCCGCCTTCCGTCATGGGGCGGCCGGCATGGGCTGTGGCAAGCCCCTCGGTCCCTTGTCTGTGTTCAGAGGCCAGTTGATGGAGCCGGGTGACGGGCTCACCCGGCCTGTGCGTGCAGGTTCCGAACCCACGGGATACACGCAGCTCGCGGTGCTGCCATGGCCCAACGCCAGCTTGCTTTTAAGCCCCATCGCGTCTTCTATGGAAGAGTAGAAAGAGCAAGAGAATCAAGTTGTAATGAATTAATTTGGTTGCCTGTGAAAATTGCAACTGAGCACTGGTGAACGTTGGAGTCCCCAGCCGGCGCCTCTGGGGACGGTCACATGGCCCCTTTGGGAGACAAGACAGCTCCCAGGAGAGGAAGGAGCAGTCATGACCACAGAGTGAAGTCACTGACTCTTCTCAGGGAAAGGCTTCCTCCCCTGGAGCCAGAAACTCGGAGGAGACAGAGGCTGGGCGCCCCCAGCCCGGGCGAGAGGCTGCTTCTGACTTCAGGCTGGGACCCCTGTCTTGGTTCTGGTCCCCTCCTGGCACCGTGTGCTGTGGTTGTGGGTCTGGGAAGGGAGACAGACAGAAGCAGGCCGCAGCTGGGCCTCTCCTTGTTGGCAGGATCCCCTTGCAGGGGAAGGGGGCCGGGGGAGGTGGGAGGTCAGTGTGGCCACATGAGCAGATGACGCATGACCAGCTCCCAGGGGAAGCCCCGCAGCCCCTCTGAAGCCCCCCGGACGCAGCACTCTATAGGCTCCGAAATCAGGCTTGTTTAACACGCGTCGAGAAAAGCACGTTTCCCCTTGTGACTCTCGCGTTATTTTGCGGACCGAAGCCAGTCGTGCAGGACGTGTCAGGAGCATCTCCTCGGTGCTCTAGCGTGGACTTGTTGGTACTAGTGACTGGGTCTGGACACCCAGTGTACCGGCGGGACCTCAGACACATGTCCCAAGGAGAGGCATTCCCAGGCTCTGTGCGGTAGCACCATCTGGACAACACGGCATAGTGCGCTAAGCCAGGCACAGCCAGGGGCAGGGGCTTGGCGTCCCGTGTCAGATTTGCCAGGGGCCACGAGTGATCCCACGCAAACCACTTGACCTCCGTGGGCCTGTCTGCTGCTCTGGGCAATGGGATGAAAGCTAGGTAGCTCCTCAGGGCCCGGCGGCTCTGACGGGGGCACACACCCCGCTGACCCGTGGCCTTCGTCAGGCTGACCCCACCTATTAAGACAGCATGCCTCTCCTCGGCCCTTGTACGATCCGCAGCAGTCTGGCCCCTTAAGGATCTCCCAGCTTCTTCCGCTTGGCTGCGTGGTCTTGGGAAAGTTACTCAGCCTCTCTGTGCCTCAGAATCGTCTCTCCGGAGAAAGGAATAAAGACCACACCTATCGCAGAGTAAATGTGACTACACCTACCACACCTGAAGAGTAAATGAGATTAGCGTGCAGGGCCCAGCCGGGAACTGAGCAGGGTCCTGGAATCCAGAGTGACTTTGCAGGCAGCCTGAGCTGCAATTGCAGGGTGGGACCTGGCCGGTGATTCTGATGCACGGGAAGGGTTGGACCCATTGTCCTGATAGAGGTCCCAATCCCATGTGCCCCTCCCAGCTTCCCCCCTAACATTCCCTTTCAGCCACTCTGCTCCTTCTCCAGTTGCGTTACCCTGTGCCCTCCTTCCTCCACCCTCCCATCTCCCTGGGGGCCTCTCCCCACCAGCCCCAGGTCGGGGACCCAGCCAGAGAGCAGGCCAGGCCCTGTAGAAAGTGCTGCCCTCCTTGCCGTGCCCTCTGGGGCCCCAGTGTGTCCACACTATCAGAAAAGCCTGGAGTGAGGAGGCAGCTCTAACATCTCAACAAACAGCTTCCCTATCAGTGTTCCGCTAAGACGTTTAAAATAAAACTTGATTTGAATTGCAAAGTAGCAATGGCTCTTGCTTCCTTATCTTCTTTATAAGAAGAGTGAGTTTCTGAAAACGGAGGAATCAAGGACAAAGTGGGTGTCCGAACACTGCCCTGAGTTTAGAGAACCAGCGTTTCGGAGCAGGGGCTCTACGGGAATTTCAGAAAAAGTCCTGTCTTGCCTATACGTGTGTGTTGAAGGTTGTCGTCTCAGCCGTTCCAAGAGTAGGAGGATGAGACCTGAATGCTGTGAGTGGTGCTGGTGGGAGCTGTTAGAGCCGCGGCTTAGGGACGCGAAAGGGGCTTTGCTCAGATGCTGACTGAGGCCTGAGCTGGGGGCAGGGCCTCAGGAGGGTCTCACCCAGAGATCAAGTCAAGTACTACTGGGGGAATCAGTATGCCTTCCTGTTTGGGGTGTGCAGACTTGCTGCTGGACTTCCCATGGGTGGTGTGTGGCTGTGTGGGGCGGGCCCTCCAGGCCCTGGCTTGTCCCCAGCCACTATTACCACCCTGCCCCCTGCTGCTCCCAGAGCCAGCTTCCCAGGCACAGCCCGCAGGTCACCCCCACGTTCAGAAGCCTTCACCAGCCCCACTTCCCCATCGAACTGAATTTTAAAATATAAGAGACTTGCTTTGTTTCACACTACCCAGGGAGGGGTCAATACAGAATTGTTCCACGTTCCTGTCCCAGCTTAAAGGGAAACTGTCACCATGTCCAGAGCCCCAGGCGTCCTGCAAGTGAAAGAGGAGGATGTCCTCGAATTCCTTGCAGCAGGAACCCACTTGCGTGGCACCAGTGTTGAGTTCCAAACGGAGCAGCACACCTCCAGAAGAAAAGTGAAGGCATCCACATCATGAACCCGAGGGACACCTGAGAAGCTTCTGCCAGCAGCTCGTGTCACTGTTGTCACTGAAAACCCGACTGACGTCAGCATCCTCTCGTCCATGAATCCCAGCCAGGGCACTGGGCTGCAGTGGGCTGTTGCCGGTCACCTCCCTCCCGGAGCCCTCCAGGCAGCCTTCCAGGAGCCCAGACTCGGGTGGTAACTGATCGCAGGGCTGACCACCAGCCCGTCACAGAGGCGTCTTACGTTAACCTGCCCACCATGGCTCTGTGGAGCACAGACTCTCCCCTGTACAACGTGGACATCGCTATTCCTTGCAATAACAGTGGAGCTCTCTCAGGGGGTCCGAAGTGGAGGACGCTGGCCTGGGAAGTTCTGCGCCTGCGTGGCACCATTTCCCGGGTGCGCCCGTGGGCGGTCGTGTCTGATCTTTACTTCACAGAGATGCTGACGAGATAGCCGAGAAGAGCAGGCCGGCACTGGAAAGGCCGTGACCAAGGAGGGATTTCAGGGCGCACTGCTCCAGCTCCTGACTGACTGCTGAACTTGAAGGTGCAGACTCATCAAGGACAAGCAAGTGCACTCTGGGCTAGTCAGCACTTCCTTCCCGAAGACTCGCCGGGCGCGGAAGGCTGGTTGGCTACTCCCGCTGCTCAGGCCATGGAAGGGGTAGGAGCAAACACTGAGTGGTCCTAAGCCGCTCCTCCACAGGGGCAACACGATGGAAATAAGACTGATGGAAAATAAACAGTGTCTAAAAAATTATAAAATAAAAATAAAGCGTTAGAGGCTGATTCCAGTGTTCTAAAGGGGGAGGAATCTGAGACCTACAGACTTAGACACAAAGGAGATAGAAGCCTGAAGCAACATAGCTTGAATCCAGACCTAGACATTCTTGCCCTGAGCTTGGTGACCCGAGGGCTGGGATGTCACGTGCCTGAGCCTCCTTGTCTTCGCCCTGAACTGTGGGTGGTCAGCCTGGCCCACTTGGTGTACTCAGCCCGGGATCATCATTAACATCACCTCCCGCGTGGTCTCCATCTTGGTCCCTGGCAGTCTGGAACCAGACCAGTCTGGAACCCTTCTCTTTGCAGCCCAGCCAGTCCCCTCCTACTCTGATGTCCATGCTGCAATGCCCCACACACCGGCGAAGCCCTACCCCTCCACTTGGCTCTCCTCCACACGTGACAGAGCTTTCCCATGCGGGGCCTTTGAGGAATGGGTCATGTTCTCAACCAGTGGATAACCAGACAACTGGATATCCACATGCTGAAGAATGAATTGGGATCCCAAGCTCACACCACATACAAAAACTCAGTTAAAGTGGGTCAAATAACTAAATGTAAAAACTAGAACTACTAAACTCTCAGAAGAAAACAGATGCGTAAGTCTTTGTGACCCTGGGTTAGACATAGTTTCTTTGATAGAATAGCAAAAGCACAAAGGACAGAAGAAAGTACAAATACCATCCAGAAACTGAAAAGGTAACCCACAGAATGGGAGAACATATATGCAAATGAAGGACATGTATCCAGCATATATAAAGAACTCTTACAACTCAATAATAAAAAGACAACCCAATTTTAAAATAGTCAAAGGATCTGACTGGGCCGTTCTTCAAAGACATATAGATGGCCGATAAGCCCATGAAAAGATGCTCCTCGCTAGCCATTAGGAAAATGCAAATAAAACCCAGTGACTTACTAGGATGACTATAGTACCCAAGACCTACTAAGAAGTGTGGACAAGGATGTGAAGAAATTAGAACCCTCATACACTGCTGGAGGAAATGTGATACACAACTGCTTTGGGGAACATTCTGGCAGTTCCTCAAAAAGTTAGACATACAGTTACCAGATAACCCAGTAATCCTACTTATCAATATTTAGCCGATAGAATGAAAACATATGTTCACCCAAACACTGGTAAGTGAATGTTCATAGCAGTATTACCCATAATAGCCAAAAAAAAAAAGGGAAAACAACCCACATGTGTAATTAACAGATTAAAAATGTATAATAAAATATGGTGTACCCATTCACGGGAATATTATGTAACCGCATAAAGAGACAACATGCCGATCTATGCTACGACACCCGTGAACCCTCAAAATATGCTAAGTGAAGAAAAACCAACACACAAAAAACACATATTGGTATGATTCTGTCTGTATGAAATTTACAGAAAGACAAAATCTGGAGAGACAAAGTAGATGAGTGGCTGCCTAGAGCTGTGGACAGTGGGGAGTGACCACGGACAGGTGTGCCCCTGCTTGTTCAGGGGACTAGAATGTTCGAAAGTTGATTGTGGTGATGGTGGCGTATCTCTGTGAATACTAAAAACCATTGAATCGTATGCTTAAATGGGTTAATTTTATAGTATGTGAATTACATCTTCGTAAAGCTGTTACATAGAAAGGAATATAAAACTAGAATTCCACAGTTCCATAACAATGCAAATTATCCCTCTTTCATATCAGGCTAAGGTGCTCTGTTACTGTGAAAACATCAAAGATATGAAGGATTAAAGCCCAGTCAGTATGAACACACATTTGCTGAGTAAGGGACTCTACAGTTTCCCTCAAAAAAAATACTCCCCTACACCCAGAGAATTGAAAATTAAACCTTTGAGCGATGCTGTCCAATATGGCGGCTTCTAGCCAAATTTGCATTTACATTTACCTTTATTTAAATTAAATAGAATTTAAAATCAGGTTCATCAGTCTCACTAGCCACATTTTAAGTACTCATGAATCCGACATGGCAGGTGGCTACTCTGCTGGACGGCGTGGACGCTAGAACATGGCCTCATTGCAGAAAGTTCTACAACTTCATTAACACCTGGTTCAAATATTATTAAAGAAGAACATTGAGGGGAAAAAATCAAGTACCCAGAGTAGGTTAGAGCAAATCCCATTCTAGGAAATGATTCTCTTCATATGACTTGGCTAGTAACTGACACGTTAAATATTTGTTGAAAAGATTAGTGGCTAAATAAAATTCTTCTCTTTTCTTCACACAGATCAACCACTCTGATAGCGCAAGGAACAGATACTCTGGCTGGCCGGCAGAGGTGCAGATAGAAGGCTGCATACCGAAACCACCAAGCTAACGTTGCACGCAGCCCTAATAAACGTGTGATGTGTAGACCCGTGTGGTGTGGCCTGGCCCAGGAATCTTGGCCGACAGTCAATATTTGATGAGCATTTGAGGGCTGTCTTCAAGCGAGCCGTGTTTGCTGGCTGTATCCAGTCCTGGCACACAGTACGTTTATGCCAGAATTTCTTTAATGAAGGCATCCCTGAGCAGGAAGACTGGAATGGATGGGGATGGTGCCCTGGAAAAAAGAGGCTGGGGGAAGCAAGCCCTGTTTGTCGGGGTGCAGAGTCACATGGGATTGGACCTATGCATGTGCCCTGAGACACAGCGACGAAACACACCCTCCTTCTGGGCTGTCCTCTCCTAGGACACTGAGCGCGGTCAGAGGGCTTGGCAAAGCTGCTTTGGTCCACTCCCACTGAGCCCTGGAGGTCTGTGAACTTACTCATTGACCCTGCAGATCTGGGCACGTCTGCCTTCCGGCAGGAGCATCACCAAGTAGTGAAGGAGACCCAGGCGAACGCAGGGGTGCCCTCCGCGGGACCGGCAGGAGGAGCCCCGGCAGGCCCAGTAAGCTCTGCTCTCAAGAGGACAGCTAGATACCCTGCAATTCCCAGGAACACATCATTAGATCCAAGTGTCCAAGATACCCAGGCTCAGTGAAGGACGTCCAACGACGCCTCTGATCTGGGGTTCAGGCAGTCACCCCGTAGCCAAGCACCCATTCTAACACCACTCCGGGCCTGGCTCTGAGGTCGGTTTGGGGGTCTTGCCTCCCGGAGCCTCCAGCACTTCAGGTGGAAGGGGGAGGACTTGGGATGAGTGAATGTGGACGAGCATCGTATCAGGAGGCTCCTTTCAAAAACCCAGCAGCACCTGGCGTTTTGAATGTCAGCACCCTTCAAAGTGGCAAACCACCCCTGGCCTGGTGACTTACTGTGGCACTGATTTCTTCTTCGTTTGGCATGTGAGTCGCAGACCAGCCAGGTGTGGCCGCAGGGTGCTGGGAGCCAGGCCAGAGGAGGGTCCCTATAGGCACGGAAGTCAGAAGGAGCAGGAATCCCAGATGCCCCCAAGCCGCTGGCAGGACACACACGTGTGAACCCTATGTCCTGCATCCCATTGCCGGGTGGTATCAGGGGTTATCAGCCGTGCAGGCACAAGGGGGCCGTCCTCCCACAGGCAGGGGTGAGTGTGAGCGGGCACACACTGGCCCTGCAAGCCAGGCCGGGCTCTGGGTCTCTGGCCCCAGGAGGATCTGGTGCCTGCTGGCCCGAGGCCCTGAGCAGTAGCCCCTCGGGGAGCCAGGGCCTCTCTGCAGAGGAGTCTGCAAACCACCAGCTAGGCCCGTGGCTCAGGCCCCATTATGGACTAAACTCTGCCCCCGCAAGATTCCTAAGTTGAGATCCTAACCCCCGGGACCTCCGAAGGTGCCCCTATTTGGAAATAGGGTCATTGCAGGGGGAGAAAGTAAGGGGGAGTAGGGTGGACCTCGAGCCAGGGTGACCGTGTCCTTATGCAAAGGGGGACGTGGACACAGAGCATGGAGGCAGAGGTCCGGGTGACGTTTCCACAAGCCAGGAAGCCAAAGATGCCAGCAAACCCCTAGAAGCCTGGGGAGAAGCCTGGAGCAGACGGACGCTGCCTCCCCATCCCCAGCCGCGGAGGGAGTGCAGGCCGGCCGGCGCCTTGGCCTTCTGGCCCCAGACTGAGGGAGAGCAAATGTCTGCTGTTTAGGTCACCGGGACTGTGGGGTGTTGTATGGCCTCCCCAGGGACACGGCTTCGGTTCCCTCTCAGTGCCTAGCTCTGGCACCCATAGACATTTCTGGGCTAAAGAAAGGAGGAGGGAGCCTATCCGTGGTCCGGCCGGAATGACCATTTCCTCTGATCTCAGTTCACCTCAGGGCCTCCTGGCCGAGCAGGTCCCGGAGTCCTGTTCCGGGATGGGAGGCTCTGGGGCCGCCCCCACCCTGAGACAGTGCTGGGACCCCTTTGGCTTCCGCCAGCACCTGTGGTGGCCCTCCGGGGTACTCCCCCACCCCACCCCGGAAGCACCTGTTTGCTGTGTCCTGTTTGCTGTCGACGAGGGCACCGAGTGTGGGCGCGTCTGAGCCTCTGGGGACCATCCCCCTGGAGAGCCCCGGGTCTGCTCTCACACGTCTCTCCATGCTTGGCCGTCATGCTGACCCGCCAAACACAGAGCTTCCTGAGAACACCCTCCTCAGCCCTGACCCGGGCCGTTGTAGTCCCTCCATCAGGCTTATGTTTTCTCCCCAGACTTTCATTTTCTTCCATTAAATAGTGTGGCCACCAGCGGGATGGCTTCCACAGCGTCCGCACAGAGATTTACGGCCTGGGTCACTGCTGGGGGTCCTGTGGGCCCTGCCACCGCGTTCTCTTTGGGCAGCTCTAGCTGTAGGTTCCTGAAAGCATCTGCCTTCCCGCACGCACTGGGGACACTGGGGAGTTCACCGCAGAGAGCAACCCCCGCAGAGGGATGGCTGTGCCGACAAAGTCCTCCCTGCGCTGGGGACTGCTGCCTCCGGGAGGAGCGCCCTGTCCCCCACCGCCCCAGCCGCATCCCCCCCCCCTACCGGGAAGCTCCTTCCGGCCCCTCTGTGGGAGGGGTTGGGGTTCTGGGTTCTGCGGGGGACAGGGTAGCTGGGGAGTGTGAGGGTGGCCAGGGAGGCGGCGGGGGCTGAGGGGCTGCGGGGACAGTTGGAACTCGGAGGACCATGGTCCCCAGAATGTGCATCACCAAGAGTGAACTTGACCTGAACTACGGACTCTGTCATGACGGGTCGGTGCAGGCTTGTCAACTCCTGGGACAAAGATACCACTCTGGGAGGATGTCCACCCTGGGGGAGGCTGTGCACATGCTGGGGCAGTGGGAAATGGAAGTCTGTGACTTCCCCTCAATTTTGCTTGGAACCCACAGCGCCGTCAAATGTAGTCTAGTGAAAACAACGACAAGCCACTGATGACAGATGACACGGGCGGACAAGCAGCCCCGAGCTTCCTAGGGACCCAGCCCCCCTTCCCAGGGCAGAGCAGGGGTGAGCTCTCCCTGGAGGAGGGCAGACCCCGCCCCTCCCTAGGGCGAATACAAGGACGGCAACAAGGGGAGTGTGGAAGAAGCTCCCTTCCAGCGAGGACACCAGGGCCTCAAGCCTCTGCGTCCCTAAATGGGGGGCGCCCCCCACAACCCCACTCCCACCTACCTCAGCATTTCCAGTACCAAGACACTTCTGACTCTGCACACCCCAAAGCAGAATGGAGTGCTCGTTCCTGACCTGCTCCTGACCTGCTCCTGACCGAGAACAGGGTGTCAGCCGCTGGAATGCCCCAGCCCCGTAGAGGACTCCTCCCCCCAGCTCACTCTGCTCTCCCTGGGGCTGGACATCACTGTGATTGAGGGCTTGACGCGACGTGCCTGTGCCCAGCCCGCCCCATGCAGACCCTCTGCTAGTCCTCACGCCCATTCTGACCCAAGGGCCCAGTGTAAGCCTCCCTGGAGAGGTGGGGCCCAGAGATGGAGGAGGCCGCGGTCTCTGAACTCGCAGAGCCCCCCACCCCCACCCCGCTACTGCGCCCCACCAGAGCACATACCCCTTGCACCTCTGCCGGGCCTCGGTCTCCACAGATCCCTCCATCTCATTAATCTTGAGTGGTCCTCATGGTGTCATTTGTACACTTGAGAATGCCACCTTGGAAGGAGAGGGCCGCTGGATGGTGGGGGCACCCTGGCTCCAGGGGGCTGGGACCCTTTGAACACACCTGCTGCCATCCCACAGAGACTCAGCAGGCCAGCTGGGGGTGCATGCTTACCCCCCACCCAGCGGAGCTGACAGCCCGCCTGGTCTGTGCTTTGATGCTCCCGAGTGTGCTCCCCCCTTGGCTGGGCGTGTCACCATCCTCTGGCCGCAAGGACCCTGTCCTCTGGCAGATCGAATGGTGGGCTCCCTCCCGGAGAGGCCGCTGGGATGGGGAACATGCAGGAAGGGGTGCTCTCTGGACGGCAGATGGAGGGTTCCTGCTGCTCTCGGTGCCCCCCCCCATAAGATCGGGCCACTCTGCCCGGAGGGGGCCTTCGTGGTACCTCTCCTGGAGCCATGGGCACGCCCCAGGACTGTTGGGAAAGACATAGGTGTTGAAACAGAAAAGCATCGCACAGCGGATGAGCGGCCCACTCCCTGCTGGGGTCAGCAACGGACCCCGGATCCTGCAGTGCCCACATCTCCAAGACTATCTCCCCAAGACCTTGAAGGCAAAGGTTCTAATTTTCTTCTCTAAAGGAAAACCTGCCCACAAGGGCAGTAAGTAAAATGAATGAACAAAGAAATGCTTGGGATTCTTTTTTCGTGATTTATAAACAATGTTTGTTTCGATTTTGGGGAGGATCAGCCCGAGGCCCACTTCCTCTTTTTTGTGCAGGCCTGGCATCCTGAGGGCTCCTGGGGTTTCCTGGCAGCTGTGCTCTGGTGATGGGCATACCTGACTCCATCACAGAACCGGGGACCTGCAGGACCCCTGGACACATGCCTGCCCTTTTGCGGGGGACATGACCGAGGACCAGAAGGTCAGTGGGCTCAGGCTGAGCTCCCAGCTGGGAGCCCCCTACAGTCTGGCCTCTGCCCTCTTCCTGGCCCGGCAGAGAGCTCTCCCAGCGCAGGGACCTCTGGGAGTGTGAGGGTGTGCACTGAACAAACAGGTTATTTCGGGGAGCTGCGGAGTTCCCTCCTTCGCGTCTGCACGGCTTCCCACGGGGAGAGGATGAGGATGGTCAGGGGTGGTTCGGGAGTGCTGCTGTGGGACCCCTCAGAGCGTTGAGATCACAGACCTGCGGGTGCCGCGGTGTGGGAGCCGCGCGTGAGGGGCCGAGTCAATCAGAATGAAACCGACTAAGACGGTCAGATCCTAGGCTCACTGGCCTTGTTCAGGAGGCTTCGAGCCGCGCAGGTGCCCCTCTGTATTGGGCACAAAGAATAGAACGTTGCCATCATCCCGGAATGTCCTAGAGGACGTGCTGCTCTAAGTCCCTGCATGTCCAAGTTCTTCCTGATACCAGCCTCCCCTGAGAAGCCGTCATCCCCCATGCGATTCTCCACCGCAGGCATCTGCCCCCCATGCCCCAGCCCTCCAGGACAATCCTGCTGAGAACGCCAGGGTGAGTCACGGGGTGCAGGGTGTGGGGGGGCAGCATGTTGCTTTTTCGGTTTCATTTCTGTGGTCCGGATTTCTGGTTTCATTTCTCTCGGTGATGCTCAGGGGGAGTGAGCCACAAGGCATATAAAAGGGAAGCAAGGAAGGACCGGATGACTCTCCTGGTGCGGGAACGCGTAGCGAAGAAGGCAAGAAGGAGAAGAAGGCAAGAAGGAGCCGAGGTAAGGGGCCCCTCCCTCCCCAGGCTCTGCAGGGAGGACCGTGTCACCACGTCTTTCTGCAGCAAATGTGCCTTTTTAAAGGATTTCCCGGGAACCGTGGCTTGTGCCTGAAGGCGGCAGACAGAAAGACAAGTTTCTGAAGTGCCCCTTGGGAGATTCAGGGAGGCTTGGTTGGGGGGGGGCGGGGGCTGCACACCCAGGGTGCGTTCTAGAGGATGCGGCTGGTCTGGAGGCACAGGCGGCCCCCACCCTGAAGCTGACTGAAACCTTGCGGCCACAAAGGGGTGGCTTCTGGGACGCCTCGCTCACACGTCCGGGGTGGGGGGAGCTCTGCGCCCCTGTGATGTTGTGAGTTGTGACAAGGTGAGTTAATTCTTGTCACCCGGCTGTATGTTACATCCCATAGTCAGTAATGCAGTTAACAACACTGTAGTGCCTATCCGAAAGTTGATTAGAAAGTAGATATTAAAAGTCCTTATCAGAAGAAAAATTGTCGCTATGTGCCACGACTGGATGTTAACTAGATTTACTGCAGTGATCATTCTGCAATATATTACAAATGCCAGGGGGAAAAAAAAATATATATATATATATATATAGAATTTGATCTTCATCTTGTTCCTGACACAAAGCTCCTAAAACCCTGGGGATTTCTCAAGTGGAGAGAGCCTTGTCTTTTGTTATGTTAAGAAGGACTTTGGAAAGCCTCCAAGGGTGGGGCTGGCCAGTGACTCCTGGGGGAACTTTCATTCCGCCCGCTGACCTGGGGGAGGGAGAGTGGCTGGAGGTTGAAGCAGTCTCCAGGGGTCAGTGATTTCATCTGTCCTGACTGTGCAATGACACCAGCATAAAAACCCAAAAGGAGAGGGTTTGGAGATCTTCCAGGCTGGTGAACACAGGGGCCCCTGGAGGGCACGGAAGCGCACCCTCTTTCCCAGACCTCACCCTGGGCATCTCTTCATCTGGCTGTTCCTGAGTTACGGGCTTTTGTCATAAATCAGTAATCTAGTCAGTTCTGTGGGTTCTCTGAGCCGCTCCTGCAAATGATCTGAACCCCAAGTGGCCGTGGTTGGAACCTCCCATCTGTAGCCCGTGGGTCAGAGGCAGGCGACACCTCACACTTGTGGTTGGTTGGCATCTGCAGTGGGCTGGGTGGGGGTGCGGCGGGCGCACGAGCAATCTGCCAGGACCCAGCCCTTAGCCTGTGGCAGCAGGCGCTAGTTTGGGGTAGATCATGAAAGAATTAAGTGTCTAGTGGTGTGGAAGAAAACCCCCACACGGGAACTAGTGTCAGACTTCAAGCCCTAAAGTCTGGTCTCCGGGCTTCGGGTGCCTTCAGAGTGGTCCCTCAAAAGAGACACTGAGGCCAGGTCCTCCCAGCAGAGAGTGGCATTGGCAGGGGACAGATAAGTATTAGCCGCGGACTGTCTGTGTCTCAGGGCCGCCAGAACAAGGTGCCATGTGCTCGGTGCCTTAAATGGTAGAAACGTCTCCTCTCCCAGCTCTGGAGGCTGGAGGTCTGAGATCCAGGTGTGGGCAGGGCTGGGTCCTTCCTCGCCTCCTCCCGCGTCTGGTCATGGCCGGCAAACCTGGCATTATTCGGGGAACACATCTCAGGGTGCTGGGCTGCTCCCCGGGTGGTGCCAGCAGCAGGAAGAAGGCCAGGGTTCTCCCGAGGACGGAGGGGAAGTGAGTAGTAGCACCTCCCTTTCTCTTTCCTGAAAACTGTGACAAAATGCCAGTGAACCTGATTTTTGTAATTGTATTCTGCTTTCAGGAGAAACAAAACTTCTGAACTAGTGTGAGAGGAAGCAAACTGCCCCCACAGGTCTGAGAGGTCGTGCAAGCTCGGCCCAGTCGTGGCAATGGTAGAACAACCCTGAAGGCGCAGCAAGTGGCCACGTCCAAGGTCGACAGGCTGTAAAGGGATAGAAGGGTCTCCCCTCTGCACAGAGCCTGTGTGGCTGCGGAGCTCCTCGCAGAACCCAGGCCTGGGGCAGGTCCCAGAGGCCAGGCTCCGGGGTTGGGGGCCAGGGAAGGGCGCAGGGCATTGGGGTCCAGGCCCTCCCCGCTGCTGCGCTTCCCCTGGGGCTCGGCAGAGTGAGAAGAAGGTCCAAATACAGTAGAATCAAAAGCAGGAGGACAGGCCCCGGGGGAGCAAAGGGCTGGTCCTCAAGGTTGAGATCCAAAATCTACCCTCATTGACGGTGGCCTTCTGTGAAGCGTTTTCTTCTCTTTTCTTTTTAATATTTACTTTATTTTATTTACTTATTTCAGAGAGAGCACTAGTGGGGAGAGGGGGACAAGGCGTAGGGGACTAGAAGGGGTGAGGGGGGGGCACAGGGGGGCAAGGAGGGTGAGGGAGAGAGCGTGGAGGGGCATTGGTGGGAGGATGGGAGCCGAGGGAGAAGCAGGCTCCCCACTGAGCGTGGAGCTAGACAAGGGGCGATTCCAGGACCCCAGGATCTTGACCTGCAGGAAGGCAGACACTCAACTGCGAGCCACCCGGGCGTCCCCTGTGATGTGTTTTCCAAATGTGAATAACGTCACCATTTCCACATTGTTGAAACAATCCACTGTTCGTTGGAGTCTCGAGCCTGTTGCTTTCTAGCCGGGACGGTCCCCCAGCCCTTCAGCATGTCTGAACTTCTCCCATTGCCTGTAAACGCGGGGCTCTATAAACGAGATCACAGGTCACACAGGACCGCAGGGCACGCAAGGAGCATCGGGGACCCTTTCCCGCACAGCCCATCCATCTGTCCCTCTGTCCAACCGTCCCACCACCCCACTCCCTCCTCTTTCCTCGCCCCTCCAGGCACACGTAGCTTCACCCTGCACGGGTATCCCCCAAATTTCTCCGTCCGGGGAGCCCTGAGTGTCTCCGTGATTCGTTCATGGTGCCCCCTTTTGGGGGAGCAGGAACCCCTGCCCCTTTCATGTCCTTGCAGCTGGACTAAGAATCACGTGGCCACGAGGCAGATTCACAGGAGAAAATCCAATTTAGCAGCGTGCGTACGGGGAGTCCACACAGACGTGGACGTTCCGGACGGTCGGGCGACAGGAGGCACACGTGTCATCTGAACGGAGAAGAAGGGCCGGGGCTCTGGGGCTTCGGAGGGAAGGAGCCCACTTCACGGGGTGACAAGAGGTGGCTGTTTGCGGATTAGGTGGTCGTCCCGCCGTGCGGATGAAATGCGTCTCAGCTGAGAACCTCGTTCTGGAAAGACCCCCCAGTCCACATTCTTCTGTGGGGTTAAGGAAGGGGCAGAGTTTCTCCCGAGCCCACGGGGTTTCCGTTGCTGTCAGCTCAAGAGAATGCTCGCGCCAAGTAGCGCGTTCCTGGGGGTTGGAGTCTGACCCCTTCACCTCCGGCCAAAAGAAATACCGAATAGTTCTATCAATTAATTGTTGCTGTTGGGTCCAAAAACTCAGCAGCAGCAGGTCGTGTGGTGTCCAGCAGGTGACTCTGTGCACCCCTGAGAAGTTAAAAACCCACAAGCGACCGTGCAAGTTAGCTGAGGTTCCTCAGGGTGCCCGGACGCGCAGTTTGGGACCCATCGCCCGACCATCTGGGCAATGCCTTTTGCTCACCTGCGTGTCACTCAGAGGCTTACCTGTGATGTGGGTAACCTGGTCACAACGTGGGGGTGCCTTCGACGGAGGGGCCTGTCTCCGTGGACCAGCACCAAGGGATGATGGCATGAGGTCGTCTCTAGTGCAGATGGCAGCTCCTTCGGGGTCAGGGAGTCCTCCCCTCCGGTCTGCCTCCCCCTCCTGTCCTCGGCCACCGTCCTCCCTGCATCCCAACCTTCACCTGCCCTCGGGGCCCCTTCTTCCTCTGGCTTGCAGGCTCAGCCCCTGTAATTGGAGTCCAGCCCGTCACCCCTGCAAGGTCTAGCTGGGAGTGGGGGCCAGCAGGGTCCCTCTCGGATGCTTTTGCCCCAGAAGAGAGGGAGGGAAGGAAGGAAACCCTCCCTCTGGGGCGGCCTCGGTGACCCCCAACAGGACCGGCCATCCTTCCCCTGTCCCTGCGTCTCCTCCCTGGCACACTCCTCGGGTGCCTCCTGTCTCCCCCGGTCCTGTGCGCCTCCCTCTATGCTGTCTTCTCAGAGATGGTTCTGCGCTCCTAACTCGATCGGGTCCTGTCGCCCCACCCTGCCCTGCGTGAACCCCACGAGTGGGTGTTTCTCCACACTCACTTCCCGGGGTCTCTCTGCAGCTCTGCCCTGGCATTGGCTGTGCCCCCTCCTCCCGGGCCCAGAGCCCCCAGCAGGAAAGGCGGAGAACGTGCCGATCCCTGCAGACCACCTCTCGCATGCCCCGGTATAAGTTGCTTATGAAACAGTTACCCGAAACGGGGTTCGCCTCTTGCTGGCTGTCTAGAGCCAAAGGGCACAACCAACCCGGCCCAAGAACAGGACGAAGAAGGTGGTACTTGGGACAAGCAAAGGACACCGGAGCTATTTCCTGAAGCAGGGTTCCCTCAAATAACAGAACTGGGAAGGTTTATGCTAAGGGCGCGTGCGTATTCGTGACGGGGCTCAGACGATGGGACCACAGTGTGCCTCTAAGGGACAGAGTCCAGGTCCTGAGTCATGGAAGCCAAGGGCCTCCAGGGCGACAGCACCGGTTCTCTGGGTCTGGTTGCGGGTCTGCGTGCTCTCGGGGTTGAGATCCCGCAGTGATACCTGGAGAGTGTGTTGGACCGGGTGCCCTGCTGGCTCTGTAGGGGCAGCGTTCAACTCCCGATCTCAGGGTTGTGAGTTCGAGCCACCAGCCCTGGGAGTTTCATCACTGATCGATTGTCCCCGATACCAATGCACTATCTCCTGGCCTGCCAGTGGCCGCTTGTTCTCACGTTCTTCTCTTCCCCTAAAATCCTTAAGAAGAACTCTGTTCTTCTGCAATTTCGACATATCTCTGGAGGTTCTGCAAGAAATGTGCCCTGGGCGAGTAGTGCTGGTCAGGCACAGATCCCAGGGTGGCCGGGGCCTAAAATGGCCTTTCTTATGTCAAGAAGGCTGCATCTCGTCTTTCTTTTTCTGAGACCACTAATTCTTTCTGTTTGCAAAATCTTAAAACAAGAATAAGGCCTGATAAGACTCTGGGGATGAGAGCCAAGGAGCACGAGGCCTACAGCGGCTCGAGTCTCCACGATTCCCTTGTGAGCCTGCTTGCCGCCAGTGGGAACAGTGCGCAGGCGGATCGTGTCCTTTACTCTGACAACAGGGAGCCTGTGTTTCACCAGGAAAGCAAAGTCCTCCACCTTGGCCCTCTGCAAAGGAATTTATTCTGTGTACATATCGCGGAGGTTAATAGAACTTGCATGATTTTCTTATTTAAGATTAAATAAGTCAACAGATATGTTCTTGAGGTCTCTCCCTGGTCTGCGGGCAGGGGTGCATGGTGTGGAGTTGGGCGAGGCAAGGCTGGCCAAGGTCCGGGCTGGGAGGGGACTGCCCAGGGACGGTGGGCCACTCTTCCCTCCTGTGTCTTTGCAGAGTTTGTCAAGGAGACGCGGCGCTAAGCAGCAGAGAGCACAGCCCCCAGCTCTGACTCGGTGAAGGCCAATGTCTAAGGCCCACAGTTCTCGCCCCTACTGGAGGCCCAAGATGTTTCCTCCCCAACAGCAACCAAAAAAGGAAACGAATTTCTTCCAGCCGCAGCCACCACCATCTGGAGAGGCAACAGGACACACAATGTATCCCCCAAAGCATCAGGTTGGGGGGCAGGACCCAGTTGACCTCACCAAAATGGTCCACTCCCTGACACTGAACCTGCAGCAGCTGGAAGGAAGCGGGCCCCAACAGAAGACAAGGGTGGGTCACGCAGAGGGACATCAGGAAGGGTGTGTTCCAGCTCCCGGCCAGTGGTGAGCTCCCCAGTCATGGCCATAAACCCACAAGTCTGGTCCAATCCTGCCAGTAAACCCGGTGCCCCATAGTCTCCCAGGCACCTCCCAGGCAATCACCAGGATATACCCAATCTCTGGGGCAGCAAGCCTGGGGCTTCTGTCCCAAGGGCCGGGGTTTCCTCCCTCCCTCCCGGAGGAGATGCTACAGTCAGCATCACCATGGCTAACCCACCCCACTCCCAGCCCCACCCCTGCTCGGCAGCCCAGGGCCTGGTTCCTGCCCCCACTCTGGCCAGGTGCTCCCACCTCTGGGTGCTTTCTGCCTGTTCAGTGAGGCACCTGCCAGCCAGCTACCCCCACATCGGCGGAAGAAAAGTCTCTGCAAGAGGAGAACACGGGGACCTCCCTGGGGCCCACCCACCTCCTGTCTGCACCCCAGAATCAGGGGAGGCATACATCCTGCCCCAAATTCCCAGTGACAATGGGAATCCTGCCTTTTCCAGGGCCCCGAGCACAGGCTGGCTAGCCAGTACGAGGAGAAGGTGCGCCCCTGCATCGACCTCATCGACTCCCTGCGGGCCCTGGGTGTGGAGCAGGACCTGGCCCTGCCTGCCATCGCCGTCATCGGGGACCAGAGCTCAGGCAAGAGCTCCGTGCTGGAGGCTCTGTCGGGGGTCGCCCTCCCCAGAGGCAGCGGTAAGCACCCTGGGCCAGCTTTGCGCTGCAGCCTGCTGGGTCACCCGTGGGCCACAAGGCATCCCTGGGGGGCTAGCGTCTTCATAGGCAGGCCCTGGAAGGCTTAGGTCTGTAGCGCATGGCCTGGGCTGGCACGTGTATATGTGGGGGGGTGGGGTCCCTCACGGCCCCTGGGTTCCTGACCCCTTTCCCATCAATAGCTCTTGCTGGGCTTGGGCTGGAGGAGGAGACGATGCTGCCCCAAGCAGCTCAGGGAGGTTCCAGCCTTGAAACCCAAGAATACCCTTAAACCCCGAGAATGCCCTTGAACAGCCTCCTTCGGACGTCCCGACTCTTGCCCTGGCTCTAGTTGCCTTCTCCCCACCAACCCCAAGTGTGAGGGGCTTGGAGGGGGTGCGACTGATCTCACTGCTCCACTCATCCATCTGTCCTTGGCCCTCTGCGGCCACGCAGACTAAGGCTGGTCCCGGGGCCAAAGCCCAAGGTGGGACTCCAGCTCAGGTGTCCAGGGGAGCCCTCAGACACACAGAGCCTCAACTCGGGTTTGTGTGGTTTCTAGAGCAACATGATGGAGACGGTGGCTATGGTCGGTCTAGAGGCTCAGTGACCACAGAGCATAGGGCCCCGGATCGGGGGTGGGGGGCACAGCTGCAAATGTCTCCTTCCTCGGACCTGTGCCCCTTTGTGCCCGCCCAATCCGAGCCCCTGTCCCTACCCAGCCCTGGAGATGGACCAAAACTTCAGACGAGGACTCCTGAGACGTTGGGGCAGCTCTTTGGGGACAAGGGGAAAGGGCACCTGCAAACCCTCCTTTTCAAGGGAACTTAGCATGTTGGGGACACTGTCTCAGGGATCGTGACCAGGTGCCCGCTCGTGCTGAAGCTGAAGAGGCAGCTGCAGGAGAGCGAGTGGAAGGGTCGGATCAGCTACGGCACCAAGGAGGTCCAGCTCCAGGACCCCTCCCAGGTGGAGAAGGAGATCCTCAAAGGTAGGAGGCCTGGGGTTTCTGCAGGTGTGGCTCTGGGGACCGCTCCCTTGCTGTCCCACCCCCTTCTCTGCCTCCTGGCCATGGGGCCTCTTCCTCCCAGGCTTTCCCGTGCTCCGGTCCTCCTGCCTCCCACGCTGCCCCTCCTCTGGGCAGTGCCCCCCACAGGACACACACCCCCCCCATTGTCCTGAGCCACTGCCCTGCAGATTACTAAAGCTGATTCGGAATGTGGAGGGGCTCCATGCGACTGATAACAAACACGGCCTCTCCCCGTGACTTCCCGGGCTCAGATCCCCCAGAACCCCATGTCTGCAGGCCTCAAATGGCTCAGCAGAGGGACCGCCTCCAGAACGGAGAAGTCCTGCCCACCCTGCCCCCCACCCTGTTCTTGTGCTTGCCCTGCCACCCTGCCGGAGGGAGAAGGCTTCTCCAGCCCTGATGCTCCAGGACTCGCTCTCTGTTCCACGGTGGCTTCGTGGCTAATTCCAGGAGGCGGGGGAGGAAGGGATGTGGGTATTGAGCCCACGATGAGGAACAGGGCCAGGTGATGGGGAAGCATTGTTCTTATGTTTCCGTGCTTCCCCCTGAGCCTGCGACCAGCGACCTCTGTGTCCTTGTCCTTGGCACATGTGTCTCATGACATTTGCCGTCATTCCCGCCCCTCCCCCTCCTCCAGACCATCCCAGCTTCCTCTCATTTCCAGGTTTCCCTAGGTGGTCCAGCCCCTGGGCCCTCACCTGGTCTGCAGCAGCCACTTGTCTGGGGGCTCGTTGGCACTGCAGAGTCTCAGGGAGACACCCCAGAGCCGCCCGGTCCGAACCTGGACTTGAACCAGGCTCCACAAAGGGTCCTATGCACTCAGAATGCGAGGAACCACGCTTGGAGCTGGGCCGGCTACGTGACTCGGGCGCTCCACACCGAGTCAGACCCCGAGACCTACCTCCATTCAAAATTACTAAGAATTTCAAGACCGTGAAAGCAGATCAGTAAACCAGGCAGGGGTCTCCGAACCACGGGGCTCCCCGTGACGGCTCGGGCCCCACGTGCATGAAGCGGGTCGTGGCTCTGAGATGTGTGCAGGAGGCATCTGAGTTGTTCCCTGTTCTGGTTGCGGCGCCAACAGCCTGCAGGAAGGCTGGTTTTTTTCTAGCTCACCCCCGGGGTGCTCCTGGGAAGGGGCGAGATCCCCTGGACGTATCTGGTGGCCCCTGTCTGTCCGAGGGCATCTGGACATCTGGGTGACGGGCAAGCAAGGACGTGCATAGCCGGGCAGCTGGAGAGTGACAGTGGAAGTCGGGGGACAGCGGGGAGACTGTCTCAGCTCTGCCCACGTCCTCCTTCCGGCCGTGAGGTTTGCTCTGCGACGCTCTCGTGCCCACATCCGCATGTCTGTCCTTCCTCCCCGCACCAGTCCTGGCTTGCGGATGGGACAGGAGCTCCGTGTCGATGGCTGTCTTTATTGACACCTTCAGAGCCCCCACCCAGGGACACCGTCCGTCCGTTGGCCACCCTCTAAGAGGACGGAGACCGTCCTGCTCCACCAGCAGAGCTTGAGCCCAGCTCGAAACGGAAAGTTTCTTCTGTCTTTGAACCCTGTGGCTCAGTGGAGATACTTGGTGTCCTCAGGACAGGGCGGCCAGCTCCATTCCGAGTGAGCCACGCGAGAGGAAGCAGGCGGCGGCCGTGGCATTTCCTTCCTGCTGGTCACACAGTCACTCCCACCACCTCTGTCCTTGGACAGAGGTCCCTACGTTTGGCCCCCACACAGGGGCTCACCTTTGGGAGGGAAGGGTGCGGAAGAATTTGCAGCCGTATTTGAAGCACTGGAAAATATTAAAAAGCATGAAGGGAACAGAACCCTTTCGTAATCCCATCGTGAGCGTATGGTATGTCCCCCCCACCCCCGGGGCAGGGGCGAGGGCTATGTGTTCAGTGGCCCCCCAGGTGGCCTCAGAGACCTCTCCTCAGGCCTCTGTGAAGTGTTTCCTAAGCACAAGGGGCTCTCGGCTTTTCCTTGGAGGGGTCATTAATCTGGACTCTGGGTTTGCCCCCTGCCTCGGCCTCCGCAGCCCAGAACACCTTAGCCGGGAACGGAGTCAGCATCAGCCATGAGCTCATTAGCGTGGACATCACCTCCCCCGAGGTTCCAGATCTGACCCTCATCGACCTCCCTGGCATCACCAGGGTGCCTGTGGGAAACCAGCCCCAGGACATTGGGCTGCAGGTGAGCTTTTCTGGGACTTGGGAACGGGCCCAGCTAGAGACAGGGAGACTTCCTGATCTGGGCGGGCAGGCCCAGGGGCTCTGGAGCGCCGCCACACCTGGTCCCTGGCCCTGGTCCCCGGCCCTGGTCTCCGGCCCTGGTCTCCGGCCCTGGTCTCCGGCCCTGGTCCCCGGCTCTGGGACTCTGGCTTGGGGTGGTTGGGGAGGAGACCAGGGGAACAGTGCGCAGGGCTCATAGCAGAGGCTGTCACTCCCCAAGGCTCTCTGGTGGCTCCAGGTCCTTCAGCACGAAAGTTCCTCACATTCAATGTGCTCCAGCCACAGGAGCTCATGGGCCATATCTGTCACTGTGCCCCGTTCCTCCCCTGCTCCAGCCGCACCCGAGCCCTCGACAGTCCTCAAGCCCTCCAGCTTTGTACCTTCTCCTCCCTCTCTCTGAAATGCTCCCCCTGCCCAGGTTTCCATGGGGCACCTTCCCCCGCTTCCTCCAGAGCTCTCCCAAAAGCCACCTTCACCGGGATTCCCTCCCTGATGCCCAATACCCCGCACCTGGTCCTTCCACTTCTATTTATCGTCCCTGTTGAGTGTCTGTGTTCCCTCCTGGGACAAAGACCCCCGAGGGACATCACCTGTGGGTTCATGAACCTCTGCATCCTGGAATGGACCTACCACCTGGGGGTGCCCGTCATGTTCATTGCATGAAAAGAAGGTGAAGAAGTGTGTTTCCCACAGTGATTCCTACCCCGAGCCTATCTCCCCCACCCCGCAGGGACGTCAGCAGGGTCTGAGACATTTACTGTTGTCACGGCTTGGGAAAGAGGGGCTGTTACCGGCATCCAGTGGGTAGAGACCAGAGACGCAGCTAAATTTATTCTGTAACGCGCCGGCTAACCCCGCAGCAAAGAGCTGTGCGACCTGAACTGTCCGCGGTGCTGAGAAGGAGAGCCCGGGGTGGGGTGCTCGCTTACAGACCTCGGCAGAACAGGTGCTGCCCTCGGGTGTGGCGGAGGGAATAGAAACCAAGAAGACGATGACTTTTATTTTAACTTAAAGACAATTCACGTTCAATGTGAGTCTATCCCATAATGTTATTCTATGACATGAGTTGATGCTATTAACTAGCTTATAGGAGTTGATTGTTAACTTTACTCAGGGAAATTTTCTCACAGTTAGGACCTCACGGGGCCTCTTGGTGTTTGTCATCTTTATTGGATCCCATCACTGAATTGTTTCTATGACGCTAGCCTGCACTTACGTGACGCAAGTTTCCTATTTGTGGCTGTGCAGGATTATTTCCTTGTGCAACATAGAATAATTTCATGGGGCATCATAAGAGAAAAAACTCTGTGTGAATTGCACCCAAATATACAAAATTGTGTTCCTAGGTGTCGGCTTTCTCCATGTTGGTTTGTACTGTCCGAGGGGAAAATATTTTTGAAATTCGATATGTAAGGCTTGTGCTGCCCACATCTCTCTTTTGCCTACAGATTCTAAGAAATTTTATTGGATTTCTCTAAATTTGAGGGAGCTAAATTCCTTCTAAGAACAAACTCCAGAAAAAGACATTGATATTGGGAATGAACACGTGGAGAGATATTATTGACGTCAGATACTATGGTAGAGGGCACTGAGCACCCGCCACTTGGGGCACCGTGGGGGACTCGGCATGGGTACTGAGAGCTCATAAAGGTACCCCCGGGCTCCCAGGGCAAACAGGACACATACCAAACACTATAAGAGAAGGCAGACTGTCAGAAGCATCACAAGAGAGCCTTGGAGAAGAAGGAGAGTTCTAGTCTGGCTACAGGGACCAGAGAGTTGGCAGGAAAGAAGAAATATCAGTGTGTGTGTGTGGGGGGGTGTCTGAAGGGGCGTAGGGAGTCAGCAGAGACCCCAGTAAAGGCAGACACAAGTTTGTCTGTGGAAGGGGGCTGGCCACATCAATGCCCAGAAGAGTGAAAACTGGGTCATGCTCTTGGAAGTTGGCTTGTCACCATCATACCTGTCTAGCTGGGCTGTTGGTTAACCAAAGATATCCTCTTCCTTTGTGTGATTTTTATTTTTCCATCAGATCAAGGCACTCATCAAGAAGTACATTCAGAGGCAGGAGACAATCAACTTGGTGGTGGTCCCATGCAACGTGGACATCGCCACAACAGAGGCGCTGAGCATGGCTCAGGAGGTGGACCCCAAAGGAGACAGGACCATAGGTAAGAAGACAGAATCAAGCTTCCAGAGGACAGGGAGGAAGGGGGAGACTTCTATATTTAGGAGTTTGCAGAACGTAGCCCTATTCCCTGCAGAAGCTCCATGGGCTTAGGAACGCCTTCACCCACTGCCGATGGCAGTCTCCACTCACAGTCAGGGTGACAGGTGTGGCCAGAGCCTAGAGGGTCTTCATCCTCTTTCCTCCTGGCCCTTATTGGTGTTTGCAAACCCTTCCGGATGGGGGGCCAGAACTGCCTTATCTGCTCTCCCACAAAGAGCACAATCCGGACCACAATTTGGTACGGATGGGAGAAATTGACCAGCCCATCAGCTCTGCTGTTCCACAGTTAAAGGTCTTGGAACCTGTTGGTACATGGCAAGGACCTTCATAAGGCCTCAGGGAACATTCTACCAGGCTGATCTTGAGGCATGAGAGTCTGCAGAATTGGTGTTCAAGCAGAAGTCTTTGTGGGGAGCTGGGTTCTCTTAAATATCTTCTAAAAAAAAAAAATTCACCCTGGAAGGTGTTACAGGGAACTTGACTTGAGAGCACACACAGTCCGGGTTTGAATCCTTGTTCTAGCACTTAAAGGCTACAGAGCCTTGGCTAATATATGTAACCTCTCCGACCTCCCTGTCTTCATCCACAAACTGGTATCACAGTCCTACCTATGCGTTGGGTGG
Source organism: Lontra canadensis (assembly GCF_010015895.1). NCBI lineage: Eukaryota > Metazoa > Chordata > Mammalia > Carnivora > Mustelidae > Lontra > Lontra canadensis. The sequence continues at coordinate 4,109,524 of NW_022631023.1, read as the reverse complement.
TTGGGAGGATTCCATGAAGAAATATCCTATAGCATGGTCCGTAGGTCCAAGCATGTAGTATTTTCCCAGCAAAGGAGAGCTGCTCTTTTTTTATTAATAATTCCATCACTCGACATCACTTCTTCCTCAGTCATTCCTCCTACCCAGAGAGCTGACCCTCCTGAAACTTTGCAGGTCGTTTCCTGATGAAACGCATACCTGACGTGTAATTGCCTTTTCAGTTTCTTCCCAAATAAAATGCCTGGTTTTCCAGGAAGGACAGAAATGAATATTAGGGGCACAGACCTCCAGCATATCGTTTCAGTCTGTGCTGGACCCCCCGGTGCGCTGCTACCTGGCGACTTCTGCAAATAGCGCCAACACACCGCGCCAGACAGAACACTCAGGCTTTGGGTCCCTGGTCGTCGTGGCTCCGTGCTCTTTGTCCTCTCTTGATCCTAAGTCAGGAAGGATACCTCACTGATGGCCACACCAGGTGACATCATCTGTCTCGTAGGGTCAGCTGTCTGGATATAGTAGGTCTATAGAAGGCAGGGGCAGCCGGGAGTTAGTGGGTGAGTACAGAGTTTCAGTTCTGCAAGATGAAGCAAACTCTGGGCAGGGAGTGGGAGGCAGGGGGTTCACAATGGTGAGGATATGGACACCGCTGAACTGTCCACTTTAAAATGGCCCAAACAGTAACTTTTGTGTGATGTAGATTTTACCACAATTTTTAAAAATACATGGCTTTTAAAAACAGGAAACCCGAAGATGGGGTGAAGGAGGAAGCAGCCTATTTTCATTAGCTGTATTATTCTCTTGCACACACAAATTATACAAATCTTTTCACGATTTTTAAAAAAGAGAACCGAATGCCTGTCTATACAGTACTTGGGACGGGCGGAAATAGAACAAGGTTGATGACGAATTGAGTAGAGGTTTACGTAACGCCAAGTTGCAGAAACAACAGGGACCCCATATATTTGCAGGCCGTCCGCCAGCCCGTCCCCCTAACCCACCCACTGTTCCACGCGTGGTGCCCGCTTGGCCAGCCCCAGAGGGACTCCTGTCACCACCATGGCACAGAGATGGCATCTGGAAAGTCGCCAATGCCCTCCGTGCTGACACGCATGCAGTCCCTTCTCTGTCCCTGTCTCCTCCCCCTCAGACCCAGTCCGATGGCTGACCCCTCCCTCCTTCTCGAAATCTCTCCTTCCTTTACTGCAACATGGCCCGCTGGCTTCCAGGTCACCATCCTTCACTGGCCACTGGAGGTCACATTCTTAGTCTTGTCTGGTTGTTCCTTCCCTTCTCTGACCTTTAAAATGTCGGAAACCCAAAACGTGGTTCTGAGTCTCCCCTCTATCAACACGTGTTCCTTAGACAAGCTGACCATGGCTTTGAGATCTCCCCTCTATCAACATGCGCTCATTAGGCAAGCTGACCATGACTTTGAGTCTCTCTCTGTGCTGGCAGCTCCCAGATCTAAATTTGTAACGCTTCCCTTTCCCTGGACTTGACATCTCCACTTGGATGTCCATTGAATGTCTCCAATGGAACGTGACCAAAAGACAGCTCCCAACACCCCAACCCCCCAGCTCTCTTCTCTCCCACGGCTTCTTCTCACTCACAGCACCGCACCTGCTGGCCAAGTTCTAGAGCCAAACCTAAGAGTCACACATGACATCTCCTTCCCCGGCTTCCATGTCTGATTCATCTACAGTCCTGATGACTCTGTCTCCAAAACTAAACCAAGTCTGTCCACTCCTCTCCATCTCTTGTTCACCACTAGACCAGAACCCCATCGTCTCCTGCCCAGATGACTCAACCATCCTCCGACTGGGTCTCCAGACACTCGCCTTGCCCACTACAGCCCCCACTGGCCTTTAAGCGTGTAAATAAAGTCAGACCCCTCTTCAGCTTTTTCTTTATTGCTTGTATATTTCTAGACTAATCTGGCTTTTACCCACTAGGGGATGGGGGGTTGGTCACAAAATCAGGGACCTGGCAGTCTTGTTCCCAGCCCCTTTCTCAATACCTAAAGCAGAGTGCTTAATAGGCATCCCTAAATTCAGTATAAATATGTCATGTACTCAGGAAAGGGTTAATTGAAAAATAAGAAACGCTGATGACCGTGCCCTTCTCTGTGGCCCAGTAGTTGGGACACAAGACGATCTTCACGAACTAAGGCTGTCGAAGGAGGCGTGAGTGTTTCCTACTTGAGTTCTCGGCTCCAGACAGAGGCACTGGGTGAGAAGTCCCTCTCTCCCCCGCGACGGGGAGTTCTCATTGCAAACCTCCCTCTTTCTTATCTTCCTGCTTTCTCGGACTCCAGTTCAGCGTTCTAGGCTTTCCTGAGTGACCGCTGGCTCTGAGGAGGGGCCTTCATGGTGCTGCCGCCCCTCCCGGTGGAGGGTCCTCTCCTTTCCTGGTAGAAGGCGCAGGTTCAGAGACCTGTCGGCTCCCTTGGGGACACGGAGGTCCGTGCGCACACAAACCTCTTCGTGAGTGTAAAGGCACGCTCTTGAGGACCACCCTTGGTAATGGGAAGGTCAAACAGAAATCCCACAACTCAGATGCCACAGAATTTTCAGGAAATAAGAAGCCAGATGGCCAGATTTCACCCCAGATTAAAAACGAGGACAAAGAGAGTAGAAGATGACGTTAGGTATCCCCCTGCGACAGACCAAAAAAAAGTGGCTATTTGAGCAAGTAAAGACACAGGTAAGAGGGGTGGCGAGGGACTGCGTCAGTGGGGTTTCAGGCCCTGCCCGGTCGGAGCTCCAGAAGGCTTCCCGGGGGGGCAAGGCAGCGCCCAGAGCCCAGCAGCAGTCAAATACACGGGAGGGGAGAACTGACCCCTTCCGCTGTCTTTGCCACTCCTCCCCCAGGAATCCTGACCAAACCGGATCTCGTGGACAAGGGCGCGGAACCCATGGTCGTGAAGGTGGCTCAGAACCTCACGTACCATCTGCAGAAGGGCTACATGATGGTGCGGTGCCGGGGCCAAGAGGAGATCACCAACAAGCTGAGCCTGGCGGAGGCAACCAGGAAGGAAACCATGTTTTTCCAGAAACATCCGCATTTCAGGTGAGCTCCCCAGGACCGTCCCAGGATGGCCCTCTGTGAGGGCCAGCTCCGCCTTCTAGGCCAGAGTTGGCCAAGATGGGGGCCGGTGACAGATCAACGCGTGTTCACCCTGGGTCTGGGGCAGGGCCTCAGGATCTGTGTTTCCATCACGTTCCCGGGGGCGGCCAGTGTTACCGGTGCAGGGACCACGCTGTGAACGCCAGGACTCAGGTCCGTGGGGAAGGGAAGTCTTGGACCTGCTTTGTCATCGTGTGTCCGAGTGGAAACCCTTGAGTGCGCGTGGGCAGGGACTCACCTGTTGCGAGAGAAACGCACAGAGCAGCACTTGAAAAACAGTCTTGTGGCACCAGCTACGGAGCCTCGCCGTGCCCTTAAAATCGGTTGTTCACGGATTCAACACACGCGTATTTGTAAAACCCTTACAACCGTGCCCGCTGCTTAGTGAGCACCGTGTGAATTTTTAACTTAACTGTATTGTGGTAAGAACCTAACGTGTGATCAACCCTCTGAGCAAATGTCCAGCGCACGACACCGTCTTGTTAACTATGGGCACGAGGCTGACCAGCCACCTCCAGAACTTTCTCATCTTGCGTCACTGGAACGTCGTCCCTGATGATTAGCAAGTCCCGGTTTCCTGTCCCCCAGCACCTGGCAACCACCACTCCACTCTCTGGTTCTGTGAGTTCGGCCGGTGTAGACAGACCACGCAGGCGGCATCGGGCGGTTTTTGCCCTTCTGGAACCAGCTTGTTTCAATCAGCGTGACGTCCTCAACATTCCTCTGTAGGGGAATGGGTGTCAGAACGCCTTCTTTTTTTTTTTTTTTTTTTAAGATTTTTATTTATTTATTTGACAGACAGAGATCACAAGTAGGCAGAGAGGCAGGCAGAGAGAGAGGGGAAGCAGGCTCCCCGCTGAGCAGAGAGCCCGATGCGGGGCTCCATCCCAGGACCATGAGATCATGACCTGAGCCCAAGGCAGAGGCTTAACCCACTGAGCCCCACAGGTGCCCGGTTTTGGGGGTTTTATTGTTGTCGTCATTGTTGACTTGTGGGAGTTGCTTGTATGTTTTGGAAACTGGCCCATTATCAGCTACGTGGCTCACACATCTTCTCCCACTCCGCAGGCTGCTTTTCCCTTCGTTGGTTGTTTCCATTGCTCTGGAAAAGCTTTGGAGTTGATGTAACCCTATTTGTTTTTGCTGTGGTCGCCTGTGTTTTTGGTGTCATATCCATAAAATCATTTCCAAGACCAATATCACAAAGATTTTCTCCTGATGGTTTCTTCCAGGAGTTTTTTTTCCCCCAGATTTATTTATTTATTTATTTATTTATTTATTTATTTATTTGAGAGGCAGAGAGGGAGAGCACGAGAGGGGGGAGAAGCAGAGGGAGAGGGATAAACAGACTCCCCGCCGAGACGGGGCTCGATCCCACGACCCTGAGATCACGACCTGAGCTGAAACCAAGAGTTTGACGCTCATCCGACTGAGCCACCCAGGCGCCCCTTACATTCAAGCCTTTAATCAGACTTTTGTGTAGTAGTGTAAGAGATGGATGGATCCAAGTGCACTATTTTTGCACACGGTTGTCATTTCCCCATCATCTTTCGGGGAAGAGACTGTCACCGTTATATATCCTTGAGCCTCCATCAGAGACCAGCTAATTGCATGTGCATGGGTTTATTTCCGGGCTCACTGTTCCATTCTGCCGGTCTGTGTGTCTGTCTTTATGCGAGCACCATATTGTTTCAATTACCGTGGCTCCGTACGGTGTATTTGAAAACAGGAAGTAGAGTGCCTCCAGCTTTTTTCTTCTTTATCAAGACTGATTTCACTATTAGGAAATAAGTGTTACAAGAAATAAGACACTAGTGTGGGCGAGTCACTTATCCTCTATGAAGTTAAGTTTTTTGGTTGTCCTGTAGCTAAGAAGATGACTTACCTCATGAGTTTGTTGAGATGATAAAAAGAGAAAATAAATGTAACCTTTCGAGCACCCAGCTTGCTCGAGTTTGGGCTCACCCCATAATTAGGAACTGTCTTTCAAATGCACTGCTTGGCTTTCTGATGGCCTGTGTCACCCTCGGGAGCTGACACATAAAGCCCAGAATAGGAAAATGATCATATACGTTATCAACCTTAGAAATAGAAGAGTGAGTTCTTTTTTCCAGCAAAAATGAATTTATTTTGGAACAACTGAAGTGCAATTTGGGACATTTGAGCCATGGCCAAACCAAAGAGGAACGTTATCTTACGGAGAAGAGGGAGGATTTGGGTTGTTTGGAACTCAGTCCACTGGAGGAAGGCAAGCATTCAGGGTGCTGACGGTTTTTCGTTGGCTGAGTTGCAAGGGTGGTGGGTTGCCTGTGGGAGAGTCAGCTCACATCCTTTCCGGCTGGGGTTCACAGCCACAGCCGATGTTTCTCTCCCAATGAGGAGTCTTCTGCTGGGCCTGGTCCGGACACCTTGGGCGGTGCTGTGGCATGGGAGCTCCCCCTTCTGGCCTCCCGGCTCCATTTCAGCGAGGTTTCCCTGACGGTATGGATAACCAGGGCGCTTCCTGAATGCCCGTGTGTTCTGTCTTGTCTCAGAGCTCTCCTGCAGGAAGGAAAGGCTACGGTGCCCTGTCTGGCGGAAAGACTGACCAATGAGCTCATCTTGCACATCAATGTGAGTCAACGGGGTTGGGTTGCCTCTTGTAGAAATTACAGCCTACCCAAGTCCCTTCGTCGTGCGATGGCTGAGCTGCCCACACAAGCCTATCGGCAAGTGCATTCTGAAAACCAAATTGCTCATGGACAGAGGTTCCCAACTGAGCTTCCAAAACTTGGAGGCAACAGCTGTGGGCTGTTGAGGCAAATTGTCGAATCCGTCAATCTGGGGGAAGCAACGAGAAGGAGGAAAGGGATCAGCCAGTTCAGAAGGGTAAAAGGAACACGCACTGACTTAGCAAATACATCCTTTTTGCAAGAGGCTAACACTTCGTCAACCTTGAAAATGAAACAGTGATTTTATCAACCTGTCAGACAAAAGCAATGAATTCTTCCAAGCCAGGAAACACGTACTCCAAGAATGTTGGTTGGAAGGGGCCAAAGCTTCTCAAGCTGCGTGCACAATTCACCTGGAATCTTACTTAAACTCAGATTCCTGGGTCCCAAGCCAAGTTTCTGAGTAGGTAGATCTAGGGGGTAGGGGGCAATGAATCTGGCCTTCTAACTTCCCAGGTGGTCCAGGGAACATACATTGAGGAGCCCTGCTAATCCAGAAACTGCCCAAAAGCCCCCACGTACCCTCCTTCCAGGCCACAGTGATCCCCAGAGATGGAGGACGCAGAACGGCGCCTGGCCCATAGACAGCCCTCCTGGCTCCTCTCGAGGTCCTTCCTTCTCCCCCTCCTTCCTTCTCATCGGCATCGCTGACTGGTTAGGGCTCCTCCCAGCCTGACACCGATATCCAAGACGTCTCCTCTACCGTAGCACCGTTTATCCACTTATAACACCCAAATGATCACCAGCAGAACATTTTACTAAAGAAAACTTACATTATACACAAGTGTACTTGTTCCCTAAAAATTTTTTTAAAGATTTTATTTATTAATTTAGAGAGAGATAGAGCACGCAGGGGGAGGGGCCGAGGGCGAGGGAGAGAGAGTATCCCAAGCAGACTCCCCGCTGAGCACAGAGCCCAACCTGGGTCTCGATCTCGTGACCTGAGCCAAAACCAAGAGTTGGATGCTTTTTACTTTTTTTAAGATTTCATTTATTTATTTGACAGAGAGAGATGACAAGCAGGCAGAGAGGCAGGCAGAGAGAGAGGGGGAAGCAGGCTCCCTGCTGAGCAGAGAGCCCAATGTGGGACTCGATCCCAGGACCCTGAGATCATGACCTGAGCCGAAGGCAGAGGCTTAACCCCCTGAGACACCCAGGTGCCCCAAGAGTTGGATGCTTAATCACATGGGCCACCCAGGCATGCTTACTTGTTCCCTAAATACAGAGCACCCAAGCCCAACTTGGCTGTGCCCTGATTCCTCCCTAGTCCAACGACCTCAACAAAACGGCAAATTCCTGCACGCCATGGTTCAGGCCGTAGGTGCACTCATTGCCTGCACAGCCATCCCTGGGCTCCTCAACGGGTGTCTGGGTTCACAAGCCTCACACAGTAACAGGAACTCTAGATCCCCTCGAGAGCTTTCGCAGGGGACTCTGTGTCTAAGAAACCTGTCGGCCAGTGTCACCAGCTGCGGGTTTCATTGCTGGCTCTTTGTTCAGAAATCACTCCCGCTGCTAGAGGAGCAAATACGGGAGAGCCACCAGAGGGCCACCGAGGAGCTGCACCAGTGCGGAGAGGACACCCCCAGCAACGAGGCCGACAAGATGTTCTTCCTGATCGACGTGAGCATGACCGGGGCTCCACGGCACACTCGGCACAGAACCGGGCCACCGTGTCACCAGACCCCTGGAGATAGCCACACGCTCCCCTGTGGCCCGCCCCCTGATAGTGGCCTCCCATACGTCCCTGCCTGTGGCCTGCCGGGAGCCCTGTTTCGTGGGGGAGCTGCCCACCTTTTTTTCCCCCTGGGGGCTGGGGGGGTCGGGTGGCTGCCCGGGTTTCTTGACCCCCCCCGCCCACCCACCGCCACATGCTGCTGCCCCTGGGAAGCCCCCGGCTCTTTAGTGGCATTACAACACAGCCTGATGACTTTGTCTCATTTTAGAAAATCAAGATGTTTAATCAGGACATTGAGAAGCTAACAGAGGGAGAAGAAGTCGTCAAGGAGAAAGAGACCCGCTTATTTAACAAAATCAGGGAGGAGTTTGAGAACTGGGTGCTCGTACTCACAGCCAATACCCAAAAAGGTAAGTCCTGGGACAAAGTTCCCCCTAAACACGGGACCATAGGCTCCTTGTGGCTCAGAGGAAGCGCGCAAACAGCCGAACATGCCACACGAGACACCAGGGACCCCTCAGCCATCCATGGGCGCACTGCCCCCACCAGACACAAGTCCAGCACCGCCAACCTTCTTGCTTCTTTGCTTTGAGACTAGACAGTTCTGCTCACCTCCTGTGCCTTCCTCTCCTCACCCCTAACGCAGAGGTCAGTGGTTTGATAAGAACCCCTTGCTCTGCTTGGGGAAGTTCCAACGTCCCTTCTGCTAGAGCCCAGATGCCTGCAGGGTGTGTGGTGTGTGTGTGTGCACGTGCACGCATGTGTGTGTGCGTGTGTGTGTGTGTGTGTGTATCTGGCACTTGGAAGAAAATACCACTGTTCACGTCCGTGGTGGGATTCCTCCAACTGTCGTCTGGACGTGTTCTTGGGAGATCTGTGAATCCTATAATAATATTTAAGTTTCCGTTTTCATGGTATGAATCTGGTACCTTCTACCTGTTACGAACACTAAACTCGTCTCTCAGGCTGAGGACTCTCAACTAAAACACGTTTCCATGCGATAACAATTTTGTTTCTTAAAAGCCAGTTTTCCTTCAGCTGGTATTATCAGACCATAATTATTTTTTTCATTATAAAAAAACCCCATTTAGGAATATTGCCTTAGGACACAGTGGGTAAGCAAGACTCCAAGAAAAAGATGTTTCTACTTTTTATTATTTTTTTTAAAGATTTTATTATTTTATTTATTTGTCAGAGAGAGGGGGAGAGAGAGCTAGCAAGCACATGCAGACAGAGAGGCAGGCAGAGGCAGAGGGGGAAGCAGGCTCCCTGACGAGCAAGGAGCCCGATGTGGGAGTCGATCCCAGCACCCTGGGATCATGACCTGAGCTGAAGGCAGCCGCTTAACCAACTGAGCCACCCAGGTGTCCCTGTTTCTATTTTTTAAATGGTGGTTTGTTTTATCCTGCAGTTAAAAATATTATTCACGAAAAAGTCTCAATATATGAAAAGCAGTATCGTGGCAAGGAGCTTCTCGGCTTTGTCAACTACAAGACGTTCCAGACCATAGTGCACCAGTACCTAGAACAGCTGGTCGACCCCGCACTCTCCCTGCTCCAGAAGGCTGTTGGTGAGGAGCTCTCCTGAGTGCCTTTGGCACAGTCGGCCCAGTCCTGCACCGTCTGGAACGCTCAGTGCCTCGGAGGGAGGGGTCGGGACGCAATTATCAAACCAAGCGGGAAGACCTTCCTTGACCACTTCTGGGGGAAGATGAGAGTCAGGGGAGCATTCTCTGGTCATCCCCCACCCCCTCCACACAGCCACGTGGGGTATAGTCGGATGCCGGTCCTGGAGAGAACACACACTCCATCCAAGGAGGGGAAATTGACAGGACGTGGGCAGGGCGGTGGTGGTTTTGTGTCTCCGTGGGACAACGTACTGTCCCCTCCTCCTCTCCTGGTCTGTAGATCTGGGGAGCACAAGGTTGGAATGGGACCCATGTAACATGATTTCTTTTTCCCTGCGTCTCTAACCCGTTTTACTCCTGCTTGCAATTTATGGATGCCTTGTTCTTTCTCGGGTCAGAAATCGTCCGGCAAACGTTCTCCGACACAGCCAAGAAGCATTTTAGTGGATTTTCCAACCTTAATCAAAGAGCCCAGGTAAGCACCCACAGTCTATGAGCGAGTCACCTGTACTGCTGGCTCTTTTGTTGGGGTCTAACCTTTGAAAGAAGCAGGATATTTACTGTCCTCTAGAAATTCGAGGCCGAGGTTAGAACTGCGGGCTGGCTGGGCTGGCGGCTGGTAGTCTGCACTCCCTGGGAAGGATGGAACAAAGCGTCCAGCCGAGTTCCCGTGTCTGCGGGAGACTAACGCAGGCCGTAGGCTCGATGCTGGTGCTCTGAACATGCCTGGTGACTGACCAGTTCTTTGAACCTCTTTCCACTACAAAGGACAGGATCATCCATTAGTCCTACTCCAAAATCTTTCTAAGTTGGACTTAAAAATATTGTCGCAGCTGTGTGGGTTTCTACGGAAACAGCTCTGATGCCCCTCTCAGGGATGGGAAGCAGGGGTGCTCCAGCTCCCCATCCCCACCCCCGGGCTCTAGATAAAAACCTTCTTCTGCTCAGGGCTGAGCCAGTGGGTCTGAATCTCATTCCACAACTCAAGTGAGCAGGAAAGAGAATTTTTCCACCATTTTCCCATAACAGCTGGATGTCTCCTTTCACACCATTGGCCAGCTGGGGAAAGCGCTGTCTGACTTCAGACCTCTCCAGCTCTCCCAGGGGCTGTGTCTGAGGCCTTGGGTGCCTCCCCAGGGGATGGGGGACAGGCCTGGTCCTGGACCGCCGTTTCTCCAGGACAGCAGCTTGTCCTTCCCAGGTCTCAGCAGTTGGCCCCCTGCCCCCGCCATGCTCCTGACCCCAAGAAGGGGCTCTTCTGCACCAGGTCACCCTTCCCTTCCTGGAATGCCTCTAATGGCTGATGTGACACAGGAGTCACAGGATTCCTGGAAAACACAGATATCCAAGTGGTACCCCGTCGTGTTCATTTGTGCAGATTCATTCTCAAAGGCATGGATTCAAGCCAGTTAGAGAGACCAGAGGGATGGAGGTAGAATTACGGAGTAGACACCATCGAGGAGGCAGGCAGATGGTGACGTGGGAGCGAAGGGAGGTCAGGGCAGAGGGGAGCACCCGCGCGGAGCCGCGGGTGGGACCCTGCAAGGGCAGAGAGACAGGATGCAAGAGGACACTGTGGCATGGGGCAGGGAGCCTCCCTAGAGTCGCCATGTAAAATCGCAGGTCTTTGACCTGAAATTATGTTTAATACCATCTCAACATAATAGTACTTTCTACGATGTTTAAATCAACCAAGGGGAGGGGTGCCTGGGGGGCTCAGTGGGTTAAGGCCTCTGCCTTTGACTCAGGTCATGATCTCAGGGTCCTGGGATTGAGCCCCGCATCGGGCTCTTTGCTCCACGGAGAGCCCGCTTCCTCCTCTCTCTCTGCCTGCCTCTCTGTCTGCTTGTGATCTCGTTGTCAAATAAATAAATAAAATCTTTAAGAAAAAGAAAAAAAAAAAAACAACCAAGGGGAGCCAAGAAGTCATGTGCTTTCTCTTCTCCAACCAGAACAAGATTGAAGACTTAAAAACGAGACAAGCAGAAATAGCGGAAAATCTGATCCGACTTCAGTTCCGAATGGAGCAGCTGGTGTACTGTCAAGATGAGATTTACAGCGTGGTTCTGAACCAAGTCCGGAAAGAGGTTTTCAACCCAGTGGGAAAGCCCATGCAGGATCATGAGTTGAAACTGCCTTTCTCAAAAGATACATCTTCGATGTCGTCCATCACTGAAATTGGGGTGCACCTGAATGCATATTTCTGGGTGAGCATGTAGGCCGGGGTGGGGGTCTTTGCCCCACAGACCCCAGGCATTCTGCTTGAAGCTGCTTTGCGGGGTGGGGGCCCCTGCCAGGTAGGCAGCCCCTTCTGCAGGGATAAATGTTCACGTATTATCTCATTTATAGTTAAAACCCTGGTGTTATCAAATAGTTGCAACCCTGTCTAGGACCTTTCCACTAATTTGGGAATTGGGGAATCAGGTTTGTAATGGGACACAGCACATACTCAAAACGCATTCCAATGGCAAAGTTCTTTATATTTTATGCTATGCATGAATCCCCAAATTGCTAGTATCAGAATACAGCGAGATACGATCAGCACTAACTTTACGAGTCAGCGTGTAGCTCTCCCTGATGTTCAGAAGGCACTCAGGTCTCGAATGGCCTCAGACTCACCAGCTGCACAAAACTGGCATGAAAATTCCTTCACTTAGATTCTGTGACCCGATCACCTCCAGAGTTTCCAGACCTCCATCCACGGACAGAAATGTGGAGTGCGTAGAAAGGAAGACAGCTTTTAACCTGCAAAGGAGCCCAACTCCTAAAGCCTTTTCTTTCTTTATTTTTAAGATTTATTTATTTTAGAAAGAAAGAGGGGGGAGGAGAAGGAGCAGGGGGAAGAGAGAGAGAAGCAGACTCCGCACTGAGCAGGGAGCCTGATGCGGGGCTCGATCTCACGACCCTGATATCATGACTGGAGCTGAAATCAATAGTCAGACCCTACCTGACTGAGCCACCCACGTGCCACCCCTCCTGAAGCCTTTTCTGAATCAGAGTAGAAAGGAGTTACGCAGATGTGAAGTCCAGCTGCCCGCAAACTTGTTCCTACCCACGCAGACAGGGAATGAGGTGGCCACTAACGCAGGTCTCAGTCTACTCCCAGAAGGGACCAGGGGATCGCAGGGCCCAGAGGTCTCTCTGGGGAGGTGGAGTGGGGATGAGGCTGGAGGAGGAAAGGGGCAGAGCTCCCAGGAAGGCGGGGATGTCCAGAAGTGTGCTACGGGTTCCTGCTAGCCTGCCAGGTGGGTTCTTAGGACTGAGGGAGCACCTGCCTGGTCGTGGAACTCAGGCAGCCCATCTAGAACCTTCCCATGTCTCAAAGCTGATCATGGCAATGGGGTGCTCCGGAACCTATCGAGGCAATCACCCACAGATCCAAGAATCCCAAGGCTTTGCTGCAACCACAGGCGGAGACCCCTCTGGCTGACTGTCTTTATCCCTTCTTCCAGGAAACCAGCAAACGTCTGGCCAACCAGATCCCATTCATAATTCAGTATTTCATACTCCAGGAGAACGGCAGTTGCCTACAGAAAGCCATGATGCAGGTCCTACAGGAGAGGGAGAACTACTCCTGGCTGCTTCAGGAGCAGAGCGACACCACTGCCAAGAGGAGGTTCCTGAAGGAGAAAATTTACCGGCTGTCTCAGGCACAGCGCACGCTCTATAATTTCTACGGTTAAAGGGGGCACGTCCGCGGAGGGGCAACGATGCTTCGGGATTTTCTCTTCTGTGCATTCTCCTTAAGGAGAGGCGAGAGGCGGCCTCTTACTTGGAACCAAGCTTTTCTGCTGCCCCGTGTCCACCTTCTCTGTACTGCGCTTGCGCTCAGCCCAGAGTTTGTATCTAAAGTCCGCACACACTCGGGGCTGTCACCTCCGCCAGGAGGTCCTCTCTGATCTCCCCAAAGAGGTGGCTCTCCAGTCCTTGAGCCCCACACCCCGCAGTCACAGCGTTGTCAACTACTGCTCTCTTTGTTAGGTTGTAAGGGCCCAGAGGGGGGAGGTCAGGATCATATTCTTCTGTATTTCCAGGATCTTGAATGGCACCGGCTACACTCTAGTCCCTTAATACATGATCTGTCACTGAACACGTGAATGAGGAAGCCTCCCGGGCGCTACGGCTTAAATCCAGACTTGGGTGGTTTCAGATGGTGTCCCTTGGCTGGTCGCTCTCAGAGCAATTAAGCCATGCCACCTGCTTCCCGGGGTTGGCCGAGGCGTGTTTCTGGCCCCCCAAGGGAAAAGAGCTTGAATGATACCAATTCTAATGTATATGGTTTCCTGGCTCCAGTGAGCCCCCGTGGTGGCCGTGTGAAGTCTTGAAGAGAAGGTTAGTAGGGAAAAACATTTTTTAAAGAGTGTATTCGTTTATTTGACAGAGAGAGAGAAAGAGAAAGCACAAGCAGGGTGAGCAGCAGAGGGAGAAGCAGACTCCCCAGTGAGCCAGGAACCCAATGCGGGGCTCGATCCCAGGATTCTGGGATCATAACCTGAGCCAAAGGCAGACACTTAACCGACTGAGCCACCTGGCGCCTCAGAAAAAAATTTTTTTTTAATGCAGAGATTTATACCAGTGGCCATCTCTAGGTTGGAGGATTGCGGCTAATTTTATTTTGTTCGTCATGCCAGGCAATACCTACTTCAGAGGAATTTTAGGAGGATCAAGGGAAACCATTTCTGCAAAACACCTGTCCCAAAGCAGGTGTTCAAAAATGCCAGCAATTCCTCCCTCCCCTTCCAACACCTCTTCCTTCCTTTCTCTCTAGGTCCGTAGAGCACCCCTCGCTTCTGAAAACCTTGCAGCCCGCTCTAGCTCCCTGTCCTTTGATACTCTGTGAGGCAGCTGCTGTAAGGTGGTAGAGGAGCCCGACCTCATTGTTTTGCACACGCATGCCCTGTTGTCCCAGCACCCTTGTTTGAAGAGACCATCCTTCCCCCACTGGTCTTGGTACCCTCGCCAAAAATCATCCGACCGTATGCCGAAGTGTTTATTTCTGGGCTTTCTGTTCTAGTCCGCTGGTCTGTGTCTGACTTTAGGCCAATACCACCGTGTTTTGGTAACAGTAGCTTTGCATTAAATTTGAAATAAGGAAGCGGGGGTCCTTAGCGTCCTCCTTCTTTCTCAGGATGGTTTTGCCCATTTCGAGGTAGGTTAAGATTGTACGTGAATCTTAGGGTGGGTTTTTCCTCTCTCTACCAAAAATGTCATTGGGATATTGACAGGGACGGTGCTGACTCTGGAGGTCACTTTGGGGGATATCTGTATTTTAACGATATTAAATCTTGCAATCCATGAACATGGGATGTCTTTCCATTTATTTATGTCTTCTTTAATGTCTTTGAGCAATGTTTTTTTATCATTTTCAGCGTATGAGTCTTTCATTCCCGTGATTAGGTTAATCCCCGAATTGTTTATTCTTTTTGATGCTGTTGTAAGTGGAACTGGTTTTCTTCATTTCTTTTCCAGATCATTCATTTTTAGGGTTACAGAAATGCAACTGACTTTCACGTGTTCATTTCATATCTTGGTACTCTCCAATTTGTTCACTAGTCCTAACAGGTTTTTGTTTTTTTGTTTTGGGGAAGCTTTACAGAATATTTGTGGTTTTCCACTTGTAAAGTCATTAAATCTTTGAACACTCTGTGAACAGAGATCATTGTACTTCTTCCTTCCCAATCTGAATGTCTTTCATTTTGTTATCTTGATGGATTTGTCCTCTGATACCATCTTGAAGTGGCAAAAGTGGAGTGTCCTGGTTTTAGAGAACCTTTGCCATATTGAAGCTAACCGTTACGGAAAGAGCATAGGAAAGAGAAAATATTGGTTCTGGCAACCTTCACTTTTCTTTTTTCTTTTGTAATTTGGATTTTCCCCCTCATTTTATGAGTTGGGTCATGTAGCAGCTCTGAGAAGACCCACGGTCCCTGTTCCCTTGTTTGTTGTCTTCTTAACCTTTAAATTGTAAACGCCGTTGTGAAAATAAATCCTGAGAAAAAGAAAGTCTGATCACTAATATTTGTTCCATTAATTGCAAGTTCAAAGCTTCCCCATTTCACACATATGTGCACACGCCTGCACACGTGCACACGCACAGAGCCTTGGCCAAAGCCACTCATTTGCCACCTTGGGACTGACCCCAAGCCCAGGGGTGAGCATGCAGGAAACGCGCCCAGGCTTGGTGTCACTGAGTCCTGGAGCTTCCGTGGCAAAGTACCGCGAGCTGGATGGCTTCCACGGGTGAGGTCTGTTCTCGCACACTCTGGAGGCTGGAGGTCTGAAGTCAAGGCACAGGCAGGGTTGGAGCCTCCTGGAGCGGAGGGAAAAGGTGTCCAGCCTGCCCCCCAGCCGCAGCTGTCCTGCATCTCCCAGTCCCTGCCCTGTCCTTGCGGGTTTTCAACAGCCTTCTCTGTGTCTCTCGGGCCCAGGTCCCTCTCCTCTCTCAACTATAGACCCCAGTCATCAGGCTAAATCAGGACGACCTCATCTTGGGATCCATAACTTAATGACATCTATAGAGATGCTACTTGCAAATGAGGTCATGTTCCCAGGCTCCTGGGCTTAGCACAGGAACACAGTTCTGGGGGACCCACAGCGGGGAGCACAGCACCCGGCTTCCCAGCTGGGTGCAGCACGGGCCCATTCCCATGAGAATAAGCAACCCCTCCTCTCCGCAGCTGAACACCACCCGAGGGTGCTCCCCTCACATCACCGATGCCTGCAGCCCACTGGCAGGGTGCTGAGCCATATGGTCCCTGGGGCCCCACCATCCCCGGGGCCTTCGAGCCCCCGCCAGACCCTCTGCGCCCACTGGCAGGTGAGGACAGAGAGGGTAGGGGATCGGCAGGGAGGTTCCCGGGAGCCCAGGAGTTCGCTCCCTCCGGCGTTCAAGGGCAGGTCTTGAGCTGGCCTGCGCCCAACTGCAAGGCAGACTGGAAAACGTGGTCCAGTGAGGCAGACAGAGGAAGGGGAGCCGGTTTTTGTGTGTTGCCACACTGGTCCCCACTTCCACCGGGAGCATTCCTGGAACAAGACACGGGAGAAAAGAAAAAGACATGTTCCCTGCTCTTGTTTCTTCCGCCTGGGTCGCTGACTCTTGCATAAGCAGGCACACATACGCACACAACAGTTTCCTCCCCTGCGGCTCCTGTGGGGCTGGGGTTTTGCTCCTCACGAGTGCAGAAGGAAGACCACCCAAATGGGAAGCAAAGTTATTCAGTCAGGCTACTGCAGGGAGGTCAGCCGCCATCACCGAGGTCCTGGCAGAGCCTCCCAGGCAGGGAGAGGAGCGGCCAGGCTTCATGGGGGGGAAATACGGAGGCTCCCTGCGAGCATGGAGGGGGCTGTGGCTCGGGGAGGCTGGGCCTGGCTAACTAGAAGTAGACATCCCATGTGACTGCGTCGGGGTATACTCTTGGCTTTCTCTGGTTGGTCTGAAAGCAGGAACAGGGACAAAAAAATTAGGGAATATATCAGTTATTAAGCAAACCCTGGTCATTGGGGACTAATGGTTATGAAGATTATTGTTCAGCTTTCTGGACTGTTGGCAGAGAGCCTGCGGACTTCCTACGTCTGACTTACAGCAGGAGACTCCCTGGGCTGCTCAAGTGCTGGGCAGGGGCTGCGGGAGCACCGCGTTTACAGACGGTCTGGCCACCGTGGGAGGCCGGCCAGTCTCCCAGCTTCCTTTACCCTGTGGCACCTTCCCGTCTTGTTTCTACACTGTGAGACCCTAGGATGCCCCTTTTGGCATGCAGAGTGACATGGCCGGATGGTAATCTATCATTATGTAACAAAGTATCCCAAGCTCTAGCCCCCCAAATTTCCTGTCTTGGTTTCTTGGGATCAGGGATTCACGTGTTCTTTAGCGGGTACCGCTGACTCCCGGCGGTGTCTCAGGGAGCCAGTCCAGCGGCGGGCCAGGCACCTGCTCTCTTGGCCGGAGGCTCGGTGGCAGGAGGACCAACCTCTGTGATGGGCTGAGGAACGGCCCCCCAGGTAACTGGGCCCTAATCCCTGGCACCTATGACTGTGAGCAGAACCACGTACAGTCTCTGAGCATGAGGGACTCTGTGCTGAGGCTCCATTTTACCTTCCGGCTAATGAACTCTTGAACTGGGTCGGAATCCAGAATCGTTTTACAAGTGGCTGATCTTAAAATCCAGCAAAACGACTGACATTCGGCCACAAAACTGATGATATGAACTCTAGGAAGATGAAGAGTTAATGAACGCAGCCAGGGATACGTTTGTTTGATGACAGCGAGAGAAGAATCCTTCAGCTGGCGATCCAAAGAGGCTCAGCCAGTTAGCACTGAATTCACGGGGTTTTTTCTTCCTTTCCTGAATCATGTGATTGCCTCCTTCTTCTTTCTCATAAAGCCCCCTTGCTTTCCCTACCCAAGTGGGACACTTTTCTGGTTACTCCGGAATATGCATTCCCAGAGTCGCAATTTGGAGGCCCCAAATGAAGGCCCTTGCCTTCTCCGAGCTTTGCCCTTCTTCCTCAGGTAGCAGCTACTTTGTTCATTTTTTAAAAAATACTTTATTTATAGAGCTCGAGCAGGTGGAGGGGCAGAGGGAGAGGGAGAGAATCTCAAGCAGACACCATGCTGAGTGTGGAGCCTGACACGGGGCTCGAACTTATGACTCTGAGATCATGACCTGAGGGGAAATCAAGAGTCGGACACTCAACCGACTGAGCCACCCACCGAGCCGCCCCGGAAGGTGGGGGGGGGGAGGGGGCAGCTATTTGAAGTGGAGAAAAGGTCTCTATGGGTCTGAGGAAGCTACAGACCTTGAGATGGGGAGAGGGCCCCAAATTATCCAGGTGGGTGCCAGATGCCATTACAGGTGTCCTCATGAGAGGGAGAAGGAGCAAGAGGGGCTACAGGGAAGTCAGCACAAAGAAGGAGACGATGGGAAGATGCTGGCTTTGGAGAAGGGGGAAGGGGCCCCTAGCCAAGACAGGCAAGCAACGTAGCTCTCGAAGCTGGATAAGGTGAAGAGAAGCATTCTGTCCAGAGTCTCTCAGGGGAGCACGGCGCTGTCAACACTGTGACTTCAGCCCCCTGGAAATTGACCTTGGGCTTCTGACCTCAAAACTGTAAGAGAGTAAGTGTCTGTTGTTTTAAGCCACCGAGTTTGTGGCAATTTGTTACCATAACTGCGGGAAACCAACACGGCCCCCAAGCTCCCTCGCCTGTCTGCGGGTGGCTGTGGCCAGAGACGTGGGTTCCTTGCCACGTCACATGTCGGTCCATTGGCACAACACGGCAGCCCAAATGCAAGGGCTCTGGGGTTATCAGGATCAGGATGGCATTCGGTCCATAGAATGGACTGGGTTTTTCTGAAAGCTGCTCAACTGAGTGGGACGCCAGGCAGGGTGGAAGTGAGTGCAGAAATCTGTTCCCGTCATGGTACCTGAACACGGAAGACGTCTTAGAAATGCTTTTTGGGGGGCGCCTGGGTGGCTTAGTGGGTTGAAGCCTCTGCCTTCGGCTCAGGTCATGATCCCTGGGTCCTGGGATCGAGCCCCTCATCGAGCCCCTCTTCGGGTTCTCTGCTCAGCGGGGAGCCTGCTTCCCCCTCTCTCTCTGCCTGCCTCTCTGCCTACTTGTGATCTCTGTCAAGTAAATAAATAAAAATCTTTAAATATATATATATATATATATATATATATATAAAATGCAAATATTAAAAAAAAAGAAATGCTTTTTTGAGCAATGAGTGATAACTGGCGGGTGCCTGCAAAGGCGACAGGCGACACAGAGAACAGGAAGGCTCATGAGAACGTGGAAAGGAGTCTCCATTTCTCACGAGCCATGTGATTTTGGGCAAAGGGGTCCACTTCTCTGAGCCTTCCCTTGCTATTTGAGTCTAGCTCTGTTGGAGATCTTCTGTGTAAAGAAATCGGCCCAGTAATACGGCATGAATGCTCCACAGCCAAGGAACGGCACTTTTAACAGAGCTACTGTGTGAGAGCCTCTCCACTTCCTACACTACAGAGAGGCTGCTCAATTTCCATAGTAGGCAAGTGTAAGGTTTTAAGGCGAGATAAACATGACACCAGGCGAAGTGGGTGCAAGGCAAGATTTATTAAAGGCGTCTCCGGCAAAGTGTCAGGGCTCAGGAGACGGGGAGCCAGGAAAGTCGCGCCGGGAGGAGGTGGGCACCCTCGGGCGAGGTTCCGCGACTCTGGAAAGCAGAGTGGCAGAAGTCGCACTGGGCGGGAGTTGGCAGGGGTCTTTTATCTGTCTCCTGCATAGGTATCCGGTTACCTATGGAGACGTGACCTGGGCATACATCTTTTTGGGAGAGTCAAGGGTTAAGGAGGGGGTGGTGGGCTGGAAGACGGAGACCCCGTGGCAGCGGTCATTTCCATTGCTCTTCCTGCACTCCAGAGCTCCCGGGGTCATTTCTATGCACTCCCGGAGCCTGCCGACCCAACAGCAAGCATCCCTTTTTTTTTTTTTTTTTTTTTTTTTTTAAGATTTTACTTATTTATTTGACAGAGACACAGTGAGAGAGGGAACATAAGCAGGGGGGCTGGGAGAGGAAGAAGCAGGCTCCTTACCGAGCAGGGAGCCCGATGTGGGACTCCATTCCAGGACCCTGGGATCATGACCTGAGCCGAAGGCAGACGCTTAACTACTGAGCCACCCAGGCACCCCAGCATCCCACATCCTATAGTATGAAATACTGAGTCCAGCTGCAGGCAGAGGAGGAAGAAGGCAGCCTGGGTTGGAATTTGAGAATTGGCGTTAAGAAAAGGGAAGGCCCTTGGGAAAAGTCCTGGGAAGGGAGGTCAGAGTGCTCTTGCCTCCCCAATCGGAAAAATAAGCTTTCACAAGGCGCCTGGAGAGTCCCCTGAAAATGCAGACTGATTCAGAGGTTCGGGGTGGCCCTAGACCCTGCAGGTCTCACCGGCTTCCAGGTGACGTCAACGCTGCTGGCCTCTCCTTTGAGAAGCACGAATCTATGACTCGGGTCTACGAAGGAGAAAACAAAACGGGGCCAAAGGCACCCTACTCTGGGCTCGCGCTCCTGCCAGAGGGCCTCCAGCCGCCCCGCCCCTGCCCCCCTCCGGTCCCTCCCCGCCCCCTCCGGCCCTGCTCCTTCCCCTCCGGCCCCGCCCCCTCCGGGGCACCCGCAGGACCGCGTCCCGGCAGAGCTGGGCATCCGGGAGGAGCCCGGGTCTGAGAGCCTGGGCGGTCCCCGCCCCCCACACCCCGCTTCCTCCCGGCGCCGCCCCTCCTCCTCCTGCTCCGCTCGTTCCTCCCCCTCCCGGCGCCGCCCCTCCTCCCCCGACTTCGGCCCCTCCTCCCGCTCTCTGACGTCCCTTTCTGCAATCCAAAAAGCAAGGAAACCGAAACTGAAGCCGAGTTGTCTAGGAAACGCAAGGTCGGGCAGCAGGTGCTTAGGGTAATTCCCCGGGGTCACCAGAGACCCCATCTGCAGGGTGACACCCACCATCATTCATCCGGTAGTTCTTTCTAGAAACACCTATCATGCTGTGGGCCGCGAACTCTGCCAGATCCCAGGGCCTGGTGCTGCCTCCATGTGGACAGCCTGGCGGCGTTCACAGAGGTCAAGGCAGTGTGATGAGGCTACGTGCCATGGTTGGGGATGGGAGGGAACCCAGGGCTCTCCGAGAGCCGGTGCACTAGGTCTGGGGAAGACGGCGGGAGGCTGTGGGCTGAGAAAATGCTTAGCGCGCAGGGGTAGGAGGAGGAGCCCCTTGAGCTGGAGGGCTTGTGCGTAGAGAGCAAGGTGTTACCTTGGGGGGGGGGGGGTTGCTGAGCCAGGTGAGGCTGGGCGTGGACAGGCCTGGCACACCTTTGGAATATCTTACCTGCTCCCACCCTGCTGTGGGGCCCCCTGCGGCATGGAAGCCGGCCCGGCCTTTTCCCTGGGGCGCTGAGAAAACGCACCACCGGTGTGGAGATAGGGAGTCGCGCCTGGGGGCGTGCGTGGCTCTCCATGAACCCCAGCTTGGCGGTCCTGGGCGGGTCAGGGCCAGGCCGGGCAGAGAGGGCTGGACAAGGTCCCGCGAGACCTGACAGGGCCTAGTAGCTGTGATGGTGCTGGCCACAGGGAGTGGCGTCCCTGGGATTGTGTGCTCCTGCGTTTCCCGTGGATGCTGTGTTTTGGCCAGCTGCCTTTGAATGGACCCAGGAAACAACAGGAAGAGGGCAGTACAACCCAGAGCCCTGGGCCAGCTGCACCTTCAGTCTGCATACCAGACAGATCACCCACCAACCCCAGTCCTCACCCTGGCATTATTAACTCATTGCACCTGGTTGTCACTTATGCCCCTAGTCCTGTCTGATTTTGTTCATTCCTCAAAGTGTGGCCGGGGAGAGCGTCGTGTGTTTGAAGAAGTACCGTCATTCGTCGGAGGCACATCTTGTCTCTTCCCGGGCCTGCTCACACTGTCCCGTGTATCCGCGCACTTTTTCCTCTGGCCTACTCACAGCCCATCAGGAGATGGTGTCACTTGTCCTCATGACTAGGAAGTAATGGAGGCCAGGAGGGATGAGTGGCCGCACGGAAGTTCCTTACTGATGATGGGAAGAGCCTGTGTTCTCCCCCCAGGACCACAACACCGGGCCCTGCAGAGCAAGGGGACTTCAGATATATTGTGGGGCCCCCTTCCCTCCCACCGACGCTTTCCCTGACCTGGAGCTGAGGTGGGTTCTGGGCCTGTGAGTGGACTGGGAGTGACCCTTCCTAACACGGTCTGTGGGGAGCTTGTTGTCTGCAACTCTGAGCCGAGCTAAGGAGCATGGAGGCAGGGGCCCGCCTCTTCCAAAGGGGAATGGTACTCCCCACCCACAGAGGGCCACCCTTGGGCCTGCTTGCCCTCAACCTCTTGCTTCCATCCATCTCCATCCTGGAGAAATCAGATGCGCCCAACTCAAAAGAGGACTTGAGGTGGGCCGGGAGGTAGATGCGGGTCTAGTGAAAATTAATAAAGAGAAGCTCACGGAAGTGGATTCCAGATGCTGGGTGGGGAGGCCAGTAGAGGAGCCGTGCCACTGGGAGTCGATGACAGGAATGGTCATGAATCACAGACCCTGTGGGAGAGTCTGCAGCAAGTGAGAACCATCTGTCATGGCCCAACAGGTAAGGGGGCACTGCATCCCCCACCAGCCATTGGCCACCCCTACAACTCAGCCAGCCAGAAACCTCAATCAGCCCAATGCTTGCCTTTCTCCAGCAGACTTCTGTTCAAAACCACCCCATCCAGCTCCCTCCATCTTCTCCACAACATAATGTTCCCCTCGTCTGTTGCACTTGCCTGTGGTTTTGCTGTAGCTTGCTTGTCCCGATTTACAATTTTTCTGCTGTTCCCAAATAAACCCATCCTGTGGTGGTGAAATATTTTTTTTTATTTTTTTTATTTGTAAGGATAAGAGCTTTCTGCATGGGGAGGGGAAGTTGGCTGGGAGAGCAGTGTTGGGGGGGGGCAGGTGTGGGTCACTGACGTAGGATGCGTGCAAACCCCTGCAGGTGCGGGACCGATCCAGAGGAACCGCTAGCAGGAATTCAAGATCCCCAGTGATCAGTGCACCTGCTCGAAGCCCAGACATTAAGGGACTGCCCAGGTTCACGGCTGCCTTCGGCTCTGGATGGCTCAAGGCTCATAAGGCAGCAGTTCTCAAACTGGCTTCCGAGGCCCCGCACCTGAGTTTCTGATTCCGCAGGTCGTGGCCCCAGAATCTGCATTTCCCTCCAGTTCCCAGGGATGCGAGGGCCCGAGCCGGGAATGGGCTGGAGCGCAACCGGGGCGCCACGCAGAGGCCGCAGGGGGACCCTGATGGACAAGCACCTGGCGGTCAAGGGAAGGCCGTGCGGGGGCGGGGTGGGCCTTTCGGTTTCGTTTCTGCGCCGCGCCGGCCCCCCTCCCTCGCTTCCAGGGGAGTTTCATTTTTCCGCGGCGGCGGCGGCGGCGGCGGCGGCGGCGGGGGGGGGGGTGTGGGCGGGCGTGAGGGGCGGCGCCTGGCGCTGCATAAAAGCGGAGGGGCTGCCGGGGGCACTCGCGGCTGCGCGGGGACCGGTGAGTGTCGCTCTCCTGCGTCGGGCACCTCTGGGTCCCCGCACCTTCCAGCGAGCTGGGGGAGGGGTGGGGGTGGAGGGGGCATGGCTGCGGGGACCAGCGCCCTAGGGGGCGGGGGGGGGGTGGATTGCAGAAGCTGGTCACGCTGATGGTGCTGATGATGGCAGTGATGGAGGAGCGGGCTGGGCTCAAGCACGCCTGCTTCTGCTTCTCGCCAGCAAACAGGTTGCTAAGCCTCCTGATGACTCATCAGAAACGCCCCCCCCCGCCCCACTGCCACCCGCCCAAACCTGGGGGCTTTTCTGCTGGCGTAGGTGGGCAGGCGGAGGGGATGGCGGCCAAGGGGGTCTCCCAGGGAGCTAGTCAAGGGGTGCGCACTAAGAAAGTTTCACATCCACCGCTGCGGGGCCTGCAAGCCCACCTCAAAGGAGGACCACCGCTTGGATCCTTTTATATTTCCTGCCATTAACCCTCAAAATAAGCGGTTATTTTGCCAGCGACAGTGGGTTTATTGGGGGAATGGCCGAGATCTGCAATCCGGGACACGCAGGCTCTGGCCAAAGCGCAGACACGTCCCACCAACAAAAGGACAGGAACGTTGTTTTCTGGACGGGGGGTTGGGAGGGGCTGTTGGACCCCAGGTCCCCTGGAGAAATGCAAGGGTTTCAGGGTGGTGGCAGGCTCCTGTTGGCCGGGTTGCAGGAGTGGCCGATCTCATGTGGGAGACGCAGTGAGCAGCCTTCCCTGGCTGGGCCCGGAATTGATTCTCTTCTGTTGGGGTGTGTAATTGACAGTCCTGGGGATGACTGAGGAGGAATGAATGGTACAGACTCCTTCTGGCCTCCCACTACTTAAGTGAGGTGTTAATTTTGTTACTTTTTACGTTGCTAAGGAGGGCAAACCAGGCAAGACAACAGTGGAATTGCGTAGACGAGGGTCTGCGCTAACCTGCGGGCCCCGGGGAGGCTAAGTGGAGGGTCCGCGCTAGAGGGCGTTCTGAGCAGCCGACCGCGCAGGGGGCCCGAGGGGCAGGTGGGAGGACCGAGGCTTCTGGCGAGGTGCCCTGCCCAGCGTACCCCCAACCCAGGGGGTGGAAGGTTGCCCAGGGTCTCCCTTTGCTGTGGCTTGTGCAGTGGGGTCGGCCTGAGGGGGTGGGGACCTGCTAATTTTCGGGGATGGAGGAAGGTACGACAGTCTTGGGGCCTAACAGAGGGAACCAGGCTCTGAGACCTGCACTCCCCACCAGAGACGACCGCTGAGCTGTGCATGTGGGATTCCCGGAATTACCTGGTCAAATTTTAAGTCGGATTTTTGTCAGAAGCAGGGTCAAGTGATGCTAGCCCCCAGCTCTCACTCCCAAACGGCTCCTAAAATGTCTAACTGTGTCAGCTTTCCACTTTGGAGCAGAGCTGCGGGCCAGGATGGCCAGCCACCCCTGTCGTCTGCACAGCATCCCCCTCGCCATTTTCTTCCTGGCTTCCCTCCCCCCACCTCCCGGCACTGAGCTCAGCATAGTTAGGTAGAGAATATCAGGTCTAATGTACTAGATATTCTCCCCTTCCATCATAAAATAAATAAATAAATAAATAAAATTAATGTCTGTGGGTTTTCGGAAGCAGAACGCTCTCAAGAAAAAAAGTAAATTTAAGTTCTGCCAAGATTATTTTTAAAACTGGACTTAATTTTGTTGGGCAAGTTTCAGACTTTGGATCAGGCATTCAGCAGGATGCATTGGTAGGTGGTTCTTTTTTTTTTTAAGGTTTTATTTATTTATTTGACAGAGATCACAAGTAGGCAGAGAGGCAGGCGTTGGAGGGGGGAGGGAGCAGGCTTCCTGCTGAGCAGAGAACCCGATATGGGGCTCGATCCCAGGACCCTGGGATCATGACCTGAGCTGAAGGCAGAGGCTTAACCCACTGAGCCACCCGGGCGGCCCTGGTGGTTCTTATTAGAGATTGGACCCTAATAAGAGGCTTTCCCACAAGTGGAGTGACACACTGGGCACCCCTGGAGGCCACCCCCACTCCCTACTGCAGAGATTCCCCAATGACCTTGCTGGGGGATGGTGTCCAGGTCTGGAAGCCGCTGGCAAACTTCTACTCTCTGGAACCCAAAGTGCCGGGGGCAGCGGACAGCCGCCTCCGTGAACAGCGGACGTGGAGTGTTGACAGACCTGCCCTAGTGCGTTTCTCCACTTCCTGCCCCAAACCCTGGCAGTGAGAGAAGAGGTGTCCTGGCTGTTAGAGGGTGAAGAAGATGAGTGTGGACAGAGGTGTGGGGGTGGCGTGTCTACCTCAGAACGCCCCGAAGTCTTGTCTGTAAACACAAGACATTTTATGAGCGGTTTGGGGCTGAGAGCTTGACTCCATCAAGGCCCAAATGGGTGAACGCATTCGGCTCAGTCTGACAGCTGTAGCGGGATGCTGAGTGTGGTGGGTAGTAAGAAACGGGCTTTAATTCCTGAGATCGCCCTGCTCCTGAGATCCAAACTGATCTTCAGAGATGACCTCTGGAAGGGCGCAAACATCTAAGAGGTGCAGATAAGACTTGGAGTTCAAGGAATTGTCATCCTATGACACAGAGGAGGGGGATATATTCACAAAATCCTCTATTCACCAAATTTGAACCCATGGTCATGGCAGGGCAAGCCCTGGGGATCACCGATGCCAACTCTCTGGGTGCATGAGGGCCAACTGAGGCAGCTGCGGTCTTCAGCCTGGGGCCCCAATCTGGGACCTGCTGAGCACGCAAAGCATTTCCAAAGGCATGGTAGGAGAGGAAGGGGGTAAGGAAATAAATTTCCAGATTGCTCTATTCCATAAGTACTCTTTGCAATTGACTACTTTCCAAAAAACCTTTCCCCGAGTTGTGATAAAAGGAACACATCCCCTCTCTCCCTGGTTCTCTCAACTGCCCCAATATTTATTTATTTATTTATTTATTTATTTATTTATTTATATTTGTTAATTTGAGAGCAAGAGCATGAGCAGGAGGGGCAGAGAGAATCTCAAGTAGACCCCACGCACTGGCTGCGGAGCCCAACTGGGGGCTCAATCTCCCTACCCCGAGATCACGACCCAAGCAGAAGCCAAGAGCTGGTCACCCAACTGACTGCACCTTCCAGACGCCCCTCAACTACCCCCAAATTAAAGGAAGACTGCAGAGCTCTCAGGCAAGGGTCTCGTGAAGAAAAGCACAGAGAGCATCAGAAAAAAAGTCACGATTCAGGGGCGCCTGGATGGCTCAGTCGGTTAAGCGGCTACCTTCGGCTCAGGTCATGATCCCAGCAGGGTCCTGGGATTGAGTCTTGAATCAGGCTCCCTGCTTAATGGAGAGCCAACTTCTCCCTCTCCCTCTGCCTGCCTCTCTGCCTACTTGTGCTCTTGTCTCTATATCTCTGTCAAATAAATAAAATCTTTTAAAAAAAAAATCATTGATTTAGGCAGTAAATTTACAGTAAGGCTCTCTGCCTTATCCATCTATCTTAGAACTAAAATATTTAAGATTTACCAAAAGGATTCTGAGAACTGTGGTCTTGCTTCAACGCGCGTTCCCTGTGCACTGTTCTCTGCAAGGGGACCTTCCCTTGATGAGCACTCATGTTTTTTCACCCATTTGTGGTCTAATTTGTACAATTTGCATGATTTCAAGGAGGTGTGGGAGAACGACTCTGCATTTCTGCCTCAACTAGTCAGCGATACGTCGTCAAGTTAAAAGGAAGGTGTATTGGAGGTAAGCAGGTGCTTTTTATTTTTTATAACATTTATTTCAAGTTATGGAAAAATGTTCACTTACTTTTATCTGAGGTTATTAGGTATAGAAAATGTAATATTTAGAGACTTGTGGTCCCAGACATTTTAAAAAATGAATTCCAAATTACATATGTATGTGTTTTTTGGATACAGACGAGTATGCTGAAGTGGTTGATTAACTTATTTCCAAACAAAATGATGTTGTATCTGTTCCGTATCTATATGAGAAGGCGGACGTTAGCCGAACCTATTGTGGTAATCAGAATAGGTTCAAAATACACAAAATACGTAAATCAAACCATCATGTTTTACACCTGAAACTTACACAATGATCGGTGTCAATTATTTCTCAATAAAACTGGAAAAAAATAGAATAAAGTAAAGGACCTTAAGATACACTCATATGGGAGAAATGGAATAAAAACATGAAATCGGGAGCAAAGAGGACAGAATGAAAGAACTTCAAGTTCAAGTGTTTGTTTTTTTTTTCAACTGTCAAATTTCTCCAATTTTCAGAATCTCGCAGCTCCATTGGGAGTGGTATTATAATAATTTTACTTTTGCATGTGAATTTTAGTTCATTTTATTTTTTTTAAAGATTTTATTATTTATTTGAGAGAGAGACTACGCACATGTGTGCACCTATACTGCAGGGGTGGGGAGGAGGGGGCAAAGGGAAGGAGAAGCAGGCTCCCTGCTAGGCAGGGAGCCTGGACCCTGGAATCATGACCCGAGCCAAAGGCAGATGCTTAACCCACTGAGCCACCCAGGGGCCCCTGCATGTGAATCTTTTTTTTTTTTAAGATTTTATTTATTATTTATTTGACAGACAGAGATCACAAGTAGGCAATGAGGCAGGTGCGGGGGAGGCGGGGAGAAGCAGGCTCCCTGCTGAGCAGAGAGCCAGATGCAGGGCTCAGTGCCGGGCTTGATGCGGGGCTCGTTGAGCAGAGACTGATGCGGGGCTCTATGCGGGGCTCTATGCGGGGCTTGATCCCAGGACCCTGGGATCATGACCTGAGCCAAAGGCAGAGGCTTTAACCCACTGAGCCACCCAGGCACCCCTACATGTGAATCTTAAAAACACATCCATCATTTCATCCTTTGCCACTATTTAAATGTGTGGCAAAAAAATTTTTAGTGTTCAACCTAAAATTGTAACAGGAAATACCTAGCTGGAAGGACTCTTGAGGGGTCTGAGAGCACATTCCTAAAGACAGTTGAGCCAGCAGGCAGGTGTGTTCCCATCCGTCATTTGGCTCTTTGTCATTTTTCCCCAGTCCCTGCAGAGTTGAGGAGCCCCCAGTGTGTCTAGTGGTGTGGTTCAGGATTGAAGGTGCTGGCTTCGGAATTGTGTTAACCCTCATGTGCTTGATTGTAGGTTGCACTGATAGAGGAAGAAGATGGTTAATTCTACAGGAAAAATCACTGACTCAGACCCTGGTCTGATACTGAATGGACTTGCCGATAAGGCAGAGAAAAATCCAGACACGGTAAGTTGCTGCCTGAGCACCTCTGTCTGTGTGGACAGGAGCTGTGCTGGGGGTTGTCCTTGTAGACCCCCGAGATGCTGCCTCCTGTCTCTCCCACCATGCTTGCCAGCGCTATCCCTCCTCTGTTTGGCCGGGGCCCCTGTGGCAGCCCAGCGTGGTGTTGACACTTTGCCTTGGCCGACACTGGTTCCTGGGATGCACTTTCAGCCTGGGAAGCCAGGGGAAATGCTGAATGCTGACGGGCTCCCTTAGGAACTGGCCTGGGCTCTGGGCCCAAGGTCATGGATCATTACTCTCTTTCTGGTTGAACCCATCTTCATAATCAATGCTAAACAATATCTGAAACAATATTGAAAGCCACATAAAAGGACGTAGAAAGATAAGAAGGTCCCCAGTATCCCGTCCCTTGCTGGACTGTAACCAGCAGCCTGTGGGGCAGTAGGAACTCACCCCACCCACACCCTCATGCTTGGCTGGAGCTTGGCCTTTCTCGGTCACCTTGAATGTGCGTGTCTTGTAATCCAGTAATTCCGTTTCTGGCTGGAGACCTTGGTTCTCAACGTGTGGCCCCCACACCAGCATCCTCAACAAGGCCTGGGAAGTCTGAAATGCAAATGTGTTTGAAATGTAGATATCATATCATCCAGAAGCATCCCTCTTCCCCAGACCTAAAGAACTAGGAGCTCCAGGGGTGGGGCCTACCGGCTGTGTTTCAACCTTCAACCGGCGCTCCAGGTGATCCTGTCTGTGGTCAGGTTTGAGAACCACTCAGACACTCCTACGGGGACCCGCCGAGAGCCACCTTCATAACGGTGTTGTTTATGAGAGCAAAATCCAGAATTGATACAAGTGCGTGGGGATGGTGGATGCATTTGTAGGTAGCAGGATGCTCATGGGGCAGGATCCTCTTTAGGAGTGGGAATCTAGGCACTGAGACCTAAAACACCATAGTGGCGAAACAGAGTCAAGGCACAGAAGAAATGTGTGGTGTGGTCCCATTTACATGAAGTTCCGAATCAGGCAGCAGGAAGCCGTGTGTGGCTTAAAGTAGGTGGTAAAACCATCAAGAAGAACAAGAACGTGGTTCTCAGAGCCTCAGGATGGAGGGACCCTCGGTGGGGGGAGCGGTAACAGGAGGAAGGGGATGGGGGAGGGTACAGGGAGTGTCCGGTGTGCTGCGATTATGCGTTTTCTTAGTTCAGGGAGTTGGTTCATGCAATATCACTACTATTCATGTTGTATGAACTCTTGCGAATGGGTGATTTAAGGAAAAGGAAACAAGGGGCGCCTGGGCGGCTCAGTCGTTAAGTGTCTGCCTTCGGCTCAGGTCACGATCCCAGGGCCCTGGGATCAAGCCCCGCATTGGGCTCCCCATTCAGTGGGAAGCCTGCTTCTCCCTCTGCCTCTCCCCCTGCTTGGGTTCCCTCTCTCGCTGTGTCTGTCTCTGTCATATAAATAATTAAAATCTTTAAAAAAAAAAAAAAAGAAAGAAAGAAAGAAAAGAAATGAAAACAAAAAAAGAACCTAGGAGGAAGGCTAAGTGGGAGGCTGGTGGGTACAAAGGTGTAGCCAGGCCACCACGGGGCTGTCCCTGGGGAGGTGAGCTCCAGACCCTTCGGAAGCTTGTTAAAGAGAAAAATTGCAGCAGGCGCTTGCTGCAGACGTGGCCAGGAGGCTCTTCCTCATGCCTGTTGCTTTAAGGGAGAGAGATTGAGGTCAGGGTAATATACGAGGAGGACAAGTGGGGACATATAGACATCCAGAAATGTGAGGGAGTGGAGGGAGAACTACTAAGAGCAGGTTAGCATCAAGGGGGCCAGGGGAAGGAAATCTATTCGCTCTCAACAGTGAGGGTCTTCTGGATGAATGAAATATAAATACCTTCTGACCATGATATAAAGGAACTATTAAAACTTAGGATATTATGAAGCCCATTCTCATATTTTCTTCTTAATCAGGTTGTTTTCTTGTCAAGTTTTGAGAGTTCTTTATATATTCTGGGCGTAAGTCCTTTGCCAAATATCTGTTTTGCAAACATTTTTTCCAAGATTATGGCTTACTTTTATTCTCTTAATGGTCTTCTTGAAAGATTGGATGTTTTTTATTTTGATGAAGTCTGATTTATTGATGGTTCTTTTATAAATTGTGCTTTGGGGGCCATAGCTAAGAAACCAGGGCCTAACCAACAGCCACAAAGATTTTTCTCCTGTTTTCTTCTAAAAGTTCTGTAGTTTTGGGTTTTGCATTTAAGTCTATGATCCATTGGGGGAGAGTTTTTTTATATAGTATGGAGGATAGGTACAAAGTTGTTTTGTGTGTGGATGCCCAGTTGGCGAAGCACCATTTGTTTTAAGTCTTATCTTTCCACTGCATTGCCCTTGCACTTTCGTCAAAAATCAGTTGGCCATAGATAATGTCAGTTTATTTCTGAAATACATGTTCTGTTCTATTGATCTCTTTCTCCTTTTTTACACCAATATCACATTATTTGGTTACTGAAGCTTTTTAAATAAATATTGAAATTAGGTAATGTTAGCCTTCCAACTTTATTCTTCTTTTTCAAAATCACTCTGACTGTTCTAGGCATACTTAGACCATTTATATTTATTGTGGTTGTTAATGTAATTAAGTTTGAGAAGATTGTTTTGCTATTAGCTTTCTCCTTGACTTATCTGTATTTTATTTCCCCTTTTCTCTGTTCCTACCTTCTTTCAAAGTAATCAGATTATTTTTTATGATTCTTTTATCTCATTTATTGGTTTATTAAATATGCCTATTTTAGGGTTTATGGTACACAACTTTAACTAATCAAGTCTACCTTGAGGTGGTAGTATGTGATTTCCTGTTTAAACAAGAACCTTAGAACCATATGCTTCCAAACCATATCCTTCCATTTCTCCCCTCCCGGCCTTCATGCTGTTTTTCTTTTTTAGAAGATTTTA
This sequence comes from Lontra canadensis, assembly GCF_010015895.1. Classification (NCBI taxonomy): domain Eukaryota; kingdom Metazoa; phylum Chordata; class Mammalia; order Carnivora; family Mustelidae; genus Lontra; species Lontra canadensis. The sequence continues at coordinate 4,078,134 of NW_022631023.1, read as the reverse complement.
TTTATTTATTTGAGAGAGACAGAGAGAATACACAAGCCATGGGGGGAGGGGCACAGGCAGAGGGAGAAGCAGACTCCCTGCTGAAGCAGGGAGCCTGACCTGGGACTCGATCCCAGGACCCTGGGATCATGACCTGAGCAAAAGGCAGATGTTCAACCAACTGAGCCACCCAAAACCTGCCTTAATGCTATTTTTATCATAAATTTTAATTTGACTCTATCACAAACCCCAAACATATGTTCTTATTATTTCTATTTGGTCATATGTCTTTTAAAGATACGTAAGTTGGGGTGCCTGGGTGGCTCAGTGGGTTAAAGCCTCTGCCTTTGGCTCAGGTCATGATCCCAGGGTCCTGGGATCGAGCCCCGCATTGGGCTCTTTGCTCAGCAGGGAGCCTGCTTCTTCCTCTCTCTCTCTCCCTGCCTGCCTCTCTGCCTACTTGTGATCTCTGTCTGTCAAATAAATTTTAAAAAAATAAAAATAAAAATAAAAAAAATAAAGATATGTAAGTTATTCTAAAAAAAGTATAGTAACCATTTCTGACATAGATTTCTTTGTGTAGATTCAGATTTTCATTCAGTCTCATTTTCCTTCCGGCAGAAGGACTCTAATATTCCCTGTGGTGCTGATCTGCTGGTGAGGAATTCATTCACTTTTTTATGTCTGAAAAAGTCTCTGTCTTCATTTGTTAAAAAGATATTTTAGCTAGGTATAGTTCTAGGTTGATGGATTATTCCCCCCAGTATTTAAAAAATGTTATTCCCACTATCTTCTTCTTTGATTATTTCTGATAAGAAATCTGCTGTGTACATCTAATCTTTGCTCTTCAGTGCCTAACATGTTCTCTGCCTGCTTGTATCACTTTGTCTCCATCACTAGTTTCAAGCAATTTGATTAAAATGGGCCTTGATGTAGTTTATGTTTCCTATGCTTGGGGTTCATTGAGCTTCTTGGATCTTTGGGTTAATCATTCAAGTTTGGGAAATTTTTATCAATTATTTCTTTTAATATTTCTTTCTGTTCCTTTCCCGTCCTCTTTTGTGAGATCCATGAACCTATGGTATTAGGCTGATTGAAGTCTGTCTTGATAGAAAATGATCTGCAGGCCATGATGGAATTCTTTGATTCTGCTTTCTTTAGGAACCCGAGAACAGCCTGTGTAACCACTATGAGGAGAAGGTGCGCCCCTGCATCGACCTCATTGACTCCCTGCGGGCCCTGGGCGTGGAGCAGGACCTGGCCCTGCCCGCCATCGCCGTCATCGGGGACCAGAGCTCAGGCAAGAGCTCCGTGCTGGAGGCTCTGTCGGGGGTCGCTCTCCCCAGAGGCAGCGGTAAGCACCTGTCCTGTGTATTAGTCAGCTCAGGCTGCCCTAGCAAGATGCCACAGATTGGGAGGCTAAAACAGCAGAAATTTATTTCTTACAGTTCTGGAGGCTGGAAGTCAAAAATCTAGGTGTTGACTGGGATGGTTTCTCCCACAGCCTTTCTCCTCACGCGGGTGACCATCTTATCATTGTGTCCTCATATGGCCTTCAGTCTGTGCACACATGTCTGGGATCTCTTTTCTTTTTTGGATGGATGCCAGTCATATTGGTTAAGGCTCCACTCTTAAGACCTCATTTAACCGTAATTACCCTTTTAAAGAAAGGCCCCATCTCCAAATGCAGTCGTATTGGGATTAGGTATGAATATGGGAGGTGGGACATGACTCAGTCCACACACCCTCATGTGGCACATTTTGATGTGTATTGTATGTAAACTGCACTTCGTGGCAGGTCTACATAAATGTATTTGGGCACCCAGAACCATATGGGTGTCTGTCCTGAGTCCCTTCTCAAGAAGTGACCCTCCTAGTGGGAGGTAAAGACTGGTGCTCTGGTCAGTGGTGCTGTTTGAGCGCCAAGGCCAAGGGATAACGAGGGCTCCAGGGGAGGTGACAGACCTGAGATGGGCCTTGAAATATAGGTCAGATATAGAGGAGGGTGGGATCTGGAAATTTATAGCAGGAGGGCAGTGGTGAGGAGGCCTGTTGAGAAAAGTATGCATTCCTGATGGTAGTGGACAGTGTATCCTGGGGGATAATGGAGGACACTTGCCTGAGTTTGGTGGTTTCTGAAACACTGGCGTGCCACTGGAGCTGATGGCAAAATGCTGAGATGATGGGAGAAGCATAGAGTATTGACTCTCAAGCATTAGTGAGCAAAAAATTACCTGGGCTGTGTAGTCCAGATGCATATTTCTAAGGCCACCCAGATGTAAAGCGTCCAAGTATCAGAGAATGAGACCAGGAGGTTTTAGTGGTCTGCCTGGATGATTATGGAAAATCAAAGGCCACCCTCTAAGACCCCTAAAAGCAGAGGACAGGACTAATGTGGACATGGTCTCCAGGGATTGTTACAAGATGTCCTCTGGTGCTGAAACTGAAGAAGGTCACGAACCAGGACGAGTGGAGGGGCAAAGTGAGTTACCAGGACTTCGAGAAGGAGATTTCAGACCCCTCGGAGGTGGAAGCGGAAATCAATAAAGGTGAGGGCCTCATGTCCGTGCATTATCGCCTCTTTGGACGTCTGGTCACCTGTGTGAAGTGGGAGGGGGTCCATCCGTCACTGCTCCTACCTTCCCCTGTCTGGGCCCATCCTGCTCCCCTGGGAACCCTCCCTCCCCAACCACATCTGCGTCAGGTCCCAGCTCCCTTGTAGCTTCTCTTCTCTGACCCCCATTAAGACCAGCGCTTTGGACAGAATCTGACCTCAGCCATTCGTTGCTCTGTTTGTAAGTATCTGAGAGTGATGTGAATTTTAAAATTTAAACAAGGAGTATCTGTCCCTTACTCAAAGTCTTTCCCACTCTGCAGATGGGATGGAGGAAAGATCAGGGTGCAGGGCCAGGGAACCCCTTTCATGTTCACCTGGTAAAAAGGCATTCTGGACCATCCCTGAGCCCTCTTTTTTTTTTTTTTTTAAAGATTTTATTTATTTATCTGACAGAGATCACAAGCAGGCAGAGAGGCAGGCAGAGAGAGAGGAGGAAGCAGGCTCCCTGATGAGCAGACAGCCCAATGCGGGGCTCGATCCCAGGACCCTGAGATCATGACCTGAGCCGAAGGCAGAGGCTTAACCCACTGAGCCACCCAGGCGCCCTGACCTGAACCCTCTTTAGAAGCCTTTCCTGGCTTTTCTTCCAAGAGTGAAATGCACGCGTGTGCATAATCCTATCTCGGGTTGACAGATGGGGGGTCTCAGTGAATGCAAACCACACCGATCACTCAGCCGTCTTAGAGCATCTGAAAGGAGAAATAGCGCTGGAAGACGGTCGGGACCCAGAGTGACCTGTTGGCTGCTTCTAGGACTGAGCGGGGCAAATAAATGGCCTTCCCCTTGTTGACCTGACTTTCTTCCTTGTTTGTCACCATTAAGGTTCAGTTATTGGAGGTGGGTACATAGCCGCATGACCTCATATTCAGCAGCAGAAAAAAGTGAGTTTGGTTTTTATGAAGGTGGAGGCACTAAGTCGCATTGATAGACTGTTTTACCGAAGTTGAAGGATGTTTGATAGAATGTTACTCTGTGATCGTTGGGGCAGAAAACAACCGTGCGTACCAGTTGGCCCTTCCCGCGTAACAAACCGGTCTCAAAACCTCGTGGCTTGGAGCTGTTTGCTTCTCGCAGTTCCATGGCTCAGCTGGGCAGCCTAGGACGGCGTGGGTCACCTACCCAAGCCCAGGGCTGGAATGACCAGGCCTTCTCTCCATGTGGTGGCCGTCCTTCTCCAGAGTCCAGGCTGGGCTTTTTATGTGGGGGGTGGGTGGTTCCCAGCGGCAAGAGAGAAGGATCCTCCGTGCTCGAGTTCTTGATCTCTCCTGGGATCCATTTTGTGATGTCCTGTCAGCCAAAGGGGGTCCCATGGGACACCCTCTGGATGGGAGAAGGTCGCCCTGTAGAAGAGCGTGCCTACAGTGATGGCAGGGAATCTGGAGGCCATTTGGGCAAGTGGGTCGCTAACACGGTGGTTTGAGTGATCTGCCCATTTTTTTCTCTCTCGCGTAGATGTCTGGAGGCAGGCAGCCCAGAGGTAATTTGGGGGATCCAGTATCAGGAGCCAGACTCCCTTGTTGTTTCCCCATTGTATGTGGCCATCAGTTCCAGTGCTGCCTGATCTAGACGGAAAGCCCCTGTTCCAGCTCCAGGGACACCAACACGGGACTTCTCCTGTCTTCCCAGTGGAGTTTCTGGAGGTTTCCTGTGACTTGGTCACACTTATCCCATAGGCCAGACTTAATCTCATGACCGCATGTCCGGTAAATGGATACTGGGGGCATGGGTAATAAATGGTGACATACACACCATTGTCATCGTCACTCCTGTCCCCGAGTTCCTGTTTGCTATAAAACAAGCCAAAAAGGCATTCTGGATTTGTGGAAAGGAGTCCAGAGGTGTTAGCTAACGATTTGATGAAATACATTTTATCTTTTTTATACAATATTTTATTTATTGAACAGAGAGAGAGAGGGAGCGAGCACGAGCAGGGGGACGGACAGAGAGAGAAGCAGACTCCCCCACTCAGCAGAGAGCCCAATATGGGACTCGATCTCAGAACCCCAGGGTCATGACCCAAGCCAAAGGCAGACGCTTCACCGACTGAGCCACCCAGGCCCCCCAGAAATACATGTATATCTTGAAATTTTCATCATTAAGGAGAAAGAAGCAGAATGAGATCCTGTATGGGAATACCAATGCTCATCAATTTTTCAACAAGAAAAATTCCCCTCCATAAGTTCCCAGACCATGTTTCAAGAGTTCCCGTGTGTTTTTAATTGCTTTCATTTTACTTCATTGTTAATTTCCTGTTGGCATCAAAGGGAAGATTTAGTGTGACAGCGGTAAGAATGCAGGTCTGCCCCGCTCTGGACTGGTTCAAGTCGGGTGATCCTGAGAGATGTTTTCGCTAAATGTTTTCTCTCTGGAGATAGTTCTGGCCACTGGAAAGAAGATACTGAGTTATCCTTTGAGGTTCCTTTTAGCTCCAGAAAGGGGCGTCTGCTCCCAGTATGCCTTGTCCGTGACTCGCGCGGGAGGACTGGCTGTAGGGAGATGCTTCCGCTCGAAGCTGTATTGACTTGCTCTCATTTTCCCTTTCCCCAGCCCAGAATGCCATTGCCGGGGAAGGACAGGGGATCAGTCATGAACTCATCAACCTGGAGGTCAGCTCCTCTCACGTCCCGGATCTGACCCTGATAGACCTCCCTGGCATCACCAGGGTGGCCGTGGGCAATCAGCCGGCCGACATTGGACGCCAGGTAAAGCCTCGCTCCGGAGGGTGGAGTGGTGCCCCAAACACCAGTGGGCTTGGGGCTGAGTCGGGAGAGTGGACATCAGGAAGGGTGAGGAGGATTGGGACAGCGAGGCGGTCTCCATGGCCTCCATCTGACTTGCTGGAGTCTGATGGAGGCTTCCTGGGGAGACTGAGGCCAACAGAGAGAACCAGAAATCCATTATACACGTGTGTGGGGTATCCACGGTGACCCATATTTAGTTATTAGTTACATCGGGTGGTGTGTCTAAGCCGGTGTGTGTTAGGAAGGGGTTTTATGTAGGGAGAGAAAGCATTAGAAACACGAATAATGACACCTTCTTACTGGCGAATACCACCCAAGGGGTTAAAGATTTAGGGCACAGTCAAGCACGTCTGGGCATCTTGTTTTTCCCTGTGGTTATCAGCTGCGGAGTCCTAGGAGGCGGTTCGCGAGCTAAGATCTGGTGGTCCCCGACCCCTGCCGCCCCACCCCTCCCCTGACCCCGGAGCTCTGTTTCTGCTGCGGTGAACTTGGTTTCTCATCACTCTGGTTCGGGCAATGCCACCCAGGCTCGTGCCTCATTTCTTTTGAGGAGCTACCCCTGGGACTCTGAGGTCCCGAAGCAATTACAAGGTCAGGACCTGTCCTTGTTCTCATACATACTGTCTCGCTTTCCCGCAGACCAAGCAGCTCATCAGGAAGTACATCCTCAGGCAGGAGACAATCAACTTGGTGGTGGTCCCCTGCAACGTGGACATCGCCACCACAGAGGCACTGAGCATGGCTCAGGAGGTGGACCCCGACGGAGACAGGACCATAGGTAAGAAGTCGGAAGAGCCTAACAGCCGTAGGTGATAACCTTCACTTTGCGGTGGGCTCAGCAGATGAGGCCGCTGGTCCTGGGGGGACCTGTGCTTCTCCGGGTGTGTGCCACGCCTCCCCTACCTGCATCAGAAAGAGCTAAAGGATGTTTAGCAATGCAAGGCCCACCAAATGCCCTAAGGGAGGGTCTCCGGGGCAGAGCCCAAGACCCTGCATTCTAAGATTTGCCTCAGGAAGGGGGTTCTACGGCACAGGGAAGTTTGAGAACCAGCCCAATAGAGAATGAACGCTTTCGTTGGGCAGAAAGAAAATTAAAAGGTCATTTCACATGCTGCTGTGCCTCTGGCATGAGGGCCAAGACCTGGGTAAAGCCAGCACCCCCAGCCGCCCACGGGGGCACGTGGTCTTTGTGCTGCCCAAGCAGTGGTTCGGTCCCTGGCCAGGGGCTCTGCCCACATGGTGGTCCTGCGGGGGCAGCTGTGTGCCCTCGAGCAGGCTGAGAGGGAGTGGTGCGAGGCCTCTAATCGGAAGACTCCGGCTTGCAGGAATCTTGACAAAGCCTGACCTGGTGGACAGAGGTACCGAAAGCAAGGTGGTGGACGTGGCACAGAACCTTGTCTGTCACCTGAAGAAGGGCTACATGATTGTCAAGTGCCGGGGCCAGCAGGACATCCAGGACCAGGTGACCCTGGCCGAGGCTCTGCAGAAAGAGAGAGACTTCTTTGAAGACCACCCACATTTCAGGTACCTGGCCGTGTTTTCACAAGGGCGAACCAAAACCTGGGGAGAAGGGTTGCTGTCCAAAAGCAGACATCCGCAGTGTTTGCACCTTGGCAATGACGGTGGGAGTCCCCTGGAAGACCAGAAGAGGAATTGACAAAGTTACCAAGAAATGCCTTTAAAGGATTAGATAAGGAGGGAATTGGCTACAGTCATTTCTCTGGTGTGGTGCTGCCGCCAAAATAAAAACATAAATGCCTTAAAATAGGGGGGAAAAATCAGAAAGCCCAGAAGCTGACCCAGGTACACGTATTTGATGTATGATACATGTGGCCTTTCAAATCATGGCCGCATTAGTCTGATTATCAATCAGGGGCGCAGCGGGGAATTGTCAGTTTTATGTACATTTTAGCACAATTAAAAAACTGACAGGTGTGGAAACTGATACTTAGCCGTGAGTGTACCCTCACAAACAGGCTCGTAAAATCATGGTTCCCTGCTGCCCTGTAAAATAAAAGTCCGGAAAAAGTCCTTTAAAATATAAGGAATCCTGTAATCACTCAGCGAACACAGATTTGTGTACAACGAGAATAGGCCTTCCTTCCTCCAAGCATCTTGAGGTTTAAGCTCTGGTCTTGGGGAAGGGTGTGTCCCCTACATCAGTGTCCTCCACGCTCCTCTGTAGGCACTCATCAGTGTGTTTTTGTGAAGACCGATGCCACCACGTATCCATAGATTTGCACGTATTACACACAGAAGGGTGTGTGTGTGTTATGAAAACTCATTTGTAGGTGACCACGTGCATTTTTATAAAAACCAGTTTTTATAGCCAGAGGTCATGAGACACACTTAATATATCAGCTGGAATGGGTCACCTGTACTATTTTTTTTTAAGATTTTATTCATTTGAGAGAGAGAGAGAAGGAGAAAGCATGGGCAGAGGGAGAGACAGAGGGAGAGGGAGAAGCAGGCTCCCCACTGAGCAGGGAGCCAGACACAGGACTTAATCCCAGGACCCGGCACTCACAACCCAAGCCAAAGGCAGATGCTTAGCCAACTGAGCCACCCAGGTGCCCCTGTCCCCCCCTTTTTTTTTAAATAGGCTCCAAGGCCAGCACAGAGCCCAACGCGGGTCTTAAACTCACAACCCTGAGATCAAGACCCAAGCTGAGGTCCAATGTCGAATGCACAACACACTGAGCCACAGAGGCCCCCGTGTTGCATTCATTTGAGGTGTACGGGACAGTGACTCAAGACTTCCGTACAGCCCTCTACCACTCGAAGTATCCGAAATAAGTCCAACGAAGGCAACCTCATTCCATGCGCGCCCATGCGGCCCATCAGTTGGGTGCCCGCTGGAAGTCGCTTGACTCTGTGGGCAGCAGAAAGCTGACTCCCATTTTCTGGCCACGCCAAGGTGGATGTGTGCACCGTCTCCTCTGCTCTGTCCGCAGGGTTCTCCTGGAGGAAGGAAGGGCCACAGTCCCCTGCCTGGCAGACAAGCTGACCTCCGAGCTCATCATGCACATCTGTGTAAGCACGGGCACAGTGGTCCGTTTTCTGACCACAAACCCAAAGCTCTGCCGTGCAGGCTGAGTGACCCACTGACGACCCCGGGGGCGGGCGACATTGCAGGAGTGGGTCTGCTCGGGTCTCCAGAGCAGCTCTCCCTTTCCAGCAAGCTCCCAGGTGCTGTGGACGCTGCTCGTCAGAGGACCACACGTTGGGTGGGAGCTCGCAGACGATATCCACGCAGCCTAATTAAAAATGAAAATCTTACGGGCCCTGCACCCACGTTCCCTTTCTCCTTACCGGCCACTGTCATAACGCCTTGGTCTTTGAGATGATCGTAGTATTTCATATTTTAGGTCTCTCTGGGGTTCTTTCTCAGAATTTGTCTGGACAGAATCTCTTGCTGTTTCCCGTCTGCGATCCCTTAAATAGATTTCTTGGCACACATCTCTCTTGCATTTTGCGCTTGATAATTCCCGGGTCAGAGGCCTTGGTGTCCTGGATTCTGCTGGTCACCCCCTACGACGCCCGGGCTTCGGGTTTTGACTCTGGGCCTGTTTTGGGACTGGATCTGTGGCCACTCAGAGAACCCCAGGTTCGAAATCTGTTTCTCCAGGGAGAGGCAGCCTTGGCTCCTGCCAGCCCCTCGGAAGGGCCTCCTGCCAATTCTCTGCTTGAGGCCTCAGGGAGTGCAGATTTGGGCGGCACACCTGTCTGAGGGCTGGCTCGTGGTCACAGGTGTCCCGTGCAATCCACGAAAATGGGGAGGGAGGGCGGGGCTGTTCCTAGCCGACCCACACATTGAGAGCCTGGCTCTTTGGCATCCCGGCTTTATGTAGAAGGAAGACGCCAGCTCATTGGACTCCTTGCCTCCAGCAAGCCCACCTGATTTATTCTTAGCCCCAGCCAAGTCCTTTTCTTTGCAACGAATACCCCTTGAGGCCAAATCTGGCTCTCCTCTTCTGTCCCCGGTCTCCTACGTCACCCAGCCATGCCTCCGAGTGTCTGTCCTGCCCCTGTCCACCCACAGATGCATTTCCAGCGGTGCTTTCCCCATGTCAGCCAGCATTTTTTTTTAAGATTTTATTTATTTGACAGACAGAGATCGCAAGTAGGCAGAGAGGCAGGCAGAGAGAGGAGGAAGCAGACTCACTGCTGAGCAGAGAGCCCGATGCGGGGCTCGATCCCAGGTCCCTGAGATCATGACCTGAGCCGAAGGCAGAGGCTTTAACCCACTGAGCCACCCAGGCACCCCTCAGCCGGCATTTTTTGATGTTTGCGGTGGAAGAGGGAGGTGGTGCCTGCTATCCACCATGTTGTCAGGCACAGAAGTCCCCAGTAACATTCATCTGTGGACAGCAGGAAAGCGGTTGGATCTCAAATGGCTCCAGCGGCCGCCTTTTCAGAGCCCATGAGACAAGCGGCTCTTTCTAATCTGCTGGCAGAGTGGTTGTCACGTGATCACAGAACCGCTCGATCCTTCTCCGATGGGGGCAGGCTCCACGCAGAGTGGTAGCCTCTGTGCCTCCCTGAGGCTGTCCCCCAGGAGAGCGGGGACATGGGAAGGGCTTGGTGGCATCAGCACATGCTAACACTCTCCCCCCATCTTCTCTCAAGAGGAAGCCAGGCAGTCAGGTATACCCAGCAGAGGGAGGCCTGGGAGCTCCCGCTCCTTCCCGGTCCATATTCATGTCTGTGCCTTATTTTCTCTTTTCCTCAGAAAACTCTGCCCCTGCTTGAAAATCAGATAAAGGAAAACCATGAGAAAATAACGGAGGAGTTACAGAAGTACGGCTCAGATGTGCCCGAAGACGAGCACGAGAAGATGTTTTTTCTGATAGACGTGAGTGTCGCACATCGCCACAAGTCCAGGAGTCACACATCTTTGTCCAGAAAGGGATCTTGTGCCTCATGCACTTTCTTATTGCTCCCCGAAAGCTGACCCAGGCTCGGTCTGCCTACTTGGCCCCAGAGAGGGGCTGGGGCGGAGGGACGGTGGGCAGTGAGTGACAGGTGTCACGCGTGCTCCCTGAGACCCCGAGGCAGTCAGGGCAGGCTGCGGGGGTCTGTCACCCCTGGAAGGGGGCAAGGAGAGACTCACCTGCCTTCTGCCTCCACGAGACCTCCCAATGCCCCCACGTGTGTTTGAAATACCTCCACTACCCTTATGCTCTCCTTGTTGGCAGAAAATTAATGCCTTTAGCCATGACATCAAGTCCTTGATCGAAGGGGAGGAGTCTGTGGGAGAGAATGAGAGTCGGCTTTTTACCAAAATCCGGAATGAGTTCCACAAATGGAGCACTGTGATTGAGAAGGCGTTCCAGAAAGGTGAGTCCGGGGTGCCATCGGTGACCTGGAGAGCCGGCTGGAGTGGGGAGGTCGCAGAGGGGCAGGGGGTGCGGCTGGTATGGATGCCGGTGAGGGGGTGCAGGGGCGCGGGGTGTGGAGGCCACACGTGACCCAGCCCAGCCCCCTGAGCTCGGGCCAGCAGGGGTCAGCTGTGGATTTCAGACGACACCCGCAGAGGACACACCATGACTTATTTCTGCTGACCAGACTTTCCCTTTGACCACTGTCCTTGGCTTTGAGTTCGGGACAGAGAAAGATCCCTTATGCATTTTTTACACAATTCAAAGGCCATACCTCTCAGTCCTGCTTGTTCCTTGGAGGAGGTACAGAGGGCAGGAGGAGATAAATAACAGCATTTCTTGTTGGAAAAATGGGGCCGTCCCTCGCCCCATCCGCACAGCTCCCACGCTGCTACTGGAGCTAACCCCACAGCACAGACGGCTGAACACCGCCGTGTGATGTGATCTTCCATCAGGGAGGGACCGCTGTCCCTTTCAAGGAGACAACAGTCCTGACCTCTGGCAGCCCCCCCACGCAGCCATCGCTCAGCAAGTTTATGACAGTACATAGCCCTTGAAAAATTAGCTTATTTTTTTAAGATGCTAAATTCCTCCCAACAAATGATCAGTTGCAAAGCACTGGGCACCCACATGCAGGTAAATGAATTTAGACCCCTACGTCCCCCCTTATGCAAAGATAAACTCAAAATGACTCAGAAACCAAAATGTGAGCCCTAGAACAGTAAAACTCCTAGAAGAAAGTGTAGATTTGAATCATGTCCTTGGATAGGCGGCGGATTTTAGACAGGACGCCTACAGCATGGATGACCAACAGAATAACAGACAAAGTGGACTTCATCAAGGTTAAAAACTTGTGTGTGTCAAACAGCACCCCTCCCCCCCATACAGAACAGGAGGAAATATTTGCAAATCGCACATCTGTAAGGGCCCCGTATCCAGAATATACAAAGAGCTCTTCAGATTCAACAACAAAAAAACAAATCATCCAAATTAAAAATGGACAAAGGATTAGAGTAGACATATCTCTAAAAGGAGAAATACAGATGGCTCAGAGGCACGGGTATAGACTCAGTGGGACGCAAACCAAATCCACAGGAGAGCCCCCTCACACCTGCTAGGATGACTAACATGTGTTTCTCCAGATGCCTCTCTCCTTGGCTTGTAGATGCCGCCTTCTCCCTGTGACTTTCCTGTGTGGGTCTGTGTCCTGCTTTCCTCCTCTAAGGACCTCAGTCAGATGGGATTTGATCATCTCCATCTCCAAACACAATCACATTTCTGAAGTGCTAGGGATTAGGACTTGAAACATACCCATTTTGGGGAGTCACAATTCAGCCTTTGACAGCAGACCATGGAATATTACTCAGCCGTGGAAAGGCATGGAGCACTGAACTTGGTGCAACATGCATGAGCCTTGAGGCCATCATGCTAAGTGTAGGAAGTGAGACACAGAGAGCCCCAGAATCTTTGATTCCGTTGATATGAAATGTCAAGAACAGGCAAATCCATAGAGATAGAAAGTAGATTAGTGGTTTCCAGGGGCTGTGGGGGGCGGGGAGTGGGGAGCGCGTGCTGATGGGCACAGGGTTCCTTGGAATGATGGAAGTGTTTGAGAATTAGCTGGTGGGGATGGTTACACCATGTCCCTCATGCACTAAAAATCACTGAACTCTACACTTTATTAGGGTGAATTTTATAGTATGTGAAGTATATCACAATTTAAAAAAAAAATGCCCATGAGAAAATTTCTCCTGAAGAAAAGAGGAGACCCAGACCACGATTCCTGGTTAGTTCTTCAAAAAGAGGAACCAGAGCTCTCTGATCTTGCACCAGCGGAAATATCCTCCATAGTCCACTTTGTTGGGAATTTTAAAAATTGCAAAAGTATAAAGAAGAAACAAAGTGTTTTATGTAGCAAACAGTGATCTTATATATCTGGTTACTCTCTTGTCTCCTCTGATCTATGAACAATTTCTACTCCTGCTGTTGTACGTGGATACTTGGATATGTGATGAGTCACGGATTCTGGATGGTGATACAATTTCTTTGGTAAACAGCTATAGAATTTCTTCCCCAAGAGGAAATTCCTTCCTTCCTCCTCTTCCCTTCTCCCCTTCTCCCATGGTTCACTGTCCTCTGACTGCACACACTGGCTCCACACTTGCCGCCTTGAGATGACTTCAGGAAAATGGTCTTGAGATCCATTTTTTTACTGCAAACCCTGAATTTTTTTTTTCCATTTGCAAATCAGATTTGATTTTTTTTCCCTTGCCTCTCTGTGTTTTCAGAAAGTCCAGAATGATATTGTATTAAAAAAACAAAAACAAAACAACAACAACAAAAAAACCCCCAAGGTTCCGTTTGTAAAATAACTCCAAATCCTTCTTTTCCAGGTTACAAAGCTATATATAAACAAATAGAGAAATTTGAAAATCGGTATCGTGGCAGAGAGCTGCCAGGGTTTGTCAATTACAAGACGTTTGAGATTATCATAAAACAGCAAATCAAAGAACTGGAGGAACCTGCTGTGGATATGCTACACACGGTAACGGGTGAGTTCTTGATTTTGCTTTTAGACATTTTATTTCCAGGGGAGGGAAAGGCTTGCACCCAAACCAGTGCTGACCTCCACAGCTCTCCTCCTGCGGTGTTTCTTAACCTCCCAAGAACCCGATTAATTCTCTGGTTCAACATTTCGATTCAGTTCTGACCCTGAGTTAGCACCCATCTTCCAGCTTAAGGGCTCAGCCCCTCAGGACCTCTCCGCCTTGTTCATGCTTCTAATGGACATGTTACTAATTAGAGTTCACATAGCCTCCTCCTCAGGTTCTATACTTTGCTAGAACAGCTCACAGGATGAGGAACACACTTTACTTATCTCTGCTGATTTATCTTAAAGGATGTACTTACCTTTGCCAGTTTACTGTAAAGGATGTGAATGAAAGAGATCCATAGGGGAGGTCTGGGAGGGTCCCAAGGGCAGGTGCTTTTGTCCTGTCTTGGGGGGTACCACCCTCTTGGCCCATGGGTATGTTCGCCAACCTGGAAGCTCTCTGAACCCTGTCACTTAGGGGATTTAAAGGAGGTGTAATCAGTGATCACAAAGACATAATCAATTATCAGCTCCATCTCCAGCCCCTTCCCCCCTCCCCAGGGGTAGCAAGGGGGTGCTGAAAGTTCCAGGCTTCTCCTCCAGGCGTGATCTTTCTGGTGACCAGGCCCCCCGTCTTGAAACTGTCCAGGGCCCACCAAGGGTCACCTCGTTAGAACGAGAGATATTCCTACCACCCAGGAGACTGTGAGGAGTTTAGGAACTCCGTGTCAGGAACCAGGAGCACAGACCAGATACCTTTGTCTTACTGTCCACACCTCCAGGTGGTTCCAGAGCTGTGATTTCTTCACAGACTCCAAATCCTGCATTTATTTGACACCTCTGAGGATCATGTTTCACCGCTAAAGAACTGTCCATCGTGGATAGTTCTGAGATTCTCGAGGCCGCGTGAGTCTAGGTGCTCTAACTGTCATGGCAGGTGGGAGAGCACCAGCAGCCACGGAGGAGAGACGCAGCTCTCCCTAGGACCGACGGCTCCTGTCTCCTGTAACTGCCATGCTCTCTGTCACCGAATCTCTTTTCTCTGTCCCCACCGTGGCTGACGCCATATTTCACTCATGCCTCAACTGTCTCGTTTCAGCAGGAAGTAATAATCATTTATGGATCCATGAACCCATAGAGGTTGGGGACTGTCCCATGACAGCACCCTAACAGATGTATTTCTAATCCAATTTTACCTTGAGTCTTAATAATTGTGTATCAGAACTGGTCATTGTGTTGTGTTGATAGAGCCTTACAGTCATAGACAAAAACTTTGAAACATATATGTATATACACCTCCCTCTGTTTCAGGAAGACAAGATGTGGAGTCAGGAAAAGATTTTCAGGGTGCCTGGGTCAGCTGAGAGTCTGACTTTTGATCCCCGCTCAGGTCTCCATCTCAGGGTTATGAGTTCAAATCCAGCGCTGGGTTCCATGCTGGGTGTGTAGCCTACCTAAAAGAAAATTTCAAGCATAAAGATGCTGCACATCGTATTAGGACAAAATTTTGTCAGGAAGTCCAATGGAAATATGAGGAGTTTCAAAAACTAAAAATATACAAAAAAATAAAGATATAATGATGGGGCATGGGGGGCTCAGTCATTGGGTGTCTGCCTTCAGCCCGGGTCATGATCTCAGGGCCCTGGGATCGAGCCCCACATTGGGCTCCTGGCTTGGTGGGAAGCCTACTTCTCCCTCTCCCACCCCCACTGCTTGTGTTCCCTCTCCTGCTGTCTCTTTCTCTGTCAAATAAGTAAATAAGATCTTTAAAAAAAAATGTAAATTTTCTGATGATAAGAGCATGTTCATGTTTTTTTTTTTTTCAAATAAATAACATGGCCATTTAGAGCCCATTGATGTATGTGAGAGTGCTGTGTCTTACTATAAAATATTTATATAGTTATAACGTACCAGAGATTACATTCTTTGCAACTATCTCTATCTAGGGTGAAAAAAAATTTTTTTAAGATTTTATTTATTTTAGGGAGAAAGCACAAGAAGGGGGACAGGCAGAGGGAGAGAGAATCCCAAGCAGATTCTCTGTGGGGCGTGGAGCCTGATGTGGGGCTCGATCCTAGGACCCTGAGATCAGGACCTGAGCCCAAACCTAGAGCTGGAATCTTAACCAATCGCACCAGCCAGGCGCCCCAGGCTGCAATGTTTAAATGTCACCGAAATACGCCAGGGGACAATTAGACTTTAAGCCAGAGAGCCACCAGCAAAAAGGGCACGGCAGATGGCCCTGAACGGGAAGACAGGGCAGGAGGGAGGGGAGGAAACTTCATATCTGGATATTTCACCCTCTTTTTTTTTTTTTTTTTTTGGCAGTGTACGATTATGAATGAATCTTGTTTTTTCCTCAGATATGGTCCAGGCTGCCTTCACGGATATTTCGAAAGCAAACTTTGATGAATTTTTCAACCTCTACCGAACTACCAAGGTAAAACTGACCGCATGTTATTTAAAAAATAGTAATAATAATAATGTCAGCCTGATGCTGGAAAACAGATTTCTTGGGTTAAGACCGTCTCGACTTTACTGGGTGTTTGGAGAAGCGAAGAGTCCCGCACGGTAGTGAAATCGACCGGTGGTCCTGCCGGTGAGGTCTGGTGGGAAGCAGGAAGGCCAGCTGAAGAGTGAGACGGGGGATAGAAACCAGACCCTCAAAACCACTAGAACAAAGGAGACCCATAGTTCCCGTGGAACACCGTCGCCTCTGGTCACAACGGCTTTAACCTTGAAACTCACTGCGGAAGCCGCAGGGACGCCGGTGTCTTCCGAGAGTCCCTGGTCCGCTTTTAGAAACAGGGGCTGCCCCCGGGTCAGCCCGGGCCCACGTGGCCCAGAGCGTGGCCTTGGCCGGCTTACGTGATAGTAACTGAACCCTCACGTTCCGGAGGCTGGAGGGCCCCGATCGAGATGCTCAGATCCCACATCTGCTAGGGCCCGATTCATGGCTTGTCGTGGCCGCTTTCTCCTTGTATCCTCAGGAGAGAGAGGGAGACAGAACGGGGTCGGGGAGGGAGGGCCGGAGGGAGGGAGGGCCTGAGGGAAGGAGGGGGAGAGTAAGGGAGAAGGAAAGCACTCTGCGGTCTCTTCTTAGATGGGCGTTGACCCCATCTATAAGGGCTTCACTGGCCAGGCCTGACCCCCTAAAGTGCCCCCCCATGCCATCACACTGGGGATTAAGCTTCCAACCTGTGAATTTTGGGGAACACACACCTTGCCCCCCAGCACCCAGCATCGCTGGGGAGATTAGCTTGGCCTTGCACAGGCTGGGGGGCTTGTGGTGGACTACTTCTGCTGCCTGGACCTCTGGAATGAACACAGAATAAAATGTTTGGGGCTTGGGGTGCCCCCAGCACTATGCGTCACACTTGGTGGCCCTGAATGTGAGTTCTGGGGAGTCCAGATATTTTCTGTGTGAGAGATCGACGCCCCAGCCAGTTTCTTCAAACTGTAAGGACATGAAGCATGCAGAATTGAACTGACTTAAATTTTTGGCCCCACTCTTATCCCCGTGAGCTCTCCGATGGGGCCTATAGTCCTGATTCGATGGGAAAGCCCCCCCAAAGAGAAAGATAGAAGCTGAGATCTTGGGCCCACAAGCCAGCCCATTTGGGTTTCAGGAGGGGCGTCCAGGCTCCTGGGAGGTTCTGCACCCGGCCAGGGTGGGAGCCCCATCCTAGACAAGCCAGCGTGGGGTGCTGTCTTGGCTCACCTGGGAGCCGGCCGGCCATGGGCTCTGAGGAGGACCTCCTTTCTCGCGCCTGTGATCTGTTTCTGAGGGACCGTTGTTGTGCTTCTCTCTTGCTGCAGTCCAAAATTGAGGACATTAAATTTGAGCTAGAAGAGGAAGCCGAGAAGTCCATCCGCCTTCACTTCCAAATGGAGCAGATCGTCTACTGCCAGGACCAAGTGTACCAGCGGGCGCTGCAGAGGGTCCGAGAGAAGGAGTCGGAAGAGGGAAAGAAGAACCAAAAGATAAACAGCATGATGACCACCGAAGAACTTTCTCTAGTAAACATCTCCTTGTCTGAGATCTTTGAGCATCTGATGGCGTACCGTCAGGTAAGCCCGTGGGCACCTCCAAAGGCTGGTTTTCAGTCTGTGTCCTTGTCTCGTGAATGCCTCTTTGGCCTACCGGTCTCTGCATGGTGACCACCAGTCGGCTCGTCTTCCAGGCCCTTCCGGGAGCTCCGTGGAGACATTGCGCCTCGGAGAGGTGAGCAGAGGCCGGGGCTCAGAGCCACCCACTTCTGGTACGGACAGACTGTGTGGCCCTGGCCAGGTTAATTGACCTCTCTGAGCTTCAGCTTTCTTCTCTGTAAAGTGGTATTTCCTCCCAGTTCTCGTGAATCTTCAGTGAGATAAGCACGGGTAGGACCCTCTGCTCAGTGTTGGTGGGCAATGGCCGTGTGCCCAGTAGAAGCGACTCACAGAGATACATGCTTTGATGGCTGCTGTCCATTTCAACTAAAGTGAAAAGCAGTGTCGATGCTGGGGAAGGACGTCCACCTCAGAGCCGCTGCGATGGGTGGGGGTCTGGACAGGTAAAGCAAATAGGCATCTTTCCGTTTACCAGATATCTCCATCAAGTCAGTATGTGGATGCTTTCAGGCTTTTCGAATTCAGCAGCGCAGGCAGGTCTCCCGGGATCTGGCAGTCATGCAGATGTGGATTGCAGGTGTGAGGTGGGGTGAGGATTGTGCGCCTCTAATGGCTCCCAGGGGATGCCCTTGCTATGGGGCAGAGACGGTCAGACTCCATTCCCTGCAGACGCTGTGATGTGTGCCCACGTGAGTGAGTCCTGTGAAGGGCCAGCCAGGAGGCACCCATGCACCTTGGCGTCTCCCGCAGTTAAGCCTACTACCTGTCTGGTTATGGGCCTCACAGAGACGTTTAGAGGAGGCAATGCACAGACAGAGAGAATCCCGAGAGGAGAATGAGTTGATGGTGGAAGATGTCCCCCACCCACCCCCTCCTGAGCCCTCCCTTCTCCCCAAAAGAGGTCCTTCTCTGGTCTCTTGACACCGTCCAAGGGAAAGCTTTCTTCTTCTGCAGGAAGTCTCTGTTTGGCGCTTAAGGCCTTCAACGGATTGGATGAGGCCCACCCTTGTGATCTCAGATACTCTCCCTTACTCAGAGTCAACTGACTGGAGATGTTAACACATTTACAAAATACAGAAATATCTAAGTTAGCATTTGATTGAGTAACTGAGAGATTTGACCAGGCCACAGTGATGTACGAAAGTAGCACACTCCGTTACACTGAGGAATTCTCCCCCACAGATGGCCTGCTTCATCCCACACTTGGCAGTCTGCTCTCCACTGAAGTTGTTGGCTTCTCGACATGGCGACTGGTCGAACATGAGCTCTTGTTGTGTTTTCTCTTATTACAATGAGGTGGGGTGTGGTTTCACAGCGCAAGAGCTATTTCGGTTCCCTATTTAGGAAACTGTGCTTCTGGCAGAAATTCTCTGCAGAGCACGGTCTCAGATCTTGGCGATTTGTGGTGCAAATATCCCAGAGTTTGTCATCTGCCTGGTGACTTTCTTTTTGGTGGTTTTAGACCATGCTGGCGTTTTCTAGATTTCTGAGTTGGGCTCAATAGTTATTTCCTTGTGGGGCTTCCGAACTTTTTGTAGAAATGTCTCCACTAACGCCGCTGGACTTTGTCTCTGAGATTTAGAAACAAAGTCTATACATTAAAAGTAATATAACATTTCAACTTTTGTATTTCAATTGTGATGCGTTTGGAATTACATGGTGTCCAGAATGAGGCTTGCTCTAGATGGCTGTTGGTTGTCCTTGAACTATCACTTGAAGACCCTATCCCAGGCCCGCTGGTGTGTAATAATGCCTTTAATCAGTCACCCTCCTCCTCTGTGTCCTGGGCTCTTTTTTCTAGATCCCGAATTCTCTTCTATTGGTTTACTTTTCCTTTCCTAAGTCAGTAATTACTGACTTAGGACGGCACATGACTACATGTGCAGCTTTTTATACAAGTCTTAAATGTTTAGTGTAGCTGATATCCCCAAATAGTGCGGTAAAATATACATCACGTAACATTTACCATCTTAACTATCTTTATGTGTCCTGGTCAGCGGCTTTAGGCACATTCACACTGTCATGCAGCCGTCCCCCCTGTCCGCCTCCAGTACGGTCCACATCCCGTCCCCATGAAACACGGAGTTCGCCATCCCCTCCTGCCACCCCGATCCTCCCCCATTCTACCTTCCAATTCTGTGAATTTTCGTATTCAAGGTAGCTCATGTAAGTAGACCTGTGCAATCTCTGTCCCTGCGTGTCTGGCTTATTTTACATGGCATAATGTCCTCAAGGCTCGTCTTTGCTGGGACACGTGCCAGAACGCCTTCCTTTTAGAGTAGAGTGACTTTCCATCGTAGGGACCGACCACATCCGGTTTATCCGCTCGTCTGTCCATGCACATTTCACTTGTCTGTCCCTTCGGGCCGGATGATGCTGCTGAGAACATGGGCAGGCAATGCGGTCTGTGGTCCTACCTGGCCTGGCCTTGGGCAGAAATGTTCCGCCATTCTCGTTTGTTCGTTTCAGTATGAATTGTCGGATTAGCTTATCCCATTCCGGGTGAGACGAGAGCCGCTGACATGCTCACGGCGCTTATATTCCTTTGCTGGTCTGCCAAGGAGACTCGACATCCTCATGATGTGAGATTTTTCTGTCCAGGAATATCGAGGGTCTCTCCTCTTGAAGATCTCCTTTTGGGGGAGGCTTGGAAGTGTTTCAACGCTCTCTTTGCGTAGACTGGGCACACTTTTTCCGTTTTGTCTTCTGTTTGCTGTCGGATATGGTCTCTGCAGCTGATTCTTGTGCGTTTTCCCAACAAACCCTCCCCGTGTGGCACATAGCGATAGCTTCCCATCCCCCTTCCCTTTCCAGTTTCACGCCCGGAGCTCCCGCTTCCGATCCTTTTAGTGCAACTGGAAACAACCAGGGAGTCAGAGGGCAGCCTCACCTTGTCTGAATCTAATGAGAATGCTACTTTTCTCCATTTAAGTATGATCCTCCGTGGCTAAAAGCAAGGTTTCAGTGGAACTGTGCTCCCCCTTGAGGTTCCAGGGGAGAACCTGTCTCTGCCTCGTGCAGCTTCTGGAGGCCGCCCGTGGTCCTCAGTGCGTGGCCACTCCTCCATCTTCAAAGGCGGCAATGCTGCATCTCCGACCTCCTTCCAGACCGCACGCCGTCCGAATCTGCGGCCTGCCTCCCTCCTTTGCACCCGGCCCTCCAGAAAATGCAGGATACTCTCCCTAGTTTAACATCAGCTGACGATCTCAACCCCATCTGCGTCCTCAACTCCCCTTTGCTGCATGAGGGCCTGTGCTGTTCTATGGTCAGGACGCAGGTGTCCCTGTAGCCATCTGTCTCCCTGGTGCTCTCATTGTGAAATCGGGCAGGTGTCCCTAGGTCAGGGGTTGGCACAATGGCCCCGTGGGTCGGTAAGGGCCAAGGCAGCTGACTGTCACCACTCAGAAATTTCTTCTCCATTACCGGAGAGATGGTTTCCCGCAAACATGGCCCGTCTGGGGGATCTCCCGCTCGTTCCTTGTCCCCTTCCCTCCGCCTGCTGTGGTGGCAGGCCACATCCCTCGCTAACTGTCACCCTGGAGCCCAGAGCTGTGTCCCAGCTCTGCTGCATGGCCTCTCGGGTGTTCTTCACCTAGTGCCTAGTCCACGCCTGACTCTCTTCCAACTTTCCCTTTCAGCTTGTTTAATCTTTTTAACCATCTCGTGAGGCCAGGTTCTCAGACTCTATTTTCTGGGGGAGGAAACGGAGGCACAGGGACATGGAAGGGACATCAGCCTGTTTCAGGAGGCTTTTCAGTAACAGGTGGGGCCTACGGAAGGAGGGAGGGAGGAGGGAGGAAGGAGGGAGGGTGAAAGGAAGGAGGAGGAAGGAGGAGGAAGGGCTGACACTGATGTCGGACATGCAGAGACAGCAGAGGACGCCCCTCTGTGGCTTTTGACAGCCCAGCCCTTTTTTCTGCTAAATAATTTTCATGTGGATTAAAAACCAAGTCCTACAATCTTTCCAGCAGAGCTGCAAATCCATTGAAATTGGAGTTTTTGTTCTCAGTCTGTGCATTTACCCTTTACAAGCCCATTTTATCCTCTCTGATCAGAAGGAACACGAGTGCTCAGGACTCCTGGGCGGGGGAGGCGGCGTCGGGGCTGGGGCGCTCCCTGCACCAGGGGTTCCCCCGAGGACACTGCTGGGTGGGAGGCCCAGCCGGGGGCGTGCACCTGCCCAGCCGTGCCCGACACTCACAGGCTCCCGTGGGCCCCTCAGCCCTCCGTGACGGTGACCGTGACCTCTTCTTCCCCACCAGGAGGCCACCACGCGCATCTCCAGCCACATCCCACTGATCATCCAGTACTTCATCCTGCAAGTGTACGAGCAGAAGCTGCAGAAGGCCATGCTGCAGCTGCTCCAGGACAAGGACACCTACAACTGGCTCCTTAAGGAACGCAGTGACACCAGCGACAAGAGGAAGTTCCTGAAGGAGCGGCTGGCGCGGCTGGCCCAGGCTCGGCGCCGCCTGGCCAAGTTCCCCGGTTAAGGCGGCTCCTGGACCCGCTCGCGTCTCCAGGGCACCTCTGCCGAGAGCGGGAGCCTCGCTCTCCCCCGAACCTGTGTCACCGATCCTCGAGCAGGCAGCAGCCAGTCTTCCCAGCCACTATCCGTGCTTGTCCCTGTGCAGGCAGAGAGCTAGGAAGAGGACGTAGGTCGTGATTTGGCCTGGAGGACTGCTGCTGCCACCGCTGCCTTCCCGCTTAGGAACAATGCATTTCCACCCTCGGGAGTGTTCCCCCGAACCCTCTGTGTCTCCTGTGGGGACCAGTGCATGCGAAGCAGCATCGTAGAAACCTTAGTTCCTGCTTTGTGCACCTTGCTTTCATGCCGCTGATGTTTTGGGAGCATCTGGGGAGCTTGGGGCGGGCACTCTTAGACCCTGTATCTCACTGATTTGTAATAAACTCATTTCTACCAGACATGCTTCTGACGCCTTATGTTCTGGAGGGAGGACCCTGAAAATGATAGCGGGTGAGACCCCCGTGGCGCCCACGGCGGGGCCCTCGGCGGTTGAGCAAAGAACATGGCTGTTCACGAGAGGCCCCGGGGAGACGAGGACAAGCGGCAAAGCAGCGGAAAACAAAGGAAACAGGAGGAGAGGGTGACGGTGGTCAAAGGCCCAGGGCTCCCGCTAGAAGGTGAACACTGACAATACCGTCTTGGGCATTTGAGGTTCGCTAAGAGTAGACCTTTAACGTTCTTACCGCAAGAAAAAATATCCTCTTGTCCTCCCTGGGAGGTGCGGGAATGTTGGCTAACTAGACTCGCGGGGGTGAGTATTTCACAGACAAAAAGCGCCCGGCAGGGTCTCTCCTGCAGATGGCTGGGAGGCGGCAAAGGCCTTGACCTTGAGTTGTCCTTGGGGAGCCCGGCAGTGTCTACTGTTCTCCTTGGTCTGGTCAGGGCTGGGGACCCGCACAGACACCCGGCCGCAAGTGGCTCGGGTGCAGGAACCCGAGTGGCGGGCTGTGCCCAGGCCGGACACAAGGGAATCTGCCTCCATGTCCCGTAAAAGCCTACAGGAGAGCCGTCCGAAGGAGGGTGGGAGCAAATGTTCTCCAGGGACATGTCCTGCACAACCAGAGTGGGCGGTGGGAGCACTTTCTGCCGGCTGTCCGGAAAGGGAGCAGCTGCCCCAGGAGCTGTGCATTCCCAGGCAGATGACCGCCTCGCCAGGGTAGTCGACTGGTGACATGTTCCCCTCCCAACCAGCCCCAGACAGAGAGCGAGAGGGCGAGCGACAGCATGAGCAGGGGAGAGGGGCAGAGGGAGGAGAAGCAGACTCTATTCCACGCTGAGCAGGAAGCTCAAGGCAGGACTCGATCCCAGAACTCCGAGATCATGACCTGAGCAGAAGGCAGACACCCAACCTCCTGAGCCACCCAGGCACCCCATGAAGATTTTAATACAAAATACCAGCCTCTCCCTAGCTTCAGCATTCTGGCTAGATCTTCCAAGTGAAACCAGCCTCATCCACAAGTAAAACCACTCACAAGGACACTCCAGCTTGGAAACTAGAACTGAAAAGATCGTCCGCTGCCTTGCCCATGTGGACACCGTAGGACTTGTGATCCGTTATTCACAGATCCTTTATTTGCGAATCCACCTACTTGCTAAAATTTATTTGCAGCTTCATACTCAACACTCGCACGCTTTGGTGGACGTGTGCAAAGTGGCCAAAAACGTGAGTCGCCCGACGTGCACGCTCTGAGCCGAGGACAGGCAGGGCAAAGCCCTGCCTTCTCGCTTCAGCTCTCGCGGCACACAAGCGTTCCTTGTGGTCTGGTTAGTGCCACGTTCCCAGCATTTTATTTTCGCTGGTGACTCGCGGTTTCAAACAGCCACTTAGGTGCTGTCCTGAGCTCTGGGCTGTGATGTGATTCACTGGGCAAGCGGGCGTGTGGCTAAGCTTCTCCAGGACTCCTGGTGCCATTGGCCATGAGCTCCTTGCTACTGCGTCAATTAAGTGTCTTTGCACAGACACCTGCAAAACAAGGTCATGAAGAGACCAGCTGACAAAGACCAGAGGCTCATAGGCACCTCACCCTTCCGTTTGTCCCCTGGAAGCAATGATTCGCTATTCACTAAATCAGCGCTCCTGCTGGTTTTCTGATCCGATTACCATGACTAAGACTCAGCTGTATTTAAGCGTGTTGCCTAACAAAAAAGACCTATTTTACTTTTTAACACTTTTTCTGTAATTTTAACACATCTTGATATAATGAACACAGTCACCTGTCGTGTTTGTAGGACCCACAGGATTTGCGCCATGCAA
The DNA here is from genome assembly GCF_010015895.1 of Lontra canadensis. Classification (NCBI taxonomy): domain Eukaryota; kingdom Metazoa; phylum Chordata; class Mammalia; order Carnivora; family Mustelidae; genus Lontra; species Lontra canadensis. The sequence continues at coordinate 4,053,931 of NW_022631023.1, read as the reverse complement.
AGGATGTGAATGCATTTCTGTTCTCGGGCAGAGAAAAAACTCATCCAGTCTTTCTGGCTCAGTCCCCAACTCCATGGGGCTGGCGTCCAGGAGAGCTGAGGAGGTAGCACTGCCCCCAAGAACTGAAAGGAACTTCGGAAGACAGCTGTAGGGGACAAGACGCTGAATGCATTTTTGGACAGGTTGACCCTGCAGAGGGATGTGTGGGATAATGGGCAGAGAGGTCTGGATGAAGAGAGCTGGGTCTCAGGGCCTGAGTCTGGGGGGAAGCTGAAGCCACGGGTAATGCCCAGGTAGGAGATACCGGGGGTCACCACCGACAGGCCAGCCCTGAGGGCCGATGAAGCTAATCATTAGACCACACCTGCCCACACCCCTTGCCTCCTGCCTCACCTCCACCCTCAGACCAGCCCCCTCGCCCCTGCCTCCGCTGTGCAACACCTACCCAGCATCACTGCCCTCCAAGGAGAGGCAAACTGGTTCTGTGCGCCACCCAGATCTCCAAAGACTCAATGAACATTTGGAAAAAAAAAAATGCATAATTTATTTGTACAATATTTCACAACTGAATTTACAGTTTAAAAAAGATACAAAACAAAAGAAGATACAAAGGAAGACAAACAGTGGTCACAGAAAAGGAGGTTAAGGAAGGAACACGTTCTCACCACGACAGTGCTTTTGAACATCTGACTTGGGGAGCAGGCGGGGTGCCGAGGGTTGGGAAGGCCCCCGAGATGCTGCCGCCCAGGAGGCACGCAGATCCCGGGAACGGGGCCCCACGACCTTCCGCTTCAAGGTGAAGCCCCAGTGGTAGAATCCTTCCTTCTCTTCTGGGAAACCCGCAGGCCTGAGCGAACGCAGAGCCTTGGAAAGCAGTAGTCACAGCCAAGAGCTCCGAAGCCCCACACTCGGCAAACCACTGCCCTTCCCTCCCTGGGAAGCCTGAAGGGCGGAAGGGGCCTCGGGGAGTCCAGAACGCCCCTTCCTCTTCTTTGTCCCTGGCCCAGGCACTGCTGCTCAGCATCTGTGTGTGGAACGCTCTGCAGAGCAGTTCAAGTTGGCCGCTGTCTGCACTTGGCAAGGATGATCATTTCAAAGAGCCAAACGCAGCAACTACTTCAGAGGCGTGGGCCAAGACTCCGCCAGCACTGAGGTAGTAACACGTAGAAACTTTACATGCAACAGTGTATCTTCAATCACGCATCCCTGATTTCCCCTGGAGTGACCTCGATTTGCATGTGATTAGCAGGCTCCAGAGGGTCCACATGGCACCCCACATTCTCCAAGGAAGAGAGGGGTGGGGAGTGAGGCTAGGTCTCCCTCGGGGGTGCCCCACCCCATGCGCAGTGGCCACCAGCCCAGCCGTGCTCAGAGGGGGCATGTTTGCAATGGCTTTCCTTGTTCCAAGGGCTCTGTCTACGCTCTTGCCCTCGCGAGCAGGAGCAATCTTGTCTTTAGCCATGAAGGGCTGGTCCCCTGGTTTCCAGCCACCATAGTGAGAAGGCACTAAAAAATGATCAGCAAAGACCCCTGTGGGTTGGCCAAGGGTAGCCCTAACCGGCAGTGACCCCAAAAGCTTGCCCTGACAGTCCCACCCAGCTTTCCCCCTGTCCATTGCCAGCCATCCAGTAGCTGAGAAGTCACTAGCCCCAGGTGCATCCAGAAGTGGTCCCCGCAGTGGGTTCAGAAGGAAGATCCCAACAGGGCAGCCTCCCACCCACTGTTCTGCACTGGCCCTAGGTGCCCACACCCAGCTGGGCCCTGTCACCCCTTTCAGACGAAGGGTCACGGAGCAAGGGCCTATGGCCTGCGCAGAACTGTGGAGAGCGCCAAACACAGACAAATCCACTATTTAATAACAATGAAAGGACCTTCCAATCATTTCTAGAAATACACGATGCCCGGGGAATGAAGAACCGGCCCCTTCACTTTCTCACGGACACAGTGCCAAGGACCAGGGCACATGGATTAGCTGTTTGCCTGTTCAAAATGGAAGAAAGAAATGATGTTGTTTTCTTCAGCCATAAAAAAGGTAGCCAATTGTTGTTTGTTTTTTGTTTTTTTTCTGCTAGACTGACTTCTAACCAAATGAGCGAGTGAGTGGGACCAACAGGTATTTTTTTCTCCTGCAGCACGAAGGTCAAGGAGTTGGGCGGGCCCCCCCTGGATTGATTCTGGAAATTTTCAACTTTCAGTATCTGTGGGCCCCGCTCCTGGGCTCCGAGGGAAGCTGTACCCCAATTCCGGTCATCACCACCTTTCCTTATACCCAGGAACTCCGGCTGCTCCCCCAGCCCAGGGCACAGAAATCTGGCTCGCTCTGCTCTCTGCCTGTCACCGCAGTTGGGTATGAGCGGTCTAGGGGTGCTGTGGAGCAGACCCGGCTGAGCCAGACCTAGGAGGCATGGTCTGCAGCGCACAGGACAGCCGGGGGACAGCTGGCTCTGGACTCGAAAGGCTCCCAGATCTTTACAGCGAGCGATGCGGACTGCACACCCACACCCTACAGACTTCGGGGCTCTGACACCGGACTAGGAGCCCTCGGGGAAGAGAGGGACAGGAAAGTTACCCTCATTTGTCGGTAAATCCAGTCGGTAAACACCGTCACGTTTCCGTACACGCCTGGCCTGTTAGCTTTGGCGCAGCCCGATCCCCAGCTCGTGTCCCCGATCAGCCACCAGATGCGGCTCTTCAAAGTGACCAGGGGACCTCCGCTGTCACCCTGGGGGACACAGCAAGGGCAGAAGTTCAGACCACAACCCGCGCACACAAGCGGCCACGTGCCGAGGGCGGGGATCGAGGTGGGCGCCCCGTGGGAGTCACGCGTGGCGGCGCGGGTCTCGGGGCTCCCGGAGAAGGGACAGCACTGTAACCCCCAGAGACCGTGTGCCGGTAACGAGTTTTAGGCGGCACCAGGCAGGAGTTACCCAGTAAACTGCTGACCGTATTGTTAAATAGTTCAGAAACTTACTTCTGACCCCGCCACACGCTGACGAAATAAACCCCCGGGGGTGCGAGCGGGGGCAGCACGCGCGTCCCCAGCGTCAGCACCGCGCATGGCCACGGCCACCCGAGGGGCCCGGGCGCGGGAGAGCGGACGCCCCTGCCCCCACCCCGCCCGGCATGCGCGCGCTCACCTGGCAGGAGTCGGTGCCTCCCCGCAGGTAGCCCGCGCAGATCATGGCCGGCGTGACCAGGCTGTTGTAGACGTACTTGCTGTTGCATCGCCAGGGCTCGATGAGGGGCACCATGACCGCGTTCAGCTCGTCCGAGGTCTTCCCTGAGAGGAAGGACCACACGAGCTGCGGCGGGGCGTCCCTCCCCCGCGACAGGACACCGACGGCCCGGCCCCTCCCCGCCCTCCCTGCTCCTCCCAAGCCTTGTCCCGGGACGCGGGGTCCGCCTCACTGCGGGTGCTGTGTGCTCAGTCCTGCTGGCTCCGGAAGGCCATCCGCGTTCTAGAATCTCCTCTCTCACCACCCAGCGACGCGGTTTGGGGCTCCCTCCTCAGCAGACCCTTCCCGGGCGGCCCCGGAGCTTCCACATACTGCCCCCACCTCTCGGCTCCCCTGCACGTAAAGCGTGGTGGGCCCTTGTCGTCTCTACAGCTTCCCTCCTGCCTTGCCACCTCCACATGGCTGTCCTCCAGGCACCACGGGCTCCAGGAGCCAAAAAGAGCCTCTTCCTGCTCTCAACCCCAAATGCTCACCACCCAGTGCTCCCCCACTCAGGCCGTGGCACTACCACCCCCCACCCAAGGCTCAGATCACGAAGCACAAAGCTGCCCTCCCTGGGCCCCTCTCTCGCCTCTGCTGACATCCACTCCATCAGCAAGATGGTGGCTCTGTCCCAAACGTGCACTGGTGTCCCCCCCTCCAGTCCACCCCCCACGGCTGAGCTGCCAACTGGTGAGGCAGGACCACGCCACGCTTCCCCACACTGGGGTTCAGCCCCCCTCCTGCCTGCATCCTTTGCACTCCCCAGAGAGTCACCAGATTACGTCATTCTCCTTTTTCCAAAACAGGATTTATTTGAGAGAAAGAGCACATGTGCGAGCAGGAGGAGAGAAGCCTCGGTTAGACTCGTCTCTGAGCACGGAGCCTGAAGCCGAGCCTGACCTCAAGACCCTGAGATCATGACCGGGGCTGGAATCACAAGTCAGATGCTGAACCAAATGAGTCACCTGTTCTCCTTAAAACCTCCCAACGGCCTCCCATCTCACAGAGAGTAAAAGCCAGCGTCCTCCCCATAGCCCGTGAGGCCGCACACGGCCCACACCTTCACCCCGGTTCACCGCGCCCCAGCCACACCGACCCTTCTCTCTTAAACAGCCTGGTCATTCGGATCTCAGCTCCAATGTTGCCTCTTCCAAGAAGCCTTCCCCGACCACCTCTTCAAAGCAGCCAGGCCCTTGCTGTCACAACTTCCTGCCGTTTGAAAGCCCTAATTCCGTTACCTGCTTCCTGTCTGGCCACATTCTGCCCCCAGACACCCACGAGAAAACGCGGACGTTATCTGTCCTGTTTTGTTCCATGCTGCGCTCCCAGCCCATGGGAGGAGCCCCGCAAATCTGTGCTGATTTTCCCATCTGTCTTGGCCGCCGCGAAGCCGGGCACACACCGTAGGGCTCACCCGCGGTATCTGTGTTCACACCAGACGCCTGGGTGCCCGGCTGGCCTGCCCCTCCCCGACATGCCCCTCCCCCCTTGCTTTAGAGGACGTGTGCACGTGTGCCGCACACACTTCCCACAAGGCTGCGAGCCATACGTAAGATGCCTGCTCGCACCACTAAGCGCTTGCAACAGGAGGTAGCAGAACCAGGATTAAAACCCCAGACCTCCCACTTCCAAACCGCATGCTGTGTCCCCGGGGACCTCACCTTTCTCGTGGGTGGCCCCCCACCCGGAAATCCAGCAGGACTGGTTCGGCTCCAGCATCATGCCCGGGTTGGGCAGACACACTGGTTTCACTTTGTCTGTTCCAGGAAGGGAACACACGGTGAGCGGGTCTGGTCTAACGGAAGGCTTCCCGCGACGGTGTCCCCTGGCCCTTCCCCACCTGTGCGCGGCGGGGCCTGGTAGCGCCGTCGCTCATGGGAAATTCCAGATCCCGACGTGTTCTGGCACTCCCGCTTCCCATCCCTGCACCCTTCTTCTTACAGACGGGGTGCTCCCTTCTCTGGAGTTACGCTACTTGCAAATGGAATTACTGCCTCTAAACATTCACATTCGGGGCGCTCCCCGCTGCACCTCAGAGGCCCCTGCCGGACACCACCCCCACCGACCAGCTCCTTCTGGGTCTAAACCGTATCCCAACTTGAATCCAAACACCTCGAGGGGAGGGACAAGGCTCCGCCTCATCTGTACCCAAGCGGGCTGGAACATTCCGCAGAGACCCTTGCATGGACTAGAACGGCCGAACACGAACCCAAGGGGAACCCTGCATGTTTTTTACTGTTGTAAACTGTGAAGTGTCTTATTTTGGGGGGGTCACGTGAAAACGGAAAGTACCGACAAACGTTAGACCAGCAGTTCTCAACTACAGGCGATGTCGCCCCGAGGATGTGTCCAGCGATGGGACACACTGTTGTCACAGCAGAAAAGTGCTGCTGGCCTCTGGGGGTGGACGCTAGGGCTCCCGCTCCGTGTCCTACACCGCGTAGGAGGGCCCCCCAACCGAAAGCGTCCAATCCCAAATGTCCACGGGGCTGTGGCTGGAGCCCCTTCCGGACTTCCGCGTGCTGATGAAATCATCGTTCTATAAGGGGTAGGACGCCTCGTGAGCCAGCCCTCCGCACCCCTCCCTCCGGTTGGTCAGCACGGCCCGGGGTTCGTTCCCATCCGCCTCTGTCCTTAAGATGCGGCGTAAGTGGCGCACGCGCCCTGAGCCCCAGGGACACGGGGGCGTACCGTTGAAAGTCAGAGGCGTCTGCAACTTCATTAGAGCGATGTCATTGTTCTTGGTCTTGGAGTCGTAACTGGGATGGGAAATCACTTTCCCCACTCGGTATCCGTGTCCGTAGAACATGAAAGACTGTCTCAGGATGCCCGCGAAGACCGTCCAGTAGCGGGGGTTGTTCAAGGGTCTGGAGGACAGAGCCCAACGCCACTCAGTGTCTTGGCAGTGCGAACATGAAACACTCATCTGGCGACTGCATAAGTCACACGCCGGAGCCAGGCGTCCCAGAGGGGCACGACCCGCTAGAAGCTACATGGGAGGCCAGCAAGGTCGTCCCCAGCTCTCCCATTCCCCGGCCCCTCCCCTCTACGTCGTCATGAGCTCCTCCCTCCTGTGCTCCGCACCAGCCTGCAAACCAAAAAGGTTCTAAGAACACTTTCTCTTCGGCCTGATGCCTCCAAAATGAGGTTTCACACCTCATTTCTGGCAGGACAGGGTCTCACCTACTTTTATGTTGTAGGGCATCTTCTGGCATACAGTAGGTGCTCAATAAATGTGCACCAATGTCTAGACTCTAGGTTTAACAGCCATCTGGGCATTAGCCTTATTGAGGGGTTTCCCTTGAAGAGAATCCCGGATCCCGGGAGCCATCAGGAGGGAGGAGGAGGGAGGTGGTAAGGAGGGAAACCTCGCTCCTTTCACCCTCCCCACAGCCTCTGGGAGGAGGCGGCTCGCCTGTCCCACAGGGGTGCAGAGAGGGCACGTGGTCAGACACCTAGTGTGAATGGCTGAGGCCACACAGCGGGGAGATGGCAGGGCCGGGACCCAAGCCAGGCACAAGCTCACTCTGACTCAGAACAGATTTGCTACGTGGAGTTTCCTCCCAAATACAGATGTGACCAAAAATCTCTATGTTTAAAGGAAAAGGCCAACATTGTAAATGGTGGCTATCCTCCCCGCTCCCCACCCATCTGCGTGGGCAACACCATCACCAAGGCTGCCTACCTGTGGGGCCCAGGGAACCCCGGGCAGAGCAACGTGAGGCTCTCTGGTGTGCCGTCTTGAGGACGAGCATCCAGGAGAGATCAGGCCTCCCGAGGACTCAGCTAGGATGCAGGCTGGAAGGGGTCATGCTCCCAGCATCCCCCACACGGCAGCCCTCCCAGAGCCCAGCATGCTGGGGCACCCGCACACACCCGCTGGGGGGTGGGGGATGGGCCCGGCTTCTGCTGCCCAAGCACGAGCCCAGGGGACCCTCCAGCAGCATCATGAAGTGGGTGCTGTGCCCCATGTACAGGCAAAGAAATCAGAGCTTGCAGGGGTCCCCCCTAGCCCCGAGCCATGCCCGAGACCCCCTCACCCCAATGGACTTACTCCTCCACACAGTGGGCGGCTGTCACGATCCACTCGGGGGTGATGATGGAGCCCCCGCAGACGTGGGTGCCCTGCACGTGCAGGCTGACCTGCCAGGGCCAGTCCCCCGGGGACGCGCTGCTCCCGCCCACGATCCGGCTCTGGCGCGTCGTCTTCCCCGTGACCCCGCACTCTGGAAGTGCAAGCACCCTGCCGTGAGCACCAGCAGGGCCGCCCCCACTGGCTCCACCACATCTCCTGCCAGACTGCTGGGCCACTGCGGCTGCCTCTCAGTCCCATTTGTTTGGGTCTGATTTCGACAGAGTGTGTCCTAGACGCTCCCTGGACCCCCCAGACCCCGGGGAAGCTTCTGCCGGCATTCGATGCCGCCTGTCATTTGGCCCTGATCCTGTCAGGGTCTCCTGCACACCCAGGTGGGGGATCTTGGATAACAAGGGGCCTGGGCCTGCTTGAATGCTCAGAGGCCCCAAAGTCCCTGAACAAAGCAAAGGAGGGTGGGAAGGAGGGAGGAGGAGGAAGGAGGAAAGGAAGGGGGAGGGAGGAAAGGGAGGAAGGGGGGGGCAGGGAGTGTGAATCCTCAGTGCCTGGCCTGGCCTGGTGCCACTTGTGCCAAGTTCTTTGCCAGAAAGGGAGACGAGGCTTCCTTTGTGGAAACTCGGGATCACCAGTGGGGAAAAAAGCCTAGTTTACAAGACAGAGCCTCCTAATGGGAGGGGGAGGGTGGGGCGGGGGCCTCGGAAGCACAGGGAGAAGTTCACCGTGGACCAGGACCAAAAGAGAAAGGGAGGCTGGAAGGGTGCTGAAGTCCCAGGGGACTTCAATCTCCGAGCCCCTCCCTTCCCCTACCCTGTCCCCATCCCCGACAGCGTAAAGGAGCTGGGCTTCCGTCAGTGTCCCCCAATGCGCCTGCAAACTGCTGGAGCGTGGGGGTCTCATGCCCCACGAGGTGGACAATGAGGGCTGGAGGATGGGGCAGGCACCACGCTCTCTTAGGGCCTGAAGAAGCTTGAGCTGAGCCCAGCTGGGAAGCAGCGGCTGGGACCACAGGGTCACTCAGCCCCCCGGGAGTGGCTACTGGATTCACCTCTTGAAAAGCTGAGCTTTGGAACCATATCCCGTTGGGAAACAGGGCTGGGCCACCCCAGAGAGGGGAGCACAGGGACGGTGCCTCCCACACTGACAACGGTTTGGAAGCTGTAAGTAATCCCAGCCCAGAGATGGGAAGAGCCATGGCCTCCAGGCCCACCTGGAGGGGGGCAGGAGGGGGGCCCATCAGCTTCCCGAGACTGCCGGTCCTCATGGGATGGCTGTTTGGACCCGAGGCTGACGGTACCTCTAGCACACCATAATCCCAGAAGGGTGTTCCTTGCAGGGAGCTGGGGTGCAGGCAGGACGCAAGGCTTCCAGGCACATCCCAGCCCATCCCCCCACCTCCCCAGACACCGGGGAGGCATTTCTGAGCCTATAGCGTGTTCCCTGTTTAGGAAAAAAGCAGGGGTAATCGAGAATCACTTACCTATACAACGCAAAGAAACCACTGTTTTCGAGGCGCAGATGTCACTGCAGAAGAAGAGGGGATACTCTGGTCACTCTGATGCTCAACTCTCAAAATACTTAGAAATAAACATTTTCTTCCAATGTTCTCGCGGCCCGGCCTCCCCAGTGTGGAAGGACCCACAACCGAAGACCTGGACAAGGAGAGCAGATCTACATGGGGGCACCGAGTCAAAGCCCGGCTTTCAAGTCTCCACTGTGTGCCTCTGGGCGGGCTACGTCACCTCCCCGTGCCTCAGTTTCCCCATCTGTAGAATGGGATGAGAAGGGTACCACGTCAGAGTGGCACCCTGTAACATGGCTACGATTTTCATTCCCAGGACTCGAAGTCACCCCTTGGTTTTGTCCAGAAGCCATCCGGAAAGTTCCGGGTTCCTGCTTTACAACCGCACGGAAAGCAAGGGCAGCTGATCGCTGGCTCAGGAACCAGAGAAAAGTTACTCGTTTGGGAGGGAAGTGCTTAAAGTTACAGTTGAAAGATGAATGACCAACTACTACATAGTGAGGGAGAGAATCAGCCCTAACGTGCTGGCACAAACCGCATCCCAGCCACACGGTCACCGGCAGCCCCCTCTGCTGGCCACCAGGAGGGATGGCACCCATTTGCCAATCTCACCGTAGCCAGGCTTCACGCCTGGCTTCACGCCTGCCCCCTTCCAGAAGCAGCGCTGAGATTCCAATCACAAAATCACCCTCGCTTCCTAGTCGCACCCGGTCCAGAGCCAAGCCCTGCTTCCTGGAACCTCCCCCAAAATGATCCAACACGAGCCCGAGTCCAACGTACAAAGTCCCCTCGGCCACCCTCACACCGAGGGCCCCATGCTTCCCCGGGCACTGCGGGTCCTGCTGGTCTCGGGCTGCGGGGCTTAACCACCCCGAGAGAAGCCACGTCCCCATGAAGAGAAGATGTTTTCTGAGAATCACGAAGCCGACCGTCCTCTCCGTGGAGGTGCAGCGTGCGGCCGCTCGGGCGACCCCAGTGGGAGCCTGCGACCCGGGTATCAACGCAAAGGAAGGAGCCTTCCACTCACCCCACATGTATGGGACACCCCATGCCAGCCACGGACCACCTCGTCTTCCCTGCCAACCCGGCGGCCACCTCGTGAGCTCCCGGGGCTCTCGTGGCCAGGAGGCAGCCTTCCATCCCTGCTCAGCCCTGAAGCCGCAGGGGAAGTGTTCGAACAGAGACACCAGCGTTTACGAAGAGCCCCGGCAGCTGCGCTTAGCAGAACACAGCCCTGCTGTTTTGATGCCTGCACCTGGCCAGCAGAGCCCTCCTCCCGGGCTCACCCTGTCACATTCCTGGGGACCGCCAGGCTGGGCAGCTTGGGCGGAAGTCAGCCCCCTTGCACCGCGGTCAGCAGCCACCAGGAATGCAAACAGCGGCCAGCCTCCCACTCAAAGGAAAGGAGGGGCGGCTTGGTGACTTCACCTGCCCGAGTCGAGGGCAGCCCCTGGCAGCTGGCCGACAGGGAGAAGCCGGCTTGGCTGGCCACCTGGGGATGAGCGATAGGGACCTGGGAGCAGACGAGGCTTACACACAGAGGACACTGTGTGACTTCTACGTTAGAGAACATTCAGGTAATAATGATGATCCCGGGAAGACAGCAGGACACTGATGGGATCTCCGGGAAGCAGGACTCCTGGGCTGAAACTCGCAAACACCCGCGCAAAGTGCGATCAGTTGGTCCCCCGGGCTGCGACCCTGAGGCTTTCTCTGGACACACACCCTGCACGTAGCATGTACGTCTCTAATGTCCAGGGAGGAAAGAAAAGCAGTAAGGGAGTAAGGGGGCGCCTTGGGGGCTCTGTCGGTGAAGCGTCTGCCTTCGGCTCAGGTCATGAGCTCGGGGTCCTGGGATCGAGCCCTGTGTGGGGCTCCCTGCTCTGTGGGGAGTCTGCCCCCACCGACCTTCCCCCTCCCGCTTATGCTCACTCGCTCTCATTCAGCTAAATAAATAAAATCTTTTTAAAAAAAGAAAAGCAGTAAGAACTCTCCATTTTACGACGTTATCCGATGCCATCAAGGGCACCAACAGTAAATAACCCTTAGCTGCTTCCCAAAAATGAACCCAGAGCAACCAGCCCCACTTACAAGTCCCATCTCCCGCCAACGAGAAACTCAGAGACACCCGGAATTCCGGCTCAGGGAAAGCAGCCTCGGCACGGACTCCCCACGGTGTCTCCCAGTCGCTCATTACCATCTTCTCAGAGGGAGAAAGGCATCGCCCAGTACCTGTGGTACAGCTTCTTGTACAGGTCCATATTGCCCGCACTTGTGTTCAGCTTCATAAAGCTGGAGGCTCCGCTGTCATCTACGATCCCTTGGCTAGAATAAAAACTATTCCTAAAAGAGGCAGAAAACGTTAATTAAAACAATGGCTTCCTGATAAGCAGCCCCGAGTCCTGTGCCCATCATCAGACTTCTCTTGCATGGGGTTCCGATTAAGAGAAACACCAACGGGCATTTGGAAAACAAAACCCCAAGTTCAAATCAAGTGACCGTGGGTTAGAACCATCCCGTCCACCACCCTGGCAACAACCCAGGAGTGTCAGGTAAAAGCTCTCCACTGGCCTTTTTCTAAGCTCCCAGGGTCAGGGAGCTCCACGGTCAGGATAAAGAAACCACGAGGACAGGGAAGTGTGAGCACAGGAACTTCAGGAAATGGACAGAGGCTGAAACCCGCCCAGCTATAAAATCCCATCAGGTCCTGAGCTGCGAGGGGGCCTCACTAGGTCATTCGACTGCAATCGGAGAATGGCATTTTGAAATGGTACACTAGCTAAGATGCCAAATTTCTTATCAAGTGGTAATTAATTTTGAAAACCGGTCTCTGGCGAACCCCCTAGGACTGCACAAAGGTCATATGGGGACACTCCAAGGAAGAGGTGGTGGCATTAAGGTAACACAGCCCAGCCTTTCCCCGTGGGCCCAGACGGCTGCCATGCCCTCCGGGGTGTGCTCTGGTGAGCCTCCGGCTGGGAACCCCTGGGAAGGGCCCTCCTGCCTCTCCCACCCGCCCCGCGGCCCCAGGCAGGGCTGAATTCTCTTCCATAGAAATCTGATGTCTCTTCTCTCCTGTTCAAAGGCTTCAGTGCCTCCCCCAAGCATGCACAGTGAAGGTCAAGGACGATCTCTTCCCTCTGGCCTCCCCCAGGGACCCATCGAGGACCGCTGGGGAGGTTAAGGCTTCAACTCTGCCTAGAGGCTCCTGGAGAAAAGAGCCACCAAGACCCTCAGCTAGCACCTTGGACCTTGGTGACCCCCGAGTAGCGGAGTGGGATGGCAGTGAATCTTGGCCACTAGAGGCAGGAAGGTGGCGGGGGAGGGGGGGATGCAGTGGGCACCCGCTGGTTTCCCAGGCCAGCCCTAGGCAGGAGACCACTGTCCCAGCGTTGGTGTGCCGGGACGTCCAGGGAGGGACGGAGAGGATCCTTCCCGGGTTTCTGCAGCTGGGGCCACACTCACCGGTAGCCCATGTCCTGGCAGGCGGCCCTCCCGTAGCTATCGCTCCAGTCGTCCTGACACACGGGGTGCCAGGACTTCCTCTGGGCGGAGTACACCTGGAGGATGAAGTTCGGGCCGTAGAGGCGAACTGTGGCAGGGGAGAGGCTCTGTGAGTTCTGGGAGGCTGTCCGTCACCCCCGAGCCCCGAGCCCTCAACACAAAGGCTCAGAGGGGGCCGCACCGGGTCCCTGTTCCCCAGGCACGGACCACCCCTGAGGGGGCGTCCCCGGCCTATCCCTTCTCAGCGCTCATGTGCTCTTTACCCCCCAGAACCGAATGTAGGCGCTGGGCCAGGACCTCCAGAGATGTTCAGCAGCAGCGTTAATCCCAATGGCCAGAGGCGGGGAAACCTAAGGGACCACCAGCAGAAGAACGGGCAAAGTGTGGTCCATCTCCACCACGGGGTTCCACCCAGCCCTGAAAGGAGCCAAGCACTGGCCACGCTTGCACCCCTGTTCGCCCCTGTTTCTGTGAACTGCGCGGAGTAGGAAATCCACAGCGACAGAGGGCAGGTGAGCCGCTGCTTGGGGCCCGGGGCGGGCGGGGCTTGGGGTGGGGGAGGGACAAGTCGGAGGGCGGGGGACCCCCTCGGCCTTCCCTTAGCAGGTGACGGAAGTATTCCACCAAACTGCGTCATCTGTTTTTTTGGTTTTTTTTTTAAGGTTTTATTTGTTTGTCAGAGAGAAGGAGAGAGAAAAAAAGTGCACGAGCAAGGGGGAGAGGCAGGCAGAGGGAGAAGCAGGCTCCTCACTGAGCAGAGAGCCCGATGTGGGACTTGATCCCAGGACCCTGAGATCATGACCTGAGCCCAAGGCAGACACTTAACAGATGGAGCCCCCCAGGTGTCCCCAAATTGTGTATCGTAAAGAATGAATTCCATGGTATGTGAATTACACCTTGATACAGCTGATTTTTAAAAAATAAATGAATAAGGTAAAGGGTTTCTTGAAAAATGACCTTTAAACGATCCTTTTGAACAACAAGCTGACCCCTCATGCCCTATACCCTGGGTCCCAGCGGGGCGCCCCAAGCTGTGCCCGGCGCCCTCACGCACGCTCTACCTCTAATCCAGCAGCTCCTGACCCAAACGACCCCAGTTCTTTTGCTGAAAGAAACGGAACATTACAGACCTAGTTTAAGCCTTGCTTTATTCCAGTGCCTTCTGGACCCAGGATCCCGAGAATGTTCCCTGTGTGAGCCACCACGTGGAGACGGGCACAGCCACAGAGCGGGAGCCCGTGCGGCTGCAGGACTGACCGGTGCTGACCTAACGGAAACGACCCTGAAAAGGGCCGCGAAAGAGGGCCCGCCGCGAAACGTCTGTTCGAGGCCATGCAAAGTCTAAAAGCGTGTGAAACTGTGAAACCGCGCTCTGAGGTCTGGGGGCGGGAAACATGGGATGGCAAATGTAAAAGGAGGACTGGTCATTGCAGACCTCATTCTCGCCGCCCGTCTGTGGCCACAGCTCACTGCACGTCCTGACACCTTCCAGCGCATTCCCTGTGAAGCCAGCAGCCCCAGGCTCATCATTTCCTGATGCTTCCGGGATGAGTGACCCCACACCCCCCGGGCCAGCTAGCCGCGTGCTCTGTGGGCGGACAGACGCGCTGTGCTCCAGCCAGACAACGGACTGTGACTGTGCGCTTAAAAGAAAAGAGCCACCAAGCCAGGAAAAGCCAGGGAGGAAGCTTAAGTGCCTATCACAGCGAGTGTCAGAAGCCCGTCTGGAAAGGCTACGAGGCATAGGATTCCAACAGGTGACACTCTGGAAAGGGCACAATTACGGAGATAATAAAACCGTTCGTGGTTGCTGGGGGCCAGGGAAGGAAGGGGTGGAGAGGCAGAGCGCGGACGGTTTTCAGAGCAGTGAAAATCCTCCGTATGATTTCGTGATGGTGGCTATGGGTCAGGATGCGTAATTCAAACCCACTGTCCAAATGCAAACACATTATGCATTTGTCCGCACGCCAAGAAAGAACCCAAGCGTGAACTAAGAACTCAGCTCACTCTTCATTAAGAAGAATGTATTAATCATGGGCTCATCAATTAAAATGAAAGCCCCCTACCAACGCCAAGTGTTAAACATGGGGCAGTGTGTGTGGGGTGGGGACCCGGGGAGTCCGGACCAAACGCTCAATCCTCTACACACTCAACACTGCTGAAAAATAAGGTCCACTAAGTTTTCTAAGAAGCCACTGGAATTAAACATAATTCCAAAATTAAAACAGACCCTGCGGCACAGCAGAAAGCAAAGGAGACATTGCCTTCTGGATTTGTGGTGATTTTAGAGGCTTTTTTCCTCTCTGATGTCTCTGTGATCAAATGCTAACAGGGAGAGGTGATGGGGAGTCAGGAGGACGCAGGCTGTGACCATCACCGGGGGGTGGACACAAGTGTCCCATCGCTATGTAGTACACCTGGAACTAATATTCCATGTGTGCTCACTAGCTGGCCTTTGAGTACAAACTTGAAGAGGCACCTGGGGGGCTCAGTTGGTGAAGCACCCTGCCTTCGGATCAGGTCATGATCCTGGGATCCTGGGATCCTGGGTTCGAATCCTGAGGTGGGCTCCCTGCTCAGCAGGGATCCTGCTTCGCCCTCTCCCCCCACCCCCTATTCTCTCTCTCTCTCTCTCTCAAATAAATAAATAAACTTAAAAACACACACACAAAAAAAACTTTTAAAAAAATGCTAAGTAGGGAAACATGACAGTTGATGCAACAGAGAGCTGGAGATGGTCTCAAGTTCAAATTCCTTTCCTCAGTCTTAGGAACATTTTCGGCTTTGCTGAGGTGTAACTGACCAAGGACAATCGCCTATGCTGGAGGGGTACGACCTGGCGTTTGGAAGCGGCACGCACACCCTGTGAAGCAGGCGGACGTGCCCACCACCTCACACAGCTGTCACCTTCCTCCGTGGTGAGAACGCCCGAGGTCCTCCCTCGCAGCCAATCTCAAGTGTAGGAAACAGCGTGCTCCCCGGGCCACCCCGAGCCGTGCTTCAGTACCTCCTGTGACACCGAATGGTCCCGGAAACCATGGCCACGGCCGCAGAGCACGAACTAAGGCTAGCAGTACGTGCAATTCAATACACGTCCGCATATTCGAGAGCAGGTATGCTCTGAGGAAAGGAACACTCCGCACGTGCACTCGAACGCTCTCCCGGGATGGGCGATGCTGTAGCGTCAGAAGACGCGCATTTCAATGACAGTAATTTCCGCTCTAGGGGGGACGAATTAAACGCACGTCAAAGGCGTGTTCTGATCTGACACCGAGTACACACGCAGTGCCGTGTGCACCGATCTCGTGTTCTATCAGTAATCGATGAGGAAGCTGTACAACCCCAAGTGCAGCTGGGTCGATCAAATTTCACACATGCCCACGCTCTGACCCGGCGGTCTTATTTCTGGGGTGTTTCTCCCCAACGTGCTCCTACGGTTGGAACACACGCGTCATGCCCATGGAGACGAGGGGACTCCCAGGGCCCTGAAGCCACACACCAGAGCACAGAAATGGTCCCCAGGATGTGTCATCTGTGCCATCGAGACCTGCCCGTCAGCTGGGCACTGGGCATTGAGAAAGGAGGGCAGCAGGAAACAGACACACACTCAAATGCTTTTTCACTTAAAAACTCTCCGGAAGGAGAAACAAGAACCCCTACGGCTGCTCGATAAAGAAGCGCGATTGGCTGGTGAACGGGCACGCACGCGTTTCTGTGTGTGTACTTGTGTGTATGTGTGTGCGTGTGTGAGCACAGCGGGGGACATGGAGTTGTCCCTGCATATCCTTTGGTACTTCCTGATGCTGATCTGCTTGAGGACATTAATTCAAAGTATTTTAAAAAACACAACCATTAAGAAGAGAGGGAGGAAGGGGAGGGTCTGCAGGACACAGCAAGTCTGCTGGAGTTTGTCCTTGCACACGTGCGTGCCCACATGTGAAAACACCAAAAGCCATCACACAGGACAGCTGAACCGCGCTCCACGAGCCTCGAGACCCCCAACTCAGGAGAACGGTGACAATCCCATCATCAGCAACACATGGGGGGAGACTAAGTTGTATTCTAAGTTGAAGGTGTGAGTGGGTCACTGCCAAGTGCAGACACTCCCCAGACGCAGGCACAGCTCGCAGGACCGAGAGGCTCCAGCATGGGGACAGGTGACCCCAGGGGCCCTACAGAGCCGGGGCGGGGGCCCACCTTCCTCTCCAGACTCCCCCTGGCATGCCCCCCATAGGTGCTGGGACTGGGCAGGGAGGGCGTGCAAGGCAGCAGTCCTCACCCTGGAGGGCACAGGACTAGGCAGGGGACCCAAATTCCCCACCGGCTACAGCCCTCCGCGTGCTTAAATAAAGGGGAAGACTTAGGGCAAACTTGAGGGGAGAAGAGAAAAGCTGCTGGTCATAGTCCTGGTGCTCCTTCAGACTGCAACTTTGAAATTTGTTTAAAAACAAGAGGTTCTCGGGGGGCCTGGGTGACTCAGTGGGTTAAAGCCTCTGCCTTCGGCTCAGGTCGTGATCTCAGGGTCCTGGGATCCAGCCCCGCATGAGGCTCTCTGCTCAGCGGGGAGCCTGCTTCCCCTCCAACCCCATGCCTGCCTCTCTGCCTACGTGTGATCTCTTGTCTGTCAAATAAATAAATAAAATCTTTAAAAAAAAAAAAAGGGTTCTCAGTTAAGCGCGTCAGAGGGGCGCAGCAGGGAGCTGGACGCAGGGGCGCAGCACCACAGGGCCACGGCCACAGCCCCACAGCCAGGCAGACTGGCTCACACGTTTTGCCAGAGGAGGACAAACTACAAGGTCATCAGGAGAAATAAGCCAACTGCACACCAGGGGCAGAGGTCAGCTACACTCACGGGGGATGATGCCAGCTCCTCCACGTCCGCCCACCCACACGACATGGAAACAGCCCACGGGCGGTCCCTTTGGCAGGGGCCAGGCCGGGGTCAGGGTCACGCCGTGGCTAGCTGTCCATGGGTACGGGCATCACACCCGCACCCGCACCCTTTTCCAGGACATCCACTCCTCCTGCCCTGAAATCCCTCCTAACAATTAACAGAAAATAATAAAAAGCCAAAGCCGGGTGCCTCTCTGTGACAAGAGATCCCCACCCTGCTGAAGGCGAGCGGCTTGAAAATAACAGAGCCCAACTCTGCGCTTGGGAGCCCGCCGTCCCCCTCCCACCGCTGTGTGAGGCTGGGCCAGCAGTGCACTCTCTGAGCGTGGGTCCTCATCTGCGGTTAGAGCATCTGGGTCGCGGTTCAGTGACTCCCTAGTGCCCAGGACGGGGTGCAGTCTGGGCGCCAGGGCACAGAGGCTGCCTCCACGGGTGCACACGTTGCCTCGACTTACCGCATCGGTTCTCGTCCTCCCCGCTAGGGCAGTGCAGGACCCCGTCGCACCAGTGAGAGGGGCTTATGCAGGTTCCCGACGAGCCGCATTCTATCCCAGACACCGAGCATTTGTTCTCCACTTTAGAGTGACAGGAGGGAGACCAAGTCAGCCGGAGACACCGAGAAAACCTCACACACACAGTGCGAGTTCCGGCAGGGTTCCTCTCTCAGGGTCCCAAGCAACAGGAGAGAAGAACCCTTCCCCCCTCAATGTTACTAAGGAGCAGGTATGTCCTTGCCACCACCAACAGCAAAGAAGCAGGGCTGGCAGTCAGCAGCAGCGGAGCCCCTGGTGCGAGTGGGAGGGCCTGTGGCCTTGGACTTCGACAGCACCCCATGTCCTCTCTGCCGCACAGGTGACCTCTGTGTTCCATCCAAGCTGTGAGTCCGCACCGCCCAGGGCTGACGGAAAAGGCCCGGCTGCAGGTCACGAGGTGGCACAGGACAGTCACGCCTCAGCACGTAATCGGTGATGTGGCCACCGAGATTCAGGGACAGGTGTGGCTGAATCCCGAGGCCGGGAGTCTGTGCTCCCCAGTGCCGGGCAATGCCTACTGCCCGAAGCACTGGATACAGTCGGAATGGGTCAGTGCCCACCAGCCCACAGACCAGCAGGAGACATGAAAGTGACTCAGGACAACCCAGAATGCAGTTGGATGACAATGGTTACTCATGTGTCCCCATCACCCAAGAGAAGAAAGAGAAGACAGCTGCTTGGGGGAAAGAAACTTCAGGAAGGCTGGCGGGCCACCCACGAGAGCAGGCACCCCGCAAAGGCTTGGTTCCCCTCCAACACTTACTTAACTTCCAGAGCAGAACTGCGGTCACGGCGGCTCCCGCCAGGATGGCCCCCAGGGAGACGGTGATGCACAGCGCCTTCTTGGCCTCTGGGGAAGGGGGAGAGCACACGACAGAGTCACAAAGTTTCTTTAAGTTCCACTCTCAAATCTTACCCACTACTTTTTAAAGAGGATGGCACATTAAGCAGTAATTTCTCATACTTAAAAATGAGACTTAAAATTTTAAGAACGTGTCTGGGGAGATCTTACATCTCCCACAGGAGAAGCCATGATAAGAAGTAACCTTTCCTTATGGTAAGTTTTAAAAAGTATGGCTTTGTGGGGCGCGTGGGTGGCGTGGTCTGTGAAGCGTCCGACTCCTGCTTTCAGCTCAGGTCATGATCTCAGGGTCGTGAGATTGAGCCCTGCGCTGGGTTCCCCACTACGCTCTCTCTCAAGTAAAGAAATAAGTCTTGGGGCGCTTGGGTGGCTCAGTGGGTTAAAGCCTCTGCCTTCAGCTCAGATCATGATCCCAGGTCCTGGGATCGAGCCCCGCATCAGGCTCTCTGCTCAGCAGAGAGTCTGTTTCCTCCTCTCTCTGCCTGCCTCTCCGCCTACTTGTGATCTCTGTCTGTCAAATAAATAAATGAAATCTTTAAAAAAAAAAAAAAAGGAAATAAGTCTTAAAAAAATAAGAAGTTATGGTCTTAGAATAGTCCAATAAATGATTCATGTAAAAAATTGCCTAAAAGAGGGAAAAATACCTTGTTTCGGTGATGACAAGCATAGGAAAACAACAGCAATGTCCCCAAAAGATCACCTCCCTGGCAACAGTGCTCAAGGCAGAATAAATTGTCCTAACCCAAGACAGTTTAGGGAAAGGCTGCCGCAGAGCCCCGTGTCCCATCCTCAGGTGCCACGTGTGGCCGTTTGTGCTTCAAACACTTCCCGTGACATCTATGAAATACTTATTCATTCGTAGTTATGTAAATTCAAATGCTCAACAGCTACATGAGGCCAGGGGCTGCCTCTCTGGACACGGCAGAAATAGAACGTTCCTGTCCCTGTGGAACGTTCCACTGGGGACCGCTGACATCCGTCCACTCTTTGGTTTGAGGCAGGAGCACTGGGCTCACATCTCAGCCAAGAATCAAGTCATCTGGAGACGGTCCCCAGTGCTCTCCAGTCAAAACAAACCCACAGGTCACTGTTGGTCAAAGCCAAAAGCGATTATCAAGGGTCGGACACACCACACCCAACGCAAGCCCGGTCCTCAGAGGAAGCAGGGGAGAGGCAGAGGGGAGGGAGCGGAGAAGGCATCCACAGACCCTCCCACCCCCTCAGTTTACAGGAGGACACCCAGGTCGGTGTCCCGGAGTGTGGGGGAGGCCGGGCACCCCCAGCACCCATCTGTGCCTCTGGAGTCTGCTGGACGAGGGCAGACCCACCCATCCGGGCTCAAAGCCACGGCTCTCGTCCTGTTGCCACGTTCTCAAACCCTAGTAGCAGGCTAAGGAATCGCCCGTGGCACCCGCTAACCTGTTTCCTGGCCCTCATCACCAGGAACTCAAGAGTCCGCTGGGGAAGGGGAGGCGTAGATTTGCAGTCCTAACAGGTTCACGGGAGAGGCAGAGGCCACTGGTCTGGAGAAAGCCATGTGCCACCGAACCACGTTATCAGAACTCACGGTTGGGCAGGGCAGGGCAGAGTGGCAGAGGAAACTCAACAGGGGACGTTCCAAATGCCCAATGTGACTCATTAGCCAAGCAGGATTTCTTCCTTTCGGGGAGCTTTCCTGTTCTTTGATCCTGGATAGACTGACCTGGGTATTTATCTAGGAGAAGATAACGCCTGCGGTGAGCCAAGAGCTATTACATTAAGTCTTCTGCACGTCTCACTGAGCAGACAGCGATCTGCCCAGCTCTCATGGGGAGCACGTAGGCAGGGGGAACCCCCGAGGCTACCTTTCGAGGACGGGCATCTTGCAATCAGATGTCTGGTCAGCCCAGACTTGACTTGGGGCCAATCGGCAAACGCAACACCGTTGCATTTAACGACAACCGACTACTCATCACTCACGGTTGCTGGAGCAAACAGACAACAGGGAGGCCCCAGACGGCCCAGCCCCTGCACTCCTGACCGGTTCCTCTGGCTCTGCGCTACTAAGTAACGCGCAAAACGCTCTCGAGGCTCTGACAAGGCTAGATACTGCACCATTTCAAACACACGGCATTCTGGAAAGAGAAGCCTAACTATGGAGACGGAGATCAGTGGCTGTCAACGACTGGGGAGCCGCAGGGAGCTGAATGGATGGAGCACGGGGGATTTCAAGGGCACTGGAACCATTCCGTGTTTTACTGTAAGGATGGACATGCCATGACACTTTGGTCAAAAGCTACAGAACATGCAACAAAAGGGGCGTGATCCTCATAAAACAACGGACTTTAGTTAGTAATAATGTATCAACATCGGCTCTTCGATTCCAACAAGCGTGGCTCGCTAAGGCAAGATGACGGGAAAAACGTGGTGAAAGAAGGGGTATATGGGAATCCAGCACTCAATTTTCTGTAAGCCAGAAACTGCTCTTAAAAATAGTCTATTAATTTAGAAAAATATGTCCAAGGCCAAACATTAAACTTATAAAACGTGCATGTTTCTATGCAAGTCAATAAAAAGGTTTTCAAAATGCCTGGGTGGCTCAGTTGGATAAGCGTCTGCCTTTGGCTCAGGTCATGATCCCAGAGTCCCAGGATCGAGCCCCATGCCGGGCTCTCTCTCGGTGGGGGGCCTGCTTCTCCCTCTGCCTCTGCCTGCTGCTCCCCCTGCTTGTGCTCGCTCTCTCTGTATCCGATTAGATAAAATCTTCTGAAAATAAAAACTTAAAAAGCAGCAAGATAAACTCACTAAGTAATTTTTGAGTTCAAAGGGCGGTTTGATAATGCAGAACCATGCATGCAGGCTTGTGTTCCTCCCTTATGAAGTCACGGGTAAGGCACAACCTCCGTCCCATGCTTGCCATCACCAGGATGGTGACACCGGTGTCACGCAAGTGGGCTCGTCTTGTCTGCCTGGGCTGGACACTGACTAGTATGAACTCCAACTCCGAATGTCTTATCTCAAGATGGGACCCTTGGTTTCTAAAAAAAGCCCTCTTTTCTGGGGGAGACAAGTATACCTCTGTGGGGTCTTCCTGCCAACCCCCATTGCGACCTCAGACCGGGGCCGCTGGGGCTCGGCACCTCGGACATCTTGGCCGGGTGGTTTCAGTTCTGGGACGCCGTGCTGCTCACGACAGGGGTCCCCAGGGCCCCCGGCACCCACCCAGCAGGTGCCGTGCCGGCCTCTCCCCGGTTATAGCAAACAAGGGATCTCTAGACATTGCCGAGTTCCCAGATCACTGGTCGCAGCACCCCCCAACCGCCCCCAGAGGGACATCGGCGCACAGAGGAGGATTTCCTTGATGAGAGAGGAATGGGTGGAGGAGGGAAAGCGGGAACCATTCGGGAAAGGGATGACTGCAGAGGAGGGAGACTGAGGGGTAGGAGATGAGGGAAGGAACCAGTTGACAGGGAGAAGGACCAAGAGCCGTTTTCTAAGAGTGAGGGACGCAGAGCCCCACAGGGGGCATGACAGGCAGCAGCGCTGGTGAAGGGTTGCCAGGGTCTGGGGCGGGGCACGCCGGGGCTTCCCGCAGCACAGAGTTAAGGACTCACTTCTATTCTAGGATGTGCTGGGGGCATGTGCAAGTTCGCGTTACTGTTCCTCCTTAGGCACGCCATGGGCACATGCATGCTCGCCAAATAAAGAAAACTCCGTCAGCAGACACGTTGCTGGTTTAGCCACTAGTACTCCTACCGGCTGTACTGGCTGGCGGCTGTACCAGTCCACCGGGCAGCTCTCAACACTCCACTGACCCGCACTAAAAGCTGGGAGGGGCAGGGTCCCTGGGTGGCTCAGATCGTGATCCCGGGGTCCTGGGATCGAGCCCCACGTGGGGCTCTCTGCTCAGCGCGGATCTGCTTCTCCATCTGCCCCTCCCTGCCCACCACCCCCTGCTTGTGCTCTCTCTCTTATATAAATAAATAAAATCTTAACAAAAAAAAAAAAAAAAGCTGGAGGGCTGCGGAAAGGAAACAGATGAATGAGAGTTAGACAGAAGCATGTGGCAGTGAAAGGATTCCGTCCTCGGAGCCCTCACCCTGCTCTACGCCCGCTCTGCTCTGCCCCTGAGACCCTTAAAGCCCAGACATCCTCCCGTGTGCCAACACACCAGCCACTTCATTCGCCGAGCCTGAAGCCCTCGCGCATCTTCAGCGCGACCTGCTGTATCCAGGGAACCGCACCACAGAGGAAGGGTGGGTAGGGGGTTCCCGCATCGGAGCTTACCCTTCATTCGGGAGGACACATGGACAAGCCGCGGAGGCAGGAAGAGGGCAGAGAGGCCCGGCTTGGGAGATCACCCTGGGTGGGACGGGCCAAGGTGGGCCAGGAGAGTTAAGGAAAGTAAAGGAAGGGCTTTGCAGCCTGGCAGCTCTCCAACGGCCCTGGGCAGGAGGCGAAAGGGGCAGTGACAGTTGTGACAGCGAGGGAGAGGGGAGGGGCCTGGGACCAGCCCCAGCAGAGAGGGAGGACAGTCGGCGACAGAGCCCCTGGGGAAGATGGACCCCAACGCTGGTTCTGCTGTAGGAATGAAATGCAAAAAAAGGTCCTACTTGCGGTACACGCTGTCCCCGATGGGGACTTGGGCTGCGTGTGGACGGCGGGTGTCGAAGCGTGCGTCAGCACCCTGGGGGTGTACTGGGGCACGGCAGGCGGGTAGTACGGGGCTGGATACGCCGGGTAGACACCGGGGACCGTGGCGGGCGGTGCCAGATACAGGCTTTCAGGCTGGTATCCATGGTTTTCATAGTAAGGTCCAACTCCCGGCGGTGACCCCTAAACCATGAAAGAAAAGGTGAGTGATATCAACACCCGGTCACCCTCAAGGCTGGGCTTGCGTCCCTGGTGCTCGGAAAAGGAGCGGAAAACCTGCTGCAATTCTCATCGGGCCAAACGCTGAACTCATCTGGTCAAAGAACCAACCAGAACTTTCGACTCACTGTCAACAGTTTTTGTATTTGCTTGTTTACTGATCTTTTTTTTTTTTTTTCCTTGAAATAAAGAGAAAGGAAACGGTCAACACTGAGATTGAGTGAAGGAAAAAAAAAAAAAAAGTAAAGGAGAAATGTGTAGTAGCCTGGGCAGGAGTCCACACCCAAACCCTGAGCTGAAGAGTACAACGAGGGCAGTGATATCCCCGCGTCTACACTCCTGGCCTCCTGGAAACTGGACAACACGCCCCACGACAGTGCAGGTATGACTCGTGGACCCATTTTGCAGAGAGGAACAGAGTGACAGAGGGTAAGAAATTTAACGAAACAGTCATCCTGTGCGTTATTCTGAACGTTCCTTTTCTACTTCCTCCTTCCTTAGGACACTTGTCACCATTTACTGAGGGACATTTAAAGAGTCTGAATGCCATCCTGCTGCGATGAGCTTTCTCCCCAAGGCACCACACCTCTACGGGGAGCCACTCGGTCTCTGCACACAGGACATGGAAGGTGCTGCCCCAGCCGCAGATTTTATGTTATGCCATCCCCACCCATGTCCTGGGAATGTCCTTCTCCTTGCCCTCTATCCACTTAAACACTGCCACCTCTGGCTGCCCCCGCAGGACCCCAGCTGGCCAGCCTGTGTGTCCCCTGCTTCTGTCCTCCTTAATCGCCCACTGGCGGGGCCACACGGGGAGGCCACATGCTCCCCCCATCTGAGAGCCCTTCTATCGTCTTCCCACTCGTTCATTTCTCCCCCTGCTTCTTGTTGACCGTGGGCTCACACAGGACTGGTGCTCTGAGCCGAGGCAACGCCATGCTTTATTTTAAGTGGGGCCTCCAGGGAAGCGAGACTATACAGGAATGAGCCAGAGTTAACTTCCACTTAATAACTCACCCATGCTCTCCTTCAAGTCAAAAGACTGTAACTCTGAACCAGAGCGGTGGGCAGAAAGAGAAACAGTGTAATCTCTCATCTAAAAGGGGCAGCAAAGGCCAACAAAAAAAGTAGCACAAGGGTTTGGTCTCTATCGGAAGCATCTAAGAACACGCTGTCCCACCAGGAAGGTCGCGGCAGGCACAGCGGGCTGTCCCGGCGAAGCCCTGGCAGGGGATATGAAATTTAAAATGGAGCGAGTGAAAATAAAAACCGGCAGCTGCTGAAGAGGGAGAAGCAGGAGGGCTGTGTCCCAGACACAAGATGCGGCAGATGCTGGTTACTGACCAAAGGTCTGTCCTGTGTGCGCATTCCCAGGCAGAAGAGAACTAGTGAGAGACAATGGGGAGCAAAGATGCTTCGTTGGCCTCCAGAGCTGTTTCAGGCGCTGGGGTGGGGGGCGTCCAGGGAGAGGGACAGTCAGCCCAATGCGATTTCAACCACGGCCTCCTTCAGTTTACTGGGACGCAGGGCGGCACAGGGGTCCGCTGGCCGGTGATGCCTCGCGTACCCGTTCTTCCCTGGGACTCACTCCCTCCCAGCGCCCACCTGCCCCTGGCTGCCCCCGCAGCTCACCCTGAAACTCACCTGCAGGGAAGGAGAGAAGGGGCCAGTGAGCAGTGCACACACCCCACACCCACCCGACAGCTTGGGGTGCTCTCCGCGGGTGCAGCTGCTGTGTGTCTGCACCCTGACCCGCCCCCACCCCCCCCAATGGAGACAGCGCCCTGACCCGCTTCCCCCGAGCGCACCTGTTCCCTGCGGCCAGCTCTTAAAATGCAGCCCAGCACACAGCGGAAATAATGAAAACAGCGGAAATAATGAAACAAGGGAAAAGTCTGGGAAGGTAATGATTAACCACTTACTGAGTTCAAAGCCATCCCGGTTTTATCAGCAGCATCGGTAAGGGCAAGGATTCAGACGTTCAAGATGACCTAGAAGAAAGAACGGTAAGACTGTGTTATTCCGATGCCGGTTGTTTTTAGGAGACACACAGAGAAAGAACTAGAAGGTGTTCTAGGTGAGGGTCAGCTCTCTCCGGGGCAAAGGGCAGTGCTCCCCCTTCACCTTGGGCGTCACCTCCGCCCGCCTCTTCCCCACAGGATGCACTTGCGACGAGCAGCCGGGGCCCGCACCTCTCTGGATCCGGGTCACAAAAGATGTGGAGGTGGGCACGGTCCCCATCGGGCGAGGATTTAAGGAGGGGTCCAAGTGAGCCACAACAGGCCCAGGGACGCCCCCTCCCTCGCTCTCACAGACAGTGCCCGGGGAGGAGGGGTGGGCGCCCACTGTGGAGCAGGTGGCCTGGAGCTTAGTACCAGAGGGAGGCCACACCTGCCTTCCTAAATAAGCCACATGGAACCTCCCACTTCTTAATAAACACATAGGAAAAGTACTCCATAAAACACATCCGCACGCACCCGTTCACGTACTACCCCGAATCCAAAAAAGAAAACATTTCAGAGCTAGCCCTTTTTTAAGAGTTTATTTATTTGAAAGGGAGAGATCACAAGTGGGCAGAGAGGCAGGCAGAGAGAGGGGGGAAGCAGGCTCCCTGCCGAGCAGAGAGCCCGATGCAGGACCCTGGGATCATGACCTCAGCCGAAGGCAGAGCCTTAACCCACTGAGCCACCCAGGAGCCCCTCAGAACCAGCCCTTTTGACAGTTTCCAAGGTTGGTGGTGATGAAGAGAAGGTTCTGTTGTTGGCAGATGCTGGCAGTAATTTCTAGAAAAACCACCAGCATGGAAGCCTCCATTCAGGCATCACGTTCTCCCTCCTGAGCGTGCGTGAAGGGCTTCTCCCCGCCCCTCGCTGCTGTGTTGGAATGACCAAAGCACGCTTCAAGAAAGAGCCTTCCACACCCTCCATCCCAAGACCACATTCCCGATGAGACAGCTCTGGGCTTCGTGCCAGCCGGAACGTGCCGGGCGCACAGTAGGTCCTCAACCATCAGCAGGCAGCACAGTGCCGTGGTCAAGCCCGTGATCTTTGGGACCTGTGACCTGGGGCACGTCAGTCAATGTTCCCCGTGCCTCAGTGGTCTCATCTGCAGAAGGGGATAAGAGTGTCCCCCGGAATGGCCTATGGAGGGAGCTGCTGCCATTCCTGTTCGGGGAAACTGATCGTAACACCGACAGAGGTGCCTCGAAGGGGCAGGAGGAGGTGACCAATAACGAGGCATGGGCAGGTCTGCAGATTTGCATCTGGTGTTTCTCCCTAAGTCCCAAGTCCACCAGCTCAGAAACGCTGGTGCAGCTAAATGCGGGAGAACCAGACCCAGGCCACTTCCTGCCTCCTCTCCGCCCCCCAGCACAATTATTACTGGACTCGTTAAACTAAAAACAAACAAAAAACATGAACTTGCTCTAAATAAAAATGTGAACATGGCTTTTCAATCTTGGGACACCTCCAATGAGTAAGTCGTAATAAAAATGCATCTGGTCATTTATCTACTTTCCACGTAAAGCTAACACAAGAATGAGGGGGCGCCTGGGTGGCTCAAATGTTGAGCATCCCACTCTCAATCCAGCTCAGGTCTTGGTCTCAGGGCTGTGAGTTCAAACACTGTGTTGTGCTCTACCCTGGGCGTGGCGCCTGCTTACTAAAAATAAAGGGGGGAAGGGCGCCTGGGTGGCTCAGTGGGTTAAGCGTCTGCCTTTGGCTCAGGTCATGATCTCAGGGTCCTGGCACCGAGCCTGCGTTGGGTTCCCTTCTCAGTGGGAAGCCTGCTTCTCCCTCTCCAACTCCTGCTTGTGCTCCCTCTCTCGCAATCTCTCTCTCTGTCAAATAAAGAACTAAAGTCTTTTTCAAAAAAATCAAGAAATTTAAAAAAATAAAAGAATGAGTTCATATTGACAGCTTTGAGATTTTTTTTAAGTTTAAATAACAGGTCAACACCCTTCTGGGTATGAGGAAAGAAAAGGTCCTCATCTACTAATACACCTGTCCCATGTCTGCTCCTTACAGCCATCAAGGCGGTACCCCCAGTCCACGCTGGTCCCCGCGGGGCAGAAAACCGTAGCATGTCCCGGAAGTTCCTTTCCAAAGCGTCCTGCCCCCACCTCAGCACTATCTCACCAGTTCTAGGTTTGGGTGACGTTTCAGGAAATGAGAATTCGATCCCCTGGCCGCGTTCCAGTTTAGGAGCCCTCTGAAAGGACTGATCCAGCCGTGCTTGAAATCCGCGCTTCCTATTCGTGCGCGATCCCTAACAGTGAGAGACCAGGAAGCCGGGGAAGGAAGGGGCACAGGCATCTACGGCCATAGATTGTCCCATAAAAGCCACAGGACCCAGAAGTAGTCACAGGATAATCCCATCTCGTCCAGATCCCACAGCCCACAAAACCTCAGAGCCAGAAACACCCAATGCGTCCAGATGGGCCCCCGTGGACTTTGGAACAGGAGATGGGAGTCATGCTGCCTGTAATTTCTCTGGCCAAGAAACAAGGAAGGGGGACGTGCCTCCCTTTGGAACCGGATTTGCGAGAACCACCGCCGTCTGACAGGCCCAGGAGCCACACCGGGTCGGGCTCCTTTTCAAAACAGGCATTTACCGAAATAACGTCGTGTGTCCAAAAAACACACAATACAAAACACACAGACACCACACCGCAGGCATTCCCGCAGTAAAGCCCATCTCTGCAACCGGGTTTTGAGCAGAACAAGGCAGCCAAGATCTGAGAGCTTGACGCCGTCACCCAAATGCTCTTTCCTGTCACTTAGAGGACACGGATGACCGTCCCTGATTCCGCAGAGTAAGCCACTACAAAGGGCTCTTCCTACGTGGCAAGAAAGCAAACGTGTGACAAAGTTCCTCATCCCTCCTCACCCTCCGCCTGCTCCCACACCAGCACTGACAAAGTGGCCCACTTGAGTCACACGACACAACACTACATGGCAGTTTCGGTCACTCCGGGCTCTCAGAGAGCTGAGTCATCCCCGAGCACCTGTGCGGCCAGGGCAGGACCGTGCGGTGACATCCTGCCTGTGCCCCACGACATGATGAAGCTATTTCCAACCACAAGTCTTTTCTCTGGGGATCTCAGGAAGCAATTGCTGTATTTTGAAAACCAGCAAACCAATGCAAACGAGGTCAATCTCATAGATCCGGACTCCCATCTGGGGGCCCAGGGTCTTCCTCATACCTTCATCCCCGCGGATCCCACAGCACACAACCATTCAAGCATTTGCAGCTGCGCGGAGCCCCAGAGGGCACCTTCAAGATGCTGGGGGTGTGATGGGGCGTGACAGGATGACGAGGCCCCACCGTTCGTGACCCCCGCGCCCCTCCTTCAAACTCCAAAGCAAGCAACACCAACACACTCCCTATCCAATAAACAAGTGACCCCTGAACACCCCTTATGTCTCAACCATGGCCCAACATGATATCATACGAAAAGATGCTCTCATATCCTGTCGCGGATGCAAAGTGCAGTGAGACGTCAGTTAGGGGACAGTGGTGGGGCTAAGCAACCCTTCCACGCAAACAAGTATGAGACAATCGGACGGAAGGCCTGAGCAGTGATTCACACGGGAACGAGAGAGACAGAGACAGACAGAGACAGAGACAGACAGAGACATCACCCGGGAGAGGCACTGCCAGCGTCTTCCCCGTTTTTCTATGAATGCCTCATCGTCTCATTCATTCTTTGAATGCCTCATCGTCCCACTGCAAACTTTTTAGAGCAGGAATTAGGTCGGGTCCTTTTTGCTCGTTTGCTTTCTTCCAAGCTAAGTTTTGTAGCTTACAAGCGTTCTGATATTTTTTGAGTTCCGGAGGCCAAATGAGTAAGATGGAATTTGAGAGCGAGCGCCCCTGGACGAAAGCAGCCGCCCAGGTGAGGACGTGCGTGACCTCCCAGGCGCAGGTGAACAACATACTTAATGGGACACAGGTTGGAGAGGTGCCCAGGTCCCTCCGGGAGGGAGGACTCCTGAGACTATGCGAAGCCCACGACTAAGGGTTAAAGACCTCGCCCAAGCCCATCCAGGGAACGGGATAATCAGTGAATAGGGTTGTTTCAAGGACAGAGTGTGTCTGTTTCCAGCAGTGGCCAAGACGCACGATGGACACACGATAGGAACATCACGACGGCAACCACAGTTTACCTGCTGGCACTGGAGGAACGGTTATGTCCAAAAGAGATCTAGCTTATTCTGTGCAAGGCAGAGGACGAAAGAAAGCAGGACCCAAATGGTCAGCCACATCAGAAAGGCAGATTTGACTCAACCCAGGAAAACCACATTTCCAGCAACGCAAGTTTTAAATATCGACGAGTTGCCTTGGACAGAACCGTGTTCTCCAAACTGTGAACCATCTGATCCAACATGGAAGGTGGGCCATCCACGCGTATGTTATCCCAGAATGTTCTAGAACACAACCGAGCTCTGGCTGGGGGCCAGGCAGGGTGATCTTACATGGCCTGTGGTCAGACACTCGCAGAAGGAGCTCCAAACCCAACATCCCTAGACACAGGCTCCATGTCCCGAGTTCTGATCAAGGGTTGAAATGAGGTCAGGTGTAGTGCCCCGCCAGGAAGGCCCCTTGGGGAGCAGGGACCGTGGGGGACACTGGTGCTGGGTCTCGAGCCCACACGAAACCTGTTCCACCTTTCAGCTCCTCTCTCGCTTGAAGATGTTTCTCTGTCAAACGTCCGTCCGCTTAATGCCACGGCCTCTTCCCGGGTCCCCTCAATCCTCCTGTTAACTCTGCCCTTCCAGGAACTTCCAGAACTTCCAGAACTTCCAGACTTCAGCCCTGGCTCCTGCCAACCCTCGGTGCCCTTCAAACTTCCTGAGCTTTCTTGTCCTATCTCTGCTCAGTCAGCCCTCTGCACACACAGGCCGGTGAAGCCTCCTAGCCAAGCTCCGTCCATGCCAACAAAATGCCTGGAGTTTTCACCCAGAGCCAGCCCTACCCTCCTCCTCCCACACTCACCTCTACAAACCTGTCTTTCTTTCTGTTTTTTGTTTTCTTAAGATCTTATTAAATGATATGAGAGAAAGAGAGAGTGACAGAGACAGCAGGAGTGGGGGTGGGAGGCAGAGGGAAAGGGAGCAGCAGGCTCCCCGCTCAGCAGGAAGACCAATGCATGCGGGGCTTGATCCCAGGACCCCAGGACCACGAGCTGAGCTGAAGGCAGGCGCTTCACCAACTGAGCCACCAGCAGCCCCTACAAGCATATCTTCAAAACACCTTCCCTCTTCCCTGTTCACAATCTAAGTAACTGCCCACAACCCCACCAGAAAATCAGTGTCTGCCTTTCTCCCTTGATGCCCCTAAGGCTGACCGTGACATTTCCACAAGTGGCTGGGGCCAGGATGGTCAACGCACAGAGCCTACAAGTCCCCCTTCTCCACAGCCAGGCCAACTACCCTGGAGGCTTGCAAGCCAGGGTTCCCTGAGATGGCCGTTAGGGTCCCCACTACCAAGCCAGGATGGGACTCACGTGATGCCCCTGCGCCCCAACCCCAGAAACCACCAACTTGTCCTGGGGCAGACCCAACGTCAGGAGGTCCCTGCGGGTGCCCTGGAAAGGGGGGGCCAAGGAAGAGCAGGAAAGGCTCCGCAGCTGTGGGAAGCAGGATGACCCCAGGAGAGCCAGAATAGAACAGAGGTGGGAAAGCGGGCAGACCTGGTGCCTCTCCAGACCCCCTCACCATCCCCAGCGTAAGCCAGCTTAAGTAACCAAAACGGACTGGCCACCAAATTGACCGAGTCAATTTCCTTTCCGTTTCCTACTCCCATTATCAAGGCTTGAACTTGACTCCCGGGCCTCCCAAACCTGTGATTTTTCTGGAGGACTTAGAATAACAGAGAACTGAGCTCCACTGTCAGTCTTATGCGGCGACCCCATAGGATCACAAAGCTCTCCCAGGTGTCCCGCCACAGGTTTGGGTGGGAAATGACCAACGGCCAGGCCAGCAGCCTGGACTCCCAGCGCTCACTTCCTGGGAGGGCCGCAAGTGTCCGGGGTGCCCTGTCTACCGCACGTTTTGACCCAAATCTTGTCCCCCATCGCCCCATTAACCAGGGAGCTCAGCCCTCGGCATTGCCCCACTGAGGAGTCCCAGACGCTCCTGCCCAGCTCGCTCTGGAAGCTACAGCACAGAGCCCAGGTGCGGCTGTGGGCAGGGGGAGCCAGCCCGGCCGGCCAGCAAGCACAGGCCTCATGGGGCTTCCTTGGGCCCAGTTCTCCGTTCCCCTGGCCCTCCACCCTGGTACCTGGGACACACCAGTCTCCAGGAGGAAGAGGCAGTCACAGGACCGGCCAGAGCCCTAAGGAGCTAGATGACCAGGCTTCATCCCCAGTGGCCTCCCACGGGTTCCAGGACCCTGGGCCAGCGTGTTGCCTCTCCGTTGACTCCCGGTGAAGTGAAGGACGTTATTAAAAAGAGTCTGGAGTGACACCTGGCCGGAAGAAAGTGCCGCGTCCACATTTGCTGTTATTTTAATATCAACGTGGCTACATTTTCTCCTACAGTTCTGGCGGCGGAGCCCAGGGCAGAGCAGCCAAGGGCGCGAAGCCCGAGCCCTGAGCCCACTCCAGGGTTCTGGCAACAAACAGCGTGGCCTTGCTCGGAGGAGGCTGACTCTGGGAATGCTGAAGAGGAAAGGCGCTCGCTGGACCTGTCCAGGCCAAGAGCAAAGGCCCGGGCTGCCCACCCACTGGTATTTAAAAACAACAACAGAGAAGAAAGTGCTGAATGACCGTTTTCCAGGCACAAGTCCTCCACTGAGGGGCTCCCCCAACTGGGGAGCTTAGCATTGTTTCCCTGGCGGTGTTCTTGCCTTTCCCAGAACACCAACTTCGGGTAAGGTCTGCTGCCCTGTGGGAAGAGGGCCGACCTCCGTCTGGGAAAGCTGGGAAGACGGAAGCCACGCCCCAGTGACTTGGGGGGGCCCCCCCATCACCTGGTCCACCAGGTCCCCTCACCTCGCTCAGCAGGGGCATCCTGGGAGCCTGGGCTCCGTGTTCCTGCGCCCCCAGGTTCCTGAGCCTGGGTGAGCTCGGCCCACATTCCCAGTGGCCGGGCCACCCGCCTGCAGGGGAGGTTGGTGCCAGCCTCACTTCCTGGAGAACCTTCCCCGACCTCCCAGGCTAAGTCAACAAGCCTCCTCTCACTTGGGTTTCCTAAACACCTTGGAACTCCGCTTGACAGCCTGCGTAATCTTCCATGATTCTGGGGACCCTCCACAGCTGCCAGGACGGCAAGGATCAGGGATCCCCTGCGCGCCCCTATCTCAGCCCCAGGGCCACTGCTCCGATTGGAATGGAGGAGGGTACAGTCTCAGGGCTGAGCCCTGGGTGACCTGCCCACCAGGTGGCCCTCAGGTAGGAGCCACTAGGATTCCTCCTGACCAGGCCTGCTGCCTGTGCGTTGGAAAAGGGGATTGGGGCTTCGCTCAATTCTGGGCCACTGTGCTGTGCCCTCAGGGCTCTGGACACCCAAGCGCCCTCTGGGCTGGGGACGAAAGAACTCTGGAGCCATAAGGCGATTCTTCCCCAAGGCCCGTGGTCTCGCGGCCCAAGACATCCACTGCCAGGCTGGCGCGCTCCGCCGCGCGGCCACCGTCCGAGTCCCGCTCGACGGCGTGCGTTGGACGGAAGCGCCCAGGGGCCGGCCTTGTCCCCGGCAGGGAGCGCGCGCCGGGGGCCAGGACCGCTCCTCCCCGCCGCGCTCCTGCGGACCCCCGGTGCTCAGGCGGCCTGGCTCGGATCGCCGCGGCCGGAGTCCGGCCGCCGATAGTTCCTCCCCGGGACCGCCGAGCCGTTCTGGCCTCGCCAGGGGGCCCACCCGGGAGCCTTTCCCCGCCGTCCCCGCCGTCCCCGCCGTCCCCGCCGTCCCCGCCGTCCCCGCCGCCCTGGCCCTATCGCTCCTGGAATCTCAGCGAGTTTCCAGTTTCTCCCCACCTCGGGAGGGAACCAAGCAGCAGAAGGAGTTCAGGTAACACTCTGGGGCTGCGGAGATTTTCCCGAAACAAAGAAACGGATAGACAACTCTCTGTCCTCCTTGTCCCCCAAAAGAAAACGCGCACCCCTGCTCCCCAGCTCCGGGCCGCAGAAGGCAGGTGGTCCAGGAGCCGACTGTGGCCGAGGGGCCGACCCCGAGGCACCCTCTACTCCGACCAATGAGCCAGAGACTCGAAGCAAAAGGCGCCCGGGCCGCGCGCAGCCAACGCGGTGGCCGGGGGGCCTCCGAACGGCGCACCAAGGGATCCCAGGAGGGTCGCAGCCTCCAGCCCCACCGAGGGCCCTTTGCCCGGCCCAGCGCGGAGAGTCCCGCCGGTGGAAGGACGCACCTGCTGCGCTCGCGCCGCGCACACCTGGCCGCCCGTCCAGTCGCTGCCACCCAGCGCGGGGGGCGCTTGGCTTGTCTTCCGGCGCCCAGACCCTTCCTTTTGCGCCCGGGACCCGCACCCCAGACTCGCACGGAGAACCGGCCGCGCGCGCGACTTACCCGCGGGGCTCCCCGGCCGGGCCCTCTCCGCCCCTTGCCCTTCCTCCTCCTCCGCCTCCGCCTGCCCTGCCTCGCTCGTCTTCCTCGGCCCGGCGCGGAGTCCCCGACGCTCCCTGGCGCTCGCTTAAATCCCGGGAGGCGGTGTCCGACTGCCCAGGGTGACACCCCTAAACGCGGTCCCCGGTGACCTCCAGCAGGGGGAGGGGGTAGGCCGGTGCGCGGCCCCGGGAGGGGCGGGTCCGGGCGGGGCGCGGGTGGCGCTCGGGTGGCGGGAGGAGGAGTTTCCCCCAGGGAAAGCCCGGGAAGCGCTCCTGGCCCCGGCCTGCTGGGGGGAATCCCACGAAGTGGGTTTCGTTCCCCAGCCTCCCCCGGCGGGCAGTGTGGGGCCGGGAGGAGAGTGTCCCCTTCCCCTCGTCCCCAGGACCGCTCCGGTTGTGGGCGCTTCGAATTCGGATTAAGGAAGGAAATTCTGGGGAGCCCTGATTGAGTCCCTGTGTGAGCCCCAGGATCTGCTGCTCCTTGAGCTCCTGGGCGCGAGGACCGCCGGCCCAGCCACAGCGCCGAGGACCCTCCAGCCCGCCTAGGCCAGCCTTCCCTTGCCTGCAGCTCCCAAGATCCCCCCCCACGCTCCCGACGCCCCCACGAGTGGTGTGAGGTCTTCCCACGCACCGCAGGCAAGGGACGCCGGCGAGGAAAAGGGTGAGATAAACCTTAGTCCAAAAGGCATGGCTTTTCCCGGTCCTCCAGAAGTGGGAGAGGACGAAAGCTGAATTCATTCTGAATCACATGCCTCCTTGGCCTGCCACCTGGACTCTCCCTGTAAAATTTTCTCTCCCACCCTGTGCATCGGGTCCCACCTTAGATCCAAAAAGGGGACGATCTCAGATATCCCGGGGACCCACCCAGCTTTCCCGTTTCACAGGTGTCCAGGGGGCCCCAGGTAAAACGTTCCAGGACGCGTACAGCACCCAGGTCGCGTGGGACTGAAGAAGATTTAGAATAAGTTGAGATCCCAGCCGACCACCAAGAAAGAATTCTTGAGACATCTGTGATGCAAAACAGTGGTTTATTAAAGCACGAGGACAGGACCCGAGGGCAGAAAGAGCTGAGCGAGGGGTGGGGGGGTCATGAGGCGTGGCCTGTTTTAGACCTGCAAGTTGGAAGGTGAAGGTAAGGAAAAAGGGAGGTTTCAAAAGAACTTTCGTATCTCAGGATACAGAGGCCTTGACTTGTCAGTTAAGGTTGTCTTTTCCCCTCTAGCAAGGCATTAATATTAAGCTAGTTGGGAGGTTCAAGGAGGAATGTCACACATGGCCCACCCTAGGGGGGGCGGGGTGGGTTACAAGGTGTCAGCTTCCGCTCTGTGTTTAGCCCGCCTCGTGTTCCCTCATCAGGACAGTGTGTCTGGAGCTGTCTGCAAGTGACCCGATGGTGGCACCAGTCCCCTAATGTCCACCTTCACACCAGGTGACGTGTGTGTTTCTACAGTCAGCCTCTTCTGCGGGTGACTCTCTCAACACGCGTTTCTCCTTCTCTCGGCAGGTTCACGAAGGTTTTGCAGGCGTGTGCACAGCTCCCTGAGCCTGCCATCGGGCTGGGTAGCCCGCGGGACCTCCACGCGAGAGGTGGGCGTGTACCCAGTCTCGGGCGCCACGGGCTGCTTCTCATCCCCTTCCAGGATCCCTGCTTCAGGGGTGAACACACAGCCCGCTTCTGACTAGGGAGATGCGGGGCTTCGGGGCGGGGGTCTGGGGTTTTCTCACTCTTCTAAAGGAGCTGCAAAGCCCCACTTCCTTGTGCTCAGGAATCGTCTCCCCATCACCGTCTTCCCATCACCCTCGCCATCAGCACGAAGCTAGCTCCAGGTAACGAAGGCTCCTCCCAAAACAGACCGCGGGGAGAAAACGAGAAACGGAGTTCCTCCTGCTGTCATTGAATAGCTGCGTCACACCGGCTCTGAAGTGAAGCCCACTTGCGACTTCTTTTGTGAATAATTAACGGCAGAATTTGCAGGAAAACTTGGGAAATCCTCAGCCACAAGAGTGAAGTAGAAGTATGTATCTGGGGAAGGGAAGAAGGAATCCTAGTGGCAGGCCCAGAGCCCGAAATGGAGCTGGATCTCATGACCCTGAGATCAGGACCCCGGCCAAAGCCAAGAGCCAGGCACTTGACCGACTGTGCCACCCAGATGCCCCTAGAAGCCAGGGTTTTTAAAGATAACTTAGCAGAGGGGCGCCTGGGTTAAGCAGTCTGTTAAGCATCTGCCTTCAGCTGAGGTCATGATCTCAGGGTCCTGGGATCGAGCCCCACGTCAGGCTCCCTGCTCAGTGGGGAAGTCTGCTTCTCCCTCTGACTCTGCCCTCCGCTCCCCCCACCCAGCTCATGCTCTCTCTCTCTCTCTCTCTCTCACACGCTCTTTCACACACGCACTCTCTCTCAAATAAAGAAAGAAAACCTTTAAAAAAATAAAGAATGAGAAATAGAGTATATGTTGATTACGTCCAATCCCAAAGAAGAAAAAAATGGAGTAAGTGGAAAAGAACTCAGTGAAGCCAAACAAAATGAAGCAAAGAAGGCTGAAGGGGAAGGGGAGTAACACTCAACCCGGAAAAGCCGGATAAGAAGAAAACACAAAATACACACGGAGACGTGTGCAACGTACCTCAGCCATCATGCGTGGAGATACTCTCAGTTGGGCTAAACCGTCCAGGTACTATGAATAGGGTTAAAAAATACATAGATTATCAGATTGCCTAGTTTTTTTTAAGACAGTCGCACGCTATGTCATTCATTAGAGATTTTTAAAACGAGCTCGTTTGGCTACATTAGTAATGGACCAAATAGACCTGAGAATAAAAAGGTTTTATTGAGAATAAGGAGAGCCCGTGATAATGACAAAATGCCTAGAAAATATAGTCATTGAGCTTGCGTACACCTAACAACAGTTTCCCAAAATGTCTAAAGGAAACATTTAAAGAACTACAAGATCTTTACAAATTCACAGCCTTCTCTCTTGGCCAGCAAAAGTCAGGCAAAGAAATAAACATCAGTGAAAAAACAGAAGATAACAACACTGATGGGGTTTGGTAATACAGGTGAGGTTCACTGGCTTGAGGTCCAGAGCCGACGACCAAAAAAGAATTCTTAAGACGTCTCTGGTGCAAAGAGGTGATTTTTATTAAAGCGGGGGAGCAGGACCCGTGGGCAGACAGAGCGGCTGCACCTAGGTGGTGAGCGCCGGCTGATTGTATCCGTGGGAGTTGGGGGAGGTGAGGAGAAGGAAGGTTTCTAAAGGATTTTCATATGTTAAAGAAGACTCGGGAGGCGGGAGGCCTTGCCATTGTCAAGTGAAGGTTGTTTTTCCCTCTAGCAAAGCATTAACATTAAGATAGCTGGGAGCTTCCGGGAGGAACGTTACCCTCAGGCCAACTCAAGCATCTTTCCACTGGCTGTGTGTGACAAGGACATTTAGTTGTATCTACGTTTCCTTCTGGAAGCTAGATTGATAGAAATGCTTCGTTCTTGCAAATGGCTGAGACTTTTGTAGACTGAGGGTGACTCCTGTCTTTCAGGATTGTGATCTCTATAAGTTAACTATTTGTTTTTCCTTCCCTTAGTTTTAGGGCAGCCGGGAGTGCCTGAGGAATGGCACATACATCCTATGGGGGCGGGGAAGGAGGGTCTGCCGTGTCCTCAGCTAGTCTTCTGCTCCCTCATCAACACAGGGAGCAGACTTTATTAATGGACTTAAATAGATGCGTACACCAAATAATTCGCCAGATGATCTTCCGTGTTAGTTCCTAGGAACAGTTAAACTTACTATTCTAGTCTTTCAAAAATTCTTCCAAGGAACTGAAAAACAGAAAATACTCATTTATCAATGCCTGAACCAGCAAAAATAGTTCAAGGAAAATTACAAGCCAACCTAACTCACAAATATAAATGTAAAAATCCTAAACAAATACTAACAGAATGAATCCAACACTCTACAAATAGATTATGATCAAGTTGGCTTTATCCTGGTAATAGGATATTGCTTTAACATTAGCAAAGCTATCAGTATAGTTCAACACAGTAACAGAAATCACAAAGCTAAATTCAGCCTGCCTCTTGTGATTTAAAAAAAAAAAAAAAAAGTCCTTTGCAAGGATGAAATAAAAGGCTTGGCCCCAAGGCTCAGCATGCGCTGTGTGTCCGGCTCTGTGGAAATGACTGTGACCTTCTATTAAACATTCAGCATGCCAGTGACCCTCTTATGGGATGGGCACATTGGGAATCCCAGTTTACAGCTGGGGACGCCCATCTCTGGGAGGACACAGCGCTCCCTGGTCCCACAGGTGTGCTGAGACCAGAACTGGGTCTCTGGGCTTGGTTGTCTCTTGGGCAGCTAAGTAGGGCTGGGGCTCCAGCCAGGGAGGGCGTTCTGTGTCGGAGACCCCAAATCCTAAAGGCCCCTTGGCTCGGGAACCCAGAGGCAGGCAGTTCCGGAGAAAGGGGGTGGGCTGGGGAGTGATGGAGGAAAAAGTAGGGTAATGGTAATAGAAATTTTAGCTTGAGAAGGAGGGAAGGAGAGCAGCACTCAGGGGCCACATGGCTTCCCTTGGACCCTGTCCAGCAGGAAGGACCAGGATTCCTGCCCTGCTATCCTGAGAGGTGCTGGTGGCCCCCAGCTCTGCTCTCAGAGGACCCCTGGGTCGAGTAGGTCAGAGGACAGAGGGATGGCGGCTTTACTTGCTGCCCCACTGCCTGAGCCTCCCTCTGTTACCCTGGGTGAGGCACCCGGAAATGGTGGGGGGTGGGGGGATGACAGGCTTTCCTGGACTAGACCAGGGCGTCTCTGGCCGCAGGTCTGTGGCAGGCTTCCCAGGGTGTGGTATCCGTCCACCAGAGTCCTGGTCACATGCGGTCCTCCAAGCTAGACATCAGCCCCGTCTATTGGCCTTGATGGCCGGTGTCCTGTCACAGAGAAGCAGAGGTGTGGAGAAGATATCCCACCACCTCCCTGGGAGACGCCAACCCCCGCGCCCAAAGAAACTTCCTGCCTCCCAGAGAACCCAGAACAGGACAGAAGCTACTTAACCTCTTGATGCCCCAGTCTCCTCTGTAAAGTCTCACAAAGATGCAACTCTGGTGAAATGAGTTATGGCATGCTCAGGTTTCAAAGAGCACGCGGCCCCTACTAAATGCCTAGTTATGACCACCACTACTTCTTCTACCACTAGAAAAGTGCTCAGGACGTACTCCCTCTCCTAAAACACGCCTAACAAAACACCTACCCTCATCATGTTGGCGACATATTCTAGACTCTCCAAGATGGCACCCATAGCTCCAGAAAACCATAAAATAAAGGTACTCACTTCTTACCTATGTGAATTAATCCATTTCTAATTGATCCACTCTACAATTAGCCTCTGGATGGGTGAACCCCCTACCTCCCTCTGCCTGGGGAGTCCCAAGTTCTGCCTCTTGTCAAGCCACATTTCTGCATTGGACCAGCCAAGACTGACCTCCCTAGTGCAGTCTACACTCCATCTACCCTCTCTCAGGTGCCCAGTAGAATTGCTCAGTTTGTGTTAAAGAATGCAAACCTTGTTTTCATCGTGTCAAGATGAAAGGTGACATTACGTTGTTGAATGCCAACATTTTGGGCATCAGTGACAACATCACTGCAGGCTCCCAGGACAGTGGTGATGCCAACTGGGTACCCACAGTGCCCTTCAAGCATTTTAATAAATGTAGCACCAGCTCTAACAATAGCAAGTTATCGTTGAACAAACTTCATTAAAGGTCAACTTCCAGAGTTCTATCTCAAGCCCACCTCCCAGGCTTTGACTGAAGGGTGACAGAAGTCAGGGCTGGAGAGGCTTATGGGGGCTACTTTGCAAGGTGGGGTGTCACAAAGCCCTTCCGTTCACATACCCCACTTTCTGGAAGAACAGGGCCCAGCAGACCAGCCGCCCAGCTCGTCCATGAGGATTCTTTAGGGAGGGGCTAGATGTTCTCTGCACCAGAATTGTGTACAAAGCCAGGCTGGCAGCCTCTTCAAGGTGAGGCAAGAGGGAGGCAGTGAGTGGCTCTAGTGTGGGACAGAGAACATAAAGGAGCTACTTCCTCTTCCCCCCCGACCCCACGGAGACCTGAGCCCTCACTTTGCATGTGCTCGGACAAGCTACTACATAGGGCAGGGCTGCTCTAGATGGGCGTGGAGATGCCTGTGGTGGACCAAGGCAGGGCAGGCACCGGCAGGTCCAAGTCCCCTACTTTGTCCTCTGCTTGGGTGCGTTCTGCAGAGGGTATGCCAGACTTCTCTGGAAGAACAAACATTTGACAACATTTGAAAGTGGGCTGGATTAGAACTCCAAGACCTATTCAGAGAATCTGGTTTGACCTCAGTGCTGGGGAGTCCTTAAGGGTTTAAGACAGAAGGTGAGATGAATTTGCAACTCTGGTTTCTGCCTCCTTCCCTCCCCCCAACACCCCCACCTCCACTCAGGTACAGGGCAGGGAGGGACAGTGTTTGCAGGGGGGGGAGGGGGGAGCAGTTAGAACCCAGGAATCGTGTTTAGTTTCATTTGCACAGCAAATGTTCTTCCATTCCTCTTATTATTTCATTTTTTAGCATTTTATTAAATTTGTTTCTAAATGAGTAGTGTAAGCTTTATTATTCATCTCAGAATGCACTGAAGGGGGTCAGAGTGAGTCTCGCCAGAATGGACCCCTCGAGCATGGGGACTATTTTGAGCTGAGGGTAACTGACACCCTGTGGGCCTCCAGATGATTCTGAAAACAAGAGAAATTTTGCCCCTCCCTTAACTACATAGAAGAATCCAAACTGAGGGTCTCTCCCAGAACTGGAGTTATTAGTAAAGATAAATGTATCTGGGTGACCCATCTGTGGGCATGGTAGACATCTGTTTGCCAAACATCTGTTGTCATCTCATCTCCCTGTGAAGTGCCCTCCTCCCCTTTGAAACCCAGACCCCTATCCCATTTCTTGGCTCAGGAGGGACTAGATAGTCTCATTAAGCTCTCTGTCTTAGAATCTTTCACATATGTGGGGTTTCCATTGTTATGAAATTAAATTTTATTTTTTCCTGTTAATCTGTCTCATGTCAATTTAATTCTTAGACCAGCCACAAGAACTTTAGAAGGGTAAAGGAAAATTTTTCCTCCCCAGCAGCACATATGTAGGGTCTATCGAGAGAAATTAAAATGTATTAACTACCAAATGCAATTCCATTTCCAGAAAGGTTGCTGTGATGAAATGGGTCTCACTGAACCCCTTGTGTGACCCCTGGAGCTTTGTCCTCCCGTCACTCCTACCTTACAAAGAGAAGCCTTTTTTAGGGGTGTTGATCTGGATACCTTAAAAAAGAAGAATTAGAAATATTTCATTCATAGTAAGGTATGGTTTTTTTGGGTTTTTTGGGGCTTTTTGTTTGTTTGTTTTAGCGAGATAGACTATGAGTGAGCAGGGGAGGAGGGAGAGGCGGAGGAAGAGCATCTCCCTCAGACTCCCACTGAGCACAGAACCTGACGTGGGACTGGATCTCACCACCCTGAGATCACAACCTGAGCCAAAACCAAGAGTCCAACACTGAACTGACTGAGCTAACCAGGTGCCCCCATAGTAAGTTCTTAACGATCTAAAATTTAAAGTTGTTTTTTTTTAAGGTATTTCTTATCATTAAACATACTGTCCCCCTCCTTGCTTATTATGATTTCTTTTTTCTGGCTAAAACGCACAAAAATCGCTTTAAAAAATATTAAACCATCCTGGTGATTCTATAGATGCTCTCTTCAATATTTACAGTTAAATATCCTTCAGACTTTGAGTGGATATTTGGGACTCCCAGAGCCTCCATGGCCAGACCTTGGTACGGCTGCTGAATTTACCACCATCTTTCCTGCCCCGCTCCACCTCCAAACCCAGCTCTGAGTTAGGAAGTCAACTTAGGGAGCTGTCCCTGTTTTCTGTCTCTTTTCTGGTAACAGCTGGCCCAACGTTTCATAAAACCTTTAAGTGTCTCTCCCCAGAGAAACAACGTCCAGCCACGAGAGCCGTTGTGACCTGTGAAGTGGGCAACAGCAGCGTTGGGATGGGTCAATGCGCTTCAGAACAGAGCAGAAACCCATGGCATGGCCCACAGCTTTGGTGAGCACTGCTCCTCCTCCCCTTTCTTCCGCACGAGGACACACCACATGGCGACTTGGTTGTCACACCTGTGTCCACTTAGAACACAAACCGTGGCCAATCAGCAAACAGCATAGTTTGTCTTGACTTGAATGATTCTCGTTCTATTCATTTGGGGACCTGTGACACGCTGAGCACAATTTAAATATGCACACACGTGCTCGTACGTGTGTACATGTATATACACGCGTGTGCGTGCACACACATGTAAACAATATGTCAGTGTATGTGCGTATGTATCTGTCTATTTCTCACTGGTTTTCAGAAACCGTAAGCGCTTTAGTCAATCTGTCCTTTAAAGAATGAGCATGGGAACCACCCAGGCTCACACCCGAAACAGTCCCCTATCTCCGTGACTTCCGTATTCCCGGCCAATGACTTGACTGTTCACTACTGAGGCTGTGGGAAGGCGCACAAATTCTTCTACCGCAAGTATCAACGGGTTAGGCCCTGAGATTCTTCAAATCTCTCCCTCAAAACTCCTTGCTGGGTTCTTTCTACCAGTCTGGAATGTTGCGAGAAGGATCCAAACCCAATTCCATTCAAACCATCCCCCACCCGACCCTGAAGGCCCCATCTTAGGCTAAACTTCCCGTCCTCGGTTG
This sequence comes from Lontra canadensis, assembly GCF_010015895.1. NCBI lineage: Eukaryota > Metazoa > Chordata > Mammalia > Carnivora > Mustelidae > Lontra > Lontra canadensis. The sequence goes on along the minus strand of NW_022631023.1, from coordinate 4,011,139 downwards.
GTCCTGCCTGGCCTCCCCTCTCCCAGGCATCTTGAAGGCTCTGCTTTATCACAAGGAGTGAGAAACTGGTCTTTGCCTGGGTGCATTGGTGGTTATCTGGGAAGCCTACAGCTGACAATAATAGACGATTTTATGTAGATGCACAGTGATAAATTACTCAACAAAGTAATAAAGAAAATAAAACAGGGGTCGTGTTCCCAGTTGTAAAAGTCTTTCAGTCCTGGGTACAAAATGTCTGTTGTAAAACAGTAGATTATTCCATTATAAGGAAAGAAAACAAAAATACACTTCCTTCTTTACCGACTTCAAAAGGGACTGGGTGTCTCCCTGGCTGTGGGCCCTGGAGGGGCTGGAGATCACCCCTCCGTGAGCTAAAGGGCTGAGTGGGCATGAGAGTGCCCACCACCCAAAAGGACAGGGTCAGAGCAGTCCCAGCCACACCGGGTGGAGCGGCCCAGACCTCAGGGACCCCTCAGGTCAGAGGACTGGGGTTTGTACTCCACTTTATCTCTAAGCACTTGCAGAATCTCACAGGCAAATTGCTTAAGTTCTGAGACTTAATTCCTTTGCAACCATAAAATAGGCATACTAACATCTTCCTGTACCGCACAGGATTCAATTAGCCAATGAATGCAAACCGTGAAGAACGAGACAAGTAAAAGCTGTCATCTTTTCCAAGGAAGGAAGAATTCCTAGACCAGTTTAGGTCTAGGATTGGCTGGAATGAGACATCAATACCTGGGGTTGTCCTGTGTGGCTGTGCAGGTTGCGTACTGTGCAAATCCAGGGAGTGCCTTCCACGTTTGTAGCCACGTTTATGGCAGTTTTAACATGGCAGGTTTCTGGCAAGTGCCAGAAAATGTCCTGTGGGAGAGGTGATTTATTCCAGTTCACACAAAAGTGCTGCACAAGCCCCTGGTGAAGCTGCCTGTCCATGCTCTGTCTGGTAAGACAGGAGAAACTAAGCCTGTAGCAGTACTCTCCTCCTCATTCACTGTAAAGCTGAATCATGGTTTTGTATCCTAATTGTTCTTTGACTTAAATATATGATTAGAGGCCAGAAGCAAAGGCATTAATCACTTTAAAAATAGGTCAAGCCACTTTGGACTGATTTATAACAAAGCTCTCACTTGGTTGTAGTGGTCCAAACCAAGAATGACATGTCTTACTAGAAACAGGGTGCTAAAGCCATTTGCACGGTCATAGGGAGCAGGGATGGTCTCCGAGTGACCAGCCCGGGCATGGGATAGGTTTGGAACTGCCATGAGCTATTCCAGAAGGTGCTGGATCCACCTTCTGGGACCTTGAAGCCTTGAAGACGATCCCAGAGTCCTGTCTCCCTGGAGGTCTGAGGTCAGAAGCTATTGCTAAGTAGGAAACATCTTTGCCTGCTCTGTGCTCCCTCCTTGCCACCTAAATTCCTTAGCTTAGAGACAATGAGGAAAACAGTAGGGGACCCCCACTCACATACTTCTGCTCTGCAGGGTTACTGGGCACCTACCTCGTGCCAGGCCCTATGCTGGGGGCACAGAGGGAGCCCACTGTGAGTCATCATGTCATTTTCATCCCGTTAGGGAAGGCAGAAACTCATAAACAATAAATACCAATAAATCTGATGTGCTAAGGGCTAAAAAGAAAAGTAAAAGCAGGTCAAGGGGGCAGAGTGATGATTGGAGTGGGCTCCTGATCATACTGGAGGCAGGGGAGGCCCCCAAGAGGGCAAGAGGGGTACAGATGCACCTGCAGAAGGAAAAGCTTTCCAGGCAGAGGTCCCTGCTGGAGTAGGCATGGGGCCGAGAGGAAAAGCCCAAGAGACAAGAACCTAGAATATAAGAGACTGGGAGAGGGGTCAGTGATGCAAGTCCTCAGAGCAAGAAAAGAAGTTTTATTTATTATTTATTTTTAAATATTACTTATTTATTTGACAGACAGAGATCACAAGTAGGCAGAGATGCAGGCAGAAAGAGAGACGGGGAAGGAGGCTCACTGCTGAGCAGAGAGCCCGATGCGGGCTCGATCCCAGGACCCTGGGATCATGACCTGAGCTGGAGGCAGAGGCTCTAAACCACTGAGCCACCCAGGCGCCCCAAGAAAAGAAGTTTTGGGTTGTATTCTGAGTTGGGTGGTGGCAGAGAGATCACACGACCTGGCTTGTGTGTGGAAGGGGCGCTGTGCTCTCTGCTGGGATAAGAGCGGATTGCTGGGGAGCATGCAGGTGACGAGGGTCCTTGGAGAAGGTGCACCCAGAGGTGCCCAGAGCGTCACAGTGCTTGGGGACGGGTGGTGGAGCGGATAGGATTCACACGAACAAATGCATGTGGGCCTTGCCGTGAGAAGTCAGAGAGGTCCCCAGGGACTTTGGTCTGAACAACTAGACAAGCAGGGGCGCCACTGACCGGGACGGGTAAAGTAGATTTGGGAGATGAAACCAAGGATGAGGCTGTGGGCATGTTGAGTTTGAGATGCTGCTATGGGCTGAGCTGTCTCACTACCCCCCACCCCCAGTCGTATGGGGAAGCCCTAACCCCAGGGCCCCAGAGTGACTGTCCTGGAGATAGGGCCTCTATGATTCAGTCAAAACGAGGCCCTTAGGGCAGCTCTAACCCTGTCTGACACACGTCCTTATAAGAAGAGGAATTTGGATGTGCGGAGGGATGACCATTTGAGCCACCGGAGGAGGAGACTGCCACGCGAAAGTCAAGAGGAGAGGCCTCAGGACAAACCAACCCTGCCGACACCTTGATCTTGGACTTTTGGCCTCTGGATCCATGAGAAAGAAAATTGCTTGAGCTGCCTGGTCTTCGGTATTTAGTTATGGCAGCCCGGAGAAATTAACACCGGGGGCCATTAGCCCTCCAAGTGGGGACGGTCGGTACGCCGTCAGAGCTGAGGGAGTGGACACAGAGTTGGGGTCCGCAGAGAGATGCTGCTGAAAGCCAGGAGCTAGGCAGAGCCCCGGGGGCACCTGCATGAGGGCGAGAGGGACCCACGGAGGGAGAATGAGAAGGGGCAGCCTGTCATCAGGTGGGATGGGGGCTGACCCGGGGGGGGGGGGGGGGGGGGAGGAGCACCTGGGAGGCTGAGGGACAAAAGGGTTCAAGGCAAAGGAAGCAACTGGCTGGCACGTGCGGGAGGACCAGTCTCCATCTGGGGGCCACGGTGAAGGCAATTCTAGGGGAACTGCGGTGACAAAAGCCTGGTTGCTGGGCAGTCAGGAGAGAGCAGGAGAAGGAAGGGATGTCTCATGCCCTTCTCGGCACAGTCTTAAGGCCCGTACAACAACAGATGATTTCCTTCCATGCTGTTTCTAGAAGGAACACCCAGTGTAGAGAATGGGCACTCCTGCCGGCTCCCCCACACCCCACACAGCCCTGTCTATGCCGGCGGGAGGATGGCAGGACAGAATCGGGTCCTTCTGAACGACAATGGAGTAGCTCTGCGGCCCCCGCGCCTGACTCAGAGCCCTCCCCCGCCCCTTGCCCTTGGTTCCAGGAAGCTCAAAAGCAAATCTATGGTGTCGACCTCTACAGTCCGTTGCTTTGCTTTGCTTCCTCTTTGTGCTTCCGTTGGTTCGTTTCAGTCACCTCATGTGGGTCTTCACCCTCGGTTCCACGCCTCCACCCAACGAGGCAGACGAGCGGCACGCGTGCAAGTCAGTCCCTGCAAACCCACTTCCCGAACGGCCGCCCTGCTCTTCCGGGGAGGGACACCTGGTCGGTCCGAATTGCTCTATGTCCTCCCAGAGTCCCCACTCGGATTTATTTTTAAGGTATGTTTCACCGTCACAATGACAACCGTTTTTAATTCTCAAATTTTCAGACCAGAAGAATCTCCTCATTTCAATTTAAAAATTTACTATTCGATGCCTCGCAGTGGCTTAGAAGGAAAGGCACAAACCCAGAGCGTCGCTGGTTAGAAAAGGGCGCGCGGCCGTGGGGCAGCACGCGACGTTTTGCTGAGAATGACGTGAATCCGTCACGAGCATCGCGGGCCGAGCGCCGTCCCTGCGGCGCCGGGAGGAGCGCCTGCCCCGCAAAGGGAACTTCCTCTCCCTCGAAGCAAAATCCCTTCCTCCTTTCACTTTACAGCCTTTTAGAAGGGGTGCTTCTAGAATAGTCTCCTCAAGATTTAGGCTTTCGGACTCTGAGAACCAGAAAGCCCCACTTCTGGTCGTTTCCCTCAGTCTGCCACCTCGGGCTCCAGAGAAACAAATTCCGGAGTCGGCTTGGTCTGGGCCAGGGGGGAAGAGGGAGGGGAAGGAAAGCGTGTGAATCAATTCCTAAAACTACCCAGACACCCGTGAAACCATCGGTAATACCGTTGCACAGGACGAGGGGCTTCACAGACTCCTTTGCCACCGGGAGATTAGTGACACCAACACAGGTTGTGCGTTGAGTTGGGTGAGTTGGGTGGTGGCAGACGTGGGGGGGACGCCTGGGTGGCTCCATCGGTTAAGCGTCTGCCTTCGGCTGTCTTCAGGTTGTGATTTCAAGTCCCACGTCTGACTCCCTGCTCAGCAGCTCTTAAAACAAAAAGAAAAACGAAAACAAAACAGGATTTTTAAGAAAAACACTTTTTGTCCTGCATGGAGGGATAGGGAGGTGACCCAAGAACTTGAGAATAATGGACTGAGCCATCCCAGGGCCCCGAACAGTTGCTTTCTGACAGTAAAACCTGCAAGTGCGTTCACAGTGGATGAGAGCACAGGAGGCCACACGCCAGGGATAAAGGGGCCAGGCACCAGCAAGACCTTGCCTGAATTCAATCGAGCGCGTGAATGTGGCTGAAACAAGCAATCATCCCGAACAGCGGAGGGTTGCTCTCACGTGGAGGTTGGGGAAGGGCCACCGCGGAGGCCTCTGCATGTAAGTGTGTGTGCGTGATGTCTCCACTCATTCTCCAGGGGCACGGTATGCGAGAATCACCTAAAAATCCCAATTAAAAAATGCAAATGCATGAGCCCTACTTTTGAGAACCTTCAAAGCTGATGCCGGTGGTCCGGAATGCGGTCGTGCACCCTCCCAGCTGCCCTGGGGCTTGCGGGCTGGGGGGCAGCTCCAAGTGGGGTTTTCTGTCTTGTCAGATGACGGGGGTTTCGTCTGGAAGGGTGAGGGCCCGCTCTGCGCTGTGATTTGCCCGGGGAGCCATCCCCCTGTCCTCGCTGCTGACCACTTGGACCGAAAGGCCCCAGGCGGCTGACATCTTGCTGGCTTTGTTTTGGTAATTCAAATTTTAAAATCATCAGAAAAAAAAGACGGGATATTTAAGGTGACAAGTTTGCAGCTTGGCTGTCACATCTGTGACGGTGAAGTTTAAATTTCAGGTCACGAAGCAGTATATTGACCAAGATCCCCACCTCGTCCCCAGCCTGCTGTCCCTGGGATGCCCTCAGCAGGGAGATGAAGAGAAGACTGGATTTCGATTCCATCCTGTGGGTAAGTAGCGAAAGGGACCAGGTCCACACTGGATAATCAGTCTTATATTTTACGAGTCATCCTGAAAGCCAAGCGGGCTCTCCTCGTAAATGACACGTGTGACTTTTGGAAGCACTGAGAGGGGCACCCGCCTGAGAAGCCGCACCTGAGCCAGGTGCCTGGACGTGGGGGGTCTTGTGGCAGATTTAAGGGGGCTGCTGGGTGTGGCAGGGGTGCCGGACGGAGGGGAGCATGAGGAGGCGGCTTGGGGAGGGGCTGGGACCAGTGGACAGGGCGGGTGAGCGGGAGGCTGACTGGGACCTGGTAAGGTAGGAAGGGAAGCGGGAAGAGAAGCAAACAGAGCTCAGCAAACGACCAGGATGGTTTCCGGTCTTTAAAAAAGCAGCTCCTTACCCGAGAGACACTTCCGCTGGAGCTAAGAGCCACACGCCGTGGCCCCTGGGCCGCCTTCTGGTCTCAGTAATTAACTCTTGCCTGGGCTGCGTAGGTGCTCCCTGGAGAGCGGTGGCTGACCAGCGTGTTCAGGTCAAGCTGGTTAAAGTCAGACACCTGGTTTCATTTTATTTTATTTTTTTAAGATTTTATTTATTTGACACAAAGAGAGAGAGAGAGAGCACAAGCCGGGGGAGGGGCAGAAGGAGAGAGAAAAGCAGGCTCTCTGCTGCGCAGGGGGCTCTGAGGTGGGACTCCATCCCAGGACCTTGGGATCACGACCTGAGCCGAGGGCAGACGCTTCACCGACAGAGGCACCCGGGAGTCCCAGACAACTGGCTTTAAACCCTGGCACCGTCATTCGTGAAATGTAATCATGAAAAGTGGCTGAAATTCTCCAAGGCAGACATGACAGGTTATGGGGACGATCAAGGGACACAGGTGTAGAAGGTAAAAACGTGCACTTGCCAGCCTCGGCTGTGCCCAGCCTGTCCTTACCACACCTGGATGGTGTCTGACAACTGTCAGAATTCCTTCCCAGGTGTTCTCCAGGCCTGGGCCACCAAGGAGATAGGGAAGAAGAGTCTTTCTATGTTTACAGAAAAATGGTGATGATAGCTTGACCCCGAGCTACAGGTTGGGAGTCAGCTGGATGACCTGCCCGAGGACTCAAAAAACCAGGGTCTTGTTCTTGAGGAAGGAGCCTCTGGCCCAATTCTCAGAACCCGGGCATTCTTGTCTGCTTATTTACGACCTTCAAACTCATAATCTCACCCTGGCATTGGTGACTAGACATGAAGCTTGGCTACCCAAAACATGACCCAAAGATAGCTGGGCTTCGAGGTGTGAACTGTCTTCCCTTCCCCCCGAAATTTAATGAAGAGGTGGTCAAAGGAGAACCACGTGCATTCTTCTTTTTACAGACCCTTGACTAACGTAACTTCCTGTGCGAAGACGGTAACTAGGCACCATTTGGTCAGGGAGGAGTTCGGGAGGATAAAGGGGCTTCCAGGGGCCACACTGGTTCTTGCTCAGCAGCTGCCAACGAAAGCGCCCAGAGCAACAGGGGGATACTTGAGAAGGTCAATATTTTTGGAATATATAATCTGTGATATCAGTTATATTAAATAAGTGCAATAAATAGACAAATGAAAAATTTTGTTGTTTGTAATGGAAATGTGATAACATAGATGGGCTAAATATTTCTGGCCCCCCCCAAATTTGCATGGGGAGATCCTCACACTGTATTCGGAGGCAGGGCCTCTGGGAGGCCAGTAGGTCATGAGGATGAGGCCCCATGAGTGGGGTCAGGGCCCTCATGGATGTGGTCCCCTACCCCCGCAGTGCTTCCTGGCCTCTGGCCCCATGTGAGGACACAGGGGGAAGGCAGTCGTCTGTGCACTGGGAAGAAGGAAGCTCCCAGAAGGTGCAGGAGCCTTGAGCTCAGTCCCCCTAGACTCCAGAACCGCGAGAAATGCTTGTTTGAGCGTCCGGTCTACGTTGAAGTCGTCTGAATGAACTAAGGCAAGAAGTTGTCTTTCTTTTTCTTTTCTTTTTTTTTTTAAGTTTTAAGAGGGTTGACCCTGTGCTCAGGACTTTGACGGTGCTTCCTGAATGTGTCCTCCTTAGATTCTGGGCAGATACTAGGACTCAGGGGCCACGAGCCCGCTTTGCAGATGAGGCGTGGAGTTTGAGCATGTCCTTCCAAGTCGCACAGTGGTCAGGAGCCCGCCAGGATGTGGGAGAGGGGACGGAGAGAAGTCCAGGATGCGGGAGAGGGGACGGTCTCCTGCACGCCCCCAGCTGAGCAGCTGGGCTGGGGACCATGCAGTACCAATGTAGGAACGAAGTTAGGATTCCAAGCTGAAGGCCGAAAAGGAATTCTTGAGACACCGTTGGTGCAAAAAAGTGGTTTTATTAAAACACGGGGACAGGACCCATGGGCAGAAAGAGCTGCCCTGGGACCATGAGGAGTGGCCCTTGATATACTTTCAAGGTGGGAGGGGGTCAGGGAGAGCATAAGTCTCTAAGGCATTTTGGAGGCTAGGTTTCCAGGACCTTGAGGGGGCTCACTACTGTTGAGAAAAGGTCACTTATTACTAATAAAATCTGAGTCATGAGGCCCTTCAGATGTATATCAATGGGGCATATGCTTGGGGGATGATTGCCAGCACATATCTTGGGGGGTTTAGAGATAAAGGAAGTTTCCAAAGGAATTTTTATATGTTAAAGTCAATTATAGGATCCTGGAGGAGGTCAGGCTAGGACTGCCTTTTGCCCTTAAAGGATTAACACTCAGGCAGTTGAATCCCTAGAGGAAGGTCACTCTCTCTGCCTGTTTCAAGGACTTATCAGTGGGTTCTAGGTAGTAAGGAAATGTAATCATTTTTCTTCTGCCTCTGTTTCCCACAACAGTACCACCATCAGGGTGGGTGAGCTGTAGGGATGGGCCACCAGGCAGGGCTGGGACCCCTTCCCAGAGTGGGTGACAGCAGGGTCATGCCCAGGCCTGAGCCCTGGAGACTCTGTCATCCCCTTCCCCAGCTCCCAGATGGCCACACTCTGGAGGTTGGGTCTCTCGCATTTCCAGGTTTCCTTCTAGGCCACGAGGGAGAGCTGGCCAGGATCACCGGTCCTATCTGGGAGTGCAGCGGTGGCTTAGAGACAGGATGCAGGGCTCGGGGAGCAGGTGGAAACGGGAATCAGTGAGGAGAAGAGGCGGCGGGTCCCCCGACCCTCACTCATTTGGGGCGCGCAGCCGGGGAGGGTCCCTCGGGTGAGGGGCCTGGAGCCCCCCCGGGGACCGGTTCTGCTGGTGGGAATCTGGGTGGTATGTGTTTATTTGTTGAGTGATTCAGCTTCTTTTCTCACCACTAGCTTGGGGGAACTTCTCTTCCCACTGCGCAGCCTGCCGTCACCCGGGGCCTGGCCTGGTTTTTCCAGTTGGACCAGAAACGCCTGTCGAGGTGCTTTAAGCCCTGGGTCTTGCGAGCGCATCCTCCTCGGGGCCTGGAGGAGAGAATATTTCCTTGCATGCATCGGGGCTGCCCCTGGGAATTTCAGACCATGATCCTCACCGGCTGTGTCCATATCCCCAGATAAGCATCCAGATTGCAGTGATGGGTTCGGGTTCTAGGCTCCCAGGACTGAGCCCCCGTTGCCAACGACTAAGCCCTCCATTCGGCCGGTCACTGCGCCAGCAGTCCCAGGGCATGAAGGATCTGAAGGCGATTTAAAAAGAGAAAAAAAATGCTAAGCCAATGCACAGACCCGAACATAAAATCCCAACCCTGACCAGCAGGACCCAGGCCCTGGGAGCTTCGGGGACTGGGTTTTCTTTGGTCTTACGTATTGAAGCTCTTGCCTGAAGTGACCGACGGCAAAACCAACAGCCTATTTCCACAAGGCCTGAGCGTGTCCTGCTGGGGACAGGGCGGCCCGTGCCTCTGCCAGAGGCCCTCCTAGGGCCGGGCCTCTGTTGTGCGGGGGGCTGAAGCTTATCGAAGGAGGGAGGACCATCTTTAAGAAGTAAGACACAAAATTATAAGTACAAGAGCAGATCAGAAGCAGGTTTCTCTTTCAAATAAGACGAGAAATCACAAGAAATGATGAAAGCTAAAGGCGAACAGTACCAGAATAGCATAAATCTAGAAAAACGACCTAAGAGTTTTGTTAATTCTGTAATAACATTTTAACTCCATGTTGGGGTGCATACATGCGCTTTGCCTACTTCCTACGACCACGGCTTAAACACGGCATTTCTGTGGAGGGAATGGATGGACCCTTCTGTGTTCCTGGCTTAGAAGCTTCTAGAACCCACGAACGTAGGGTGCTGGGCGCCGTCGAACACCCAGCCTGCACCGTGGGTGGCAGGAACCTCCTTGAAAGCAATTCCCACCCCTTCCCGTTACCAGCAAATTACCAACACATGACGGCAGACAACACAGGAATTACTCATCCCGCCTGAAATGTAACCCCAGCACCCATCCAAGTACACCCGAGGCGGCTGTAGCATCAGCAAGGGAGCTGGGATAAAGGGCCAGTGTGAGCAGAAAGAGGCTGTGGTCCTCGTAATTGCCGTTGAAATATTTCACGTTTGCCATGTTTGCAAAATGCTGGGACCGCACGAGCGCCCTCCCAGGGCTCCCGGGGAAACCCCGCTCTGTGCTCCGACTCAAGGCTCTGGAGCGAAGCCTGGCTTCTGCGGGGGCGCAGTGAAGGGCTGAACTTGTCACCAGAGGACAGGTGCTGAGCCAGCGCAGACCTGCTGGGAAGGCCTCCATCTGGCCCCTCCAAGCCCTTCTGGAGTCTGCGTCTGCAGGTGACAGGAGATGGGACTGAGCCCAGACCCCGTCGTCCCAGCGCCATGTGCGATTACAAGCCTCTGTGCCTTGATTTCTCTGCAGCCTCATGTGTTTAGAAAAGGGCACTCTTGGCTCATCGCCTTTCCCTAATGACAAGCAGGAAGGAGCCCCGCGCTCAGGAGTTTGGGCCTGAAAGTTGGAGGGAGGGCGTCGTGATCAACCCAGATGAGAGGGAGAGCGTCTGCGGGGAGGTGACTTGTTCAGGCTTGGACCGGTAACGTGTGCGGTGTGGACTCAAGACCACGTGGAGAGGGCGGAGACGGAGGGAGCTGAAGCCTTGAGTCTGGGCTGGTGGGGTGCGGGGGCATCATTTGTGTTCAGTCGTGGAGATGGTGAGTGTAAAGCCTGAGGTCGGACGGGGTCACTGAGCCTGGAGCCGGTGGCAGCAGCTCGGATGGGTCCTGTGGTCAGCAGAGGACGTGGAATGGGGCAGAGAAGAAACCGAGCAAGGGCAGGGCCCTGAGCTGAATTGTGCACCAACCGCTAAGTTCAGACGTTGAAGCTCTGGCCCCTGGGGCCTCCGCCACGGTGACTGTGCTTGGAAACGGGCCTTGACGGAAGCAGTCGGTTACCGTGAGAGCCTTAGGATGGCCCTAGTCCAAGCCGGTGTCAGAGCGAGAGGAAATGCGAACACACAGAGCCTCCACGGGTGCGTGTACAGGGGACAACCACGTGAGGACACAGAAGGGGGCGGCTGTCTGCATGCCACGGAGAGAGGCCACGGGAGACAGCAGTTCTGTCCACACCGGGGTCTCAGACTTCCAGCCTCCGGACTGTAAGAGAAGAGAGTCCTGCTTTTTGAGCCTCCCAGCCTGTAGGACTGTGGCTGCAGGCCCAGCGGGACCCCTCTGGGGCGAGGGGCGTGGAAACCCAAGAGAAATCGTGTCCCGTTGGGGGAGTGACCTTTCTCGACACTGTTAGGGGTCAAGTCAGGTGACGATTGACCGTGACCTTCCCAGTTTGCATTTTGAATTTTTGTCTGATAACAAATGGGCAGGTAAATATTTGAAATAGTTCAAATGTCGCAGAAATATATATATATATATATATATATATATATATATATGAAGAAATAAGGTGCTTCAGTATCGAGTACCTTGAAACATTTTCATTGTCTTTTTTTTAAGATTTTATTTATCTATTTATCTATTTATTTATTTGACACAGAGAGAGAGATCACAAGTAGACAGAGAGGCAGGCAGAGAGAGAGGGGGAAGCAGGCTCCCTGCTGAGCAGAGAGCCCGATGTGGGGCCCGATCCCAGGACCCTGAGATCATGACCTGAGCCGAAGGCAGAGGCTCAAACCACTGAGCCACCCAGGCATGCCTGTTTTCATTGTCTTGAACACACAGTAATAACGAGAAGGATGTAAAAAGGGGCTCTGGGGTGACTCAACCAGTTGAGTGTCTGACTCTTGATTTTGTCTCAGGTCATGATCTCAGGGTCGTGATGTGGAGCCCCAGGTCAGGCTCTGTGTTCAGCATGGAGTCTGCTCGAGATTCTCTCTCCCCCTCTCCCTCTGCCCCTCCCCTCCTCATGCTCCCCCTCTCACAATGCAAATAAATAAAATCTTAAAAAAAAAAAAAAAAGGCAGTATGTGGAAAGAAAGACGTAGGCTGAAAACCAGAGTGCCCAGCAGCCACAGCCTGAGCCAGCAAGGGTCTGGGATGGGCTCCTGGCAGAGCACAGACACCCAGGAGCATTTGGAGAGATGAGGAACCAGGCTCAGACTATGGGGCTTGAAGCACTGGCCGGAAGAGATCTGTACAGACCTCTCTCCTGAGGTGTTCTTATAAACCTGGGAGGCATGCGGACAAGGGCGCTGCCACAGGAAATGGGGGAAACCCAGCTGCTGGGCCCGGCTTCCCCAGTGAGGGTAAGACAGGGGCCTTGAATGCCAAGGTTAGAGCTGACTCCGAACAGGGAGCAGCGGTCAGGAGGAGGGAGCCACAGAGATTCACAGCACGGGGGCGGGTGAGCTCTCCAGGAAGGGGCTGGATACCAAAACCTCATTATGAACCCTAATGCTGGGAGACACACAGGAAAGCTGATCCTTAGAATATGAATTCTTGCTGAGCAAATTCATTTTATAGAAGAGCTTGCAAAGGCTTTGTAATAGGCATGTGGGTCTGCTTCCAGCCTGGTGGAGGAACTTCTGTTTTTTGATTTGGATTTTGTGCTGTCCTGGATGGAGGTCATTTTTTGTGTATAGAAAAGACCTGCAACTACCTGTAAAGCATCTAATATTTGCTGCAAAAAAATCACTTGTCTACCAACTGAAAAATTGGATAGTCTAGGCAAGCTGAGCTGACTCGCCAGGCACTGAGGTCCCTGACTGACCAGAGCCGCTGGCTGGGACTTTTCACTCTCACTGTGTGACATCTGAGAGGCCACCAAGTACTGAACACTCGAGCAAAAATGAACTGTGAGGTGGGATGTTCTAATAACACTTTGGAACATTAAGGATGATGGGAAATCCGAAAGACCAGAGAGCAAACAGATTACTGAAAAATGGAAAAAATTCACAGACAATAAACCTTGGTGTTTTTTTTTTTTAAGATTTTATTTATTTATTTGACAGACAGATCACAAGTAGGCAGAGAGGCAGGCAGAGAGAGAGGGGGAAGCAGGCTCCCTGCTGAGCACAGAGCCCAACGCAGGGCTCACTCCCTGGATCCCGGGACCACGACCCAAGACAAAGGCAGAGGCTTTAACCCACTGAGCCACCCAGATGCCCCAATAAACCTTTCATTACCAATACCAATAGGGTGGATAGACACCAGGGGAACAAACGTCTTCACAGCGCTGAGCAGCAAGGACAGTCACGCCAGCCTCTTGTCTTAATCATAGTTGAGAGCAAGTGTGAACATAAAGATATTTTCAGACAAGGAAAGATTCATAGAATTTTCCTTGTGTCACCTCCCTTTCAAAGAATATTCATGCAAGAACTTAAAAGTAAATTGAAACTAGTGTCAGGTGGGTGGTTTAGGAAGTAATGGAGAACACAGAAATGGACCAAAACAGGGGCACCTGGGTGGCTCATTAGGTTAAGCATCTGCCTTCGGCTCAGGTCATGATCTTGGGGTCCTGGGATCGAGCCCCACATCGGGGTCCCTGCTCAGTGGGGAGCCTGCTTCTCCCTCTGCCCCCTCCCCGCACTGCTCATGTTCTCTCTCTCTCGTTTGTTTGCTCTCTCTCAAATGAATGAATAAAATCTTAAAAAGAAAAAAAATGAGAGAAAGAAAGAAAGAAAGAACAAACCAGAACATACAAAGTGAGCTTTTCTGTTGTCAGAAAGCACAGCAGGGAGAATAACTCCGTTCCCAGTGATGTCTGTGCCCTGGTCCCTCCCAATGATGTCTGTGCCCTGGTCCCCAGACCCAGTGACTCCGTGACCATACATGGCAAAAGGGGCTTTGCAGGTGTGGTTAAGGGACAGACCTTGAGATGCGGAGACTAACTTGGATACCCGTCCAGGTGGGCCCAACCGCATCGTGAAAGAACCTTCCGAGGGTCAGGGTCGGAGAGAGATGTGAGCATTGGAAAAGCTCAGAGAGAAGCAGCGTGGCTAATGCAGAGAGTGGAGGAGGGTCTGAGAGCGCAGGAGTCCGGGCAGCCACTGGAAGCTGGAAAAGACAAAGAAAGCAAATTCTCCCCCAAGGCTTCGGAGGGAACACAGCCCTGCTGACACCTTGGTTTTACCGCCAAGGTGGGCGGAAAGAGGTAGACTTTTTTTTTTTTTTTTGGTTCTTATCTGAAAAAGAGACTTAATTATGTTGACTTTTTGTTTTTGTGTCTGACTCCTGATCTCCAGCACTGTAAGAGAACAAATTTATATCATTTCTCCCACCAAGTCTACGGTAATTTGTTACAAGAGCAATAGACCAGACACTAATGCAGAAGGAAGCTTCTCCGCATCTGTGCACACATGCACAGATGCCCTTTTCGGGGTTTAAAATGGGAAAAACCAGAAGGCTAGGTGACAATAGCAATCATTAGAGGTGTCTGTGTCTCCTGCAGAAGAATAGAAATGCTGATTTTCTTTATATTCTTAAGAAAATGCATCATATAATATGCACGTTAAGGAAGGACAGGCACTAAAAGAGTATAAATCACGGGAGTGTGGAGCTCAGGGAGCTTTGTGAGAGCAGTGGATGGAGCAGAGCAGCCCCATCCTTGCTGCGGGACCGATGCAGGCTGCATGTGCCACGGTGGAGGGGAGGGCACGGGGTGTTGGGGGAGCAGGAACCCCTGCCCCTTTCATGTCCTTGCAGCTGGACTAAGAAACACGTGGCCACGAGGCAGATTCACAGGAGAAAATCCAATTTAGCAGCATGCGTACGGGGAGTCCACACAGACGTGGACGTTCCGGACGGTCGGGCGACAGGAGGCACACGTGTCATCTGAACGGAGAAGAAGGGCCGGGGCTCTGGGGCTTCGGAGGGAAGGAGCCCACTTCACGGGGTGACAAGAGGTGGCTGTTTTCGGATTAGGTGGTCGTCCCGCCGTGCGGATAAAATGCGTCTCAGCTGAGAACCTCGTTCTGGAAAGACCCCCCAGTCCACATTCTTCTGTGGGGTTAAGGAAGGGGCAGAGTTTCTCCCGAGCCCACGGGGTTTCCGTTGCTGTCAGCTCAAGAGAATGCTCGCGCCAAGTAGCGCGTTCCTGGGGGTTGGAGTCTGACCCCTTCACCTCCGGCCAAAAGAAATACCGAATAGTTCTATCAATTAATTGTTGCTGTTGGGTCCAAAAACTCAGCAGCAGCAGGTCGTGTGGTGTCCAGCAGGTGACTCTGTGCACCCCTGAGAAGTTTAAAAACCCACAAGCGACCGTGCAAGTTAGCTGAGGTTCCTCAGGGTGCCCGGACGCACAGTTTGGGAACCATCGCCCGACCATCTGGGCAATGCCTTTTCCTCACCTGCGTGTCACTCAGAGGCTTACCTGTGATGTAGGTAACCTGGTCACAACGTGGGGGTGCCTTCGACGGAGGGGCCTGTCTCCGTGGACCAGCACCAAGGGATGATGGGATGAGTTTCCTCTGTCGGGTCCCTCTCTCCCGGCTGCTCTGGGACTGGGTGGGTGGTGGACAGAGGCTCTGAGACAGTCCGGTCACTGAGGGGAAGGCAGGGTCAGGATTCATTGTAATTTTGAACTCCGGCTAGGTGGGAGCTTGATTGAAGTTGGGTAGAGTCACAGAATTGATGGGAATAGCTGAGAAGGGAGTTTGAGGGATAGTACTGAGAGATCGTTTGAGCTGTGAATACAGCCCATTGAAAGGTTGATGGATAAGTCAGGAATTTTCTACAGTGAAAGCTCAAGTTGTTTGCCTGGAAGCAGATGCCAGGAGTGGTAAAGTCATGCTAGCAAACACGGTAGTTGGTATCTTTTACTTAGAACGAGGTGTGTGTGTACGTGTGTGTGTGTGTGTGTGTGTGTGGTTTCTGCTCTCAAATCAGTTAATCTCATTAATAGACGCACTTCTGATAAACAGTCAAGATAGAAGTTACCACCATGTCAAAGTCTGTCCTACGGACATACATCACTGTCCCCAGCTGTGCGTTAATCAGGGTGAAAACAACAATTCAAGGGCTGTTTTCCCACACTCAGTCCCCTGTGTCCCAGATAATTTAAAAATTACATTTTCTACTAGGAGAGCATGTCAGGTGAACTCAAAAACTCTAAATATATATTGTCAAATCAAAAACCAACTCGGACTTTAGAGTTGTTTAGGAGAGTTTAGGAGAGACTTTGAACAAAGTCTCAGGGGAGGGAAAGGGACCTTGGTCAAGGGGAGGGGACTAATCACACTGACTAAAGATTTGGCAGTATCTGAAGAGCCAGGCAAGATGGATTTTGTTCCTCGAGAGTAGACAGAACTTGAAGGAACAGGATATGTGCAAGTGAGGTAGAGGAGAGACAGCAAGATCTCACAGTAAGCTGGAGACACCTGCTGCTCAGGCCAAAGTTCGGTGGCCTGGAAGGGAAGGATCTTAATCTGTTGACAAGTATTTTGTTTCCATAGAGCAGGGGGGATGAGCAGTTGAGCTAATTATTTGTGAGGCAAAGAATGGGAATTTGGGTGTCTGTGCCTGAACTTGTCCCAGGTAAACCAGGGGGCACCCGTGAGTCCTATGGAGTCATGTGAGGAAGGGCATTCCTTGGAGCCAACCATTTCCTGGGACACAAAAGGGGAAGGGGATTTCTTAACCCTCCGGCAAAATTCAATACTGTCAGTATTTAATATACTATAGTGAGAGGGCATCGGTAGGGATGGGAGGGTGGGTGAGAGGGTGGGAGATGCAAGGTCAAAGAGAAAAGGATGCACGTAAAATTCTTGACTCTCCAAGAAGAGCTGGTTCTTGGTGTCCAATCACTGGGTTATTTAGATTCAGTTGGATACACTGCATTTTTTTAAAAAAGATTTTATTTATTTATTTGAGAGAGAGCCGGAGCACTGCGGTGGCAGGTGTGGGAGAGGGAAGGAGAGAAGCAGTCTCCCCACTGAGCAGGGAGCCTGACTCAGGGCTTGATCCCAGGACACAAGGATCATGACCTGAGGGAAAGCAGACAGTTCACCGACTGAGCCACCCAGGTACCCACAATTGGAGACACCTTAAAGATGATGAAACTTTTCTGAAAACTGTCAATATTCACAATGGGCTGGATTCCATACTTCACTGATTAAGGTAAGCTGGTGTTTACCTGTCAGCTTAGAAAGTACAAGGGACACATGATCTTGTAAAAATACTCTAGAAGTTATACAAGGGAAAATTTGAAGACAGCTCTTCCCAGTGGGGTCAGCTCCTCAAGGAGAGGAGCCAGAGGACAGGAAGAGTCTTCCTGGGGAGCCAAGGTGGGCGGAAAGAGGTAGACTTTTTTTTTTTTTTTTTTTTTGGTTCTTATCTGAAAAAGAGACTTAATTATGTTGACTTTTGTTTTTGTGTGAAACAGTGGGCTATTTACTTGTGGCCTGTAAAATGAATTGGTAAAGATTACTGGTGTTTTGCAGGCACTAGATACAGTTAACATATTGCTCATCTGCTGAAAACGCAAAAGCAGCAACCAATGCTGATGCCCAGAGTGCCTCCCACTTTGCTCAAATTCAGAGTTGCCTCATGTCCCTGAAGACAAGGGGCACGGGCCGCCAAAGGCATTTTCATATGAGAAAACCCATAAGGGATTTAAGGACAGATTAAATAGTCAAAACTTAACTTAAAACAGAGCATTTATTAGTTTCCTTACACACATTAAAAAATCGGATATGCTGTAAGTAAATTCCAAATGGCGGTAGGGCTGATTTTCCACGCCCCGTTGAATGAAGCGGTGCCTTGGCGCTCTGCGCATGCGTGCCGCAGGCGGCGCCGCGGGCTGAGCCGCCGGGCAGCAATCCAGCGCTCGGTCTAATTCCTTACAGCTGCCGCCAGCTGACCACAGTGGGGTGTTGTCACCAGAAACTCTATCCCAAACTGTACTACTTACATAACAATTTGTTTCCTTGGCATTACTTCTGTGAGTTGGCGAAACATGGACACCCTATGGCTTTTAATGTGGTGTTTAAAAAAAGCTTACTTTTAACACCCCAGTCCTCAGAGTGTGAGGTCATGCCTTCTGGAATCACTCAGTCCGCATTAAATATCTTTTCTTCTTTGTCTCCTGTTAGTGATTCAAGCAGGTGGCTACCCGAAGCATCACAACCCGGCGCGGACTGAGGTCATTTCAGGCCATGGGCTTCCAGGTAAAAGAAATTTGCCTTCTGTAAAAAAGCAGCTGATGCTATACTTCACAATACAAACATTGTTTGAAAAGCAAGTGGGAGTGCCTTATGATATGAGAGACTTTATATGAACTTTAAGAGAAGGCAACCTAATCTTTTCTGGGGGATGATTTTTGTCGGGGGTGGGGGGAACTACTGTACTGAGGGATACAAGCAGTGACTGTGATCGCTGTAGATTTTGAGGTCCTGGTATCATCAGTGGCTTTTAGTTGTCGCTGTTATGCTTTTTGCTTATCAATTGTTGTTAGGTTAGTTTTATTATTAATTTAACTGGTTTGGGGTTGTTTGGTTACAGTAAATTGTTGACAGGGTTTTGGTCTAGAACTTTCTAATAACTAAGCCCTGTACCCTTGGCGTTCATGTGTGTAACACGCCCCCCCCCCACACACACACTTCCAGGCAGGCATTGATGGAGGCTCATGCTCAGGGTGCTTGAGGGGACTATGACAACATGCTGCTTGTGAATCCACACAGATTAAACTATGTGCAAAATTCTCTCAAGGAAAGCATATTAAAATTATTGGATCATTTGGGGCACCTGGGTGGCTCAGTGGGTTAAAGCCTCTGCCTTTGGCTCGGGTCATGATCCCAGGGTCCTGGGATCGAGTCCCGCATCGGGCTCTCTGCTCAGCAGGGAGCCTGCTTCCTCCTCTCTCTCTGCCTGCCTCTCTGCCTACTTGTGATCTCTGTCAAAAAAATAAATTTAAAAAAAAATTAAAAAAAATTATTGGATCATTTAGAGTTTTATAGAGTATTGTTTATAACATCAAGTAGTATATATAGGCTAATATTCTTTTCTAATGGAGGAATAACTAAATGATTCATATGCATTTCTAGGATAACTTGAGTATCTTCTTCTGTTCATCTCTGTTGCAGTCACCAAGACCTTCTCCGTTGTGGAGTGAAAATGGGTAGATGACTCCAGATCTCTGGGTCTTTGCTCTAATTCAGTGCATTGAAATAAAAAAAAAGGTTATGACTTAACTGATCTTTAAATCCTGGGGTTTTTTTAATTTCTAGGAGCCCAGGAGATCTATGCACAGTGGAGAGCACAATTGTGTGTGCACACATGCGTATATGCTTTCACAGGTACAAGCACGTGACCCATTATGATCTCACACATGCTCACTCACACGTGCATATGCATGAGCATGGGCTCACACATGTGTATATGCTCAAATATGACAACACACACATGCACACAGATGTGTTCACACATACCCGCACCTTAGACACACAGCTCCTGTCATCTTTGGTTTTCTTTTTATAGGAAAAACAATTTTATTCTCTAGGTCAACCTTCACCCAGAGAGAGTCGGTTAGCTTCAGATTTTACTGCTGACAGGAGAAGGGGAGGAAGGAACAAGGGAAGGTGGTGAAGAATCATTATAAGTTTCATACACTTTATATAAATAATCACGTTTTATAGGTATATGAAGTGATCAATTATAGTTCAAGGAAATTCTCATTTCTCTTCTCATGAAAAAACTTACATAAATGATAGATCTTGAAATAAAAACTGTCTCCAGGTCTCGTTTCACAGAAAGGGAGAGAGGGTGTGGTACCTGACACTTGACACTCAGTTGGCACTGGACCCATCATGAGCCACCCCCAAACTTTTGACAATGGTCCTCTGGAATGCCACCATGGGTCAGACTGTATCATGGACAGAACAGGATAAGAACCAGTCCCAGAGCTATCCCTGAACCTGGCTGGCCACCTCACTACCTAGTGTGGATGTCCTTATGGGACACAAGATCTCATTCAAGGCAATGCTCTGTGATAGTCATTCTCTTTCAGGTAAGGAAACCAAGAGCATTTTGTATCTTGGTATTAGTCCTGGTTTGGGGACTTATGAGGGTTTCAGGAGCCATTCTTTCAAATAACAAGGGTCTTCAGAAGAACCACAAAATTCCATACACATGGATGGTTCAGTTGGTTAAGAGCCTGCCTTTGGCTCAGGTCATTATCTTGGGGTCCTGCATCAAGCCCCAATTTGGGGGGTCCATATTCAGCAGGAAGTCTGCTTGGCTTGTCCCTCTCCCTCTCTCCCCACTCCTCCCTCCTTAAATAAATAAGATCTTAAAAAAAAAAAAAGGAATTGCTAATTTCAAAATTCTATGGACTGCCAAGCAGAGAGAGTTTATGGAAATACACCCTCAGATTCACCATGTCATCTTCTGTTCTCTCCAAATTTAAGAGATACGGTGAATGACTCCTTGTCACCCATTCCATTCCTGCACCATTACGTAGCAACAGCCTGTGACTGGAGGATGGATCTCAAGGCTAGAAAACCTAAGCCAATCATAGAAGCTTCCTTGATAGCAATGGGTCTGAGCACTCCATGGAAGCCAGTCAATCCCATGGCCTTTCTCTGGTGGCCAGGAATTGGCTCAGGCATGGACATGCGAGTGGTTTTGGCCAATGAAACATCAAGGGTGGTTAGTCGGCAGCCCCTGGGAAAGACTCCTTGGCCTTTGAAGGGATGGTCTCTTCTCACTCACTGAATGTTAACATGTATGCACAGTTATTGCTGGTGCCATCTGACAACCAACCACTGTTCGGAGGAAGGTTGTACTGTAGAAGGCAGATGGGAGACTCAAACATGCCTTGCTCTTTGGTGACTTTGTTTTTGTTTTTTTGTTTAAGATTTTATTTATTTGACAGTGAGAGATCTCAAGTAGGCAGAGAGGCAGGCAGAGAAAGAGGGGGAAGCAGGCTCCTTGTGGAGCAGGGAGCCCGATGTGGGACTCAATCCCAGGACTCTGAGATCATGACCTGAGCCGAAGGCAGAGACTTAACCCACTGAGCTACCCAGGCACCCCGACTTTGTTTTTTAACTAGGCAAATTCCCAGCAAATGGCAAACTGGAATTGGGATAATGTGGGAGAGTCTAATAAAGTAACCATTTTAAAAGGTGTACAAGAGGTAAGTGTGGAGCCCTCTTGGAGTAAGTAGCAGTGAAGGCAGCTCTTCTGTCCTGCCCTCCACACCTCAGATCCTAAAGAGGGAGAGGATCCTTCCCAGAACTTGGAGGCAGAGAGGCTGTGTGAAGACAGTCCTTCTGAGGAGTGGGGGCTGCAGCCAGCTTGAGGGGTCCCTGCAAGGAGACAGCTGGGAGACAAAATGCCCAAACTCACAGCCACTTCCTACTTGGGTCTTCTCTTGGTGCTTGCCCTTAGCAAAATTCAACTGGAAGTCCATCTAGGCAGACTTCTGGGGTAGACAGCCCAGAGAGGGCTGGGAGGCAGTCTGGAGGGGCAAATGGGAGCTTTCTGGCACACTGCAGAGCAATTGAACCAAGTAGAGCCAGGCTTGAGGCTGCATGACATAGCAAATTCCTTGTTTTAAAGGCACATTGAATGAGGTTTTCTCCTTCTGGCATCCCAAAGCATCCTAATTACATACACAAAATATTTTATGTACACAGTTATTCTAAATATATAAATATATAATGGCTGTAAATTGAATGAACAAACTCAAAGAAGGTCCTAAAGCAACCTGCCTACTGGTGTCCAGGCCTAGACACAGGCCATGCCACTGGGAGGTCAACTTCTAAGCAGGAAAGGACACCAACGGTGCCCCACATGTGGCAAGAGCCTGCAATTGGCTCACTCTGGCAAACAAAGAGCAGGGCTATGGTTTTCCTGTTGTAAACAAAAAACATGCTGCTTTTGATAAAGACTGTTTTCCTGGCTTTGAGGAGAGGTGGAGTTAACAGTAAGCCTGCCAGCCATCATAGGAGAGAGTAGGGGCACTGAATGGACAAAACAATAGGAGCTTGCAAAATAACATCCCAGAGCACACGAGAGAAATAAATACCTTGAAAGCATTTCCAGTAAGTACAACAAATGGGACAATACCTCTGAGGAAATCCAAACACTGCAGCCATCATCAAAGGGCTCTAATTCACTGCAGCACTCTTCAAAGACGCAGAGGCACGGGTTACAGTCAGAACAAACAGCTTGCGCAGTTGGGATCAAGAAGTGGCTGAGAAAAATGACTGATTGGAGAGCCTGGAAATTTTAAAAAAAAAAAAAACACAAAACAAAACTGGAAATACCGAGATAAATGATTTAGTGAAACACAACTAACTCTGAAGTAGACACAGTTAGAGAGAGAATTGGTGAAATAGAAGATTGCACCGGGGAATTAATGCTAATGAGACACACAAGAAAGGAAATATGTGAAGGACAATGGAATAGTATGGAGGATGAAATGAGAGGCTGAAAACATGCATCTAATAGAAGTTCCAGGATGACAGATGACTGGAAGGGGTGGAGGAAATATCCAAATTGTGATAGCTGCCAAGTTTTCTCAAAATTGAAGATAGGCACAATTTTCCAAATAGAAAGACAGCACCAAGGAGCAAGCAGGATACGCACCAACAAACCCCCAGCCAGATGCACTGCAGTAGGAATGCAGAACGTCAGGGACAGAGAAGGCAGCTAAGGGGTGCCAAGGGGGAAAAAAGATAGACATCCGTCACAAGGAAGTGATACGTAGACTAATAGCCAGCATTTCACACTGACGGTGGAAGATGGTGAGTGAACACTGCAAAAGACAGAGGAATGTGACTTTCAACCCCGAAATCCATAAGCAATCAAGTTACTGTTAAGATCAAATGCAGGGGCACCTGGGTGGCTCAGTGCCTCTCTGCCTACTTGTGATCTCTGTCTCTCTCTCCTTGTCAAATAAAAAAAAAAAAAGATCAAATGCAGAAGGAAGACTTCAGACTCAGAAAGAATGAGGAGTTTAGCACAGACTTTTTAAAAAAAATTTTTTTTTTATTTATTTGACAGACAGCGATCACAAGTAGGCAGAGAGGCAGGCAGAGAAAGAGAGAGGAGGAAGCAGGCTCCCTGCTCAGCAGGGAGCCTGATGTGGGGCTCGATCCCAGGACCCTGAGATCATGACCTGAGCTGAAGGCAGAGGTTTAGCCCACTGAGCCACCCAGGCACCCCTAGCACAGACTTTTGATGAAAGAAAGACAAGGTCAATGGCTCTCAACCTTGGATGCCCATTAAACCACCTTGGGGGAAATTTAAAAACTCCAGGGCCCAGGGCACACCAAGAGCCACAGGTCAGCTCATTCATGTGTCCTGAGGTGGATCCAACATTCAGTCCACGTTGAAGTCACTATGCTACCTAGAAACTTGAGGAAGAAGGAAAATGGATCCAGGAGCAGCTCCCAAGAACACAGGAATCGGTAAGGTATGTCAGTTAATATAATGGACTATCGTTTGGGGTGAAAAAATCCTCCACAATAACTTCATTGGTTTGGGTGAGCTCGTTATGGGACAATCTAATTTCTCTGGCTTCGTTCTATCCCAGGTGAATTTTTCTCACTCCCTTGTTATGTGATTGACCTTTGTTTGGAGGAAAAAAGGTCTGTTCAGCAGCATGAGTCCATGATGGAAGACAGTGGATATCGTCTTGTAGCGCACTGGAAACACCTGGGGAGGGTTGCAAACCTTTTTCTGCTTGGGGTTTCTGCCCTGAGGTTCTGCTTTCCTGCATTTGGGGTGAGGCCACAGTGACAGGGCTCTCAGATCCCCGCTGGGGCAGCCAAGACGGAAACCCCCTGAGTTAGGGATTCTCTGCCAAGGACATGAGAACAAGCAGAGGAGGCAAACTCAGGTGCTGAACTGTTCTGGAAACCTAGAATTAGTGGATTGCCAAGTCCTTCCAAAGGTACAAATATGGCTCCTTTTCACAGTTATTTTTTTTTAGACAAAGAATTCATGCATTAACCAAACCTATGTCTTTTGGTCGCACTGGCACTATCTAGAGGATTTGTAGCTAATTTAAAGAATTGCTGACTTCTGTTTCTCCCAGACCCAGTTGTGAACTTCACGTCTGTGGTGTCTGTCGGCTCGCGGGAGTTCCAGGGGTTCAAAACTCTTATCTCAGCCATGCTGTTACCTGGGGAACTTTGGACAAATCAAGCCATTGTCTGATGGGGTTACTTCCTTAACCGGGAAGCGGGGAGGCCCATCCGTCCCGAGTGTACGTGTGGTTACAGTCATCTGATAGCCAGCTCTCCGGAAGGCACTGGGTGGTGATGGACGATAAGGAGGTTACCCAGGGCTTCTGTGGAAGCCTAGTGACCTTTGTCCAAACATTTCTTTTTATTTCTTTTCAACAGACATTTATTTCCATGGAGCACCCACTATGTACAGCCTCTTGCCCAGACACTTCTGAGTCTGAGATAATAAGACACCGTCCCCACCCTGAAACTCAAAGTCCCTCCCGAACAACGATTCCTGGAACAGGAGTTACAAACCCAAATGCCTAAGGAACAGACGGTGGACGGTCTGGACCTGCGCGGGTCCAGAACGCGAGCCGACAGGGGCTGGTGCGTCTGCCTTGGAGAGAGGTGTTGAGCAGCACTCGGTCTCCTCCCCCGGCGCATTTCTGGGCTGATTCAGGTGAGACCTGTTCTCTAAAGAAACAACAAAAGCTGGCCCACTTTAGGAGGATTCAAGGGCTCCCTTTCACAACTCCCATTCTGCTGGCCGGCTTGTCAGGGTTTTCAACTCGTTACTGTGCGTGAAAACCACTCGGGCACCTGGTGCAAAACACGGATTCCCTGGGCCACCCTCAGAGGCTGCCGGTCAGTGGGCCCAGGCAGGGCCCAGGAATCTGCATTTTAAGCCAGCGGTCACACTTGGGGAAACAAGCCCGCTCTCTGCAGGTTTGGGCCCGCCTTCCCACAGGCTCCGTCCTCCAACGGCCAGGTGTGGCTGCTGTCCCTCTCCTGACGGTGACGTCACCGGAGCAGGGTCATGTCTGCAATGCCCCCAAACCCCCCACTTTGCTGATTAACTGCTGTGAGAATATGGAACAATGGTTTACGGTTTCTTTCCTGGGACACTTCACGAGCCTCAAGGCAACCTTATGGTCCACTCGGCCTCCACGGTGACACTGTCACCACAAATGGCCCTTCAGTGCCAGGGCTGATGGCACTGTCAGGGACCCTGCCAAGGGCGTGCTTCCGTGAGGGCTGGGTTATTAGTGTATCTAAGAACCCTGGAGAACACTGGACTGGTTCGAGCCCCTTGTCTTACACACTGGGAAACTGAGGCTTCCAAAGGCAATGGACGGCCCCCGGTCCCGCACCGAGACAGGCTGGCCTCCCTGGGTCCCTCTGCTCTCTCCAGCTTTGCCCCTTTTCCTCCTGGCCTCACCGGATTCTCCCGTGGGGGTGCCCTGGGAGAGCTGGTCCCCACCATTTTGAGGGCTTCTCCATCAGCACAGAACATCTGTGGCGTGTTGACTCGCTGAGACCTTTGTCTGGGGCTGTGGTCCTACCAAGGTGGAGGTGGGGAGAGACCCCAGATGTCCCTCCACGCTCACCCCCTGCGTAGAACAGCTCTGCCTGAGCCAGAGTTACCCTCCCTGCCGAGGGGTGGTCTTCGATGGAACCTGGCGGGTCTGCACACCATCTGTTGTCTCTCAGGGGGGTAACAAATGCAGCCTCGCGTCACCAACATGGGGACGTGGCTCCCACGGGTGGCAGGTGACGCCTGCTCTGACCCCGCCGTGGTCTGCATGTTTGTGTCCTCCCCCATTCTTGTGTGAAACCCTCACACCCCCGACCCGTCCCTGCCCCCGGTGATGGCATTAGGGGGTGGAGCTTCGAGAGCTGCTCAGGTAATGAGGGCAGGACCCCCATAAATGGGGTTAGGGTCCTTATAAAAAAGACCCCAGAGAGCTCCCTGCTGCCCTCGACCACGTGGGGCCACAGCAGGAAGACACAGCCGTCTAGGAGGCAGGACGCGGGTCTCCCTAGACTCGAGATCTGCCAGCCCCTGATCGTGGCCTTCCAGCCTCCGGGACGGTGAGAGACAAGTGCCCGCCGTCTCTAACCCCGGGGTGTGGTGGTCGGCTGCAGCCTGTCTCCCACTGTCCCTTTCCCGCCTGCCCCAGGCGAACCTCATGGCACAGTGCCTGCGGCAGGCCGCTCTGGAATGCCTCGAGGTCTGGCCTCGCGCGGAACTCTGGACGGTGCTGAGACGGCTCTGGGGCCCCCTCCCGCTTCAGTCTGTCTGCCTGCCGCTGTGCGGGCCTCATGCGCCCCAGACCTTGACTTTGCCAGTACACGCGCATCCTTGAGATGTTTGTCTCTCTTGCACTGGGGCCCTTGCTTCCCTTCCTGCACGCTTCCAAAGGTGTGCCCTCAGGACGCGCCTGGTTCAGGCTCCTCACTGCTTTCCCTGGACACTCCCCGCGTGGGCATCGTGTGTGTCCCGCTCCGGCCAGCTGGCCTACCACCTCTCAGCTCTCTCGGGCAGCTGTGGACCGGGAAGCTTGCCCCCCGTGTCCTTGGAGGGGCAGCTCGGGGGCACCCGGACCGGACGGCACCCACAGCTCTGTAGTGACGTTGCTGAGCAGGAGCCGCGAGGACAGAGGATCGAAGACAGCTCCGGCCCTGAGGAAAGCCCCGGGAGCCATCCTCTCGGCCATCCTGCCTCTGTCCTCCCTTTGCCCCCACGTCCACACAGCCAGACCTCCCTGCTCCCCTAACTGGGGGTGACCTGTGGCCCAGGGGACCTGGGGCCCCTAGCTGGTAGATCTGTAGCCCCCAGGTTTCAAGGGGCCTGGCCCCGGGGTGGGGACCCCTGTTGGTGGAGCAGAGGTTGCTCTGGAAGAAAGTTGTCCTTTCTAGCTTCTCATTCCAGCAGTTTCCACGGAGCTCTTAGTGCGTCTCGGTGGCCACCAGCGGGCAGGACAGAGCAGGTGGGTGCTGCAGGGGCAGCAGGCTGCCCTTCCGGGAAGTTCACGGGCAAGTGCGGAAGAGCTTCCCCGAGAACCAGAGGCAAGCACGGGCCCCGAGATGGGGACAGGGAGGGGACGGGTTCCAGGGGAGCCTCTGAGATGCAGTCTCGTAGGTGACCCGCACGTTTGCCAAGGTGGGACGAGAAGTCCAAGACGGCCGTTGGCGACAGAGGGGAGGGAGGGGTGTGCTCGTGGCTGTACCTGAAAGGCTCGCACAGCCCTGCCCTCTTCGGTCATGTTCATGGATCCTTTCTAAAAAGCGTCTTGTTTAGATCCGGGAGGGATATGGACCGTGTTACGTCAGTTTCAGATGTACGATGGAGTGACCCGATGCTTCCACGCGTGGCCTGCCGCTCACGCCGGCAGGACCCGCCTTCATCCCCTCACGCTTCGTTTCTACGTAGCTTCCAGAAAGAGGTAGATGTTCGCCGCGACTCTGACTCTAGACCTCACGCACCTACTTTCAGCCTGGGGATCGGGATGTCCTGTGAAGGAAAACACTTTGGAATTCGCACGTCTGCCGTTGGGGACTGGCTAGGGGAGAAGGGGCAGGGGGGCTGCAGCCGGGCCTGACTCTGGGTCTGGGCTTTCCGGGGGTCACCTTCATCTTGCCCACAGTCGGTTTCCTGCTGAGAGACACGAGAATAATTGTTGCGAAATCCCAGGGCGTGCCTACAACCCACATGCCCCATCCGTGACACCTGCCTTTCTCCACCTTGCGGTGAAATGCTTGGTTTCTGGGGGTGACTGGTGTGGCTTAGGGGTCACTCGTCCCTAGAAACCAGAGTTTCCCCAGCACCTAGCTGCTTCCTTTTTGCCAGATATGATCTTTTTTTAGAGCTTTCTCTTCAAAGGGCTTCTGAGGGACATTCAGCATGACGTGAACTTCCTCGGGGAGTCCCCACTTTTATTCCCCAGGTCTTCCTCTTCTCACATGACTTACCCTCCCCGACAGCTCCGAGCAGGCACCTGATTTCCTGACGCCTCACGCTGTCCTTCTTCGGTGCAGAGCCTGTTCCCGTGTGGAATCGTCATCTGCCACTCACGCCCTCAGGATCCCCTTCTTCTCCCCAAAACTCGGAGTAGGTCTCCCGATAACACTGCTCAGATGTTAGTTAGGATTGCTGTTTGGAGCAGATCAGTGTGGGGGGCAGGGAGGGGAGAGTCAGACCAGTTTTTATTACACGGTCGTCTTTCAAGCTACTGTCAGTGTGTATTTTATTTTTCTTAATTTTTAAATAGATTTATTTGTTTATTTGAAAGACCAAGAGCTGGGGGAGGGGGAAGAGAGAATCCCAAGCAGACCCCCTGCCGAGCACGGAGCCCGATGCAGGGCTGGATCTCAGCATTCCGAGATCATGACCTGAGCCAAAATCAGAAACCGGACCCTCAACTGACCAAGCCCCCCAGGAGCCCCTCGATATGCATTTTACATTAGGCTTCCCAGAAGTTGTGTTTGAAACTCGCTGGCAGAACTCAGAGCCTGTAGCTGGGATCTCCCACAACTGGCACAAAATTCAGTGTCGTTTCAATAGCCTGTCCTGGGACCCACTTCCTCTACTTGATCGTTAGCAAAGTTGTTGTTTATTAATGTTGGATAGTAAGTTTGTTGTCCAAAGCCCAACAGCTGCTGACTAGTAGCGTCTGAATTCCGAAGCCAGACGTGACCGTGAAGCTGAAGATTCCCCTAACATTTTCTCTTTTATTGTTATTTATTTTTAAAAAAGATTTTATGTATTTATTTGACAGACAGAGATCACAAGCAGGCAGAGAGGCAGGCAGAGAGAGAGGAGGAAGCAGGCTCCCTGATGAGCAGAGAGCCCGATTCGGGGCTCGATCCCAGGACTCTGAGATCATGACCTGAGCCGAAGGCAGAGGCTTTAACCCACTGAGCCACCCAGGCGCCCCTCCTTTAACATTTTCTTAAATTAGATCGGGCCTGGGCTGAGTTATCCCAATGACTGTCCTATAGTTGATTTCCCTCAGGGGTCCCTGAACCCCGATTTGTAAACCAAAGGGCAAAGGGGCAATGCAGTCCTTCCAGGCTATTCCTAGGAGATGGGGACAGGAGCTGAATTCCCGTTTCCTGGGTGGGGCTTTCTGGGAGGGAGGGGTTAGAGGAGCTGTTTCCAGGCCTCCACCCTGGGAAACCTTGTGCATGGCAGGTGCAAGGGGCACCACTATCCCACGCATAGGTAGGCACGGCCTGTGTCCCACCCCATGGTGGCGGCAGTGGGGTGTTTCCTCTGCTTCTCCAGGGGAATGAGTGAATGCATTCTATTAGCTTTGCCGATAATGACCCCGGCGCCACTTCTAGAGACCAGTTTCCATGGTAAATGGGTTCTCTCATGAGGTGTAACTTAACACAAACCCGACCCATCTTTTACACTCTAGTGAGAATTAGTAATAGTTTGCCTTCCTTCTGCCCTCTGATAGTAGCCAGACAGAAAACAGAAAGGTGCTGAAGCACCTGGGTCACAAAAGTCTTGGGGACCTAAAGTCCCAGGATGGAATGAAAGGACCCTGAGTGTAATCTTTGTCCAATTTACAGTCTTTGTGGGATGGGCTGTGACTCTGTTGAAAGCCCCAGAGAAGGGACCTGGTGCCTAAAACTAAAGACTGGGGACCACAGAAGGAGCAAGTCTGGCTTTAGGGTCAACTCACTCCTCCCCACTCCCTCCCCTGTGGCAGAGATGGCGAGTAGCCGTGATCTTAGCTCAGCCATGATCCTAGCTCAGCCGTGATCCTAGGGTGCCAGGCCCTCCAGGTCCCCAAGCAGCTCCATATATGCCCGAGACCAGCTCTGCTCTGAGGTCCCCCAGCAGCCCTTCAGCTGCCCAAGGCCGCTCTGGTCCCTTTGCCTTGTCCCCAAGTCCCATTTCCTCCTAACAAGTGGCTATGTGCCAGGTAACATTCAGCAACTGGCTATGTGCCAGGCCCTGCTGGGGACCAGGATGTCATGGCTGGACCAACTGGCAGTGGCCTGCCCTAAGCGGGCTGCTGGAACCCCCTCCTGGGGAACATGCACCCCAAAGCCGTCCAGCGCCCAGCAAGGATCACGTGCCGGGGGTTAAGAGGTCCTGCCCATCTCCTGCGTGTTGTGGCTGCCTGGACCTGGCCTTCCCGTGCCGGCCCCAGCAGGTGTTCCTAGTCCCTGCAGGACTCAGTTCCCCCTTGCCGCCATTCGGGAACCTCTGCCTCACACACCAGGCTGTGAGGCTTTGCACATACCACGCTGCCAGCCGTATCTTCCTAACTTTACTGCAAACTGCCTTGAGCTAAGCTTTAAGAGCAAAAACTTCATTGGCATGTTGACCTAATCTTTATATGACTCTTGGTCCAGACTTGGGATACAAACTGGGGCTGCGACCACTCTGGGGCCAAAAGCCAGCTGGAAATGCTGATGAGAGCCAGACAGGCCTGGAATATGGGCACGGAAGGAAAAACGAGAGAAGAGAGACTGGAGGGTGGACCTCCCGATGCCAGACATTTTGGGGCGGCAGCCCCTCCTGCAGGTAAGAGGGGGTCAGAGCCCCCAGGGAGGGGAGCAGAGCAGCCCCCAGGCTGGGGACAGCCACCAGGAGTCGCAGGAGCCATTGTGAGGGAAGTACTTGGACTTTTCCAGCATTTAAGGTGGCTCGTGCAAGTCAATTACATTTAATAGCGTTTTTACCATGACTTTGCGTCTTGGGTGATTTTTACAATGGTTTACAACACTGGGTTTGGTTCATTCTGTTCCTATAAAGTTGATGGGGCGCTATTCTCATATTATGGAAGGAGCCCTGCAAACAGACTCCTGTTTCCTGGTCACGTAGCCAGTCACGACCAAGCGGAGAGGTAAATTCCAGATGTGGTGGCTCCCAGGATGTTGGCAAAGTCCACGGGATAGAGTCTTTGGGCTTGTCTCATCCTTTCCTGTGTGCAGGGCACCCTCTCCGGAGAGAAAGAATGGGCACAGCGGCCCAGGGAAGTGGGGAGACCCGGGGAAAAGGGGAGCAGGCAGAGTTGGTGACGGAGTGGGTGAACATGCTTGCTTGTGGCCCCATCCTGGGGCACCAGGAAGTGCCCAGAGCTCAGAGAGGACATTCATAGGCTGAGGTGCGTGCCCTAAGCCCCAGAGAGCTTCTCCAATGGTGCCCACAGGTTATCATACCATCCCCTCTCCTAAAGCAGTCCTCCCGGTCACCCAGTCAATGGAGAGGTGGCCAGGTCACTCTAGTCCTAGAGCCATTTGCTCATAGACATACTCCCTGGAGACATCCAACCTAGTGGGAGGTGGGATAGCTCTCCTTGAGAGGGGACTTGGAGCCTGAGGGAGCCCTGGGGGTGGGACAGGAACTCCCTGTGTTTAAGTACAGTTGGAACTGCACAGAGCTAAAAGGCAGGTGAGAAAACATCGGATCCTCCAAGGGGGGAAAGCTAATGGGGGCCCATGTGGACAGCTGGTGTCCCCAGAGTTTATACCCTGGGCAAACAATGATGAATGAAAGACAACTAAACCCAATGAGCAGAAGGAGCCAGCCAGCAAGTGCTCCTAGACTGAATGGAGGGGAAAAGTCTTGGGCCACCACCATGGCCCAAGTTCGCTATTAAGTAGGGAGGAAGAAAGCACAGGTGACATCCCAGAAGCAGCACAAACTGACCTCAGTGCCCCCTGGTCAGGCTCATGGGGAACACAGCATTGGTGCTGTGATGTTTCTGCCAAAAATGCATCACCCAAATTTAATCATGAGGAAACACTGGGAAACCTACATGGAAGGATGTTTGGCGAAATAACTGGCCAGTATTCCCCCAGAGAGTCAAGATCATGAAAGGCAAAGAGAGACCAGAATACAGGAGACTAAAGAGGTGTGACTGTGACACGACTGGAAGATGGAGTGAGAAAATCTGATGATAATCTAACCGGAATTCTGCAGGGAGATAGTAGAGACAGTGGGAAGGCTGTAATACTCAAAAAAGTAATGGTTAGGAACTTTCCAGAATGTTGATAGACATCAACCCTTAGGTCAGGGAGGAGAAATGACTCCAAAGCAAATAAATGAGAAGGAAATCCATATGTACACATGACATAGAAAAGCTGCAGAACATCAAAACAGAAAAGACATAAATCTTACTTAAAATTGGGAAGGAACAGGAGTGTCCACTCTCCCCCTCAGCTCAGAACTTTACTAGAAAAATGCACACAAGGAAAAAAGATTGGAAAGGAAGAACTAAAATGATGTTCATTCACATGCAACATGACTGCGCATGCAACATGGGAAACCCTAAGGAACCACAAAATACAAACAAATAGCTAGAACTAGTGTGCGAACATAGAAAGGTGGCAGGATGCCAAGTGTTTTGTTTGTTTGTTTGTTTGTTTGTTTAAGAGAGAGAGTGATGGGGAGGGGCAGAGAGAGAGTCTCAGAGTCCCCACTGACCGCAGAGCCCGATCAGGGCTTGACCTCACAACTCTGAGACATGACCTGAGCCCAAATCAAGAGTTAGATGCTTAACCAACTGAGCCACCTAGGCATGCCCAAGGTCAGTATTTTTAAAAGTCAAATTTTTCTGTGTATTAGAACACTAGAAAATGAACTTTAAGAAAATTGTTTAAAGTAGTATTGAAAAATAAAACACGGGGAGATGAATTTAACAATATATATATATATATATATATATATAGAGAGAGAGAGAGAGAGAGCATCTACATTGAAAAACTGAAAACCAGTGCAGATAGAACTATATAAACATCTAAGCAGGAGAGGAGAGATGGGACATGTTCTCAGATCCAAAGATTCCCACTGGCAACAGTGCTATGTCTGTTGTCCCCAAATTACCCTACAGATTAAATGCAATCTCAAACAAAATCTCAGAATCTTCATATTGTAAAAGTTTTCAAAATTCATTCTAAAATTTACGTGGGAATGCAACAGACCCTGAAGAGCCAAATTAAAAAAAAAAAAAAAACGAATGAAGTTTGAGGACTCGCACTACTTGACGTCAAGATTTACTTTAAAGCTACAATAATCAAGATGGAGTGGGATTGGCCTAGGATAGACCAGTGCAACAGAAGAGCATCGGGTGATGGACCCACATTTATCTGGTCAATTGATTTTTCGCATTTCAGCCAATGCATTTCAGTGGAGAGAGGGAGCCAGGAAGCTGGGCTAAAGAGATATTCGTATTAGAAATATGAGCCTCTGCTCCTCCCCTGTGCCATGCAGAAAAATTAATGCACCGTGGATTATTGACTTAAATGTAATAACTAAAACTGCCAACTTCTGTCTTTGGGCAGGCAAAGACTTTTTAGGCAGGACACTGAAGTCCCTGGACAAGAGGGAAAAAAATTTGACCATTAGATTTCATTCAGAATCTTCCAATAAAAATCGTGAAGCAGATTGACAGGTGACAGAGAGACTGGGAGACAATATGTCTCATATAATATCCGACAAAGGACTTGTATCCAGAATATATAAAAAAGCTGCTATAACTTGGCAATACGCAGTATGGTTATAGTCTTCAAGTTTCAGAAACATAGTTTCCTATAAAGTTGTTAATGCTTCAGTAATAAATAGAATCCAAGCACATGTTAGCTGGAGTCTCTGTGCAGAGTCTTAGGCAGGCTGTAATCAAGGTGTCGGAATACCTGTGTTCTCATCCGAAGTTTGACTGGGGAAGGATCCCTTCCAAGCCCACTCTGACTGCACAGTCCCTCCTAGTTGTCCAGCTGAGCCTCAGTATCTCCTGGGCTGCTGGCCAGAGACCACCTTCAACCCCTAGAGCCACCCCCAGATTCTTGCCATGGAGGGTTGTTCTCCATGACTGCTTCTTTCCTCAAAGCCAGCAAGAGAGTGAGAGCAAGGCTGGGGTGGAGGGGAGGAGGGAGAGAAAGGGGGAAGGAAGACAGAGAGGGAGGGACTCCAACAAGAATGTTGAAGGCTTATGTGATTGGAGTCACATACCTGCAGATGCACTGTTGTGTTCAGTTGGTTAGGTGCGCATCTCTCCACACTTGAGGGGAGAGCATTGCACAGGGTGTGAACCCCAGGACTGGGAGTGGGGGGTTGCAGGGGCCACTTTAAGAGTCTGCCAACCAGAAGTCCAAGTGTAGATCCAAGTTTTCCTTGATTTTCCAGAAAAGCTTTATTTTACCAGTAAAGATAAAACAAATAAATCAACAGAATTGAACAATGTGAAGGATGCAGAAATTATTCTGTGAATAGAACATTTTTTTAGAAAAATTATCACGAGGGGTACCTGGGTGGCTCAATGGGTTAAAGCCTCTGCCTTTGGCTCAGGTCATGATCCTAGGGTCCTGGAATCAAGCCCCGCTTCGGGCTCTCTGCTCAGCAGGGAGCCTGCTTCCTCATCTCACTCTGCCTCCTTCTCTACCTGCTTGTGATCTCTGTCTGTCAAATAAAAAAATAAATTCTTTTTAAAAAATCATCATGAATGCCTTTTTTGAGATTAAAATTATTGCCTTCATAAAGCAAAGACAACATGATATGAAAGAGAAGCTATCAGAGAAAAGGAAGATGTATATAAAATATCATTCTAGTTGTTGACACAGAATTTCAAAAATTGAATTATAAATAAAGGCAAGGAGGAGCATCTGGGTGGCTCAGTTGTCAAGCATCTGTCTTTGGCTCAGGTCTTGATTCCAAGGTCTGGAATTGAGCCCCACATTGGGCTCTCTGCTCTGTGGGGAGCCTGCTCCTGCCTCTCCTTCTGCCTGCCACTCCCCTGCTTATGTTCTCTCTCTGTGTGTGTCAAATAAATAAATAAAATCTTTAAAATTAAATAAACAAACAAATAAAGGCAAGGAAAACCCTTTACAAGTAGAAGCGCACCATATTTTCAGTTTTTTCTTCAACATAAATCAGTAAAATAATAAATAGAATAGACTCAGTATTTAAAAGTTATGATAGTAAATTCCAGAAGAAATGAGGTGACTTTATAGCCTTTGGGGATTGGAATGGGTAGGGATGAGGGAGAGATAAGCTGTTTTGTGATGACCCTACATTGTGTGTAATCATATTGCTTTAACTTTTAAAAAATACATTTAGAAAAATAAGACCTTTTTTAGTCAATAATGGCACCAGGGCTGTAGCCAGAGAATGATTAACAAATATAAAGGATGCACAGTTGGGTATATTTTGGTAAACATTACATGGTCTAGATATTGGCCCCTAGCCTTATGGATTCAGACCCCTAGCTTTTTTTTTTTTTCCAGTGTTCCAGAATTCACACACAGTACTCCATGCGATACATGCCCTCCTTAATACCCACCACCAGGCTCACCTAACCCCTCACCCCCCACCCCTCCAAAACCCTCAGTTTGTTTCTCAGAGTCCACAGTCTCTCATGGTTCATATCCCTCTCTGATTTCCCCCAACTCACTTCTCCTCTCCTTCACCCAATGTCCTCCATGTTATTCCTTATGCTCCACAAATAAGTGAAACCCTTTGATAATTGATTCTCTCTCCTTGACTTATTTCACTCAGCAAATCTCCTCCAGTCCCATCCATGTTGATACAAAAGTTGGGTATTCATCCTTTTTGATGGAGGCATAATACTCCATTGTATATATGGACCACATCTTTATTCATTCAACTGTTGAAGGGCATCTTGGCTCTCTCCACAGTTTGATGACTGTGTCCATTGCTGCTGTGAATACTGGGGTACAGATGGCCCTTCTGTTCACTACCAGACCCCTGGCTTTTGGGTTGATGCTTCTGCAGCAGTAGACTCACACTAATCGATGTAACAGAGACTGATGTATAAACTGTAGCTCTAACTTACAATTTATAATAAAGTATACTATTGTCCAAGGAATGATTTTTTTCACTCTAGACACTCAGCTTGGGAAACCAAACCCTAACCAGAAAATTGCAATGGTAGATCTGGACCCAAAACAAAGGAGTTAGTTGAATGAATGGGATGTACAAGATGTTTTCATGGGATAGTCTTGTCTGGTATACGGGAATGGTTACAGTCCTTGCCCTGGACTATGCTTTATGAGTCTAGTCAGCATCTGTCTCTGTGACCATCTCTATTCTCTGCTTCCTTTGGCTGATAAACCTGCCATGCTTTTACACCTAATCAGATTAAGATAGTCCATCATTCAGGTTATTGTCAGGGCACCTGGCTGGCTCAGTTGGTAGAGCATGTGACTCTAGATCTAGAGGTTGTGAGTTTGAGCCCCATGCTGGGTGTAAAGCCTATTTAAGGCATTATGTCATTCAGGTCATTGCCAAGTCAAGCTTTCCAGGAGCTATTCCATACAATTAAGAAAGTTTTGCATATCTTCACCCTCACGAGCTACTTGTGTTTCACTTTTACTGTCAGAGGACACTCTTAGTTTTTGTTTTTTTTGTTTTTTTTTTTTAGTTTCAGATGCTTGACAGATGCTCACCTATGTTCCCAAAGCACCAAAACAGTTACTCTTCATGTGTTAGCTAAAATAATACTATTTTTATTATTCACTTATTAGTAAAATTAAAGAATGATAGTTGAAAATAAGTTTTTAGGCCTGCTTTAAGTTCTTCCATTTCCATATTTCAAATTATCTTTTCATGCTGGTTATCTGATAGTGATGATCGAGTATTTTTTTAAAGCACTTCAGCTTCCTATGAAGAAAGAAGAGAACTATGAGCTCAGTTCCCTATAAAACAAAGAGAAAAATAAATTACCTTCTCAACTGCTATTTCTTCAAATATTGGTCTGTCCATTCTCTCCTTTCCTTCTGAAATGCTTCACTTTCATTGCAACCTCTATGTCTAGTACCCTCTTTCGTCTTTTCCGTCTTTTGTCTCTGCTTGCTTGGATCTGGATATTTTCTTTTGGCTTACCTTCTCTTCAGCTGGATCTAACCTGCTATAAAACACACTAATTGCGTTATCAATTTGTGATGCATTTTTCAGTTCCGGCATGTTTCTTTTGTTCCAAATTTTTCTCGCTTTTTAAAAAAGTTTTCAGTTCTCTGCTAAAAAGTTTAAATCTTGCCTTTTATAATCTTGAATCCATAGCATAATTACTTTAAAAATTGTATCTGATCATTCTTTTATTTAGAGCCCCTGCGTCCCTCTTTCTATTGTCTGTTCTCTTTGCTAGTTCTCATTTATGTCATCTTGTCTCTTTGTGTTTTGGTTATCTTTGATAGAGTGCCAAACATTGTATTTCAGAGACCTCTCAGATATAATGTGAGTCCTGGTAGCATGTTTCCTTTCTCCAGACAGGATTGTCTTTTATTTCACCCAGCTACTTGGAGATATCACCAACTTGGGATCACCTTAATACAATTTCAGTGGTTGACATACTTGGGACCAGTTGGGTGACTTGAAGCTGAGCAATGGTCCATGTGGGGGCCAAGTTACTTTTCTTTCCTCCTGACCTTTAGGGTGTGACCCATGGGGTTCCCAACTCTGGCCTTCAAGGATTTATGAAAACACGAAGCTGGCAGGCCTGGATTCCTGCTCTTGACCTCCTGTCTCACAAGACAGCCAAAGTGTGGCTCAGCTGCTTGGTCTCCTCTTCCTGAATCCACAAACACCCCAGGATATAGGCAGCACCCTGTGCTGACTGTTCCTCTCCAGGTTTCCATCTTCTCCTGGTTCTTCATCCGTACCATTTTATCACCTTGTTAGGGCTCCCATTCCTTCAAGCAGTTTTCAAAGACATTCATTCCAAATAAACAGAAGTGGGACTCACTCGAATCCCTGACCAAAAAAACATGCATTATCATGTGCTCTCTTCTCATTAAGATATTCCTCTGAGTCTCAGTCAAACAGTGCTCCATACTTCAAACACTTATGTCTCAGTGTATACAATCCACAGCTGTTCACTTTAACAGACTCAAAGACCAAAGTGTTAATTTATGAGTCACACTGCAACAGTAGTTCGTTTGTATTCTTTGGAATCCATTCAAGATGACTCTTCATAACCTGCCCATCTTCAAACAACAGGAAGTGGGGTTATTTATTTCAATGAAGAAAAAGCACACAGAGAGATGGACTGGATCTGAATAAGCAGTAAGGTCTGTTCAAGTGAGATGAAGCCCAACGACTGAAGAGAGGGTGTGTAACACAAACGTATTGTGCACACCTCTGCTGTTGGGTGGGGGCCATCATAGGGTCCCAATGGTGGTACAGTTAGCCTCTACCAGTGGCAGTGAAGAGCCCATATCTTTTTTTTTTTTTTAAGATTTTATTTATTTATTTGACAGAGATCACAAGCAGGCAGAGAGGCAGGCAGAGAGAGAGGAGGAAGCAGACTTCCCGCTGAGCAGAGAGCCCAATGTGGGGCTCGATCCCAGGACCCTGGGATCATGACCCGAGCTGAAAGCAGAGGCTTTAACCCACTGAGCCACCCAGGCGCCCCAAAGAGCCCATATCTGATGATGGATGATGATCTCACGTCCACAGCAAGCTTCTCCACCAGTTGCTTATTCTTAAAACAAACACACACAGAGACCAAAAAAAAAAAACCCCAAAACCTGCTAAGACACATTTGCTCTGTTGCACCACCAGCTGGGGCTCCTGTTTCCCGGAAATGGGGGCTCCATAACGTCAGAGACGTTGTACACTGGATTTACTGTCATCCTGTCAGGGCTGGAAAAGACGTCTGACTCATAATTTGGAGAATCCATGACCAGAGGCCAACATTACCCATGGTCTGTTGGCAGGCAGCTCCTCCAGGGGGAGGCACAGTGGAGGTGGGGACATTTAGGGTGTGGGGGTTGCAGGGACCCAGGTCTGGGAGTGATGGTCTGCCCGTTGCTGTTTCTCCTGAGGGAAGTGATTAAAGATAACACGCTGGTGAAGATGACCGTGCTCAGCAAGCCCAGCAGAGGCCAAGATGAAATCTGGCCATGGGGGAGAGTCAATGGCTTTTAGACTTGCTTCCTCACATCTGAGGGGGCATGGCCCCTGCTTCCAGCCATTCCTGAAAGCCATTCCAACAGGAACCTAGGTCCCCAGCATGTTTGCCCCCATGGGTGCTGGGGTCTCTGCATTTCCCCAAAAGCGGAGCAGTAAGTATTTCAGGCTGCAGAAAGCCAGAGGACCACCTGCCTTCCACAGGGGGATTGAGGGCTCAAGGGTCGGACCAGCTGGCGGGCTATGGGAGCACAGAGGGACCAGGTGTCCTCCTTGAGGACGGGGCAGAGGATGGCAGCCAGGAGCGGGGTGGGCAGAGTGGTCCTCTGGACGGGTTGAAGGAGAAGCTGAGGAGAAGGGCCCGGCCAGAGCTGGCCTCAGTTTCTTTATCTGTGGAGTGAGAGACCGCACTCAGCCACAAAGAACTCAGGCTCCTGACAGCCCTTCTCCTGTCTCCCTGCTGTGCTGACAATGACCTCCCTTCCTGAGACCTCTGGCTCAGGGGCTCACCCAGGTGCCTGCCAGACAGAGCACACTGTCCACCCGGGAAGGACACAATGATGGGCCAGCAGGTGCGGACGCACTCTCCCTCCTCCATGAGTCAGGGGCGGGCCTGGGCCAGAGGGCATCCGGGGCGGGGCCGGGAACCTGTGTCACTGCAGGCCTTACGGGACAACTTCCCCCGGACAACTTCCCCCATGCCCTGTCGCAGGCGCCACACTTGGGCCTTCTGAAAAGTCACCATCGCCTTATTCTTCACGGTGATTCCGGACTGAAACCGAGCATCACATCCCACTCTAAGAGAGACCATCTGGGCTTTCCGACCTGGATCAGAGGGAGTTTCCCCACACCCAGCAGGGTCGTGCTCCCACTCGGGACACGGGCTGGGACCCAGCCAGTGATAATGAATCACAGGCCACATCTGCATGTCCCCAAACCAGAATCACAGGGGACAGACTCTGCATCATTCCTGACCTCGTGCAGAACCCCACTGGGACATGTTTGCCATCACTGAGCATTGATGCCCCAGAGTCTGTGACGGGGCGTAGGGCCAAGGGGACAGGGGGAGGGAGAGGCCAAAGAGTGACAGACCAACATGGCAGGGACGCCTCTGTCCCCATCTCTGCCACTGTGTCTCCGCATGTACAGTGATCCATCGGACAACCAGCACCGGTAGCTAAACCGCCCAAAGAGCCGTGCTGGGCCGGTGCCCAAGGGTCAGTGAGTGGCTGGTGTGTACTTTCTGGGCCAGGGAGAGGGCTGCGGGGCGCCCACCGTGAGCCACTCTGCCTGGCACTGTGGGGATGTGCCTAGCTCCACCCTCCCCCGCCCCGGGGCCAGCTGCGGAGCTCTGCCCCGGTTTCTTACCTATTTACCTTGCTGCGGGGTTCACAGGCTTGCAGATATCCACTGTGGGCAGAGACAGAAGGTAGAACTGGGGAAACAGGAAAAGATAGCAGGAGAGGGAGGGGTCAGGGCTGTGGTCAGGCCCCAGCCGCCCACACCCCCAGAGGGGCCACCTGTCTGCCCGAGAGGAACCTGGGCTCCAGGGTCCACTGTTACAACCAGTCCTCGGCTAAACAAGGATGTCTGTGTGGCTGGCAGGGCCTCGTTGTCTGAAGTCTTTTCCCGGCCCTCCCCAGGGAGCCTTAGATTTGGGGTGTCTTTGACCTGCTGGGAGCAGGCCATGTACTGCCTCACAGAGGTTGGGGGTACGGGAACCAGAGCCCAGGAGGATGTAGGCAGGGTGGTGAGGGCTAGAGACGGCACCCCAAGGGTGGGCATGGGGTGGGTGGGGCCGTGGGGGTGCCAAGGGTGGGAGGGGCCGGCTCATGGCCTGCTCATGAAGGGAGCCTGGCCCACCGCTGGGACAGGCCATAGAGTGGCAGCAGGCCCTCCCCGCCCCCAGCCCACAGGCCATCGGGAGCGGAGCCCGGGTTAGGCTGACCTGATGGAGGGAGTGCCACCCTCCCACCTTCCAGGGGCACCCCGCGTACCTGCCATGCACCCTGGGCTCTGTGTTCTGTTTGCTGGACTGACGAGTCCCGGGTCCTCCACTGTCCCTAGAGCCCAATCTGGGGCCTCGCTTCTGTCAACGGCCGTGGGACAGCAGTCCTGGTGGGACTCCGGCCCCTCACATATCCCATTTGAGGGTCCCCACCCGAGGTCAGGGACAACCTTGTTATCCTCCTGTGCACAGGGTTGGTGACGGCTCCGTGTGGCCCGTGCGGGCCCCCAGGGCAGTGCCCGGGGCATTACCAGGCCTGTGTCAATATTTGCCATTCTTTCCTTGCATGGATTTTTTGTTTGTTTGTTTTTCCCAAACAGTAAACACTCCTGGATTCAGGTTTACTCTTCAAGGAAACAGTGGGTCAGGGAAGTTGGATCCAGAATAATGTGGCTCTGAGGGGTGTCCTGGTTTCCCCACCGACCGCAGCAGGAAGCCGGGGTCCGAACTGAGCTGAAAATCCTGTCCAGCAGGCCAGAGCCGGTTGGACCAGGCGAGGTTTGGGGGCAGCACGTGGGGCGCCGTGGGCGCGCTCAGACACTCTGCCCCGCCGAGGCCCCCACACGCCATACCGTCCAGAGCCAGCCCCCTCCGTCGGCCTCATGAGAATCACGCTTGTCCCGGCGCATGGAAATCCCTGGGCCACCCAGACAGAATTTTGTTCGACTGAAATGTACAGCATCCAGCCATCTCCTTTTCTTTTCTCTTCCTTTCTTTCTTTCTTTTTTTTTTTTTTCCTTTAAGATT
This sequence comes from Lontra canadensis, assembly GCF_010015895.1. NCBI lineage: Eukaryota > Metazoa > Chordata > Mammalia > Carnivora > Mustelidae > Lontra > Lontra canadensis. The sequence continues at coordinate 3,969,741 of NW_022631023.1, read as the reverse complement.
TTAAGTATTTATTTGACACACACAGAGAGCACAAGCAGGGGGAGAGGCAGGTAGAGGGAGAGGGAGAAGCAGGCTTCCCACAGAGCAGAGAGCCCGAGGCGGGACCTGATCCCAGGACCCCGGGATCATGACCTGAGTCAAAGTCAGACGCTCAACCGACAGGCGCCCCAGCGATCTCCCTTCTCTAAGGTTAAAACTCTGTTCCCATGTCACGAAGAGTGGAGGGACGTGAGCAGTTCCTGGGCCCCGTGATTTTCACAAGACGCAAAGCAAACAGGGCCTGGTGGTGTGGGCCGGCCCCTCCCCACGCTGAATCTAGTATTTCATAAAGCCAAGACCCCACCACTGGGTGAAGTTGCTGATTTTCTCACTTACCCCGGGGCGACACCCGTGGCAGCCAGCCCCGCATCCTTCCCCCTGCGTCCTGATGAACAAGCCAGATAAGGCCCCCAGGTCCAAGTGCTCAGGTCCTCACACTCTCTTGAAGTGAGGGGTGGCCGCAGGACACTTCCGGCAAACCAGACCTAAGCAGGAACCTGCCGGGGCATCTGGGGACCCTTTCTTTCCCTGAAACGGGCACCCCCTTCTCCCATTCTCTCTCCCTCCCCGGGCCACAGAAGCAAGGCCTGGGGCAGCAGGAGCCGCTTACAATCACGAAGCCATGATCTGGGGAAGGAGAGCCAACAGGAAGGATGGTTGAGCGGGCCAGTAGCAGGAGCAAGGGTCCCTGATGGCACCAGAGGGCCACCACCCCAACGCGGGGCCTGGGTTCGTCAGGGTGCGTGTGGTTTGCCGGTGAATCAGAGTTCCCACGGGAGGCTCCCTACTGGGATGGGGATGGACCGGGGTCAAAGTCCGGGGGACAAGCAGGCCATCCCTGTGTTGTTGCTCCAAAGGACACAGAAGGGGACCCCGGGGGGAAAGTTGACCCCTGAATTGCTGTGAGGCTCTGCCGGCCCCCAGAGCCCCCCACATGTGTCTGGGCGTGGTCTGGGCTGTGGGCTCTGTGGGGTCCACCACTGAGATTCACGACATAGAGGGGACCTCTCTGCTTCTCCCGGCCTCAGGTTCTGCCTGTCGGGTTGACTTTCTTTGTTCTTGCTATAAATTAGGGTTTCTTCTGCATGTGCTTTCTTGTCCCCCGGCTCGGGGGTAAGGTGGCTGGGAGATGGGGGTGGGGAAGGGAGAGAGAGATTTCACTGGAAAACCTTTCCTGGCCCGACAAACAACCGTGAACTGTTGGGGCTACAGCGGGGAAGTGTTTCCACATGGCATAGAACTATTTTTAACCAGAGAAGTGTTTTGTTTCTCTTCCTGTTGTACAAGAACACACATGAAGTATATAATGGGGTTGGTATGAACTCAGTCACCCCGAACCCAAATATTTACATTCCAGGTGACTTAGTCCCGCTCCCAGGTCTGTTGGACCAGGTGCCAGCACGTACCCGGGAAAGAATGCCCTCCCCGAGCCGAGCCGGGGATGGCTGGGGGCTCCGGAGGGGGGGTCCCATGAGGCCTTTGACCCTACTTGGTGGGTGAGCCTGCTGAGAAATCGCGTGGGGATCCATCCCTGTGGCCCTCGCTCTGCAAACACTCAGCCTCAGGCCAGACCCATCCGGCTGCATTCCGTGAATGGACATAGGACACAGGTCACACAGCAAGGCACTCCTCTGCCTCCTTCCCTGATGGTCGCCCTGGGAAACCTAAGCCCGGGTCACCACCATAAGGCGGGGCTACCCCAGACACCCCCCTAGCTCCCCTACTCCGACCTTCCCCCCCAGCAGTGGGAGGCCTTCTCATCTGCCCTTCCTACTTTCCATCAGTAGTTCTTGTTTTAATTTTTATTTTTTTTAAGATTTTATTTATTTGACAGAGAGAGAGCGAAAGAGGGGACACAAGCAGGGGGAGTGGGAGAGGGAGAAGCGGGCTTCCCACTGAGCAGGGAGCCCCATGTGGAACTCGATCCCAGGACCCCGAGATGGTGACCTGAGCCAAAGGCGGACTCTTAATGGCTGAGCCCGTCAGGCGCCCCTCATCAGCCCTTCTTATTTCTATTACTTCTGTGGTCAACCTTGACTGTTCCCAGCCACGTGCGGGGGCGGGAGAGGGAGGAGACAAGCTGAGGCTTATTCCTCTCTACTCTGCAGAGGTAGGGTCCCCCCCCCCCCCCGCCAGGGCGCCCCGCCCCGCCCCGCGGGAATCAGAGCGGGGCAGTTGATCTGTATCTCCGGCTCCAGCCATGGGCCTTGTATGCAGTAGGGGCTCCCTGCAAGTTTCACTGAGAAAAGGGGCTGTTTGGGCTTGAAGGAAAGAACTCTTACTTGGATTTGAAACCCAGAAAGGAATCTGGTGATACCTGAGTAACTTAGGCACCTTGGGTTAGCGTGAGGGTTTCTGGTAATTCACATCGCCTGGTGTGTGACGTTCGCAGTGGGCACGTTTGGGGCAAAGTGCTGAAGAAGACACACATCCTAGACAGGTCACAGGTAATCAAGACTCAGAGCTCATCCGAGGATAAAGATTCAGGGCGCCCGGGTGGCTCAGTGGGTTAAGCGTCGTGATCCCAGGTCCTCTGATGGAGCCCCGCATCGCATCAGGCTCCTTGCTCAGTGGGGACCTGCTTCTCTTCTTCTCCCTCGCTCCCTCCCCGTGTCCTTGCTCGCTCTCTCTCTCTTTCTCCCAAAAAAACAAATAAAGTCTTTAAAAAAAATACTAAAGATGTCCTATGATTTTATGTACCTCTCAGCAAAAATACCACCGATGGAGGTGTTAGAATGTGGCATACGTTGGTGAAATAGTTATTCATCTTGTCTTGACGTGGGCTATCGTGTTGGAGAGACCAGATTTATATGCATGAAATTAATTTTAAAACCAAAACAGTCCACTAAACTATGAACTCCATGGTTTGGCACAGGAGACAGAGGGCATTGGGACCCAGAAAGGAGAATGGCAGTTGGTGCTAAGGGAGATGGGGGAGGTTTGGAAAGAAGATGATGTCATCTGAGCCCTGGAATGGGGAAGCTTGGGACGTGGAGTCATGGGGAAAACTCTGAGGTCCAGCATGGAGAGGGGAAAAGGGTGGGGTGGGCACAGCAGGAGCAGAGGGCACGGAGGGGACGGGCGTCCAGCAGGCATGGAACTCTCCACACACGATGGCATCTCACGCCCGTCATGGCCCCAGGAGTGAAGCAGGTCTCCCAGCGGCTGAGCTAATGACAAGGACACAAGCCTGAGTGGTGGACTCGGGAAGAGCCTCCAGGGGAAACAAGTCCAGAGCGGGGTGGGCAGACCAGGGAACCGGTAGAAGGTAAACAAGGTGTGACTTTAGGTCAAGCCCAGCCTAATCCCATGAGGAGCACTGGAGTGTCCCCCACACAGTAAGGAAACTTGGCTGGGGGACCGTGGGAGGCCGTAGATACCCAGGCACAGAGGACCCACTCAGCTGTGCGGTGACAGCAGTCCTCCCAGGAGAGCCGGGGGTAGAAGCAGACCCTCACGGAGGTCAGGGAGGCACGCAGGTGCGGTGGGCGACAGGGTCAGAGAGCATCCGGGAGCGGCACAAGTGACACTGACCGCAACGGCAAGCTTGTATACAGTAGGAGTTCAATGGTTGCGCGGATGGAGTATCAGAAACACGTGAAAAACGATTCTGGTCCCTGCAGAGGACACTGTGAAGAATGAGAAACAGGGTCCCTGACTCTGAATGAGCACTTCTGCATTTTCCATTCAGTGAACAATTACTTACTTTTTTTTTCACTTGTTAACTTTAAAAAATAAAACTGCTAGTTATTTTGCCAGCCAAAGATGGGTGTATTTGGGACTAACAGAGAATTGCTATGTGGGATAAGCTACAAGAGAAGAGAGGAGGCTGTTTTACAGAGGAGTGGGGAGGGGGTGGAGTTTGGGACGGACAGAGAAACAGAAGGTCCATTGCGGTAAACTGGGAGCTGGAAATGTAGAGGCTTTTCTCATTGGCTGGGCTGTTGCCTGGGAGGAAAAAACTTCCTCCTGCTGGGGTAGTAAAGTAGTAGCTTCTCTTCCTGCTGGCTTTGCAACTGGAGATGAGTGGTAAGGCTATCAGCCCCCATCTGCCCAGCCTCCCGCCCAATACGTTTTAGTGATGTTTCTTTTTATTGATTTTCACACATGGCTTTCACTACACCCAACTACTGGGTAAAAGGTTTGGTTGTACAGTAAAGAGACCAGAATTAAAACAGGAAATGCAGAACCTCAGTGAACTGTAGAATTTTTCAATTATCTTGTGTTCCCTTTGTTCTACATTAAGACGGATAGATAATAGGTAGAGAGGCAGATGAATGGGTAGATAGAGATGGTATGATAATGTCATAAGGAAGAATAAGGCAAAAAACAAATTAGGAAGAAATAATATTCACAACTGGTACCACAGAAAATATACCATATCCCTAATACTTAAGAGCTGCCCAAAATCAGAGAAGAGACAGATCAACAGTTGAACCCTACCTCACGCCATATACAAAAATCAACTCAAAGTGGATCAAAGACCTAAACATAGGAGAGAAAGCTATAATACTCTAGAAAGAAAACATAGGGTTAAGTCTGCATGACCTTACATTTGGCAACAGTTTCTCAGATATGACACCAGAAGCACAGGCAACAAAAAAAACCACATGAATCAGAGTTCACAAAATTTAAAAGCTTTATGTATCAAAGGATGCTATCAAGAGAAAAAGACAAGACAGACTACAGAATGGAGAAGATATTTGCAAATCATAACTCTGATAGGGGTCTAGTGTCCAGAATGCATAACTCCTGTAACTCAACAACAAAAGGACAAACAACCTCATTAAAAATGGTTTAAACATTTGGATAGACATTTCTCCAGAAGGAGAAACACAGATGGCCAAAAATACTTGAAAGGAAGCCCAAAATCCACTGGGCATCAGGCAAAACCAAAACCAAATAAGATGCCACTTCACACCCAGTAGGGTGGCCACAATTTAACAAAGAAGAAGAAGAAAGAGAAGAAAAAGAGAGCAGAAGCAGTGCCGGGGAGCATGTGGAGAAACGAGAGCTTCGTACCTTGCTGCTGGAAATGTAAAATGTTTTGGGAAACTTGTAAAAAATTCAAACAGAAACTTGACAAAAATGTCAATAGCAGCATGATTCCAAAGAGCCAAAATGTGGAAACGACCAAAATGTCCACTGACTGAGGAACGGAGAAATAAAATGTGGTGAACCCATTTGCTGGAATATTACTGAGCCAGGAACAGGAGTGAAGCACGGGCACGCACTACAACACGGACAAGCCTGGAAAACATCACGCTCAGCGACTGGAGTCAGACATAAGAGGCCAGGAATTGTGTGATTCCTTACACGTGAAAGGTGTGGAATAGGCAAGTCCACAGGGACAGAAAGCAGATTAGTGACTGACGGGGACTGCAGAGGGACTCCTTCATAGTTCAGGATTTCCTTCTGGAGGGATGAGAAGGCTCTGGATCTAGCTGGTGATCACGGTTGCACAACATTGTGGCTTTGCTAGACGTCACTGACTTGTATGCTTTAAAATGGATGGAATTATACATTTTATATGTTATGGGCTCAATCCATAAAAATCATGCCTGCTGGGGATTTCCAGGAGTGAGGCCCCCATACTCAGCAGCACTGGAAACTATTAACGGTAAATTTTAGTTGATCTTACAGGTAGGACATTTATGTTTTAATTTGACGAACTTCATTAATGAGTTCAGGTAGTTTTCCATTTTGTTTGTGATTCTTTTGTAGCCTCTCCTGCCTTGGTTGTAAGGACTTTAAAATTTCATATTCACCTTTCCTCCATCACGCATCCTGCCCATATTTTCTGGCCATTCAATCACTTCAATATATGTGCCAAGGAGATTCCCTTTGGGCTTTGATGGAAATGACACCAATGATGGTAGTTCGGGGACAAGGGGAGGGTTCTAAAGCCCTGAGTTTCCAGCCCTCGACTGTCTCAGGTCCCCAGTGCACACACATTGCATGTGTTCTCTCGTCAAGTTTTCCTATTTTGTGCATGTCTTACCCTCTCAACGGCCCTTGTAGACACTTGACAGCTGGGCGTGCAATGGCCCTGAGAGTCTTCCCCGAGTGTTCACACATTGATGGGGCTGGTCTGCGGGATCCCGATCTCACACCAAGCCCTGCAGGAATGTGACCTTAGAAACCATGGCCGTCCTTCAGCAAAACCTGCCTCCAATATTCTCCACAAGTTTTCTGGAGATCAACAAAGAACAGACAGGAAAACAGAGTCCTACAACATCCTCACCATTTAATGAGTAAAAACTAATTGTGGAAAATAAACCAGCACTAACGAGGTCTTCCCTGTTACCAGCTCTCAGACCAACAAGGAAGGAAGGCGTGGTGAGCCGATGGCTGGGACAACACACACACACACACACACACACACACGCTGGAGGGTATAAAAGCCGACAGACAAACCAGCACCTTACACACTCACACTCACACACACTCACACTCACACTCTCAGCCTCCTCCAGCCCCACCGCCCCCACCATGGCCGCGTCCACCCTGTCCATCTGCTCCAGCGACCGGAGCTACGGCAGCCGCGTCTGCCTGCCCGGCTCCTGTGACTCCTGCCCCGACTCCTGGCAGGTGGACGACTGCCCAGAGAGCTGCTGCGAGCCCCCCTGCTGTGCCCCCACCTGCTGTGCCCCCACCTGCTGTGTCCCCACCTGCTGTGTCCCTACCTGCTGTGCCCCCACCTGCTGTGCCCCCTCCTGCCTGACCCTCATCTGCACCCCTGCGAGCTGCGGGTCCAGCCCCTGCCAGTCAGCCTGTACCAGCTCCTGCCAGCCCTCCTGCTGCAGCTCCTCCCCCTGCCAGGAAGACTGCGGTGTATCTGTCTGCTGCAAGCCCATCTGCTGCACCCCTGTCTGCTGCAAGCCCGTCTGCTGCACCCCTGTCTGCTGCCAAGCCTCCCCCTGCTCAGCCTCCTCATGCTGCCAGCAGTCTAGCTGCCAGCCCTCCTGCTGCAGCTCCTCCCCCTGCCAGGAAGACTGCTGCCAGCCTGTCTGCTACACCCCTGTCTGCTGCAAGCCCGTCTGCTGCACCCCTGTCTGCTCCGGGCCCTCCTCCTGCTGCCAGCCCAGCCCCTGCTCCTCGTCCTGCTGCAGACCGTCCTCCTGCGTGTCCCTGCTCTGCCGCCCCGTGTGCAGGCCTGCCTGCTGCGTGCCCGCCTCCTCCTGCTGTGCCCCCACCTCCTCCTGCCAGCCCAGCTGCTGCCGCCGAGCCTCCTGCGTGTCCCTGCTCTGCCGCCCTGTGGGCTCCCGCCAGGCCTGCTGCGTGCCTGCCTCGGCCCAGAAGACCTGCTGCTGACCAGCTTGAACTTCTGCCTCCGGCGCTGCTGTCTTTGCTCCTGGGCACAAATGTCCTCTCTCAGGAGCTCTGACGTCCAAGACCATCCTCTGCCCGTTGGTGGACACGCAGCTGCTGCCTACTGGGGACTTGAACATGCCACCCATCCTTTCCTGAGAAGAGATGCCCACCAGTCCCTCAGTGGAGGGGGACTGCGGCTCCCCAGGAACCCTCTTCTGTAGGGTCGGTGGCTCGTATTCCACGTGACAAAGGCCAATCGCTATAATCAATAAAATGTTTGTGTCATGACCTAGAGACCAGTGTTTGTTTTCTCCTCCTCCTCGGAGCCCAGAGACCACTCCAGACTGGAGCTCTTTCTGGTGGAAGCCAACAATAAAGACATATTCTCAAACTCCAAGTTCAAAGTCCCTGAGAGATGATGAGGTCTGAATGTGGCTCTGCACACTCCATGTCCCTTCCCCACCCTGTGGCCTTCCCCACAGTGACGAGCCCTCCCTGGGCCAGGGGAAGGGGTGGGCGTGGTTGCACAAGGCTTAGACCCTGAGGGGACTTTGGGGTCTAGCCCATGCCTGGCCCCCTACCCATGCAGGTTAAAGGTGAGCTGAGGAGCAGCACGACCTAACTGGTGGGAACTTGAGGGTCCAGTACCTGGCACCACGCCGACTCCCTCGGAGAGAGGTGCCGCCCAGAGGAATGCCTGCATGCTGGTCTGGGCACAAGGGCTGATGCCCTGAAGCACAAGCAAATCCCTGTAGGCCCCCAGAGGGGTGCAAGGGTCAGTTTAGACATCATTCATTCTACTCAAGACTTCAAGGTCTGACTGGGGAGACAGGGAGAAAAAGATGCCTTGTTGACAAATCCTCAGAACAGTGGAAGATGATGAGCCTGCAGTCTCAGTGGACCACAAGTGCTAGAGAGTCAAGCGGGCACCAGTCAGACCAGCCAGGTCAGCATCAGGCTCCCTACTGACCCCTTGTGCCAGGAACAGACGGAAGAGGCCCCCAGGAGCAGAGCAGCAGAGGCCCGGCAGGCGGGAGGAGGAGCAGAAGGTATCTACCTCTCCACAGCGGCAGGCTCCGTCCCCTGCCCCAAGTTAGCTCTACCCCAGGGAGGTGGAGACGGAGCAAAAACCTCAGGGGGCCTTTAAAAAGAAAGGGGCTGGGTTGCAAACCCACCTTGACTCTTAAATCCCTCAGTCTGCCTGAATTTACTGAAAACCTGTACCCATGGCTTGCTCGTTTGAAGAGAAATGTGACCACCTGCACAGGTAAATGAACAGGGACCTCGATGGATTCTTCACGGCACAGAGTTAAAGACGTGGAGGAAGCTTCCACCGCATCCGTAACCAAAGACTGAAGGGCAGGGATGTAGACTCCCGTGGACACCAGCAAAGCACAGTGTAGCCAAAATAGCGTGTGGGAGGGATGGGCGGGGGGCCTGCAGGACGCTCCCTGGCTCTCGCCCAGTGGCTCCAGAACATCTAGGACCTTCTGACGGCTCCTGCAGGAAAGTCGGTCACAGCTGGAAAAGGCATGGCCGGCCACCGGTGGCCAGGCTGCTCCTGGCCAGGGCGTCTACGTGGTCGGCTGAACTGCTCACAGATGGGGCGTCTACACAGCCAGCTGGACTGCTTACAGATGGGGTGTCTACAGTCATCAGACTGCTCATAGACAGTGCCTAGTCGATCAGCTGGACTGCTCACAGATGGGGCGTCTACCCATTCAGCCAGACTACTCATGGAAGGGATGTCTACACTGTCAGTCTGATTGATCACAGGTGGGGCATCTACATGGTCAGCCAGACAGCTCATGGAAGGGGTGTCTACACAGTCAGTCTGATTGATCACAGGTGGGGAATCTACATGGTCAGCCAGACCACTCACAGAAGGGGTGTCTACACAGTCAGTCTGACTGATCGGAGATGGGACAGCTACGTGGTCAGCCAGGCTGCTCACAGATAGGGAGTCTACACGGTTAGCCGGCCACCAATGCCCAACGGTGGAGGGAGTGGTGGAGTTGGAGGTGACAGGAGTCTTTACCTTGGGAGGCTTCTTTAACACGTGTACACAGGCGGGGACAATGCTAGATGCTCTGAGACCCTCCAGATCTCGGGGAGCCCTTCTGTGGGCAGCTCCCAGGCCCCGGATACCTCCATAACCATCATGTCTCAGACCGGGATGGTCACTGCCCTCAAAAGCATCACTGAGGACCCAGGGCAGGCCTCCCCCGCTGTCTGATGGATGGTGCCATGGCTGCTGGTGTGCCTGGAGGGAGGGTGTCTGCAAGGTGAGGGCATGACACGCAGGGGCTGGACACCCATGACGGTGAGACAGGTGGCCGGCATGGGGTCTACATGGACCAAGGATGAGGCAGAGCTGTGCACAGTAGGTGCTCTGAGAGTCCCTCTGAATTTCCCATCACGTATCCCGTGACCTCACGATAGTGGACATTTCCAGATCTGTGGATCCGTGATCCCGTCGCAGGAAGGACCCCCCTACCCGGCAGTGCTCCTCTTAGACTATTTCTTGGTTCTCAAATAGCTCCCCACTGGCACCCTGGTGTGCCCCGGCTCCCTTGAGCTGATGATTGTGCACGCTCTGGGCATCTCCCACCTCCCGCCCAGGGCGGCCCCAGCATCCTTGCTCTTCGGTGGCCCTGGGTCACACCATAGGGGCTAAGCCCACGCTGTCAGGGGCAGGTTCTGGGCCAGGTGCCCCGACCCGGAACAGTGCAGGCTCCGCGCATGGGCACACAGGAGGGCAGCCACCCAAGGCTCTGCCACGGAGAGGCTCTGTCTGTGTCGTGGCCCCCAAGACAGACTGCACACACGCTGGGTCCTCCCAGAACACCTGCACGACCGGTTCCCTGTCCCTCCCAGCCACTAGCAGTGCCACCTGCTCTGTGGGCATCTACAAGGCCAGCAGAACTGCTCACAGGCAGGGAGTCTACACCATCAGCGGGCTACCATTGCCCATGGAGAGAAGGAGTTGGAGGTGACGGGGCTCCAAGCCCGCAGCCCAGTGTCCCTCTTCCCACGGCCTCCTCTTCCGTGGCAGCCCTTCCTCTCCCTTCTCCCACGTCCCTGGGATGACGTGAGCCCCCAAACCAATCCAGGACGGCTCCCGGGGCAAGACCCTCAGTTCACTCTACCTGGGGAACTGCTGTGCCTACAGGGCTGTGTTTACCGGTTCTGGGGATGAGGGTGTGGACATCTCCGGGAGCCACGGAAGTCACCCACAAAGCCCTGTCCCCCCGAATGGGAGAAGGAAGAGCCCTAACTCGTCTGTAGGGAGTACACTTTCATTTTGAGCTGGGTTGGCTCCGCATATTGGTTGCTGAGCAGGGGACCTTTTTACCTAAAAAGGGTCAAACCCCAAAGTTAGGGATTCACCCTCAGTACCCCCAGCAGAGTAAGAAATAACCTCGCTGGTTCAAGGGACCAAAGGGGACCAAAGGAAGCCCAGGGCCCAGAGGCCCTGAGCTAGGAGCTCCCACTCACCCAAGAGGCCACCCCTGAGTGGCCGGTCCCCCAGGGTACAGACACCTGGTAACCTGTGGCCTGTCCGCAGAGGGAGCGTTTCTGAATTTTGGGAGCCATGCCCGGAGGAAGCAGTTCAGGGACAGGCATAAAGGAGAGACGGTGCACACACTCGGTGGGTTTCAGATTACTCTGGAATTTATTAGACTTTTGTGCAGGGCTGCAGAGCTGGGCACTCCACACCAGCCAGAGACACTGGGGGCGACTCTCCACCTGGGTACAGGGGATCAAGTGACTTTGCTGTAAGATGGTCTAGTCGGGTCCGGAAGGTCTGAAGTGGGTGATGTCTGGGCTGCCTGGTAGGAGTTGGGAGAACAGCTACTTCTGACAGCACGGAGGAGGGGTCCTAGGAGGCCGTGGGCTCAGCAGCACGTAGGGGTGCCGCAGGGGACAGGCCTGCAGAGCAGGGTGGGGCAGGAGGGCTGGCAGCCCCCAGAGGACTGGCAGGAGGGAGCCACATACACAATGGGCTTACAGCTCACGGGCATGCACACAGTTGGCTTGCAGCTCACGGGCACGCACACGGCTGGCTTGCAGCTCATGGGCACGCACACGGCTGGCTTGCAGCTCACGGGCACGCAGCAGGACGTCTGGCAGGGGCTGAGCACATAGCAGGACGTCTGGCAGGAGCTGGGCACGCAGCAGGACATCTGGCAGGAGCTGGGCACGCAGCAGGACGTCTGGCAGGAGCTGGGCATGCAGCAGGCCTGCTGGCAGCCCGTGGAGCAGCTGGACTGGCACATGGTGGCGTGGGGCTGGAGTGGAGTCAGGGTGGAGGACGGGGCTGGTCTGGAGGCTCCTTCCCCAGGCAGCCTTTATACCCGGGCTGTGGCATCCTGGCAACAAGCCACACGGGGGCCTTCCTCCGGTTTGCCTGATTGTTTTCCTCCTCCTGCTCCTCCTCTGTGCGTCTCTTCCTGGAGTTTCCCGGTGGAAGCGACTCTGTTCAGGAAGCTCTGTGACAGCTGGAGGCTCAGTGTGACCCAGCAGCCCCGTGATTTCTCGACTCAGCCCAGCTAGGATGGTGAAGGACCATCGGCTGGGGACAAGGGCCCCCATATCAAGAATTTCCAGGTCCTCCCCGAGCTCACGTACCCTGTCCTCTGTCCACACAAGCACCATCCTGCTCGCCAGACCGGGGATCCCTGTTTTGATTTGGAAATTCTGTGATCCAAAAGGCCTTCCAAGGGACCAGAGCCCAGTGGCTGGGCTCCTCACTGGGGACAGCCATGGCCGTGGCATCCACCATGTCATCCGGTCCTGGCTTTGTGCCAGGTGCCACGCTGTCAGCTTGTCACTGACTAGTCACCAGTCTTTGCCGCCAACCAAGGGGTAGGGGTAGCCCACGTACACGGATGCGCGATTGGATTCCGGGATGTGTGCGCGCTCTCCCACTGCAGCCAAGAAGCAGGCGTTTGAAGCTCAGTTTCACTCTGGGTCTGCGGTCATTACCATTGTTCCAAATTATGCTGGGATTTTAGGGGTTTTCTGGGACTCTTGGATCTGTAAGTTAGAATTTAAAAAAAAAAACAACCAAACAAAACAAATGTTGGGGTATACCTGGGTGGCTTAGTCGGTTGAGGATCTGACTCTTGATCTCAGCTCAGGTCTTGATCTCAGGGTTGTGAGTTTAAGCCCTGCACTGGGTTCCAAGCTGGGCATGGAACTTACTTGAAAAAAAAAATGGGGGAATTGCCCATTATTACTGCTTCAATATCATTCTCTTCTTCTCCGTGGGTTGAAATTTTTTCTTGTTGGACTGCCTGATATTGTCCATAGACCCCTTCATGATTCTTTTTGTAAAATTTTTAAATATTTTATTTATTTACTTGACACAGAGAGTACAAGCAGGAGGTGCGGCAGGCAGAAGGAGAGGGAGAAGCCGGCTCCCCGCTGAACAGGGAACCCCATGTGGGGCTCGATCCCAGGATCTCTGGGATCATGACCTGAGCCGAAGGCAGACGCTTAACCGACTGAGCCACCCAGGCGCCACCCTCTTCATGATTCTTAATTCTGTTCTCTCTTCCTCCGATTCGGTGATTCCTACTGATGTGTCTTCACATCGACAGTCTTTCTTATTCTGTCGGCCGGGACCGCGAGGCCTGGACTCACGCTGTGTGGTCTGCACTTGTCCCCCTGCACCTGCTGCCCAGTGCCCGCACCGCAGGATTTCCCCCTGTTTCGGGAACGTGCCCGTCTCTGCGCTGGTGTCCTCACGCCCCCAGGGCTGCTTCTGCTTGGAACCCCACCCCTCCCCCCGCCCCAACATCCCCCACGTCGTGCCTGCTCAGCGTCACCTCCACACACAGGTCCCCAAACCACTCGTCAGCACTCCCATTCCTCTCCACCTGCTGAGCCTGTTTCCTTCCTGGGGCTCAGTCCATCCTGGCATCATTTCATGCGTTAACTTTCATGCTTTTGCTTATTCATTGCCCCACGAGGCTCACGAGGCTAGGACGTCTCTATAGCCAGCACACAATATACATTTGTTCATGATCAAATCAATGATTGTATAGATTACTAGAAGGCAGAAGCTGGTCAACTTTCTACAAAGGAAAGAGAGTAAGTATTTCAGGTTTTGCAGGGGTTTGGTCTCTCTCATAACTGCTCCACATTGTACTGCAAGCCCTAGACAGCAGGTAAGCAAATGAGCGTGGCTGTTTCCAATAAAGCTTTATTTACAAAGCAAGGAGAGGGCCAGATTTGTCCCACAGACTGCCCTGGTTCCCAGTTTGCAGATCCCCAGTTTAATGTTTTCCTGTGCAAAATAGAAGCTCAAGAAGCATTACTGCCTCAAAGTCACCACCGACGGCTGTGAGACAAAAAGGAATAAAGGATGCGATACCTAGTGGGGCCAGCGGTGCTCTGTGCGCAGTACTGGTCTGGAGAAACAGCACAAGCCCACATAAAGGCAAACCAGAACATCCTGTTTACAGAAGAAGGAATTGGCCTCTCAGCCAAACTCATTATAGTGGAGCAAAACACAGGGGAGCACATCCCACGACAAAATGTTGGGGAAACAACTATGAGGAAGTCAACAGCTGTGCTTCTGTGTTGCCAGGACGCCTACTGCCCGGGTATAAAGGCCGCCCAGGGCAGGAGCCTCCAGAACTCACCGCCCTCCTCCCTGACTCCACTCCAGCCCCACGCCACCATGTGCTACACCAGCTGCTCCACGGGCTGCCAGCCGGCCTCCTGCACCCCCAGCTCCTGCCAGACGTCCTGCTACGTGCCCATGAGCTGCCAGCCCACCGTGTCTGTGCCCGTGAGCTGCAGGCCCGCCATGTCAGTGAGCTGCAAGCCTGCCGTGTACGTTGTCCCCTCCTGCCAGTCCTCTGTGTGTGTGCCCGTGAGCTGCAAGCCCCTTGTGTTCATGGCCTCCTCCTGCCAGTCCTCCGGGGGCTGCCAGCCCTCCCGCCCCACCCTGCTCTACAGACCCATCTCCTGTAGCACCCCGTCCTGCTTCTGACCGGGATTCCCCCCACAGCTGTTCCCAGGGCACAGGGGCCCCACCTGCACCCCTCCTGGGGCAAGTCTTCAGTGGCCTCTGGGTTCTGCACATGCAGATGAAGAACGTGCCCATCGGCCCCTCAGAAGCCCATGGCGAGGATGTGGCAGGATGACCCGGATCCCTCTGTGACCCAGCATACCCCTGTGGGAGGCCTAGTTTCTGGGGTCCTCTACCTCCAGCAGGAACCAGCCCTGTGTGACCCAAATAAATCATGCTTTCCTCATGCAGCTTGTCCCTGGTTTATCTTCATGTATTTCCAAGTTCTTTTCTCGAAGACGTATACAGCCATGAGCAGAGCAGCCGCTCCTCAAAGAGCCCTCCCTCCAACAGCTCAGCTGAGGTGGGGAGAGGGTCCGTGGAGGGTGCAGGGGGAGATGCCGTTCCCACATCCAGCACCTGAGACTCACCTAGTAGATGGGGAAGGGCAGCGGAAAAGCTACCCCCACGGAATAGGGGATGGGAATCGGAGCGTGACCACAGGGAGGGCAGGGAAAGCTCACATAAACCCACCCCAACTACAGAGTGAAGTCTGGCCATTGCAGGGAAGAGAGGCAGAAAGGGAGAAAGCCTCACCCTCCAAGACCTGGGCACATAGGGCCCGCTCACAACTGACCTTGGAATAGGACAATGGAGCTCTCCTGGCTCCCACTCAGCTTGGCTGGTACCGCTGCAGGAGCAACAGCAGTCACAGGGTGGGGGTTGGGTAGGGAGGAGGCAGGCATGTGGAGAGGTACCCTCCATGTGCCAGGCACGCAGGGATAGCTGAAAACTTAGGGCAGAGCAGGAATGCTGTGCCTCCAGCCCTTGCCCTAAGCATATGGCACTGGAAGCCCACCACAGAGGAATCCAAAGTCTTAGGTACCTTGAAGGTCATCGCAATAATGACAAAACCCAAACCAAGGTCAGCATCTGAGCAGGTTGATCCAAAGTTCCCCCCCAACCACACTGATGACCTGACAGAAGAGACTCACCCATTTCCCAGAGGAAACACTTTTTATGTCCATTTAAATTAATACACGATATCTGGTTTCAAAAAATATATTAGAAGACATACAAAAAGGCAAGGAAAAAAGATCAATCTATTTTCAAGGGACAAAGCAATCAACAAAACTGGACTCAGAAATGACCCAGATGTTAGAGCTATCAGACAGAAACAGCAAAATAACTACGACGAGTGAAATAGGTCAGACAGAGAAGAGCAAATACAGTTGACCCTTGAACAATGTGGGGTTAGGGGCACTGACCCACTGCAAGTAAAAAATTCACATATATCTTTTGACTCACCAGAACCTGAACTACTAATAGCCTACTGCTCACCAGAATCATTACTGATAAAATAGTTGATTATGTTATTTGTCAGTATATTATATGCTGTATTCATACAACAAAGTAAGTTAGAGAAAAGAAAATGTTATTTAAAAACCATAAGGAAGAGAAAATACATTTGTAGTACTGTACTGCATTTTTTAAAAAAATCCATGCAGTTCAAACTCATGTTGTTTAAGAGTCAGTTGTACAGTATGATCTCATTTATATGTGGAATAAAATAATAATAATAGTAATAATAATTCCAGAGGTAGGGGCAGGGGGTATGTGAAATGGGTGAAGGTGGTCAAAAGTTACAAACTTCTAGTTAAAAGACAAATGAGTTGGGGAATGTAATGTACAGCATCTCTATAAGAGAAAAACATTAAGTTAGTTTGTTTAAAGAGATAAAAGACAGAACTATAAATATGAGAACAGAGTAGAAGAAACAAACAGAGTTGAGGGAAACAAAGAAAACTTCTAGAAATAAAAAAAAAATCAAGTAATAAGAATTAAAAATTTAGTGGAAAACTTAAACAGAATATTAGACATAGCAGAGGAGAGAATTAGAGATATCAGGAGGGAGAGCCAAAGAAAATATCCTGAATGCAGCAAAAAAAGTTTAATAAGTAGCAAATATGTAAGAGAAGTTAAGAGATGTGCTAAATGATTAGGGGAGTATGTGTAGTAAATTCATAAATAAAAGCATGGGAATGATAAATATTAAATTTAGAATAACAGTTACATTCAGGATGGACTAAAGCATTGAGTCATGTGGGGGATGTAAGGCTTCAAGTTAATTAATTAAATAACTAAAATTAATATGTTAAATAATCAAGGGTAAAACATGCACTACATATACAAACAGAAGGCGAATTTCAGCAGAGAGATGGGCACTATATGAAAGTGTCAAAAAGATTATGTAAAAATCAAAATAAAATATCAATAAATTCCTTCAATGGGCTCATCCGTAGACTTGACACAGCCAAGTGTGGAATTGTTAAATGTAAAGATAAGTAAGTAGATATATCCCATATTAAAACCCAAGGAGAAAAATAGTAGGGGAAAAATTAGTAGGACAATATTAAATCATCACTAATGCATGTAAGTAAAGTCCCAGAAAAACAGGAGAGAGAGAATAAGCCAGAAGAAATATTTAATTTCTTAAAATTTATCATTTACTTTCTAAAAATAATGAAAGACATAAAATTATAGATCCAAGAAGCTCAGAGGACCTCAAGCAGGATAAATATATCAGCCCCCCCACTCCTACAAAAAATAATGACCTGGACACATCATTAAAAGTTTGACTATAAAACTGGAAGAGAAGAGGAAATCTTGAAGGCATCTACATGAAGAAGACATGCTCCTACAGAACAAAGATAAGAATTTCTTCAGAGTCTAATTAGAAAGCATACAATTCAAAAGACAATGGAAAGATATCTTTAAGATACTAAAAGAAAAATCTGTCAACTGTATGAAGGTTTTAAGAAAGCATCTTTAAAAATTAAAGTGAGGGGAACCTGGGTGTCTCAGTCCATTAAGCATCTATCTTCAGCTTAGGTCATGATCCCAGGGTCTTGGGATCAAGCCCCGTGTTGGGCTCCTTGCTCGGCAGGGAGTCTGCTTCTCCTTCTCCCTCTCCCCTCCTCTCCAAGCTTGTGCTCTCTTGCTCATTCTTTTTCTCTCTCAAATAAATAAAATCTTAAAAAAAAATAAAAATTGAAATGAAATAGACACTTGCTCAGATAAACAAAAACTGAGAGAGTTTAACCACAGACACGCACTATCAGAAATATTCAGAAAATTTCTTCAAGCCAGTGATTGGCTGGCTTGGAAAAAACAGCTCTAGAAATGATTCTAGAGAGAAGCTCAATATAATAAGCCTTACAAGATAATGGCTATCTAGAGCAGACACCTTCCCAGTGCACCGGGGGTTCTTCACATGTGTAGAAGTGAAGGAGACAACACCCCCTCAGACGATGTGGTGCGGAAGTACACTGCTGTGGAGTCCTGACACTACAGACGGACCGGTAATAGCATTCGGAGGTAGGTCGTGTTCTATTAAAGGTGTAAATTATAAATTCTCGACCAACCCACTCCAAAAAGATGTGGCCAAAAGTAGATGAGACCAAAGTAGAGATGAAATGGGAAAATTAAAAATAATAAACCTGAAAAGAAGAGAAAGAGAGAAAAGAACAGTCGGCCCAAATAGAACACAACCTGCAAGATGATATTTTACATTTGACTATATCAGCAACTTCCATTAAACGTAAAAGGTCTAAATATCAAAATCAAAATTAGAGGTATTTAAATTGGATACGAAGGCAAGACCAACTATCTACCAGAAATCCCACTTTAAATATAAAACCATAGTTAATTATTTCATATATATGTTTCTATATACACTTATTACTACATATGTGTTAAGCATGATGTGTATGTTTATGTATACATATATAATATACACATAAGATACTCAAATGTATTGTTGGTATTATCATTTTGAACAAATCATTATGCCAAATCAATTAAAAATAAGGAAAACAAAAGTTGTTATTTTACCTCCACTTACTCCTTCTTCTTTGTGCTTCCTTCCCTTATGCAGACCGAAGTTTTGGACTTATATTACTTTCCTTTTCTTAAGGACCTTCTTGCAAAGCAGGTTTACTGGTAAAAATTTCCCTCATACTTATTTGTCTTAGAAAGTCTTTATTTTCCCTCCACTCTTGAAGGATAATTTTTCAGGGTATAGGATTCTTGGGTGATGGGTTTTTTTCCCTCTCAACACTTTAAATATTTCGCTCTGCTCTCTGAGGAGAAGCCGCTGTAACTCTTGTCTGTGGCCGTGTGCAGGTGAGCTGGTTTTCCTTTGGCTTTGGTCAGGACTCTCTCTGTCTCTGATTTTCCACAGTTTGGACATGGCGTGCACAGGCGTAGTTGAGTTTTGCACTCACGCTGCTTGCGTTCTCCAAGCCCCCTGGGGCTGCAGTTCAGTGTTGGATGGTGGTTGAGGGAATTCTCAGCCACTCTTGCTTCAGGGATGTCTGCTGCTTTCCCTCTCGCTTCTCCCCTGCTGTTCCCACCGCACAGAGGTCACACCTTCCGTGGCATCCCATGGTCCTTGGGCATTCTGTTCCAGTTTTTCGTCTTTGGTTCCTCTGCCTTGTGGGTTTTCTGGTTTCCATTGGTGTGTTCTCCAGTGCAGAGACGCTTTCTTACCGTGTCCAGTCCACTAGGGAGCCCATCCAAGGCTGTCTTCATCTCTGTCCAGTGTTGTTGACTCTAGAGTTCCTTTCTGGTTCTTTCTGAGGATTTCCATCTCCGTTTACATCCGCCCGTCTGTCCTTGCGCGCCATCTGCTTTGCCCATCAGAGCCTCCAGCATTCGGCCAGGGTGTTCTGAATCCCCAGTCTGATGGTTCCGACACGTGGGCCACGTCTGGTTCTGGGGCGCGCTCTAGCTGAACGTATGATCTTTAGCCTTTTGTCCTGTGATTTTTGTCTCGATAGCCAGACACGAGGACCTGGGTGGAAGGAGCTGCCGTAAATAACCTTCGTATCGTGGTGGTGAGGTGCTGGGGGAGGGACGCATTCTGCAGTCCTGCGATCAGGGGTCAGGCCTCCGGTGAGCCTGTGCCTTCTCGAGAGTTTCTTAGTCTTCCCCCCTTACATGAGACAGGATGGCTAAAGGGGCTGAGCAGGGTATTTCCCTTCCTGTGGGTTAGTTAGGCTGATAAACACCTCGGTGCTTAAGCTCTGGTTAATACTTTTTCCTGAGGGACACTTGTTAAGAATGCTCTGCTGTGTTTTAAGGCAGTCCCTTTACTGCTCACCCTGCCAGAAGCATGAGGGGTTTTTCCTCCACCACCAAGAGTTCTAGGAGATAAAACTCACAAAAGTGCAGGAGACCTCCCCCATGACTGGGTCCCCTGAAGTTTTTAACCTCTCAGGCGTGTCTACACCGAGCATCCAGCAAGTTGTGAGTTACGTCCAGGTTTCCCTGTCCTTGGCTCCAGCCCCAGCAAACTGTGATTCTCCGTATTTGCCTGTGGGCGCCTTCCCTTTGAGGGGGCAGTGGTTTGCCCTGTGACCTCACTTCTCTTACAGATCTAAGAAGAACCATCGATTTTTCGATTTGTTCTGCTGTTTACTTGTGGTTAGGACCGAGTGGTGACTTCCAGCTTCTCCCGTGCTGGACCAGACTATCGCACTCAGAGAAGAGCCCCATGCAGAGGTGCTACACAGTCAGTGGGACAGAACTACATGGCCAGCTGTGGCTAGCCAGTCTCTATCGCCAGCACGGGAGCGCATGAGTGCCGGAGCCATGGGGCAAGGAGAGGAGGCTATGCTCCTTCCTGAGACCCAGCTAGCTACCTGCGGTTGCTGGGTACCCCACCTTCCAGCTATAGAAGCCTGTTGAAGGCCAGTTTGGAGGTGACATCTCATGAGAAGGGACCACCGTCCTCCAGAACACCGTTAGGCACCCCACATCAGTGGCCTTGATATGGTATTGAGTCCACGATAGGTGGAAAGCATGAGTCTGGAAACCAAGGGATGGCAACGAGGAGGGTCCCTATTTACCATTTCGGGGAATTTGCATATACCGACCCCCACCCCTGTGAGCTCTACGGGTTCATAGATCCTGGTTCCCGAAGGAAGACTATTCCCGAAGTGGGTACAACAGGAATCCCACTGAAGTAAGTATTAAGTTTTTCTGCGGTTTATAGGTTAGTGTTTCAAACTCCTATGAACGCTCCCAGTATCTACATTACACAACGAGGACTGATAGTGTCTGTCCACACATGGTTCTGTGAGGTGCTCATCCTTCGGTTTGCTCCACCGCATAAACATCAAGGACTTCTTCACACCTACATGTATACATCTACCCTGGGTTTTTTTAGTGCCCGTGTAGATTTCCTCAACAGAGATGCTAAAATAACATTCTTCCTCTACTAATAGTCTTCATCCCCTCCCTTCTGTTGTGACTGCTGCTGTCACAAACAATGTGACCGTAAGCATGTGCATCTTTGTGCAAGGGCTTCTGTTGGGCTGATTCCTGGAAGAAATGCCACTTTTTAAAGGAAGAGGCCATGTGCTGCGAAAGACCGGCTGCCCCGGGCTGTAGTCAGAGCCCAGCAGAGCAGGCGTCTACCACCAGCCCTGGTCCCCACTGCGACCTCCTGCACCACCCTGGCTCAGGGGACTCTTGGAGACAATGGATGAATTGACAGTAGACGTTTCCAGAGCGGACTGCCCTGCCACGCCTCCCCGCGGACAGCCGCCGCAGACACCTGGCCGTTTGGAACCTGCAGTCACTGAACCCGGGGACTGCCGGCTGCCCCTTGGCTGAGCAGCGCTTCTCACATTGGTGTCCAGTAAACACACGGAGCCCAGGAGCCCCCAGGCTGGCGCTGCAGCAGTCCCGCGGTCACCAGTCCCCCAGGCGAGGCTGCCGATGACGGACAGGGGCCGGCAGGGCGCCCCCAGGGAGCGCACTGGGTAACACACACCAGCGGCACCCGGGTGCTCCGAGATCCCGGCCACCGAAGGCGGGGCTCTGCAGGGGAGGAGACAAGGCTGCCCCTTGAGTGGGTGGCCTCGAGAGACACTCCTGTCTCTTGTCCCTTTCCAACGGGCGGTGGGGCTGACCTGGAATCAGGCTTCCCTCCTGATATCTCCTCCAACCTGTTTTGTCCATCTCTGGTGAAGGAGGCGCTGCCTGGCAACCAGAGAAGGGCAATGACGTCCTTGGACTGTGCGGTCCCACGCCCCTGACACCTGACCCTGCCAGACGGCAGAGGCGACGGCCCTCCTTAAAGGAAAATGAGTTCTCTAAAGTCACCGAGGGGCAGAAAGGGGACTTTGGGAAAATCTTGCGGGGGGCGGGGGCAGCAGATGCCAGATTTTTCGGTTCTCAGAAAGAACCTTTCTTCCCAAACCGGCAGGATTCCTTGGGCAAGCGGACAATAGGTGTTAAGAAAACTGTTTGAAATATGATCCATTCCCTTTACTGTCTAATCTGTAAAGCCACAATGCAAACGAGAGACGTGCTTTGTAAGTGCGCATAAAACAAGGCGGGGCAGCCCACTGGGACACGCCACTCACCTCCCGCATCTCCTTCCATAAGAAGCTGTTAATAATTTACAACTTAACTAAGAGTTACTGTTGACACAGGGGGGAAGGGCTTTTCAAAGAACGGCTTGGATCACCAGGCAAATAATCCTAGATAAGCATTTGCTTACCCTGAGACTCAAGTTATCTTGGAAACTTTAAGGTATGCCCTTGGGAAAGTTCATCTGACTGCTCCCTTCTCACAGCAAACTGGCACCAAACAAAACAAAACAAAACAAAACCCAAAACAACAACAACAACAACAAAAACCAAGGAGAAACCCCACTGGTTCACACAAGGGAGACCGGGTGCTTTCAAAAAGTCCTGGTCCCAGACTCAAGAGAGAGCAAGCGTTATCTTTGCTCAGAGCTGCACGACAGGCCTCAGGGATCCCTGCCGTCCTGTGGCTCAAAATCCCTAGAAAAAGGAAAGAGAAAGAAGTCATCCCACATTTCCCACTCCCTAGAGAACCACTGTTCAGACTCTGGTACATTAAAAAAAATTGTTGTGTGTGGTGTGTATTGCGGTGGGAAGGAGTTTGTGCTTCTTCAAAGTTCTTTTTATTTTTTTTTTTAATTTTTTTTATTTATTTCACAGAGAGAGAGAGCACAAGCAGGGGGACCGCAGGCAGAGGGAGAAGCAGGCTCCCCGCTGAGCAGGAAGCGCTATGAGGGGCTCGATCCTAGGACCCTGGATCCCTGACCTGAGCAGAAGACAGATGCGTCACAGACTGACCAACCAGGCGCCCCTCTTACAACATTCTAGTCATGCTGTTGGTTTCCCTTTTTTTTTTTTTTTTTTCACAAGCCTTGCTTGTCATATGGACCAAAGAGTGAAAGGGATCGCTAGGCTGGCAGTCACCACCAAGTGTAAGCTGTCGAGACCGTTTGCGTGATTAAAAAGATTAGGGAGGGAGCCTAAAGCATGATGATTGGAGACAGACCCAGGCTTCGGTGGTGGGACGTCTCTCCAGCACCACAAAAACCCCGAGGAGGACGGTTTGGCCTTGGGATGAGATCTCCGCTCATGACTGCTCTCCCCAGATCTCAGGCTGGTGTTTCTGATCATTTCTGTGATGTTCTAAGAGGACGGGAAGGTGTGATTTTTAACCTTTGCAATCGAATGGCTGAAACCCCCGGGACAGACTCAAATCCCACGAGCAGCTCACGTGGCCTCGTTTTCTCCATTGAGACCTCTCTTCCCTTCTCGGTGAGATCCTGGCCCTGCCTTCGTGCTGCTTCTTGGAGCTGACGGCAAGGAGCTCCTGACCAGCCGCTGGGACACGCCAAGCCAACAAAGAATGAGCCTCAGCCTCCCTCACCAGGTGCTGTCGGCCGGCTGGGCTGTTAGGGGTTCTGTCCCAAGAGGATATGCTGGGAAGGCTGAACTCCCGGTATCCTTGAAAGTGACCTCGTTTGGAAATAGGGTCTTTGTGGAGGACGTCACGGTGGGTTAGGGCCTGTCCGTAGGAAGTGCCCCAGGAGAAGAGAGCAGTTCTGACAGAGACGCGGAGAAAAGCCGTGTGAAGAGGGGGACAGGGATGGGAGCGAGGCAGCTGCAAGCAAAGGGACACTAGGGGCTGCTGGCAGCCACCAGAGGCTGGAAGAGGCACGGAAGGATTCTCCCCTACAGGTTTCAGAGGGCGCACGGTCCTGGGGCCACCTTGATCCTGGCCTTCTGGCCTCCAGAGCTGTGAGACAATAAATGTCCGTTGTTCTGAGCCCCCTGATATGTTCTGCTCCGTCATACCCGGGACACGGACACAGACGGTGAAGAAGAGAAAGGGCAGGACAGGGTCTGTGAAGGTGGTGTCCCCTAACTGGCCCGTGGGACCGCAGGCCCCTGCCCGCTGGGGGAGCTGGTGCCCCCAGGAGCTCCACAGGTTGGGGGAGGGGCTCCTGCAGCATCCTTCCTCCCAAACCTCAGTGTGGGGCTCCCTGAGCCAGGGTAGCTGGATCTCGGGGTTCTGACCCTCCGCCATGGGTCCCCAGGGGCCTGTGCTGGGGTGGACATGAGCAGAACAATTCCCAGACAGGGACACCGGCGGGGGGCTCATTCAGTTAAGTGTCTGCCTTTGACTCAGGTCATGATCCCGGGGTCCTGGGATTGAGCCCCTCAGCAGTTCCCCCTCTAGAACAACCTTCCCCACCCGTGTCATGTATTCTCTATCGATCTCTCTCTGTCTAAAATAAATAAATAAAATCTTTTAAAAAAAGGGTCAATTCCCATACGAGCCACTTTGCTGGAGGAACACATAGCAGCCTGGGAGGGGGTGGCCCCCGCCAGGGCAGCTGGCCTGATGGGCACCATGAGCCGTGCAGGGCACACCCCCATGGCCACGTCCTCAGGCCCTGGGTGACCTGCTTTCATGGTCCAGGGCGGGAACTGCAGCCTGGACAGCAGGACCCGGCACAGGAGGGAAAGGCCCTGAAATCACGGTCCTGCTAGGATTCAAACACGGTGACGCTCGGGGGTCACACTGGGTTCTCTCGCACAGGCAGCTGAATGTGCCGCGCCCCGGGAGGGCAGCCATGGACTCTCTCTGCCTTTGTCATTCTGGGCAGTGGTGGGGGTGGTGGAGGTCTTGATGTCCCACGGAGTACGCGGGGGGCAGGTGTCAAGGTCATCTGTGGACCCCAGCACGCGTCCTCACCTCTGGCAATCCACACCTGCTCCCCTGTGAGTGTTGACCGGCCCAAGGCGGCCACCTGGAGCGGGAAGGCAGAGGTCAGAGGGGCCCAGAGAGCAGCGGCACTGCCAAGGGCCCCCCTCCACCCTGCAGTCACCGTCTGTGGAAGGCTGGACAGTGCCCCCTCGAGGTACCCAGGTCTTAGTTCCCAGAACCTCTGAATGTGGCTTTAGAAGACGAGAAAGGACTTTGCAGGCGCGATCAAGTTAAAGGTCCTGAGATGGGGAGATTGTCCTGGATTATCCAGATAAGCCCTAAGTGCCATTGCAAAGTCCTTCTGAAAGAAAGGCAGAGGGAGGTGTCACACACACACACACACACACACACACACACACAAGCACAGGACGTGGAGGGGGGGGTAGGCCATGTAACCATGGGGACGGAGATCAGAGCGAAGCAGCCTCCAGCCAGAGATTTCCGGCAGCCACCAGGAGCCACAAGAGGCCAGGAACAGAGTGTCCCCTCACCAACCCCGCCACACTGAGCTTGGACGTGTGTCTCCAGAACCTGGAAAGAGCACATTTGTGGGACTTCCAGCCACCTGTCTGCAGCGCCTTCCTCTCTGGCTCCGGGGAGCTCAGCGCCCCCTCAACAGGTGCCAGGCCAGGACACTACGCTCCACACACGGAGCCCTACCAGAGGTGCATCCCAGAAAACTCCTCTAGGTGGTACATAGCCAAGGTCAGCCTCACGGTTCCCTGACCCCACACACCGTCTGGTTGCTCCTGTGTGTTGAGCCAGAGCGGTCTGACTTCTCAGGGGATCTTCACCCATCCGTCTCATGCAGGCCCTTCAGCGTCGATCAGTGGAAGGAAGGGTCAGCTGGCGTCGCTGATCTGGGGCCCGTGGGCGGGTGATGGCGTTCATGTTCTTGTAAGTGACCATCTGGGCTCTGGGATCTGGGCTCTGGCAGTAAGGCCGCTCTGGCCAAGGGGAGGGCCAGACCCCCTATAGCGTTAGCGTCTTTCCTCCCTGTCCTGATGCACTTTCTGGTCTCGCCTTCGTGGCTCGTCAGGCCCGTGTGCGGAGGAGCCCAGCCAGAAGCGGCCTCGTGGTGAGGAGAGGATGGCTGGGACGTCGTCACATAGCTCAGTCACCGTTTGGCGTTCTGTCGCCCGAAAACCCAGGATGCGGGTCCTTTTGCCAAGAGGAGAGCGACAGGGTGTGGTTAGGGACGTCTCGGCACCGTTTCCCACGGTCTCGGGTTCCAGAACGTGCTGTGTCATTAGCAGCCTGAGGACATGTTTTGCTGCCTCATCCCAGCACCCAAATCCTGCTGCTGAGGTCGGGGAGCCCGGCCTCGGTGTCCGGCATTTCCCCAGCGAGAACATCCCTCATCCAAGTGATCAGGCTGCAGTCTTTTGCCTCCTTCACAATTGTGTCTGGTGCCTCCTCCTCCAGGAAGCCTGCCTTGAGTAAATCAATCAGCACTGGGAAAGGTGGAGATCAGAGCGCAGTAAGATTGAACTCATGTAGCCAAGATGATCGGGGTCAGCACAGGGCTCCGTCCCTCATGAACTGTCATGGGGAGGTCCCTCGCCCCCTCAGTCTCTGTGTTATCAGATGATGGTGGGGGGCACCGAGGGGCTGGGCCTCTGTAGCTGGGGGTATGTCACGTGAGGCGCTGGGCCAGGGGCAGGCCTGTAATTAGCACACGGGAGTACCCACTGAGGCTGCCGCTTCTGGTCGGTTCCACCCCACTGCTCGTTGCTGGGCGGCCGCAGGCTCCGGGCAGGGCGGCCCTCTGTGATGTGACCTTGGGGTGTTCCCGTCCTGCACACCCCCTCCCCCTTGAGTGGGAGCTGGTCCTAGTGACTTGCTTCTAAGGAGCCTAACCCAAGAGCGCTAGAGCCTCGCGTCAACGGTTAGGTTTCAGGACGGACTTGCAGCTGGTGGGATGCCTTCTCCAACCGCCTTCCTTGCCTGCACGCCCCGGTGCAGCCCAGCTGGAGAGGCCGGAGCCCCCGTGCCGGGAACTGGGGGAAGCCTCAGACCAGAGCCTGGCTTCGGGGAGCGGAATCCCGCTGACACCTGTTGAGTGTGTGCGCAGGCTGACACGCCGGGCGGAACCCTGGGAGGGGCTCTGGAGACCAGCGCTCCACCAAGCTCCTCCTGGACGCCTGACCCACAGACACGGTGAGATCATAAATGTTCTGAGCGCCCTGGGTCAGTCTGCTCTGCGGCGAGAGCTCCCGCGTAGAGCTGCCCTCCTTGTGCAGAGCCGTGTGTGCCATCCACAAACGCATCTCTTCAAGTCATTCCGTTGCTCATTAGCCCTGGCTGCGAACGAGGCCCATGTGGGGACCCACAGACGAAAACAAGAGCCGGTCCTGCTCTTTGGAGAATGCCCCACAGTGTCTGCTCTAGAAGGGGTGACGGGGACCCCACAAAGAATCACGAGGTCCTGTGTCTGCCGGGAGGGGCCGGCAACCTTGGGGACAGAGCTGAGGGCCGGGACAGTGCTCAGCCGGACAGCTCGGGACCCACCGGGCTGTGCCTCTTGTCCCTGAAGCAGGTCTCGTCCTTATATAGCTGCTTCCCAAGACCCTCCAAGTGGGGACCTCCCTAGAGGGGTAAGCCCTGGCTCAGGGGTTCCCCAGGGCCATGGCCAGTTTCCATCTGATGGATCCGTGCCTGGTGCCACGCAGCTGTAGGGGGCCGAGCTTTTTCTCGCTCTCAGGGTCTCTGCTGAGCCCCAGAATTCAGCGACGTAAGGCAGATGAACAGGAGGAAAGCACACACTCATTTATTTATTTTATTTCATTTTTTAAGATTTTATTTATTTAAGAGAGACAGACAAAAACAGCCACAGAGAGCATGAGTGAGGACAAGGGAGCACAAGCTGGGAGGAGAGGGAGACGCGAGCTCCCCGATGAGCAGGGAATCCGATGCAGGACTCGATCCCAGGACCATGGGATCATGACCTGAGCCGAAAGCGGACGCCTCACCAGCTGAGTCCCTCAGACACCCCCACGCACATTTAATGCAAGTTTCATAGGGCCCGGGAGCCTTCATGAGGAAATGAAGACCCAGAGAAGGGGCAACACGCCCATGCATCTGTAGCCGTTAGTTGAGCAAGGAGGCGAGTGTGAACACCACTACCCTATACGGGAGGGGCAGGGAGGCCTGAGTTTCACATGCTGTTTTCAAGTACCTTAAGCTCGAAATAATCCGGATGTTCCAGCGGCAGTTTGGGGAGGCCTATCTTGCCACCGATCACAGCGGGGTTTACTAGGAACCTTATCCTGGTTTCGGTGAGCCCCACAGCCGCCCAGAGGTCAGCCCTGTGCTTGATGCCCCCGATTGCAGATTCTCGGGGGTGCAAAGGCCCAGTCGGACTACCTCCCCACTCCCCCCAGAGTCCCGATAACCCCTTTGTCAAATAAGAGAAGACAGCCCTCCGGGTTCAAGGTCAGCTGGTGAGAGGTGGATGGAGGGACGGTGGGTGGGTGTTCCTGCCCCGCCCCAGCTCCACGCTGGCTGCCTGGGCGTCTCGTTGTTGGCCCATCGGACACCCACCAAGCCCTCAGGGGACTGCATGGAGTCGCTGAATGTTTGAAGAAAGAAAATCCTGGTTTCCATGCCAGCGCTGTCACTACTCACCCACGAGGGTGCCTAGGGTGAGGCCCTGACCCACGGGGCAGTATCGGCAGCTCCTGAATGAGGATGGCTCCCGGTGACACTGCCGGACCCCTGCCGGAGGCAGAGAAAGCTCAGGGCACATCAAAGCCATCTTTGACCCTACGTTCCCTCGCTGAAGGTCCACATGCCTGGGAAGACATTGGGTGCCCTGTCGCCAGCCCCTGACTGCCCCAAAGCAGTTCCTGCCCTCTGTCCTTCCCAGCAAGGAAGGGAGAGGAGGGAGGGTCAGGCACTCATAAGCCTCCCAACCTCTCCCCACCGAGCTGCCCCACAGAGAGCAATGTCCTGGGCTGGAGTCCCAGCTCTGTCACTACCGGCTGTGTGACCTTGGGCAAGTCTCTTGACCTCTCTGTGCCTCCTTTCCTACTCACAGGGCTGTTGGGAAGGTGAAGTGAGCTGTTACATGTGGTCTTAAAACAGCGTCCAGCAGCTGAAAGCATTCTGTGGGCTAGGTTGGGGTCAAGGTTAGGGTTAGGATTAGAATTAGGGTGAACTGTGAACTGGTTCCTTCACCCCGAGAACTGCTTTCCCTTCTCCCCACTCGTCACCTTCACCTCTGCCTCCAGACTCAGATAAATTTCTCCGCCGCTCTGTCTTCTCTTTCCTCAGCTCTCCTCCCCGCTAATTCTCTCTCTCCCTCTTTTTTTAAAATTTAATTTCTTTTCAGTGTTCCAAGATTCATTGTTTATGCAGCACACCCAGTGCTCCATGCAATACGTGCCCTCCCCAATACCCACCACCAGGCTCACCCAACCCCCCATCCTCCCTCCCCTGCAAAACCCTCAGCTAGTTCCTCAGAGTCCGCAGTCTCTCGTGGTTTGTCTCCCCCTCCGATTTCCCTCAACTCCCTTCTCCTCTCTATCTCCCCTTGTCCTCCATGCTATTTGTTATGCTCCACAAGTAAGTGAAACCATATGATAATTGACTCTCTCTGCTTGACTTATTTCACTCAGCATAATCTCCTCCAGTCCCATCCATGTTGCTACAAAAGTTGGGTGTTCATCCTTTCTGATTCTCTCCCTCTTTTTAAGTCCTGTTTGTGACCCTAGGGTGACGTCAGGGGTTTTCACTTGGCATCAAAAGCCTCAGAGTCCCGCAACCCCAACTGTTGGGCTCCGGGTCCAGGGACATCTGCTCGCCACGGCCTCAAGGGCCTTCAGACCCTGTGTGCAGGGACGGGGCAGTCCGTGAGATGGATGGTGGACTCCTCTGCCAGCTTCCTTTCTAGTGGGATGCACAAGGAGCCCCTCCCAAGCCCACAGTCTCCAATGCGTGTCACCATAGGGGGGCCACGAAATAGAGTCTGATGCCTCCCCAGGGTAGCATGCCTTGAGCGTGCAGTAAAACAGTGGTCTCCCAATATTTTTGCACGAGAAAGCTTTGTTGAAAAGGTACACATATTTCACAATGGCCCCCAAACCAAAAGCTTTCGGCTCTCGGGACGGGGTGAGGGGCGGGGAGCTGGAGCGCCAGCCCTCCCGGTGCCCCCGGCAGCCGCCCACTTGGGCTCCCCGGCCTCCTGGGACTGAGCCTGCAACACACGGGAGGCACGGGGATGGCGTGGGTAACGCACTACCAGGGGAATGAAGCGGGACCGGAAACCTCACGCTTTCATCCCACGTGCTAACACGAAGCACGCTTCCCGGCTCAGCCCCAATACCACAGACCCGAGCCTGTGCACAACGGAGGGGCATCCCTGCCATCGTCGGGGGCCCACCCGGTCCCTGGCGGACACGCAGCGAGCCCCTGACCCTCAGGAAAGTTCCCCTGCAGAGCCCTGGGACCCCCAGCCGAGGCCTGCGTTGGACGGAGTGGTCGGAATGTCGGAACGAATGAAGCAAGATCTCAAGGCAACGGTGTGGGGGGAGGGGGAGGTTCCAGTGTGGTGGCAGCCACGGGCCTCGCGCTGTCCTGTCTCCTGCAGCCGCGTCAGGAAACGCTCACTCTCTTCAGACGTGCTCCTGCCCCGGGGTGAGCCAGCCTGCCCAGCCCCGGCCGCCGATGCCGGCCAGAGAGCTCCAGGCGGGATGCTCTGTCTCTCACCCTGTCTCCGCACAGGATGCTCTGACAGCCGGTCGCCTGCAGCCCTCCGGTTCCTGGCCCTGCGGCCCCTCGTTCCTTCCCTCCGACCGAGCATCCCACCGAGCAAAACCCTGCACCTCTCCTCACCCCCACCCCCACCGGGCCCTGCAGGAAAGCCCCAGGTTCACGGGCAGGGAGCTTGCCCGCTCAGCCTCCATTGGCTCCTCGGCTGACCACACCCCCCTCTGCTGTGGGACAGCAGGTGTTTACCAGCGCCCCCCCGCCCCCCCCCCCCCCCCTTGGAGGCGGCGGTCTCCCCCCCCCGCCCCCCCTCTCCCCCGCAGCACGTGCCCTCCTCCGCAGTGGGGCCAAGCCAGGGGGGGGGGGGGGGCTTTCCCCCCCCCTGCCTTCCAGGCTCAGCCCCCCCCTACAAGAGCAGAGAGGAGAGGGGGAGCTCCTCGGTCACTGTCCTTCCCCCGTGCTATGCTCTCCCTGGGCTTGCTCTGGGAGGCAGTCTCTCCTGTGTCCTCCCCTCCGTTCCCTGCTGGCCCTTCCCATGCCCAGTCCTCCCTGTCTTCAGAGGGGACCCCCCTCCCTGTGCCCAGGAGCCTCCACCCCCAGCCAAGCCTCCTCAGATGAGATTTCTGCCCCTTCTTTCCTGCCCATCCCCCTCCTGTAAGCCCAGAACAGCAGCCCAGGGTCTGGGGTCTGTCTTGTGTGAAGGTTTTCACCCAGGTCTCCAGTATCCCTCCTCCTCCTGCAGGTGCAGAGGTCACACACCTGCCCTGACCCGGTCTGAGAGAGGGAAGCTCTCAGATCCCTTTAGAGGGACCAGCACGGCCCCACACTTCTGGGGGCCCGGGACAACACGAGCATTCAAGTATTAATAAGACCTTCTGGACAGCAGCCTGGCACAGGGCCATGGGGGGCAGGCCCTTCGGAGCCCAGGACCCTGACATATTGGGGCTCTGTGAGCTGGGGACCCTGTGACCTCAGGGTCTTTGGACCTCGGGGCCCTGTGAGCCTCACTCTGGGAGATTATCGAGGTCACGGCCTGTGAGGTCGGCCTGGCCAGCGGCTTGCGCTAGAGGAATCGCTCGGTCCTAACATGGCAGAAGGGGGCAGGGTCACCTTGGAGGCCTGGGGTGTCCCCAGAGCAGGTGTTAAATGAACGAGGAGGCCCTCACACCGAGGTGGCTCCAAGGCCGCTGCGGCCGGTCTCTGCAAACCGAAACCCGAGTCTGCAAGCGCCTCAAGGTCACACAGCCAAGGCTCCAAGGACGACTGGTCACAAGCAGCCCGCGTGGCCCTGAGCAGCAGCCAATCCCGTGATTTCCTTGTCGATTCCCTGGTCTGTCCGTCCCTGGAAGTCTTTCCCCAGCTTCTGTCCAGGAGCGCTACCGAACCCTCTGCTTGGCACGGCCCCAATCAGACTGATTATTGGTCAAACAGGTCAGCTCTTGAAGCTGTTACTATGTCTCTGTTTATCTTTCCAGGCAGGAGGAGGAAGCCGTGCCTGTCCATGGAGCGGGCACTGCACTGACCCCTGGAGGGGACGCAGGCGGCAGCAAGGACCTGGAAAGGACCGGGGCTCCTGTCCCTCGATATGCAAACGAGGAAAGGGAGGCCCCAAGTGACAAGGCGCTAGGGTCCCTCAGAGCGGCGCTGGGCTCCACGCCGGTGCGTCACCGGCCAGTGCCGTCTAACCCCACATGGCCCCGGGGACGGTTCTCCTTTTAGCCCACCTCACAGATGAGGAAGTGAGCCACCCCGGGCTGTGGACCTTTGCCAAGTCCCTGTGGCCACCGAGGCTGAGCCGGGCTTGGACCTGGGTGGAGGCGGATCACGAGGCTGCGGGTGTGGCCTCCAGCTGCCTGGACGGGCCAGTCCCCCCTTCTCCCCGGGCCCAGTGCTCCCCCACAAGCCCCCCACAAGCCCAGGGACCCACCAGGCCTTCAACTCACCAGCTCCTGACGCCCAGCTCAGCCCCCTGCCAGGCTCAGAGCCGCTCCCCAGGCTGGACAGGCCAGCCTGCCCTCCAGGTGCGGGAGAGCAAAGGATGGAGAAGCAGGCGCCAAGTGTTCGAGAAGGAACTTTGTCAGAGCCGCTGCCCTGTGGGCGAGAGCAGCCCTGGGCCAGGGGACATCGGGCATCAGGCAGGCGGCTGCACACACAGACCTGGAGCCCCTGCACGGTGACCTGGCAGCAGGGGGAGCCCGGGGGAGCTGGAGGAGCTGGGGGCCGGCTCCATGCCGTACTGGCAGGGGTTAAAAGCCGTGCTGAGCTCCTAAGCTTGTTGGAGCCTGACAGGAGACACCGGGGGAGACACACTGCTGGCTCGGGGCATTGTTCTCAGGATGCTTTGATCCCAGACTCTCACTGTCTCAGGTTAAGGAAGTTTGGGGCTCTGCATTCTTGAGGTTTCTCAGCTGTTCCCTGGGGCTGCTGGCTGGGTTCTCACTGCTCCGTTGTTCCCTGGGGAACCTTTCTTGTTTGGGCAGAAAGCGCCCCAAGGGCCGAGGGGCCAAGGGGGAGGCCTTGTAGCATGTGGGCCTCTTATCCATGATGGTGGGATCCCCGCGTCCCGCAGGGGGCTCTGGCTAATTCCCAGGCCGGAGCGGCCCCGCACCTGCCCAGATTTGGAAATCAAGGTACGACGCGGCCAGTC
The DNA here is from genome assembly GCF_010015895.1 of Lontra canadensis. Taxonomy (NCBI): domain Eukaryota; kingdom Metazoa; phylum Chordata; class Mammalia; order Carnivora; family Mustelidae; genus Lontra; species Lontra canadensis. The sequence continues at coordinate 3,936,901 of NW_022631023.1, read as the reverse complement.
TGGACAAGGCTAGACCCCAAATGCAACGATGGGTGCCCGGGAAGAAAAGAGACACGGCAGGAGACAGGCAGAGGCTGGGGCGGAGCATCTGTGAACCAAAGGACAGCAGGGATCACCAGCCACCCCAGCAGCTAGGACAGAGGCCGGGGACATTCTGCCCTAGGGCCCTTGGAGAGAGCAGCAGACACCTCCCTCTCTGACTTCCGGCCTCCGGCCTGGGATAGTAACTTCCTGCTGCTCCAGCCGCCCAGTCTGTCCAGGGACTGGTACCGGGTCTGGCCCCACCCCCACCAGGCTGTCTGTGTGCTTCCCCCTCCCCCACTGCGTTACATTTCGGGGACCCAAGGACGGGGCTGGAGCTCTCCCATGCTGCAGTGGTGATACGCCCCCTTAGAACAAAAGTGGGATAGCGAAGGGAAAACCACGCGCTGTAGCAGGGCCTGGAGCCCTGGGGAAAGTCCCATGGGTACAGGGAGAGGAAGGGAAGCCAAATCCAGATTACCTGGTCGGCCTGGCAGGCCACCCTGCGCTGCCCGTAGGCCCAGGAGACCACCCAGGAGACAACGTCCAAACAGAAGGGCCGAGACTGGAAGCAGAGGCCAGGAAGAGAGTTGTGGGACCTCCCCGACCCTCCCATCAGCCCCTGCCATGGTCTCCCTAAGTCCGGGTATTGCAGCTCCACCCTGGGGGGACTCTATCCTGGCCCAGAACCTGTACCCGCTTCCCTCATCTGCGGGATATTTCCACCACATGTCCAGGAGTCTGCTCAGGCTCCCTTCTCCTCTCTGAGCCCTGCCCAGCTTTGTTCTCCTCTGTCCTGGGCCATCTCCAAGGTCAGAGGGAAGGGGCTTCTCCCTGAGGCTCTGGGGCTCCCCCTTGTTCCCATAGCCCCTCCTGACCAAGCCAGGCCTTCCTCCTCTGACCCCACGATGCTACCCAGCCCTGCCCCTGGCCTCCGCAGTACAGACCTGACCACTATATGAGCCAGTGCAGCTCTGGCCTCCCTCTTTGCCCCGCCTCCCTCTCCGCTCCCAGGGGACGCCACCTGCCCAGCCAGAGTGACGCCCTCCTGCCAGCCTATGCCCGCCCATTCCCTTTAGCCTGCTCCCCAGGTCTGGAAACCCCCGTTTTTCTGTTGCCTCCTCTAGGAAGCCCTCTGGGAAGCCCCCATGTTCAGAAGGAGCCCTCATGCTGGTGTTCACGACATGGTCGGGCTCATCACTGCTCATGACCCTGGGTCCCTGCTGTCCACACCGGCCTCCCCACACACAGGGACTGCGGTTCCACACAAGAGCCTCTGCTCAGCACTGAGCTCGTTTTGGGGGGGGGAAGACAGGCGAGCAAACAGAGGACACAGCAACGGGCCAGGGGCTAATTCTCCTCCACGGTCCATGTCCTATTTCCGCTGCCATCGTCCCAAGGCAGGGTCTTCTCCCGTTCCCGGGCTGCCATGTGTGAGTTAATGATGTCAAATTCAGAGACGATCACTAAACGGTTGTCTTCAGGTTCCGAAACAGAGGACAGAGGAAAGTGGGCCGCCCCCAGACACGGAGTCAGAAAGGCAAGGTGCGGAGGCGTGGGGGCCGGGGTCCAAGCTCTACCTGCCTGAAGAGGCTATGGGGAAATGCTGCCCACGTTCCCAGAACCTCAGGGAGCTGCTGGCTTCTCTCTTCGGGCCCCGAACCCCGGCCCTCCTCACTGGCCACCTGCTCTCGGCTCGACACCCTCGTCGCGCCCACCAGCCAGCGCCCACAGGCTAAGAAAAGGGGCTTTTTTTTTTTATTGCATTATTGTCTTTTTAAGAAATGTGTGTCTGTGTAAACATATATAGTTACAGACTCAGTTATGTCCCCTTAACATTCCTGTGTTCAAGTCCTAACCCCCAGGACCTCGGCGTGTGACCTTATTGGGAAAGACAGTCATCACAAGCAGACCGGACTTAGTTAGGATGAGGTCATTCTGGAATGGAGTGGCCCGAAATCCAATGTGACCATGTCCTTATAAAAGGGGACACTGGACACAGAGAGAGAGATGCACGCAGGACCAGGCTATGTGATTCAGAGGGCAAGGGACACGTCGAAAAGCCAGGGAACCCCAAAGATGCCAGCAAACCCCCAGAAGCTGGGGAAGGGGACAGAGCAGAGTGTCTGTGAAGACCACAGGGGGACCTGGCCCAGCCCACACCTCAGCCTTGGACTCCTGGCCTCCAGACTTTGAGATGAGACATTTCTATTGTGTGAGTTCCCCAGCCTGCAAGAGTTGGTCACAGCCACCCCAGGGTCCAATTATACTTACACATGTGCACAAATTATGTGCCTCTTGAAAAACTATGGAAAGTATAAAAACCACAAAGAAGAAAATAAGCCTACCTCTCAGAGATAGCCCACTTCTTGGTACAGGCCCTTCCTTTTTTTTTGCCCCCACGTGTGGGCACCAAGCCTAGTTTACACTGTACACTTTTCCTGTAAACCATTATCACTGTTTTCAAATGTTCCTTGAAATGGTTCTATGACAATCCATCAAAGAGCTGACCCATTTTATTTAGACGGTTTCCGACTGTTTGCAAGGTAAAAGTAATCCAAAATGAACATTGCTCCTGCATAAATCATTCCATTTCCGGGTATTTCCTTAGGGTCGTTTCTAGAAGTGAAGTCAGGTCTGATGTAACCACCAGACAGGGTTTCGGCAGGGACCTACTTCCAGAATCCTGAACTCCCCCATGTCACGTACTGGTACGGGCTTGAGGATGATGGCCTTGATCATCTGAACCCAGGCAGATGAGTCTAAGAGCCCAGGGATTAGTCGGTGACCTTGGCCTAAGGTTGTTAGTATACAGAATTCCCATGAACAGAAAGATGCTTCAGAAATGAGCCTGCAGCCTGCTTACTGCTATGAAGACACAGGGACATGTGTCCTCTCAGAGGCCTGAGGGAACAAAAGGCTCTTTGCTCTTTGAGAGCCATTCTGGAAGCCAGCCTTCTTTTCTCCTGGATGGTGCAGCATGAAGACGTGATACTTGGAGCTATGGCAGCCTTTTTGTCACCATGAGGGAAGCCCCTCTAGGCAGAGCAGAGAGTATATCAACAAGTTCTCAGTGATGCTGTTGAGCACATGGGTCAAACCATCCCATTCCCAGGCTTCGCAGCAGTGAGAGCCAAGGAATCTCATATTCAAGCCAGGCCAAGTTAACACTTCGCTCACTCAGTCGTGGTAGATGCAGCCTCTGCCAGTGGCCACATACAAGGGGAAATGCTAATAAAAGCAAGGTGGCCCTGTCCCTTCACACCGGGCCCTGCACCACCTGCTTTGTCGATGCTTGTCTCCACCATTCTGCCCAAGTTGGTGATGTCAGTAGAAGGAAAGAGCTCTGGGTGCAGCCTGCGTGTGATGGGGAGATGAGCTTGTCCTGGATTATCTGGTGGGCCCTAACCTCAGTGAGGAGGTCACGGAGAGACAGCCATGTGAAGGCAGAGGTGGAGGCTGGAGGGCTGGAGGGGAGTGGGGGTGCACCCACAGTCCAAGGAATCCCAAATGTCCTTACGAGAGAGGAGAGACTGGAGACACACAGTCATGGTAGGGGGTGGAGGGGACACATGGAAACAGGGGCAGGGGTCCCAGTGTCACGTCCCCAAGTGGAAGAAGTGCTGCAAGGGTTGCTGGCAACACCAGAGCCCACAGCAGGGCGTGAAGCAGATTCTCTCCTAGCCCCGGGGGTCTCCAGAAAGAACCAGCCCTGCCCACATCCTCATTTCAGAATTTTGGCCTCCAGAGGGATGAGAATGCATTTCTGCTGTTTCCAGCATTTTGTGGTCCTTCGTTACAGCATCCCAGGCACCTGGTATGTCCAGGCGTTTTCTTCGACCCTGAATCTAAACCAGCTCCCAACAGAAAGCCCCGGGCTCGTCCCTCACCCGGGCAGATGTCTAAAGGACATCCTGTCCAGTGTCCCTCATGCACGTTCCGTGGCCCCCAGCGCCTCTTAAGACGGGAAGTCGGGCTCCAGAGACAATTTGTCAGGCCGAGCAAAGCCGGGGACCACCTTGTAACAGTCCATAGCCCCTGTTGTCGGGACATTCATAGGAGCACGTCACCGGCTCTGAGATGCTCCAGAGCGAACAGAAAAACTGAAGCCAGAATTTTCTAATGGACTGAGTTTCTGTCCGGAGGATGGTCTCCTTGGTCAACACTCACTGACATGTCGAAGATGGGGACTCACAGATGCACACGGGCCGTCCCGGGCTAGTCCGCGGTGCTCAGCTTCTAGACGTTCAGGCTAGTGGGTGGGCATGACGTCCTGTGGTTGGCGCCAGCCCCTGGGTCTCAGGGCCGGTCTGCCCCTTGCCACCCTGTCTTCCTGGGCCGGGAAGGGGACGCTGGAATTTCTGGCAGATCCAACTTACATTCTCCAACAAAGCAAAGTCACACTTCTCTTCTCCAGCACAAAGCGGAGTTGGACGCAATGGTGTAGAGGTCATTTTGTGTGGGGCGGTGTGCTGCGGGGGTCTGTGGCTGTTTTCGTTCTGGAACTCTGTGTCCCCACCTTCAGCTCACCCCGCTGCGTGGCTGGGCTCCCGGGCCGGGAGGGCAGAGCTGCGTCCACGGACCAAGGGCTGGCGAGAGGCTACTCGGAGGACACGCTGTGTCGCGAAGTGCCCACCGGCCTTCCAAGACAGTGCAAAGCAGAGAATGTAACATGTTTCATTAATAATGGATTTTTATCATTACATGTTGAAATGATAGTATTTTAGATATATGGAGTTAAATTATACTATCAGAATAAATTTGACCTCTTTCATTTAACTTTCAAAAACGTGCCCATGGGCAAGCTTCACACGACATCCGTGGCCCCCGTTCGTGGCCGGCATTATGTTTCCACCAGACAGAGTTTCCGGACGTGCTTGACCGAGGTGGGAAGGGAGGCCTCACCTTGGCTGCCCGCCTCCTCCCCGGCTTCCTTGGAGACAAGATGTCAGCTTGCCGGGCCTGAGACTCGCCACGGAAGCTCCCAGAGCCTTCCTGGTGTCCACACTTCGGGTGCGGGGTCGAGATCGGGGCCACGTGAGGAGGGGCCATTCATCAAAGCGTCTTCGGTTGTGATGGACCATGGGGAGGGTGAGAAGCCTTCACCCCTTGCCAAGGAACACAACGTCCATGTTTTCCCGATTTCCAGTCACTCTGCTTTATGACAGTAAGAGTCCACACGGTCCTGGGGGGACAACAAGTCGTGCCGGGCTCATGGCCTCCAGCCTCTGGTAGAAAAGGTCTGTGTCCATGCCTGGTGCGTGGAGGCCAGGACTCATCCGTGAGTCCTGGAGGGCAAGGGTTGGGCTTGGGCTTTCTAGGACCCCACGTGGCCTGCGGAGCACCAGGGAGCTGCTGTGTCAATGCCCTCCGATAGAAGGCAGGGGCCCTGGTGGCTTTTTTTTGCCAGAACAAGTTCTCTTTGCAGTTTATGCAAGCTCACTGGCTTCCCCGAGGCCCCGGGGTGTGTGATTGCGCAGCACGCTCTAACGGACATTTCCTCCAGCTGTTACGAGGCAGAAGTGGAGGGACTTGGCGTGCTCTGGCCAGCAGGGGGCAGGTTGGCCCGCGCCTTCCCCCCCGGCGCGCTCCCTGCGGGAGGACGGCTCGCACGATCCCCAGACCTGCGGCCATGAGCCCTCACTGGGAAAAGTCAGGCTGTCCTTGTGGCTTCGCTTCTGCTGTTCTTGGAGGCCACCATGATGGACTGCGGGGACCTCAGGGACTTGAGATGATGTAAATTAATTTTCTAAAAATGTTTCAAAATGAACGGAGCCACGGTCAAGTAATAGGAAGGCATTGAGAAATGGTCATGGAGAGACACCGGCGGCGTCAGCGCAGTGTTAGGTGACGTAAGGGCTCCTGGGTGGCTCAGTGGGTTAAAGCCTCTGCCTTCGGCACAGGTCGTTGATCTCGGGGTCCTGGGATCGAGCCCCACGTCGGGCTCCCTGCTCAGCGGGAGGCCTGCTTCTCCCTCTCCCACTCCCCCGCTTGTGTTCCCTCTCTTGCTGTGTCTCTCTCTGTCAAATACATAAACAAAATCTTTTAAAAAAAGGGAAAAAGGGTGAGGTAAACCAGGACCTGTGAGAAACCACCAGCCAGGGTCACAAATTCAGAAGAATTAAGGCATGTGCGATACGTTATAAATTAGATATCAATAAATACTTCGTGTGCACCTCTTCAAGGACTAGGATCTAAGGGTCATCGCACATCACGGAAGCCAGGACCCATGACGGCTCCTGTTTCCCTGCCAGGACGTTCCAGAAACTTCCCTGGGCTTTGTCCGCTTCCTTTCACCTACACTTGTTTGTGTGCCTTCAATTTCTCAAGTCAGTGCTGCAAATACCGGCTCCGGAAGACGCCCTCCTCGCCTGGCATTTCCCCGTGGGGTTCACGAGCAGCTGGTCCGAAGGGGGACAGCACCCGCCCCTGCGAGGAAGGACTCCCCAGGGCGCGAAGGTGCAAACGTCGGACCCCAGGTCCAGAGAGGTTAAAAAATGGTAAAAGTCCTCCCCACCTTTAGGGTGGGGACATCTGTCCCACCCTGTGCCCCTTCCTCCATTCTTCCTACCCACACCATGGGTCCTGGGGTCGGGGGTCCTCCTCTCGAGGGGACGGGATCCACTTCCTCCCGCCTAACCCCTTCTACTCTCACCTACGTGGGCTGCGTCTGGAGGACATTGTGGTTTCTTGCATTGCGTTTTATATCACCTTGATTGTTCAATTGCCTCTAATTTTTATGAGAAGGGGAACGTAGTAAAATGCTTGCATCACTGAGCAGCGCGGAGACTGGGTAGGCAGAGAGGGCACGCTCTTGCCCAAAGCTGCCGCCGGAGCACAGCCGGATCCTGAGCAAGAGGGTCTCGGTGGGTGGCGGGGCAGCGTGGCCGTCCCCGGGCCAGAGAAGCCCCCCACCCCTGTGCTTCACAAGCATCCGGACGCAGCCCCGCTTCTGGGGCTCCTCCTCACACGCCTTGTGCACAGACCGGTCGGTTCTCTGCGCCCCGGGCTGTCTGTCATTGCTGTTTGCTCCATGGACCCAGGCTGAGCCGGAGCAGGACAGACACCGCGTTCAGAGCAGCTGCTCCCAGATGAGGGAGCTCTAGCCCTTGCCTTGAAGGCAGGCTCCGGGGGCAGCCGCCATGCTCTCTCCCAGTCTCTTCGGGGAGCACAGGCCCAGAAACACCTCGGGCAAGACACCAAGAAGCCCCCATGCCCAGGAAATGGGGGTGGGGAGACAGCAGAAAGTCTGGCCCTTTGCAAACAACAGTTCTGTATTCTTGAGTTCTGCCCTTGTGTTGAGCACTGCAACAACGAAAAAGGCTTTTTTTTTTTTTTTTTTTTTAATTTAAGCAAATCTCGTTCCTGCTAAATGCCCTGAATCGTGCTGTGGGAGTCCGAGCTTCCCGTCCTTGCTGAACTTGGCAGGACATGAGCAAACCGAGCGTGGCAGGCCGAGTTCTCTATGGGTCATGCGTTTGGGAACAGAGGGTCTGGCTGAGTTACGGAGCCCCACAGGCAGGCACAGGTGGGAAGGACGGCGAGCCGCAGGCAGAACTGATAGCAGGGTGTGGCCTGACACCCCTCCCGGACCCCAATGTGGCCCACGGCCCCAGCACCCAGGCCATCCGGCCACGCCAGGCCCAGCCTCGAGGAGGGCATCTGTGCATCTGGGTTCAGGATGCGTCGTCCTCAAAACAAAGGCCCCGCCTCCCAGATTCCTTTCCTGCCCTCTGCCAGAGAGCCTCGCTGCAAGACACACAGGAATGTGTGCCCGCCTCCAGCAACTCTAGCCGAAGGGCTTGGCCAGGGCTTTGATCTGGGTCCTGGAGCGCCGTGTGGGAAGCTCGAGGCAGCTCGGGCCTGGGAACAAGCCCGGGCGTCCCGGCTGGCGCCCTCCCCTGCAGCGCTGGCTGCAGGGACCCAGAGGACAGCCGGAGGCTCCGGGACGAAATGCCGGTCTCACTGGGGGGAGACTCCAGACAGCCAGGTGCAAACCATGTCCCCACTTCCAGCCTGGACGCTCCTGGAGGGTCCGTGCATTTCCACGAGGTCACAAAATGCACGCTCCTGGCTCTCTGTCACTGGTCGTAAATCAGCCCCTTCAGTGCCACATCCACCCACCGCACAGAGTCTCACCCCGTCCCCCAGCGCGTGCGTTGTGCTCTGGTTTGCGGAACACTCCAAGCTTCACCCAGGAGGCACGTGAGAAACGGAGGCTCGGAGGCGAGACTTTCCCAGCCTCTGCAGTCGGTAGACGAGAGAATCACAACATCCTTGGGAAAGCAAATTTTTTTTCAGTTAAGATTTAATTTTTTCGCGGCAATTTTAGGGTTATCATGAAATTGAAAGCAAGGCAGAGGAAACTTCCACGGACCCTCTCCCCGGGCATTTGCACAGACTCCCTGTTGCCAACATGGCTCACCGCACGGCGTGTTTCTCACCAAGGACAATGCCACAGTGACGCCCGTCCTACTCACCCAGACTCCGTCGTTTGCGCGTGGTTCCTCTTGGTGCCTTATGTTCTGTGGGTCTGTACAAGCATGGGGTGACCCGTATGCGTCCTTAGAGCATCGTAGAGAGGGTTTTCACTGCCCAGAGGATCCTCTGTGCTCTGCTCGTTTCTCTTCCCCCCCCCCTCCACCCCTGATCTTTGGACCGTGTCCGCGGTTTTGCCTTTCCCGGGATGTCGTGTAGGTGGGATCCCACAGCGGGCCGCCGTTTCAGACCGGCTTTCGGCGCGTGGTAAGAAGCACTAGGCCCCCTCCTTGTCTTCTCACCGAGGACAGCTCAGATCATTCAGTGCCAGATACTCCCCCACTGGCCGCCGGACCAGCTGATGGACCCGCTCCCCCACCAGGAGGGCAGCTCGGTGGCTTGCAAGGCTCGGCCGTTACGCGTAAACGCGCTATGAACATCCGTGCGCAGGTTCTCACGTGACGTAGGTTTTCACTCCTTTGGGTAAATGCCGAAAATCATGACGGCTGGATGGGAGAAGGTTTTGTTTTGCAAGAAACCACCAAACGGTCTTCCAGGGTGGCCGCGCCATTTTGCTTTCCCATCAGCCGGTCGCCCTGTGTCCCTGCCAGCGTGTGCGGCTGTCTGTGTTCTGGATTTTGTCTGGGCCGGTGCGTGTGCAGCGGCCTGTGGATTGTCGTCCCCGTTTGCTTTCCCCGATAACATACGATGTGGAGAGAAGTGAGCATGTGATCGTCTATGACGAGGGTCCGCCAACGGGCATCAAAAAAAGTCATCCCTCCCAGGTATGGGGAATGTCGACTCTGGTCCTGGGTTCTATTTAAATAACATGGGCACATATGTGAAATAAAGAGACTACTTGAGATGTACGAAATATATTCTTCTAAATCTAAAGAATTCAAAATTGAGAAAAGGAGGTGTATCATGTTCAAAATAAGATCAGAACAGAACTTGGTGTCATACGTTCTCGTAAACACTCCTTGAAAGAGCGACCCCTGGGCGTTCTGGAAAATGCTCCAAAATCAGTATTGCGAGTCTGAAGAGCGCTACACCAGAAAACAGAAAGAATATTGTTTGAAAGCCTATAAATTTGAAGACGTGCCTGTGGGAAGATGAAAGGACAAAGGTGCTGTGTGCACCGAGCTGAGGGCTTAGCGCTTCCTGCCGGACGTCGTACCTTGGCTACTCCTGAGGGTCCCTGCTGCTGATGGTAAATTTATATTATTATTAATATAATATAATATAATATTATTATTATTTATATTATACATAAGATCCTCAGATAAGGAAATAAGAGGAATCGTGTGGTCTGTAGCAAAACTATTTATTTAAAGAAATAGATTTTTTATTTATTTAAATTACTGTGATAAAGAAAAATAAGTTAAAAACAAAGTTCATTATTTTGCTTAAAATTTTGTAATTTGGTGGAGCGTTTGCCTTCCACTCGGGTCATGATCCCAGGGTCGTGGGATCGAGTCCCGCATCAGGATCTCTGCTCAATGGGGAGTCTGCTTCTCCCTCTACCCTTCCCCCCTGCTTGTGATCTCTCTCGCTCACTCCCCACCCCTCAAATACATAAATAAGATCTTCAAAACACAATCTTGTAATTTTCAGCTCTGTCTCATGAGTGATAACATAAGGGAGAAAAGTCATGGGATAAGAGAAATCCCAAGAAGATGGGGTCCCAGTGGAAACAGACGCCACCAGCAGGTGTGCGAGGCTGGGATGAGGAGCTGCCCGGCCTCCAAAGTCAGATGATCCCGGGACGGCCTACAGGACTGGAAATGAAGTGTCGGGAGACACCGGACTGAGTTCCGACGCGCCGTGTGAATGTGGGGTCTGGTGACGGTCTTGCCGACCAGGTGGCCTGCTCAGGGCTGGATGGGTCAGAGTCTGTGCTGGACATGGTCACCGCCTCCGGAACGCACCGTCCGGCAAGAGAGACAACGGACGAGTGACAGTGCCAGGAGCGGCGGCAGGAACCTGGAAGGACGAGCAGCCGGAAGCATCACCCTCCCCTCGGCGGGTTGGGGGGACACGCCTGTGTGCGTCGAGGCCGCGCACAGGAGAAGGAGCCACGCAGGGAAAGGAGATGCTGTCTTGGCAGAGGACAAGAGAGACCCCGACGGGGAAGAGCCCAGCTTCTCCCAGTCCCCATGGGACCGTGTGTGCAGGCACTTCCTCCTTGCGAAGCTTTGCACAGGACCAGGAAATAATACCACGCGCTTATGGACACGACATTCTGACAATCCTCCGACCTGCCTTCTGTGGGGGGGGCGAGGAGGGCGTGATGCGCAGTCACCTCGTTTCCCGGCAGGGTGGAGGGAGGAGGGGCAGGGCGGGGCTTGGGCTGTGGTCCGGGGTCTGCTGTTTGAGGGCAGCTACCCTCTCCAGCCAGGCCCCGAGCTGCAGGAGGACGGGGGTGGGCTTTGGAGTCAGGCAGACCTCGCTGCGAAGCCCAGCTCTCTGCTCACCAGCTCTGCCACTCAGGGCCGTGACTCAGCCCGGCCGGGCCTCAGTTTCCGCCTCTGCCAAATGAGCGTATGAATAGCAAGGTTAGGGTTGTCATGGCGATTAGAGAGTGTGAGTGTAAAACAGCTCATGCCGCCTGGCTATTAATAGGAGCTCAAGAAATAAAAGTTGTTAGTATTTGCACATTTATTTATTTATAATAGAGTCTCTGTCGGGGCGCCTGGGTGGCTCAGTCATTAGGCGTTTGACTCCGGCTCAGGTTATGATCTCAGGGTCCTGCAATTGAGGCCCACATCGGGCTCCCTGCTCAGCAGGGAGCCTGCTTCTCCCTCTGCTGCTCTCCATGCTTGTGCTCTCTCTCTGTCCGTCATATAAATAAATAAAATCTTAAAAAATAAAAAAATAGAATAAAATAAAATAGACTGTCAGTCACCTGCCCTAAAAGAAGTTGAACCACAGTATATAAACCAGGACAATTCCATTTACGTTATAAAGCGAGAACAGAAACACCTCGGGGGAGTGTCTGCGGTGAGCTCGTGTCTGCAGAGAAGGCTGCCCTCAGCTCATGCTTCCCAGGTACCATGCGGCCAGGCCAGCGTCAGGAGGGGTCCTCTTCACCCCCGAATGCCTGCGTCTGCCCCTAGGGGCTGGCTCCCTCCCGTAGAGAAGTTCTAGAAGGCCTTAAAAATACTCGTGCATCTGTGTGTTTATTTGCAAAGGTAACACGTTCGCGTGGCTTAAACACAGATTCGAATTCACGCATGTAGTGTAACACGCCTAAGCCTACATCCCACGCTACTGTGTATGCAGGAAAAATCCCTTCTGCCCTGCTCCTTTGGCCCTCGGCCCTCATGAAAACAACCCATTACTTTTTCGAGCGCACCTTTCAAGCGTGTCTTTGGGAAAATAGAAGCAAACGAAAAGCAGACATCCTACTTCACCTCTCTTTGCACGGAGGAGACAGCCGGCCGTTGCGCGCCGGCGAGCCCGCATCCCCAGCAAACTCTCGTTCCCTGGGCCTGGCTCTACGTACTTTCATGTGTCCCGAGTTCAGCCTCCGTGACAGCATCGAGTGGTAATAAATTATTGACCCCGTTTGACAGATGAAGAACCCAGGAGCCCAGGCAACAGGGAGGTTAAGTTACCGTCCCCGGTCAGCCCGGGCCCTCATCGAATGGTTCCGAGTCTGGATGCTGCCCAGCGACCCGATCCTCTCTCCCCCGGCTCTGCACCTGCTGTATCTCTCCCCGTCCTCTCTCTCCCTCCCTTCCTCCCCCACCCCCACCTTCTCTCTCTCTCCCCTTCTTCTCTGCCTTCTTTTCTTTCTTTCATTTCTTTTTAAAATGAACGATGTTTTGGGGCGCCAGGTGGATCAGTCGGTTGAGCGTCTGCCTTTGGCTCTGGTCATGATCTCAGGGTCCTGGGATCAAGTCCAGTGTCGGGAATCTCTTCTCAGCGGGGAGCCTGCTTCTCCCTCTCCCGCTGTGCTCTCTGTCTCTCTCTCAAATAACTAAATAAATAATCCTAAAAAACAAAACAAAACAACCAATGTTTCATTCTTTCCTGTATTAGTTTGCTCTGGCCCCGGTAACCAACTACCACTTAGCGGCTGAAAATGATACAAACTTACCACCTTACAGTTCTAGAGGCTGGAACTTACCGGGCTCCAGTTAGTACATCCGAAGGGCGGGTTCCTTCTGGAAGCCCCACCGAAGCACGCATTTCCTTGTCATTCCCAGCATACAGCGTCTTCACAGCGGGAGCCGCTTTATTCAGACCTGCTTCTGGGTCCTTTTCCCCTCCCTCTGCCTCAAGCATCAGTCGAGGACCCTTGCAATGGCACTGGGTCCTCCAGGGTCAGCGGGGACAATCTCGTCCCCAGGTCCCTGATCTAATCACACGTGCACAGTCCCCTTGCTGTGCAAAGGGATGCAGTCCCAGGGCCCAGGAATCAGGGCGTGGACACTTTGAGGGGATCATTATTCTGCCTATTGTACCCGGAGAACCGCCTTATTCTTTTTTACAGATAAGGGGTCTTCCATTGCAGGGAAATTCTGTAAATGTACATACTAGCTTTTCTGTTCTAATGCATAAGTGGGTTTATTTTCAACCTTTCATCATTCTTTAAAACAGTGCTATGACGGATCTGGTACCTACTCTCCCTTTGTGCACACGCAAGGAGGGCTGGAGGGTGGGTTCCAGAAGTCAGATGATCGGATCAAGAGATACATACGTGGGGCGCCTGGGTGGCTCAGTCAGTGAAGCGTCTGACTTGTCCTCAGGTCATGATCCCGAGGTCCTGGGATCAAGTCCCACATCTGGCTCCCCCTGCTTCTCCGTTTGCCTTCCCCTCCCCCTGCCTGTGTTCTCTCTCTCTGTCAAATAAATAAATAAAATCTTTTTTTAAAAATCTAGCTCAGAAGGCCAATTGTGTATTTTTGTGTTGCTCATTGACGAGAAAAGCAAAGGCTCTGGTTAACAGACGAGAAGCCTGCATGGGCCTTCAGACCCGACAGAGAAGAGCCAGCCCCGGCCTCACGCACAAGCAGGCCACCCTCCCGTGCCGTGGGCAGCTTGCCCGTGGGAAAGACCGAAAGATTCCCTCAATGGACTTGCATCTGTCTCAGAGCTAGGATGAGCATTAAATTAGGAGCCCAAAGTCCTGCTACCCAATGAGCAGAGAGCATTTTCTGGGCCTGGAGAATTCTAAGAGCTCATATGTTGTTCAAGGTCACGAGGAGTGGAAACAACCCAGGTGTCCAGCCAGGGCAGCGTGGCCAATGACTGTCCCTCATGAGGCCGCCTCCCAGCCTCCAGGAACCATCTGCTGTGACTTCTGCAGACGGAGGTGCTGAGCTCACAGTCAGCTCTGGGGGCTCAAACGACCCCTGCTGACTTCTGACAGCATCTTCCCACCCCGACAGTGTGTCCTGGGGTCCTGCCACAGTTTCCCTTTCGAGTTGTTCTATGGTCAGGCAGGAGCCCAGAGCCCCCTAGCTGGCTCTTGTGAGCCCCTGGTCTCCCCATCCCTCTTTTGAGTTTTGTTTGTTCAAACGATTACATCTCTTTCTAAACAAAGAACTCTGTCTAATCCCCAATCCACTACTTTGATGATCCTAAACACGTAAGAGTTTACCCCAAAATATAATAAAAATTAACCTGTAATGAGAAAGTCTACACTGTGGTTTTCGTTTGTTTTTTTTTTGTACTATCCTCCTTGCTAGTAAAAGGCTAGGGTTTCTGCAAAGAGAGAACCCCACGATCAGCCCACCCCCAGGGGGAGGACCGTCCTCGAGGTGACAGTGCAGGGCAGGCTGTGGGCAGGGAGCCTCCCTCTGGGTCTGCATCCTGGTGACTTGGGTTTACACTGCTCGGTAAGCTAGGAAGCCTTCATTTGTACATTGGAACCAGATGCCATTGCGATTGTGATTCTGAAACCGATGTAAGCAGGTAACAAGGTCGTGGTGGCAGAGAATTTAGTGGTCATTGAGATAATCCAATGTGTGTGCGCCGCAACACACAAAAACATACAAGCACGTGTGCACACACCACATACACGCACGCATGCACACATACACCCACGCGTGCAGGGGCACACACGAGAGCTAGAAACATCAGAACAAACGCACACCGTTCAGACCGCACCACGAGATCAAATTCTCTAAGACAGCGAGCTGGGAGCCGTGTAACTGAAGATTCGGAAACGTTCCTGGTGCGCGTGTGAGCGCGGTCCCATTCTCGAGCACCCTTGGAGGGAGCGTAACCCCGTGCAGCCTTCAGAAGAGCCACTGGGCCGAGTCTGACAAGATGGAAACCTTTCACAGGCGTTGACCCAGCTCCGGAAGTGTGTCTGTCACTTACCCAGGGGCACAAAAGTATGCATGCTCGGTATCTACTGCAACGCACGGAAAAGAGTCGAACCTGAAAATGGGCCACATTTTTATCAGCAAAGATTTCATTGCATAAATTATGCCACATCTACACAATGGACTAGGACACAACTCCCCAAAGAATGAGGTTAATTTGGACACACTTACGGAAAAATGTTCCAGATCTTTCTACTTCATGTGGTAAAGAAGCACAATCATTTTTTAATTTTTTTAATAGGGCACACAGGGTGCCAGGCATTATTCCAGGGGCCGGTGACACAGGCACCGCCCCCACGGAGGGGGTACTCTCCCGGACACACGGACAATAAGCACAGACAATGAGGGGCGCAGGGAGCCCCGAGAGCTGGGGTGGAAAGCTGCCGGCCCCCGTGCTGAAGAGCGAGTCTGGGGTCGCTAGTGACACAGGGCGAACGGTTCCGGAGCCAGCATCGCCCACCTTCCCACCTGAGGGAGGGACGGAGAGGCGTGGACCCCCATGGCCAGCCAACAGAGAAGCGGGTCTCCTCTCTTTCTGGCCATCTGCCCGCCCCCTCGTGGGATGTTAACTGTGGGTTGGGGTCACAGGCCAAGTACAGGCAGGGGCCAATTCAGGACGGCCACAGCAAAGGCATCTTTTAGGGAGAACATCTGAGAGGAAACCCAAAATGTGTGGGAGGGAGAATGTGGCTGTCTAGGAGGAGACTACTCCAGGCAGAGGGAAAAATGAATGAGTCAATGAATGAATGAATGAATGAATGCATGAGCCAACACAGGAATGAATGGAGGCCATTCCCGACAAGAGAGAACACCCACTGATTCCCCTGTGGATGCCGCCATGATCTTCGAGCCTCGACTCTCTCCCCGTCTAGACATCAGTGAAGGTCCTGGGGTCTATCCCACCTGCCCACCAGGTGACCTGAGTCCTCAGCCTGTATCTGAGTCTTCACTGCTTGCACAGAGGACAAGGGTGGTGTGCACACACGCCTTTGAGGGGCTAGTGTCTCCAGCATACCTGCGAAGCCCAAGTTCAGTGCTCCTCTTGGAACTTGGGAGGGCGGTGCTGTAAGCATGGTATTTTTCATGGCAGTTTCCAAGTCAGAAGAACGTCTCTCTCCAGCCTATCTGGCTGGCTCCCCTGTGCTCCCTAACACAAGGCCAACCAGGGGCGTGGGCCGTGCTCCAGGAGCTTTGCTCTGGAGGGAGGTCCTAGGAAATCCACCAGCTGTGTCAACCCTAAGATGGTTCACACCTGCCCTTTGCTGGTGACCCCAACTCACAGCACATATTCCAGAACAGGGTAGGCAGAGGGACATCGGAGCAAGAAGACCTGCCCCTCTGCCTTCCTGCTGGAGTTGACACCTGTCTTGCCAGCGGGAAGGCTCCACCTTCTCTGTCTTTCTCCGGGGGGAAACCATGGGGAAGGGTAGAGGGTTGAATCTGACCCCGACACGAGCTTCTGCAAACATTAGTGCAAGTGACATGTTGGGAAGAGTCTACGCTGGGCATTCGCACCCCGGTGCTTCTGTTTCTGAGTTGGGCGCTCTGGCAAATCTCTGAACTTCCTGACCACCAGCTTCCAGGGCACTGAGGCTACTGGTGGCTCACTCTGCCAGTATCTTGGGGCCTTTCTACTTCCTTTTAGAGCTTGTGATGTCTGTAGGGCCCACCTGAGGAGATGGGGTTGCGGGGGAAGCAGCTTGAGACTGGTGGTCCGTCTGCTCAAATATCCGCGTGTGTGTTTACCAAAGCCAATGAAGAAACGTTAACCTGAGGGAAATTGCAGCATGCAAGGAATAAAGTGACTTGCTCCCCTCATCGCTGCCTTGTAGCCCTGCTTCCAAATTCCTTTAAGAAATTCGCCATGATGGGGGCGCCTGGGTGACTCAGTGGGTTAAGCCTCTGCCTTCAGCTCAGGTCATGATCTCAGGGTCCTGGGATCGAGCCCCGCATCGGGCTCTCTGCTCAGCAACCTGCTTCCCCCTCTCTCTCTGCCTGCCTACTTGTAATCTCTTTCTCTGTCTGTCAAATAAATAAATAAAATCTTTTTAAAAAATTCACCATAAGATTATGAAAAGGATTTTTAAATTATTGCCCAAATCAGACTCTGAAAATGGTCTTTCACTTAGGGGTGTTCTCCCAGGGTACCTGGGAGCCTTACAACACAGGGAAGTGGCTATCCCTGTCCCTGGGTCACGAAAGCCAATGACCAGTGGTGGTGGGATTGGACCCAGGTCTCCTTTGGTGATCAATCCGTGTGTACAACCCCATCCTGTCTCTCCCCTCTGGACTCTTTCCCCAGAGCTGCTATACCCAGAGACACTCTTAGAAATCCACAGCCCAGACACACCACCTTGTAGGCTCTGGGTCTGAAGCTGTTTTCACAAGTACACGAGGACATTCAGAGGGAGAAATTTCTCCTGAACATTACCGGCTGGCCTTCTGCGCCAACTGATTTTCCCCATATGGTAGCAAAGACTACCACTGTGGCCTAGACCCTTGCATTTATCCGAGGGCCAGGAGGACTGTGGGCCATTATATGTCACCATCATCATCATCACCATCATCACCACCACCACCACCACCATCACCGCCATCATCACCATCCGAGCACCATGTGGAGTGATATGCTCCACACTAGGGGCTGCCGTCCACTCTGCCTACCTGGAGTGGCATTGACACCCCGGGTTCAGTGCTCTCAGAAGGTAGCCATGCAAGAGAGGGCACTCGCGGGCTGGGTTGACAGGGGTGACAATGAGCCTTCCACCACGGGCTCCCTTCCGAGTGGCCCTCCCCTGCCTGTCGGGTCTGAGTCAGGGCCGGGGAAAATCCGTCTGGTCTTCCTTGCAGCTCGGCGGGCGTGGGTGCCGAGTCAGGTCCGCCCGTGGGGTGGTGACACGCACACGTACCTCGTAAGTCACAGCTGGGGTAACACACACGTGGACTTGGGCAGAGCCGCCAGGAGAGGAGGAGGAAGGAGACAGAGACGGGTAGATTTTGCTCACGTCCCCCGGGAGCTCTGCCAAAACCCCCCCGCCCCGTCCCAGAATATTACCTGGAAACATTGACCAACATCACTTGGCCTGAGTCTGACAAAACCGCAAACATGCCTGCCTGAGACTGATGTAATGTGATGGCAGACACAATCTCGCAGGGCTTGGGGCTCAAAGTTGGGACACGTAGGGGCCAGGTGCACGAGCTATGTCTGTCAGCTCCAGCTTTCAGGAGTTTTGAAGATGCCATGTCTTTTTTTTTTTTTTTTAAGATTTTATTTATTTATTTGACAGACAGAGATCACAAGTAGGCCAGAGAGGCAGGCAGAGAGAGAGAGGGGGAAGCAGGCTCCCCGCTGAGCAGAGAGCCCGATGCGGGGCTCGATCCCAGGACCCTGAGACCATGACCTGAGCCGAAGGCAGAAGCTTAACCCACTGAGCCCCCCAGGCTCCCGAAGCTGTTGTGTCTTGAAAGAAGTTACTTGATTTCTTCGTGGCCAGGTCTGTTGAGTCCCAATCGTGCTCTGGCGCAGAGCTATAGCTCAGGGCTGGAACACCCACCATCCTCCTTCCTGCCCCCCCACGACCTCCCTTTTTCCCAAAAGCATCTGGTATAATTTCTCTTTTTCATCTTTCTTGTGAAATGAGAGCCACGGCTGTTCTAGCTGACCTTCACAACCACGTCTGCAGGTTCCTCAGAGAAAGAAGGCAGCCACCGAGCTAGGGATGTGCGGGGACCCAGGAGCCTAGGGCTACACGTGCAGAAGGAGAAGGCCCAGGCCCTCTGTGTCCTGCCCGAGGAAGAAGGGCCAGCCGTTGCTGGAGAAGCTCTTCCAGCTTCAAGGTCAGCTCCTGTTCTCCCCCTGTCTCCAGCGATCAGAGACCTCTGCTCTTGGGGGTCCGACCGCGTACCATTGAGCTTACAATAAATCAGTCTTTAGAAGTCATGTCCATGCTGGTACAAGACACGTGCGAAGGCAAGAAAAGAATCACACTATTCTCTGGCTTTGCTGGCTCATCCGGGGCCCCCTTCTCAGCTTTCTCCTCCATCTGGCCCCACGGCCAGCTTTTATAAACAAAGTTTTATCGGAACACACAGGCTCATTCACACACCTACTGACCAGGGCTGCTTTGGATCCGTAACAGCAAATCTGCGTGGCCGTGATGGAAACCAGACGGTCTTCAGAGATGGTTCATTCTCGGTGTTGTACCTTCTCTGAGTTCTGACAACTTGTCTTATTTGTTCATTTAAAAAATGTATTATTGGGTGTCTGGGTAGCTCAGTTAGTTAAGCATCTGCCTTCAGCTCAGGTCATGATCCAGGGGTCCTAGGATCAAGTCCTAGGGGAGCCTGCTTCTCCCTCTACCTGCTGCTCCCCTGCTTGTGCTCTTTCTCTGTCAAATAAATAAATAGAATCTTTTAAAATCTGTATTATTATTTTTCCTAATTACAAAAGTAATTGCAGGCTTCACACCAAGTTGGAGCACTATGGACCATACGAGAGGTCCCCCGGCCGCCATCCTGCTTCCCCAGGGCAATGTGAACACGGCTGACCTGCCACCTGGGTTCTCCCCGTGTACACAGCACTCGCACATGTGCGGGTCTGGGGTTTTCTCAACATAGTGCTGACCCAGACACACTGCCTTAAAACTTGCTTTTCCACTTAACTATATTCCCGGGACATCTTCCCCGGATATGCAATCGCTGTTGGATATTCTACTGGACGTATGCACCCCTGCTCTCTTGCCCGTGGATGTTCGGACGATTTCCAGTGCTGTGAGCTTCTGACCAGCTCTGGGGTGAACATTCTCGCCCATTTAACTGGAGGCGCATCTGTGGAAGCGTTTCCAGGACTGCGGCTGTCCAGTCAGGGAGCATATTCATTTCCGAGAGAAATAGAACAAAACACCATACAGAAAGCTCGAGACATTGACATGCCATTCTTCCACACACGGAGTAGAGACCAAGAGTCAAGATACAAATCTCAGGGCGCTGGGAGCACAAGAGAGGGGACTCACGGGTGAAGAGAGAGGGGTTGGTCACCCAGATAAGGACCTGGCCAAGCAAAGACTCAGCCCTTCAAGGACCCTCTGATCATAGGCTGCTCCCTACAAATTTCATCAAGCACATGCCTTCTTGGGGGAGGGGGTGAGCAATCCGGTAGCTGGGGCTAGAAGTTGGGTATAAAGTGTGCGCTCCCTAGGGTGAAGAGGAGCCCGTGAGCAAGGGCAGCATCAAGGGCATTCACAAGGTCAAACACAGCCGTGGTGGAGGGCCCCATCCAGAGCAGACAGGTCCTCGTCCTGGTAGCCAGCCTGGGCTCCTGGACTGGGGGGAGGGGAAAAGAGAGAGAGAAAGCAGGAGAAAGACAGAAGAGGGGGTGGAGAGGAAAGAAGAAAGGGAAAAAGGAGAAATGCACTGGCCTTCGTGCAGTCCCAGTGAGACGAGGATAGAACAGGAGGCCAGAATGGTCATAGCTGTCTATTTGGAATAGTTCAAAACCTCCAGTCACCCAGAAATGCATTAATAGAACAGATAAACTGTGGTACATCCATGCAGTAGAATACTATACAGCCAGGAAAAGGGACTTAGAATTGCTACATGTAACACCATGGACAGATGGCTGGGGGTGGGCACGGGAAAAATCTCAGAGTTGGTAAAGTCTGGCTGCTTAGGCCCCTCCCCCATCCCAAGCATCCCACCACTGCCCGACCCTTTCCTCCTTTCTACCACCCATCTTCAGTGATGACAACTTCCTGGTCATAATTACCACCTAAGCACTGCTCCCTAAATAGCAGGTGTTTCTCTCCGTAGGCTCTGTGGATGGATTCCCGCATGAGCCGCTGTGGGAAGGTCACATTTTTTTCTCTCTACTTTGTGATCTTCCCCGGAACCCTGCTTTTCTATGCGTTTTTGTGCATTCTTCTATGTATGTCCTGTTTCACAATAAAGAAGTTTCTCCAGCTTTAAAAATCTGAAAGGCACTGGGTTATTCCCGCTCGTTATACTATGTCTATGGTATATGCAATGTATCATGCGCCCATGTATTATGTGTGTGTGCGCGCGCGTGTGTGTGTGTGTGTGTGTGTGTGTACAGACATAGAGAGACAGAGACAGGGAGACAGGGACATATACTGATGGGTCCCTGCAGAGAGAACGTCCCTATTCACACAGTCTACACCTTATACAACCTGGAAATAAATGACCGGGTGGAGAACTGCCCCCCACCCATGGGAGGGAGGACAGCGAACCAGTGGGCGGCCCTCCAGGCTGTGTCAGGCTGTCTCCCTGCGTCCCAGCCCCCGTGAGTCAGTCCTGCAGCGGCGGAGCCCGACAAGCACAGCCATGACTTAGGGCTAATCTTCCTGGGAAGCCGGCTCACCAGCCAATTCATCTTTAAAAGCCCTCGAGTGAGTCACACAGCTATGCACAGGCCTCCCGAGAACGTCATGAGGCAACGTGTTTGCTCCCTTCGCCGACCATCTAAGAAAGGGTGAGCAAGCCGGACTTGCTCTGATTAAAAAGAGAAAAACAAACTTCTCCCACCGGTGCGGCTCCTGGCAGAGCCAAAGCACAGAGGGCTGGAGGCTGTGTGGACGCGAGCCTAGAGCCAAGCCGTCCCCTGCTAGCTATTGCAATGGCTGTGCAGTCGTTAGCAGGAATCAGGCAGATGGCCATTTACCACCCGCGGTCTGAGGGTCAAAATGACCCACCCCAGCGGCTAGCTTCGCTCTCAGTTGTGGACTTAAAGGAGCAGAAATGTGTGTTTTCTCAGTTCTGGAGGCCAGAAGTCTGAAATCCAGGTGTCTGCGGAGTCCCTTCCTCCTGGTGGCTCTCAGGGCCAGCGTGTCCCAGGCCTCTCCCAGCTTCTGGTATGTGCTGGCAGTCCCTGGCGCTCCCTGGCTTGTGGCTGTGTCACCCAACCCCCACCTCTGCCTTCACATGGCCTTCTCCCCGTGGGTCTGCACCCACGTTTCCCTCTCCCCTAGGCATGCCGAGCATCAGACTTAGGGCCACACTGACCCCCCTCTAGGTTTTATAGGACTGAAGTTTATACAGATTGGGGGCACTCTTTAAGGAAAAGCCTGCAGAATTACTAAATCAGAATTAGGGGCAAATGTGAATTCCTATTTAGAAGGCAAATAAATCACAGGAAATTACTGTGGCCGTGGACGTGGGGATGCCTTCCCTCTGTAATCTCTTTAGGCAACTTGCGGAAGTGCTTACCTAGAATGCATGGGGTCTCCCTCGGTCGGATGGGAGCCCCCAAATGGGGGGCCGATGATCCAGGGGGAGCCAGTGAAAGGTTTCACCCAAGGCAGAATAAAGGAGAGAGGATACTGAATATACCCTAAGGGCCCCGGGGGCAGGACAGCAGAGAGGTGTCTGTCATTAGGCAGCGGGCAGGGGCTGTGTTTAAAGGGGGAAGCTGAGGAGGTCTGGGAACACAGGGAGCTTTCCCCTTTCTGGTAACTGTGCCTGGTTGCAAGTAGCCCGTTGGTTAGTTAGGGCTTATGGATATTTTGAGGTGGGTCTCCTGAAGGACTCATCTGTATTCAGTTTTCAAGTTTCAAGCCCATTGTCTAAAAGTGGCCTCTCTAGAATGTAACCTGATCTTCCCTCCCTGCCTACAACATTCTATGGCTCCCGGATGCCCTGTGCACTCCCAGGGGCTGTGCAGATGGCAGCCCTGGGGCTCAAGCTCATTCGATTCCAACTAAAGCCCCTCTGCCTACAAAAAGATGCTTTTAAGCCAGGTGACAGGAAAGGAGATATGGGGAAGGGGTGGGCATCAGAGTCTCAACAGGAAAGAAGGAGCAGCACCCTGGCACGGCCCATCATTGGAGGCCACCTGGCCTGGGATCCTGACCCAGAGGGTCCATAGTCACCGTGGTCTGCTTTCACCTCTCGGCCTTCTGCTCCCCGTGCACCCACAGAGAACCGAGAGCTAGCAAGGGGGCTCCCTCCAGTAGCGACATACAATTATGACCCCTCTCCCCAGCTCTGAGAGCTTGTAAAGTCAGGCCACAGCTTGACAGGCATGTTCTCAAAGCTCCGATTTTATGTCCTTTGTAAGACGGAAATGCAGTCGCAGCCCTGCGCTATGATTCAGCCAGAAGAAAGCTACCAGTATAAGGACAGGTGTAATGGGGCCATCTGGATCCCCATCAAAAGGGCAGAGCCAGGCCCCCAGGTTAGACTCTCCCAAGAACCATAAACCTGGCTGGGGCCCATTGGCCTGATTTTGGGGGAAGGGTGAAGCAGAGCTTCCCCTTTCTCCCTTGGTCATTCCTCTCCCCAGCTCTGCACCTGTCTGTCCACACCCTATGACTGCCGAAGGTACAGCGTTGGTCCAAGAGTCCTGGGTGGACTGCTCGTGTAGGACTGCTTGGCTCCTCCCTATGCTCCACACATTTAAGCTTGGCCCTTTTAAGCACGCTGTTGAACAGCCTGCTACCGTGGGGACTTGGGCAGGACCCCAAATCTAGTCCTTATATCCCAGAATCCTGCTCATTTTTCCATCCATCCATCCATCCATCCATCCATCCATCCATCCATCCCCCATCATCCATCCATCTACTACCCATTCATCATCCATCCCCCATTATCAATCATTCATCCATCATCCATCTGTCCATCCTTCCATGTATTATCGTCCATCCTTCCATGTATTATCCTCCATCCATCATCCATCCATCTCCTCGAAGTCTCCAGCGCCTGCTAACGTGACAGGAGCTGTGCTTGCCCTTGAAGTTACAAAGGTTTCCAGAAGAGAGTCCTACTGCCACAGGGCCTTGGGTACTAAGAAAGCAGAGAGAGCATGTGGGACAGGTGTCACCCGCCATCTGAGGGCACAGCTGGGGCTTTGCCCCCTCCGCCTTCATTCCCCGGGCTCTGAGTCCTGCTTCTCAGCAGCTCCCTGTTCAAAGCGGGGCGGCCCCCTCCCTCCTCCGAAGCCTGGGAACCTGCGGGAGGAGGACTTGTTGCCCCTGGCGATGGTGATTAGCTGCCTCGCCCCTGCCAGTCTGCACAGGACTTCCCCCGAGGCCACGGCAGCTCCAGAATGCTCGGCATTTTTCTCATTTCAATAAAGGTACAAAGGGTACTTCTGGAGGGAGGCAGCCAAGAAATCACGCCCTTTGAGGACATTCTTGGCTGTGGTGCTAGGGATTGTTTTTTTGAGGGAGGGGGCTGCTTTATTTGACAATTTACCGCAGTGACTCAAGCCTGCGGAATGCAGCCCGCCCACCTCGTGCCCTGCAGACCCCTGGGCCCTGCCTGGTGAGAACAGGGGCTGGACTGAGAGCCCTGGGGGCAGTGAGGGCCATGCAAGTGACTAGAAGAGGACGCCCCAGGTAGGGAGCAGTGCAGAGAGAGGAGGAGGCCCCGACCCCATGGTTCTTCTGGGACGCTGTGTGGCCCGATGTGGTTTTCCTTCTGCCCCAGGATAAAGCTTGGCCTCCAGATCCTGGGCTTCACGCCCGCCCCGTAGAGCCTGGACACCCGGAGGGACTTAGGCGAGGTCCCCGCTCCCCACGAGTCAGGGCACCCTCCACCTAGAAGCGAGGCTGGTGGCCCCTGGGACCTCGCGATGTGCTGTGACAGTCGGTGACTTACTACTTCTTATGAAGGCAGGGGTGGACCCTCTCTGAACGCGGGGGCAAGGCAGAGCACACTCAACACCTCACCAGGGAGGCAGATGCAACAGAGGGCGTGTCACCCCGTGTGCCTGGGCTCTGACCCTCCAGGGCTGCCTGTGACCTTGCCCCCTGCCCCCCGCCCGCTCCCCTTCTCTGGGTCTCACCATCCTCCTCTGAAGCGGCCATGAAGATAATAATAGCATCGCCCTCCATGGCCTGTGAGCAGCTTCACTGAGCCCTAAAAGTCTTTGAGCTCCCAGGAGAAAGGCGCCAAGGAGCCGCAAGGTGTTATTAGAAGTAATTGGGCCTGCAGTTGAGTAAACCTTCAAAGCCGCCAGACTCAGTTTACTTCACCTAGTTTCTCTGCCCCCAATCTCTGCACTCTCTCCACCTGGCTATTGCTCCCCCTTCTCCCCCCGCCCAATCCCTTTCTCTTTCTTGTCTCGCCTGCAACTTACACTCGCACTTTCCTTCCTGGTTTAGCAGTCTCCACAATGAGTGTTCTGCCTCTAAAGTGATGGAAACCAGACAAGCAGAACTGGCAAAGTCCGTCCACCCATCCATCCGTCCACCCATCCATCCACCCACCCACCCACCCATCCATCCATCTGCACATCCAACCATCTATCCATCCATCCACCCATCCACCTACCCGCCCAGCCATCCATTCACTCATCTATCCATCTATCCCTCCAAGACCCCAACCAGTGCTGACTTTTCAAGGCCCATGTTAAGTCCTGGGGTCACTCAGACAAACATAGACCTCCCTCCAGTTCCCTGCCAAGAGGCAGAGCACAGGACTCACCCAGTAGAACACATGTGGGACAGTGCTCTGGCTTCTCATGGCGAGCTCCCTGTCCTGCCCTCCCCATCTCCAGGAGGACTTTCTCCATTTCCATCACTTTGACCCACACTCCATTTGCTCCTCTACAGGGCTGAGCGTGTTGGGGGACAAGGAGATGACCCCAAGGCCCTTGTCTGCACCCCTCTGATATTTAGCGAGTCTCCGCTGGGGACACCATAGGGCAGACAGCCGTGCATGGGCCCTGAAAGAAGAATCCAAAGCCGGGTCAGCTTCATAAAGGGAGGTCAGACCCATAGAGGAAGAGCAGAGGAACTGGAGGGCCTGCTGGCTCCTTGCCTCCTGCTGCTGTGGGTGGCCTGTCTGGGAGTTTGTGCCGTGGAACTGACAGGTAGGACAGCTGACAATCCTGTGTGGTGGTCCAGGGCCCTCATGGGCTGCCCGGTCTTCTTAAGGCTTGGTTAGGCCAGCAAATGCCACTTTGGGCACCATCTGTAGATTGAAGGGCGCCATGGAGCCAGCCAGATTCAAGAGGAAGGGCCCCTGCAAGTGACAGAACACTGGGATTTGTGGGTCCCGGGGCGGGGGTGGGGGGAGCACGTGGAACAGATGACCGCGCGGGAACGCATCTTGGAGCAAGGACCATCTCGGAGCAAGGAACGGATCTCAGACCAAGGTCGGACTTCAGCTGACCCAGACTGACCGAGCCAGAATCCCTGGGAGCGGGTCTGAGGAAGGGCGCATGCAGGCTCTCCACCAGACTCGGGGTGCTCGCTGCCACCCCGGGGTGAGAACAAGGGGTCTGTGGTTGTATAAGCCATGGAAAGGGGGTTCGCGATGGCTTTGTGTGAAGGTACAAGCCACTGGGAGCTCTGAGCAGGCAGAGAATGGAGAACTAGACTCACTTCTACAAAGGGGAGGGCACATGGCATGGCGGGCGGGGCCGGTTACAGTGCGTGTCTGCAAGAGGTTGGCAGTGGGGACCAGGGTCGGACGGTGGCAAGGATGGCGCCAGACCAGGCTCCCATCTGGCTTGCAGGTGGAGCTGGCAAGGGCTCCCCACAACTGGTGGTGAGGTGTGAGTGAGATGATGGATACTGGCTGTTAGCGTGGCTGGTTCCAGAAGAGAAATCCAGGCCGGATAAGCTCAGCCTTGCTGAGGTCACACGGCCGCAGAGGACAAGACACAGACTCGGGTGTCTGACAGCGAGGCCCCCAGGTCCTGGGGCACTTAGTAAGCAGCTCCCCGATGACCTCATCACTCCCAGGATATGCCCACAAGGGGAAAGCAATGGTTAACCCAAAAGGAATGATTCTGGCAAAGAAGTGCCTGGTCATGGGGAGGCACTCAAACACCCGCCTGAAGGTGCCGCTTGTATCTGTTTCCCCTCGCACAAAATTCATCACTTGCAAGGAGCAACTCAAGAACCACCACACATGGCAGATCCCAGGGCTTTGCAGGGCCCCACAGCTCACTGGAGCCTGGTCTTTGCAGCCCCCAGGGCAAGGCCAAGCTCATGGAGGGGCAAGGCCAAGCTCATGGTCGGGGAGGGAGGGTGCTTCTCCGGTGAAATCCCCTCCCTGGGGTGGGAGCTGGCATTAGGGTAACGGAGCCAGACAGACTTGCACTGGCTCTGTCTTCTCAGCAGAGGTAATGGACATGCAGGAGAGGAGCCATCCCCTCGGGGCTTGGTGGTGGGGAGAGCCAAAGGAGAAGGCCAAGGGCAAGGGTTCCAGGGCCTTCTCACAGCTCAGCTGCAGGGTATGGAGAACGTCCCAGTCTTACTGGAAACCCAGGTGAACGGATGCCCCCCTTGTCCTCATGCTCAGATAGGATCCACAGGAACCAGCGCTCCCGTTTCTTGCCTCCCTGGGAGTCTCCAACACTCACACGCGGTGAGCAAGGCTGCACGCCTGTTGGTTCATCGAACTCGTGTTTGCTGCCGTCTTTTCCTCCCATCCAAATAAAGACCCCAAGTTCGAACACTCACACTCAAATGCAGCAAGAAATAGCTCGGTAAAAAACACCCAAACGAGTCACTTCGTGGCAAACATTCCTGAGTTTTAATAAGTGCATCAGCTTTACCCCAGAGCAGAGCACAGAGGTACTAACCCTCCTCCCGGCGGCCAGACTTCCAGGTGGGAGGATGAGGCCTCAGAACCAGGCGGATTTGGAGAAAATATGTTATCTCACAGAATGGTCTTAAAGGCATCGAACCTTTAGCCATATTTTCCACCCGAAAATGCAGGGAACCATCCAATGTTCATGGAATTCCCTCCGATGAGCGGTGACCCAGTGGAGAGGCGGTGGGACGGGCACAAGCAGGGTGCACTCTTGGAGAACCCATCCCAGGAGCGAGGTCTGAAAGCCACGGGGCCGAGGAAAACCGTCAGTGAGGCGTGGGATGTCCTTGAGACGTGCTTTTGTGGCAACAAAGACCGTGGGTGGTTTTTTAAATCTGAGATTAATATCAAATGTATTGTTTCACATTTTAACATCCGGTTTTCCTTAGGTTTTGAAGTTTGATCTACAGATCCAATCATTTTACTGTAAACTCAGGAAATTTTAAGATTTAAGATCACTTCCGGGGGCTTCATCTGATCAGTATTGGAGCAACTGTTTGAACTACGAAAATTCCCCGAAGTGTCAGTCGTATTTACAGACGTCGGAAGTCCGAGTCCCTTAAACATTTTAAGCTACATCGTGAACATATTATTTTTTGTACGTTACTTCTAATGGCTTCAAGAAGATAAAGCTTCCCGGTGCCGAGGTCACTACATCTAACAGAGTTTGGACGGGGTGAATATCGAGTGAATTTCCCGATATCGTGTACAGGTTTAGCAAAATGCTCTTCTGCTTTTCCAGTGAAATCACACATCTAAAACCAATTACTTAATGACACAATTTAAGCCCAAATCACAAGGCCGATCTGACCGTTACTATAACGGGCCAATTGCTCTTAGCATTCTGAACACTTTAAATGCCAAGCCTGCCCAGTGTGTTTGTTGTGAACTTAACCCCCCAATACTAATATGTTGATTCACTCCATTAGTTCCATACTTAATTCTAAGCCTTCTTACTGTTTAAAAAACTCTTAAATGAAAATAAAAAATACTGTCTTCCTGGGCAGACTGAGGTTCTCCTCTAAGAGGACAAAGTTGATTATTAACTACAGACTTTCAACTTGGGCTCCATATCTCATTTTCCGGATTCACAGGCAGCCCCGCTGAGTCATACCACAGCCCCCAGCGCCCGGGGCACAGAGACCCACTTCGGTCTGGATGGAGCCCGCATCTCCCCTGAGCCAGTGCTGAACACCTCGTCCCTTCTCTTCCTCGTCTGAGCATACAGCCGTGCCAAGCAAAGACGCCATTGTCCCCAGCCCACTCCCTGCGACGGAGGTCTGGCTATAGAGGTCAGTGGCAGGCCATGGTGTGTGTGTGTATCCCAGTGGTCTCCCCTACAAGCCGCACGTTCTTATAGCTTTGTCCAGCTGAACACTAACAACGTTGAAGTCATGTCGTCAACAAGGTCAGTGGGTAAAAACTGAAGGTGGAATGACCCAACGTACAGTGACGTGTCCATGGATGTTTGCGGTCAAGACATGGGGAGCAACAGGAGTAACGGGGGAACAGCAGATAAGCATTTGTCCTTCAGGATGGTGAGTGAACAGCTGAGCACCAGGGGAAGAAAGAGAGAATCGGTAGGTTGACCCCAGTGTCAAGCAGAAAGACCCCAAGGCCAAGGCTTCCCTGTCTCTCCTTCAGTCACGCTGTTTCCCAGACACAAGTGGGAAGGGAGCCGTAATGTCCCAAGACCAATGTGCTCTGTGCATCCCTGAACTCCTCCTACGTGGGACTCTCTGTGACCGTGGATCCCAATCGAGTTCTGCCAAAATATTACCTTTTCTCCTAAAATTCCTTTATTTTGCAGAAGTTCCAAGTTAAACAAACTCATTCAGGAATTTTTCAAATCAAATGTTTGCAATATAAAAAAAAAGTTATAAAGAATTGAAAACCACCCATAATTGGATACCAATTAAATCAGTTATGGTAAGTTCATATAATAGAATAGTTTGTAGTCATCCAAAATGATGCAGAAGAATATTTATTTTTTCCTTTCAAATTTGTATTTAAATTCTTGTTGGCTTAAAAAAAATGGTGCAGAAGAATATTTAATATAGGAAAGTTTTCATGGTCTGTGAAAAAAAGTTTTATAGACAGCATGACCCAAATTTTCTATAAACACTTATTTGTAGTTTTTAAAAGCGAAATTTTGTTTTGTTGTTTTTTAATTTAAATTCAATTAATTAACAAATAGTATATATTAGTTTCAGAGGTACAGTTCAGTGACTCATCAGTCTTACATAACAGCCAGTGCTCATTACATCAAATGCCCTCCTTAATGCTGGTCACTCTGTTACCCCATCCCCCAAGTGACCTTCAGTTTGTTTCTTAGAGTTGAAAGTCTCTCATGGTTTGTCTCCCTCTCTGATTTCATCTTGTTTTATTTTTTCCTCCCTTCCCCTATGCTCCTCTGTTTTGTTTCTTTAATTCCACATATGAGTGAAATCATATAATTGTCTTTCTCTGATTGACTTATTTTGCTCAGCATAATACCCTCTAGTTCCATGTGCGTCATTGCAACTGGCAAGATTTCATTTTTTGATGGCTGCATAATATTCCATTGTGTATATTTACCACATCTTCTTTGTTCATTCGTCTGTCAACGGACATCTGCGCCCTTTCCACAATGTGGCTATTGTGGACATTGCTGCTATTAACATTCGGGTGCACATGCCCCTTCGGATCACTACATTTGTATCTTTAGGGTAAATACCCAGTAGTGCAATTGCTGGGTCGTAGGGTAGCTCCATTTTCAACTTTCTGAGGACCCTCCATGCTGTTTTCCAGAGTGGCTGCACCAGCTTGCATTCCCACCAACAGCGCAGGAGGGCTCCCCTTTCTCCGCATCCTCACCAACATCTGTCATTTCCTGCCTTGCTAATTTTAGCCATTCTGACTGGCGTGAGGTGGGATCTCACTGTGGTTTTTATTTGTATTTCCCTGATGCCGAGTGATGTGGAGCACTTTTTCATGTGTCTGTTGGCCATCTGGATGTCTTCTTTGGAGAAATGTCTGTTCATGTCTTCTGCCCATTTCTTGATTGGATTATTTGTTCTTTGGGTGCAGAGTTTGGATACTAGCCCTTTCTCTGATAAGATATTTGCAAGATATTCTCCCGTTCTGTCAGTTGTCTCTTGATTTTGTCAACTATTTCCTTTGTTGTGCAGAAGCTTTTAATCTTGATGAAGTCCCAATAGTTCATTTTTGCTTTTGTTTCCCTTGTCTTTGGAGACATGTTTAGCAAGAATTTGCTGCGGCCAAGGTCACAGAGGTCGCTGCCTATGTTCTCCTCTAGGATTTTGAGGAATTCCTGTCTCACATTGAGGTCTTTCATCCATTTTGAATCTATTTTAGTGTGTGGTGTAAGGAAATGGTCCAGTTTCATTCTTCTGCATGTGGCTGTCCAATTTTCCCAACACCATTTGTTGAAGAGACTGTCTTTTTTCCACTGGACATTCTTTCCTGCTTTGTCAAAGATTAGTTGACCATAGAGTTGTGGGTCCATTTCTGGGCTCTCTATTCTGTTCCACTGATTTATGTGTCTGTTTTTGTGCCAGTACCATACTATCTTGATGACAGCTTTGTAATAGAGGTTGAAGCCTGGAATTGTGATGCTACCAGTTTTGGTTTTCTTTTTCCGCAGTCCTCTGAGTTTTCGAGGTCTTTCTCAATGGGGAAAAACTGAGAGCTTTCCCCCCTCAGGTCAAGAACATGTCAGGGTTGTCCACTCTTACCACCGTTGTTCAACACAGCGCTAGACGTCCTAATCTCAGCAATCAGAAAAGAAAGAAAAGGCATCCAAATCAGCAAAGAAGCCAAACTCTCATTCTTCGCAGGTGACGTGATACGCTATGTAGAGAACCCAAAAGACTCCACCCCAAAATTGCTAAAACTAATACAGCAATTCAGCAAAGTGGCAGGATATAAAATCAATGCACAGAAATCAGCTGCATTTCTATACACTAACAATGAGACAGAAGAAAGAGAAATTAAGAAGTCAATCCCATTTAGAATTGCACCAAAAACCATAAGATACCTCGGAATAAACCTAACCACAGAGGCAAAGGGTCTGCACTCTGAAACCCAAGAACACTCAAGAAAGAAACTGAGGAAGACACAACGAAATGGAACAACGTTCCATAGTTGTGATTTGTAAGAACAAATATTGTGAAAATGTCTATGCTACCTAGAGCAATCTAGACATTCAGTGCAATCCCTATCAAAATACCATCAACTTTTTTCACAGAGCTGGAACAAATAATCCTAAAATTTGTATGGAACCAGAAAGCATTCATTATTTATTATTCAACCGTTCACTAATGGTTGAGTAAAATTCCATTGACATATTCATATATATTCCGTTGTACATGTTCATTCATACATATGTATCTACAAACACATTCCTCACCTTCTCCATCCACTCATCCCAGGGCTGGACACTTGGGCTGCTTCCGTATCTTGGCTATTGTAAATAATGCTCCAATGAACACGAGAGTGCAATGTATTTTTGAATTCGTGTTTTTGGTAAATACCCAGAAGTCGAATTGCTAGATCCCATGGTAGTTCTATTTTTAATCTTTTGAGGACCCTCCCTCCTGCTTCCCCCAGTGGCCACACCAGTTTGCATTCCCACCCACGGTACACGAGCAGTCTCCTTCCTCCACATCCTCACCAACACTTGCTAGTTCTCGTCCTTTTAATCCTAGCCCTTCTGATCGGTGTGAGCTGATGGCAGTTCCCTGATGATGAGTGATGCTGAACATCTTTTCATGGTTCTGTTGGCCCTGTCTGCCTTCCTTGGAAAACTGTCTATGCGGGTCCTCTGCCCATTTTTTTTTAAAGACTTTATTTATTTATTTGTCAGAAAGAAGGAGAGAGAGAGAGAGCACAGGCAGGCAGAGAGGCAGGCAGAGGCAGAGAGAGAAGCAGGCTTCCTGCTGAGCAAGGAGCCCAATGCGGGACTCGATCACAGGACCCTGGGATCATGACCTGAGCCGAAGGCACCAGCTTAACCCACGGAGCCCCCCAGGCGTCCCTCTCTGCCCATTTTTTAATTGATTTGTTCGTGGAGCATTTTGGACCAACTTGGTCTGTGCTCCTCAAACTGTTAGAAGAAGAAGAAAAAAAAAGAAATCTGTTTTTATTACGTTTTCTAAAACCTGTTTATCACATCGAAGCCGAGCAGGAAAGGCTGGTAACTCCATTTAAGCCTCATTAATTGACTTTGAATCATGTCCCCAGCCCAGCTCTATCGTAACTCCCGATGAGGTTTGTCCAAGCCCTTCCCGTGGTGTGCCTTTGTGCGGCTAACACAGCCCGGGAGGGGCATCTGCGCCTTCCCGGAGGGGCGCGCCTCGGCGAGCAGGTGGGCGGAGGTATGAGGAGCGCCGTCCCCACAGGAGGGTCACACACGAACACGGCTTTGTCTGTCCTGTTCCTTCTCCTAACGCTGCCACACCTACAACCTGTCCCCGGGGTGCGCGCACCCAGACCCCGGCTTGGTTGAAAGCTCTGCTAGCCACCTCTTGGAGCTCTTAATATGTTTTGAACAAGTAACACCGCGATTTTATTTGGCACCGGGCTCTGCAAAGTCTGCAGCCTGCCTTGCCCGCCGCCCGCTTCAGCCTGGCTGCTGCTGCATTAATTTTGTCATAAATTCTTCAAGGGTGAGGTGTGTCCAAAGGAAACAGCCTTGGAGAGGCTGAAGGAGGTAAGAGGGGGACAATCGAGCAGGTAGAGGAACAGGTCTGGGGCGCGTAGAGGGCGTCTCCCTTCATCCCTGCATCCTGGCTTCCAAGCTCCGGGAAGGGACGGGGATTTGCTATTCAGCAAAACCCAAAGGAGAAGCTGCTCTCCGCTCAGGTGCATCCCCCGATGGGCAGCCGTGTTTCTGAAAAGCAACAAAGGATAAACATGACGATTCTGTGTTGATTTCAAAATACTTTCCCACAACGTCAGGCTTTCTCCCCCCTCCCTCTGTGAGCGCCCCGGGGCTTGCAGCGGGCACAGGGGTGAGCAGTCAGGGCTTGGGCTGGAGGCGGCAGGCTCCCAGGACGCACAGGCACTGTCCCTTTCTGGAGATTGAGGGTGTCGCAGGTGAGAGCTGCTCCGGGACGCGACCCGTCTCTTCAGCGGCTCCTTGAAAGTCACTCCCAGCCGTTCAAAGTGGAGAGACAGGGGCTGACAAATGTCTTACTCATTTACAAACCAGAAATTCTAAAAGCAAAGAGAAATAGAATTTTCATAACATGTTCTCATTATTTTCCAGCAGACCCACAGGCAGAGCACAGACCTATAAATGGTGAAAGCCTTCCAGTCCAATCCCATGGTCTTAGACCTCGGGCACTGCCAGTAACTTACGGTGAAGAAAGACAGGACAAACCAGAGAGGTGCAGTAGCTGGCCCAAGGTCACACAGCCAGCAGTGGGAACCGGGGCTGGAATCCTGTCCTTCCAGTTCCCAGGCCTGACGCAGAGCTGTCTGTGGGACGGAGAGAGAAAGGTCAGGGCCAGGCCCTGCAGGAGAAGCAGTGGGTGGTCATTCCGAGGTCCGGGCTCCAGTCCGGCGGGATCCGGGCCCCCCTGGCAGCACAGAGTCACGAGGCGAACCGGTCGGGGAGAGAACACAACCCATGCGCCGTGCCGTGCAGCGGACCCACACAGCATGCTTTTTGGCAGACTCAGTTTCAATATATTTAGTGTGTACACCGGGGCCGCTTGAGAACGTTTCCATCACCTCCGAGAGAAATGTGCCCCTTGGCTGGCCCCTCCAGTCCCCTGCCCTCCCTGTGGATCGAGGCGACCAGCAGCTGCTTTCTCCCCACGTGGATTTGTATCCAAATCCCCGGCCCGTACACGTGGAATCATACAGAATGTGGCTCTTTTCTCTCCGGCTGCTTCCAGAAGCGCCATGTCCTCCGGGATCGTGGATGCCACGTCGTCGCAGGTGTCAGAATTTTGTGGTGGATGACAGCCCGCGGGAGGGCTCTCCCATCCGCTGGCTGCGTCCTGTGGCCACGTCCTGACCCTCCCGAGGCCCCACAACACACCCATGCTTCCCGCCCCCCCGCTGCCCCTTGACCCGTGGGCAGCTCTCTGCGCCAGCCTGATTGGCCTGGCTCTGGGGCTCTGGGGGTCTGCCCTGGACTCGCCTGCTGGGTCTTGCTGGAGGCTCGCCTGACATCTTCCGCTCCCTCAGTCACAACTGCTGGAGGAACGGGAACTGGCTGAGTCCCGGGACCCGAGGAGCAGGAGGACCATTGCGCCGCAGTCTAGCCCACTGTCGCGCATTCTCTCCCCAGGCCTCACTCTGCCCTGGCAGCGTCCACCCCCGGCAGGTGGGTCAGAATCATGTTCCAAGGCACCCAATATGCTGTCTCCAAACCCCAGAGATGCCCACCGAGCCTGGAGCTTTGGACTTCCCGGAAAGGAGGGGCAGGTACAAGAGCTGGTCCTTTTCTTTGGGGACGGCTGATGCTGGCAGGTCCCAGATCACTCGAAAAGATGCACCAGTGTGACGGGTTCCAGACTCTCCGTAAGGCTGGCCCTGACCCCCGAGAGGCCCGCGTCCTGCCGGGGCATGCAGAGAACCCATCCCTTCTTGCTCCCCAGGCCCACTCCGCACACTGCGCCTGTAGCCCCAGGTCCGGAGCCCTGGCCCCGCTCTTCCGAGAAGTCGCTCTAAGTGGCTGTTGAGCAGATCTGAGACGGTCAGCTGTCCTCTTCGAAGCCGTTGCCGCTCACGTGCGGTCCGTACGATGGCCACCCCCCACCCCCATCTCCTCTCCGGTGTGGGGACCTTTCATCTACCCTGCAGCCCTCCTCCCACCCCCCCAGCTTGCCGGGCAAAGGCCCTCCACGAGCAAGGGCCACCATCCGTCTTCCGGGCTGCACGTGCGGGGGTCCTCACCGCCGGCTGTGGGGGCCTCGCTCTAGACTCTCATCGTCTGCTTCCCTGGACCATTCCCCCAGGGGCAGAGCCGAGGCAGGGCCGGCGCCCATGGACAGGCGCCCTAGGAAACGGACAGCGCGCGAGAGGCGGAGGAGGGGGGCCAGACAACTGAGCCTTGTGGCTCCTCCGGGCGAGGGGCTGGCGGTTTTAGGGGAGGAAAATCCCTGGCTATGCCCTGCTGGGAGTGAGGGTCACCTCCGGAAGCTCTGGAGAAGGGACATCTGGGAGCGACTGGCAGCTGGAGCAGCAGGGACCTGGACAGAGAGCAAGGGACCACGGCGTGCCCTGCTCCCGGGTGACACAGCATTGGTGACAGCTCCAAGGTTTCCCCGTGTCCAGGAAGGCAGAGTTGCCCCGCTGTCTACCACGGCTGCTGCAGGGCCAAAGGCCTCTCGGGCCAGGCAGGCATCTAAGGTGCCCCAGCCGTGGGGCGGCACTTGCGCTGGACTGGAGTGGGAGCCGCCCGCGGGGGTGGGCACAGCGAGCACAGAGGCGGGCTGGCGCCCTCCGCCACAGGCCAGGGCTTCAGCCGGGGGACGGGGCTCCCTGTGGGATGATGCTTGGTGTTCTCAGAGGGGAAGGCAGACCACAGGCAGGGAGCTGGCTCCCGGGTGTGAGCAGGGGACAGAAGGCGCCCACTCGGGTCCTCCCCAGCTTTCGAAAGAGCGGCCGCTCCGGAGAGGCACACGGGGAACGGGGAAATCTACTTCGCTCCCCGCATCACGTGACTCGACAAAACCTCCCCCCACACTTTGGGGCCCCTCAATGCCCAGTGTGCAGATCAATGGGCGTCATTTAAACTCTCTGTCTCCTCACAGGGACAAAAACAAAGCACAAAGAGCGACCTGAAGTGTCTCCTTATCGGAAGCCTGATACGGGACTGGAACGTCGGCCAGAGCCAAGGAATTTGACAAAAGGAGCTTTATGTGGGACAGGACAGTGCCTTCATCCTGTTCCGGGGCTGGGTCGGGTCTCGGGGGCTCTGCTCCGCAGAAACCCCTCTCTGGGCCAGCTCCGCATGCCGGGTCCAGAGCTAGTGTGCCCTCGGCCAGGTGCTTAGGGGCAGGGAGCGGAGTGTCATGGTCAGGGAGGCAGGTCCCGGGGTCCCATGGGCCTGAGGTCGAAGCCACCAATGCCAAGTTACACCGGCCACAGCCGGGGATTTCGTACCTCCAAAACTTCCCGTCTGTCGTGAGGCATCATAACGGGAACTTTTAAAAAGGTGGCTCTGAGAATTAGGAGAGGGGATACACGTAAGAGCAGTGAGCATAGTGCCCAGAAAAGGGGAAGAAAGACAGAAGGAAGGAAGGAAGGGGGGAAGGAAGGAGGAGGGGAGGGACCCCGTCTGAAGCAAGCTTACCCGAAGGAAGCAGCAGTTACCTGGCTGTTCTGTGGCTAAAATGTCTCCAGGCCTGTCCCCTGACATTCTGTGTCCCCCTCTGTCCAAAGCGGCCTGGATGCCTCACACATGTCACCTGGCTTCGAGGTGAGATTTGAGAGAGTTGTCTGAGTTCTTGAACTCTTCTCGCCGTGCTCCCTAGTGATGACCGCTGGCCGCCACCGGCGCGTTGAAGGGAGCACTGGGACCTGGGCCTGTGGAGACAAGCAGTGTCCAGAGTGGGGTCTCAGGGAGGGAGCAGGAGGGGAGCGCAGTGGGTGCTGAGCGGGCTGCGTATGGGCACCCGGCGGTGCAGAGCGAGGGGTAGTGGCCTGGTGGGGACCATGACATCACGCTTTGATTTAAAAAACCAAGGCTAGGGCGCCTGGGTGGCTCAGTGGTTTAAGCCACTGCCTTCGGCTCAGGTCATGATCCCAGGGTCCTGGGATGGAGCCCCGCATCGGGGTC
The DNA here is from genome assembly GCF_010015895.1 of Lontra canadensis. NCBI lineage: Eukaryota > Metazoa > Chordata > Mammalia > Carnivora > Mustelidae > Lontra > Lontra canadensis. Next base: position 3,899,704 of record NW_022631023.1, on the reverse strand, counting down.
TCTGCTCAGCGGGGAACCTGCTTCCCCCTCTCTCTCTGCCTGCCTCTCTGCCTACTTGTGATCTCTCTCTGTCAAACAAACAAATAAATAAATAAAAAAACAAAAAGGCTCCCAGAGTCCCACAGCGACTCCGAGCTCCCCGGGGCCTCTGCCGCGGCGCTCAGGCCGCCAGGAAGCAGTTTGGGAATGGTTCCCCGAGGCAGCGGGGCGGTCCCCCAAGTTCTTCGATTGTGCAAGACGACGTCCCAGAGACGGACGCACAGCCATGTGGACACTTCTCTCAACGGCCCCCTGGGAGCGGTGGAGACGACCCGTAACGGTGTTTGGTGAAGGCGCGGTTCTCCCCGCATCCACACGTGCGGGAAGGGGTGCCCTCTAGGGTCTCCTCCAAGGGCACTGATCCCATTCGTGGGGCTCCGCGCTCCTGACCGAATCGGGTCCCACGGCCCTGCGTCCTAATACCCTCGCATGGGGGTTAGGCTTTCCACACGTGAATCTGGGGGGACGGAACAATCAGATGGTGCTGTTTAGGTGTACCTTACCACAGTTTTTAAAAAGTCCCTTGAGGCAAGGGGTAGGGGTGTCCCCACCCCGTCTCAGCGGCGTCCTCTCTTGAGTAGGGAAGAGTCTCCACTACTCCTCATTCCTTTCTCCTGTCCTTCATCCCACAGGTACTTCTGGAAGGCTCAGTCAGAGGGCGGTGAGAAGCATGGACTCATCTCCCACAGAGGGTCCTGGGGTCCCCCCACCATCCCCCCACCAGCAGTCCAGACCTGGACATACTTCATCAGAGGGAAGGTTCTGGGTCCAGGCTACGCACGGGGCCCACCGACTTTGGAAGCCCAAGAACCTGCCCAGACGAAAGGTTTTCTCAGAACCCTTGCATGTGCCCAGGGCCAAGGAGTGACCCACTCTCCGCCCCCAAACCAGCCAGCGCTTCTCTGCTCTTTCCCAGAACACTGTGGACCAGGAGGCATGGTTGAGCATGACTGGGTTCCAAGAAAACTTTATGTATAAAACAGGCAGCGGCCGGCACCCGGGTGATGGAATTACAGGGACTCGTTTGGAATCTGTGCTCAGGCACTTGGGATGAGAGGGAGGTCCTACTCCCAGTCTGGACCCCCACGTCCTCGTGTGTGAGTAAAATGGCTGGGAGAGGGGCCCCCTCTGCCGACTCGGCGCCCCCACGGATTCCACTAAAGAAAGAGAGAGTTGGACCTGCTGCAATTGCCCCATAGCCTCTGGCTTTGAAGCTCTTTGAAGGTCACCCAAGGACCCAAGGGTTAGGGCTGCTGTGAGCAGGACCTCGGTCATAGGGCGGGGCGGGACGCATCCCTGGGGGCAGACTTTGCCCCAGGTGGTCCCCCCTCTTTTGAGTAAGAACCCCAGAGTCCCTGCCAGCCCCCTGGGAGGTTCCTCTCCCGCCCTTCCTTGGAGCCAGGCCCGCAGGTGCGGGGAGGCCCCTTGTGGTTCTTTCTGGGGGTTAACATCTGAGAAGCAGCTGCTCGGGGGGCCTGTTGGAGCTTGACCTGAGGCCAGAAGTCCCAGGGTGGCTGTTCCAGCAGCAAGCCTGCCCTTGTCCATGAGTGGGGCCCCGAACTCCCTCTGGGGTAGGGGAGCCCCCTTAGTCACGCAAGGCGCCCCATGGTGGGGAGGTGGCTTGTGTTTCTAAACAGCGCGGAGGGTCTTAGGGACCAGTTACCAGGCAGGGCTCATTCCCAGGGATGGAAGGTTGATTGCCCCGAGTACCAGGGGGCCCGGTGGCCGGCCTGGACCCTGCTGGCCAGTGATCACAGCACCAGCGTAAGCAGGACCCGTCCACTAGGCTCCCGTGTGTCCCTGGCCAGGACTGCCCCGGCGGCCTCCCCCGGCGGGCCAGTCCTCAGCACCCTTCCTGTAAGGTGGAGGGAAGTGTCCCCATGCTAACCACCGCCTTGGGCCGGCCGCACAGGCCAGAGGCTTCCGTGTCACTGCGTTTGTACCCCACCGGAAGGCAGCAGCTCCACCTTGCAAATGCAGGCACTGATGGTCAGCAAGGCCAAGGAATGGGCCATCCCAGGGCTGGGGGGTGGAGAGCTACAAACCCCAAAGCTTTGGTCCATGCCCAACCCCCTCTCCCCCAGCCAGAGCCCCCAGGCACCCGTGCTCGCTTCGGACACCCCGTCATTGGATGCAGCCAACCGAGCAGATCGTTGACAGGAAGGCCACATCCGCAGAAGACCTGGAGGGCCCCCCTCGCTGTCCCTGGGAGTTGGAGGGGATGACTGCTCTCAGCTGTCCCCCTCACCCGTCCCCTGCGGGCAGTTGGGAGGTGGGTGGGGCCTGGTGGATTCCTTCCAGCAGCCCAACAGAAAGGATCTGATAAGGTTTAAATAGCACCTTCTCCCTCCTCTCCTTGGGGAGCTCCAAGGATGACCTCACCCTGCCACTACCTACGAGCCAAGAAAAGAGGGCTGGGCCTCCCATTCTAGAAGGGGAAAGGGAATCCCTATAGGGGAGCAAATAGGACCAGCCTATCAGCCCCTCCCAGGCACGACTGGTCATCCTGGTTTCCTGGGTGTTGATGGCTAAGCGCTCGTCAGACACCTTCGGGATGAAATATGCTTTGCTTTGGGATAGGTACCAGATAAGTCAGATGCGGGGGGCGGGTGGGAGCAGGGGGCAGCTTGTCGAGGACCCGGACATCCGGGATGGGATGAGCCGTTGTTGGTAAAGCACAGTGCTCTGGGAAGCGTGTGGCCAGACATGGGCCTGGGCAGACTGATGTGTCACCTGGAGCTGTGGGACAGGCCAGCCAGGAGCGGGGAGGGCGGCCTCCCTCAGAAGAGGCTCTGCAGTGGGGAGGGAAGGGGGCAGACCTTTTTTAGGCCCCAGATGTTCCTCAGATTGTTCTGCTGAGATGACACGCAGGATGGCCGAGGAAACCAAGGAGGTCACAGTGCAATTATCGGAAAGGGGACAAGCCAATCAGAGGGCATCGCACCTGCCTCGGTGGGCACGTGTGGTTGGAAGCCCGGGCCGCGGGGTCTGGTAGCACCGTCATTTCCACGCCTCAAGGCCTGTCAAGGGTGTTTCGAGCAGGAAGGGCCTCCCGTGACGTGATCTGAACTTGCCTGAGGGCGGCTGGGCTGCCGGGACGTGAGGGGTTGAAATTTCACACAGACTTTGGTAAAAATAGGATTTCATTATTTTCTCTTGACATTTTTTTTCCCCTAAAATTAAGAGTGTCTGTAGAGAGGTGGGGTCAATGGGCCTTACCGGAGGTCAGGGGTGCGAGAAGCTCTGAGCTTATCCCACACCCCGAAGCCTGGCTGTTGGGGCGCATGGTGGGAGTGGCCCTAACGGAATTAGAAGAGACGGAATCCTACTGTCTGAGTGGAAGACAGGGTCGGGGGCGGGGTGGGGGGACACCTGACACCGTTCAGCACCTTCCCCTTGTCCCAACTAGGAACCCAAGGCCAGGAATGAGAAAGGGACGGGTTGGGTCCAGAACTTAGACTCGAACCCAGAACCCTTGACTCCTGAGTCCCTCCCATTCTTGTCCCGAGCGGGCCTGCTGGAGTCCGCTCCCTGCCTGAATGTGTCCAGAGCGACAGGGAGGAGTAGGTCAGCCCGGCTGGTGTTTGGGACAGAAATACCCATTACCAACCAGAGCCAAGCGGGGCCAGGCAGGGGCGGGGCCCACACTCAGGCGAGGAGGGGAGGGTATGGGGGGGCTCTGGGGGTGTTGAAGCTGGCTTCATCCCTGGGAGGCAGCCTCGGGCTTCAGAACACCTTCTCCATGGGGGGCCAAGGTGTCTTCAAAGGCATCAGGCTCTGTTTCAAAGGAAAATGCCTGGGGGAAGGTGTGGTCACACCCACCAGCGCCCCACTCCAAGACCCCAGGGTCTATCTCATTTCACCCTGTTTTTGAACCCCACCAACGCTGATCAGTGCTGCCTATAGCCCCCCAGGCCCCCCAGGGCATCCCCCAAGCCCCTAGCCACATAGAGGGTCTGCAGGGCATGGGGTGAATGGAGCCGAGAGCCTGTTGGGGCCAGGGCTCTGACCCACTGTGGCCACGTCTGCTGTCCCCCAGTCTCCATCCCCACCCCCCATCGGCTTGCCCCAGGCTGGCAGACCACGGTCTGGTTTATGACACCTTCCAGCCTGTCTTGTCTTGTTGGCCCTGGAAACCCGACATAATAGCACTTACCTCACAAGGAAGGTGTGGGGATCTGGGCTCAATGGGCTGCGTGCCCCTCCCCCAGCCCCACTGAGGCCACGGAGGTTTGTTGCCCTGGGAGGTCGCTGGCTGCTGGCTCTGGCCTTGGGGGCTCTCAGACAGGCCTTCCCAGCAGCCTCGACCAGAACATTCCCCATGTTCAGCAGCAGATGCTGAGAAGGGCGGCCCTGGGCCTGGGGAGCCCTGAGCTCAGCTGGACCCCCGCCCACCCAGCACGCCACGGGTCAGGACGTGGCGAGGTTCTGGGGAACAGGCTGGGCAGCCCCCCTTCCGGGGAACTACCTGCTGCACCCTCGGGCTTGGAGGGGACAGGGCGGATCCAGCCCTCTCATCCAGACAGCCCTGTGTGGGGGATGCGACCATCTTCAGGGAAAGAGTTGGTCCCAACGGGCACCGTAAGACCACATGAGAGCAGGGGTCCCGGCAGCCCCTGGAGACTCCGTGAGGCTGCCCGGTCCCTTCTGTCACACCACACACCTCTCAGGTGGGAGGACAGTGGGGGTCACTGTGTCAGAAGAGCAGGGCTTCCCAGAGCTGGAGGAACGTCGCTTCCCCCCACCGCCATCCGTGGGACCCCCCAGCGCGCCTCCAGACCAGCGCCCCCAGCCCCCCTCCAGAGGCAGCTTAGCTCCGCATCTGGGCTGCCCCACAAAGGGGCAGGCTGGGCGGCTTTTCCACGGAAGGTCTGTTCCCTCCCAGGGCTGGAGCGTGGAGGTCCTGAGACTTGGGTGTGGGCAGGGCTGGCTCCTCCCAAGGCCCCCGTCTGGGGCCTGCAGCCAGCTGCGCTTGCCCTCTGTCCTCACCTGTCACTCCCTCTGTGTCTGTGTCCCGATGTCCTTCTCTTCTTAGGACACCAGTCAGATTGTGTCAGGCCCACCCCAAAGACCTCGTTTTACCCGAATTACCTCTTTAAAGACCCTATGTCCAAAGACACTCACATTCTGAGTCACATTCAACATAAGAATTTGGGGCAGAAGGACACAGTGCCTCCCAAAACAGTTACCCAGCAGAGCACTCCACAGCCTTCCCGTGGAGACTTCCCACACTTCCTCCAGGAAGCCCTCCAGGCCTGCAGTCCCAGGAGAGCCTCTGTGTCAGCTTCAGCGAACGTCCGTTAAGGCCTGCTGGGCAAGAAGAGGGTGACCCTGGGACCTGAGTCCCTGGAGTTGAACGGGGGGTTGGGGCACCTGCCCTGGGGACCTCCACTCTGACGGTGTTCCTCACCCAGCACGCCTTCATTCCTCGCACGTGTGTTGAGCAGCCTGCCCTGGGCACCGCAGATGTGCAGGGTCCATGGCCTCCGCTCTAGGCAACCCATCCTCCCTTCTGAGCTCCTTCCCTGGGTGCCCCCTTTGCCTCCCCAATTAGCCTGTTAGTTTGGGGGGCATGGGCGGCCCCTCACAGCTCACAGAACCCCCAGCAACAGCCAGCACCCCCTGTGGGCACGGCAGCTTTTGCTGACGGTCAGGCGAGCACGAAGCCGGGGAATGCCCAGCACCGATGACAGGGGCCACCTGCCAGGTTGGGGCGGCCACAAATAGGAGGTCCCTGTGCCCACACGGTGCCGTGTGCTCTGGCTCCTGGAAACACCGCCGTCCAGCGGGGAACGCTCAGTTTTCCCAGCATCAGCGCAGGGTCCCCCTGAACCCCAACCACCACGACCCCCACCCCTTAGGCCTGAGGGAGAACTGTCTGTCCTCTCATTTACTAAAGGGGAAACTGAGGCTCACACAAAGCCATTGATTTGTCCGCCACAGCTGTTCTCAAGTGGGGGCGATTCCGGCCCCCAGGGGACACGGACGGTGTCCCACCCCCAAGGTTGTCACACGTCAGTGGGGGGCTGCTCCCCACCTCTAGCAGGTAGAGCCGGGGAAGTAAGGCACAAGGCGGCCCCAAACCAAGAATTACCAGACTGCCCAGGGTCACGGCGTCGCACTGACAGCCTCTCGTCCGTCACGTCTCGGCCGGGCTTGGGGCTGGGAGCCAGTCGCCCTCACCCCACTCGTGATCCCCCCGCGGACGCTGGTCATCACCGCAGCTAGCATTCCGGAGAGGACTGTGCAATACTTGTAACCCTCGTCGCATGGGTGGGTGGCAGTCTGTCCGTCCCCTGGGGCTCTGGGAGCAGAGGGGCTGAAGATGCTTTACAGGTGCATCAACCCCCTTTTCTGTATTCGGGGAGACAGGCCCGGGGCTGAGCTCCTGCTCTGAACTTTGCTCCTCTGCCTTCAGCCTGCGTTTCTCAACCAGGTCCGCAGCCACGAGCCTGAGACCGCTGGGGCCCCAGGGACACGCAGCCCCTCTTTCCTGCACATGAAGTTCCTGAGGAAGCTGGAGGACGTGCAAATGTGTCACCGGGTGCTGGTGTCGGTGTGGCCAGCCCCCTAAGGCAGCAGGGGACGGGGAGCTGCGAGGAAGAGCCTTTCTCCTGCTGAGTGAGGACACACGGGCCGTGCGCTCACCGGCTCAGCAGCCTGCAGGACCCCTCTGCACTGGGACCAAGGCGGGCTGCAGAGGGAGGGGGACGAACAGAGACAGTGGGGGACAGCAGTGCTTCTGGCATCCCAGGAAGACCCTGGTTGGGAGCTGGGAGTCAGCTATGTGATTTTCCTTGTCTCTCTTCCCTTTCTTTCTTTTCTCTTCTTATCTTTTTTGAGAAACTGGTTGAAATTGCCCGGAAACGAGAACTGATCACTCCCAGAAGGTTCAGTACCTTTTGAGATATTTTTCTTTTGGGCGAAAGGACCGCATTTACCCCGGGCGCAAGTCCTGTCGGAGCATCTCCGCACCACCACTACAGTGAGCATCGGGACACCCTGGCCTGGGCCGTGAGTCAGGGACACCTGGCAGCCGGACACAGGGCAGCTCTGACCCTGCTCCTCGGAGGGAACATTCTCCCCACCCCCTCCTCAAGACCATCTTGGGGGATGGGAGGGCCACAAATCAACCCCCACCCCGAACTGGGGAGGCACCAGGACGGCAGGCCCAGTCTGCGGCAATCGGGGCCTGGATTCACGAGCAGAGAGACTGACTATGAGCCCAGAGAGGCCATGGCAAGGCCGGAATGGCCTCGAAATCACCCCAGGCCACCAAGCCAGGCAAGAGGGAGGCCGGTCCCGCCAGTGGCGGCCAGTAGTCTTTCCGAGGTACAACCCCACCTGTCTGCCAGGAGACCGGCTCTCAACGCCATCTTCTAATTAGGCCCTGCCAGGGAGGCCGGGGCTTTATTATAATGATAACTTGGCTTTACAGAGCATCTGTGTGCAAAAGCCACGCCAGGCACTGGGCACACTGTCCCTTTGTTCTCATGCCAGATCCTTCTGAGGTCGGGAGGGGGCGGGGAGGAATTAATTGGCCATTAGCATTGAGGAAACTGAGGCACGGGCGGGTTATAAGACTTGCCCAGGGCAAGAAGGGTTTAAAGGCAAAGAGCGGAGCTCAGATGTGGGGTTTGCAGCCGGCTTTCCTTTGGGAACAGCCCAGAGGAGGAGGGGCTGGGGCAGGCTCCAGACACCCAAGGACATGGCACAGCGGGTGAACCCCATGGCCAAGGCCGCCCCGGGGGCTCCTGGGCCAGCCCGCCTGCCGGGAGGACCATCCCTCAGCCATCCTCCTGGTCTCTCCTGGCCTGGCCCGGTCTGCAGGGCCGCCAGCTACAGGGGCGTCCACTGTCCACGCACACCACAGCACCCCTGCACACTATGCCCCCCGGCTCTCTTACACACACACCCACACGCTCACAGAACAAGGGTGGGCAAGCCCGGTTTCTGGTTGTGGTTCTCTTCCTTTTCAAGGAGGGGCTGTGGCCACCAGGCTTGTGTCCTCCAAGCCTGGGCTGACCCCCTCCTAAGCACGAGCTACGGACATCTCACCTCACCGGCGCCACCGGCGCCAGGCTGCCAGGGGCCACCTCAGGGCAGAGGCCCACGTGACCCCACACTGCCCACGTGAAAGCCCCAGGGACCAGCTGGGGTCCCTGGAAAAGGACACTAAATGGATGGGGTCAGGAGCTCAGGCTCCCCACAAGCTGATGGTGAGTGGAGTTGGGGGGCGATGTCCCGACTGGGGCCTTACCTACCACCCCCCACTATGAGCTCCTAGAGGGACGCAGCCCTAGGTCCCAAGCACAAGTCACACCAGGTGGACCTGGGGCATCCTTTGGGGACAGAAACCAAGGGCCAGGTCAGGAAGACAGAGAGGCCAAAGGGAAAGGGCTTCACCGGCCAGAGCTGGGACAATTGGGCATGCACAGAAAAGCAAATGCTATGCACCAGGACCTTCGGAATATAAAACACCCAAGAGTTCTAAACACTACCCCCTACCCCCGCAAGCCCAACGTACTGGACTCCTCTTCCTCTGAAACCAGCTGCTGTTTGACTTTTCCCGGATGGGCTGCAGGTCAGGGTTGACCCAGAGCCCTGGTTGACGCAGGGAAGTTCCTCCCTACGGGGAACTCGAGCTGATGAAAGAAATGGAACAGAACTGGAAAACCCCATTCTGCAGCCCTTGAGGAAGGACTAGGAAGGCGGTGGCCTTGGCAGGTGGCCTTGGCCAGAGGGATGTGGGGAAGCCCGGCCGCACCTGTGTGCCCACTGGGCCCCAGCATCCGCTTGAGCGTACCGGCCGCTTGGCAGGGGGGCTCCGTGGGTCTCCCGCAAGACATGGGCGGGGAGTGAAGGTCTCACGTTAACGTGGGCCGGGTCTGGAAGAGGACCGGCCCCGTGGACCACTGGGTGCTTTCTGTAACGAAAGGGAAAGCGGGAAGAGCTTCCTGACAAAGCAAAGGTCACTCAGGTCACGTGGGTCACCCCTTCCAGCATCGGGGGGGGCGGTGGGTGGGCCCATTAATTCACCCCAGCCAGTCCCTGGGGCTTTCACGTGGGCAGTGTGGGGTCACGTGGACCTCCGCCCCGAGGTGGCCCCTGGCAGCCTGGTGCTGGCGACGTGAGACGTCCGTAGCTCGTGCTGGCGACCAGACGAGACTCTGCACGTGCAGCCGGTCTGGCGGCCGTCTGGGAGGCTGGCGTGGGTTCAGGGCCAATGACAATTCTAACAATTTCATCCGTTTTCCGGGTTTCTTGTGCACTCAGGACGGGTGACCGCCCCCATGGCATCGTCTCCATGAGCAGAATTTCGCAGAAATGTGATGACGCTTAATATAACGTGTGTTATCAGATGCCTCAAATAGAAAAGCCAATTAAGCCCATTTGAAATAATTGCTTAATTTTCATTCAAATCATTAAATAAAAGTAAAGCCGCGAACATCTGTTCCGCTGAAGATGTGTCACTCGATGTTTTTCGAGTAAGACGTAATTGTAAATTCAGGTAACTCTTCGCCATGGATGACACCATTTGTTTGTGTGGCCCCAGTGTAGGCACAAACGCCGGTGCCACGCAGCATTATGGAAACAGGTGCTATTATTAAATTAAGAAAGCGTCGAGCAGAAACGCAGCTGGAATTATTTGTAGCGAACACATAATTCAGAAATGAGTCTTAGCAAGCCGCAATTTAACTTTAATTGCCATAAAACCAGCAGATATCAACACTTACCAATCTTCACCCAACTACAGAGTTGTAGGGACTGAACTCTAAATTTGCAGCGACAGCTCTATGAGCAGGAGGTCCCTTCCTCCAGCGGCGCTTGCTTTCGCCTGAAGCCCATCGTCCGCCAGATGTTAGAAATCCACCAGATGTTAGAAATAGCGCCTTCAAGGAGCTGTTCTCAATTCACCGTGAACGGCTTACAGTGACCCTAGGTTCGCGTGTGCACACAACTGGGTTGTGTGCTAGGCTCTGGTTGCATTTTGTGCAAAATCGGTTGGAAACCTTTAATCAAACTACCCAACACACATGTAATCAAACGTCTTTGAAGAAGATTCCACACAGGTTTTTTTAGAAGCTGAAAGTAATGAGGCGAGGGACGCCTGGGAGGTTCAGTCGGTAAAGAGTCTGCCTTCAGCTCAGGTCATGATCTTGGGGTCCTGGAATCGAGCCCCGCACCGGGCTCCCTGCTCAATGGGGAGCCTGCTTCTCCTTCTGCCACTCCCTCTGCTTGTGCTCTCTCTCTGTCAAATAAATAAATAAAATCTTTTTAAAAAGTAATGAGGCAATTTAAAAACTAATAGATCTCTCTGAAAAATACCACTAACGTGGCGTTAAATTACATAAAGTTAAAAACCGAAGAATGCAATATTTATCAGGAATAATTATCCGCCAGGAATTGCTTTCTAACATCCCGATAGTCTGTGCAAAGAAGGTATTTGTTTTCAGTTTTAATATAATACAACAAATGTTATCTTTATTTTTCAGAAAGTATTTTTTTCTCTGTGAACACAATTTTCACTTTATTAGAAATGACAACTCCATAACATCACTGTATTTTTTTTTTGTCTTTATAAGCTAAGAATTTTGGCAGAGCAAACAGGTTTTTCCCCAGGTTTATCAAGGGATAATTTATAGCCAATAAAACCCACTCATTTTAAGCGTGCAAATTTGCTGAATTTGGTGATTGTTAGCAGTCATGTAACCATAATCACAATAGAGGTACAGAACATTTCCATCACTCCAAAAAGTTTCCTTGTGCCTCCCCGCGGAGCCCTGACCCTAAGAACTGTTGATCTTGTATGCATTTTTTTTTAATTTTAAGCAACACTATCGAGATATAATTGTCATGTAATAACTGTATATATTGAAACTGTACAGTTTGATTGTTTTTCATATATATACACACCAGGGAAACCATCACGGCAGTCAAAAGAACGATCATCTCGCATCCGTCCTTCCACGGAGTGGATAGACCACAAATTTCCCATCTCACCTGTTCCACATCGGGTTGTTTCTGTTGGGGGCGAGCTACAGGCAAAACTGATGTGGATTTTGGAGCGACGGTCTTCACGCGGTACAAGTCCTTTCCCAGACATGTGACCTGTGAGTATTTTCTCTCGTCTGTGACTTTTCTTTTTTGTGTATCTCACCGTGCCTTTCAAAGAGCAGACGTCCCTAATCTTGATGACGTCCAGCTGGCCGGCTTGCCTCGCACAGGCTGTGTCTGAGGACCCTTTGCCTAATCCCGGGTCGCTAAAATGTTCTCATGTCTTCTCGCTTTTCAAGAGTTCTAGGCGTGGCGTTCAGAAGCACGATCTATCTGCGTTAAACTGGTGGGTAATTCGAGATAGGGTCTTGCAGTCAGACCTTACAATGTCCCTCCGTTTCTGGATTCTCTCCTCGGTTCCACGTTTGTCTTGATGCGGGCACCACGTGGCTCTGGCTCATGCAGCTCCAATCCAATCGTTGAAGCCAGATGCTGGAAACCAGGCAGGTGCTGCTCCTTTCCGAAGCGGGGTCCACCGCTCTCCATCCTCTGGGTTTCACACGGACTTTAGCTGGCTTGTCAATTTCCACCCGAAAACCCTGCTGAGATTTGGGGAATGCATTAAATGCGTAGACCAGTTTGAATAAAATGATCTTGGTTCACAAACGTAAAATGAACATTTCAGTCTACGCATAAGAATTTGGAAATATACCGTCTCAATTGTTTTAACCCCCTCTTTGGTTCCTGGGTGGGGGCAGAGTCCTGATTTGGAAACAATGCATTTGGAGATTTGGAAACAATAAATTTTATGGCTACTGGCCCTGAGTTGGAGGTGACCAGGAAGGGATCAGGCTGTCACTTCTCGAATCCAGTGATCAGGCTTAATAGTGCAAAAACCAGGACAGGACAGTCTATGCTTTTCATGTGACACGGTAGGAAGAGATTGCCAAAACTGAAACTCAGATTTAATTCAGTTTGTAGGAAAAGTGAGGGCAAGAGGAAGAACTTAAATGGCATAACGAGGAAGGTGAGAGAAAACTCCAGAATGCAGGACATTCTGCGGGACAAACTGCTCAGTTTCTTCAAGTCGATGGGATTTTTTTTTTTTTTTAAGCAAGAGGAGATTCTCTATGTTAAAAGAGACCAAAGAGACCTTACAAACAAACGTAGTAAGCATGACCCCGTAGGATCTCCACTCCAGCCAACCAACCGGAAAAAGACATATTTTGAGCCAACTGAGGAAATGTGGGTATGAACTCATCTTTCAGTACTACCCAGGGGTTCGCGTGGACTTGTTAGACGTGGAAATGGCACTGTGGTTATACAAGAAATGTTGGTAATTCGTTTGTATCTCTGTGGATACTGAATTATGTGGGGGTCGAGTGGCACGATGTCTGGCTTTGCTTTAAATGCTTTATCAAAGAAGAGAGTGAAGAAAAAAGATGACCAAAGGCAAGGTGCAGAGTCGGTAAGCCTCAAATCCGGAGGTCAGGGTCAGGGCTGCTGGATTCACTTTTGAATGGGTGTGAAATTTCTCCCAAGAGAAAAACAAAAGGAGGGAAGAACAGGGGATTTTAGGGCCGTGAAGCTAGTCTGACAGTGTAGTGACGGGTGCACGGCATTACACACTCACCCAGACCCACAGAGGGAGCGACAGTGGGTGAACCCCACCATCAGCTGTGGACTCCGCATGCCGAAGGCGGGTCAACGCAGGTTCTCACCCTGTAACAGGTGCAGGGCTCCGGGGAGGGGGGATGCTGACGGCAGGGGAGGCTGCACACGCACCGGGGATGGGGGTGGGGGTTATGGGAGCTCTCGGAACATTCCCCTCAGTTTTGCTGTGATCCTAAAACTGCCTGAAAAGTTTATTTTTAAAAGAACTGAAACAAAATTAATAAATAGAGGCACAGGCACGTAATCGGTCTGGCTAAGGAGATGTAAGGAGAGACCTGCTGGGGGCCTCTGGGAGAATATTTTTCCTCACTCTTTTTTTTTTTTTTTTAAGATTTTATTTATTTATTTATTTGACAGAGAGAGCGAGAGAGCACAGGCAGGGGGAGCAGAGGGAGAGGCAGAAGCAGACTCCCTGCTGAGCAGGGAGCCCGATGCGGGGCTCGATTGGGGAATTCCTCTTCTTCTCTGACTATCGTGGTCTACATCTGATGCTCGGAACAGTGGCCGCTGTCTCAGCATCGGTTGCGGGGTCCCAACAGAAAGGACACGCCACCCACGGGGCTGGGGTGCAGCACTGGAGTGAACCTGGTCCTGTGGACGCTGCTGAGCTGCTGAAGGGACCACAGTCCCTGCACGACTGAGCTGGGGCCGATGGCAGTTTTCCCTGCTCGTGGGAGACAGCATGTTCTCCCTCTGAAGCTAGTTCCGCCTGGGCTTCTCTTACGGACAAATCCCCTCTCTGGGCACCAGAGAAAGCCAGTGTATACGCAGGTCTCTGGGGGTCTTTGTCCAACGACTGTAAATGGCCAAGCGGCTTCTTTTTCTCATCCTTCCGGCTCCTTCAAGATGCCAAACTGCCATTCATCCCACCAGCCCCCATTTAAACTTGTTTTTTCATGTCTGTGTTCAAAGATCTAAGGGAGGGGACTAGATGAGCAAGTGACAGTCCAGCTGCCCCCGGCATTCACTCTAGGAGTGGAGGTCGCGCGCACACATGTGACCACCGAGAATGCTGGAGGGAGCTGTATCTCCCTGGAAACGGAGCCTCGCGGAAGCCTTCCTGGAGGAAGCGGTAGTGCTTCAGTGGGTGGAGATAAGAATGAAGGTGGGTGTTGCAAAGTCCTGAGTAACCAAGCAAAACAAAGCCTTAGAGGAGAGAAATGCTGTTCCCTTCAGGGCCTCTTGGCCCCGGTACAAGAGTTTATCAACAGAAAAGTCTGGGAATACAGACCCATATCACGTAAGGGGTCTGGGGGCATGTGTGGGGAGGTACGAGGTCCTCATGAGACAGATGAGGAGAAACAATGCAGAAATTAAGGATTTCAACTGCTTCGTTTTAGGACTGACACAACTGTACTCCAGGTCACGGGCGGGGCTCCCGGCTGCCCACGCAGGGCTCCCTGTTCTCAGCTCAGGAACTAGGTGGCGGTGGAGGTGACACTTGGCCCAACCCAGAGCAGAGAAGGGGAAGGGGATGCTGTCCAGACCATGTTCTGGTGACAAACAGCCAAGGTCCCTTTACCTTCTACCGAGTGGAGAGAACCTCCAGCCGAAATGGGGATTTAAAAGACAGAGCGATTAAAAATTTCAAAAAAGTAATTAATTCCAGTAATAGCTCCATAAATGGTCCTTATTCTTCCCGCACAGATCGAGGCAAACTGAAAAGACACCTCTTTCTGGGAAAAGGACTAATTACGCACTTATTAAATACCATAAAAAAGTCACCTCTGCCCCTGTGCCCCCAACAGGTGAGCAGCCAGACACATTCCCTCGCCCACTGGGTACCAAGTGGGTAACCCATTCGAAGGCTAGTTTTAGGGCGCCTGGGCGGCTCAGTCGGTTAAGCGTCTGACTCTTGATTTCCGCTCAGGTCACCATCTCAGGGTCCTGGGATCAGGCTCCAAATCGGGCTCCACGCTCAGCAGGGAATCTGCTTGAGATTCTCTCTCTCCCTCTCTGTGTGCCCCTCCCCCCCTCAAATAAATAAATAAATCTGAAAGAAGTTTAAAAATAAAATAAAGGCTATTTTATACTTTACTGTAATTAACTCACTGTGCCAAGGGCAAGCATTCACCGTGACTCGAAGGAGCAAACGTCACTGGCAAGGCTGCGAGACGTGATGGCACTAGCCCCGGATCCTGGCTGGGTCAGGGAGGTCACTGGGTCCGAGACAGAGTAGCAGGACCAGAATTGGTCTGGGGGGCAAGCGGGAGGCACCACCCCATGTGGAGAATCCGGTCCCCAAGGCTGTGAGTGCCCCAAGATCAGAGTGAGGACTGCGGGTCACAGTCACGCTGACCGTCGTCATGGTGTGCGGGTCATCTTCTTGGGGGCGACCCTGTGGGACCTCTGCCGCCGCTTGGAAACAAAGCAAGAAGTTCAAAGCGATGGCGTCCTGTCTGCGGGGATGTGTGGTTGTGTCTGACGGTCGTCGGGAAGGAGCTGCACGTGTCGTGTGTCACACGACCACACGGATCCAAGTCCACCTGTCCTTCAGAGGACGGTGCAAGACACACATGGAGTCCTGGCATCCTGCAGGCTAGGGGTGGTAACGGGGAGCGGCGGGAGCTGCCCGGGGTGGGGGGCCCTTTGATCCGCGGGGGCCGGATTCTGAGCCGGGGACAGGAACGGTTCGAAGGCGAGCTCATCCTTCTCGTCTCTGTTCCTGCTGATGAGTCTCAGTGGTTTGGCACAGGTTAAAGTGACCCTTCCTGATGCACTCTGGGGACAGGAGTCATTCTGGATCAAAGGTAGTGGCTTTCCTGGCACAGAGAGAGTGTCCGACAAACACCATGTAGGCGCTTTCAGCTGCAGAAATGAATGAACGTGTGAGCAGGGGACGGAAGTGAGAGGCAGGAGGGAGGACGAGGTCCCACCACCGGCAGCTTCTGTGCCCCCCGAGCGCCCCTCTCTTCTGGCCATCTGCAGGTGCCAGAAGTCTGCTCTCTGTCAAGTGCCCACGACGAAAAGAGAAGAAGAAATGGTCTGTGTAGATAGAATCGGGAAAAGGGTCGAGGCTGTCCCTGGGGAAGGTGGACACAGGCTGTGACAGCTAAAAAGGAAAGCGTAAAGTGTTTGGTAACAGCTGACAGTCGTGGTGCCCAGGATCTGGGCCAACGGACACACGTCCCGACGCCCCAATCAGGTAAGCACCTGCTTTAGTGACGCGGGAGCTGGCGAGTGAGGCCGGCGGATGCACCCAGAGTCACCGCACACCTGCGTGTGGCCACCTGCGCCCGCCTCCAGCCTAGTTCCCTGAGCCCCCAGTGACCAGGAGGGTGCCCGGTGGGCAGGCACACACTAGGCGGGAGAAGCTGTCACCTCCGCCAGGGAGGCCTTGGCCAGTGGAAGAAGGAGACTGTGAACGGGGCTTGAGGATGAGAGGGACTCGCCCAGAGCTTCACAACACGTGCCCAAAGCCGTAGGGACAGGAAAGTCCACACAACGCTGCCCGCGGTGCCCGGCTTGCCCATGTGCCCCACGTGAGACCTGGCTCTTATGCAGACTTTCCTTCTTTTTTCTTCTTTCCCTATTTTTCTTAAAGCTGTCAGTGGCGGATGGGAGGGGGCCATTCTAGATGGGACGGAGACAAGCCACGTCAGAGGTGGAAGCCAAGGCAGTCGAAGGGGACAGGCCACGGCCCAGGGCTCGGCCCCCACGGCCTGAGCAGGAAGGTACCAGTCAGATCTCTGCCAGTCATGCCCGCTGCTGGGTAGGTGACCCCAGCTGGCAGGTACAGAGTCCCCACAGGGACTGTCCTTCCCCCAGCATAGGAAGACTGGGGGTGTCCCTGCAGGGAGCTCTCAGGCCCCCCTTGCCAGTGTCTCGCCAGTTCTAAGCTCTTTCTCTGAGTCACAGGTGGCTGCCACGGACTTGTGACCAGGTTATCTGTGGCCGAGACGGAGGCTGACACGTGGAGGGGTAGTTTGCCATCCTCGGGAGTGGAAGGGGTGCTGCAGGGAGAGCACCAGGACAAAGGGCCCAGGCCTGCAGGGTCTGCGAGCGGAGCACGGTCCCAAGCCCACCGTGGACACTGGCAGTGTAGACCTGTTTCCACGACTTCCCGCAGGCCCGCCTCTCCATCCGCACCATGACGCACCCGCTTCTTGTCGTAACCTGCCCTCGCCAGGAGTGCTGGCTGTTTGCTTTCTCCTGCGTAATTGCCGGCCTGAAGAATTTACAAGCCCAGCGTCCAGATGGATGGGCTTCTGTGAGGGCCGAGGGCACAGCCCGTCTGCAGCCCCACACCTGAGCACGGCCCGGGAAGGCCTTGGTGGGGGGACAGGCCACCAGCTTCCTAGGCAGCGGGAGACAAGGGAGGAGGAGGGACCCACCCACTCCTGCCTCCCGCATGATCCAGGGGGCCCGAGGAGGACTTTGGTACCAGGAATGTGAGGCTGGGGGCCCCGGCACAGAGCCCAGACCCACCGTATAGGGAGTGAGAGCCCAGGCTCTGGGCTTACATCCCAGCTCCGCCAGTTCCTGGTGGGAGCGAGGAACTTAACTGCCCCGTGCCTCAGTTTCCCCGTCTGACCCGCAGGGCTGCTTTGAGAATGAAACGCAACAATCCCTGTTTGCAAAAGGAGCTGCAGTCACTCCTGTCTCTGGAACCATGCCCATTTGCCAGGTGCCTCTGTCTCTCCACTGCCCTGGGCCCCGTCGGGTCGGCAACTTGAGCCCGGCTGGACCGGTGACTCGAAGCGGTCAGTGAACGCCCACAAGGGACGCTGTGCGGTCTGAGCCCCGCGGCTTCTGCCAGTGGCCGTGCCCAGAGGGTGAGCCCTGGACAGCCGGCGAGGACATGATAGGGACCAGAGGGCATGCCCCAAAGGACCTTCTGAGGCCAAAGTTCGGATGTCTCTGCCCAGTAGGAATGTTGCCTGCAAGGGAGTGGGCTCTTGGAAGATGCGAGGGAGGACGGCAGAATGTTCCGTGGGGGATGGAATCTTAGGGGGCGGTTTCCCCAGCCCACAGGTGTCCTTGGGTTACTAGGTGGTGTCTCCAGGGACAGCCCCTTTGCCAGACTAGGCAGAACCTAAGAAACACCATAAGGACCCCCTTCCCTCCATGGAAAGGGTGCAGTGGGGTCTGAGAGGCATTTGGGGGCAGGGCTAGGCTTGGACCTAACTCCTCACGGGCTGTCTTTATGACAAGGACGGTTGGAGAGTTTAGGGTTGTTTGTTGGGTTCTCTTCAGCACAACCCTGCTTTTTGTGCAAAAGATGACGTTCTGGGCAGCTCATCTGCCTTTGGCTCAGGTCATGATCCCGGGGTCCCGGGATCGAGTCCTGCGTCAGGCTCCCAGCCCAGTGGGGAGCCTGCTTCTCCCTCTCCCTCTGCCTGCCACTCCCTGTGCTTGTGTTCTGTCTCAGTCAAATAAATAAATAAAATCTAAATAAATAAAGTCTTTTTTTTTAAAAAGTGATGTTTTTGTAGCTGGGGGTCTGCACTTCTGGGTCTCCAGTGACCAGGTGGAAGTATTGGGGGGGGTGTGGCCTGCGTCAAGAGATGCTCACGGGATCCTGTCCCCGAACGAGCAACGGCCTGTAGCTCGTGCCTCGGGGCTTCTAGGAACAGTTCTGTTTTGTTCTTAAAATCATGCAGTAGCCAAAGAGCAGAAGCAGAGACACGGGGTCGGCCAAGCACCGTGGTTAATCTCCTCTTCGCCTTTACGTTTTAGAAATACGTCCCCAGGTGGTACCTAACAAGGATTTCCAGGCATGCTCAACCAGCCCCGGGATCCCAGCCTGAAACACCCATGGATTCATTTAACTGGTGGCTCCCGACCCCGTGGTGGGCAGTCTGCAGGGCTCCCACCACTCCCGCGGCATGCGGAGAACGCTCCGGAACTGCCCTAGACCACAGACGCTTTTGCTGGAAGGCCAGAGCTCTTCCTCACAGGCTCTGAGAAGACAGGGGAGCTCTGTGGGTCCCCTCACGATGGCAGCTGTCTTTACCACCATTCTGTGGTAGGTCGGCGCTCGGCAAGTAATTGAACAAACCCCCGAGGGGCTCCCAAGTCCCCAGGAGGGGATCATTCAAAACCAGAATGCTGAGCGCCCCCCAGATTCTAGATTCATAGGTCGGTGTGGGACCCGGGAACTTGCATTCATCCCAAGCGTCCAGATGTGGCTCTGCTGCCCGGGGAACCCAACCTGAGAACCCCTGGCCTAGTGGAGACAAGTGTGTTTCTGGTGCCAGACGGTCTGGCTTTGCTGGGTGCCTCTGGGCTGCCCACGTCCACGAACGGGGACACGCTGCTCAGCCCTTCCCTGCCTGGTGTCCGCGTCTGAAACGGAGGGAGTGGCCACACCCAGCTCATGCCGCAAATGTCAGGTCGGTGTTTGAAACAGAAGCACGGACACGGGGAAGAGACACAGAGGCTGAGAAGCTCCCACCACCCCTGTTTCCCTCCTTACTTTCTGTCCGTGTCCTCCCCCTGCCCCCGCATCCCCCCCTTCCCCGCAGCGGGATTGAGCAGCCTGGGGCCCTCCTGGCCCACCCCCTCCACTGTGGGTCAGGGCTCAAGGTCAAATTTAGACTCTTCTGCTTCAATCCCCTGAACTCACAGAACCAGAAGAGCCAGTTTCTCTGGGCCCAGCACAGATGCTCGGAGCAGCAAGGACAGAAGGAGGAGGCAAGGCTGGTGAGGGTATTTGTGGACCCCCCAGGGTGGCAGCGAGGAGGGGCTCAGTGGTGGAAGGACCCACACCCGGGCACTCTCCCGGCCACCGCAGGGCTCCAGAGGGAGGCAGGACTCCCCCAGACGCCTCTGCTCTCAGGCTCAGGGCCCAGCACTAGGCTCTGTAGCCAACATGCTCCAAGGGACACCCGCACCCGCTTCTCGTACGGGTGATCGCCCCAGGAAATGAAGGTCCTTCCGTCCTGTGCCCTTGCTGCTTCTCTGCATTTGTGACAGCACAAGCCCGGGACCGAGAACTTTCCTGCCCATCTATCATCCTTCACCATCTCTTCTCAAACCCCCCAACAGAGCAGCTGGAGAACATTCTGGAATACGATCAGATCCCATGGCCACCCTGACCATTGTGTAATGCTCATGAGAAGGCGCACAGGTTCCTCACAAGCCAGCCCCCACCTACCACCCCCTTCCCACACCGCCCTGTCCCCGCCTCCCAGCAGGGACCATCACCTGTCCAAGCCTCTGCACCTGCTGTTACCTGCCAAGAAAACCCTCCTGCACCGGTCCATCCCGAAAACTCCCAAGGCTGGCTTCCCCTCGGGCTGCTTCTGGGAACACTGACAGTCACCCTCATCTGTTGGCTGCTCCCTGTACCCATGCCCTAAACCCAGTTTGGAAAAGGACCTGCTCACGTGTCTGGATCCTTCACCGGCCTCTGAGCTCCTGAGAATGGAAAGCTCCACGGTGAGCCTTACGCTCACCGCACAGGTGAGCTCGGACATGTAGGCCTCGTCGGATGGGAGCCGATGACCCATGCCTCTCCAGAGCAGGGCTCAGGGCTCTGACTACCTGGGCCTGAGCTCCAGCTTCACTGACGAGCTGGAGCACGTTAGTTCACTTAGAACCCCTGATTCCTTATCTGCAAAATGGGTCTAATTCTGACTCAGAAGATTGAGAAGATCCTGGCACAGGCTCACGCACGGAGACTGAGGGGAAACCAGAAATCTGCCTCTTGGGATGAGAAAAACAAACGTTGGGCAGCCCAGGTGGCCCCCCACACTGTCTTCACGGACAGCCGGGAAAGTTGTGGAAAGGCAGGAGGGGAGCCCACACACAGGGAGGGGAGAGCACAGGGGCAGAGTACCAGGCATGCCCACAACCGAGTGGCTGTGGCTGCTCATGGGCCCCCTACCTGGCCGGTGCCTCCTGCATCTGTTCTGGAACATTTCTTTCCCTTGCCAGTAAGCAGGGAAGCCCGGAGCGAGCCCACAGCCCCCCAGGGCGGGGGGCCACACACGAGGGCCACCGTGGGGGAGTCACTAGCCCAGACCAAAGCTAGTCTGTAGTCCACACAGCTGCTGTTTCCTCGTCTTTAAACCTGCAGTAATGCCACACACTTTGTGAAATGGTTGTGAAGATAGAAAAAATATTTTAAAGCCCTGAACACATGGCATGGTCCAAAATAAGTGTGCAACAAATGCCTGAAGGTGAAAACAAGCCAAGGGACCTGGAGGCAGGCATTCTGCTGGGAAAAGGGATTGTCTTTGTTTGGGAAATGCACCTTTAGAAAAGGCATCTGAGGGCCTGGTGCCCATAGATAGGGAGGTGGTTCTGCAGGCACTGAGAAGCAGGTGATTTCTGAGAAGAGGGAGGGATGGGAGGAGGAAGAGGGAGGAGCCAGAAGTGGGGGAGGGGGGATGCAAAATTCTCCAGGAGAGAGTAACCCACTCACAAATGTAACATTCACTGGGTGGTGGGAGTCCCAGGTACCCTTTAGAGACAAGTACAAATAAGGAAACACAAAATCTCCCCTGAAGAATTACTCCTAATGACACTTGTAGAAATAAAAACATCGAGGGGCACCTGCATGGCTCAGTCCATGAGCATCTAACTCTTGGTTTCAGCTCAGGTCATGTTGCCAGGTTCGTGAGATCGATCCCTGCATAGGACTCTGCACTCATCGAGGAGTCTGTTTGGGATTCTCTCTCCCTCTCCCTTTGCCCCTATCCCAACCCTTTCATGTGTGCTCTCCTTATCTCTCTCTAAAGTAAGTAAAATTTAAAAAAAAATAAATAAGTGAAAAATAAAAACACTGGTAGAAGACCCAAGCACTACAGGAAGGTATAAATTGAAGGAGAAAGACTCATTCCACCCTACCACCTCTGCAACGTTTCCCACACTTTCTGCGCCTGAGACAGTGGGGGAGGGTTGCGGGCTGATAGCACCCCAGTTCTCTCTAAAAGCCACCTTGGGGCTCCCAAGCCCAACCAGGAGCTCAGCCAGGCCCCTGCCCTTGGACTATAAGTTTCCCATGGCTGCTGTAACAAATACCACAAAGCATTGGCTTGAAACAACAGAAATGTCCCTATGTTGATAACAACATTATTTACAATAGCCAAGATACAGAAGCAACCCAAGTGTCCATCAACAGACAAACAGATAAAGAAGACATGCCCTCCCCCACACACACACTCACTGGAATATTACCCAGCCATAAAGAATGATGAGCACAGGCCATTTGCAATATGGATGGACCTAGAGAGTATTATACTAAGTGAAATAAGTCAGACTGAGAAAGACAAATACCATATGATTTCACTCATATGTAGAATCTAAAAAACAATGCAAAGGAATAAACAAAAAGAATCAGATCTAATCAGAATGGATTAAAAAACAAGACCCATCGATATGCTGTCTACAAGAAACGCATTTTAAACCCAAAGACACCTCCAGATTTAAAGTGAGGGGGTGATAAACAATTTACCATGCTAATGGACATCAGAAGAAAGCTGGGGTGGCAATCTTTATATCAGATATATTAGATTTTAAGCCAAAGACTATAATAAGAGATGAGGAAGGACACTATATCATACTTAAAGTGTCTGTCCAACAAGAAGATCTAATAATTTTAAATATCTATGCCCCTAACATAGGAGCAGCCAACTATATAAACCAATTAATAACAAAATCAAAGAAACACATCGACAATAATACAATAATAGTAGGGGACTTTAACACCCCCCCTCACTGTAATGGACAGATCTTCCAAGCAAATGATCAACAAGGAAATAATGGCCTTAAATGACACACTGGACCATATGGACATCACAGATATATTCAGAACATTCCATCCCAAAACAACAGAATAGACATTCTTCTCTAGTGCACATGGAACATTCTCCAGAATAAATCACATCCTGAGTCACGAATCAGGTCCCAACCAGTACCAAAAGATTGGGCTCATTCCCTGCATATTTTCAGACCACAATGCTCTGATACTAGAACTCAATCACAAGAGAAAAGCAGGAAAGAACTCAAATACATGGAGGCTAAAGAGCATCCTACTAAAGAATGAACAGGCCAAGCAGAAAATTAAAGAAGAATTGAAAAAACTCATGGAAACAAATGGAAATGAAAACACAATTGTTCAAAATCTTTGGGACACAAAAAAAGCGGTCATGAGCACAAAGTTTATAGCAATACAAGCCTTTCCCAAGAAACAAGAAAGGTCTCAAGTACACAACCTAACCCTACACCTAAAGATGCTGGAGAAAGAACAGCAAAGAAAGCCTAAACCCAGCAGGAGAAGAGAAGTCATAAATTTCAAAGCAGAAACCAATGAAATAGAATCCCAAAGAACAGTAGAACAAATCAATAAAACTAGGAGCTGGTTCTTTGAAAGAATTAATAAGATTGATAAACCCCTGGCCAGACTTATCAAAAAGAAAAGAGAAAGGACCCAAATAAATAAAATCATGAATGAAAGAGGAGAGATCACAACCAACACCAAAGAAATACAAACAATTATAAGAACATATTATAAGCAACTATACGCCAGCAAATTTGACAATCTGGAAGAAATGGGTGCATTCCTAGAGACATAGAAACTACCACAACTGAACCAGGAACCTGAACAGACCCATAACCAGTAAGAAGACTGAAGCAGTCATCAAAGATCTCCCAACAAACAAGAGCCCAGGGCCAGATGGCTTCCCAGGGGAATTTTACCAAACATTTAAAGAAGAATTAATACCTATTTTTCTGAAACTGTTCAAAAAATAGAGATGGAAGGAAAACTTCCAAACTCATTTTATGAGGCCAGCATTACCTTGATCCCAAAACCAGACAAAAACCCATCAAAAAGGAGAATTACAGACCAATATCCTTGATGAGCACAGATGCAAAAATTCTCACCGGAAATACTAGCCAATAGGATCCAACAGTACATTAAAAGGGTTATTCACCACGACCAAGTGGGATATATTCCTGGGCTGTAAAGTTGGTTCAACATCTGCAAATCAATCAGTGTGATACAATACATTAATAAAAGAAAGAACAAGAACCATATGATACTCTCAATAGATGTTGAAAAAGCATTTGACAAAGTCCAGCATCCTTTCCTGATCAAAACTCTTCACAGTGTAGGGATAGAGGGCACATACCTCAATATCATCAAAGCCATCTATGAAAAACCCACAGTGAATATCATTTTCAATTGAGGAAAACTAAAAGCTTTTTACCTAAGGTCAGGAACATGCCAGGAATGTCCACTACCACCACTGCTATTCAACATAGTACTAGAAATCTTAGCCTCAGCAATCAGACAACAAAAATAAATAAAAGGCATCCAAATCGACAAAGAAGAAGTCAAACTATCACTCTTTGCAGATGATACAGTACTTTATTTGGAAAACCCAAAAGACTCCACTCCAAAACTGCTAGAACTCATACAGGAATTTGGAAAAGTGTCAGGACATAAAATCAATGCACAGAAATCAGTTGCCTTTCTATACACCAACATCAAGACAGAAGAAAGATAAATTAAGGAGTTGATAACATTTACAATTGCACCCCAAACCATAAGATACCTAGGAATAAACCTAACCAAAGAGGTAAAGAATCTGTACCCAGAAAGCTATAAAGTACTCATGAAAGAAATTCAGGAAGACAAAAAGAAATGGAAAAATGTTCCATGTTCATGGATTGGAAGAACAAATATTGTGAAAATATCTATGCCACCTAAAGCAATCTACACATTTAATACAATCCCTATCAAAATACCATCAATTTTTTTTTCAAAGAAATGGAACAAATAATCCTAAAATTTATGTGGAACCAGAAAAGACCCTGAATAGCCAGAGGAATGTTGAAAAAGAAAATGAAAGTTGGTGGCATCACTATTCCAGACTTCAAGCTCTACTACAAAGCTGTAATCATCAAAACAGTATGGTACTGGCACAAAAACAGACACACAGATCAATGGAACAGAATAGAGAGCCCAGAAATTGACCTTCAATTCTATGGTCAACTAATCTTCAACTAAGCAGGGAAGAATGTCCAATGGAAAAAAGACAGTCTCTTCAACAAATGGTGTTGGGAAAATTGGACAGCCACATGCAGAAGAATGAAACTGGATCATTTCCTTATATCACACACAAAAATAGACTCCAAATGGATGAAAGACCTCAATGTGAGACAGGAATCCATCAAAATCCTTGAGGAGAACACAGGCAGCAACCTCTTCAACCTCAGCCACAGCAACGTCTTCCTAGAAACATCACCAAAGACAAGGGAAGCAAGGACAAAAATGAGCTTTTGGGACTTCATCAAGATCAAAACTTTTGAACAGCAAAGGAAACAGTCAACAAAACCAAAAGACAACTGACAGAATGGGAGAAGGTATTTGCAAACGACATATCAGATAAAAGGCTAGTGTCCAAAATCTATAAAGAGCTTAGCAAACTCAACACCCAAAGAACAAATAATCCAATCAAGAAGTGGGCAGAGGACATGAACAGACATTTCTGCAAAGAAGACATCCAGATGGCCAACAGACACATGAAAAAGTGCTCCACATCATTCGGTATCAGGGAAATACAAATCAAAACCACAATGAGATACCACCTCACACCAGTCAGAATGGCTAAAATTGACAAGTCAGGGAATGACAGATGCTGGCGAGGATGCTGAGAAAGGGGAACCCTCCTACACTATTGGTGGGAATGCAAGCTGGTGCAACCACTCTGGAAAACAGCATGGAGATTCCTCAAAAAGTTGAAAAAGGAGCTACCCTACGACCCAGCAATTGCACTGCTGGGTATTTACCCTAAAGATACAAATGTAATGATCCAAAGGGGCACGTGCACCCGAATGTTTATAACAATGATGTCCACAATAGCCAAACTATGGAAAGAATCTAGGTGTCCCTCCACAGATGAACGGATAAAGAAGATGTGGGATATATATACAATGGAGTACTATGCAGCCATCAAAAGAAATGAAATCTTGCTATTTGCAATGACGTGGATGGAACTAGAGGGTATTATGCTGAGTGAAGTAAGTCAATCAGCCAAAGACAATTATCATATGATCTCCCTGATACGAGGAATTTGAGAGGCAGGGCAGGGGGTTGTATGGGGTAGGGAGGGAAAAAAATGAAACAAGATGGGATAGGGAAGGAGACAAAGCATAAGAGACCCTTAATCTCATGAAACAAACTAAGGGTTGCTGAGTGATGGGGGCGTAAGGATAGGGCGTCTGGGTGATGGACACTGGGGAGGGCATGTGCTATGGTGAGTGCTATGAGTGTGTATGACTGATGATTCACAGACCTGTACCCGTGGGGCAAATAATACATTATATGTTAATAATAATAATAATAATAATAATAATAAAGAATTAGACCTATAAACAGAGAACAAAGTGGTAGTTGTTGGAGGGGAGAGGCATGCAGGGGTGGGGGGCATGGGGGGGACAAATGGGTGGGGGGAGCGGAAGTCAGAGGCTTCCAGGTAGGGAGTGAGTGAGTCAGGGTGTGAAAGGCACAGCACCGGGAATAGAGCTAATGGTACTGACGTGGCATAGTGTGGGGACGACGGTGGCTGTCCTCGAGCTGAGCGCATCCTGACGTACAGAGATGCTGAATCACTGGGTTGTACGGGACGGTCCTTCCTTACCTGGTCCAGTGTCCGGTCCACCTGCACTCCCCAGGCCTGTCGCCACGTCCCTTCAGGCTCTGCCTCCCCGGTCACGTGGCCACCACCTCCCCTGTAGTCAGGTATCCCTCTGTTTCTTTCTTATATGGACGCATGCGTTGGCCTCTAGTGTCCACCCACAAGATGCAGGATCATCTGCTCGTCTCAAGATTTTTAACTGAATCATCCTTGCACAGAGTCCTTTTCTGGCCACATGAAGTCCCACTCCAGGGGTTAGGATGAAGCTGTCTCTGGTTGCCATCCTGTAGCCAACCACCAGGACCAAGCCTGAGTCTGGGGGCTGGGACTGAGGGCCCTTGGACTAGCCCAGTGGTACCACATCAACCTGCACACTCAGTTCCTTAAGAAACACATCATGTACATGATCTAGCGTCTGTCTCCACCACATTCCCAGGGTCTAGGTCCCTGTCAAGTTTCCCTGCTTCTCCAGAGCTAGAATATCTAGGCCCCAGTACTCACCAGATACTCCTGGACACTCCAGGCTTTTCTAGGTGTTGGAGCCCACCCTGAGCCCCAGGCCCATGGCATTTCCCCACTTCCCAGCACACCTCCCAAACGGCAATTCCTTCCTCCATGCCCTGCCCCCAAACTTCCTATACCCTCGACCCTCTGACCCTTCCTCCTGCTTTGCTCACTTCCAGGATGACCTCAACACCTCCCTAGGACCCCACCCCACCAACTGCGGGGCTGCTCCCGCCTCTTCCTGTCTCCTGTGCCTGGACAGCTCTCCCATCCACACACCTGGCCTCTGGGTACCACCTGGGACCCACCGACAGTCCGATGCACATGGTCCGGGCTGAGCTGGTGTCAGGACGTGGATGGGAGGCCGTGAGCCAGACACAGGCACCTGTGAGGATGGCTCATTGGCCACGGAGGCTACAGAATGTCCAGGGTCAGCCTCAGGACAGGTCCCATGCCCACGGACATGGCCAACAGCTGATAGCCGGGGATGCCCACGACAGACCTTCAGAGCCCGGAGCGCAGGTACCAGGGGTAACTGGCTCTTTGGCTTGCTAATCAGCCGGTAGGCGGTGGAGGATGGGGTGGTCTGGTCTTGGCTTCCGGGTGCACAGCCACTGTTCCCTGAACTTAACCCACACCTTGTTGGCGAGCAACCATGACTGTTTCCCCAAAGGGGGAGCCAGGTGTGTACGTGATGCTGTCAATAGTGAAAGGGCTTGCGCGTCCGTGGGTAATTCTGCCTGCACAGCATCTCAAGGGCCCAGCCTCATACCCGACCCTGGGACAACATTAGGGTTTTCCCATCCCAAAGGCTCTGTGTGTTATATTTTCTGTTTGCAAGCTCCTGAATGCCTGCGACAAAGACTCTCTCCTTGTCCAAAATAGCCAGGCTCCTCTGAGTCCTCTTCCCCACCAGGACTCAACCTTGGACTTGAACAAACTCTAACAGTGCACCTAAGAGCTAAAGGCCATGGAGGGAGGACCCTGGCCCCTCACCGTGCCTGCCTGAGAAAAGCTAAGACTGCCAAAAGAATTCACAGTCTGTTCCAGCCGGCACCTCAAGTTGGGGGCCCCTGCATACGCAGGTGAGCAAACCGGGTGGGGTTCACAGGGGCAGCCCTAGATGAGCTCCTCCCTGACCCTGCGGAGCCCACTTGCCTCCCTCTCCCTCCTCCTCCCTTGCAGATGCCGGGTCACCTCCACACAGCGTGCCCTTGGGACCCTCCTCCCTGCTGTAGGCAGTTCCGATTAAACCTGTCCTTCCCGCTTTGACTGGGGTCCAGCACTATTTTGCTTTTTCCGACACCTACTACAGGCAAATGGCCCTGGGGCGGGGCCATGAACTTCTTGAATTCCCTGGAATTCCAACACAGTGCCTCCTCCACCAGGGAAGGGAAAGGGGGAGGAGAAAGGGGGAGTGGGGAGGAGAGAGGAAGGAGTGGGAGGGGAAGGGAGGCCAAAGGGGAACTTACAGCTTATGAACAACATTATATATTAAAAAAAAAAAAAAAAAACAATAAGAAGAATGAAAACTGGCATGTGATTTAATGCTGGCGTTTCTGACTCGTCTTCCTAGCTCCTGGATGGAACCAGAGCGATAACCAGGACTTACGAGCAGGGCAGCTCCATTCGCTCGCAGAGCTGAAGGCCCCAGAGAGCTCCAGCTTGAGCGCTTTCAAGCCTTCAGCCTGGGGACCAGGTTCCAGAGCCACTGGGCATCCACTGTGTGTGGCCGGGCCACATCGTCATGGCTGGTCGTCACGGACCTTCTGGAACACACTGCCGCGAGGGTTGACCATGCGAGGCAGAGCCCACGACAGATGCATTTACCTCTCACTTCAGGGGCTGCTTGAACTTGTGGATTTGACTTTTGGAAAAGGCCAACATATGTACAGACACTGATGAATCAGACAGACAGACGATCAAGCAGGAGGGGCCATCGGTAGCCCTGGGCTTGCGTGTGGCTCATAAGTTGACTTCAAAGTCATTTTACAAAGACGGGATTCAGGAACTGTTTGGAACACAAAACCCAGAAATCAGTGGGGTAGGGGCATTCAAAATAGCCCTCGCACTCGCAGGGATGGTCATTATGATGAAAAGAGAAAATACTGTGTTGGCGAGGCTGTGGAGAAATTGGAGGCCTCGTGCCTTGCTGGTGGGAATGTGAAATGGTGCAGGCACTGGGGAAAACCATAGGTCAGTGCTTCAAAAGATGAAATGTTTACCAGTGACCCAGCAAGTCCATTTCTGGGTGTATACTTGGAAGCAAAAGCAGGGACTCACCATGCTCATAGCAGCAGTGTTCACAAGAGCCAAAACGCAGAAGCAAACTTGGGTCCGTGGACAGACGGACGAGTGGGTGCATAAAATGTTGTCTCTTCTGACACCTGCTACAATGTGAATGATCTTGGAGGATACTATGTTGCATGGAATCAGCAGTCACAGAAGGACAAATACTGTGCGATCTCACCCCCATGCGGCCCCTAACAGAGTCAAGTGCAGAGATACACAAAGGAGGGCAGTGGGAGCCTGGGGCTGGGGGAAAGCGCTGGGGAGTCAGTGTTTCATGGGGACAGAGGGTCTGTTTTGCAGGATGAACAGAGTCCCGGAGTGGATGACAGGGATGGCTACACAGCAGTGTGAGTGTACGTAACACCACTGACCCGTACTTAAAAAAGGTTAAATAGTAAATTTTGTGTTATGTGTATTTTACTACAATAAACAAATTGTTTCTAATTCAATAGGTGAGAAGTCCCCTTCCCACCTCTACCTCCAGCCTCCCAGCCCCCCGCCGACCAGGTCACCAATGTTCAAGGTTTGTGTGTCTGTCCCAAACTCATGGGCAGGGGATGTGGAGGAAGGGAAGGGGGATGGAGGAAGCTGTGGGAGAGGTGGGAACATGCGTGTGATCCCAAATTCTAGATCAGGGAAGCACAAAGGGAGCCGATGGGGCCCCTCGAAGGAGCTGTGAGCATAAGCGTGTCCACCCACTGCCTCCGGGGAGGGTCAGATCTGTCCCCTGAAAGAGACCCAGGTCATCAGTTCCTCGGCCTCTCCACTCCTCAGTTGTCAGACTCGGGGCCACCTCCCGGAGCGTGGAGGGTTCAGGTCCTGCCAAGGGCACCCCTGAGCACCCCCTCCTCACCGGCCCTGTAGGAGGGACTTCTGGTGGAGCCCCTGCCCCAGGGAAGGGGACCCACATGGCTGCACCTCTGGGCGCCACAGTCCTGCCAACGTGGCTCTGAACTCCACCATGGAACTTACTGTCTTCAGTGACACAGTCACTGCCTCAAAGCCAGAATCCTTTTAGATCTGGAGTGGGCACCACGGGCTCCCTCACTGAGCCCTCCTGAACCAGCAGACTTCAGCCGTCGGGGCCCCAGCCCCATCAAAGCCATGGATTGATGCTATTTTCAGAAGCAGGAAGGCAGAGGGGGTGTGCGGGTTGCAGCCACAGTGCCAACGGCCGTGTGGTCCTCGTGGGGAGGGAGGACACCACCCAGTCTAGGCAAAGGCAAGGGAAAACCGGTAGGTGAAGGCAGTGGAAAGCCCTGTATTTAATGCTTTGGAGGCAAATTTGCCAAGGAGACCCAAGACGAGCCGTCAGCTGCCTTGGCTAACCAGCCTTCTTGGAAGAGACCCTGGAGCCCTGTGATGCCAGAGAAACAGCAGGAGTAAGAGGAGGGCCGGCCGGAAGCAGGTGTGTCTCCCGAGCAGCCAAAGAAGGGGAGAGCAGAGCTGTCTGCTCTTTCTGCTGTCAAGGCTCTGCACTGGTTCAGTCCTCGGAAGCATGAGGGTGTCGTGCTGGCCGTCGGCGTAGAGGGCACGGCAGCTCAGTGGGCCTGGATGAAGCTGCCTGGGACACGTGGCTTGAGTGACCGACCTGGACTCACACCTTCCTCCGGCTGAATGCAGCAACTGCGAGCCTTCCGTCATCCCGTTCTGGGAGAACCAACGGATGCGCTTCCTCGGGTCTTCTCACCAGCGACCACTTGAGTTGAAGGACCCGCACCCAATTTTTGCACGCACCCCCGGGTGTCTTGGGGATTCACCTGGCAGCCAGAGCCTCTGTGCGTCCTGGGGAATCAGACGGCTGGACGGTTAGAGCTGGGCGCGTTTTCCTAGCCTGGCTGGAATCTCTGGGAAAGCGTACTCCACACGTGCCTTTAGGGAGCCGCGGCCCCAGCGTGAATTTGGAAAGTGTCTATTTTGCTACTTGAGGTCAGGCAGTGGAAGGTATCGTGCATGGCATGTTGGTTCAGAGCAGAGACCTTGGAAGCAGAATGCCTGAGTTCAAATTCTGGCTATGCCACGGGTCCTTGGGCAGCTTACCTCTGCGTATCTCAGTGTCCTCGTCTGTAAAATGGGGATGATCTGAGCCACTCACCCAACGGCTATCCTGAAGATCGCTGAGACTTACCGTGAGCACCAGGTGGGAGAGGTTATTGGTTGGAAGCCCAAGAGCCTCTCCTATTGTACCTGCCCTGCTCCCTCCACACACTTAGGGGCAGAGGTGTTCGGGATCTTTGGATTTCAAGAAGGAAAAGTGGTGTAGGTACTGGGTAACCCCCCACCCCCAGTGGGTCTGGTGCGGTCCTCTAGTAGTATTTCTGCAAGTCTAGAACCTTCACCCCGAAAGGGATCAGTAAGTGGCATAAATGATATTTTTATAATCATTGCGGGTCAGATTTTGCCATCAAATGAGGTACAGAGAAAGATTTTCTGTTTGGATTTCAGATTTAAAGACAAGGGGTTTTCATCTTGCCTTGAAGAATGAAATGCATTCATGGTCCCAGTGATAGGGCCAACCAGTGAGTGGGGGGTTCTGACGGGAGTGGGGGGATGTTGGAGAGCCATATGGAAAAGTGGGTGGTATTTGACTCTAGCGAGGTAGAGACGTGTGAGCAAGAGTGCCCTGTTGTTAGATGATTTTTTTCAAATCTTGAGGGGCCCCTGTGTGGCTCTGTCAGACGGGAGTTTGGCTCTTGATTTCACCTCAGGTCATGATCTCAGGGTTGTGGGATCGAGCTCTGCATTGGGCTCCATGCTGGGCATGGAGCCGGCTTGAGATTCTCTCTCCCTTTCCCTCTGCTCCTCCCCACTCTCACATGTGCTCTCTCTCAAAAAAAAAAAAAAAAAAAAAGTGGGGGGATGGCGGGAGTCAAGCCAAGAAAGACATCTGGTGACATCACCTAGACCCCCAGGAACTCCACTTGGGCAAAGCAAACATGGCAGCCATGTGCACAAGGCTGATGGTGCCTGCTGACGCCTGCTTGGCCCTCGCGGAAAGTCCCTGCCCTTTCCCTAGTGCAGCCTCACTCACACTGCCTTCTCCCAGGGCTGACGAAGCATCTGCAGTATGTGGCCATGCCCAGAGCCCAGAGGATCCCGGGAGCAGAAGACGGCCGGGCCATCCTGGCAAGCCAACTGTCCATCTTATGGCAGATGTGTCACAATCCTGCAGCAAAGCTAGAGACCGGGATCTCTATTCCCAGAGTCACCAGCTTGACTGCCTAACTCTGACACATGTAGCTGGTGTCTTAAAAAATAACTAACATGCTTCCATTGGATGGTCCCACCACTCCCATTGCTACTGCGTATTGGATGCCTGGGATCTCATGGTGCTTCCGAGCACCTGGTCAACAGCTGTTGCTGAGGTGTCCTGCCGAGGCAGCTTTGGTCAACGCTCTACCATTTCTGCTTTCCTCTTTTATTCCCTTTCACTACTTACAGTGAACTCTCTCTGGTATAGTTATAAGAGGGTAGGCTCCTAACGGACAGGTGGCGACTGTTGCCACAGCCCAGATATTTTTTTTTATTTTTTTTTAAAGATTTTATTTATTTATTTGAAAGAGAGGCAGTGAGAGAGAGCATGAGCAAGGAGAAGGTCAGAGGGAGAAGCAGACTCCCCGTGGAGCTGGGAGCCCCATGCAGGACTCGATCCCGGAACTCCGGGATCATGACCTGAGCCGAAAGCAGTCGTCCAACCAACTGAGCCACCCAGGCGTCCCCAGCCCAGATATTTTAAATACAAGGGAGCCATCAGATTGTCCTGGGGACCCGGTCATTCCACACAGTTCCCACCGACCCGTTTCCTTTCCCCTCTGTGTTCTTCCATGTTGCCTCATGCTGCACCCCATGGAGGACATTGGGGGGGGGGTCCTGTCTCCACTCGGTTTCCTGGCCAGATATGTGCTCCAAGCCAGGTTGGAAGGCGGTGTCCCCTTACTTCTGTGTTAGAGTGTGAAAAGATAGATGCTGAACCATGGCAGCATCTGTGTCCACCAAGAACACATATTTCTTAAAAAGCTTGAAGCAATTGCTCTCTATGGCCCATAAGGATGCTTCTTGGAGACATACCTCCAGCCTGCAGCAACCTCAGGACAGCCCTGTCCCAGGTGTATGTAGGATGGCAGGTCCCAGGAGAAGACCACCAGGAGAAGACACCACCACCAGGTGCCAGCAAACATCCTCCAAATTCTGCTCTGGAGCCAGGTTGGATGTGCAGAAAGCCGAGACCTGGAGGGCGCTGCTTCACCCCCGCAGAGGTGCCCACCCTCCATGGGTTCTGACCCACACTGGGCCCTTGGCCACTGCAGGTGGAAAACAGAGAGAGATGTGTGCTTTCTGATGCCAGGGGCTGACACATGTGTGCTTGGATTCCGTTCTAGGAAGAAGTTTGTTCCGGCAACCTGACTCGGGTGCTATCTTTCATTAGATGATGTAGGCATGAAACTCTTCTGGCCGAAATACCCACTTCTGAAGAGCTACTCCTGAGACCCACAGGACAAGCAAATGCCGTGGCCCCTGGTTGGTCCTTTCATCCCTCAGTTACACCCCAAAGGCAGTCCTGTTATTTTCCCCTGTGGGTGTAGTAGAGAGAATAATGACCCCCCCCACATGTCCATGTCCTTATCCTCAGACCCTGAATATGTTTCCTTACATGGCAACAGGGACTTTACAGACCAGATTAAATTAAAGACCTTCGATGGGGAGGTTTTCCTGGACTATCCAGGTGGACCCAGCTTCATCTCCAGGCTCCTTATGGGAAGGAGGGGGGCAGAAGGGTCAAGTTAGGGGAAGAGGCAAGTTAGCAACATTCACAATGGTCAGAGAGGTGCAGCCAGGAGCTTGTGGAAGCTGGGAGAGGTGAGACTTCTCCCAGAGCCTCTGGAAGGAGCCAGCCCTGCCAGCACCTTGATGTGGCCCCTTTCCCACTCATTTCAGACCTCTGGGACTGTAAGAGAATATTCCTGTGCTGTTTTAAGCTACTAGATGTGTGGTATTTGTTACAGCCGCCAAAGGAAACAAATACAGTGGTCACACCCTGCTAGAGGTCACGTTTCATCTGAAGGCAAGACCGTGGATCCTTTCCACTTGGGTTTGAAACCGTCCTTCCCCTTAGCTATGAAGTTGTAGACAACGTAACCTGAACCCTCACACCTGGGGAACCCCCTGTACTGGGCCCAATCATCACAGTATCTGCTCCATGGCTTCTGGCAGGTTAAAAACTCAGATAACTGCAGGGTGCCCCCTCGTCTCTCCAAGTGGGAGTTTGTTAAAGCAAGGGAGGTGGGGTCCATGGGAGCCCCTCAAACCCGGCTTATTCTGAACCCCTTATTCTCTGAGACACCTTGCCCCCATCTCTAGAGAGCAGAGGTAACCAGTCTGGACATCAACAAGAACTTCAGACCCAGGGGCCTCTGGGTGGCTCAGTCGGGAAAGCATCTGACTCTTGGATTAGGCTCAGGTTGTGGTCTTATGGCTCTCGGGATCGAGCCCCGTGTTGGGCTCTACGCTCAGAATGGAGTCGGCTTGGATCGTCTCCCTCTGCCCCTCCACCTCACACTTTCTCTAAAATAAATAAATAAATCTTGAGAAAGAAAAAAGAGTTTCACGCCCATATGTCATTTCACACGGTGATTTTCCATCACTCTACACACACCAGCTCGCTGCAGGGCAGGAAGGCAAAGATCATTCCTGCTCTCCTGGAAGGCGAGGCTGAGATCCAGAAAAGTTCTGCTTCCAGCCAGACCAGGGGCCCAGGCCTGAGGTCTAAGCCAACAGGAGGCTCCCTTGTCCCCAGGGACCCTCCCCCTTGAGCCCTCCTGGCACGTGCAGGGCAGAAGTGAGGCTCTGCTCAGGGGTCTTCACCTTTCCAAGAACCCTATCCTGCTTCCTACCTCATCCTGTCCCTCCAGCAAGAGCTGGCAGCCTCTCTCCTTCTGCTGATGTGGGCAGATAAGCATTCCGATCTTCACTTCCCGCGCCCACCAGGCCTTTGGATGCTGCTTTGGAAATGCCTTTCCCAGGCTCAGCCCTAGCCTGGAGTCATGGGCTGGCCCAGATAGGATGGCAGGTGAGGGGCTCCCCTGGACCCGGGAACAGTGCATGTGTGCGGCCCTCCTGATGCTGGGCCAAGCCTTCGCCTGCCCTCTCCTTCAAGTCCACGCAGATCAGGAGGCAGGCACTCATCCCAGGCCTGTTTTAGCAAGAAGGGGAGTACCTGGCAAAGGTTATTGACTGGCACAGCTAGGATTTGAATCCAGCTCTGAATCCAGAGTCCAAGTGTATAAAAGCTACCCTGTACCTTCCTGCCAATTGCTAGCATCTTTCAACCTCCAGATGTAGTGTTTTCTTGCCCTCCTCCTCACTCTGTCTCTGTTGAGCAGTCGCTGGTGGAAAGAGCATTTCCAAGGATATACACACCCGCCAAACCTTCTCCGGCTTGTCCAACGGCTCGGGGGGGGGGACAGGTGCCTTGGGGAAGGCTCCTTGCCTAGCAGTTACTGTCAGAGCCCAACATGGGTGAAGTGATTATTATCCCCATCGTGGGAATGATGAAGACACCCGAATGAGAACACAAAAAGTCTGCATGTTTAGGTCTTGCGCTATGAGAGGCATCAGTCACCATCATGTGCCTTCAGCAGAGACTCAAAGGCAGGCAGGGGACTGGGAATGCTTTGTGGGAGAAAGCAAGGAGATCTTTATCGTGCCCTGGGTGGAGGCTGTCACCACAGGAAGCGGCTGCAGGCTTCCAGAAGTGGGGCAAACTCCTATGTGTTTTGTTAGGGGAGTATATTTGACTTTCTCTGGTTGGTCCTAAATTAGAAGCGAGGACCCAAGTTAGGGAAGCTGGCACTCACTGACCAAGTCCTGACCATTCTGGGCTGATGGTACAGAAGTTGTAGTTCATTCTCTTGCCGTGTATGTTCTGGTCATTGCCTGTGTAGGGGAGGAAAAACTTTTTCCCTACCCTCTCAGGTTCTTGTATATTAAAGTGACTAGAGATCAATGGGAGGGATTTTCCTATGCGTGTGGGATCCAACACAACAGTAGTGGACTCCTGAAATGCTCATGGCCAAAGATGGACACCGCTAACTTTGGAGGAGTAAGGGAAGGGAAGAAACAGCTTCTATGGGCTTCTTTTTCCGTGGGGAAAACAAATAGGTCTCTTTAAGAACAACAAAGGAGTTTTTAGGAGAACAGGAAGGAGAGAATTTGTGATAATGTTTGCTTTAACGGGTATGAATGGTCTTTCTGTCTTCTTCAGGGCTGTATGTCTCTAGGGAGGGGATATATGACAGCCTCATTTCTCAGAAGTTGCTGCTTTCAGTCAGCTAAGGGAAGCTCCAAAGAGGCTTTGTTCTGCCTCTATTGAATCTCAAATGTCTTAACTTAGAATAATCCTTATGCCAACTTGGGGGTGGTTCCTGAATGGGTCCCCACATCTATTTGTCATGCAGGCTATCACCATTTCCAGGATAAAGAAATTGAGACCTTTTGCAAGTGTTCCTTAGTGGGAAGCAGGGCTGTTCAAGGTGGGGAGAATTGGGGGGGGCGGATTTTGTAAATATGATGTCACAGAAGAAAGTCCTACCCACCCACCCACAGGAATCATCCCCAGTGCTTGGAACATGACACGGTTCCTAATTTTGAGTTGTTCACACGCTTGGGAGGGGAGACAGAATCATAAAGAATTAATTTTTTTGAAGATTTTATTTATTTGTTTGACAGAGATCACGAGTAGGCAGAGAGAGAGAGGAGGAAGCAGGCTCCTGGCCAAGCAGAGAGCCCAAGGTGGGGCTCAATCCCAGGACCCTGGGATCATGACCTGAGCCGAAGGCAGAGGCTTTAACCCACTGAGCCTCCCAGGCACCCCCAGAATCATAAAGAATTATTGATGTTACGTTAAAAACTCCAGTTATTTCTTTTGTAAAATATCTGCCTATCCATCTATGCCTTAGAACGGAACATTGCCACGATAAACACTTTCACCGCGTGCGAGATGAGAGCAACGTTGTTTCCTCCTGTTTATTACCTGCTGGAGTTTCCAGATGGTCTACCTGCAGAATTTATTGGGGGGGGGCAGGTTTTCAAAAACCCCTGTTTCCTTATCGCTGAAAAGGCTGGTTGGTTCCCGAGCCCTTCCGCAGCTGTCCTGATTCTTCCCTGCCCACCGCCCGCCACTGCCCTGGGCAGCCGGCCCCCTGAAGGGCCACTTCACAAACCCGGGACGCCAGGCTCTCTCAGACCTCTGGTCCTCGCTTACCTTGAATTCTGTCTGGAGCATTTTCCACCTTTGCTTGGGAATTTCCCCCCTTACTCCCCCAAACCCAGTTTAAACGTCTTCACTTCTGAGTCTCACAGCACCATCCGTCCACTCCCATGATTCTGCGAGTTCTTCCCATGTCCCTCAAAAAAACAACAAAAAAAGTGCTTTTTGAAGGATGTACAATATCCGCCCCCCACCCCCAGAGGTGCCATGATTTGTTCTCTCAGGTCGTGGTAGGTAGTTGGGTTGTTTCCAACTTTTGTATGTAAGTGATGCTGTGATAAGCCTTCTGGATTCGTAATCTTTGATCACATCTCTGCTTTTTTACAATAGATTTCTAGAGTCCCCGGGTCATAGAGGAAGAACATTTTTTAAAGGATTTATTTAGGGGCTCCTGGGTGGCTCAGTGGGTTAAAGCCTCTGCTTTCAGCTCATGTCATGACCTCAGGGTCCTGGGATCAAGCCCCGCATCAGGTTCTCTGCTCAGCGGGAAGCCTGCTTCCCTCCTCTCTCTCTCTGCCTGCCTCTCTGCCTGCTTGTGATCTCTGTCTGTCAAATAAATAAATAAAATCTTTTAAATAAATAAATAAATAATTTATTTATTTATTTATTTAGAGAGACTGCAGGTGCACAAGCAGGGAGGGGGAGTGGGCAGAGGGGGAGGGGCAGAGGGAGCGGGAGAACGAGATCCTCAAGTCAGCTCCACACCGGGGCAGAGCTGGATGCGGGGCTTTATCTCATGGTCCTGAGATCATGACCTGAGCCGAAACCACGAGTCCGCCACTTAACCAACTGCGCCATGCAGTCCTCTAGGAAGGACACTTGTTAAGGCTCTTCCTACATATCTCAGAATTGCTTTCCAAACAGATCGTGCAACTTCTTCTCAGGCACTGGCGTGTAGGTGTACATGTCCCACCCCGAGTGCACGTCGTCATTTCAAAACCATATGTCGGTCCCATCGCTGAAGATGCTACTTCAGTGTTTTGATTTGCTTTTGACTCTTCGTGAGATTATATCTTTAAAAATTGGCTTACTTTAAAAATTCAATTATATAGCATAGTGTTTCCAGGCTTCAGAGTCCAAGACGGGCTCAGGTCTTGGCTCTGCTGATTAGAACCTGGGGACCTGGGGGAAATTCTGGCCTCCTTGTGCATTAACAAACCAGGGGGTGGGCGGGCCCACTTCATGGAGCCCTTGTGAGGACCGAATCATCACGTACGTGCAAAACACTCGGCTTGGTATCTGGGGCCAGGGTCCTCCAGAACTGTGACCTGTGTGATCAGCATTTTCGGAGTTCTGAGACTAATGTTTTATGTGCAAATTGCATGCTTTTTGACTGTAGGTTTTTGTTTGTTTGTTTGTTTGTTTTTGGTGGAGTGCGTTTTTCATACTCATTGGTAAGAGTTCTGCTGTATATCAAGGATATAACCTTGGATATAAGGATACAACCCTTTTCTTGTCATATTTATGCTGATATATTTGCAAAATTTTCCACTTATTTTGGCCTTGTATCATTTCTACCCCAGGACATTTTTTTTTTTTTAAGATTTTATTTATTTACCCGACAGAGAGAGATCACAAGCAGACAGAGAGGCAGGCAGAGAGAGAGAGGGAAGCAGGCTCCCCGCCGAGCAGAGAGCCCGATGCGGGACTCGATCCCAGGACCCTGAGATCATGACCCGAGCCGAAGGCAGCGGCTTAACCCACTGAGCCACCCAGGCGCCCCAACCCCAGGACATTTTTATTCTGTGTAGACAAACATACTCATGTCTCTGTTGACGATTCCTTCCATGAATTCTATGCCAACAATTCCTTCCCGGAACAGAGAGCCATGAAATAGTTTCTCTCCCTTTTTGGAGGGAACTCACTGTGATTCTTCATGTTCTCTCTTACATCCCTGGGCAGACTATTTTGGTCTCAGTTACTGGAGAGGATCACACCAGACCCTTTCACAGAACCTTTCGGGGAATAATCTTTTATGGACTTAAAAGCAGAAGGCAACGTGATTAGCTATGTTTTCAATAGCTTGCTGGATCCAGTGGGGCAGGAGAGACCACAGCAATCTTAAACATAGCCAACAGGTACTCAGTCCTTCCTGTGGGCCGGGCTCTGCTCTGGGCCTTTGCACACCCTAAATCCCTCGAGCTCATGACCACCCAGAGACATGAGCTGGAGTTTAAGGAACTTACCCACAGTCAGAGCCAGGAATGGAGTCCAGAAGAAGAAGTGATAGACACAAGGAGATGCATTTTTCCAAAGTGATGGTCTCGATGAGAAGCAGTGGGGTCAACCTAGACAGTAGCATAAGGAGGAGAGGTCAGGGCAAATGAGTGGATCTGGGACCTGATGACCCGCTGCCTGTTGGGGCACCATTAGGAGGAGGGAAGTTGAGAATCCCATCCAAGTGTGCAAGACCCTCAAAGACGGCACGCACCACAATTGCCCCCTTCCTTCGTCCCCACGGTTCTGGCACACTTGGCTGCCCAGGGCTGAGAGACCAGCAGTCTTCACCTTCCCAAACGGCCCAAACGCAGCAGGCACTGGTGGGAGCGGGAAGGCTCTTCATTCTCTCTCACCCAGACCCCTCACACCTTTGTCCCCCACCCACTGTCACCGTCTGCTTGCATAATGCCTGCCTCTGGCCTTGGGCTCCGGCACAGGGAGTGTCTGCGTGGCACAGCTCGTCGTGCCTGACCTCCCGGTCACTTCCACATTAGCTCGTGTTCCCCACACTAGAGGTCACTGGCCGGGCCGCTTCTGAGAATGGCCTGGGTCCCTGTGGTTTACCAGCTGCCCAAGCCAGACTGGCCGTGACCATGTCCATCGTGAATGGGTGTGACGTGCCCACCGTCAGTGCCCCTTGACCCTCTGAGCAGAATAACGAGGCCCATTGCTCTGCGATGTGCAAAGGCTGGGCTGAGGGCAGAGCTCCAGGACTTGCGCCGCAGTGAGCACAGCCACATCACCCTTCGGAGTCACAGTAGCAGGAGCTCAGAATCCAAAAGCAAATTAGAAATCACCCATATTTCACCTTCTCCCAACAGCTCATGCAGCGACTTTGGCATCAGACGCAGTGAATTTGGGGAGCCCCTCTCTGCTCATATGAACAAGCTTCTCCATCCCGTTCTTCCTCCTCTCTGTGTTGGGCCATAGAAGCTCGCGGCTCGGGGCATCAGGGAAGGGCCACTGAGGGACAGCTGGGAGGACAGGACCCCGTGCAGATTGGGGTCAGCAAGGAGCCCCAGCAGCCGGCCGCGGTCTCGGCTGGCAGCTTGTCCTCTCATGTTCAGGTCTCGTCTGCACCAAAGATCTCAACCCCAGTTGACTTGCTACAGCAGGGGCCTGAGCAGAAAGTCCGGGGTCACAGTATGTTCGCACCGTCTAAGTGTGGCCGTGCTGTGACGTGAAGATCGTGCTCTCGGCGCTGGGCAGTGGTTCCTTTTCTGGCTCCTCATCCCGGCAACCTCACCACGTCCCCGAGCCGGCAGAGAAGCTGCCAGAAGGTTCCTCTGCCCCAGACAGTGGGCCTCCCTGACCTGCCTCCTCCGCCACCCTGGAGCCCGGGGCCTGTCCTGTTAGCCTGTCTTAGCGGATTGTGCACCAACGATCGCTCTCAAACCTCAGGCATGCCACTCCTCTTGCATTTCCGGTTCAGGGAGACACCTGTGTTCCGTGACATCAGTTTACTTATCTGTCAACAAAGCCGTGTGTCTCTGCTCCTCCGCCCTCCTCCCTCCCTGCCCCGTGCGCCACCCGGCCTGGCTGCCTGGGTGCTGGGAGCGTGGCCTGCCCTGGGGAGAACCGCAGGAAATGAACCAGGGTGACAAAAACCAGGTCAGCACATTTGTGAGCTTGCGTCAGTCCCCACGCAGCCAAGACGGAAGGCCGTGGAGATTCGTGGAGGGCTCCTCGTCTGTTGGGTCTGACGTCGAAAACCCTGTGTCCCTGGGAGGCCGTCTCTAGGGACGGAGTCGGGGGGCCCCCACGAGTCGGAGCGTCTTTCTCCAGATTTTCAGCTGCAGGTCGTCAGAGTAGAGTCCCCTCCCCCACCCACCCCGGCCCATTCCTGTCCCCAGCCCCGCCCTCGGCTCCGGAAGCACCACGGCTAGACAGCCGTGGCAGGAGAGATGCTCTGCCTTCCCTCCTTCTCCAGAAAGTCAGAGATGCAGTGACTCTCCTGTCCTCTTCTCAGGTGTGTCTTCAACGCACCCATCCCCCGCGTCAGAGCAGCCCCAACAGCGTACCCTCCTGGGACCCAGTCCCGGCAACGTCGCACGGCGGCAGCGAGCCTCAGCGAGGGCCTCCGAGCCTCCATCAGCGAGGTGGGGTCGGTGCGCGCCCAGGGCCGTGTGACAGAGAGGAGGGACGCTTTGCCAACTCAGCAGACACGGGCTGCGGCACGGGGAAGCTCCAGGCACGTTGTAGCAACAGGACCTGCCATTTCACCACCTTTGGCCGGCTCCTGGGTGATGCCCAGGAAGGTGTGGGGACTCGTTGGGTAGGTCCCCAGGAAGCTGACCGTGTTTGCCTTGGTTTGCTGGGCTGGTCCGCAGCCTGCTGGCACCACACCCCATGTGTCAGCCTCCGGGAGGCACGCCGGACTTCTCTACCATGCTTCCTGTTTTCGCTACCAAGTGGTGCTGGGCCACGGCAGTGCCCGGAGAAAACCGCCCCCCCCCCCGAACCTGCTTTGTGGGAAGGTACCTTCAATGCGCCCCAGGGGTCTTGTGCCATCCCTCTAGCACTGTCTCCCCATGCTCTGTGTGTTAACTCATTTCCTTCTCCCCAAACCCCACTGATGGGGTCAGAACTCATTCAGCAAATATTTGCTGAGTACCCGCTCCCTGCGAAGGGCTGCTGGATGCACCAGGGACACATTAGGGAGCAGAGCACACGGAAGTCCCGTGCCTGTGAACCTCACATCCTAGCTAGGGAGACAGACTGCCCAGAAAACAGGAGACATGCATAGAGAATGGGCTAGAAGGAGCTCAGTGTGGCCGTGTTGAGCAGAGACGTGATGGGGGTAGAGAGCAAGCCTGGGGGAGGGGGCGTTATCCCCACTTTACAGATGAGGAAATCGAGGCACAGATGGATGGACCAGCTTGGTCAAGGTCTCGAGGCTCACAATGCAGCAAAGGCTGACCTTGAGCTCTCAAATCGGAGACCGTTCTCTAAATGGGGCATGTCAAGCCTTTTCCTATATAGGGCTAGGGCGTAAATATTTTAGGGTTTGCAGGGCGCATATGGACTCTGCTGCCTAGTCTTCGTCTTTTTATATTTTTTTTTGTTACAATCCTGAAAATGCGTAAAAATTGTTCTTACCTCTCTGTGGCACAAACACAGGGGCCTGGGGACAGCTCTTTGACCCCAGCTCTGAGCCACGAGCCTTGGGCACTTTCCCAATAAAGCTCAATGTTCTCCAAGCACCACACAACCCTGGTGGATGGTAGCGCTCTCCTTTCACAGACGAGAAAATCAAGGCTCGGAAAAGTGAGATCGTTTGGTCATGATCGAAGAGCCAGTATCGCGCCCTTTCGTAGGGCTGACGAGATTCAGACACGTTTTTCCTTCTGCCCTAAGCGTCTCACTTTGGACAGTGCTTTAAACCCCTGCTCTAAAAGGCAACATTCACAACTCCAGAAACAATTAAACGTAGATTGTCATATGGTCAGCAATCCAATCTGGGCATAAAGCTGAAAGAATTGGAAGCAGGATCTCAAAGAGCTGTCTGCACACCCATGTCCAGAGCAGCGTCGTTCGCAAGACCCAGAGAAAGGAAGGAATCGAGTGTCCCTCGAGGGACGCAGGGATCAGCAAAATGTAGAACCTATGGGCAAGGGAGTAGTCCTCAGCCTTAGAAACGAAGGACATTCTGACACCTGCCACAGCAAGGGCGAACCTCGAGGAGGTCGTGCTCGGTGACACCAGCCAGACACAAAGGAACAAATAGTGTGTGATTCCCCTAACATGAGGTAACTAGAGGAGTCAGATCTGCAGAGACAGAAGGTAGGACGGGGGTGACAGGGATGGCAGGAGGACGTGGGGAGTTAGTGTTTAAAGGGGCCACGATGACTGGAGCAGCTGGAAGATACGGGGAACTGGGACACAGATGCACAGGGAGGAGGACAATGTAAGAGACACAGAAGAGAAGGCCACGTGAAGATGGAGGCAGGGAGCGTGGTGAGCCGTCTACAAGCCAAGGATGGCCAGCAACCACCAAAAGCTAGTAGAGAAGCACAGAGGGTCCTCCCCCAGAGGCTTCAAAAGGAGTAGGGCCCCGCCAGCACCCTGATTACAGACGCCCAGCCTCCAGAATGCTGAAATATTACATTTCTGTTGTTTAAGCCACTAAATTTATATGATTTGTTAGGACAGCCCGGTGAACTCCTGCAGAAGGTAAACAGCTCAGCTCGGATTTCTCAGCGTGGGACCCACAGTCAGACGTGGTCTTGTAGTCTGAACAGAAGGAAGTCCCTTCTGCATTCTCCCCTAGGGCAGCAGGAACCCCAGGGACCCTCTAGGGACCCTGCTGCAGAAGACTTCCCCATCCAGTGTCCAAAGGAGGCACATTGGTATGTCTGCGCAGGACAAGAAATGACAAGCAGGAAACCCATTGTCTGGCTGGAGAAAGCTTCCAAGCTCCTTTGGGGCTTTAACCACCAGTGTTTGGGTTCCACCCAGAGAAAAAACAAGAAGACTCTGAAGAAGACAGTGTGGAGAAGAAGATAGGGTTGGATGAACAGTTTCCATTTCCGCCATTGCCTGCATTG
Source organism: Lontra canadensis (assembly GCF_010015895.1). Classification (NCBI taxonomy): domain Eukaryota; kingdom Metazoa; phylum Chordata; class Mammalia; order Carnivora; family Mustelidae; genus Lontra; species Lontra canadensis. Next base: position 3,855,572 of record NW_022631023.1, on the reverse strand, counting down.
CTAGTAGGACATGTCGGGACCCCACCCTTGTTAACTGGTGGCTGGCGGCATAACCATAAATCCACTTGTACTGGTCTATAAATGTGCCAAAAGCCAGAGATGGTTCCAACTTAGTACGTGTGCCCGTGCTCACAGCCACCACCATTGGTGCCGCTAGACACAGCAAAGAGGGGACTCTCAGACCACCTATGGCGCCTACCTCAAGGTCCACACCACTGGGCTTGGGCTCCTAAAACCAACTCAGAGGGTACATTCGGGTGTGCTTACACTGATTTTCTCCAGAGGGGAGAGTACACAACTTTTACCAGATTATTATTCCTTCCTTTTAAAATTTAATTGTCTGAAAATTCAAATCGTGTTGCAAAGCTTGTGATAAACAGTGGTTGTCACGATGCACCTTCCCACCTCCCATTCCCTCCCACCTTGAGTCTTGCGTTTCAAGTCTTTGAACAGTTGTTTTTTAAATCTTTACCTCTGCATTTTTAACTAACATACTTAGCTTATGATTTCTTGGTTTTTCAGTTTGGCCACCACTCCACACACACTCTTAACCTCTTTCATGCTGCCCACTATCTCCATACTTTATTTATATCGCAATCTTTAGCCACAACAACAATTAGCACTGACATTACTATGACTCCATAAATACTGTTCCAAGTCAGCCAGTTAGGACACTCAGACGGCCTTTTCTTTCTTACACAACTTTTTGGGTTTTCCTGGACTTCGTTATTGCTTCACTTTTTTTCATCTCCTTCATTTTTTATATACAACTTCCCAACTATTCCCCCAAATTATTTGATAAAGCTGAAAAGCTCCTCTCAGCAAAGTCACACTGATCAGGTAATCATTCATTTTTACTTTGTTGTGTTGTTTTGTTGTTTCTTTTCATGGCGATATCCCTTCTGGAGATCTCTGCCCTCCTGTATGTATCTGGACTGGCTGATCTCTTGGCTTGTGACACAGCTCTGCCCTCCTGAGGACTCCCTTCAACTTCAGTGAGAACCTCTTTTTAGTTTTCCATGTTAGCTATAGTGTGTCCTGTAACCTTTGTCTTTCTTTTTCTGGATTTACTTTCTTGCTCAAGTAGAACATCTTCCAGCAACCTCCTAAAAAAAAAAAAAAGAAAAGAAAAAGAAAAAGGATGCCTGCAAGGTATGACTTATAAATCTCATCTATCTTCGAACATCTTTCTTTGATTGCTTGTATTAATAAAGAATTCCAGGTGAAACATTTCTTAGTTAGAATTTAGCAGACATTGCTCCATTATCTTCTGCTTTCCAGTATTGCTACCAAGAAATTCTGATCTTTTGAATATTCTATTATTTCTGTCCTATAAATATTTATGGTCCTTCTTATAAATCCCCAGCATTTTGAACTTTCAAAATGACGTGGGGTTTTTTGCATTTATTGTTTAGAAACTTAGTTAGCTCTTTCGATCTGGAAACTTGATGTCCTACCATTCTGGGACTGTACAGTTCTCGTATTGCTCCCTTAATGACTTTCTTTTCTTTTTGCTCTTTCTTGAGGCACCAGGTTTAGAGCATGTCTGGTTTAATTTCCCTGCCCTCTCTGCAGTGGCAGTTGGGTTGTTGTCTCGCTCTGTGCAGGAACAGGATTTTCCTGGGGTCCCCAGCAGACTTCTGTTTACAGAGTCACATGGCCATCTTTAGGCACAACAAATGTTGAGAAACAAGTTAATTGGAACACTACTGCCAGCACTGAAATTGGGATTCTGTCTGCAAGGAGGAAGAGAGAAAGGGTTTGAGGAGGCCACTAGCATTGTCCGCCATAGGCAGACTATGGGAATTTTCATGAACAACCCTCCCCTGGTGCCTCCTCTCCCTTCCCTTTGTTCTGGTGAGTTGACCTCTTACTTTTCCAATGCCAGTGTTTTAGAGGATTTCTTCTGCAGGATCAAAAAATCAAAGTACATATTCAATCTACAATGTTTAACCTGATGTCCCAGGAAAGGTCAAGGCCCATGGAGCTAATTTGTTTCCTTGTAAGTCGGGATACTTCTTCTTTTGTGTTGAGTAGAAAGAACAATCTCACTCAGTCACTTTGTTTTATAACATTTTTTTAAAGATATTATTTATTTGAGAGAGAGAGAGCACAAGCAGGGGGAGGGGCAGAGGCAGAGGGAGAAGCAGGCTCCTCGCTGAGCAGGGAGCCTGACGTAGGGCTCCATCCCGGGATGCCGAGATCATGACCTGGGCCGAAGGTGGACGCCTCCCGGACGGAGCCCCCCGGGCTCCCCCTCCTCTTCATTTTTAAAGTGAAGACACTGGGTGAGGAAAGCATTTCCCACGGGATACTCCGGCAAGAAAACAAAAAGTGAAACAAGCATGGCAGAAAAAGATGGACGGACAGCAAAGAAGCCCGTGAAAAGATACTCGATCGTTAATCATTAGAGAAATTCAAATAAAACACAGTGAGATACCATTACACACCCACTAGAGTGACTAAAATGATAATAATAACAGGAATAATAATCGCACAAAACCAAGTGCCAGTGAGGAGGCAGAGCAGAGGAATAAATTGCTGATAATGATGCAGAATGGCACAGCCCCTGGGGAAATCAGGTGGGCAGTTTCTTATGAAGTTAAACATATATTTGACCAAATGACCCAGAAATTCTAATCCTAGGTATCTACCCGAGAAATACAAACTAATGTTTACCCCGAAACCTGTGGACACGTGCTTACAGCAGCTCTACTCATCCCCAAACTGGAGATGACCCTTATCCCCATCAACTGATCACTGAGCAGACTACGGGGATCCGACGACAGGTAATGCTCAGCAGAAAGAAAGGAGCTAAGGATATCGCCACGGCATGGATGACGCTCGGACCCGTGGCTGAATGAAAGAGGCCAGACACTATGGGCTCCGCTGAGATGCCGTCTGGAAAGGGCAACATGGTAGAGCCTGGGAGCCAATCTGTGATTGCCCGGGGCCGGGGTGGGAGGAGGAGACTGACAGCAAACTGGGGATGGGGGCGCTCTGGGGGTTGATAGCTGCGCTCTGTGTCTCCATTAGGAGAGCGGTTCTACAGCATGTGCCTCCATCAAAACTCAGAAGCTGAGTCTTCTTTTTTTTTTTTTTAATATTTTATATATTTATTTATTTGACAGAGATCACAAGTAGGCAGAGAGGCAGGCAGAGAGAGCTTTGGGAGGAAGCAGGCTCCCCACTGAGCAGAGAGCCCGATGCAACACGGGGCTCGATCTCACATCCCTGATATCATGACCTGAGCCGAAAGCAGAGGCCTAACCCACTGAGCCACCCAGCCACCCCAAGTGGAGTCTTCTTGTATGTGAATTACGTCTCCGTAAACCTGACTTGTAAACATCAGTTAAAGTCAGAAACACCTGGGAAATGCTGCACCTGGATCCCTGCTCATTGAGTCCCTGAGCACCTGAGCACAGCCAAGGCACTTAGAAGTCCTGCTGCCAAGGCACTGAGAAGTCCTGCTGCCAAGGCACTGAGAAGTCCTGCCAACCATTTAACCAGGAGGATTTGTTCTCCAAATCCTTTTCCAAGTGACAGGCTTTGACAAGCCTCAGGATGATGTGGAGCCCCTCGGTGAGCTTGTCAGTGACCTTGGGGCAGTGTGGGCTCACGGCCTCGCTGCAGGGGACTCAGGCTTGGCATTTAGGTCTCTTTGAGGATGGCCGACTCCTCCACACTTTTGTGCACGGCCTTCCCTCCAGGCCCACAGACCAAGAAGCAGGGCGGGCCACTGGGAGAGGGAGGCTCCCACAAGAGGAAAAATGCTGAGGCCAGGCCTGGGGACAGCACATGCCCCTCCCTTGGGGCCTGCTGCCGGCCAGGGGACTGTGGCCACCATCACAAAGCTCAACGCTGCTTGGCCACTCATGCCTGGGCTCAGCACTGGGCGTCCGTTGCACAAGACCCGTTGAAGGAGGCGTGGCCGTCATCTCCGAGCGCGGTGAGATGCGGCGAAGCCTGGACTCCCAGGTGCCCCCGGCCTTCAGACCCCCTCGGAGGTCAAAGCCCAGCACCAGCCAGGCCAGAACCATCTTTCCCCTGGTTCGGGCCATCTTCCCTGTGCGATCAGAGCAGGACCGGGTCCAAACTGCCGTGTCCTCTCCCAATTTCAACAGCTGGCCAGGTGCTTCCCAAGCACATTGATGGAGATGACTCAGCGGGCAGCAGCTGCAGAAGTATGACACGGAATCCCAGCTGCAGAGGACGGTGCCACGGCCAGTGTGGGCGCTCCTTCCTCACTGGAGGGCTTCCAGGAGGAGGCCCTGCCCCTCCCCCCACACCCCTACACAGAGCTTGCCCCCCCCACCGCCCTCCTGCTGGCCAGTCCAACTGCTAAAAATAGTCCCACCTGCGGCCAGAATCAATACCATCATATTTTCCACAGCAGGCATCAGCTTGGCAGACAATGGAGACGATTGTGCTGTTCTCGCTCTCCCCCACGCAGCTTCCCAGGGCAGAGGAAACTTTCAAAATGGGATGGTGGGCACTGGAACTCACACGGTGGCTCCTAGAGCAGGGTTGGGCAAGACTGTGGTTGCAACCAAGTCCTGAGAAAGGAAGTAACCTACTGCCTTTTTTTTTTTTTTTTTAAATGCCCTAACATTTACAGGCACAGGTTTGTTGTTTCAGAGCAAAGCACGCCGGCCGGCGACCACACCGATAAATTAAGGGTCTAAATTTGATCTCCAAAGAGGTTCTTTATTTTGTAAGACAGGCTCTTAGCAAGCAAACCTTTTGCGTTGTGAAAATATTCTCAGAATGTTGATGGACACAGAACTATTTAACAAACTGGGCCAGGTCGTCGGGTGCACATGACTCCTCGTTCGAGGTGGCATTTGAAGGGATACTTCCTCTCCCCGCACTGGGCAGGTCCATCCCGTGTTAGCGCGCTGGGCTGCTCAGTGAGGCATCAGCAAACCGCAGACACGGATTCTCTCACAGCTCTGGAGACGGGAATTTATGATCTGGGCATCCGCAGGTCCTGGTCTCTCTGAAGGCTTCTGGGGAGGGACCCTTCCTTGCCTCCTCCAGCTTCTGGGGGTTCCAGCCATCGTTGGTGCTCGGGACTGGGAGACGCATGATGTGGGCCACGTGGCGGTCTCCGCCCAGCGTCCGTACAGGGCAGCGGAGGGCCGGTTCTGCACACAGGGCAGTCCCTGCCCACAAAGCTCCAGACCGAACCTTGACCTGGTTCTGTGTGTCCCGTCAACTCCCTGCCAGGACCCGCAGAGGGGATGCTCCAGACGAATGTGGGCGTGCGTGTGTGTGTGCGTGTGCGTGTGTGCTCTGCATGCGGGCGTGCATGTGTGTGCTCTGTGTGTGCCCTACATGTATGCGTGTGTCCGTGTGCTCTGTGTGTACACATGTGTATGTGTCACCACTTGTACGTGCTCTAGCTGTGTGCGTGCACGCGTGCATTGTGCTCTGTGTGTGCACGCGTGTGTGCGTGCGCTCTACCTGTACATGAGTGTGTCTCCCTGGGGATGCTGGTCGCTGGGCTGCCTCTCCACCTCAGGCAGCCAGATTTATGGGGGGAAAGGGATGCCTTACTGAACTTTAAAGATAAACAAATATTTAACAGGGTATACTTATACTAAAATATTATTTGCTCTTTATCTAGAATTCACATACACCTGGAAGTCCTAAATTTTATCTTGCAGTCTTATCTGCTTGCCCTCCTGGCTCTCAGGTCGCCAGGCTGCCGACCCCTCCCCCGTGAAACACAGCAGGTGTAGACAGGCTTCGGATTCCCCCGTGGGGACCCTGGACAGAAACACACAGAATGTAATAGCCCTTCCCTCCCGTTAGTGGGCTCGCAGGTCATTTTCATGTCCTTGTTTATACTCTTCTATAGTGTCTAACTTTTTCCAACCAAAGTCCACCTCATAGAAAATATGCCAGTGATTACAGTGACAACTGCTCCCTCCTCCTTGGCTCCGGAGTCCCAAAGGGCAGCTTCCGTGGGCTTGGGGGTGGGGAGGAGTGGACTTTGGACGCTGTGGGTCCCAAGGCCCCATGAATGATTAACCCTCATGTTGGGGGGAGGGAGCCATAGCACCCCTCACCCCCCACCCACCACCCTGGTTCTGTCTGCTCGCACCTTTCCAAGAGTTAAGGCGCTGGCAGTCGCATGGCGGTCAAGGTCACCCAGGACAGACGCAAACCTGGCACCTGACTGTGTGCATGGCCAGAAGCCACCCGGCCACTCTAGGGTCCCCTCCAGGACTCTCCACAGGAAGGGTCCAGCCCAGCTTCTCCAGGCCCTGCACCCCTCGCGGTGACCCATGTGATTCCTAGTGGGACGCTGACTGAGCGACACTCAAGGGGAAAAAACTGGACAAATACACACTAAACCATCAACAGCCCATATTTCTGACTCCTGGGCTTGGAGGCCTCTTTCAGTTTCTTATTTATACTTTCCAAATTTTCTTCAGCCAACATCTATGCCTCTTGCGCCCTCCCCTTCCTGCCTCGCAGTGACCCCCCCCCCACCCCCGGAGCAGACGGATCACTCTGGCTCCTAGAGAGAGAGTGAATACGTGGGTGTGTGCACAAGAGTGTATGTGGTGGTGGGGGGGACACATTACGTTCGCTGCAGAGACTGGAGGCTTCAGGAAGCCCCCAACCCTGCATCTGTTGCTTTATAGTTCTTGAATGTCCAGCAGAGGCTCTGTGACTACCTACCTGGCCAGTGAGCAGGAAGGCAAAGGTGCTGAGGGCTTCTAGAAAAAGTAACAAAGAGCTATGAGAAGAGAAGCCCGTTGGCTGCCAACTCCTCCTTCCTGCAGTGGATGTCGTCCTGCGAGGTGTGATGCCTGGAGCCCCTGCAGCCATCTTGCCACTGTGGGGAAAGCCAAGAAAATCTCAGACTGAATACTTTCCTTCCACATTATCTGAGACAATGAATACTACGGCTTCAGCCTCTGAGAGGAATTCTGTTATTCGCAGCCCAAAGCAACCTAACCATGACACTGACCAGAGCCATCCTGCTGATGGGCAAAGCTGGGAGGCCCGCTCTCTGCACTTGGTCATTCTGGGGCAGAATTGGGCTGAGACCTGGCCTGACACCTTCCTACCACGGTGGTGGAAATGAAAACTTTGCTCCTGGAGATTTCCTTAAGGTGCTGGTTCTGCCAGCCACAACCTGTTGCTGGGGAGGGGCTACCTGGTTGCCGTAGAGACCAGGACACCTGCGGTGGAGACAGAGCTTTCAGTGGGGTTCAAGGTTCAGTCCCAGGGGCCGGGAGTAGGGAGGCAGATTCCCAGGACCTCTGTTTACCAGCCTAATTGTTATCATTCACCCTCCGTAGTCCAGCCACCTTCCTGGTCTGCACCGGGTCTTTTCCTCTGGCTCCTGAGTGTGCCAGGCAAAGTGGCTGGGCTCTCCTGAGGGCAGAGTCAGGTGCTGGCTCAGCACCCCAAGACGTGCAGGGTGGGGCTCAGGGAGAAGCCTGCACCCCATCTCACCCCCCACCCCCCTGCAGTAGGACCAGGGCATCAGGGTCCATGGAGCATAGGTTCGGTTCCAGGCCCCTCCCCCCACCAATCTCCGGGCGGCAGGTGCGGCAGGCGGGTGGACGAGCAGAGATGCTCATGGATACTTGGTCTATCCCCACCCAGGACCCAGCTGCTCCTGGTAGCGCAGACCTGGCCTCACGCAATCTCTTCTTTCATTCAACACACATTTCTCAAGGCTCCTCCAAGTCCAGTGTCTCTGCTCTCCGACGGCGAGCAGAGCAACATCCCCCCACTCCCCGCCTCCAGCCCCCGACAGGGGATGATGACTTCCGGATCCCGGAGCCTGTGTGGATTATTCTATATGGCAACAGGGGCTTTGCAGATGGGGGTCAGTCGAGGTCGGTGAGCTGGGGAGACTGTCCTGGGTTATCCAGGAGGGGCTGGTGTCGTCACGGGGTCCTCACGAGAGGGATTCGGCAGAGACAGAACCGGCTCCAGTGATGGGATTGCTGGCTGGGAGCGCCCAGGAGGAGCTCATAGAAGCCAGAAAAGGCAGGGAAAGGATCCTGCCTGGAGTATCCAGAAGGAACCTGCCCCACTGAAGCCTTGATCTTAACCCAGTGAGACCCAGTCCAGACCGACCCCAAGACGTCTAAGAGGATTTGCTCCCGCAGCCGGCGCTCTTCCCTCTGGCTCTCCCTCCTCCCAGCTGATCCCGCTGCCATCCCTCCTGCTGGCTCCCGCCTTTCCTCCTTGCCCCTTCAGCCTCCCGGACTCACAGTCCTGGCTCTGAGTATGGACACCCCAGGTCTGACCTGCGAGCCCCTGCTCTAACAGGCTGGGTTTCTAGCGGGACTCAGAAGCCGGGAAAGGTAACTGGCTGAAGCCTGGAGGCTTCCATCCCCGCACCTGCGTACCAGTAAGGTCCCTAAGGCCTGCCTTCCAGGTCTAGGACAGGAAACCAGGCTCTATCCGCGTGTGGAGAGGAGGCCTGCGCCCCTTGGGGTGCCCTTCCCCTCTGGCCAAGCCTCGCGAGTGTAGACTGAAAGTGTAGACTGAAAGTCACCTGTTCTCCCTAACCCCACCCCGGCTGGGGAACCACACAGCAGACATTTCTTCTCCCTCAGTCTGTAGGCTGAGAGTGCAAAGTCATGGTGTCCTACGATCGCTTCTTCCCCTCCACATGATGTTTGCAAAGTTCATCCACGCTGCAGCGGCTGTCAGGGCTCTGATTCCTTTTTACGGCCGAGTAATATTCCACAGTAGGGAGAGACCCCAATGCGCGTATCTGTTGGTTGATGACACTTGGGCTGTTCCCACTTCCTGCCTATTATGCATAAAGCTGTGGCCTCAGATGTTCCCAGACCGGTGTCATGTGGACCCTTCATTTCTCTTGCGTGCGCGTCCAGGGGCGGATCTTCTGGGTCACGCGGTAGAGCAGTAGTTACTGCTCTGCCCTGCGGTTGTCCAAGGCAGTGACCCCAACACCCGCCCCCACCGGTATCCAAGCCCCCTTCCTCATCCCTGCCGGTGTTCTCTCCCTCTGACAGGGGCACAGTCATACCTCCTGTGGTTTTGACTTGCATTTCCCCTTACGACGAATGACGCTGAGCATTCCCTCGTGGGCTTATGGGCCATCTTTATAACTTCTTTGGAGAAAGCGACAATTATTTTGAAAAGGATCATGTGGTCCTGGAGGCAGCAGGATGTGGGACAACCTTTGGGGCTTTGGAGGCTGGGCTCCTGGGTTTGAACGGGTCCGCTGAGCTGGCTGTGGGGTCGGGAGTCAAACACGTCCCCCTCCGAGCTTCCTGGTGCGTAAACCAGAACAACACTAAACTTCCAGAAGGTGGACAGGTTAGAGGTAACATAGGTCTAGAGTCTGGTGCTAAATAAATCGGTATTTATTATTATGAAGCAGATGGGGGCCAAGGAGCAGACGGTGAGGGTGTTTGTGTCCTAAGTTTTCAACCGTGGCTCAACTTGCTTCCAAAAGATGCCGAGATCAGAGACCTTTGTTGCTGTGTGACAAACCAGCACAGACCTGCAGCTCAGAATGGCACCTGCTTACTTGCACCCAGCTCTGCAGCCCAGCGTGGCTCCTCTTTCCTCCCCCCACCAAGTGGGGCACAGTTTGGCAACAGCCCGGCCCAGAGAAGAACCCATCTCCAAGTTCACCCAGACCCTGGGCCTGCAGGACTGAGGTCCCCGTGTCCTTGCTGGCCTCCCTGAGGGCCACTCTCGGCTCCTGGCAGCCGCCCGCACTCCGTCATGCCTGGGCCCTCCGTCTTCACTGCCAGCAGTGGGAACGGCCCTTCTACTGATCCTTCTCACGCGACAAATCTCTGACTTCTCTTCTCCTGACCCCTGGACCCGGACCCAAAGCGCTCACGTGATTCCATCCGACCACTGGGTAATAGGGCCCACAGATTCGGGACCTCAATTACACCTGCAAAGCCCCTCATGGCAGCACCGAGGTCAGTCCGCTGTGGCACAGCTGGAGAAGGTGTGTGCGCCCGCCCCAGGGGCCAGAAGCCACAGGGGCCACTTCAGAATTCTGCCCCGCACGCCTTCGGGGCACCCGGCCCACGCCCCGCAGATCCGTCCCGAGAAGGTGCAGTGGGCTAGGCTCCCTCCTGCACCAGGCGCATCACAAGAAGTTAGAAAGGTAGCTGCCACGCCTGCCTACACTCCACGTCCGGTGTAGACAAGACACCACACAGGGTCAAAACTCGATTCCCAAGAGGTTGGGTGTGCGCTTTGAGTTCCGGAGGGTTGGAATTTCAGGAAGCCCCGCACACCCATGCGCCTGCACATGCACACACACCACCTTCCCTCCCCCTTCTCGCGCATGTGAAAGTTCATTATCCGAACGCCTACTCCGAGCAACCTGCATGAAAGTCCCCTGCCCCAGCTCCCGCCCAGCACACACCCTGGGCCTCCACCCTCTCCTTCTCTGCCTGGCCACCCACAAGCCCTGCCACTGAGTACATCCAGCTGCCTGGCACCTGCCAGGAGGGAGAACATTCGTCCCCAGTGGGAGGTGCCCCCTTTGTGGGGTTCTCTGGTGCTTTGGGGGAGAGATGTCCCGGAAGACGCCCTCACTGGATCCTTCAATGCAGACACGTGGGAAAGCATGATCAGGGGACGAAGGGCATCCTCCTACGGGGTCCAAGGTGGGGACATAACAAGCCTGGGTGTGGGCTGGGGAGGCTTCCTGGAGAAAGTGGCCATGCCGGTCCAGGAGGAACGCGGGTGGGGCTGCGGGCCAGGCCAGATGTACTGGAAGGAGGGGACCGGCATGAGGCTGCTGGACCCCCGGGGGCAGGGATGGAGGTCTGGGATGGTGACCAGCCGTGGGACAGGCTAGTGGGGAGGGGGCCCTTCATGGGGCAAAGAGACTGCTGAAGGATTTGCAGGAGCCCCAGGCCTGGGGGTGAGTCCATTTCCCTCACTTAGTTCCCTACAGGGGGACAGGCCCAGGAGGATGAGACAGAAAGACGCCAGGAGCCCCTGAGCCTCTCAGAGAGACTGTCCCGGCCTTGTCCTCACTTGACCCCAGGAGTCGGTCGTGCTCACAGGAAGGAAGGCCTGAAGCAGACACCCCTGACCAGCGGCTCACCGTGGGCCCGTGGCCTTCACACTTGGTGCCCAGAGCCCGTGGAGTTCTGCCGGCCCCCTCGTGTGTTCTGCCCCCTCCTAACCCCTCCTGGCCTCTCTCAGCCCATCGGCATGTGGCCGGGCTTGGCCCTGGTGCCCTGTCCCTGTGCTCCATGTGCTCCCAGGGCTCGCCTCGGGGCCGGCGACCTCTGCCTCCTGGGGTCGCGTCTTCCTGGACCCCATCACATGGGCAGCACCCCAAAGTCCTCGGCCCGTGGTGGCCAACACAAGGACTAGCCATTTAGGGACTTAGTTTTGTTTAGTTTTTAAGATTTTATTCATTTTTTTTGACAGAGAGAGAGAGAGAGAGAGGAGGGGCAGAGGCAGAGAGAGAAGCAGACGCCCCGCTGAGCAGGGAGCCTGAGGCGGGGCTCGAACCCAGGATCCTGAAATCATGACCTGAGCCGAAGGCAGATGCTTAACCACTGAGCCACCCAGGCAAATCAGGACTTAACATTGTGAAGAGACCCAATCCGTCCGTTTTATTTCCACTTTTGCAAATAACAACGAATGTATTCTACATAAATGAGGTAATATAACGTCTTCGGTAATAATTACGGAATGTGCCGATTATGGCCAAACCTGTAGAATGAACTTACTTGGGTGAAATCCAAATTCTGGAGCATTTAAAAACAAAGGTTTACACTTTTCAAATAACCAAGCATTGTTAGGAACATGTTATAAAAGCAAGATTGCCAGATACAATACAAGGCACCCAGTTAAATGTGAATTTCAGATAAAAAAAATTTAGAATAAGCATTTATAAATAATAAAGTACAAGTTATAAATATTCAGACTTTTATAAATATTCATAAACTGTTTATCAACTTTTATAAGTCCCATGCAATATTTGAGATATCATTACATTTAAAATTATGCATCGTTTTTAGAACCAATTTCAAACACAATGTTAGTAAAAAGGAGTTTGAAGTTTTAACAAAAATTAATAAACTGTATTATGCATAACTTTTTCCTATTGCCTTATGCAATACTTGGGACATACTTTAAAAAAATGATTCATTGTTTGTGGGAAATTCAGACGGAACCAGGCACCCCGTATTCTTTCTCGTCGTGTTTTGATTTGCTAAGCCTGCGAGGAGCTTTAATGAGCCCGTGATGCCTGGGGACGGGCCTGCCCTTTATAAGAACCGGGTGTGTCAGGCCACCACCAGCAGCTCACACATTCCTGGGGGCTGCACGGGACAAGCCAGCGTCCACACGCTGGACGAGGCCATCTGAGAGGGATGGGGGCATGTGGCAGGTGCACTGAGCCCCACCCCTGCTCTGGACCTTGGGCTTCAGCCCTAGCCTGCTCTGGTCTTAATCTTACCACCTGTAAATCGGGGGCACCAGGTCCCTCCCAGGCTCGCTCCCCACACTCCCCATCCGTGTTTCTCAAATGCAGATGGATCAGGCACGAGTCCGGTGGGAGAAGGTGAAACCATGCCCCCCAACAGGACACAGCCCAGGACGTTCCAAGCCTCGATGTTGGGCAGACACCGGCGATCCTGTCCCTTTGGGGCACTTCATTCTGTGGACGAATGTCTAGCATCCCGGCAATGGCTCACAGCACTCTGGATGTTTTCTACCCAAGCCCCCTTCTCGTGATGCATGCCGGTCTCCTTTCTGGAGGGTTCTGGAGTTTTCGCAGTTTCCCTAAAAGCCCATGTTGAACTGGCCAAGTCAGAGGCATTGTGGATGATGGCGTGGGGTGGGGGATCTCACAACCCGGGGCCTCTGGGCCAGCGCTGGATCTCGGGCCTCTATGGGCCTCCCTCCCTACTTCCCCATCTCCTTGCCACCCTGAGCCAGGCTCCTCCCGGGCTGGAGCCTCCCCAGGGAAATTGCTCCCTTCCCCCGATGCTGAGGGGCCGCTGTCTGAGGCCAGAGCTGGGAGCCAGCCCGACCTGCTGTGATGGCGGAATAACATTCAATCCCCTGAAATGTGTGGAGTGAAATGGCCTTGTAGGTGGTCTGGGGCCCTTACTTTCCCTCTTTCCCTCCCCCTCCTTCCCTCTCCCTGCCCCCTGCTTCCATCCCTTCTTTGATTCTCTTCCTTTCTTTTTTCATTCCTCCTTCCTTCCTAAAGCAACCACAACCAGGATGAAGCAGAAGCAAATTGCATGCCATAGAGAAGTGCTGCTAATAGAGGACAACAAGGGCGTCCTCTGCCGGGACAGAGGGGCTGGGGCCATTTCTTGGGGGACATAGCAGGTGGCCTGAGGGGCAGGCAGCCCTGCTTATTTGTGGCAGAGAAGCAGGGAAGTGTGTCCCAAGAGGGAAATGCAAGAGCCAAGGCAGGGCAGGGAGGAGATACTTCCTGGGAGCAGATGTGCCCCCTCCCCGGGGGCTGGAGGCTGGAAGGCCAGCTGGGCTGCGGCACGGTGCCCTGAGCCTGCTGAGGTCTTCCTCACCCACTGGAGGACGTTACACTCCCTGGTGGTGTCCCAGAAACCACGCTAGACCTTGGGCTAAGGCCTGGCAGAAAGCAGAGGGCTAATTCTAAAAGCTAAGCATCAGAGAGGCAGGAGGGCGAGGCTGAGGGATACTGCAGCAGTCCTAGCCCAGATGGCTGCAGGACACTGGTGCCCACAGTAGAGACAGGGAAAGAAAAGGCAGGTGCAGGGGGAAAGGGAGGTGGAGGAGACTAACCCTTACAGGTGGCGGCTCTCAGGGGTCCCATATGCCAGGCACTGCAGTCACCTGGGAGTCAGCCCCAGGTCTCCCCGACACCCAGACTTCATGCCCTTGACCACAATTCTCGCTGTGTGTGAGCACCCAAGACCGAGGCTCCCACTGCTGTCCCCGGGCCCTGACACACACTCAGGTCCTCAGTCGGGACAGACAGGAAGCCCACCCCCTCTTTATCCCCCGGGAGTGGCGGCATCGGCTTCCGTTTTAGGGAACAAAGTCAGGACAAGCTGGCCCCTGGCTGGGATGCCCAGACTCCAGCAGGCCCTCAGAAGCTTCCCTCCAAGGTGAGGTGGGACCCAAGGGAGCCCTTCCCCTGGGTGGACAATGCAGGGAGGCTGGCTGTGAGGACAGTGGGGAGGCTGCCGGAAGGTAGAGGCCGGCCTGCCCCGGGAAGACCTCGCTGGGACAGGTCCCGACAGGCCACCGCCAGCTTTGATAAACAAGAGAAAAATGTGCCCAGATAAGTAGAAGCGGTTCTGGTGACTTTCCTCCCCGGCAGCTGTGGCTAACTCCTCCCACCCAATGCTCCTCTCCAGAGGGGAAGCATGGCCCAACACCAAGTGGGGCCCCCAGGCCACACCATGTCCCTAGGGAAGCTGGTCCCCTCAGTCCCCTGAGCTCACCTGGATGCCAAGCAAGGACAGGGACACCCATCCAGTGGCAGGGGGGGCCAGGAGGAGCCTGGGTTGAATATTTAGCAATCTCAGGTCACCCTTAGTGGCCAGGGCTGCTCGCAAGGGTCAGGAGAATGTGACCGTTAATTTTATGTGTCAGTTCAGCTGGGCCAGAGTCCCCAAACATTTGGCCAAACATTATTTCTGGATGTTACTATGAGGTGTTTAAGGATAAGGTTAACATTTTAATCTATGGACTTGGAATCAAGCAGATTGCCCTCCGTAATGTGAGTGGGCCTCATCCAATCAGTTGAAGGACCTAATAGAACAAAAACTGACTTCCCCCGAAGCAGAGGGCATGCTGCCAGCAGGTGACCTTCAGACTCAAACTGTAACACTGGCTCTTCCTTGGGTCTCCAGCCTGCTGGCTCACCCTGCAGCTTTGGGCCATGCCAGCCACCGTAATTGGGTGAGCTGATTCCTTAAAATAAACCCCTTAATATTTATACCTCCATCTCCTCTTGCTGTGTTTCTCTGGAAAGCCTTGACAAACAGGGTGTAGCAGGCCTGCTGAGCTGCTCCTTCCCCCACAACCAGGAAGAAGGTCAAGGCTTTGGAAGTATTGGTGACAAGCCTCAGACACCCAGCTCCCCAGGCTCGGCCAGGGATGACTTTTCAGCCTTCTGAATGGGTCAGATTTTGGCCAAATAACCTGGAAGACCCCTCCCCCACTGACTATGCCAGCCCCCCTCCACCCTCAACATCCCCATGGCCAGAGTGGAGACCGTCATCTCCATGACTGTCACTGCTAATAAACACCAAGCCTTTGTGGCTACACAGCGCTTCACCCCCCACGAGATCTGCATCCATCTCCTCTGCCTTCCTGAGAGCCTTTCCATTTTGCTGTTTTAGAAGCACTCCCACCAAAGCTGTGGCTTGGGGCCCTGCCTGAGCTGCCCCTCTCCCACCAAGACAGAGGTCTCATTGTGGAGTTTGCCTGGGGAGGAACGCTGGCTGGTGGGAAGGAGGGTGAGGACAGGGAGAGCTGAACAGCCACCTTGGTGGGAGCCCATCCTCCAGCCCAGAGAAGTGGGGCCCCAAGAGTTTATCGACCTGCTGGGGAAAGACCCAAAAGGGCTGGGAAGCTCACACCTCATTAGCAGCTCGCTCCAAAAAAGTCCAGAATTCACTCTGGGGGTGACCCCAGGATGCTCCCTGTCTTCACAATGCCCATTTCCCACCAGCATCCAGGTGAGTCCCAGCGGCCCAACCCTGACAACCCCCAGCATGCTGGCCTCTAGGCCCATCGCCCAGGGGCCACATGGAGGCTCACTCTCCAGATTGGGGATCTCTGGGCTTCCTTCCTTCACTCTCCCCAAGGCCAGCTCTCTCCATCACCCACTGTCCTTCAGAAGGTGATCAGAGCAACAGGGAAGGCGGTGGGCTCTTTATAAACAAGAGGAGAGGAAATGACCCACGGTGCTTGGCAGGAACACGGTCCTGGGAGATAAACACAGATCCAAGGACGGAGGACATGGACGAATGAGTGAACGCTTAGTCTGGCGTCTTCATCTTGCGCAGCTGGGCTCCATTCCTGTAATGCACCTGTAAAAGCAACTGAGCAAATCACAGAACAGTCATAGAGCTGATGCAAGGAATGAGAGCACCCGGGCTCAGTTCCCGGGGAGCCGCTCCAACACCCACCTTGTTCGCAAGAGGGACTCGAGCCGTGGCCACCGGCTCGTCCTCTTCACGTTCCGGTTTGTCCTCCAATTTGCTTCTGTTGAGGAGTCAAGATACGCTTGTTTAATGTATTGATGTGAAGTGCACATGACATACAGGAAGCCATTTCCAAGTGAAAATCGAGGGCAGCACTTTCGCAATGTTGTGCAACCACGGCTCTGTCTAGCTTCTGCATCTCCATCCTCCAACGTGACCCCCCCTTGACCCGTCCCACCATTTCTCCTCCTTCCCCATCCTCTGGCACCTGCTGACCGCCCACCTGTCTCATGGATCTGCCCGTTCGGGACATCTCCCGTACATCGAATCGTACGATATGTGACCTTCCACTGGGACTCTGCTCTTTTTATAGCTGACAACACGCCGGCGACTGGGTAGAGCACACCTGTCTATCCATTTACCCACTCGTGGGCATTTGGTTGTTTCCCTGTTTGGTGCCATGAGCACGGTGTACATGAACATATTTGCATCCCTACTTGTGATTCTTTTGAGGTACGTACCACCTGTGGTGTTCCACCATGCATAGAACTTTCAATCTACTCTGTTTTCAGGCATCGAGGCGTGACTGAGGACACCAGGTCAGGACAGGCAGGGCCAGGACTGGGACTGAGGTGTTCTGACCCAGTACAGTGTTCTGTCTCCGCGGCAGCCGCTGCCACGATAAAGGTCCCCATGCAAGGCAATGGAAGGTGTGTTTCACACACTAACACCCACCAGGCAGGCCACAGGCTGTGTTGGCAAAGGTGGCGCCCCATGGCCTTCCACCACCCACCGAGGCCACGTGAAGTAGATGGGTTTGCCTGGTTGGGGCCCGAGAGCAGGATCGCACGGTCCGAGGCAAAGACTTTGCTTCCTTGGGAGGCTAATCCGGAGTCTGGGTGGAGGGAGGAAAGCAGGAGGAACGAGCTCAGAAGGGAAGCCCCACCCAGTTACTCAGAGTCAAGTAAACATCTGTGATTCCCACCCGGGGCAAAAGGGATGAGAAGGAAAGTTCCCTGGTCGTGTTGCCTTCCCAAGAAGCCACCGCAAGCCCTTGAGGTGTCTCTGCAGGAAGGGGAAAGCTGCCGTGGACTAATCACAAAGCCAGGCGACCAGGTCTAAATCAGTGGGGCAGGTCTTGGGGTCAGCCGGGCTGTACAACGGGGACATCACTGATACGCTCCCTCCCTATTCCTGCGTGAGAGTCCTGAAACTCTCCATACCCGCCCCGGTCGCTGGCCACGGGAGATGCTGAAGAAAGTTTGTTGTGTGGATGGTGAAAGTCACGGCAGCTGCCTTAAAAACTGAAAGCAGATCCCCTTGACCTGGGTACTTCAGCACCCCACAGGGAGAAGGTGTCCCCTGCTCACGGATGGCCCACCCCCGGCTCACTCTCCCATGCAGGCGGCCCGTGTTCAAGTCTTGTCGCCCATTCTTCTTGCACTTGCCCATCACACGCTTACCCACCACTGGTTTGCCTCTTCTGTTTGGTATTTTAGGTATTAATTTCCAGCTATGGAAGATGAAGATTTAGCTTGTTCACAACAACCCTGCCCACGCCCATAGCCACTCAGTGAGTCATGCGACCGCTTACACTGTTTCTACACCCCTGTGATGGTCAATAGGATGAGACCCGCCCCTTGCCTGTATGGGCTCAGATGAGAACTTCCCCACCGCACGGCCAGGAAGGTCGGATAAAATGTGGGACTCCTCTTAAACGACCAGCTAAAGTAAAGGGGTGAAACCTCTAGTGGCCAAAAGGGACGAGAGACATAAAGGCCGGTGTCGTCTCTGCACTCGGAGGCTTGTGTGATACCCTTGAAGGGGTCCCAAGGAACCATGCCCGCCTACCAGCAAAGGGAAAACACCCAAAAGCATGGGGATCTTGGCCTGTGCTGCAGATGGGAAAAAACATGGCCCTTGGGAAGTGGTAGTGCTGGCCCTTTCTCGGCCCTGGAATCCACATGGGGTGACCACAGGCTGGCAGGGCAACCCCAAGTCTTAGCACCACGAATCCTCAGCCCGAGCACAGCAAACTCCCACGGGCATGGCCCCACTGAACATGAGCTCGCAATCCAAAATTATGACGCACAAGGAAGACAATTCGGCAGCAGACCCGACAAAGACAGAAATGAGACACCGGAGAATCTCAGGTAGTAAGATGCTCGGGTAATGGCTTCAAGCAAACACACTGACAGTTACTACAGATGCAAAACATGGAACGGAACACAAGACCCTGCTGAGGAAAGCAAGGCATTTTGGAAGGAATGAAGTAGAACTTTTGGAAATGAAACGCACAGCGACTGAGGGAAACACGCCCGTGGACGAGCTAACTTCAGACGGGATGCAGGCTCCCCACGGCCGAGTCAGCTCCACTCAGCAGCAGCGAGATGCTCTGGCTCCCGCGTGGCAGCCGGTGGTGCAGAGAGTAGCACAGAGAGATGGGAGCATGGGCAGGACACGGACACTGAAGGAGAACATCAGAGCACTTTCCTCAGCTTGTCCATGGCGCTATTGTCTGTCCTCCAGCTTCTCCTTTGCTGTCTCAAAGTCTGAGACTGTGGATGACTCCCCCCAGCCCTGGGAGCTCTCAGGACAGCCTCTGAGCCCCGTCCTGCTGTTCCAGGGCACTGCGTCTGTACACGTGCTGCCACCTCCACCGCAGGGCCCTGTTCTTTGGCTCGGGGATGCCTCCTTCTCCCTCCGTTGTCAGGACCCCTGCCATGGGGTGGTTGCACCACCTGGAATGTTCTTACCGTTCTTCTTTTAAGAGTTTTATTTTTCGGGGCGCCTGGGTGGCCCAGTCAGTGAAGCATCTGCCTTCTGCTCAGGTCATGATCTCAGGGTCCCAGGCGCAAGCCCCACATCGGGCTCCCTGCTCAGCCGGGATCCTGCTTCTCCCTGCCTGCTGCTCTGCCTACTTACGCCTCTCTCTCTGTCTTTCATGTAAATAAGTAAATAATCTTTCTTTAAAAAGAGGTTTATTTCATTACACTTACAAATTTTTCCATTTCTATTCTCTAAATGTTCACACACACCCATGCACACATACACACTCCTGTTCTGCTTGCCATTTATTTAAAATGTCCTGTTTCTCTCTGAGAGAGCTGTAGATTATAAAAGCTTTTCTCGGGACCCTTTGTCCCCACTTTCTCTTTGTTCCCTGCTTGCTGGTGGGTTGGGGTGCTGTCTCTGCCCTCTCACAGGGAGTCTAGTGGGCTCCTTGATCACCTTCCAGACACGAGTTAGTAACTGATGTTTGCAGACCCCGTGTGCCCAGGGTGCTGATTGGCAGGGGAGGGTCTCCCCGGGATGATGGAGTAGATCTCCTGCCCCAAGAGGAGCTGGGTGCTGAGACAGGGGTGAGGGCTGTAGAGGGGGGCTGGCCCGGTCCTCACCCTCAAAGACGTGGACTCGACTGGATCTCCTCCACGGAGCCACTTCCCCAGCCCCACTCCCCCTGTGCCAGAGTCACGGGGCCCAGGGACACCCAAGTCAAGCTGGTCCTGTCTTTGGAGCGGGGTAGGGAGAGAGCCTGCAGCGGTGCAGAGCAGGGTGGGGAGAGCCGTGGGCTAACTGTTCCGGGAAACCCCGTCAGCGGTCCCCACCTCCTCCCCATGCTTCTCCTCGCCCTCTGGAGACTGCGGCCTTCACCCCTGACGGCTGACAGGGTTCTCGCCGGATTCAGCGGTCATGACATGATTCTGTCAGAGGGCGCTTCGTTTTCTAAATGCTCGTTCTCAGCCTCTGGGCTTCTCTCTCCGTGGAGCGGGAAGGAGGAGTTCACAGACCACGCAACTGGCAGGCAGCCTGATTCATGCCATCTCCGGTGTCCCCCAGCCCGTGGCGGCCCAGACAAGGCTGGGACTCGCTTCCCCAGGTGGACCAGGCGGGCTCCTCGAGACACGCAGGTGTCTGTTTGGTCTTGAAAACACATCCAGTGTTTGCACGCTCCTCTCTTGAGATGCGTCTATCGATGCCTTCCAGATCCTTCCCTCAGAAGGAAGGGCTCTGCTTCTCTGTCCGCCCCTTCCCTCCGCCCTGGAAAGACCAGCTCAGCCAGCTCCTGTCTCCCCACTCTGAGCTCACAGAGCCAGAGTCTGGGGCCACACTGCCCTGCACGACTCTGCATCAGCCCCCCCTCCCTCACCTCTCCTTCCCCCACTGCCACTACCCTGAGGGCAGGGAGGGGGAGGGGGTCTCCTGCTGCTCTGAGCCCTCCCAAGGACAGAGCCTGGCAGCCCTCACAAAGCAAGAGCCTTCTCCTCGCCTGGCTTTGTTCCTGGGAGGCAGTGGGGAGATGGAGGCAGGGGAAATTCTCTCCTGGGGAGCTGCCTGGGCTTTCACCGCTCACCAGCCTCTTCCCCCGGCCACCCAGGAAAGACAGAAAATCGAGGTCCCATGGCCACAGCCACCCCTGAGATCCACTCTCTGCCCAAGGGCCAACCCCACCCCCCACCGACCCCACTCCGTTTCCTCCACCTGCCACCTCCCCTGGTCTCGTTTTTCCAGCAGCACAGCTGGTCCAGGAGGAAGAAAGTCACCTGCGGGGAGACCTCATTCTTGTTAGTTGCCCGAGCGACAGGCTTGGTGCAACCTCTGGGCTCCCTTCCAAGCGGCAGGGTCTGACCCAGATGCTGTCATATAAAAAGGGGGGGCGCACCCTGGGTCCCCAGTCTCTGGGGCGGCACCACTCACACTTGGGGAAGGACGACACAAACTGCATGTGTTGTTTTAACTGCGCCTTGCCCTGCGTGGGGAGCGGTGAGCCGAGAGCAGAGCCCCATCCCCCATCCCCCCCCCCCAGCCTGCTTGCCCCCAGGGCATTCTCTGTTCCTCGCCAGCATCGAAACACACTCCTCAAATCTGAGCGCCCTTCTTTTAGTGCAAACATTTCTCATCTTGGTCTTGGCACTTTGGTTCGGCCAGAAACACAACTTCCTCTATGCTAGGCTCTTCATCATCATGGCCCACAGCTGCTACCCACCTGGGAGGCGCCAGAACGTTCTTTCCCTCCTGTACGCAACAGAGTGGCTACCCCGAGCAAGGGGGCTGTTCCTACAGCCTCTCCCCCTTAGTCCATACCTTCGTCCCCTCACTTAGGTGGGTGGTCTCTCAGGTGCCGCTGGGGTTAGGAACACGGCCCCTGGCCCGTCCCCTGAGCAGAGATGCCCACCCTGTACCTTCCCATCCAGGCAGAGCTCTGTGGCTGAGGATAACTCTCCTCCTTATTCTAGACGTCGTTTGGGGGCTCCACTGAGCACTGGTACCTGGGTTTCCTCCCTGCCTCTGATGCTTCCAGGAGGTGGTCCCCAGATTGTCTCTCTGCCCTACCTGCTTCACTTTCAAAGCCACTGGGCAGTGTCTCTGCTGTTGGGCTTCTAGCAACAGCTTTCCAGAACATGCGCAATGCCCTTCTCCCAGGGTCCCGAGAGGGGGCCCTCTGGATCAAGGAGCCTACTGTCTGTTTTCCTGAGAAAATGCAGACACACCATCCGTCACTCACAGGGGGCTCCAAGTGCTCTGTGGGCTCTCCACAGAGAGTCCCCCGTGTGAGGACACCTGTGGCCATCACCACGCAGCCCCTGGTCCACCTTTTCCAGTAAGAACATTCAGATTTTCCTTTAGGAAACTAGCAGCCCCACATTCAGAGGTGAGATCAATAAGCCTGACCCAGCCTGGTTGACCAGAACATCCTCTTCCCCTGGCTGCCATGATGGGTTTCGGGGATGAGCACAGCCAGGCAGAGGGGCCACCATATTGCAAAACTCCTGAGATACCATGAACTATAAAATGTACCATTATCTTAAGCACCACCAAAGGAGAAAATATGCTTGGAATTTCACTTGTAAGATGCCAAAAACTCTCTCACAGCGGTTGAAACATGAGGGTGGCAGGGGAAGGGGGTCTAAGAATCTATGAATTATGTTTAACTTGGGGTTTGGGAAATGGCTGGATCCAGCCATTCCTGACACTGGCATTCTTCATGAGGTAGTACACCGTCTCTGTCAATGCGCCTAAATCAGTGACTAGCACTATTTCATGGAAGAGACTGCCCATCCGGTGCCTCTCCCCGTGTAATAATTGCTGTGGATGCCTGTGCCACCTGATCTCAGATGTTAGGGCATGGGCATGGCAGGAGGCCTAGAGCTCTCCCCCCAGGATCGTCTAGCACAGGGCCCATGCGTCCAGCGCAGGGCCATTTCACAGGATAATCAATAATATAGGGAGGTAGGGAGGTAGGGAGGGAAGGAAGGAAGGAGGGGGAGGGTAGGAAAACTCATCCAGGGTTAAGAGTCTGTTTCCAAGATACAACCACCTAAGTGTGACCTTAGGGGCAGGTATTCTCTCTCTGAATGTCAACTTCTACAAATGCCTGCTCCCTTTCAGCTGCAGGGTCAACAGGAAGCCTTAAATTCATGGCCCACCACACCCACACTTTTGAAATAAGCAGCTAGAGGACTCAGCACCATGAACTGCCTCCAGCAGAGTGCCGAAGAACTGGATTGAGGTTCAATGACTTGGATAAAGATGGTGACTCTTGGCTCATCAGAGCTCGGAGTGGGGGAGTCAGGTGGTGAACCAGTTGTCTGCTAAGGAAGACAGGTAGCCAGGCTCTCTCTGGCTTCAGGCGTACATCTAGGAAGGAGACATACTGCCTGTAGAGCCACGACGCACCTGAGCCCAGGGCCCGCATCTCTCACTGCAATGGAGGTGAGCGGGGATGGACATCGGAAGAAAGCAGTGCTCAGACTTGGGTCCTCCATGCCCGGCTCTGTGGAGTGTAAACTGTGGCCGATCTGAACCAGAGGCTGGGGTTGAGACCTTGGCCACCGGCCAGGTGGTCCTCAAACTGGACATCGTGGTCGTTAACAAGAAAATGGTGCCTTGTCTCCTCCTGGTTCTGACATCATCCTGGGCCGCTGTGGGCGGCAGTCCATCACCCTAAATGCCGGAGCAGGAGGGCGTTGCTCTTAACCTGCTCCGGCCAGGGATGAACCACTTCTTTTCTAGAACCTACCATCTCCACATCCCAGAGCTGCTGAAGAAGGGCTGGTATGCCTCTCTGCTGCTGCTCAGGGGTAGGGCCCAGGAGGGACGAGCTAGGGGTGTCCCAAGGGACCCTCAGCCCTAGAACAACAGTACAACACATGAAATATAAGACTCGCTTTTGTTTCCTCCCAGGAACAAAGGATCAAAGAGCAGAGGGTCTAAGAGAAAAGCTCATGAAGTCCTCAAATCAAAAGATGCTTCTAAAACACAAAAGCATGGAATGGGGATCAGAGCGAAAAGAGGGGGAAACGCCCAAGTTTTCTGAGAAGTGAAGAAGGAGAAATGTAAACTATCGCTACCTCAAGACAGGAAGTGAAATGAGGTGGGTACCTAGTGCAAAAAAAAAAAAAAAAAAAAAAAAAGAAAGAAAGAAAGTTAAGCCAAGCAGCAGAGTCTTAGTAAGAAAAGGTTCACACATCTTTATCCTGGTGTCAAATGCTTTTAAAAGGAATCCTCATTCCGCAGGGCTGGGGGACTTGGCTGGTGCAGAAAGGAGTACAAGGCTAAGCAAACCCTGGCTGGCTCAGCCCCTGTGAAGGGACACAGGTTGAGGCAGCAGCCAGCATGGCAAGGAGGTCTGTCACACACGCAGGGGCTGAGCAAAGGTGCACTTATGTTTGGGATGATGGGGACTAATCTCACCGCCAGAGAAAGTAGACACAAATATGGACACGCCAGATGAAGCCCCGGGGTGTTGGATTGAAATGGAGAGCACTGGTGTGAAACTATGCTTCCTGATAAGATACAGAGATCCGCATGTGTATTACATGTCAACTACATGGATCTCTTGCACGTCTGTCAGCTGAAGCCTGGAGGAAATGACACCCTGGGACAGCGAGCACATCTAAGCCACAGATCTTGGTGTCTAAATACCATTCCTCACAAAAAGAAACCGCTTTCCTTAGAGAACTCGGGGTATCTGAGGCTGGGTGAAGGAAGGACAAGACGAGTCTGAACTCCCCTTGTGTCAGGAAGTGAGAAGTGCTTGAAGATTGACAGGGACACATCAAAGGGACATGAACGCTGGCATGAAGACACTGGAATTGGCCAAATTGGGGATAACCTGAACATGAAAATCAAAGACAATAATGGAGTAGAGCCCACTGACTAAACGGGAATCCACAACTGCAGACCGATATAAATAAAGTATTGAAAAGGGAGAAGGGAAAGCTATGCTTTATGACCGTATCACATCAGTGGTGTTTGTGCCAAAAATACTTAAGGAAAGCAAATGGTGAAAATTAAGACAAACCTATATTGAGGACAGTCTACAAAATAACTAACTAATCCCCAAAAGAGGCAAAGTTGTAAAAGTTAAGGGAAGACTGGGGAGCAGAGGACTGAATACTCAGGGGGGGGGCGCGGTCAGGACAACAAAGTATGGTGGGGTCCCGAGCCAGAAAGGGGGAAGGAAGATTTGCTGGTTGTTCCCATTGTTTGTTTTTCCTACGGAAAACATTTTGAGACCATCAACAAAATCTGAAAGGGATTTATGGATGAGATGGTATCGTATCAATGTTGATTTCCTGCTTTTGATGGGTACACTGTGACTATGTAGTAGAAAGTCCTTATTTTTGGAAAATACATATTAAAGGATTTAGGGGTGATGGGACACACTCTTTGCAACCTTAGACAGATGGATAGATGGATGGTTGGGCGGACGGACGGATGGTTGGTTGGATGGGCAGGTGGATGGATGGACGGACAGACGGATGGTTGGTTGGATGGGCAGGTGGATGGATGGATGGAAGCATGTATGCATGGACGGGCAAGTCAACGGATGTATGGGTAAACGGGCAGGTGAACGGATGGGTGGATGGGTAGGTGGGAGGATGGACGGACGGATGGAGAAACAGGTGCATGGGTGGGTGAGCAGGAGATGAGAAAGCAAAAAGAATGACGGGGCTAATGAGGGAAAGGTAAATGGCCGGGGACTCCAGGTGTCAGGTACCACCAGAGTTCCATGTATCTAACGTTCCTGTAACTTGAAACTATTTCAAAATAGAAGTTTGACAAAAATAAGAATTGTAAACACTTATAAAGACATCAAAACACTGGTGTGAGGAGCTTCCTCTGCTAAGGTCAGAGCATCTCTCTGCTGGGTCACCCAATAGGATGGGCCTAGCTAAGGAGGCAGGAAGCCTGGGGCCACCCTCCCCCTCCCGTTACAGCTTGATTCAGTGGACCCAGACTACCCTTCTAGAAGGTCATCTCCAACCACAGGACTGCCTGAAATCTCTGGTTTTCAGAGATCAGATGATTCGTGCTCTTTTATAAGAGGAAGAAGTCTCACAGACGCCAGAACAATTAGAAGATTGCTTCGTTTTATTGCCAACCGGTGTGTCGTCTGCACTTCCTACATCCCACCGCAGCGCACCGTCGTGAAAGTGTGAGGCGTACTAAAACACAGCCCGCTCTAGGCAGAGCGGATGTTTCCTGTTACGGAAAAGTATCCCGCGCACAGGTTCACATTAACACACACGGTACGTTAACATCATCCGTACTGCATCCCAGGCCACGGGGCGCATCTGCGCACAGGGCCACATCCGCAGCCAAACCCTGCGCTTCCGACCAGAAAGCCAAGGCTCCGGCACGGCGTAGGCGTTCGTCCGGCGGCTCCCACGCCCCACGAGGCCCCAAGACAGTAGCAGTCCACACAAACCGCCACGGCACCAGACATCAGCAAGCTGGTGGCCCATCTAGCTACGGACGGTGGCCCCAAGCCAAAATGGTGGCACTCTAGGCGACCTGCAACGAGCAAGGGCAAATTGCGCCATCAGGGCACGTGTGCGGCCACCCACGAGGACCGACCCATTTGGACAGAAAAGAGCAGGTCACGTGACCATTGGCTCGCATTTAAAAACCAACCTTACTACTTCACATCCTTCACGGACCAGACAGCCCAAGGACGTGAGCGTTTTTAACAAGTTTAAGTGACAGTTATACCATGTCCGTTTCCTGAACAGTCTATAAGACAAGGATTCCACTAAAACTCCCTGAAACAGGCTTCTTTGCCTGCTGCGGGGTCTGCGGATCCAAGACACAGCTCCTCTCACACCTGCTCCGGGCCACGGCTCGGCCACCCCGGGGCGCCCGCGGGGAGCGAGGAGCACAGAGAAATGATTCTGACCCATCGTCCGTCTGACGGCGTGTGTGCGATCGGGGGAGGGGTCGACAGCCCAGCGTGCTCCCGCCGACAGCCCTCAGAGGGGGACACGCCGAGCGGATGTCCCTCGCGAACCCGGAGTCAGCGGTCGCCTGCTTCTCGCTGGTCCTCCCGGTCAGGGCTCCGCCGGGCCGCAGACGTGGCGGGTGGCACCGACCGGCACAGCGTCCTTCCGTCCCCACGGTGAACACGGCAATGGGACAGGAAGCCCACGGGGGCCCCGGCGTCCAGGGCGGCAGGCTAGGTCTTGCTCCGCCGGAGGAGCGTGGCAGCGGGGCCGCGGCCGCCCTGGAACTTGAGGCTCTGCAGGTTGACCAGCGCGCCGTGCTTCAGCAGCGTCTCCACCGTCTTGGCGTGTCTGCCCTGGGCAGCCAGGTGCAGCGCGCTCAGCCCCTGCGCGTCGGCCAGGTTGAGCACGTCGGCGCGGACCAGCTCCTCCACCACCTCTGCGTGCCCGGCGGCGGCGGCCAGGTGCAGTGCCGTCTGGTGGCGGGGCCCCCGGGCCAGCACGTCCGCCTCCTCCTCCACCAGCAGCTTGACGGTGGCCAGGTGCCCGTGCCGGGAGGCCAGGTGCAGGGCGGTGCAGCCCTCTGCCGTGGCCGCCTCCTTGTCGGCCCCCCGGTGCAGGAGCAGCCGGGCCGTGCTGGTGTGGCCCGTCTCCGCGGCGACGTGCAGGGGCGTCTGCGACAGCACGCTGCAGACGTTGACGTCGGAGTGCAGGTCGATGAGGACGCGGGCCACGCGGTAGTGGCCTCGCTGGGCGGCCAGGTGCAGCGGCGTCCTCCCGTCCAGCGTCTGCGCGTTCACGCTCACGCCCGGCTGCCTGGCCAGCAGCTTGACGATGGGCAGGTGGCCCTGCCAGGCGGCGTAGTGCAGCGGCGCCCACGCATCCTTCCCCGGCAGACTCACGTCGACGCCTCGACGCAGCAGGATGCGCACGATGCTCTCCTGGCCGTGCTGGCAGGCCACGTGCATGGGCGTCCGGCCCTCGCAGTCCACCTCGTGGACAGACGCGTTCTTCTCCAGCAGCAGCCGAGTGCTGCACTCGTCCCCATTCTGCGCCGCGAAGTGCAGCGCCGTCCACTGGTCCTCGTCCGCGGCGTTGATGCTGATCTTACGCGCCAGCAGGAGCTCCACGACCCCGCGCACCCTCTTCTCCACGGCCACATGCAGCGGGGTAGAGCCCTTCCTGTTGGTCAGGTTGGGGTTGGCGTTACTGAGCAGAAGCCACTTGACGCACTCCTCCTGCCCGGCCTCCACAGCCAGGTGCAGCAGGCTGGCGCCGCCGTCCAGCACCAGGTCCACGTCCTGGGGCTGCAGGATCTTCATCAACCTGCTGGTGTCCCCGCTCACGACGGCATCCACCAGCTTCCTCTTCTGGACGTCGGTCGTGCCGAGATCTATGGGGAGAGAGAGGCGAGGCTCAGGCCGCCAGCCACTCCCGGGGCCTGGCTGGTGCCCGGACGTGGCCCCCGGATTGCCGAGTGGCTGGACTCACTCAAGAGCCCGCGGGGCCCTGTTATTAGGTTTCAGATGCAGCGGGAGACACATTTGCAAAGTGAAAGTCATGCTACAGACCTATAGGGTTGTCGTCTAAGAAGGATGCAAGCCTCGGCCTCTATGTGCTCAGAAGCGGCCGTGATCGCTACGCTTACTTCATTGGGAAGAGAAAAGGGAAAGAAAGGATGTGTGCCCCGAGTCTACTGGAGAGCTGACAGCTCTGAGGCCGGGGGCACCCTTCCCAGGCCGCCCGCGGCTCCCCGACCCGGCCTCCAAATGCAGAGTCTCACCCAGGAGACGTAGGAAGGTTTCCTGAAAGAATCCTTCAAGGACTGAGTCCTCCCATTCCGGAAGAACCGTTATCCATAATGAAAAGGTTAGTCCTACTAGTGTCTGCGTTCTCATTAGTGCAGAGCAAGATGCCCTCCCTGCCTCTCTCCAGGGGACCTGCAGGGGGCGGGGGCTGGGCCTTCGACATACAGGCTGGAATTCAAGAAAATACAGCCCGCGCAGTCCGCCAAGTCTGAACTAGCATCTCTGCACCAGCTTCCGAGTCCAGCCAGGAACGGATCCTCCAACGGCATCGGACCCAGAGAGAGCTCTAGGACATGTTTCTCCCCCTGAGATGGGGAGTCTCTTGCCTGTTCCGTCTCTTATCACCCAGTCAAGCTGTCTGGCTGGGCCTTGCCCACTCGTGTCTCTCTGTAAGGCTTTTCCTCAACCCAAAATGCCCTCTTTTGCCCCAGAGTCCACTCTAAAAATCGCAGAAGACTCCCGGCATGTGGGAAAAGCCCTTCCTTCCAGGAAGGCCCTGATCCACCAGGAGAAACAGACTTCCCCTCCTGCCGGGCTCCGCACCCTCCCCACGGCCCCCAGGCACTTGGCCATCCCCACACCACTGTCTCCTGACCACGACCATCCATATTTGCCTGGTGGGGCCGCAGCACGCTGAGGGCAGGACAGGGCTGCGTCTTCCCCTCCCCATGTGGGGGGAGCCAGCCCCTGTGCCCAGGGATCAGCATTTGGGCCAGAGGCAGGGAAAAACCCCCTTCTGAAGGAAAAACCCATCAGAATTAACATAAAAATATATGATGACCTAACCAGGAAGGACCCTACCCCAACAGGTAGTATAGGATGGGATCGACATGTTAACACCTCCAGGAGTGACTCACCCGTTAGAACACGTGGTTAAAATGAACGGGGGACTCACAAATAAGAAAGCAAAGGGATTTCAGGAAGAGGGGGGCCAGGGCTGCCCTTTCCAAGAGAGACTCCAGGTGCGGGGTTTCATTTCTCCGCTGGCCTCACTTGACGGGACTCAGGGTTCGGCCAAGCCGAGGTCAGACCCTACACCTGGGGTTGGCACAGGTAAGACCGCCTGCACAGCCCAGGGGACGGCCCGCTCCCTCTGCTCCGAAGTGACAGCCCGCAGAGCCGCTTGGCCCGCCGCT
The DNA here is from genome assembly GCF_010015895.1 of Lontra canadensis. Classification (NCBI taxonomy): domain Eukaryota; kingdom Metazoa; phylum Chordata; class Mammalia; order Carnivora; family Mustelidae; genus Lontra; species Lontra canadensis. Next base: position 3,826,248 of record NW_022631023.1, on the reverse strand, counting down.
CACCAGCACGCCTCTCCGCATTTGGGCTCAGCGAGCTGGCTACGCGCGGTGCCCCGGACAGTCGGTCACGGATACAGACATGGGCAGCGGCTCCAGAAGCTGCTGCCCGAGCTTTCAGCGGCACACGGGCTCCTACACACACTGCCTGCCCGCGGCCCCGTCATTGTGTGCGTTACTTCCCGGGAAACGGGGTCCTCGCTTACCGCCCGCTGAAGGCTCCCGCTCAAATGACAAGGACAGGGACCCTCTGGAGGAGAAGGCGGAGTCGACGGAAGACACCCCCGAGAGCCTCTTGCCGCTGCTGGCCGACGGCAGCCGGGACTCGGAGCAGCTGCGGCTGAGCTCCTCCGGGCCGTCGAGGGTCTGAGAGGTGCCCGAGTCCAGCTGGGACAGGAGCTCAGACAGGCTGTAGTCACTGTCGAAGGTCGGCGCGGACGCTCGCTTGAGAGGCGTGCACACGGGCTTCTGCGAACCAGGCAGAGGGGGGTGGATGAGAGCCACCCAGGACACCGGCAGTGCCACGGAGAGGGAAGGGGCACTGGGTCCCCGGGCAGCCACACAGGGCGCTCTGCCCGTGGCCTTGTGCACAGCCGCGGGGAAGCCCGAGGACCATGCGCGGGGCCCACCAGGCGCAGACACACTGCGAGCCCAGACAGACCGGACGGACGCGGGAAGCCCCTCGAACTGGGCAGGGCAAGATGCGCAGGGAGCGTGGGAAGCCCGAGTGCTGGGCCGTGCCCACCTGGCCGGCCAGCGTGGGTAAGAAAGGAAGGACTTGGGACAGGGGCTGGGAGCCCCTCACTGACAACCAACCGTGCCCCCTCCTCTGAGCCCCATGAGCAGGGCTGGGGGGTGGCGTGGGGGCAAGTGCGTGAGGCAGGCCCGGCTCCAGCAACAGCAGGGCCAATCTAGTCCACACGCACCAGCGGGGCCCTTTCGAGGGTGTCCCTACCGGGCCTCCAGAAAGGCAGATTTCTGGGGAGGGATTAAGCCCAAGGGCAGCTTCCGACCCCTCCCAGTTCAAGCCCACAGGTCCCCGGTCCTCCCTCTCCTTGGGACCAGCAGGTCCACTCTGACCCACTGGCTCAGTGCGCGGTCGCGCCCTCGAGCTGGGGCCTCATTCTCCCTTATCAGTGGCGAGGTCGCCGCCCCCAGGCACCTTTGCTCCCCAAACTCACGCACACATCCCTTTGCGTTGAGACAACGGGCACGCCTTGAATGCTCGCTCATCTCCCGGCCTCACGCGGACAGCCTGGCCCGCACCGCCTGACACCGGGTAAGGCATCAGGCCTCCCCCGACACTTCCCTAACGGCCTGGCCATCGCGGGCCCAGCGAGCTCTAGCCTTTACAGTCATCATCGCACCTCGCCCAACCCACGTGGCTCTCTGGGAGCAGGCCAGTTCCGAGCAGCAGACACAACGGGGCCAGAGTTCCAAGCCAGGGGGCAGAGACAGCAGAGCCCAAAGCCCCTACCCCAATGGGACCTACACGAGTCTTCTGTTCCCCAGCTCAAAGATCACCCGGCCAGTAGACCTCCAGTGTCAAGAGCGGGCCCACACTGTCCACTCTGAACCACAGACAGGAGGTGGGGACGGGACGCAGCTCGGCAGGAATGGCACCCGGGGCAGCCAGGCCGGCCATGAGGCCGCCGTCCTGTTCCCGAATGTGGGACGCCAGGTGCCGGGTGAACTGGGGGACCAGTCCAGGCCGGCAGGGAAGCCTGCAGAAAGGAGGCGGGGTCCTGAGAAAGGACATCCAGGAAGGGGGCCATTACCGGGCTCTCAGGCTCCAGTGGCTGCTTCGTGTCCAGAACCTGGGCCGGCTCCTTCACGGCCCCGTCCGGCTTCTCACACAGCTCCTCAGTTTCACAAGTGATTTCTATTGGGGAGAAAAGAAAACCGGGCATGTCACTCGGACAATGGCTTCTACATTCACTACAGAAACGTGTGACCTCGGGCGGGGACAGAAGAGGCGACAGCTGGGGCATGGTACCCCAGGGGGCTGGCCGGCACCCCAGTTTCCCGGGCCATTGGCCCAGCGGACTTCCCAAGCTAGCCGCGCAGCCTCTGCATGGGCCCCTTTGAGGCCTCCCATTAGCCATTACTAGCAGGGTCTGCCAGACTCTAAGTAGGACCCACGGCGTTCCAGGTTCCCAAAAAGGCTTGCCCCAGGGGAAGCCCATCTACCAGAGCCAGCAGCCCACATGCCCACAAAGGCCAGGGCAGCCAACACCTGGCAGGCGAGGCCCCATCATCCCCACCCTCCATGTGTTCCCAATGTAACGACCAACCCAAATTACGTAAGAATCACTTTCCTACTGCAAAAAATACACCCATTCCAGGGGAACAAGACCCCAGGAGAAAGGCAAAGAAAGCCCCAGGTGAGTGGTCTCGCCAGTCCCCTAAGACGCACCACCAAACCTGAACGCGCGGCACAGAGCGTGGGCCCCGCCGGGCAGCAAACCAGCCACGGGCCGGAGCAGGGGTGGACTGCCACGGCCATCCCCAGCGCCAGATGCCCTGACCCAGCCCCAGGTGCTGCAGGAACCTAGGCCAGTGGCCAGCCTGTCCGAGTACCTGCGTCTGCTCCCCTCCCCCTCCTGCCCATTACTCCCTCCCAGGACCCCCAGCACAGCCGTCAAGGGCAGGTCCCAGGGAGCCCCGGGGCACTCACCCTGGAAGGTGGGCCGCTCGCGGGGGTCCCCGTGCCAGCACCGCTCCATGAGGCGCAGGAGGGCCCTGCAGGCCCGCGGCCGGGCTCTGCACACGGGCGGCAGCTCCGGGCGGTGGCCCTTCACCACTTTCACCATAATGTGCAGAATGTTCTTCTCGTCTGCAAAGGAGAAGCGGGCAAGTCAGGGCAGCTCTGGGGCCGGGGGCCGTGGGCTTCCCCTTCAGGAGGAGGGGCGTGCATCACCCACGCCATCCACCGTCCCCACGACGGCACCCGGAGGCCACTTCATTTCCTTGGCAGAGCACAGAGCTGGCTGCTCCTCGCATCCCAGCGCATGTCTGCGCTCCCGCTTCCAGGTTTTAGAAACTCCCTACGACGTTCCAGATGGAACCAGGGCCCGTATCACAGGGAACATCTTCCTGGGCAAACAACTCCAAGGAAAACGGGGTTCAAAGAAGAAAACTATCTGATGAGACATGTTCCAAAGTGGCCCATGCATGCCAAAGGGAGGCAACGATCACAAGTCATGAAGTCACGTGGTCCAGCCTCCACGTGAACCCGGATCTCCCTGTGATGATGCAACACCCTTCCTAAACTCTGATTTCTATCCCAAAGCGCAGGCCTGGGGGGCCTCGTGTAGGGAGCCGGCCACAGCGACACTGGCCAGGACGCCTGCCCTCCTCCAAGCACGCTCGGGTCTGGGGAGTGTGAACGGGGGCCTTTCCCCACAGTACGTCATGTGGGCCCACCTGTCCTCCTCTGCAACCTTCCTGAGCACGGCGGACTCGTCACTATCACCATCCTCTTGGTCACAGACCAGGGAGCCCAAGGGGACCCTCAGTGAGCCAGACTTTTTTCTCTTCTCAGCCTAAAATCACAACACCCATGAGACAGGACCCCAAGCTCCCTGTTCCCAGCGCCCCCCTTTCCCCCCACAGTTCCCAGCACACCTGCGGCGGGGAGCTCTGCCCAGGCAGCAGACGCGTGTCTGCGGGTGTGGAAAACTGGCCCCAAGTCCCCGCCGCCGGCCGGGGTCCCACTCTGACCCTCGGGGCTGCCTTCCCGTTGAATCTCGTACAACAGCTCTCTCCAGCAGCTACGCGTCATTTCCACGACGCACCCGCCAAACCCCAGCAGGGCCTCCAGACAAAACCGAAGCGAACACCTGGAAGACTTTCTGCCAGACAGATGGAAAGTTCCAGAAACGCCTTTCGCTCCCCGGGCCGTGAACTCCCCTACGTCCCAAGCAATAAAGCACACAGGCCTTGGCTCCTGACCTCCGTGTCATGCACCTGGCCTGGGATGGCGTGTGTGACCGTCACGGGCCAGAGTGGCACCGCCAGACCACACGGACTCACACCACGGCCACCACGGAGGAGGGGCAGGGAGGCAGACAACAAGGACACAAACCCACACTAGGACGGGACTCCCGGACCTGGGGGCCCCACACTGACGCTGCTCTGAATTTCCAGATCTTTTTCATCCAAGTGCAAAGTAGCACGAATGACCCACGTACACCCGTAGAGGAAAACGATGAGGGTAAAAAGTCCTCAATTTTTCTAACGCAACAAGGCACGAGCACCCGGAGGACAGACGGCGGAGTGGCTCCCTGAAGGGGGACGAGATGTCGCAGCCCTCAAGGGGGGCGTCAGGGACCTGGGTGTGCTCATTGGTGCCAAATCCACCCAGCTGCCCTGGAGACTGGTCGCCCCGCAGGGGCCGCACCTCACACGATGACACACTTACAGGTGGCCAAGGCGGTAGAGTTTACATGTATTTTGCCGTGTTTTAAATTAAAGAAAAGAACTGGCTGGAAATATCCACAGCTGGCAAATCCAGAGAGACAGAAGGCCGCTGGGCAGTTGTCAGGGGCTGGGCGGGGGGGTGGGGGTGGCCTGTGGCCTGGACGGGGGGTGGGGGAGGGTCCCTTCAGGGGGTGAGAATGTTCTGGTTCTAGGCTGTGGGGGCGTCTATGCAGTGGCAAATGCACTTGATGTCCCCGATTCAGACACTTTAAAGGGATAAAAGGCTGTTCGTGTCACGTGTATCACATCACGCGCACGTACAAGCACAAGCATGCGTACACACATGCACACACTCAGAGCAACGAGCTGGTACAAACAGAAACCTGCCCAACAGAGCCCTTCGTGTGGCCGCCTTCCCCGGCCCCCGAACTGCGCTCTGACTGTGCTCGTCTCCACACAGAGGCCTGCAGCGCGGGCTGTGGGGCTCTGCAGGACATGCTGGGTGGGATGGACCAGTGCCCCCATGGTGCCCCCAGGACAGTCCCGCCGGCCTCGTGGCCCAGAGCCACCCCCGTCCCCTGGGCGCGCGGGTCGCAGGCACAGCTTCAACTGAGACGGGACCACACACGGCATGCCCTCCGCCGTCCCGGGACAGACAGAGGCACGGCCCCCAGAGCCAAGCCCACTCACCTGCGAAGGGCTTCTTCTGCGTCAGCACACCCCAGACCACGATGGCGAAGCTGGAAGGAAAATCAGCCAGGTCAGTCTCTGCGGGCCAGAGGCTCACCCACACGGCAACGGGCCAGAAGGAAAGCGCTCCAGCGTCTTCAAGAGCGAGGCAGTGGGAGAGGCGAGGGGGAGAAAGGACACCAAGACGTTTTCCACGGGCTCGTGAAACGGGCTCGCTCGGAGCGCGTCGGGGTGGTGGCTCCGATGTCAGATGCTGCCTGACGGACACACGTGACCTCTTGCTGCCCCAACAGCGTGCCTGGGGTGGGGGTGGGGGGGCCAAAGGAAAGGAACGCGGCTCTGCGGCTGGACAGTTGGCTCCGGGGGAGACGGGCCTGTGTCTGCTTAGTCGCCCTCCGTCTTCTGGCGGGCACCCGGCACGAGGCGCTGACGCCAGCTCCGGACAGGGCGAGGAGCCTGCTCGCTGAGATGTCACACGGGGCTGGGCAGAGAGCGGGGAACATGAGAGCCGGGCCAGCTGACCTTGCTGGGGCCCTTTCTTGGTTGGTGGAAATCATATCCACACTCACTCACTCTCTGGATACATACACAGTGTACAAAATTAGTCTGACTTGGGGCGCCTGGGTGGCTCAGTGGGTTGAGCCTCTGCCTTTGGCTCAGGTCAAGATCTCAGGGTCCTGGGATCAAGCCCCACATCGGGCTCTCTGCTCAGCGGGGAGCCTGCTTCCCCTCCCCCACCCCGCCTATCTCTCTGCCTGTGATCTCTGTCAAAAAATAAATAAAATCTTTAAAAAAAAATTATTCTGACTATACCCCCCAAAAAGCACAGTCTAATACATTAAAAATTAAGTAAATAAATAAAACAAGGAGCCCAGACACCGAGCTAGCACCCTGCCCTGAGTGGAGAGCGGCTCCAATAGGGAAGCCCAGAATTCTCCACTGAAAAGTAACCGAAGTCTCCAAGTTCAAAAGTTGAAACGCTCACCTCCAAAACAAACACGGAACCTTATCGTCCCCAAACTCTACAAGCTGGGACAGGCCCCCACCATGCCACCAACAACAGGCGGACAGCTCAGAGCCCGGCAGAGCACGCACACAAGGGCGATGGTCGAACCAGTCTGCCAGGACCCCAGGCGCAGGCCACGTCATGAAGGCAAAGCTTCGTGCTCGAGGGCTCAGGGTCACAGTCACCACGTGGAAGGCCCATGCTGAGGGGCTTGGGCGCGCCCTCCCACCCGCCCTCTTTTCTCTTCCAACAGGCCTGGGTGAGTAAGACCTTTGCAATGTGGAAAAGGCAGGCACCGACGGCGTGGGGATTATGCTCGAGGACCTCCATCCCACGGACGCTGATTTGTGGACAGCCCCAGCAAGCCTGCGTTCCTCCGTCAAAGCTAAGTGACATTAGAAGTGTAAGCTGCTGGGCTGCAGGGAGGGGCCCGGGCAGGAGCCCACGTCCTCGCACGTAGAGACACACGGAGCACGGAGGGCAGCCTGGCTAGAGGAACCCACACTTCACGAGAACACCAGTGCTCTCCCGGTGCGGGAGCCTGTCCGGTTGCTCGCGGTCTCCAACTGGCACCAAGCGCGAGTACTCCCCACCCCCGCTGGTGGCACTTGCAGGGGACACGTCTGGGGTAGCCTGGACCCCCAGCTAAAAACCCCAAACCTGTGACAGGGACTGAACCTCGGAGCTGACCGCAGCTCCTGGGAAAGCCGGCACTCGGTGCCCGAGGAATCGAGGTGCGGAGCCCCAGCTGGGGCCACTCGCACGTCTGTCACGCACCTGTACACGTCGTGCTTGGTGTCAAAGAGCCGGCTCTTCTCCCGGATGCGCTCCGGAGGGAGGTAGGCGATGGTGCCAAACAGGCCGTCCATGCTGAGGTCGTGGGAGTGGGACAGCCCGTTGCACTTGGCCAGCCCAAAATCGGAAATCTGCAACACAGCGAGGAGACAGCGCTCAGCGAGCTTCGTGGGGCCCCCCGGGGAGGCGCTGGGGTTTTCCCATCCCCTCCCCTCTGCAGGGCCACACGGCTCCGTCCCCACGCTGCCATGTCGGCGCGTTCGGGAGCCCGCAGCGGAGCGCCGGCCTCCAGCTCCTCCAGGGAAGGCACAGCCGGCTTTGGAGGAACCTTGTCCCGGCCATTGGGAGCTCGAAGCGCAGGGAAGAGATTACGCTTTAAGGAAAGAATTCACTGAGAGACAGAACTTCCGGAGATCACAATCTTACGCCTGCCACCGGGCACAGCCCGAGTCGGCCTAAAGGAGAAGAGCGACCCTCTGGGTTGTCGGGGTTTCAGACGACACATGAGAGCAAGGCCGGGTGCTGAGGCCGCGAGCCATGCCACCGCCGCCGGTCACGCCGCAGCCTGGCTGGGGAGACGGGCAGGCCGCAGCATGATCTGTAAAGGGAACTGGGCCTTCAGACGCCCTTTAAAGCAAACAAGACACACACCATGCAGCCTGGAGGAGGCATTCTGCCCTCCACCCGCAATAGCGTGCGATCAACAGACACGGTCTCCTTCCCCAAACGCAGGGCATCCACATAAAAGGCGTGAGGCACCTCTCCTCCCCGTGCGCCGCCCGCCCACCTGAAGGAGCGCCCGGACCCCAGCTACGCAGGCCCCACACCTCCGCCTTCTCCTCTCCTTTGGGACAAGGTGTCCGGAGAGCTCAGGAAGCTCGGGGGACCCCACGGTGAGAGGGAAGGCGTCACCGGCTCCCCGCAGCTCAGCCCCCGCTTGCGTACGTCGGGACCCTCGGACGACGGCTGAAGCTCTGCGTGGGCTCAGGTCATACTCCCTGACACAAAGGGACTGGGGACCCACATGGAAAACTGCCCCTTCTTGGTCTCTTCCAAGGCTTACGAATTGTTGTGACGCCTTCCAGTGAATTCCAGAGCCCCTCCTCAAACACGCAGAGGGAGGGAGAGGGAATGGGGCTGAGCTGGGCCTGACTTCTGGGCTCGCGTGCCCTGGAGGGGAGCCCACGGCCTGGCGTCAGCACCGCTGAACACAGAGAGAAATGTACCCCCGGTCACCCAGTCCTGCAGGGGCGCTGGGACCACACCTGCAGGGAGCGGCTGGACAGAATGGGAGCAGGCTGGGGCCCAGCTGGGACCGCGTGGGGCCGTGCCAGGAGGGTCAGCCTGGCTGTTGCTGGGCGCCCGGCTGCTTGCTGCCCATGTCGGCCTTCCAGAAACTCCCGCCCACTGCCCTGCCCCGCACGCCCACAGAGCTGCTCAGGGCCGAGACAGAGCTGGCCCGGGACCTCTCCAAGTCCACAGTGCGGACGTCTCAGTTCGAACTCTCAGCCGCTTCGACCTTTCGAGTTCGGAAGTGGAGACCCACGGGGTCCGGGGCCCGACCCCGTGCCTCCCGCCCCGCTCAAGCCCTTATTGCCCTTCGTTTCTGCATTTCTGCTGTCTACCTCAGAATGTCCTCGGTGTGAGGAAATAAGCGTAAATTTCACGTAAACGCTACAGCAACAAAATGCAGATCAGAAATCCAAATTCTCTCCCCTGACCCGCCGCGCCACCTCCCCCCACGCCCCATCGGGTAGCTCCTCGCCCCCTTCCTGCCCTGTCCTGCCCGTGCAGGGCCTGTCTGTCCTGATCCCGGACACTGGGGCCCAGGCCATCCCAGTGTCTATCGTGTATACAGCAGGTGCCCTCTAATTTGCAAACACACTTTCACATGCAGCACCGCCTCAGTACTGCTCGGTGCTCACAGAGGCCCCCAGGACCTGGGCCCTGCTCCCTCCGGGCCCAGCTGGGCGAGACCAAGGAAGGGCCTGGTGAGGGCTGTGCTGGCTTACAGAGCCCAGGAGCACAGGACCCTCAGGGTCCCCCTGCATACGGTCTGGTCTGGGCCGAATGGACCACAGAAGCCTACAATTTTAAACTAAACCATTTCAGGGGCCGCCTGGCCAGCTGAGCGGGTGTGGTACGGGACTCTGGATCTCCACCATGAGTTCAAGCCCCACACTGGGTGTGGAGCCTGTTTTAAAAAGAGAGAAAATACAGCAACAGTAAACGAAGCTTTTTTCCGCTTGAGATGGGCTTGCTCCCCTGGTATTTCACACAGTTCACACTAACGTACGTGTTACACTAACATTAAGTCTCTACCGCACTCCGCAAAGTAGGCGTTTGCTCTGAAACCGTGACCTCTAGCCACCCCTGCTGTGTACAGAAAGGCAGTCTTGAGGGGCCCAAGGGGAGGAGGGAGGCTGACGACTTGATCTCATTTCAGGATTCCAGATTCGAGTCTTATCATCCTGATCATCCCAGACCACAGGCCTCCCCAAAATCTGGGGGCCCGTCCCTCAATACAGAAGCTCAGACACTTCCCTCCACGCCCCACCTCGGGGACTTGGGAAACGTGTGATGCAAATACGTCGTCTGTCTGTTGGGCTGAGCAGTGGTCCCAGAAGAGCAGCCCCCAGCCCCGGGGCCTTCCAGGCTGATGGGGGAGGGGCCCGGCTTCAGTCACCCCCAGCTCCTTGGGACCCACTGGGTTCTTCGAGGAGCTTCACCCGTTTCCTGAAACGGCAACCAGCGCCAGGCTGCCCAGCCGGCACGCGCGTGAGCGGGAGAAAATCGTGTTCAAACAGAAGAAGCTGGCGGCTGATGCAGGACGACCTACCAGGAACGCGAGCCCCAGCACCCGGCGTGGAGGACGGCGCTCGTTTCCCTACTGAGCAAGCATTAAGTGCGCCCCGTGCACCCAGCACTGGAGTCGCGTCCTGGACGGAGGTCGGCATCCCCGGGGGCAAACAGGACTGTCCGGCCACCCATGCCCACGGTGCCAACAGCGGCGCCCTCACAGCGCACGTCCGCAGGCCAGGTGCTGAGTCAGCCCATCATCACCTCTGACCCTCACTACAACACAGAGGGGGACCCCCACCCCCAGGTGACAGCTTGGGGTGGGGACTGCACCCCTAGGATCTGCTTACCTGGTGAGCACCCAGCAGCCCCTCCCCTAATCCCTAATCTAACTTTGCCTCCCGCTAAGACACCTAGAATTTTCCATGACCTTTCTGCCCATGCCCCCGCCTCCTGCAGCAAACCCCGTACCCCACCCCAGTAGAACCCCCATCTCCAGCTGGAGCCCCCTGAGTAACACCTCCCCCACCCGGTGGGCGACCTGTGGGGCACCTGCCACCTGGGACCTGTCCGGCCCTCGTGTGACACCGCTGTGCCCCACGCTCAGTTTGTGTGAACCTCGTTCAGGCACAGACCCCACGGCTACTACCACTGATGATAGACAGCAGCCAAACCCCTGAGCCGCAGCTTAGCAGGACCCAGGCCCCCCCCCAGGGCACCTGGCCAGTGGGAGGGACCTCTGGCTCACCCCATGGGTCTGCCACTGCCTCCTCCGGCTCACGAGTACGCAAGCCCAAGGTCGAAAGCGGTGCTCCTCCCCGGGTGCCCAGAGGACCGCACGCTCCCTGACACAGCCCTGTGATGTCAGTGGGGGCAGAAGGTCCCGCGGGAAGCCAGCACGCCAGCTGGAAGGAAACAGGGCTCCAGCAAAGCCCGGGAACCGCCGTGGCACCCATTCACGCCCGACCGCTTGTTAGCAGGAGGGTACCTCCACCTGCTGGCTACGGTCTGATTTCCGGGCAACACCCATTCAAGGGACAGCTCGCAGTGGACGGCGGTCTCCCCGTCGGCCTCGGTGCACAGAGTTGGGGCCTGGGGAGCCGCAGGAGCAGGCCACCTGGTCCCGCCCCTCCTTCCAACAGAGCCCAGGGGCAGGGCCAGACTGCACCCGGGTCTCTCCCAGCCCTCGGACCAGCACGGGAGGGTGTCCGGAGAGCGCGGGGCGACCGGCAAGGAGAACAAGTGTCCGCAGGTGAATGTCTTCCAGGAACAGTTCCCACAGGGAACAGAAAGGGGCTCAGGCCTCGGCTCCCTCTCACACGCTCTCAGGCCCGTGCAGGGAAAGCACGTCGACGAGCGCATCCCACAGGCAGGCAGGCAGCCCCGGGCCTCCCAAGCGAGCCAGCGTCACCCCACGGAGAAGACGCATGACACGTGTCCACCCTGGTGTCCACAACAGGACCCCGGACACCAGAGGAGAGCCTGAGTCAAAGAGCACAAACCCGATGACGTTATGAACTGCAATTCCAGATGACCAGTGCCTGGTTTTAGCTCTATGATCCCTCACGCTTTTCTGTTTCATAAACTTACCCCCAAAAAACAAAAACCAGGAGCAGACCTCAGGGGCGTGGTGTCATGAGGACAGAATGAGCCCCCTTTGGAGCTCTTTCTATGGAGCCTCTGTTTAAGAACACCCCCATATCCCACCACCCTCATCCTGGAGACCACGGAAGGGGGTGCAGCTGTCACCACGGAGCCCGCGGGCCCACGGAGACAGCCCACCCACAGCGCACCCAGGGGCGGACTCCTAGCCGGATTTCAGTAAGACCTAAGTAAGACCCGCGTCAGCAACCCCGGAAGCCTTTTTTTCCAGGGTGCCCAGAATTCAGGCTCCTGCTCCAGGATCTAGGGGAGCGACCCGGGTGCAGAAGGGGCCATTCCCCTGCTACGCGTTCTGAGGGGCTTACATTGCCCATGACAAGACGGGGGTTGCTGGAGTCCTTCTGCTGACGTAGGCCTTTGCTTCGAGTGCCCCCCGAGCACTGTGCTCTCTCCGCCCTTACCGCCCGGGCCGCCGGGGCCCTGCCCATGGTGCCGGGCACATCCTACCTTGACGTGGTAGTGGGCGTCCAGCAAGATGTTGGCGGGCTTGAGGTCCAGGTGCAGGAGAGGCGGAGCCATGCAGTGCAGGAAGTTCATGCCCACGGCCGTCTCATGGATGATGCGGAAGCGCAGATCCCACGGCAGCGGCTCGGACGCCAGCAGCTTCTCCAGCGAGCCCATCTCCATGTACTCCATGACCAGCCCCACGGGCTCCTGGCATATGCCGTACACGGGCAGGATGTAGCGGAACTTGGCCATCTCCATCTTCCTGGCTTCTTCCAGAAGCTCCCCACGCTCCCTGGAAAAGTCGAAGACATGAGACGTGCATGGGGCTCCCCCAGCCACTGACACAAAGCACCACAGCCCGGAGGCCACCAGCTCCGCGGGCGGAGAAAATGACCCACACGCACATCACGTGATCCCATTCCGGGCCTCCCAAGGTCACACGTCTTATAGCTATCCAGGCACTTCTGTGCACTGGGGGGACGGTAACACTAATTATTATCTGAAAACCCAGGGGTCACCGAGCAAGGCGGCTGATGCCGGCAATCCCGTCTCCTGGGACAACGGAAGAGAAGTTTCCTTGAGACAATGCATCCGTCCCAAGACCCCCAGTCACTTGTGAAGCCCAACACTCCGTCTGGCCCAGGGGCCCCTGAATCCAACCCCACACTCACGTCAGTGGCACGTCAGCTGGCGAAGCCACCTTCTTCTAAAACCGTCATTTTAGTTGTAGTAAAATATATGTAATGGAGTTTTTATCTTAACCACACTAAGTGTACAGTTGGAAGGCATCACGTACACTCACGGGCTGTGCAACCATCACCACGCTCCACACCCAAACCTCGTTCATCGGCCCAACAAGAACTCCGTGTCCATTCAACAGGAGCCCCGTCCTGCGGGCCCCGCTCACCCCGGGCTACCTCCTGCCTGGACAGACTCATCTACGCATCTCACAGAAGTGCCGTCCCACAGTGTCTGTCCTCCTGTCACTCAGCATCTCAGCACAACATGCTCGTGCGCCAGCATGCACATGCACACAGCAGTGTGCATCCAAGCCCCATTCCTTTTCAGGGCTGAATAATGTTCCACTGTAGGAACATGTCACCCTCACGTACCCACTCGTCTGACGGTGGACATGTAGGTGGTTTCCCGCGTCAGGTTACTGTGACTAAAGCTGTATGTTGCACACACTGGTGCGCAAGTATCCATTTGCGTCCCTGTTTCCAAGCCTTTGGGCTCCACACTGAGGAGCAGAACAGCTGGGCCATCTATGCCAAACCTTTTCAGGAACCCCCAAGCACTGCACACAGCCTGCCCTCAGCTCTGACGGGAAGACAGTCTCCCCTGTTCAAGCCACACGGCCATGACTGCTTTCCCACCCACGGCGCAGACTGGCGGCTGTGGGTGCAGAGCTCCGGACATCTGCCCCCAGGCCCCCCACAGTGTGTCGGCCCCAGGTCCAGGGTCACACATGGTGCAACCACGAGCTCACAGCCTAGAGTCCCCCGTATCCTGGTCTGTGTCAGCAAAATGGGCAAAAGTCCCAGGGTGCACGCAGGACAAAGGGCCAAGTCACAGGGGGCGGCTTGGTCACGTGCCATCGAGGTCAGCGGTTGTCCTAACAGGCACCGTCAAACGCACCCAGAAAGCTGGCTGAGCCGAGGCCTCCCAGCCCCCGGGTGCTGGGGTGGGATCTCAGCCCCTCGGCCCACCCCCTACCGCTGCGGCGGGGGTCTCGAGCATCTGCCAAGAAGCTGTACAGCGGGCGTCGCGGGGAGAGCATCCCTGAGTATCGATCAGGGGTGCTCGCGTACTGGCGGCTCTGCCCCCGCCCAGGGACACGGAGCAAAGTCTGGGACATTTTGGGTGTCACGGCTCAGGGCTGCCACTGGCATCCAGCGGGCGGGAGCCAGAGACGCGGCTCGGCGTCCCACGGTGTGTAAGAGAGCTCCCAACGCAGAGCTACCCAAGAACCGCGCCAAGCCTGAGAGCCCTCGGTACAGACCCAGCTTCAGTGCGCCTCGGCCAACTTTAAAATAAACCACCCCAGACCGGAAGTGCCCACGTGAGCACCGCCGGCATTCATGCAAACTTCACTGTTTCCACGGGCAGCTCATCCTCAACGAGGGAGCCACAAACACTCAGCAGGGACTGGGGCGTCTCCTTGACACGCGGCGCTCGGGAAGCCGAGGAACCCGTGCAGTACGGTGACGCGGTACCCGGTGTCACCGCTCACGGAGATGAACTCAACGCGGGTCAAAAGCCTAAATGAAAGGCTGGCCACGGTGAAACTAGCAGAAAACATTAAGAAGCTCATTAACATCCGTCCTGACAATGAGCTTTTTGGACATGATACCCAAAGCAAAGCACAAAAGCAAAAATCAGCAAATGGGACTGCATCCAACTCAGAAGCTTCTGCGCAGCCAAAGAAACAAGGAACAAAATGAAGACCTCCAGGATGGGAGAAAAATCCTGCAAACCACCTAATGGATAGAAAGTTAATATCCATAATAGATAACAAATAAACACAACTTAAAGAAAAAATGTGATTTAGAAATGGGAAGAAGAACTAAACAGACATTTCTCCAAAGAGGACATCACAATGGCCAACAGGCCCATGGGAAGATGCTGGGTATCGCTAACCATCAGCAAAGTGTGACTCAAACCCTCAGTGAGCGCCTCACACCTGTCAGGAGGGCTCGCGTCATGGACGTGGAGGAACAAGTGCTACAGAGGACGTGGAGGAAAGGGGAGTCCTTACACACTCCTTACACACTCCTGGTGGGAATGCACATTGACTCGACCGCTGTGGACGACAAGATGAAGGTTCCTCCAAAGAGTGAGAACAGACCTGTCAATGCAGTGAAAAGAAGGGCCATCTGCACCCCAGTGCTCACAGCAGCAATGGCCACGGTCGCCAAACTGTGGAAAGAACCAAGATGCCCTTCAACGGACGAATGGATAAGGAAGATGTGGTCCATATACTCTATGGAGCATGATGCCTCCATCAGAAAGGATGAATACCCAACTTTTGTAGCAACATGGACGGGACTGGAAGAGATTATGCTGAGTGAAATAAGTCAAGCAGAGAGAGTCAAGTATCATATGGTTTCACTTATTTGTGGAGCATAACAAATAGCATGGAGGACATGGGGAGTTAGGAGAAGGGAGTTGAGGGAAACTGGAAGGGGAGGGGAACCATGAGAAACTATGGACTCTGAAAAACAATCTGAGGGTTCTGAAGGGGCAGGGGGTGGAAGGTTGGGGGAACCAGGTGGGGGGTATTAGGGAGGGCACGGATTGCGTGGAGCACTGGGTGTGGTGCAAAAACAATGAATACGAATAGAAATTAAAAAAAAAAAAAACACAGAACTGTTCCACAAGGCTTCTTGGGGGGGGACCCAAAGGCAATGAAAACAAATTTCCACAAGACATCTGCACAGCCACGTTGACCCCAGCACTGTTTACAACAGCCACGATGCGGAAACAACCCAAATGCCCATCAGTGGACGAAGGGGTGGGAAGCCTGGGCTGCACGCACAGTGGGCAGTTACTCGGCCACGGGAATCAGGCTCTCGCCGCATCTGCATGAGACGGACCTTGAGCACATTACCTGCGGCAAGGTGAGCCCGATAGGGAAAGTTCTGCGTGATGTCACTTACATGCGGAATCTAAGAAAGAATAAAGTGGTGGTGACCAGGGGCAAAAGGGTGGGGGGACAACACCGACGGTGCTTAAGGGTACAGACTTGTCACGAGCGTGAAAACAGCCATGTACAGGTGAACAAACATAGTCTACCGCACACAGACAGTAAGTACGTAATATGGTAAATATCTCTCCGCTCTGGGCTATGCGAATGTATCAATGTATCAATGTTACACGGTCTTCACCTTAAATTTGCACAATGTCAAATGCACCTGATTAAAAGAAGCGAATCTGTTTGTCCTGGACAATGGGTTGCAGGTATGCGCTGGGGAACGTGCTTTCTAATCAGCTCCTAAAGGAATGGTCCAGAACCGCGTGCCAGACACACCCTCTTGCATCTTGGGAACTGAGCAGGTCCAGCACTGGCACACGGCCACGCATGCAGCAGGCCAGGGTGGCCTCAGGGACGCCCCCAAAGTGCAGGTTCTGGCACAAGCAGCCCAGAACCTGCCACAGGGGCTCTTCCAGGGCCCGGACGCACCTGGTCCTGCCACCCTCCCCGCCTACCCTCGTGTGCCAACCTGACAGAGAGTCCCACACTGTCCTAACCCAATGAGGCCACGTCGGATGGACCTCCTCTCTGAGACTATAAGCTACCAAGCATCACACACTTAGGAAAACCCTTCCCAGGGAGGAGGGACCGCTGGCGAGAAGGAACCCAGATCACACGCCAAAGACAGCAGCACCCAAGGTCCACCTGCCCTGAGCACCTGTACTCAACATGGTCACCGCAGCTCCGGGCAGAGAGAGAGAGAACCGGAGAGGAGACCTGACGATTGATGAGTATGGAGGGGAAAGCTAGCAAGGACGCCCTCGATCTCTACCGGGGGTCAGTGGGGGGACCCTCACCGATGCTGGGGAGCACCCCGGAGAAGGTGGAGAATCTGGTTTGGAACACACTCAAGGAGCAAAGAATCCCCGTGGCCGTAGGAACCAGGGACCCACAGATCGGAAATGGAGAGGAGATTACTGCAGCACAAAACTGAGTTTAGCACAGCGTGCTTGCGCAACACGCTGTTAAATGGCCAATGAATGGAGAGCCGAATGCCCACAGGAGTGCAATGCTGCCTACGGCGGCGGGCGGGGGGCAGGGGGTCCCTGTGCAGGGCTGAAGAGCTGCTTGCACCCTCCTGAGGAAACACAGAAGGTCCACCAGCCCCTCGCACACAGAGGCAGACCCCAACCCTGCCCCGGGCTCCGCAGGCATCAAGGAGGGAGCGGCTGGGTGCCAGCATCAAGCACCGAGGAAAGGCTGGTCATTTAAAGAGACCCCTGGGCCCATCTCTTCCGTTGTCCTCCTGGGAAGACCTAGTTACCTGCACTGAACAGGACCAACCACCCCTCCCAGAGCTCACTACTCCCACTACCTACCACTACGACCAGCACTCGGGCCCCAGTTGCTGCCCGCGGACAAAACACCAGCAGCAGCTTCTGTTTCCAGCTGGTTAGGAATCATCGTTAGAACTTGTCTGATCTTACTGCTTTTGTTTTCTTCTAACGCGGCTGGCTTCCCACCCCTCCCCTCCCACTGTGTGTCTGTGGGGCCCTGCGTCCTTGTGTCCTGCCCCGAGACCCTGCCATGGGAAAGCAGGCGGGGCGCCCCTCCCGGCCCACAGGCCCGATGGCTCAGGTGTTACCAGCTGGACAGTGACCAGGGAGGGTCACTGCCCACGTGGGGCATCCAGAGATGAGCCCTCCAAGCCTGACTGATAACCGATCGGATTCTGAGAACAAAGTCAGCGGCACTGAGGTGCAATTTCTCATTACCCGAAGCTCTGGGCTACTTTGCAAATAAAGGGTTTTCTTCCCTTTGCCCCAAGGGCGCAGCACCTAAAACAAGGGTGATTTCTGATCCCTCGCCAAGCTCATCAGTGGTGGAACAGCCCCACTGGCAACACGCCACTCACTCCCGCTCCCCCAGCAGGCACGGCTCCCCCGGCCCCAGGCCCTTTGCACCCGACCCAATGTGCCTTGGTTCAAAAACTCAGAAAGGGCCCCCCTCTGCCTCCCCATCACCCCGCCCCCGTGCCGGTCTGCTCCCAAATGCCAGAGGCAGCTGTGTCCTGAGAGCCCCGTGCCCTCTTGGGAAGAATGCCAGGCAGGATTTGCACAACCGACCACTGGTGTTAAGGACATTTCACCGGGGGAAAACCAGCCAGCTTGGAAAATGGTCTTCCGGCAACTCCAGCAGAATGCCCTAGAGCACAGTGGACCCCACCCTTCACCACAGCTCCCCGGGACAAGGAAGGGGGTCCCAGGACAACCTCGGGGAGGTCTCGGGGGACACGGAGAGGAGACGCCTCACACAGGCCTGGGGAGGGGGGTTGACCTGGGCCCCCAAAGCGCTAGCAATGCTTTTGTTCAGAAGGGGTGGGCACAACAATTTTGGGACCCCACCTGGCCCAAATCCAAATGACCCCGCCCCTCAGCTTTTCTTTAATTGCCCCAGCCCCCCCTCCCTCGGCAACACCAACGCCCCTACAGTAGGCATCTGCAATTCAATGAGCCTGGAATGAGCCCTCGCAGGGAGCCACCCAGTGGGACTGAAAGTGCTCCCCCAGCGAAAAGAAACCACCGATTGTTTTCTTGTCAACAGCAATTATTTATTTTCCATATACTTCCCCTCCAACTGTGTCTCTGGCTCTGGCAGACGACAGAGAAGAAACTATAGACCCAGGGTTCCTGGAGGACCCCAGCGCACAGAGCTCCAGCCCCCGCCTCCGCCATGGGTCACGGGTCAGGGTCCGCATGACCAAACCCCTTTCTTTGCTGTTAGGAGTCAAGCTCGCAGCCACCCGAATCCACTGACCTCAGTCTTAGTCAAAGCACCCTAAAAGTTATGACGCGCCTACAGAGTATCTAAAATCAGGCACATTTCGGCAGAACCAGTGTCACGTTTCTCTCCGGGGACCATTTCAAAAGCAGCTCCTTCTGGGGAAGGCTTACGAATTCTGTTGCCCAGCAGAACTGACAAAGCACCCCCACGCCCAGCACCTCCTCTCTTGGTCCCAGATGGAAAAATCTCTGAGCATTAACAGGACTGAGGTGGGGCTCCCCTTGTCCCGTGGTCCTTCTCAACAGCACTTATAGTAATTCAATTTTTTGCTCACTTAGGGCCGGCCGAAGCTACTCTCTCCCTCCCGGGGAGGGCAGGTGAGAGGGAAATACCAGAAATTCATCAGACAGACTGTTTCTAGAAGATACTTTCTAAGACGCTGCGGGCTCTCCTCACCACTCGCTCAGAAACTCCAAAGAGGCCGATGGTGAGGGACACCAAGGGTTCCCTCTCTGGAGGAATTCAGGGTGGAAAAGGGGGAAAGAATGGGATGAGACGGCGGTGGCTGAGGTGCAGGGCAATGCGGGGTGGGGGTGGGGGTCGGATGTGGCGAAGGAGACGAGGAACCAAGAGCTCCTGGGAGGGGGACCCAGGAACCAGCTTTGGGAAAGGCAGCGGAGAAAAGTTTAATCACGTGCGAGCTGCGGCTTCTGGGCCCGGCCTTCTCACCTCGCAGCCATCCCAGTGCGCTCCCAGGGAGCCTCCGAGGGTTCCCACACTGCTATTTTTAAACCCAACAAGAAACGGGCTTGTCAGATTGTCAGCTCTGTAGCTGCAAACCTGGGGTTTGCTCAGGCTCGTCCAGACTAGCCGGGGCCCGGGGGCCTGGGACGCAGTGGCTGTGGGCCTGGTGCTCTGTTATTCAGGGCTTCCTCCTAGCCCGGGGGAGGGGCGGCAGCCTCAGGAATGGGGCCTTTGGGGTCACTATGCTTGCTGAAATGGAAACACGCCCAACCCTAGACTCCACCCTGGCCCTCGTGACCCCCTCATTAAGGTTCACCAGGGAGGCCGTTCATCTCCCCAAAGCCACCAGACCTGCCCATAAGGAGTGGGAAACGCAGATTGATCCCTGAAATCCCTGAAGACCCCCTTGGAAGCTCCCTGGGCAGGGGCTTCTCTGCCCCCGACCCCGCCACCATCCCGGGGATCCTCCAGGGCTGTCTGGGGTTGGGCAGCCCCTGCCTCCCCTGCACACAAGCAGGAGGCGGCCGGCTGCTCCGAGGGGCCTGGCGTGGGGTCTGGGGGTCGCGGGCAGAGGCTGCTTCCAGAACCCCATAAAGATCCTCTTTCCCATTTCAGGGAACATCTTGCAAATGGCAGGGCAGGGAGAGCACCAATTTGGCAAGACAGGTAGCAAAACCACACTGCGAGGTCTAGCCGGAAGCTCGCAGGCCTGCAGTGCCACCAGCCCGTGCTGGGCTACTGGGCAGCCGGCCCCTTCCTACCCAGCACCTGGAGCCGAACACCGTCAGCCATCAGCCGAGCAGAGCCGGCTTCTCCAAGAGCAGAGAAATCAGCCACCGCGGCACACGCAGAACTCCAGCCTGCCCTACCGGGCCGGCCAAGTGTAAGAGGTGAACCTCTTCCTGTTGGGTGATGCTGACCTCGGCCTGGCCGCCCAGGACATGCCAGCGCCTGCCTGCTTGGGGCAGGGCAGGAAAGGCTTCCAGTTAAAGGACAAAACACTTTTCACCCAGGCTACGAAACAACCTCAGTGATCTGCCTCGTGTGGAGAAACCCTAGCTCCATCTGGGCCACCCAAGAAACGAGGGCCCAGCGACTGGAAGTCACAGAGTCGGGGGATGCAGGAGGAGGTGTCAGCCTGGGGACGAGCTGCACTTTGCTTGCTCTGACACAAGAAATTGGCATGACAAATGTTGCTGATGAAGAAAGCT
The DNA here is from genome assembly GCF_010015895.1 of Lontra canadensis. NCBI lineage: Eukaryota > Metazoa > Chordata > Mammalia > Carnivora > Mustelidae > Lontra > Lontra canadensis. Next base: position 3,805,997 of record NW_022631023.1, on the reverse strand, counting down.
CACTTTGACCCAGACTCCATCCGACACCTGTCCCCCAGACCCCAAGAAAGCTGCTAGGGCCAAGGTCTTGCCTTTCCGAATCTAAGCACTAGCTAGTATTCAAAGAGGTTTGGATTCTATCAAAATAACCACAGCGCCTCTCCCGGCCTGAGAAGTTACCAGGATCAGGTGGGAGGAGGGGAGGGCTTGCACAGCATCTCACCGCTGCTGGTGCTATTTTTATGACACCTGCCACCACTCGGCCGAAGTTTCCAAGAAACACTGGGTTTGAGGCTTAGAACGAGGAGCCTCCAAGAGCAGTACCGTCTCATCTCCCAGGCCCGGAAGAAAACATGAGGCCGGAGCACACGGGGTTGAGGGCACGGCAATCCTTCCACCCCAGGCCTGGGGACTCAGACAGCCCCTGCGAAGGGCATCGCTACCATCCCACCTCCCAGAAGCCAAGGATTACAAACCAGGCGTTTGAGACAGCAGAGGCTACGTGGGGTTTAAAACGAGCTGTTTTCCCTAGTCTGTGTGTCCGGGACTGACTTTGTAAGGGAGATCTCCACACAGAATACTTTCATGCAGAATGCAAACTTTCACTAAATGATGTTTTAAATGTGTCCAACCGAAGCTTACCTATAAACTCCTAAAATGCACATGTAAAAGGAGCTTCTCCACAACCCCCTCTTCCCACCCCCACCCCCAAAACGATGCACAGATCACCATCCAGCGACTGTGTTTAACTGGGATGGCCCTGTGTCCCTTCCAATCGTCATTAACTTGAACACCCCTGTTAGGCCAGGACAGGCAGGTTCCGGCTGTCCGTGCTTTTGGACTGGAGGGTGGGGGGTGGGGGGTTTGCAAGGAAGGAGGGAGCTCTGACTCGGACACAAAGCAGGTCACTGTAAAGACCCCTTCCCAGAGGCTGGGTGTAGAAATAAAGTCGCTAAAACTAGAGTGTGCCGCGAGTAAGTGCTTCGAGAAACACGACCCCCAGGGCCACCTGCCGGACCCCAAGGCCAAGCCCCGCAGCCCGGAGGAAGCCTGGCCAAGCCAAGCCAGTACTTCCGACCGAAATAATTACCGTCTTACACCAATTTGTGCTCCGGCGTAAATTACTAAGTGAGGCGAACGGAGTGTAGCTAAGGCACAAAGCCCGGATCCCCACACGGCAATTTCTCTAAGCCGGGCGCAGACCGCAGCGCCCAGGCGGGTCCCGGGCGGGCCGGACGCGCCTCCGAGGGGCGCGGGTCCAAAGCCCCGAAAATCCGAGGCTTCCCGCAAAGCCAGGGAGCACCCCCGGGCTCCTCGCAGCGCTTCCACCCAACGCGGCCCCCCGAAGTGCCCCGGAGGAGCCGCAGCGGGGCCCGGAGTGCGCAACGGGACGGTGGAGGTCGCCACCCGGCCTCCGCGTCCCTCGGCCGGGCGGGCGGCGCGGACACCGCCGGGGCTCACGGCCTCGCCCGGCGCCGGCTGCTCCCTCCCGAGTGCTCCGGCGGCGACCCGGGCGGCGAGCAGAGCCCCCGGCACCCCGGCACCCCGGCGCCGGCCCCGGCCGCGCCGCCCGCCCCGGCGCCCCCGCCCGGGCGGCTGACCTGTCGTCGACGTGCAGGCTGGGCGGGCACTTGAGCGCGAGCCAAGTCTTCCAGTGGACGTGGCGCACCTTGTACACCTGCCCGAAGCCGCCCGAGCCGACCTTCTCCCAGCCCGCGAACTCGCCCGCGTCGAACGTGCGCAGCAGACCCAGGCCCCACGGGCTCCCGCCGCCGCCCGCCATCGCGCGCGTCTGGCCGCCACCCCGCGCCGCCGCGGCCGCCCGGGCCGCCCAGGTGCCCAGGTGTGCGCCCCGCCCGCTGACGTCACTTCCGCCGCCGCCGGCCCCGCCCCCCGTCCCGGGGCCCCGAGGCCCCGCAGACCCACCGAGGCGAGTGCGGGTTCACCGCGTCCTCCGCTGCGCGCGGCTGCCGGCCCGAGTGCGTGGGTGCGGGCGCTTCGATCCGAGTCGATCCGATTTTCCGCGCGGCCGAGGGAACCCGCGACTGCAGGCTTTCCCGGGTTTTCCCGGTGCTACCACCCGGCCGCACTTTGCCAAAAAAGGACAAAGGGATCCGACGACCGGGGGCTGGGCTTTCGTGCAAACCGCGGATCTTAGGCAGACTTGCCCCATTTTACGTGTCCTCGTTGGCGCGCATGAAGGTCTGTACAACGTTATCACCCGTGTGAGCTCGTGTACCTACCACTGCTGTCAAGATCTAGAGCAAACCACCACGGAAGGACCCCCCCGGCGCCCCTTTTTAGAACCGAACCCCCAAACCGTGCCCGCCACGCGTCTTACCTCTATTTCAAAAATTGTGTTATTTGCAAATATGCTATGTTTGCCCACAGGAATGACCTCGTGTGGGATCTTTTGGAATCCCACCACCACCACCACCACCACCACTGGGCGTAATTCCCTGGAAATTAGTGTCTCGCTTTTCTATACTGAAGTTTCCACTTTGGAATTAAGTTTTGTTTTGTTTTGTTTTAATCATTCCAACAGCAAATCCTAAGTGTAAAGGCAGGAAGTTACCTCCATCCTGTCCTAGAGAACAGTATCTTTTGTATGCGTAGAACAAACTGGGGAGAAAAGGTTTTTCACCTTTGGGGGAAAACAAATCCCCAGCCTTGAATGAGCTCAGATCTTGGAAAGATGTCTGCGTCAGAGGTCGAGAAGTATGATTGCAAACTTCATGCCTAAACACCACTCACCCCTGTGGGACTGTACAGTGAGGGAAGGTTTCTTCTGGGCCATATGAGAGGAATTGTGGAGGTGGGGGAGAGGGGACCTAGGAGGGAGTATGACACTAACTGTATTTCTGTGTTACCCAAAGAAGGAGATGCTGATCCTAGCTGGCTTGTGGGAGCCTCAGACTTACACAGGCTTTACCTTCCAGTGGGCATATGATAATTCTATATTATTCCCTGTAACAGAGTCTTAGTGCTGCTTTGGAAGCCACCTACTGTCCCCTCCCCCACAGGGCTACTCTTTGGCCACTGCTCACCTCCAGCCCCCACCCCCTGCCCTTGGGCCTCTTAGGCAGGAAGACCACTGCAGACTCCTCCTTCGCCACAGAACCTTGAACCCAGAACTGATCTGGTGGAGCCTGGAGGGGCAAATGGTTATTGATTGTAGCAACTGTAACTAACATTTACACAAACCTTCAAAAAATAATTGAGATTTTAAAGATACAAAGATAACTTAGAAGTAAACACAGTGGCTGTTTTGCTGCTGAAAAACAATGAATCGACTAGAAAGTGAGTCACTTGTGGGACGCTGTTTCCGGGACTCAGCAAGAGGCACCTTTCTCCAGACTTCCTCTGCGTCCAAATCTTACTGTACCAGGCTCAGCAACATGACTAACAGCCCACACTGGTCTAGTAATAAAATACAGCAATTCCATTTATTTAATTATCTGGTGTTTCACTCAACAAATATTTATGGAGTGTCTGCTGCAGGCTCAGCATGGGGTTCCTGAGCCCACAACCAGAGCCCACAGCCGCCTCCACAGACAGTCCCCAAGGGCAAGAGCACGGGGGCCAAGATCAAGGCCTTGGTTGGGTAAACCGGCAAGTCTCTTCCTTGGACTTGGCTGGGTTCCTGGCGCAGGCCACTCAGCCCACTCTGAAGTTCCGTTTTTTCATCTGTAAAATGACAACTAAGTCCCCTGCAGGAGTCCAGGCTGCAGACCCTGTGGGGTTAAAGGAGAGCACTGTTGTTTATGTTAATGGTCACTGGTCCTAGGAAAGCCTGGAACCCTTAAGTGTAAAAGTGACTTACAGTCTCAATAATTTAGTGATTATTTGACTGTTGTTTATTTTATAATGCGAGGGGCCAAGCCTTTGTGGCTACGCTGTGGGCCATCCAAGAAACCCCAAAGATCCGCTGAAATGTAGAAGACACCTTACCATTTTTGACAGAAAAAAACTTGATATTATATTGAGGTATGTATAAAACATTTACAGTTTTATTTTGTTGTGCAAATACTTAGCATAAATACATAGCAAATACGAGTGACAGGTGAAAAGATTTAAAATGAACGCAGCAAATCAATTTGTTGAATTGCTTTAAATCACCGGAAGGGCACAGAACGTAAAGACTGTCATTTTTTTTTTTACCTGTAACTGTTTTATCACTTGTAAGCTTAAAAAAAATTAATACTAGCGTATCATTTTATGTTTGAGATTACGCATATACAAATTGAAATTTGAAGCTTTTAATGTTAGCTTTAAAGTACAGTAAGTTATCGGAATATTAAATAAAAATATGTTAAATTGAATTTTCCATTTAATGAGCTGTAGCAATTTTCTTAATAAATAGAAAAACTCATCCATAATTTTATAAGCACTCGTATTATCGGAAATGATTGAACCCATTACAGTGTCAATAATTTCTGCCAATGAAAACCTTTCATCGAAGCATGAAGTTTCAGTTTTAAGATATTTTAAGTAAAAACAAAAGCGGACTGACTTAAAGAAAACTCTTGGTTCAAGTTTTGCATCTCAGCCTCCGGAAGCGGCCGTCGTGAACATTAGTGACCGCCTCGAAGATTAGTGACCGCCTCTGTGCACCGCCCCGGGGGTGGCCCCAGCGCGCGGAACTCAGCGCCTCAGTGGGCGCCTCCAGGGGCTCGAGGCGGAGGCCGTCGGGAGAGGTGAGCCCCGAGGGCAAGACGCTCGATGAAGTGACGGTCGACCTGTCCGGGAGCTCGGGTGAGGAGAGCAGAGCACCGGGGAGGGCAGGGCAACCCCCCGGGGACTCTGCCGCCCTTCAAGAAAGAAGTGCCAAGTCTGCGTCCTCCTACGCGGGGGCCTGGCCCGCACTGTTCCGCCAACGCCCCCCACCCAGCCCAGGGTCCTCCCGGTCCAGTGTGCCCGGCTGGGCGGGGATGTCCCTTTCTCCGCGCGCTGCCCCTGCGTCCCGCCGCGGGGAACCCACCGAGCCCGAGGCCCGGGAGCAGGCGGGTGCGGGGCTCTCCTGCGGCAGGGTCCCCGCGCCGGGACCGCGGGTGACTTTGCGGGCCCTGGAACCCGGGGAGAGGGGTCCCTGCCTCAGGATGGCCGGGGGGTCCGGTAGGCGCGGCGTGGGCCGGGTGCTGGATGAGCAGTGCGGGTGTGGGTCGCTTCTGCTGGGTGCGCCTGCCGCGTGCGTTGGTCTCCCGGAGGTCCCCGGAGCGGCGCGCCACCCTGACACGGCCCTCCTAGGCCACCGGCTCCCTTAGTCCTGGAGCCAGCCTGGGGCCACCAAGTCCGGGGCCCAGAATGACCCAGCGCCACCAGGGTCCCCTGCGGGACCGCCCCCTGGGAGGGACAGCGGAGCCCTGGGAGCCTCCTCCGAGCCGCGCCGGGTCGTCCCCTCCCCACTCTCCACCTCTTCCCCTCACCGCCCGCGCCCTGTCCTCTCCCCTCCCCGGCCCCCGCCCCGCAGGCGCCCCCAGGTCCAGCCCCCTCCTGCCGCGCGGGCTCCGCCCCAGGAAGGTGGCTTTGCTCTCCTGCGGCTGCAACTGGCTCGCTGTCTCTGAGAAGTCCCTGCACGACTTGAGTGTTACTTGCTGTAGAGCAGAACTTGGTCACCGCGGCAATTCCGCCCTCCTGGGGCCCGAGCGGCCCGGAGAGCAAGATCCTGCCGCCCGGGCTTCCGCAGTCCCCGGGGTTTGGGGGAAAGAGAAGGCGACAGGGACCGGCTCCTAACTCCTCGCTCTCAGCAAGCCTGTATCTTCCCTTCGTTTCGTTGAAGGGTAGCGACACACACGTTCCACCGGTCTCAGGCCCACAACGCAGTGATTCAGCGGCTCTGCGTCGGGCGGCACTCAGTACGAGGACAGCCACCGGCTGTCCCCACACCGCGCCTTGTCCGTACCATTAGCTCTATTCCCAGGGCTGTGCCTTTCAGCCCTGACTCCCTCACTCCCCAGCGGAAGCCTCTGCCTCCTGCTCCCTCCTCCCCCGACCCTGGGCCCCCTTCCACTCACCCCCCCCCCCCCCCCCCCACCACCCCGCTTTCTGGCAACCACCAGTTTGTTCTCTGTGTTTAGGGCTCTTTTTCTGCCTTTTTTTTTTTTTTTAAGATTTTGCTTATTTATTTGAGAGAGACCATGAGAGGGGAGAAGGTCAGAGGGAGAAGCAGCCTCCCCATGGAGCCGGGAGTCCGATGCCGGACTCCTGGATCGTGACCTGAGCCTCATGACCTGAGCGGAAGGCAGTCGCTCAACCAACTGAGCCGCCCAAGTGCCCCTCTTTTTCTGCTTTCTGTTTGCTTGTTCATTTGGGATTTTTTTTAGATCCCACGTATAAGTGAAATCGTATGATACTTGTCTTTCTTGGTCCATCCATGTTGTCACAAATGGCAAGATCTCATTCTTTTTTATGGCTGAGTAATATCTCATTGTGCATGTATAGCATTTCTTTGTCCCTTCATCTACCGGCGGACGCTGGGATTCCTTCCATATCTTGCCTGTTGTAAATAATGCTGGAATAAACATAGGGGGGCATCTATCCCTTCAAATTGGTGTTTTTGAATTTTGGGGGTAAATACCCAGTAGTGGAATTACTGGATTGTATGGTAATTCTATTTTTAACTTTTTGGGGACCTTTGCTTCTGTTTTCCACATTGGCTACACCAGTTTGCATTCCCACCAGCAGTGCAAAGAGGGTGCCCTTTTCTCCACATCTTTGCCAACACTTAATGTTGCTTGTGCTGTTGATTTTAGCCATTTGACAGGTGTGAGAGGATATCTCATTGTCCTTTGGATTTGCATTTCCCTGATGATGAGTGATATTGAGCACTTTTTCATGTTGTCTGTTGGCCATCTGGATGTCTTCTTTGGAGAAATGTCTGTTCATGTCTTCTGCCCATTTTTTATCTGGATTATTTGGATTTTTTGGTATTAAGTTGTATCAGTTCTTTATATATGTTGGATACTAACTCTTTATCGGATATGTCATTTGCAAGTATCTTCTCCCCGTTCCATAGGTTTTCTTTTTGTTTTGTTGATTGTGCAGAAGCTTTTGTCTTGATGGAGTCCCAATAGTTCATTTTTGTCTGTTTCCCTTGCCTCAGGAGGCATATCTAGAAAAATGTTGCTGTGGTCAATGTCAGAGAAATTACTGCCTGTGCTCTTTTCTAGGATTTTTTTTAGGTCTCACATTTAGGTCTTTAATCCATCTTGTGTTTCTTTTTTTTGTTTTTGTTTTTGAGAAAGAGCACATAAATGAGCAGGCTGGGGCAAAGGGTAGAAGGAAAGAGACCTGATCTAGAATTTCCTTGATCTAGGATTTTTTTTTTTTTTTACATTTTATTCATTTATTTGACAGAGAGAGATCACAAATAGGCAGAGAGGCAGGCAGAGAGAGAGGAGGAAGCAGGCTCTCCACGGAGCAGAGAGCCCGATGCGGGGCTCGATCCCAGGACCCTGGGATCATGACCCAAGCTGAAGGCAGAGGCCTTAACCCACTGAGCCACCCAGGCGCCCCTGATCTAGGATTTTTGACCATTTAGACACACTGGCACGTTGGCCTCAATGGTATCCTTCCTCTGGCAAAAATGTCATCACAGTCTGATCACCAAAACACCAGAAACAAAACACCAAAACACCTCCTAAGCATCTCTTGATGGAATTCCTACCCCCAGGCCAGCCCCTGGGCCTGTCAGGGTCATTTCCTGTCTAGGTCCCTGGTAGACCTCCCCAGGGGTTCCTCAGGGAGGTTGGGAAAATGCAAATCTGACTTCATTGTTTTAGGATGGAAATGGAAGCCCCTCTCTAGCCTCACCCTCCAGTCTCTGGTCTCAGTCCCCCTCTCCCCCTGCACCCCCACCCCAAGTCCTCTGCCTGTGAGGCTCCACAGGGCCTTTGCACCAGCTGTCCTGTCAGTCAGGAAAGTTTCTCTGAGGCCTTCTATACTCCCACTCCGCCCACCTCTCTGTCTTTCCCCATGTCCCAGACTCAGTTTCCTGGGACCAGCACACGGGGCATTGTTTATTAGGGCCTGCTGGTGAATGCCTCTTTCCTCCACTCTGGGCTGCTCCTCTGGGAGGCACCCCCCTTGCCCTCTGTCCAGGTTCATCACTCACCACCACGCTTCCCTGTCCTGGCGGCCCTGGCCTTTCCATTCTTCCACAATCTGAGCGCCTGCCTTAAGCCTCTGAAGGTGGAGCTTCTCTCGGGGGACAGGCTGGTGCTCACCCCAGCGGGCCTCACCTGCCTTCTCCCCTTTTGTTCAATGTCACCACCTCCCCGAGGCCTTCCCAGGTGACCCATCCAAAACAGCACCCGTCCAGCCCAGCTTGATGCCGCCCCGGTGAGAGCCGCCCCGGGAGGCTGGAGTGGGGGTGGGACCTCTCTGTTAACACTCCTCCTGAAATGCATGGTGGGCTCGGTTACTCAGGGGTGAGTCCCATGTGCTCACCACCGGGAGAGTGCCCCGGCGCCCGGCCCCACGGGATATGCTCCCTGAGCCCAAGGCTCTCAAGCTTCCTCCGCAGACAGAACCCCTTGTCCCAGGGGACAAAGAGAGGCCCAGCACTTCGTTTATTAGCTAGTTAGGATCAAACAACCAGGTGAGCACAGGCCAGGAGCCGAGAGCTGGAGGTAGAGCCGATTCCTTTGGGCTGTAAAGATCAGGACCCAATCTCGGGTCTGTAATGGTGATCTCAGCGGCAAAGCAGGGACTGGACCCTTCTTACCTACGGCAGGCGAGGGGCCCGGGGTGGTCCAGAAACATAGCCAAATGGTCCTTTCCAACAGCTTGATGCCTATTTCGAGCCGTCTTGCAAAGGCAGAGGTGACTTCAAAAAGCGGGTCAGCAGACCCCAGCAGCGGAGTGGGACCAGACGGTAACCAGCAGCACCTCATCTACGTTCACTGGACAACAGGGGAGATCGGCTGAGTTAAACCAGCCGCAGGGAAGACCTGAGGGGCCTCCCTTGCTGAGCTCATAGCCTTGGGGATGAGGTGGTCACGGACGATAAACCAGGCAGGCCAGGAGGGAAGGGCCCTGCTGGGCAGGGCCTAGGTGATGGGGCCCGTGGGGAGTGGAGCACAGAGACCCGGCAAGGCGTGGGGAGCCGGGCCCCCAGACCAATTCCTGGGCCCGGGGCACAGGCAGCTGAAAACAATGGGGCAGCGACATTGACCAGAATGTTCCACTCACTCCTGGAGGGGAGCGCGCCGCGTTTTGTCATGACCATCTTAAAGCTGGGGGCTGCCCGTGGGGTCTTCAGAGCTGTATGAAGGATCCTGGCAGCCCAACCAAGTGCGCAAGTCTGCAGGGACCCGACCACAGAGGAAAGGAAAATGGCCATGTCAGGGACGAGGCCCAAACCCCGAGAGCCTCCCACAACCCGCCAGAGTAGCAGGGGCAGAACTTGGGGGCTGGGTGCCCACAGGGCCTGGTGAGATCCACTGTTTGGGGCTGAACTGTGTCCCCACTGCCCCCCCCCCCCAAGGAGACATGTTGTATTCTTAAACCCTAGGATCTGTAGAGGTAACATTTTTTTAAAGATGTGTTTATTTATTTGAGAGAAAGGGCATGAGTGAGAGAGAGGAGGGGGAGAGGGAGAAGCAGACTCCTCACCGAGCAGGGAGCTTGAACTGGGAGTCAAACCCAGGACCCTGGGATCATGACCCGAGCTGAAGGCAGAGTTTTAACTGACTGAGCCACCCAGGTGTCCCAAGCTGACATTATTTTTAAATGGGGTCTTTGCAGATAATCAAGTTAAGAAGAGCTCACTGGGAGGGGGCCTTCTGCAGTGTAAGTGTCCCTACAAAAAGGGGATATTTAGACCGATGAGTACAAGGGAGAGATGACATAAAGACGCAGGGGGGACGGTGGCCATGTGACCTCAGAGAAGTTTCCACAAGCCAACAATGGCTCGCAAAGGCCAGGAGTTGGAGGGGGCAGGAAGGACGCCCCCGACGCCACAGTGCCATCAGGGGGAGCCTGGCCCTGCCAATGCCTGCATCTCAGACTTCTGGGAGAGAACAGCTTTCCGTTGGGTTAAGCCCCCAGTTCGTGGTACTTAATACGACAGCCTCAGGATACTAACCAGCTAGATCAATGTCTTTGTCCCAGTTCTAAGGATCCTTATTTTGTCCAAAAACGGGAGATACTGAATTTCTCTGTGTGCACTCTGGGCTGACAGGAGCTGGTCAATAAGTCATCGGGGGTGGGGGTTTGTGACGTTAACTTTACTTGTCATCCTGACTGGCCCACAGGGTGCCCGGATATTTGGCCAGACATACAGGGTGTGTCTGTGAGCTGTTTTGAATGAATAAGACTAACATTGGAATCAGTGGACTGAGGAGAGCAGATTACCAGCCTCATGAACGTGGGTGAGCCTCGTTCAATCAGTTGAAGGTCTGGAGGAACTAAGTGCCCCCCGCCCCTGCCACCTGGTGGCCTTTAAACTGAAATATCGACTCTCCCCGGGGCTCGAGCTTGCCCAATCGCCCGCAGATCTTGGGGCTTGTGAACCTCCAAAGTCGTGTCAGCCCCTTCCTAATGATAGATCGATGTGTAAGGCCCCGCGGCTTCAGCTCCTCTGAAGAAGCCTGGCTCAGGCGGGGCCGTCAAGGCGCCTGCTCTGCTTCAGTACTGTTTGCTGAAGCCAGGCCAGTCTTCCTGGCACAAGCGACAGCGTTTTTGCAGGCTGTTTGGCATCTTGTATTTTTTAAAAAGATTTTTTGTATTTGAGAGGGGGAGATAGAGCAGGGGGAGGGGCGGAGGGAGAAGGAGGACCCCAAGCAGACTCCCCACTCCAAGCAGAGCCCGCAGCGGGGCTTGATCTCGGGACCCTGAGATCATGCCCTGAGCCAAAAGCTAGAGTCAGACGCTTCATTGGCTGAGCCCCCCAGGCACCCGTATTTTTTTTTTTTTAAGCCATTTCTAAGCCAAGGCAGGAAAGCTTGATGCTACCGTTCAAGGCCGGTGACATGAGCAGTCAGGGCGGGAGACTCCGCTTGTCAGGACAGGTCCTCTGACAAAAAGAGGCAGAGAAGTCGGGTGCTGTGTTTCTGCTGCGAGCCGGCTGGACCGTGAGGATCCTGAGACAGGCGTCTGCTGGCTGGCGGTGCCGGCCACTGTGGGGGCTGAGCTTTCCCACCGCCGGGGCCCAGGATGGGGCTGCCCCCCTACCATCCATCATGGGTCACGCCCACCCCAGGGCCTTTGCTCTGCCAACGGGGTCTCTCCTATCGCGGCTGATGATCAGACGTCCCCAGCCAAGACTCTTCTCCCCAAGACATCTATTTGGAAAGGAATGCTCCCCGGGTACTGTTTCTCACACACACCCTGGCGGCTGTGCCAGATTCTCAAGGGAGCGTTTCCATAAGGTGGCCACCTGCCATCTGCGGACGGAGCGTGGGAACTGCAGCCGTGGGGCTGGGGAATCCGGAGGTCCCCTTGGAGGAGGAGTCAGCCCAACTCCAGACCATAGCACTTTCATTCACTCCATGAGTATTTCTGGCGCACCTGCTGTGGGCCATGGCTGCTGGGAGGGGGGCAGTGGGCTGGCTCTGCCCTCCCAGGTCGCTCAGTCCAGGTCTGGGTGAAATCCCAGGCATCCTGCCTGAAGGAGGCAGCACTGTGAGCTACCAATGTTGTTCAAGCTCTGCCCCGCCACCTCCCAGCAGCTCTCCAGGCTCTCTTGCCTCAGTTTCTCCCTCTGTAGAATGAGAAGGTGACACTAAGGGTCCCTACCTCACAGAACTGGGGGGATTCATAAATGAATGTGTCCCCAGAACAGTGCATGTCCTGTGCCCTACACCACAGCGGCCTCTGACAGTCTTCCCTCCTGGTCCATCCCAGCTTCCACACATCCCATAGACGTGGCCACATAGAATCATATCAAAGTATAGTCAATGAGAGAGCAAGCTGCAGCTGTTTCCGTGTGACCCATTTCTGTTCCGGTATCACATACTTCATAAAAGCAAAACGTCAGGGGCCGCCCAGAGCCCCATCGTGGGTGACCTCCACTCACCCACACGCAGTCACGAAGAGGGGGAAGGGCAGTCTCGGCCCCCGGCTCTGGAGAGATGGCAGAGATCTCTGTGAACAGAGCAAGCAGAGGAAAGCGTGAGATGTGCACTGCCCTTTATCCAAGACGGGGGGGGAGGGGAGGCAGAAAAGCAGCCCGATGTCCATCAGCCTCTCTCTCTACCTCTCTACGTGTCAACTATCTGTCTACTCTCTCTCATCTATCTTCTGTCTATCTATGTATCTATCACCTCTCAATTTGCTTCTATTTTAAAAATAAGCGGGGGAGAATAATCCATAAGTGTTTTTGAAGGGTGTAGGACGGAGACACAACTTCCTTGCACCCCCCTTCTCTTACAGATAGGGCTTGGGACCCAAGTAAATAGCTCTCACGCTTAGAAAACCAAATTAACTTTTATTTATTTATTTTTAAAGATTTCATTTATTCATTTGAGGCAGATACAGAGAGAGAGCATGAGCCGGGGGAGAGGGAGTGAGAGAGAGAGAAGCAGACCCCCCACTGAGCAGAGAGCCCGATGCGGGACTCGATCCCAGGAACCTGGGATCATGACCTGAGCCGAAGGCAGATGCTTAACCCACTGAGCCACCCAGTGGCTTTCAAAACTAACTTCCAAAAACCAAAAATAGAATAACTATGTCAAAGGCATATCAAAATATACCAAAAATAGGATAAGATGAACCAAGTGTGGATCCATGCAGTGGGTGGCCTGGCCAACCGGTGGGGTGACAATGTGGGAATGAGAAGGTTCTTCTAGGAAAAGACATGATGAAGACAAAAGAACTCTGGAAAAGAAAGACCCACCTTGGACCTTCCCTAATAGTTACGCGTGGGTGTTTCCATCCCGGGCGGGTGTTCGTGTTGAGGGAGAAAACAAAGGGCCCCGGTGTCACGGGGAAAGGAGACGTTCGCTGTGAGAGAATGGAAATTAAGGCGCCCTGAGTTTGCAAGGGAAATAGCACAGAATAACAAGCAAAATTAATTTTAAAACCTGATCATGCCAACATGCTGTGAATTGGGCCAATTATCCATCATAATGGGAGTCTTTCTGCAGAGGTCGTGTCTCCGACAGCCCCGTTCTCTCTTCCTCCCCTGGCCCTCCTGCCAGCTCACTTTATAGAAACAGGAAACCCCCGTTTCTACCAAAATGAGCTGCATCATGTTCAGTGGAGTGAACCTTGAGGCCCTTCTAAGAACAAAAGGAGAAAGAGACTCGGAGCCCTCTTACCCGCTCCGCCCACCTGCTCGGTTCCTTCCAGCCTGAAGCGATGGGGAGACGGTCGCATTTTATTTCTGCCTACTAATTTGAGAGCTCAGGGAGCCCATATTCACTTTTCTGTAACAACCTGTCACCTAAAAGTGACGAGACAACATGGGTTCGAGTTACACGCACAACACCACAGAACGGGCTCTGCAGAGCTCAGGGTCTGCCTGCTTTCCGAGACCGATTCCCGGTCCGACCCCGATCGGAAGGTCTGGAAGGTGCGGGCGGCACCAGCGCAGCCATCCCATCCCAGGCGGGTGGGCCGTGCGCTGTCCGGACACGCTCTCCGACCAGAGCCGGCGAGGTTCTGTGGCTGGAGGGAGCTCGGAGGAGAGTGACTTGAATTACATCATCTTTAAATTATTTTCCAACACAGCCCTGCCTTATGACGGCAGGTTTCATGTGTGCTTTAAAGCCTCAGCAAGAGGCGCATTAATTAAATGCTCATTTTTGAATTTGTTGAGAGAAAAGTCAGCATTTATTTTTCAAGAAAATGGCTCAGAAACCTATCTCTTTGGAAGCGGGAGGAGATCACAGGAACAGTGGTTGAATGCACGAAAAAAACTAACTTTCATAAAACTTTATCTGTGGACGGCCTCCCTCCTAAGGTCAGAGGGACTTTACCCTGTGTGTGTGCACGTGTGATTTGTAAGTCTGTGCTCGAGTGCCTGTGCATGCACGTGTGTGCATTTGTGAGTGTGCACGTGTGTGCATATGAGCGTGTGTAAGTGGGTTAGTGTGTGTACATGTGCGTGTGCATGTGAGCGTGTGTAAGTGGTAAGCGTGTGTACATGTGTGTGTGCATGTGCAAGCCTGAGCCGGAGTGTCCCTGCTCAGCCACACCAGACCCCCCCCCAGCCCAGAACACTTCCAGGAGCACCCCACACCTACCGCCCACACACAGAGCCCCTCACAGTCCACATCCGGCATCTGGGGGCCCTCGGGAACGGTGATGGCCAGAGCACATGGGGCTTTCCTGTCCCCCAAGAACCTTGAGGGCCGCTGGAGATTTGGGGAGATCTGGGGAGCACCTCCAGTGTGGGACGGAGAAAGCAATGAGCACAGCAGAAGCTGGAGGACACAGGCCAGACACGGGCTGGAGGGCGGGGGTACTGACGGCAGGGGACCCGTGACCCCGGGGAGATGTCGCACCTGTGACATTCAAACACAGCGGTGGGAAGAGAGAGGATCCAGACACCGGAAAGAACTTCTGGAGGTCTACACACGATGGTCAACACTAAAACGTTTTTGAGGCCAAGGCAGAATTGGGGAGAGTACAGCCCGAGGCCAAGGGATAAGCCGCCCACGGAGACGCAGATCACGTCAGCACGAGGCCGACCCCCAACGACGAGGAACCCCAGAGGGAGAGCAGGGAAGACGGCCGGCAGGCAACCATCACAGGAGGAGCGCCAGGCGGCTCCTGGCCAACGGGGTCCCGTTAACACACTTCATTTCACTTCATTTCTCAGAGCAGTTTGAGGTTTTTGTTTTGAGATTTTAGGAAAATTGCACAGAACGCACAGGATCCCTGTGGACCCTCTTTCCCTGCCCCCCTACCCTGCCGCCAGCTTCCTTCGTTCCTGGAGTCTGGTGTTCATGCACGTACCTTATCACCGTTTATGAAGCAGTACTGATAAATGATCATTAACTAATAATTTTTAATGAACGTTTAAATTAACTAAACATTGTATTTATTATTTTTTAAAGATTTTATTTATTTGACAGAGAAAGAGAGAGAGCAGTAGAGGTAGAGGGAGAAGCAGGCTCCCCGCTGAGCAGGAGCCCGACACGGGGCTCAATCCTGGGACCCTGAGATCATGACCTGAGCTGAAGGCAGACACTTAACCCACTGAGCCCCCCAGGCGCCCCCTAACTAAACATTTAAACAAGTGAGTAACTTTTTAAAAGGCTCCCGTTTTTCCACACGTGTAGATCGGTGTTGAAATACTATCACTTTCTGTGGAGAGAATTTTCTCGCAACTAGCAAGTGTCCACGGACAAGCAGAGGAAAGGGGAGGAGCGTGGCTGGGAGAGGGAGGCTCCGTCCACACCACTAGGGCTGGTGCCTAGGGCGCTGGCCGGCCAGGCAGGTGGGAGCCCGGGAGCTGGGACACAGGCCTGACATAGAGACCCAGGACACGGCTGTCCCCCAGGCCCTGCTTGCAGATTCTCTGGATTCTTATGTAAAAATCCCACCTGTTTACTTTCTTGCGTGACAGTGAGAAGACTCGTCCCCCACGGACATTCTGCAGCCTGGCCACCAGCGTCCCCTGAACCATAGCCTGGCCGGTGCCCTGTCTTCTGACCTGTCCTTGACGTAGCCTGGTTATCACAGAAACTGCTGCCCAAGGGCCACTCATCTCAGCGGCGCGGGGCACCGTGCTCCAGGGACGAATGAGAAAGAAATTGAGGGAAACATGAAGACAGTATGGTTTTTCTAACCTCAATTTGCAAAACAAAAGCATCCAGCATGACACCTGTATTACTTCTCAAAAAGCCTACTTGGGGCGCCCAGGTGGCTCTGTTGGTTGGGCGACTGCCTTCAGTTCTGGTCATGATTCTGGAGTCTCGGGATCGAGTCCCGCCTCGGGCTCCCTGCTCAGCCGGGGGTCTGCTTTTCCCTCTGACCTTCTCCCTCTCATGGTCTGTCTCTCAATCTCTCTCAAATAAATAAATAAAATAAAATCTTTTAAAAAGCCTACTTTAGGGGCCCCTGGGGGGGGGGGCTCAGTCGGTTAAGCTTCCGACTCTGGGTTTCAGCTCAAGTCATAATCTCCGTGAGGTCGAGCCCGGCATGGGGCTCCGTGCTCAGCGGGGTCCTGTTTGACCGTCTCCCTCTGCTCCTCCCCACTTCAAATAAATAAATAAAATCCTTTTTTTGAATAAAGCTCCTATTTTAGGGATGCCTGGGTGGCTCAGTCGCTAAGTGTCTGCCTTCAGCTCAGGTCATGATCCCAGAGTCTTGGGTTCAAGCCCCGCATCAGGCTCTCTGCTCAGCGGGAAGCCTACTTCTCCCTCTCCCACTCCCCCTGCTTGTGTTCTCTCTTTCACTGTATCGCTCTCTCTGTCAAATAAATAAATAAACATCTTTAAAATAAATAAAATTTTTTAGAAAAGACTAATTAGTATCAAAGATTTCTAAAGTAACATCCACTGTTTTGAATAAATGTAGTATTCTGTTTCCAATAAACTCCAACTACTTGCCGGGTATAGCTGGCATATTTTAAGGCGGTTGTTTTCAATATTTTAGCCTACAGTCCAGGTGGGCCCCTATTTCCAGGACTGACTCTATAGCAACACACAGGGGTGAGCGGCGCAGCCCCTCCCGGTGTCCCAGGCAAGTCTCCCCCCATCCCCCGCCTGCACAGGGGAAGCGGGGCGCCCCCGCACGGCAGATGGGCACAAAAGCTCGCAAACAGCCATTGGGCAGGAATTGAGAGAGAGAGAGAGAATAATTGCTGTGCAAACCGTACATGTCTCTACACTGAATGACTCAGCATCCAGTCGTGGGCCGAGAGCCAAGGAACGGCCCCATAAAAACCCTCATTACAGGGAAATTCAGGATAGACCGTCACTGTCTTAAAAATTAAGCGTTTTTAAAAATTAAGCGTTCGCTTTCTCTGGGGAGTCATCTTAGTTCTTTCCGTGGCTTCGGTAGGCTCTAATTAATCACGTTTCAAGATCGGCCTTCCCAGCGTCTTCACAGTGGACTGCTCTAGTCTCGTCATGGTCCAGGCTAAAAGTCCCCTCAAAGCCGATCTGTGCCTCTAGGAAAAGTGCAACGAACCCTCTCTCACTGTCTGTTGTTCCTGGCTCCCAGGAGTTCCTTCACGGGCAAGCGTTTGCCCCCTACTCACGAACGCACGCTCTAATCCTCAACCTGAACCCATCACAGGGGGATAATTTATTACAAGATTTTAAGGCGATCATTCCTATGTGTCCCTGAAAATCTGCACAACATTGACATATCAGTCAAGGTTCCATAGAGACAGAAACTGTAGCACAGATAGAAATGATTTCAATAAAAAGACATTGCAGGGACGTCTGTCTAACCTTGTCACTGGGCCTTGTGACCCGATCTCGGGGCCATGAGTTCGAGCCCCGTGCTGGGTGTAGAGCTTACAGAAATAAAGAACTAAATAAACTTAAAATAACAACAATAACAAACACGCCAACAAACTTAAACTAGCTTTTAAAAAATAATATTACAATTAAAAATTTGTTTGGATATAACCTTGCAATCATAGATCAGCAGACCCAGATATTTCAAAAGGCGTTTCTACCCATACCCTAATTTCCTCCTGTTTAACAGTCATCTGCAAAGAAAAACTCAGTGAATATTTAAAAATCTATCCTAAAACGCTAATCGAGGGGCGCCTGGCTGGCTCAGTTCACAGAACACGGGACTCTTGATTTTGGGGTCATGAGTTCAAGCCCCACACTGGGCATGGAGATTACTTACAATACAAACATGAATAAAATAAGATTTGAAAAAAACAAAATGAAACGCTAGCCAAATATTTTGGAACTTGAGTTAAACTTGTGAATGCATGTGTGTGTATGTGTGTGTGTTTTGTGAATGTGTGTGTGTGTTTGTGAATGCGTGCGTGTGTGTGTGTGTGTTTGAGAGAGTGCATAGAAGAAAGTGTTTTCTTTCAGCCGACATTTGCCATGAGAAAAATTGCTGTGAACAGGGCTCGAATGTGGAAACCATCCTTAGGCCAACCGCAGATTTTATCACGGGTCACTCGAGCCCAGCCACGTGCCGCCTGATCTTAGAACGTGCCCACATGCGTGCTCCCCATTTGGAAGTGGGGTGATCGAGGGTCAGGGACTTTCTGACGGTTCTGACTCATCACAGATGCTCAGACCTAAGTGGTTCGTGAGTGGACGAGGACCTGCCACTCCCCACATCAGTACAAAATTAGGGAAGTTCCTAGAAAAAAGAAGAAGTCTAAGTTCTCCCCTTGCTGCCGTCCTCGGAAGGCAAGATCAGCCTGATTCTGCACATGGTCTGAGGCTGCCCCAAATCTGTCAGGCCCACAAGAGACACCCAAAATTGGAAGATAGGAAGACCTTTAGAGGTACTGTAGCTTTTTGGTAAATGGCTTTCCTTAAGCTAACATCCGGGAGCAGTTCTGCAGTGACATGAAGATGTCAAGGGCTCTCCAAGCAAGGAGGAAGCTATTCTCGGGACGGATATCCCAAAGCACACGCACTTGACCTCTAGAGAGAAAAAAAGACCGATTCCTTTAAACGAATGAGAACAGTAACTATAATAAAATACGCCACTCCCTTAACAACTCTAAACCTTCCTAAAACTTCCCGTTTCTGAGCTTCCATTCCCCGGGCATCTTAACAGCAAGCAATGCCTTTTCCAGACCTTTCTTAAGAGAACTTCAAATCAAAGTATAATTAACAGGAAAAAGAATTCCTGCCAGACTCGCACACAGTGTCTTCCCAGGGGCAGCTGGGAGGAAGGCAAGGCTGTGAATGTGGCCTCGAGGGGCTTCCCCCGCCACAGCCCCATCTCCTCCCCTCACCCACCCACCTCCGCCTTCCTAGCCCTTCCCTTGCGGCGCTCACTCCGCAGCTGGACACGTCCCTTAGAGTAATGACGTCACGCTGACGTCACAGCCTTGCGCCTTCGGTTCGACTCTGGAAATTACTCAAGCTTCCTGCACTGCGACGATTAATTAGGAGTTACAGGCCGATCTGTCCAGAACAGCTGTGGGTGTGACACAGTCATCCCCCGCCCTCAGATTCAAAAGGAGGATCGATTTAAAGCAGAGCACTGTGGTTCCGGAACCTTCCAAACTTCACACTTGAATGTCCTAATTAAATCCGGATCGCAGAAAAAAATACTTTGCAAGGGTATTTCATTTGTTGACAAAAAAAAAAAAAGCAATGGACTTTACCACATTCTGGAATCTCTTGTTTCTCGAGATCCAACACTTAACCATTTCGGAAAACATTCCTGGACCAAAAGGACAAGCAGGAACGTTCTCCTGAGGGCATGTGTCTCACCCTCAAGGCCTGCCTTGTGCATTATAAAAAGAGCTCCTCCACCGGCTGGTAAGTCCCTGGCTGTGAATGAGGTACCATCACTTTTCGCAAGGCATCCTGAAAGTGAAAGAAAGATCAGTAACGCAAGCCGTGTTGGCGGCCTTTGTCTCCGTGCACGAGGCGAAGGGAGGGCGAGTGTAAATTGTTCTAGAAACAGAGCAGCGCATGAGCTAGAGAGCCGGGAGGCTGCGTGCCCCCTCCAGGCCTCATGGGGCCGTGATGAACTTTAGCATCCTTACAGACTTAATATCCGAGGTTTGCAAACGCATTCAGCTCTGATGTACCACAGTGCTTTGGAGGCCGGATGGGTCAAACATTTAAATTCCCCTGGAAAACCGATCAGCAAAGAAATCAAGTTCAAAGGTGTAGGGAGGTAGGTTACAGGCCTAGAGAGGAAACCAAGTCGCAGATACACACAACGATGAACCGTTTGCTTGTAAGAAAAAGAGATGGCATTTAGCCTGCGTAGAAACGAGCTTATTATCCGTGCACAGGCAAAAATAGGACCCGTGGTGAGCAACAGGCCGTTCCCCCTCAGCCTGCCGTCACAGCGGTATGCAGCTGTGGGTCAGGACTCCGCATCGGAGCAACGCTCCTTTTCCCATGTCTCGGGGCCGCCGTGCCTCCTTCCGGGCCCGCACCCGGACTTCCGCCGCCACCGTGGTTCACACACACTCGGTTTCCCTTCGTCAGAACGCAGGAAGGTGGCGCAGACTCTCGTGGTTTTATCACTCCTGGGAGAGCGAGGATTTTAAAAATGTTACCCTCTCAGAGAGGGCCGGTGACCTTTCCTGCCAGAGGCAGGACGAGAGTCAATATGTTCTAGAAACTCTCCATGCACTTGTCATGTTTAACCTCAGTGAAATGGTTCCGAGTTCCTAAGTCACCAGACTTCACCAGCCCACCGGCCCTCGTCAGGAAGACCCTTCCCTACAATAAGTAAAGCTTAGAGTTTACAGTCAATATTTGGAACCCGTGAAGGTTCAGAGGAGAGCTTGTCTGGAGAAAACGCTGAAGGACCAGGGCTGGTTGGGGCGTTTGTTGGTGGGTGGACAAAATGAGAGGTTATGGGACATTGACTCTACTCAGCTCTTCTTGACCTTTACTGAGGACAGAGAGGACGCACCCTCCGTCATCGACATGAAGATGTCTGGGGACAGGAATACTCACATGGTTGTGTGACACTGTGCAATCTCTTCCACTTGCTTCGTTAATAAAAACACATCACATCCGGGGTGGTTCAGCCACCTCTCTGGTCTTGGTTGGGAATCGTGGTGCCAAATTGCAGCTCAGGGCTGTAAAACTTGAGCTGGTCCCAGCTGAGGAGAAAGACGCTTGGCTCAACCCTGACTCACTGGAAACAGGGCTGAGCTGTCCACCGCACGGACGTTCTCACAGCGGTTTGTACCGCACACGGGAGGTCAGACCCTGGAGAGACAGACGTCTGCCGGTGCCGCTGAGGAGTCAGTTCAAATATTCAGGTTTTGACTCCACTTGGAGGCAGGGGTGGGGTGGAGGGTTAATTATAACCAGAGCGGGAAAGCTTGCTGATGATGGGAGCCAGTAAAGTCATATAATTTTGTTGTTGTTGTAGCCTTTTACATTAAAAAGGAAAAAAAAAAATGGGCCTCTAGTTTAAAAAAAGGAAAGTCTCCGCGCTATTCGGTGTCACATCAAGATGCTGGTTATTTCGGGATAAATCCCGGTGGGTCGCTCTTCATCAGGAGCTGAGGAACGACCTCCTAGTGTGTGTGGTTTTCTCCACCAACCAGGTTCTTGTCCTAAAATTATCTGGCCCAAGTTGGGGGCTAGTAGCTTCCCGAGCCACAATTTCTCCAGTCCTGACACTGTTCTAAAGACAGGGGAAGAAACCCGATCCCACAAATATGCCAATTGCAGACACATTAAGCAAGGGTTCCAATGATAGTTCACTGGCAAAGAAGTGAGCCCCACAGCTGAGAAACCCCATATCACCCCATGACGAGATGACCGCCATCTCAGAAGGTCACTGAGGGGTTAAGTGAGCTCGTGTTTGCAGAGCCCCTGCCCAAGCAAGCATCAACAGGCTACTCCTCCTGTCCCAAACTGGTCTGCTGGATATTTAAATACAATTCTTTTCAGTTACATATTTTTACTGAGGCTTACAAGCTGTATGTAAAAACAAAAATCTAGTGACAGCTATTTCTAATTTCAGCTGTTGCTAAAGAAGTAGAAAAATCCGTGTGCCGGCTACCAAAGATAACCTGCAGCAGAGAAAGGTCTTTACTTGGGATGCCCAGAGACAAAGAACAAGACTAAGAGGCATGGCTGGGTATTTTTTTCACTATGGTCTTTACAGAAAGCTTTCGCTTTCTTTCATTTCATCCATCAGAGTCTCCAAGCCCATGACAGGGAGGGTGATAGAAAGCTGGATGGCGGTGATTGGATGTGCAGAGGCAGTCCAAGGAGTAGGATTTTTTTTGACTGAGTCCTTCCCCAACACTGATATGTACCCCCAGGGTCTTCAAAAACGTATTGCAGCTTCAGGCCTTAGACTTACATAATTGTGTCCCATAAATATTGTTATTTTTTTGCATTTCCATTATGTGATCATTTATCATAACGAAGCTCTCTTGTCCACTGGAGTCTTCCCACGGCCGGAAGGGCTTCCTTTAGGATTGCTGCGGTGCCGGTCAGCTATGCCTCACTCTTCCATCCTTTCTGTGTTTGAAAAAGTCTTTCTTTAGCCACCTTTATTAATTTTTTTTTTTTGGAAGATATCTTTGCTGGGTATAAAATTTATGTTGAAGGGGGGCGCCTGGGTGGCTCTGTCATTTAAGCAGCCCACTCTTGGGTTTTGGCTCAGGTTCTGATCTCAGGGTTGTGAGATCAAGCCCCATGTTGGACTCTGTGCTCAGCAGGGAGTCTGCTTCTCTCCTCTGCCCCTCCCTCTGCTCATGCTCCAGCTCTCTCTCTAAAATAAATAAATAAATCTTAAAAAAAAAAAAAGAATTTATGTTGAGCAGTTCCTTCAACACTTCAAGGACGCTGCTTGCCTCACTTCCGGCACTATGTTCCTGAGTGGTGGGGCAACATGGTCCTTGTTCGCTGGATGTCACAGGTCTTTTTCTTCTGGATGCTCTTAGGTTTTTTTCCTATTGGTCTTAGGTTTTTTTCCCCATTGGTCTTAAGCAATTTGCTTATCAAATGCCTTGGAGTAGTTTTCTTCACGATCTTGTGGTTGGGATTCACTGAACTTGAATCTGTGGGCTTACAGTTTTCCACCAATTTGGAAAAATTAGGGTCATGATTTCTTCAGGTGTTTTTCCAGTTTCTCCCAACCCCACTCCGAGGACTCTTCAGGGACTCAAATGTCCCATATACTGGGCTGCTCGAAGTCATCCCAAAGCTCACTGGTGCTTGCTCGGTTTTCCCCCAAATGCTTTTTTCGCATATTTCATTTTGGACAGATTTTATTGCCGTAAGTTCACCAATCTTTCTTCTGCCGAGTCTGATCTTCCGTTAACACCATCGGGCATACTTTTTATATCACCACTGAAGTTTAGCTTCCAGAAGTTCGATCACATCTGTTTTTAAAAACACATCTTCCATGCCTCTAACATGAGTAAGTCTCCCTCTAGTTTTTTGAACACATGGAAAACGGTTCAATTCACTCTTTTAATATCCCTGTCTAGTAATTCTGTCATTTCTGAGCTGGATTTTATAGTTAATTGTGCTCCTCATCATAGGTCCTATTTTCCTGATTCCTTGTGGTCTGGTAATTTTTGATCAGCTGCCCCCCATGAATGTTACATCACTGGGAGATGGATATTTTTATGTTCCTATAAAAATATGCTTCAGGGGGCACCTGGGTGGCTCAGTCCATTAAGCATCTGACTTCAGCTCAGGTCATGGTTTCGGGGTCCTGGGATCAAGCCCCATGTCAGGCTCCACACTCAATGTGGAGTCTGCTTCTCCCTCTCCCTCTCCTTCTGCCCCTCCCCCTGCTCATGCTCCCCACCTCTCTCTCTCAAATAAATAAAAACTTAAAATTCTTCAGCCTTGTTCTCGGAGTCAGTTAAGGATCTTGGAAACAGTCTGACTTGGTTTGTAAGCTGTTTTCACTTCTAAGCTGTTTCATGTTTTGCTTTTAAGCTTTGTTAGTTGGGACCCGGGTAGAGCTTAGGGTCGCTTTCCCATGACGTTTACACAAAATGTGTCTGCAAACTCTGCCCCAAGGGCCCCAGGTTATGAGGCTTCTCACTCTGCACAGTGGGAATAGTTACCTTCCTCACAGGCGTGCCCCAACAGTGCTCAGTTCAAGGTGCAAGGGGATGTTCTGAGCTCTGGAATTTTCTCTCTGTACAGCTCTCTCATCTCGGGTCCTCTGCCTAGGAAACTTCAGCTCCCTTGGCCTTCCTGGACTGCAAGGTCCATCCCATCGGTTCAGAAACTGCTGTCCTCTGCCTGGGTTCCCTCTCGCTGCAGCCTGGAAACTCCTCCAGCTAAAAGCTGGACAGTCACAGGACTTGCCTTGCTGGTCTTTGATCTCTCAGACGGGGGGGGGGGGGGGGGGGTGTCCTTCACTCCTGGTGCCAAGGGCCTAAGTTCCCTGGTGTCCTGTGTTTCGCCTGGCTCTTCAGTTTTCATAAAGGAGGGTCAACCCAGTCCCTAGTCCCCCTTGGCCAGAGGCAGGAGTGCTCTGATCAGAGAATTGCATGTGTGAGACCCCAGAGCTCTATTTTCCGTTTGCAAGGACAACCAGCAGCACATGGGTTGGGGGGGCAGGGAGGGCTGTTTGCTGAGTGACTGAGGAAGGAGCCTTTAGCAGTAAGGATAGTCGCTGTTTCAAGCTGCTAAGATTTTAGGGTTGTTCATTACTGCCCCATAAGACAGCCCATTCTGACCAAACAGGGCTTTGTAAGTACTATCAGAGACAGACTATATGGGGAGGACATCGTATGTGACGGATACAGAGCATAGGACGGGAAAGGGAACAGCACTCGGTCTGCAGAAAGTCCTGTGAAGTGGCTCAAACCGAGTGTGAGACGACACCAGCAGGACACAGCCATCCACTCCGCAGCCGTTAGCTATCTTGGCTGTGCCTCTGGCTTCACCGTCCTGGGCAGATTCGGGAAAGTGACAGCACGATGAAGAAAGCAGCACAGTCCCTTCCTTCTGGAGCTTTACCGAAGAGCAGGGAAGCGTGGATGGGGACAAAAGGGCTCCCTGGTGAATATTCAATGTCATGGCTGGCTGGTGAGAGCCAGCAGAGAACAGGGCTCGCTATGAAACGCTAGCTTCTGGAGGATTCGGGAAGGCTTCTGTAAGGAAGGGACGTTTGAGCTGAGATCTGAAGGACAGGCAGGCACTGACCAGGTGCAGAGACCCCCAGAGGAGAGCGGCTGGAGGGAGGCAGGGCCAGCCCCATGGGCCTCGAGCCACAGAAAGAAGCCGGTTGTGTCCAGAGAGCCCTCAGAATCCACCGCAGGACACCGGACTCGGTGCACGGATGGCACCATGGAAGGGCACCCTCACGAGGGCCATCCAGGTGGCATGGAGAACAGACGCCTGGGCACGGGAGTGGGGTGCTGGGGCCGTCGGCTGGAAAGTTGGGGTGGGGGACAGTCACGGATATGGTGAAAACTGATGGGTTCCTAACCAATCAGACGTCAATGTGGGACACGGGGACACGTCTGGGTTGGCTCGGGGTGAGGAGATGGGTGACAGGGCTGTTGGCTTGCATGGGCGCAGGGCAAGGGGGCCAGCTTTGGGGCCGGGGTTCGTAAATCTCACGGATTGAACGTGTGGAGCTCGATGCCAAGGACGCCGCCAGCATCCCCCCTCCCTGCTCCCCACAGCACAGGGTTGGGGGTGCATAAGCACCCACAGACTTGCTACTCTAGACAGAGTCCCCTCCCCTTCTGGGTCTTCGGGGCTAGCACTCAGGAGCGGAAAGAAGCTGCAGAGCTTGGCCAGGCTCCGGAGGGTCTCGCAGGAGGTGACGCAGCCACATGCTGGGGTTGAGCTCCCCTGTGCGCAACAGTCGGCACGCGGCACGCACACCCAGGGAAGCGTGCTGGGCCGGGCTCTCTGGGGGGACATAGGGCAGGTCTACGCCCCCCAAGGAGCACCTCACCCTGCAGGGCTCCCTCCTCCTGCGGCGGATGTAGGCAGGTGACCTGCCAGTGGGGAGACAGGAGGTTGCCTGGGGCCCCCCTGCGTCAGAGATCGCGGGGAGCAGGGTGTGCAGGAGAGGGGCGGCTTTGTCTGAGCCACGGAGGGCCCCGTCTGGATTATTCTGCCTGCCGCACCTGCCGCACCTGCCCAGATCGTGCGCCCCATCGTTCCCGAACCGGGGCCCTTGGCTGTCAGTACGCTCAGTTCCCCCCTTTCTACGGGACTTTGTTTTCTGCGCGTGGGCACAGGAAGACTTCCCAGGTTGCTGCTGTTCGTTTCGGTCCCACCATGTGGCCATCGCGGAGGAAATGGCTTCTCGGGATCCGTACTTCACAGAGAACTCAAGTGTATCTGGGCAAGACTGCCTCCTCTTCCCTTGAAGTGTTCCGGAAGGTTGCCTCTGTGCCCAGGGAGCCCCGGAGGCCTGGCACGCACCAGCTGGGGCTCCCCTGGTGCTGGATGGCGGGTCAGGGAGCCGCCCCCCAAAGCTACCAAAAATACAAGAAAGGATGGAAGACAGACGCTCAGGGCTCGGGTCCCTAGAAGGGTGGATGGCTCCTGGGGCGCGTCCTAACTTAACTGCTCCTAACAAATCGAACATATCATTAATGTTCCATTTGATAATGGAAGGGACCGTTCATTCTCCCCTGGTCTAAGCTTTGTAAGAAATGCCCACACGCACCTTCTTCGTTGCCCCTTTTCAGCGCCCTGGGAAGCTTCTGACGCCTTGGGATCTCCGGGAACATTTCAAATACCCCAAACACTGTGTGGGCTCTGGGCTGGGCAGGAGCCACGACAGGGCTGGCAGCCGGAACCACAAGCGTTCTCAGATGACGCCAGTGTGTCGACGACGCGGAATGGGCACTCAGGGCCGAGGGCCAGCAATTGAAAAACACAGGTCACCGCACTTTTATTTGTCATGCTACAACCTGACGGGACATGAAATACACACAACTTCTTGAAACAGTCTCAGTGCCTTTCAAAAATGCGAGGGACGTCACCAAGGATGCTGTCTTGACCCGAGGAGCCACGAGTGCCACGCCTGCGGACGCCGTGGCCGGAAAGAACGTGTGAGGTCCGTGACTCTGCCCCCCACACCCGGGATTTCCCGCTGGGCACGGTGAGGTGGCGGCCGGCACAGGTGACGTGTCCCCCACCAGCGCCGCTCCGGATGCCCAGCCCCCTCCTCGGCACGAGGCACATCGGCTCTGGGAGAGTCTCACCATGACTGTGGCACAGAATGGCACTTTCCAGATGCACAGGCCACAGGTAAGTTCCCGCGGTGCCTTAAGTTAGAGTAAGCAACCCAGACGCACAGAGCCCGGGGGCTGCAATGGGGCCCGCTGTGGCTCCCACAGACAGAGCTGTGCACCCGGGATCGGCTGACAATCTCAGCGCGTCCCGTCAGTCCACAGTGACCTTGGGCAGAAGCATCTCCGGTCAAGGACTCTGGCTGGACGGCACTTTTTTACTTTGCTCCGTCTCTTGTACGCAAATTCCCAGCATCGGTTTTAGGACCCCACAGACCCATTCTGCGCCCGATAGTGACCCTATTAAGACCAAGTGCGTCTACAGGAAACTCAGGAGTGAATCAGATTTTTATTCGGAGTTCTGAGGGTTACACGGACGGTCTTTCCACAGGCGCGGGTGTGAAGGAACAGCGAGAGGCCAGCAGGGCCGCGCAGCCGACACGAGGTGCTTTAGAAAGATCGGAGGCCTCCTGACTCCAGGCACACAGACAATGTCTCTAAAAAAATAAAACTGTGATTTAAAAGGCCTTTATTACACCGGGAAGAGGAGTAAGAGATAAAGGCGGACAGAGGGTTAATTGTGTTCGTATTTTTAGTCATTCACCCTTCCTATGCTGCGAGAGCAAAAAAAAAAAAAATTGTCAGTGATTTTTTTCTTTTAATTATGTTAGGAATCTTGGTGTTCTTGGTGTTCTTGATCCCGTGGGTACCTGGCCCCCTTATATTTGGAGAATGAAGACGGTATTTTAGAAAATATATCACTCCCAGCCCAAGTTCATTTGATGAAACTATTGTGTAGAAAGCAGTTAATTATATACATAAATAACATAAAAATAATTATCATAAATTAAAAAATCAAATAATCTCCCACTGTGAATTCAACCGCCAGGTAGGCAACGGGAGTGTCACGGAGCTGCGTCCGGAGACACGCTTGCGTACGGCGGGCGTGGGCCTCCCCGCGGTTCCGGAGGCGAGCATTGCACGAAACAAATCCTAGCCCTGTCCTCAGACTCCTGCTACTGGCAACCAGGTGAAGTGCTGGGAAACTGGGATTTTGCAGAATGAATCGTCCCTGGCCTCAGCGACGGCACGAGAGTCCTCCGGCATATTCCCTACCGACGCCTTGCTCGTCCTTCCGCGCGGGCGTCCCAAGAAGACAGGACGCACGGTAACGAGGGAGCAAGGCCAGTATAAGGGCACATTAGGATGTGGTTCGGACAGCGTTAGGGGATCAGGAGGGTGAACGCCGCGTCGCTGTGTCCCCGGCTGAGCCGCGAGAAGGCATGGGCCAGGCCCCGCGCTGCTGACGGGCGCGCCCGTGCGTGGGAGCGCGTGTCCCGGGGATGCGGCGCGGCTGTAACTTGGCACGTTCATTCACGAAGGCCGTTCACGCTTCTGCTTGTGAGCAAACCGCTTCTGCTTCTGTCGCCGCCCGGCAGGAGAAGGCGGCCCCTCTGGATTTCGGAGATGTGTGTACTTTGCCGCTGGGAGAGCCACGCTCGCTCGATGTTTTTCTAGAACATTGGTCTTGAAACACATCAACCTTTGGAATTCAGTTCAAGCAGAAAGAACACACGGTTTCTTCCCTGTCCTTTGCTGGGATCGGCTGAGCCTCACTATGATAAATATATTTGGCCAAGGGTCCCCGGACAGCCGTGCAGGAGCCCCGGGAGGGACGCGTGCAGCGGCCGTGTTGCCCACGGCGGCGTGTCCCTCGCGCCCGGGCAGCCGCGCAGAGCTGCACGCACACCGACGCTCCCACAGTGCAAACGACTTGAGCGTGTTCAAGATGGAAAACAACGTGGCCGGGACAGTCCTGAATACATAACATGGGCTCGGAGTACAGTAAAAAAAAAAAAAGAAAGAAATGAAAAATCGATCCACGTTATGTTACAAAGAGGCCTCTGAGGCCCGAGTCAGCGATGTCTGGGACCCCCCCAGCCTAGGCCGACTGCGCCCAGAGCGTCAGCGGAGGCCACAGAGTTGGGTCACAAATTCAACTCGACTCAAATTTCAAAGAAAATAAACATCACTTTAACGTCTAACTGCTCATTCATCAAAAACACCCAGAAGCGAGAAGCGGGAGCTTCCTCGCCACCCAGGTCCTGTTGGACTCCTCCCCGAGCCCCCAGGTGGGAATCCCGCCCTGAAGGAGGCAGGTGGGCCACTGTGTCCCTCCTGACACATCACTCACCTCTCTGCTCCCGCCTGCCCCCCTTCCCCTGACCCCGTGTGCCCCAAAACTGAGTTCTGCCGGGCACACGCGGCCACCTGCCGGGGGCATTCGAGGCACGCCCCCAGACCGCGATGCCGGGAGGGGGTCTGGAGAGAATGCTGCAAGGCTAAGTCAACCTTACGGACGTTGTGATAATAACTTTTTTTTCCCTCGGTTTGGTATCCAGCAAATGAATCTCAAAAATGAGAAAGGACACCCGAGTGTGGGTCTCCATCTACACTCTCGGCCGCGCGGCTCAGTAGCTGTACATCTGCGGCTGGGGCTCCGCCTGCACCTGCGGCGGCGGCGCCTGTGGGGGGGGCGCCTGCGGCTGGGGCGGCGGCAGCACGTCCGTCTGCGGCACCGCGCGCCACGTGAGCGGGTGCTGGTCGCCGAGCTGGCTGCCCAGGGGAGTGATGGAGTTGACCAGCGTGGTCAGATTGATGAAGTGCGCCACCGACTGCGGGTTCGTGGCCTCGGGCTGGGGGTGGATCTGGATGTCATTCTGCCGGTTGTGCAGCATGGCGGAGCCACTGACGGTGTCAAAGGTCACGGTCAGGATCGAGTTGTCCAGCTGCAGCTGGCGCTCCGGGGTGGTCAGATGCCCGACGGCCACGGGCTGGAGGCTGGTGAACTGAGTCCCAGCGGCGGTGGTGATGGGGGTCACGGTGATGTTGGTCAGGCCCACCGAGCTCGATGGGGTGGTCACATTCGGATCCCCCAGGGTCACGACCACCTGCAAGGGTCACACACAACGCAGGCTGGTTAACAGTCTGCAGAATGGCCAACGGCAAAGCCTTCCGCTGCAGGAGCCCCACGCCCGGCACCCGCCACCCCCCCCGGCCCCTGGCCCAGAGGAAGAGAGGAAAATGTCCTTTGGTGAAGGATTAAACCAAGTTGGTTTTGTCCCAGAAAAATAAAGCCAGTGTAACAGAGCAGTAAGACGCGGACGGAACCACGGAGCACTGGCCAGAACCAATATCAAACGATCTCATGGGCCAGGAAAAGAACAGAGGGAAGGAATGACGAGAAGGAAGGTGCACTCTGCGCCCGCGGCTCTCACGCGCTTTGCCGCCTGTGAACAAAAACCCCAACGATCAAGCTGAAAAGAGCAACACACAGATCTGTAGCTCCCGGAGTGAGAAGGCACAGAGAAGCAGCATCTGCTCCACAGAGAGGAACAAACAGCCAAGTACACACCGTGACTGTCAGTGCCCCAAGCCAGGCACGAGACACACATCGGGGAGAGGTCTGCGAGCCTCAGAACCAAAGCGCATCAGAGACTTCCATTAAAAGCAGCAGACGACCAGCATCTCTGCCTTCGCCGAAACTCCGAGGACCTCGGGTGTGACCTCACGGGGCAGACGCAGCGGGCCCCACTCTCACGGTAAGGAGACACACAGGGGCCACTTATAACCTCCCAAAAAGCTCCCGATTCCCAAGTGGTGGGAGGTGCCTACCCCACACATGCACCACGGTCAAGCTGCTAGTCCTGGTGACAGCTGTGACCTCTAGGTCTGAGCTGGGAAGAGCGTCGCTGATGCTGGCTGATGGGAGCAGTGCCCTATACAGCACCTGCCACCGCGGGGCCCGGGCCAGCATCAGCACGTTTGCAGGGCACAGGCAGGGTCCCCGCGCCCTGTAGCTGCTCCTGGGGATGCCCCGCCCCCGCAGGAAGGGACCAACCTGCTGGATACTCTGCACCGCGGAGTCCGTTTCGTCCCCCACGCCCGACAGCACCGGCTCCTTCTCCGCGTACTCGCTGAAGGTGGTCTCTTCCGGCCCCGGGGCGCCCGCCGCCTCCGCCTCCAGCTTCTGCTTCCTCTTGTGGGCCCTCCTGGCGGCTTTCCCATGCTTCCCCTCGGCCAGCTCCTCCTGCTCCAGACTCAGTTCAGGCTGCAGAACACAAGGTTTGGCAACTTCCGGGTCACAGGACTGTGTCCCCACGGTGGCCACAGAGGTCCCAGCGCAGTCCCCGGACATGGCCCCAGAATAGAACCATGGCATGGCTGCTCGTGCGTGCTCCCAGAGATGGGTCATGTTCCCACTGGGTTCACTTTCTCTTAAAAAGTGAAGGAAATTACATGCATGTCCTGTTTTTAAAAGCCACAATTTGTGCTGGGACGAGAGCATGTCTAAAGACAAGTTTTATGCCCGTCTCAGCTCTGCTGAGCTCTACCTGAGGCTGACAATCCATCCATGCCCGGGCTCTCATCTCCAGGCTGGAGCAAATTCCTGACAGAGATGACCTTGGATCAGAACGGGTTTGGCCGTGAGAACATTACACGATCTCTTCTGGGGACGGCTACCGTGCCAGCCATATGGCGACCCCAGACAGGCGCACTGCACGCTTCTTGGTCTGTCCGGGATACACTGGTGCAGTGACCAATTTTCAGAACCAGGCCGATGCCACGACTGGCTTGGGTGTCCAAGAGGCCATCCTGGTCACCGACCACGCCTCCTGGGCCTCCTACGCCATCCCACGTGCTGAAATACCACCCAGCGGCAGAGAGACCCAGTGGAAGCCTGCCAGGGCCATCACGGGATTGCCCTCATCGGGGCAGGACGTGGGCCATGGGCCTCTGGGGCGCTGCAGAGAGGCAGGGACAGGCCTTCTCGGGCTCACTCACTGTGACCCAGCACCTGAGTACTCTGTTCAAAGAGCTGTTTCAAACAGAGGTGTGGCCCGTGATTTTAAAGCAACCAAGACCATGGCATATTCCATTTACAATAAAACACCAGTTTGACGAAGGCAGTGGCTTAAAATGTCTTTAAAAACTAAGTTCGTTCAATAAAGTTATTTTAGTTACAGTAATCTAACTATGCTGAGTTTTTATGGATTCTAACTGGGAGAGTTAATTTCATGTGTCAGCGTCGCTTGGCTGGGGGGCCCACGTGTTTGGCTGTGCAGCGAAGATGCTGTGAAAGTGTATTTTTAGATGAGATTAACATTACATCAGTGGACTCTGAGCAAAGCAGATAACCCTCCATATTGTGGGTGGGCCTCATCCAATCAGTTGAAGGCCTTCAGAGTAAAGCATGAGGTCCCTGAAGAAGAGGGAATTCTGCTTCCAGCTGTGCACAGCACCCGTCCGAGCCACCCCACCCCAGCCCATGGGTCTGCTCGGTGCCTACCTGGACGATGCCAATGGAGGAGGCATCGATGGTGGTGGTCTCCGGGAGGTGGTCCAGGTCATCGATCCTCACGGCCAGGACCTAAGGGTGAGCACAGGTGATAAGCCCGGGATGCGGTACTTGCATGTCTCACAGGCACCCACCCTGTTCCCGACCCAGCTCAGCTCATCTACCTCCTGTTCTCCCCCACCTCCCACGCCAGACCGTCAAGTCCAGGAGGGCAAGATGCATCCTGGACAGCGGGCTCCCCACCAGCGGCAGCTTCGTGTGTGCGCGTTTGAACAACACAGAATGAAACAGGGGGAAAGATCCAAAGGAATGGCCCCAGAGCCTTGGGAAACCAGAGCTGAGAAAAGGCACATCCGAGTGTCCTCTGCTCCTTGTCCGACAGCCTTCCCCTCCCTGCACGCCCGCCGTGCCCAGTGTGGGCGTGCTCAGGCGGGTTGTGGCGAACACCGCCCCCACTGGAGAAGCAGGCATGGAAAGGGGACATTGCAGAGTGATCAATCCATTAGGGAGTGATCTCCGATCCTGGGAAAGGAATCGCTGGAGAGAAGGGCTCGCTGAGCCCCTCTGTGCCGGCGTGGCCTCTCTCTGCACGCAGCTGGACGTAGCATGCATCCGGTCTGCAGAGACCGACTCCCGGGCTCCTTGTGAACACGGGTAACTACAGAAACTTACACAGCAACAGAGAACTCGCACGAACTGCAGAGTCACCATGTGGAGAGCCTGTGCCGCCTGCCCTGGGCCAGGAGACCCAGTGCCACAGTTGGCTGACAGCGGTCCGCCAAGTGGACACTTGGAGAGGCCGAAACCCCGGCTGGTTGCTTGTGGTGGACAATTTCAACACCAGGACCCCGTACAACGGCGTCTTGTCCCTCCTGTGATCACTTGCTTCACAGAGGCGAGCATCACACACACACACACACGTGCACGTACAGCCTACAGGACATGTAACCACGGCCACAAGCAACTGTGTATCGGATTCCAAGCACACGGCTACACTGTCACGACTTGAGCCACACGGCTCCCGCTGGGAGGAGGGGTCCAATACGGCCACGCTGCCCCCAGGGGGACATCCATGACCAGGGTGCCCACCTCAAGCCAGCCCAGCACGGTCACTTCCAATCTCAAGTTCCCCTGCCGAGCCAACAGATGAAGGATGGCATCTTTGGCGAACATTCCCATTTCTGGGATTCAGCGAGGTTGAAGGTTCTTTTCTGAGTTTTAACCTCACACGTTTCCTCTCCACGTGTGCGCACGCTCGGTTCTTCCAGTCTCCTCCTCGAACAGCCGTCCCCTACCAGCAGCTCAGAGCGGCTGCCAACAGAACACTGTTCACCTGCTCCCAGGCTGCCTTCTGCTCCCGGCCGGACCTACGGCATCCCGAGTGGGGGCGTTGCCCTGCCCATCAGATCGACGGATATTCTCATTCGTGACTCCTTCCCCCAGAGTCATCGGACAGCTGCTGACCCGCGCTTTTTTCTATCTGTGTTTTTGTTTGCTTCTCTTTAAAGCACGTGAATTATTTGATGCCCCAGATCTTCCTCTGGGGCCTGCGCCCAGGTGGGCAGAGTCGGCTTCTCTGTGTGACTGGTCCTGCCGGTGCTGGGACCGGCCTCAGCCCCCTGCCACAGGGAGGCCCCGTTCTGCATCCCGTGTCAGCCACCCTGACGGGAAGTTCGGAGGGAGGGCACCGGGGTCGTGCTTCTGTCCTGCTGTAATTCTAGTGAGACCATAACCCATGACCTCAGCAAAAACTGTGTTTGAGGCTCTCCCTTCATTTACTCACTCACTCACTCATTCATTCGCTTGGCGCCTCCCAGAGGCAGAGGGAACATAAGGGCCAGGCCCCGCCCCTAGGAATCCTGGGTCTGCAGGGGGGATCCCCCAGCCAGTGCTGTGGGGTCTGCGAGTGCAGGGCGGGGGTGGGGAGGGAGCACATGTGCCCGCCCCAGGCTCACCTCCGGGTGTTTGCGCCGGATGTGTCTGCTCATGGAGGCCCTGGTGGACACCTTGGTCCCGCACAGCTGGCAGCTCTGCGCCTCCACTTTGTCGTGCGTGAGCTGCACGTGCTTCTGCAGCATGTACTCGGTGACGTACTTCTTGTCGCACACGGAGCATGTCCACTGCTTGCCCACTGCCCACGCACACGGGGAGGAAGACACAAGCCCGGGTCACCAGCGGGGTCGGCCCGCGACCCACGGGACAGGTGGGGGGACAGGTGGCCCAGGCCAAGATGAGCAGGACGGTGGCCTTCCTCCCGGAGCATGGCGTGGGATGCTGCTCCAGAGTTGGAAAATTTGGGAGTGGACATTGGAGAGTCCAGGTGGGCTGACCTTTAGGGGGCAAGGGGCCACCCACGAAGGCAGGACAGCCCAAACACTCTGAAAAAGGCCTGCCCTGCAGAGCAGGTGGACAGCTAGCCCCTCCCTGCACACGCGGGGGCAGGAGGGGTGCACCAGGGACCGCGGCGAGGGGCCGAGTGCCAGGCCCGCCGCCCTGCTTACCTGTGTGGATGAGCTTGTGGGTCTCCATCGTGTTCCTCTCGCTGAAGGTCTTCCCGCACAGCTCACACATGAAATCTTTAATCCCTGCAGGAGAGGCACGCTGACCTCAGAGGCTCCCACAGGGTTTTAACCGGACCCCTTGGCCAAGGGTCTCCGTGTACGCAGAGGCCGTGGTGCGGCAAGGGGATGGCCAGGGGACCCCACAGCACAAATGGTGGCTCCCACACTCAACCGGACAGTTGGGCGGCTCAGCAGCGCCTCCCTCAGTGGGGCTGGCGAGGCCACCGGGCCCCGGGCCCTCCGTCCGCTCTGCACCAGCAGAACCATGCGGTCAGCCTCCCTCGACACCGCATTTCTGAAGTTTTCCGGGGCTCCACCGTTTCCCCCCAGACCCAAGAGCTCATCCGTCTCTCGGGGGGCCATGAGGAAGGTGGGCGAGCAGGGAAGCTGGACCAGACAGGGCAACGCTCGAAACCCAGTTTGCGGGGGACACAGGGAACCACGGGAAAGAAGTTTCACACAGACACAGCCGGTCAGCAGGGTTCCTGTCCCTCAGTTCCCGTGTCCCCTGCTTCTCTCTCTCACACGTGCTCGTCCACACGCCCGTCTCTCCTGAGAAGGAACTCGTAGTTGACACACAGGCTGTCTTTCCCTGCCGCATCACAAGCCTCTAAGTAAATTAACACATACGTTGACTTAACAGGTGCGCTGTTCCTTCTCGGGGACGCACAGACACTTGGGATGTTCCAGTGTCTCCTGCCCCAGACAGAGCGGTGGTGGACAGCTGGCCCCGTGCGGTCAGTTCGTGGGCACCCGCTCGGGCACACGGCTGCGTGCAAGGCGCGAGCAGGGCAGCCCTGGGAGAGCTCAGCAAACGCGTGGATGGTGACTGGGGGGGCACGTGGGCGGCGCCTTGCGGATGGGGTGCCCGCTGGGAGGGGACGCTCGCCAGCAGAGGCAGCGCCCGAGACTCCAGCTACAATGAGCAGAAGCCATGGGCAGCTCCGTCCCCGCTGTTCCCGGCTCCCCGACTGGCCCGGCGCGCCGCCTCGGACTCACCCGTGTGCCGCTTGTAGTGCTTCAGCATGTTGACCTTCTGCGCAAACTTGCGGTGGCACTCCTTGCACTCGTACTCCTTAATGCCCTTGTGCAGCTTCATGTGGTGACGCAGCGCGTGCTTGGTCTTCATGCCTGCCGCAGACGCGCGCACTGAGCTGGCCGCCCGCTGCGCCGAGCCCCTGTGGCGCCTGTGCCCCCCCCCACGCGCCCCCACCGCACCTGCGCCCCCGTCCACGGAGCCTGCATCCCCGCCCTGTGCCCATGCCCCCATGTGTTCCCCGCTGTGGCGCCCATGCCCCACCATGTACCCCCCCACGTGCCCCCCACAGTGCCTGTGCCTCCCACACAGCCCCCACGCCGGCACCTACCACGCACGCGGTGCCCCCACGTGCCCCCCACGGCGCTCGCATCCAGGACCCCTCACAGTGCTTGCACCCCATACCCCTAAACGGCCCATGATGCAGACCTGCAACAGTGCCTGCCCCCCAACCCAGGCCAGGACACCACCCCAGCGCCCACACCCCCATCCCACACCTAGACCATGCCCCACAGTATCCGCACCCCACTCCACACACTGCCTGAACCCCCCACAGGATCCCGCCTGACCTGGACCCTCGGGCAGGCACAGGTCTCGGAGGGGATAGAACAAGACAAGTGGGGGTCAGGGTGTGGGGGTCACTCTCCTAGAGGACCCCCTCCACCAGGGGCAAGACGGGCACTGATGCCCTCAGAGGCCCTTAGGGATTTACTGTCCCTGTGGAGAAGCTCACCTTCTCAGGAGCCTGTGCAGACCTAAGGGTCAGTGCTCACAGCAACAGGGGTGAATGTGACCCGTGTGACACAGCCCAGTTATCTGAGGGTGGGGGAGGGGGGTCATCCTGCCCGAGCTGCTGTGGATCCCAACGGCGCGAACACTGAGATGAGAAGTCAGTGCTCCGGACAGCTGATGCCGGAAGGTGCGGGCTCCAACCTTCACTCCGCCTCTAGCTCAACGCCCCTTCGCTAAAGGACGGGCGACAAATTACAGCCTCACCAACTTGGGCCAGTCAAGAAGGGATGTCCCTGGTACACGGTGTGAGTCAGTGGCAGGGGGCCTGGCATGGGGTGGGAGTCAGAGGTGGGGTGGGCTGGTCCCCTATGAGTGGGAGTCCGCGGTGGGCGTCCCAGTCCAGGACGCCCACTAGGTGGGCAGGGCTGCATGGGGAGCACTAAGGGGGCCGCGGAGCAGGTGGGTGGTGGTCCCCATGCACAAAGCCAGCAGCGTCCAGTCCTGCCGGCCACAAACTGAACCGGGCAGGGGCAGTGGGCAGTGGGCAGCAGACTTGGAACCACACAGAGATGACCAAAGGGGCAACCACAGATGACCAAAGGGGCACCGGAGCAGGGCAGACGCAGCCCACCTCCAGGACCGTCCTCGGTGACAGCTGTGGCAGATCACAGTGCCTGACCAGAGTCCCACCAGGTTCCCAGAAGACTGCCTGTGCCAGGGAGGTGGAGCTGGGTCTCAGCCAGCCCTGGCCCCTAACAGACCCCAGCCTGCCGGAAGCCACAAGAACTGCCCCCGCCCGAGCCAGCAGACAGGCAGGAGTCTGGGTGACCGTCCACCAGAAAAGGCTTTGGAGGCTACAGGACGGGAAGACACAGGCGGGCCCAGCGCTAACTTCAGAACAGCGCTTTCCCCTTAAAAAATTATTTTTAACTTTTTGATGAAAAAAGTCCCACAAACTCCGTGAAAAAGCTACCGGCAATGAGAGGTCAGCCCCGAGGATGGAGCTCAGCAGCGCCACCAGGTCCCACGGGCACCTGGGGACACTGCTGAGCACGTTTGGTTACTCAGAATGCCCCTGCCCCCCGCCAAGGTGCGGTCCCCTCTGTCTGTGCTGCCCTTGCCCTTCACCCTGACACGTGGCCTGGCCGGTGCACACCCACGGCCACGCCGCGCTCGGCACTCAGCCCCGCTCCCAGCTGGTGTCTGTCCGTTCTCAGACACCTGCCACGCCAGCGCCTGCCACGGGACCAGCTCTGCTCTGAGGGCCAGAGGCTGGGCCGTGCGCCAAGCCCGGCCCCAGCTGCACAGGGAAGGGCCGAACAGAGGCCAAGGCCACGTGGGAGGGCAGGAAGCGAAGCAGGATGGAGCAGGGACAGGAATGGAAGGAACGGACGTGGCCCGGAAGCTAGCTCGTGCTGGGGGACAGACGGGGGTCCCCTTCGAGGACGCATCTAGACGGTGGTCCGGAAGGACTGTGGGAGGGGCTGGAAGCTACTTGGGGGAACAGCATTTCTGGTGGAGGGCACAGCCAGTGCAAGGGCCCTGAGGCCAATGGAAATAGCACCCACGTTTTGAGCTACTCTCTGTCACAAATAGTGCTACATTACGTTTTAGCTGCAGCTAACAGCGCCCAGCAGCTCACCCCAACCGTAGCAATATACACTCCCACCCAAGGTCCACGAGTCCGCCTGCCTCCTTCCCTTCCCCTGCACTGGCTGCCCCCAGGCTGTGCCAGGCACAGGGGCCTCTTGGCTCTGGCCTTGATGGGACCATGGCAGAGAAGACGAACAGAAGAGACCCAGTCCCTGCTGTCTTGCCCCACACCTGCATCTCTCCCACATGCATCTAAAATGAACGGATTCTACGTTACAAAATAACACACGGTCATAAAAAGAAAATGCATAGAAGGAAAGACTCCCCATTCTGACCCCCCATCGCAGCCCGTGTCAGTGACAAACCACACTTCTCTTTCCATTTTAAAAAAGATCTGCGAACAGCTTTAAAATAAGCATGACTGCCACATGGTGGAAATCTGAAGCCTCCTTCTTTTGGGATCTGGATTCACTCTGCATCCCATTTACAACTTACTCTGGGCCAGCTGCTGGGGTTTTAAATGGGTAGAATTCCCAGATCTGGAACGGGGTGGGGGGCGGCCCTCTTTACATCTTTAAATCCCTGGTGGCTTTGTGCACGCAGGCCCCACAGCTGTCTCCCCAGGGCCTGTCCCAAATACTTCATGGCACACCGAGCAATTCGGAACCCGGTGTTTTCCTGGGTATCCTGACTCCTCCTGCTGCTGGGGCTGAAACTCCCGTCATTCCTAACAGCCTCTCCCCTGAATAAATCCCACACAGGCCTAGGATTTGGGGGGGAAAAGAAGTAAAGTAACAAACAATAATCAAGAGTATTTCCTGCAGCACTGTTTGTAATGAAAGAAGACAAAAAAGCCCTTAATACAGAAGCAAAGGTCTGGTTACAGGAATCTGAGGGACAGAGCCCCTATCAAGGTTCTGAGAGCCACATTAAGGCCATTTTACCCATTCTGACATGAAAACGCTCTGAAATGAATTTCTAAGTAAATAAAAAAGCAAAGTACAAAAAAAAACCCCAGATAAACACAGGCATTTGCTTGTACGTGGTAATAACTAATCTGAAAGCAAATTGACCACACCGATAATTTAATTTGTGTGAAATAACATGTTAGTCCAAGTACTAACACCAGCATTATAAAAAGTCTTCAGAATTCGTGGACAAAATCACGGAACTAAATTTTAAGCACACTTCTGATATGACCAAGTATATAACATTGTAAGATGTGACTCTGACCTCAGTGCCCACCCTGGGCAGCTGCCCCTGTTCTGCCAGGCCCCCTGGGGAAACCCAGGTGTGGCGTCTGGGCATCCCTACCAGGTCTACCTCTCACCCTCCCTGTCTCTGTGGTGCTCAACACTGTCCCTTCCCACAAGTGAGGAAAGGGGCTGGGAGTGCCAGGACATCGCTAAGAGAAGCACAGAGACTTCTAGAATGTTCCTGCAGAATGGTGACACTGGTTCTCCAGAGCGTAACGGGTCTGAGGTGGGAGTGACAACTTCACTTTGCGCGCCACTTTGTTTGGGGCTAGGGGCCTGCACTGCTTTTCCAGGGAAGGAATCTGTGCATTTCCTTTGCACAAAGTGACCCTGGGGGATGGACAAGAAACCGTCACCTCTGGAGAGGCAGATGGGGGTTAAGGGCAGGGCGGGGGCGGGGGAAGGATCACGTTTTGCTTTCCCTGCAGGTCACTCTTCCAAGCTTCTGCGCATCGTCAATTTTACACCTGCTAACGGCTTACCCAGGGAGAGGCACGGTAAGACACTGGTGTTCTCTTCAGTCTCTTTTTAATTTAAAAAACCAAGTAAAGGAAAAAGAAAGGCTTTATAAAAATGCACAATTTTTAAAGATATAACAGCAAAGCCAACAGCCCTGATGTGCCCTGTGTCCCTGCGGGGACGGTCCTGCTGCCACTGCCACAGACAGCGCTGGTGGCCGCTGGTGACAGCCTGAGAAGCTCCGCACTCCCTTTCTTCTACACGGTTTTGTTTTGTTTAAACAGAAATGGGTTAAACATTTACCATGTAGCAGGATGACCTTTTCTCCCCATTTTACTTAGGGATGTGAGATATTTTGTTAAGTTTATTATTGTTCAACTAATCTCGTCTGATTAAAATGAAGGTCACAGTCCTCGCTGGTCACAATAAATCGCTATTTAACACGTCGCTGCTTCCGGTTAGCAGGCGGTGAGAGCTGGGATTCTGCCTGTGTGCAGAATACACGGCGCTTCCCAGGACCCTTGGCCGGGCTGCTTGCCCACTTTAAAACTCATCATGTTCTCTCCTTGTGATGGTCCTATTTTTCCTCTAACCTCTCACTTAAATCCTGTCCTGGCAGGCGCCCCCTGGCTCCAAGTGCTGGCTGTGCCCGCAGGTGACAGCCCAAGCTCCACCGGCCTGGTGCCCCCATACCTTTCCTGTCCCCCGTACCTTTCTTGCGTTTGCCCTGTGCCCACTCAATCCGCGTGCTCCCGT
Organism: Lontra canadensis; assembly: GCF_010015895.1. NCBI lineage: Eukaryota > Metazoa > Chordata > Mammalia > Carnivora > Mustelidae > Lontra > Lontra canadensis. The sequence continues at coordinate 3,765,493 of NW_022631023.1, read as the reverse complement.
ACCTCTCCCGCGCGTGCCCCGCGCCCACCCAGCTCTGCGCCCGCCCGGCCGTGCCCCCCCATCTCTCCTGTGCATGCCCCGCGCCCACCTGACCCCACATCCCCGTACCTCTCCCGCACCCGCCCTGCACCCACCCAATCGCGCGTCCCCGTACCTCTCCTGTGCGCACCCCATGCCCACCCAGCCCCGTGCCTGCCGGGCCCCATGTCCCTGTACCTCACCCATGCCCGACCAGCACCCACCCAATCGCGCGTCCTTTTACCTCTCCCACGCACGCCCCGCGCCCATGCAGCCCCGTGCCCGCCGGGCCCCGGGCCCCCACACCATCCCTCTCCTGTGCGTGCCCCATGCCCACCCAGCTCCGCGCCCACCCAATCCACGCGTCCCCGTACCTCTCCCGCGCGCACCCCGCGCCCGTACCTTTCCCGCACTCGGCACACAGGTACTCCCGGATGTTGTCGTGCACGCGCATGTGCTCCTTCAGCATGTCCTTCCGCGCGAAGGACTTCCCGCACTGCTCGCAGGCGTGGCTCTTGACACCTGAGCAACAAGCGTATCAGAACGTGAACCCGCAGGCCCGCATCCGCGCTCACAGCACAAGGACAGCGAAGGAGGAGCGTCGGGACAGGAGCACAGTGCGCTGCCTCCAGCGCTCCCTTGGCCTGCACAGAAGCCTACCACGGGCTCCGGGGCGCTGGGAAGGTCCCCGGGATCCGGGGCCATGGGGCAGGGGTCCAAGCCGGGGTCAGAATCGGTGACAAGGGCACCAGGACGGGAGAAGCCAGAAAAAGGCATGGAGGAGGGGTGTGCGGCTGCAGGAGCAGGGAGCACGAGGACACCCCCACCCGGCCTGGTCCCCGCGGCAGGGCCCTACCCGTGTGGATGAGTTTGTGCCGCTCCAGATTCCCGATGCTGTTGAAGATGCGCCCGCAGATCTCACACGGGTGGATGTACCTGGAGGCGGACGGGAGCCTCAGCGGGCCGGCGGCCGCAGCACCCCACCCCCACGCCCTGCCTCGGCTAAGGGCAGGCAACAAAGCCGCTACTGGGGCAAGACGCACGAGGGCTTTCGCCTCCAACGGGGCTGAACGGTGCCCCTCAAAATGCACAAGCCGCGGCCCTGATACTCAGCACCTCAAACCCCAACCGCATTTGGAAATGGTCTTTACAGAGGTCGTCACGTGAGACACAAGGTCATGGGGGCGGGCGGGGTAGGAGGACGGGTGTCCTTAGGCCCCAGACAAGCACAGATGGAAGACCACGTGAGGTCACGGGAAGGCAGCGTCTGCCCACCAAGCAGGGAGGCCCGGAACTGCTGCCCCCTCCAGAAGGAGCCAGCCCCGCGGACCCCTCAATCTTGGGCCCCCAGAACTGAGACAGTGCACCTCACTGCTGGGGCGAGTCGGGGGCCCTGTGCTCGGCAGCCCGAGCCCGCTACTCCAGCCTCTGCCTGGGGCTGCTGGTCGCAGCTCTTGAACGCAGCACTGAGCGTGGGCTACAGCAGCCGCGGGGCTGCACCCCAGGAGCCTGACCTCGGTGGGGAGAGGGGGTTTCTGGTGGCTCTGCGGGCAGGCCGGGAAGCACCCTGTTATGCTGTGAGGCCAGCAGGGCGAGGGAGACAGGACCCACGACGCACAGGACGGGCCCAGCCGCGGGGCTCCCCGGGGAGACGGACTCAGCGTCAGAGCAGCTGCCTCCCCGCGGGGAACGTGCCCCCCCACCATGGCATGAGGCCGGCCCCTGCAGCCCCCAGCCCCAGGCAGCCTCCTCACTTCTGCACGTTGGGGTCCGGCAGGTTCTCGCGGTGGATGACCATGTGCGCGTGGTACGTGGCCTTGAGGGCGAAGCGGCGGTTGCAGATGCTGCAGCCGTAGCCCTTCTCCTTGTGGACCTCCATGATGTGCTTCAGGTACTCCTTCCCCCGGCCGAAGGTCAGCTGCCAACAGGCGCACCCGTCACCCCCAGATCACCCCAGCCTGCGGCCTCCCGGCCCTCAGCTCCCGAGGTCCCGCCGCGCACCGAGGCGCCCCAGCCAGACAGAGAGGGATGCCTCCAAGTGTGGAGTGTACAGGGGTGCAGAAGGCGGGCGCCTGCTGACCTGCCTCCAGACCGGCCCACCTCTGAGCCTCTTAGCTCCCCACCCAGCTGACCTCCACCCCCGGCCCTGAAGGCTCCATACCAGATGCTGCGACGAGCACAGAGCTGCCTAGTCGGCGGCCGCCAAGGCCTCACACAGGGACCTGCATTCGACCGGCCGGTGGCTGCAAGGTGCAGCTCGGCCTCCACCCACCGCCCCCCACCAGGCCGGCCCCTCGGCGTGTGCAGGTCAGCGCCCGGTCTGAGACCGTGGTCAAGAAGGGAGCCACCACCCCCGCCCGGCCCAGGAGGCGCGTGGCACGGGCCGGCTCCCACGCAGGCCTCTGTGCAGGATGACAGCCGGGGAGCAGGGGGGCTGGGGGGTGGAGGGGCAAGGGGCGGGGCGTGGGGGGCGGCGCGGGGCGTGGGGGGCGGCGCGGGGCGCGGGGTTACCTGGCACCGCTTGCAGCTGTACTTGTGAGGCTCCGAGTCCGCGCTGGTGTCTGAGTTGTCGTCGTTCTCCTCCGAGGAGATGCCGATCTTGCCGATAAACTCCTCCCTCTGGTGGTCGTCCATCAGCGCAATGTCCTGGAGCGCAGGGCGGCAGAGGCGCCGACGGGTTAGTCGCGCCCCCGGCAGTAGCGGGGCTGCCCCACACGCAGGAGGCAGCAGCGCCTCTCGGCCGCCCGGAAGTCCCACGTGGGGGTCCTGCTTGCCGCCTCCCTCGGGGCTCCCTGGGCCCCTGCGTGCACCCCACATCCCGGCAGGAAGCCCGCCAGGATCCTGCCCGCGTTCGCACGACCCTTCCCGACCTGGGACAGCCACGCCCACCAAGCCTCTGCCCTGCATCCCTGGGTTGGAGCCCGGCCTGGCGCTGCCTGTTCTTGGGGATGCTAGTGTCCCCGGCTGTGATGGGATCAGTCACCCCCCTCGCCCCCCGGGAAGGGGTCGGTCCTCTCTAAGGCCTGTTTCCATATGACCTGGCAGGGATTGTGCTAAAAATTATTACTTCTCTGAAAAAGACCATGAGGAACACTTCAGTCGTCCCGTCACAGGTCAGAGAAGTTCCCGCGAGCAGCTGAGGGGCCCCACAGCGGGGCTGCGGCCAGGCCGGGCGGAAGAGGCCTTGCCTGCGGCCGGAGGGGGATGGGGGGCTTGGCTCCCCATCTTGGATCTTGTCTAGTCCTGGCTGGGACCCAGCGGACCTCCTTGCTGCGGCCCATTTCCCAGCCACGGCCGCCAGGGGGCGCACCACAGCCGGCCAGTCTCCCTCTTACACAGGACCTGGGATTCCGAGAAGGGTGGACAGGCCTCCTTTGGGAAGTTCGCTATCCTGTCTGCCCCTTCCCTCCCCGAGCAGAGGGGAGGTTTTCACAAGGGCCTACTGTTGTGTTTCTTACTCAGGCTCCCGTTAGCGGAGAAGCAGCAGCACCTGCTGGGGGAAGGCTGCCCCAGGACGGGCACCGCCGGGCGCCATGCCCCACGGGCGCCCAGACCGGCCGGGCCCCGCGCCTCTGCTGCGTCTCATCGAATCCTCGGGAAACCATCCTTCCCTGGCAGGTTTCCGGGCCCCCATTCTCAGGGCTCAGGTGGGGACAAATGGAGGTCTAACTCGCCCGAGCCCTGGCCGAGGCCCCCACATGCTCCTGGGCCCTTTCTCTGGCGCCAGCTTCGTCCACGTGGCTCAGCCCCTGCACTGGGGGGGCCTCCCACACTCCTGCCTCGCCTCCTCCCCTGCCTTGGAGTTCCACCTACCCAGTGAAGCCCCAGCCCACACCCGGGGCTGGAACTGCCAGGACCGGTCGCCGCGCTGTGGCGCGTCTCTGGGGCCCACGCTCACCGTCTCCATCTGCCCTCGGCACCACCTAGGATTTCCTCCTTTGTTCCCTGGATCGGCCCTTCTGCCCTTAACCATGACCCCGAATCCTCGCAGCACCCCCACTCCCACCTCCTTGCTGTCCTCACCAGGAAGCACCCAGAACAGAGGAACTGTCACGTGAGCCCCGCCGCAGGGGCCCGAGATGCGGCAGGAGGTCACGAGTGCCCGCCGGAAGACAGGCCAAGCGGACAAGTGTTTTTGGGACGCTGGCCGCGAGGGCCTGCTACGCTCCCACGTGAGCTCCCTGGGCCAGGGCGGCGCTGGGCAGCACCTTGAAGTGGACGTGGATGTGGTCCCTGAGCACGTCCACGCGAAAGAACTTGCGGCCGCAGATCTCGCAGGTGTACTTCTTGTCGCCGTGGGTCAGCAGGTGCTTGTTCATGTTGCTTCTGCAGGAGAACACCTGTGGGCAGTGGGGTGGGACCTCACAGACCGGAACTGGGCAGGGACACACTGGATGCCTGCCCGAGACCCGCCTCGGGGCCGGAGTCACGCGTGAACGCGAGCCAGTGATGGTCTCAGTATGAGCCTGTGTTGTCCCGGGGAACCAACTGTCCTCTCGTCTCCACTGGCAGTGCAATCTGCCTCCGTTTTATTCACTCACTTAGGTATTTCCCTAGGACGGGGCCTTTCAAGAAGCCGGAAAATCACAGAACCGGCCAGGATCTTCTGAGAGTCTGTACCGAGGGAGAGTGCCACCCTCAGGATGGGCACCAGGCTTCAGGCACAATTCATGCCAACTCCCCCAACCTGCTGTCTCTGGTCTAGTGCAGTGGCTAGTGCAGAGGCTCACACATGTCCCCAAACGCACCCAGTGGGGCCGGGCTCGGATGCTGGGGCTGGGCTGGGATGCTAGGGGCCAGGCTGGGATGCTGGGGACCCCATGTCCTCTCGCACAGAGCCCCAGGGATGAAATGGCAGCAGAGGCCACCTGCAGGCCCTGCTGATCTGAGAGCACCTGTCTGGATGGCAAGTCCCAAGGGCACATAACCCAGAGAGCAGGTCTCCTCCAGCCTGCCTGACCCCACGAGCTGCAGGAGAACATGAGAGATGAATGAAGGGAAACGATTCACGAGGCACAGGAGGCTAGTGTCTTCATGGGACTTCTCTTTTCCAGGTTTTCAGGGTACTTGGGGCCAACGACCCTGTGACCACGGCCCTGGGGCGCTGCGTGGGAGGACGGGACAGTAGGGAAGGCAGGCCTCCTGGGGAGGGGCAGAGGCAGCAGGTATCGCCAACAGCCCTGTCTTCTCAAGGCAGCGGGGTTAAAGACAAGACTCGTTGGGAGCAGCCGAGATTTCAGCGTTAGAAACATCCGAGCTCTCTCCCTTCCTGTCTAGACCCTCCATGCAAACGCAATGAACGTGTCACTGAATAAAATGTGTCTGAACGCCAGTCAAGGGCTAGGTGGTTTCACATCTGTGATCTCCCAAGGGCATCGAAGGGACATGGTGCCCGTGCTCCCCGAGAGTCCATGATTAAGGGCGGGTTGACCAGGACACACGGATATGGACAAGGGCTCCGTGAAGAGCAGGGAGGGTGACCAGGACACATGGACACGGACACAGGCTCTGTCCTGGCGGACAGCAGGGAGGGTGAGCAGGACACATGAACACGGACATGGGTGAGCAGTGGTCTGCTCACACCCCGCACCCCCAGCATGGCTGGGCCTGGCTGCCGGGCTCATGGGAAGACTCCCAGCACCAGCTCCCCCTCCCTCTAGCCTCGCCAGCCCCCAAACCCACACTCCAGGGCACACGCAACATGGGGTTCCCAGGCCATTCTATCCTGCTGATTCGTTTGCTTTGTGGTTTGAAAAAAGTCAGGAAATTCCACATGGAAACACGGATTTCCATTTTCTCCCTTGAAAAGGTCAAGAGAGGTGGCCATGTCACCCCGTGGCTGTGGGCTGGGCCGCGTCACAGCTGGCCGTGGGCTGGTAACCTTCACCTCTCTGGTGTCCAGACCCAGGGACAGCGGGGCTGTACCCTGTCTTCAGGGCCCCAGCACCTGGCGCTCTGGGGGAGGGGGGCGGGACTGGGGGAAGCTGAGACAAAAACAGCTCCCCTCCCCCCCACCATACCCCCACGCGCCCACTGGTGGTCACACACCGCCCCCTTGTGGCAGCATGGAGCCCATGTCGGCAGCAGGTGCTCTGCGTAAGGGAGGGACGGGAGCTCCAGCCCTGGGGACCGATGAGCTTTGCAAACTCCTGAGTCCTGGGGTGCGAGTCTGAGGGACGAGCAGCCACACACTCGTCTCGCTCACAAAGAACAGCACCATTTTACGTGCAACCTGGCGCACCCTGGACAGCAGTGCCGGCACGGGGTCCCGGCACGATGCTGACAGAAGGCCGCCCCGCCGGACACGGCCCCGGACGGCCCACCTCGGAGGCACCTGCCCCTAAGGGTGGCGTCCCGCCTCGCTCACCCGGAGCGCCCACGGCCATGGGGCGGGTTGGCACTTAGACCGCTCTGCTGGGACGAAGGGAAGGCCCCGGGCCTCCCCGTGTCTTCAGGACCCCACACTCAGGTCCTCTGCCACAAGGACGCATGTCAGGGGCGCTGAGGAGGAGAGGGCGAGCTCCAGGAGGGGCTCAGGGGGAAAACCAGCGGCGGAGGAGAAGACACAGTCTTAGCTCACTTGTGGGAGACGCATCCCAGCATCATGCAAGGACAATGACAGTGTAAGACATGCGTGGGCGCTGGCGCTCGCGACGACCCGTGCATCTGTTTGCGCACTCAGAAACCTCTCCTGCAGCTCGGGGCCTTAGCTGCAGGCTGGGTGGGGCTCCCAGCTCGGTTCCAGAAGGGAGACCGTTACCTTGCCGCACACGGGGCATCCTGAGGGCTCCTTCTTGTAGCGGACCAGGTTCTCGCCACCAGCGTCCAGGTCTTCCCGCTTCACCCGCCGCACACCTGGAACGCCCCCCACCAAGCAAGAGAGTGAATACATGGGAGCACACGCGTGCTGGGCACCTGCCGCTCGGCTGGCGTGGCTGGGCGGCAGAGGCAGGACTGGCACCCCCAGCACACACCACAGGAACCAGCGCTCCTTCGGGCACCACGGCAAGAGCGGCTGCACGCGCCCCCAGCAAACCGTGGCACGGCTCGTGCTCCCGAAGCGTGTGAAAACACAAGGGGGTTCGGAGTTTTACGGTGTCAAAGAGCTAGGCTGAGCTCACGCTGAAGAAAGGAGTCTCCTTCGATCCCAGCGCTCAAGGCCAAGGCAGGATTCTCAGGGATGACCGTTTTGGTCAAAAAGATACCGATATTCATCCTTGCAAATTAAATCAGTCGATCAGGATCAGGGAGAAAAACCAAGTGACAAGGGACTCCTTAAGGTTTGAAGACCTGACTGTTCATACCTGGGATCAAAATGGATTTCTAGAAGCTCACAGGAACAGGGTATCGTTCGATAAAAGAGAAATTCGCTCTCAGTGCCTTTCCACCCCGTGGACCCATTCTGGACCATTCCCACATCCCACCAAGGGACCGCAGGGCCGGACTTAAGAACGCCCAATCAAGGGGACGAGAAAACCCATCATCCCCAAAGGCTCCCCGCGGCATAAAGTGCACCAGAGCAGAAGCAGTGGCTGAGACTAGGCTCTGACGGGAAGGGGAACCACGAGCCTTGTCCATTTGTTCCTGCAGAAAATGACCAGCCTCGTGCGTCGGCTGCCAAACGTGGTGAAAGGTAGTTATGAGATGCAGCCCGCGTGCCCGCCCGCCAGGAGACGCTGACCCCGCAGGACCACTGGCAGGTGGCACACAGGGCTTGGGGCTCCACCAGCAGGGGCTGGCGCGGCCACTCACCAGCCTAGGGGGAAAACCAAGGCACAGTGGGGCCTGCCCGGGGCCCTGCAGGCACAAAGTGGGGACCAGGTTCAGCAGGAGAGGCCCGGGCGCCCCCCACCCGAAGGGTCACAGAGAGAAAAGAGGTGCATTTCCCGAAGCCACGTGGGCGACAGCTGAGCAGAGAAGTGGGTGCGAAATTCCTCCAGGACGGACCCGTCTTGCTCGGAAGAGGCAGGACACGCGTCTACGCACAGCCGCGTGCCCCGGGTACACCTCGCGCGCGACCCTGCTTTCTTTTCCCACATGCCTGAGTGTCATCTGCAATCCTTTCTCAAACAGCTCTTCTCAAGCTTTTCCAGAAAGGTGCTGTGGTCAGCCAGGGCCGCTTACCGTGGGCTGGTCTGCAAGGGGACATGGCTTTTGGGGGACTAAGCGGGACGATCACAGTGAAGATGCCAATTCAAAGAGGGTCTGTCTGGGCCAGTTCTCCGAGAAAGTCTGGGCGGGAGTGCCCGGCTCATACCCGCGGCCCGGGCGCCCCCCCGCGCGGCGCTCCCGTCTGCCCTGCACGGCCACCCCCAGCCCCATCCTCGCTCACCCCCCATCGTGCGGCCCCTCCCCCCACCCACTGCTGAACCCACCGCCACAGCTTCCCCTGCGGCCGGCTTCCTGTCAGCCCCCAGCGGATGGGAGGCTCCCCAGCACCGCGGCTACAGACGGTAGAGGCCATCGGGGGCCCGCAGAGTGCCTGAGGGGCACGGGGGAAATTACACACGGCCCCAGCCGCGGCGTCTGCCCAGAACATTCTGCTCCGTGTCTGAGGCTGCAAGGTCACCCCCTCCCCAATTTCATACGCTGTTTACTCCCCACTTTCTCTCTTATCAAAAGCATTTTCTCAAGAGAGTGAGAGACTCTGAAGAAATGCTTTTAAGGACTGCATAGTCCTCCATCCTAGAGAGTCCGGATTCCTAAAAAAAAAAAAAAAAAATAGAGTCCGGATTTCTAAAAAAAATAGTAATAACAGAGTCTGGATTTTTTCACCCTCTCGGCGTGGCACATCCAGGATGTTTCTGGGGGTTCCCGCGAAGACACCGTTCGGCCCCCCGCCAGCACCTGGCTGGGCCTCGCTGAGCCCCGACGGACGGCGGCACCACAGGCGGCACCCCACAAGGCCGAGCCCCCGGCCCCACTCCGAGGCCCCTGGCGCCGCGGCGCTTACCTTCCAGGTGCCTCCTCTGGTGGTCCAGCATGACGTCCTTGCGGTAGAACATTTTGTTGCAGACCTCGCAGGCGAACTTCTTGTCCCCGTGCTTCTTCTTGTGCTTGGAGAGGTTGCTGTTGGTGGAGAAGAATCTGAAACACATCTCACATTGGAACGTCTTGTCATCTGTCCGGAGAGCAAGCAGACACACGGCGGCTTTTAGGTAAACGCACTCAAGACGGGATCGGCATCCTGGCCTTGGGGACGCAGCTGCGAGGAGGCCCGGGATCCGTGGGGCTGGGGGAGGGCAGAGCTGCAGGGGGGGCCGAGCCCCCTGGGAAAGGTGCCACCACCCTCGGCCAAGCACCGGGACCACACGGCGGAGCACACAAGGGGCCCGAGCCGGCTGGTCCTCACAGAGGGAAGTGAACACCGGCTCCCCGGATGGCCCCGCCTTGCCCCTGCCGCACACGCCTCCCTGGCATCTGGGGACGTGTCCCCGGAGGAGCCAGGCCTGAATGAGCACCAGTCTGGGCCTTCTCCCTGCACCCGACCTGACTGCGGCCCCGACCCCTGGTCTCAGAGGAGCAGTGTCCTTCCCCCGCCGCCCCGGGCTCCATCCCCACCTGCCCCTCCATGGCCCACCTGCCCCTCCATGGCCCACCTGCCCCATCCCTTCCCTGCCACCTGTCCCCGTCCACATGCACAGACGCCCAGGTTCTCCCACCGGGCACACAACTATCTTCTAGGTCCCTCTTAACAGACACACACCCACACTCACCCACACCTGACACACACACACTCACACATACCCACACACCCCACACTCACACATACACACCTATACTCTCACATATTCCACTCTCACACACCCACACATCCCACATTCTCACACACCCCATACTCTGACAAACACCCCACACTCACCCCCTCACACACCCACACTTGCACACCCACACTCTCATACACCCACTCACACCCCACACTCTCACCCTCCGACACACACCCCACACACCCAACACCCCGACAAACACCTCACACTCTCATACCCCCCCACACACTCTCAAGCCCCACTCATGATCCCGTACAACCACACACGCACACCCTCCTGCGCACATGCCCCCCACAACCCTGGGCTGGCATTTATCAGCAGCGGTGAGCCCCCACCCCTGAGCAGGTGGCCCGCGGCCCGGGGCCTGCAAGCTGGGGAAGGGGCAGTGCTGTCCTTGGGCTCCGGCCTCCTCTGTCACGAGCACCGGCAGGTGCAGGCGGAGAACCCACTTGCAGCCGTTCCCGAGGGCTCAGCAGCCGGAGGCCAGTCCGCCCCGTGCAGGTGGCCTTCCCTGTCGTGGGGCGGGCACGTCCCCAACTCAGGAAGCCAGACAGGCACCCGGTCCCAACTGTAACCTGCCACCAGCAACCCCTGCCCTCGAGGTCTGTATCTGTGTTTCCACAAAATGCAGCAACGAAGAGCAAATGCCTGTTACCGGGGACCTGGTGGGGGTACGGGGTCACGGGGGGAGGGGGTGCAGGGATAATGGGGGAGGGGGAGGGGAGGGATGCTGGGGAGATGGTGGGGGTGCAGGGAGACTGCAGGGGGGGCGGTGTTTGTCTGGGGGAGCTGAGCTGCCCGGGAGGCTGATGGTGCATGCTGTGCTCGAGGGCTTGGGCGTGAGCCTGTGCTGCTCTCCAGCTCTGCCTAGACAGTCAGGGACAACGCGAGGACCACTGAGATGAGCTCTGGGGACAGGTCCTGCTGAGCAAATGCCTGAGCAAAACCCACCCGTCTACACATCTCCAAAAGCTCCTGCCTGCGTCACAGAAATCCGCGGTTTGACAGTCCACGGAGGACACATTCCCTTAACGTGAGTGCAGTGGAAAAGTGTGAGGCTGCAGATGATGCGTTACAGAAAGGACCCCGGTTTCCTGGTTTATTCTATTTTCTGTCTGAAACTCCTAACCTTGGAGAGTGATTCAGTGCAGCTCTGCTATTTCCGTGTAACGGAAAACAACGCATGCCCGGTTAACAGGACCAGAAGCTGGCGGGCACAAGGAGCGGCTCTGACTTCTTTTATTACTTTCTGCTCCGCTCATTCTGCATCCAGAGAATCTGAGATCAGAGAGGACTAGTGGATCTTCCTCCCCCAGTGGCCAAGGGCACGGACGCTGGAGGGGGGACGGCGTGGGGACGGCACAGAGACCCCATGGCCTCTCCTGCAGAACTGCAGGCAGCCACACAGGGCACCACCCCGAGTCTGGCCACACCGGCAGCCCGTGCTCCAGACAGACCCTGCACCAAAGGAGGCAGCAGGGGGGGCTCTCCCCCAGATTTGAGGGGGCTCTTGGGGTGCAGAGCTCAGCATGCAGGGGTACAGCATACTGCTAGTTCACTTGGAAGCTTCCGAGGCCACCCCTTCAGGCCACGGCCAAGGATACTGCAGGCAGGGAGTTCAGGGGAAATGGGACGCGCCTGCCACGCACAGAAGCCCCATCACGGGAGCAAGGAGTGGTGAAGAGACAAGCAGTGGGGCCATCAGGAGCCCCCAGACCCGAGCACACCTAGGGAGCCGCGGATGCCGGGAGCAGGTGCCGGCTGCCCATGGGGGTCTCTGAGAAACGAGGGGCCAAGAACCAACACAGACGGCTCCACAGGACTAGAGTTCGGGACTGAGGGCTAAGCCGGTGGGTCTCTATGCCCACTGCCACCGGGCCCAGCCTCTCCGTGGGGACTGGGACCATAAGCAGACAGGGCCTGACATGCTTGCCCGGGCCCACAGAGGCCACCAGCCACAGGCTGTCCAAGCACACAAGCGAGTGAGGCTCCAAACGGGGGACAGAAGTGGGCTCGCAGCGCAGCTGGTCTGTGCTAGGTGGTCACCTCATGCTGTCGTGGCCGCCACCAGGCATCGCGGCTAACGGAGAGTAGACGGTGAAGGCGGCAGGGAGGCAGAGCTCTCCTCCCGAACCGCCCCCCGCCACAGGTCCTAATCCCGGGGTCCTAGGACGCTCACACACCTCTGCTCGCTCCCGACCTCATGCCAGCCTTGGGTGGGGGCACACACGGCCGCCCGGGGGGACTGAGAGGGCAGCAGGCACATGTCCCCCTTCCCACGGCAAGTTTCCAGCCGTGTCTCCTTCGCGACAAAGAGCTGCTGTTCTGAGGCAAGTGCAGTAGAGGGAGAGGACAGACGCGAGGTGGCGTGTCCTACCTGCCGCTGTGGCCGCGCGGCCCCAGGAGGACCCGCGAGGCGGGCGCCGCTCACCTGTCCTGCAGTTGTGGAACTCCAGCGCGCTCTCGATGCGGAAGGTCTTCTCACAAGTGCCACACCGGTACCTGTACTCGCCGTCCACCTGGCGACAGCAGCACCATCAGCGCGGGAGGGGCGGGGGGTGGCGGGCCACCCCGGCACGCGCCCCCTGACCCGCGCGCCGGCATCCTCCGCGAGCCTGCGGTCCACACCGCTGTCTGCTCCTCTCCCACGTGGTTTAGGAACACGAGCCCATTTCCGCTCTTGCCGTCCGGGTGCCCAGGAAGAACGCCCCATTCCGGGAGCGCAGGGCAAACGCCAACCCGGGGGCCCTGCCGCCTCCTCCCCGGGGCCCACTGCCCACTCCTGCCCCATGCCCTCGACCCCCGTCCCGCAGCCTGCCGTGCCCCCCGCCAGCCGGTCCTGCACGCCGGCCCCACGTCGCCGCAGAAGCCGGCCCCACGCACCTCGCTCCTGCTGTGCTTGTAGGAGACGTGCTGCTTCAGGCTCTCCTTGCGGCTGAACAGCTTGGCGCATTCCTCACACTTAAACAGCTTGTCGCCTGCCAGCAGGCCAACGAGGAGCCGGTTCGCAACCCCAGCGTGTCGCTGGGCGCGTGTCCGCGGGGTCCTGGCAGCCCCTCCCGGGCCCGTCCCCGCGCGGGACTCACCGTGCGAGCGCACGTGCCTGCTCAGGTTGCTGCTGTTCTGGAAGACCTTGCTGCAGACGCTGCACTGGTAGACCCGCCTGTGCTCGCCCAGCTGCCTGACCAGCTTCCTCCGGATGCCGTGCCGGCTCGACAGGATCAGGCTCCTCTTGAGGGTGATGGTGGTGCTCTGATGGTGCGGGAACCTGCCGGCAGACACGCATCCAGTGAGACGGGGCGGACCCAGTCCCAGGTCACTGTCATCTCTGAAAGAGCTCCTGCCAAGCCTCCCTCGCGAGACGCGAGACGGGAGGGAAGGTACTCGGGTGCCGTGTCCGCCTCCGGGCATCCAGACGAGACAGACACCACGTGTGTACAACGGCGTCCGTGGGGTCTGGGAGGCCACACGGTGACTCTTCATCTTCACTCTGGCCGCTAGGAAGCTCATGGCTTGGTCTGCGCCCAGAACAACCCCAGCTGTGTGGTTTTTCTCACGGGGTCTGGCCTCTACCCTGCTTTATCCTTCCTCTGCCCCTGATTTTTAAAGCTTCTGCTCTCTATGAAAGGTCCATCCGACAGTCAGCCACAGAAATGCCCTGGGCAAGAAGACGGGGCAGACAGAGAACAGGGGCCCCATGTCTGACAGCACGCTGGTCCCCACTGTATCTGCACAGGTTCCAGAAGCCACGGGACCAGGCAAGTTGTGAGAACTACGAGAGGCACGCCAAAAAAGGCCAAAAAAGAAACGAAAATTTACCACTGGCTTATTCAGCATCACAGCAAAGATGTACCCAAAAATAAGCACTGGAATCTGAAGTATTTTCCTTGTTCACAAAAATGAAAAGAAAAACACAGAACAAATTGTGAAAGTGACAGAGATTCAAACACAGCCCGTTTTTGTTTTATAAAACAAAATGTCGTAAGCATCATTGCTCACGACTGCCAACATGTGAAAGGAACCCAAGTGTCCATTGCTGGAGAGACAGATAACAAAATAGGGCCCCTGCGTATGTCTCTGTGATGGGATAACGTCCGGCCTTCCTGGGGGGGGGGGTCAATCTGACAGCTGAGTGAGACAGCCAGTCGCAAAAGGACAGACACCATGCAGCTGTCCTCGTACGAGGAACCTAGGGACCCAGCGACCTCCTATAAGGCACTTCCTTCTTTGCAGAGACAGAGGTCGCACGGGTGTCGGGGAAGGCAGAGTTTCCATTTGGGAAGATGGACAGGGGTGAAGTTCACAGAGCTACGTGCAAGTACTTAACGCCGCAGGACCGGGCACTTAAAAGTGGTGAAGATGGAAAATTTTAGGTGATGCAGGTTTCACTAGGATAAAAAAAATTTTTTTGCTTTTAACCATTTTCACAGAGAACATACAACTCTGGTCCTGAGTTTGGGAACGATGCTGCTGTTCCCAAGCACACCCGTGTCCCCCCACAAGGAGGGAGCCAGTCTCCCTGCCGGGGGTGCCATCCTGTTGGGCGGCGCGCTGTCTGAACTGGCACCCTGAGCACTGTGATAGGACTTACTTTGGCACGGAACCGGTGTCGCCGGGGCTGGTGGCCAGCTTCCCCAGGACCAGCTCCATGATGCGGTCGTCTGGCGCTGCGGCCACGGGCTCGTCTGGCGGGACCTCAGTTACAATCTCGGCCACTGGCTCTGTGTGAACGGGCGGGACAGGCCATGTCACTGCCAGGGCAGGGGACTGACCACAACCAACCCCAGAGGACACCCCAGAGCAGACCGCGGCCAGGCCAGGGTTGTAGGCACGGATCGCAAGAACCACACACACAGGGAGAAAGAAGAAAAACTAGTGAGGGGACCTAGGGCACGGCATCCTATCTGGTCCCAATACGAGAGATTCCCCCGGCCGGGAGTCTGCTGGTACCAGGCACTGCTGGCAGAGGCCACGTGAGGACCGAGGGGCCATGGGCCCTGCACACCCAAGAAAGTGGGCCAGGGTCCCTCCAAACGCAACTGAGGAAACCATCATGGAGAATGGGCCCAGCCGCAGCCCGGAAGCCAGCTACAAGCCCATGCACGGTGCTGCGGTGCCACGGTGCTGCGGGAGCAGACGGTGGGACATTTGCACCGGGAATGACCCGGCTTGGCAGCAAGGAGCAGCCAGAAACCCGGCGTGGGTGAGTCTCGCTCTCCGTGCCGTGAGCAGGACCCTGGACATGGAAAGATGAAACCCCAGGAGGGGCCAGGCTGACTCATGCAAGGAGGGTAAGTCTGGGGAGACGGCCATGCTCCCTGTCCTGACGGGGCGCTGGTGACACAGGGGGAACCCTGGCCACTGTTCACAACCAGCACACTCTGTAGCACCCACTGTGTTACAGGGATCCCTGCTCTAGAGAGCTGATTCGGGGGGAAGGGAAGGCTGGCTTCCTCCCCCACCCGGCCTCTCTACACCGAGTTTTCCCCCAGCTGAGGCTTTCAGCCCAGGACCGGGCTCCCCTGCGGCTCCTCCCTCAGGACCAGCCCTACCCCTAGGACCGGGTCCTCCCCCAGGACCTCCCCTACAAACTCCTCCCCCGAACCAGCCCCCATCTGCCAGCTGCTCCCCTAGGACCACCTGCACCTGCCAGATCATCCCCCAAGACCAGCCCTCACCTGCCGCCTCCTCCCCCAGGACCTCCCTCACCTGGCGGCTCCTTGCCTTCTATGATGTCTAGAGGCTGCTCAGGTTTTGATGCTTTGGGTTTTCTTCCCCTTCGAGGCTTTTTCTTCTGCTCTTTGGTGGCACTGACACTCTTGGGAACTGCAGGAGGCTCCCCCCGGGGCACATCTGGTTCCTTCTCGGGCGCTGCTTCCTGCTGGCTGGCCGAGGGCAGGCTCTTGGCTTGTTCCAAGTGACCCAACAGGTGTTCTGCAGGGAAGGGAAGCAAATGCCCAAGGACAGTGAGGCAGCCTGTCCCGACGGCTGCTCCCTGCCCCCATTTTTGTTTTTACCTTCGTTTGCTAAGAGTGTGCCCTTTCGTAGGCAAATAAAAATTTATTTCTGCTGCTTTTGAAAATATAAGCGTTTTCACTGCACCAAACAGGACTATTTTAAAAGGTAAATTAGGCGATGAAGCCAGGGCAAGCTCCCCAGGCACATGGTTTTACAGAAAGTACAAGCGCACACACAAGTATGTGCAGGCAAGACACAGAAGCTGTCCTGGCACAGCACTGTGGCCCTCTCCGGACAGGGCGCTACGAGCCATGACCCTTTCCTTCCCTACACTCATGGTTTGCAGCGTTTATGATGAAGTCACACTACACTCATCAGGAACGGAGCCTCTGAAGAGAAACTCTGAGAAATACTCAACTCACGATAAATGAATTTATCTAAAAACCGCTGCACAAAAGCAAAAATTCTTTGCTTTGTTTTCAAGTCAAGAAAGCCCTCCAAGATCTCCCAAGAAAAGACCACAGAACCCCAGGAGGCAGGCAGGGGTGGGTACAGAGCTAAGAGCAGACAGGCTGTCCTCAATGAAGGCCCGGGCCGGCTGGACCTCAGCTCACGGGCAAGGTGGGGGGAGCGACCCACGAGACGGGGGGACCGACCCGGAATTGACGGACGGCACCGGTGCACACATTCGGGCCGGGGACCGGACTCTGCCCCCCACCACAGCCCAGGCCTCTAGCATGAAGGGGCTGTGACTTCTGTTGGTTCCACACGTGGGACCGTCAAGCTGGGCAAGTGCCCTCGAGGAGCTGGGTCCAGGGAGGGAAAGAAAATGAAAAAGCAAACACATGTTTGCAAACAGAGCATGACGTGTGTCACAGGAAGGGCTCGGCAGGTCGGCCACACAGCAGAACCCGCCAGTGACGAGCCCGCCCGGCTGAACACATGGGAAAGACGGGAGCCAGCACAGAGCCTGAGGGCAAGAGGACGAGAGCCCTGGTGCCAGGCCCGCGGGAGCCTCGTTCCAGGCCAGGGGTCCCCGCACGAGCTGCCGGAGGGCCTGGGCCGCTGCCGTGCCTGCGGCTCTGGGGACGTGGGTGGGGTCTGTGCGGCGGCCCAGGAGGGAGCTGCTCACGCAAGGCCAGGGAGCATCCTCCTGGCTGGCCGTGGGGGCCACCTGTCCAGAAGGACAGGGAAGCAACAGCGACCCCCGGAGCCAGGCCTGCCCTGACGCCCTGGCACACCCCGCCCCGGCCGCAGGCTCACCGTTCAGCAGCTGCAGCTCCGGGAAGCTGGCGGAACACACTTTGCACAACCACTGGCTGGGCTCGGACTCCGCCGCGGCGCTGCTCTCCGGCGTGCCTGCAGCTCACAGGAGCGGAGGGAAGGGTGATGCACAGGGCGCGACCCCGAAGCCTGCGCCCCGGGGACGCGCCTGTCCACCCGGGCCAGTGCCATCCAGGCGGGAAGCACAGCTCCCCTCTCAGCCCCGCTCCAGGGGCTTCACGCAAGGACGCCTTCGGTCCCCAGGGACTCCCCCGTTTGACGGGCAAGGAAACTGAGCACAGACAGGTGGCGTTGGAGCAGCCCCGCGGCGGGGTCTGTCCCAGTCACGGGAACGCGACTCCCTCCCTCCCTCCCTCCCTCCCTCCCAAAGCAGGGCCAGTGGAAAGGACGCATCCCTTCCCAGGACTTTGAGAAGAAAACACCCTACGGAGCAGAATGAATTCCTCAGTCTCTCTCTGGCTTGTACGAGACACCGGCCCTCAGGGGGACCTGGGCCTGGTGTGGCCGCAGCTCCCAGCCAGTGTCATCCCCCAGAACTTTCTGGGATGACACGATGGCCCTGAACACTCAGGCTGTGTGGGGTGGCAACCAATTGTGGCCAGTGTACCCAAGGAGCCGAGATTTAAACTCTGTTTACTTTGCATTCGAATTTAAGTGGGGACCCCAGGCAGGCGGCCTCTGTGACGGCCCTCAGTCCCCCTTCCTCACGCCCCAAAGACAAGCGGCAGGGTTCCTGGGACGGGGGTGTGCAGAGGGGAACGGCAGCCTCCTTTCCCAAAAATACTATTAAGGCTCCCGTGGGACCTAAAAACTGGGGACACTCTCAACGTGCCTCCGGTCATGACCTCCTGGCCCAGCCCCATCTCTCCAGGCCCCGTCGGGTGGCCCCACGTGCGCTCACCACCGCTCCCACCCAACCACCGCACGGCTGGTGCTGACACTCACGACCATCACCCAACACTTCGGGGGACACTCATTCAGCAAACTCCTGGATTCTTAAAAAAATCACCCAGAGTCACAGCTGTGCATGTGTTCTGAGCGGGGACCAAGCACGCCTCTTTCTGTGTCCACAACTAGCAGCAAGTTTGCAAAGACGTGAAGGGAAAGACGCAGGGCACCCCCAGAACTGTTTGTGTCCACCTCCTGAGTCCTCCTCAGCCGATAAGGGGGAAATTTGTGATGGGAATTGCCCAGCCAGTCCTCTACTCTCCCTTGCCCCCCACGAGTCCACCGCCTGAAGACCGTCTGCGCGAGATCAGGGAGGAACCAGAGCCAGAGCCGAATTCCTGCTTCTCCCGCATCTTCTCAAGCAGACGTGGCTCGACAGAGGGGAGGAGACACTCGCACGTGAAGGGTTCAGGCAGGGATGACGAGGGGGTTAGCTGGAAGGACACCGGTGAATGCGGGCCACTTCCCCTGGTCCCAAGGGGCTGCCATGTTCCAGCAGGATGGTCCCCACCCCCGCGAGTGGGATTCACACTAACGGGACGCAAGAAGCCCTTCTCCTCAACTGGGTTCCGAGGCCAGTCAGGAGGGCCAGCGAGTCGTGTCCCGTCCCCGCATCAAGGGAAGAACTCCCCTTTTCCAAAAATTGTCGCTAGAAGATCAGAATTTTTAAGAACAAAAACGAGCTGACCATCAGAAGACGGTTCTTGATGGCCGTCACCTGAGCGTTTGACACGAGAGACGCATCAAAGCGACAGTAACGCCACAAAGCCCCAGGAGAAGCCACAGACGGAGCCACGGGGGCGTGGATACTTGGGGCGGGACAGTGAGTTCCAAGTTCGCCCGGAAACAAACGCAAGAGAAGGGTCCACGGAGTGAGGCCTCGTCTGCGGGGAAACGCGGGGCTTTCCTGGAGACCAGGAGGCACACAGCTCAGCCGCAGGGACAGAAGGCACCTGCAGGGCGCTGAGCGCAAAGCCACACTAGGGAACCGTGAGAACCTTCGGGCCGAGGAGATGTTCTCTCTCTCGGCTGTGGCGCGGCTGACACCACCAGATGCCTCGTCGAAACTAAGTGGCGAGCCGAGAACTGCCAAGTCTTCTCGGGCACAAGCTGTACGTCAACTGTGCCGATTTTTTAAAAATACCGTAAAACACTAGTCAAAAAGGCCAAGAGTCATTCAAAGGGTGATTGAAAATCGTTTTCCAAATGTTATAGATGTGTGTGTGTTTTATCCTTCTCATCAGAGAAGTAGTTTTGAAAATCGGACGACATCCGAGGAGAGCCGCCGACCTGAGGCCTCGCGCCCGCCCATGCAGACCAGGCGTCCCGGGTCCCTCCTGCGGGTCGGCAGGCCTGCGCGTGCACAGAAAGGAAACCAACCTTAATGTCAAACCAAGAAAAAAGGTGAAAAGTCAGTCTCCTACCCGGAAAAAAACAGGAGAAGTTATTTTTTTTTAAGGATGTGTCTGCTCCTCCAACTCTGCTATGTTGAGAAGTTGGGTCTGCCATCTGCAAACTGCTTTCTAGATTTCTAGAACAAAGATGTATTTTGAAGCAAATGGGAAGAAGAGACAGAATGAAATGAAGGCGTCTCCCCAGTTCTGATGCTCACCAAGAAAGACTCTGAGTAACTTATGGGAAGACAGCTCCTTGTCTGCTGGCCCCCAGTATGATTCTTCTAGAACGTGGTGGTGCTCCCTAAGGCCCCTTACCTTGCTCTGCCCCTCTGCCACGGGGCACAGCGCACACTGATGGCCCCCAAAGGCCCCTCCCTCTGTTCCACTGCGGGGGTCCAAAGGGCGTGCAGGCCAGAGGCCTGGTCGCTGGGAAGGAGAAGTTAAGCCCCTCTCCCCTGACCTCCTGGAGCTGGGTACTCAGAGTCACAGAGATGACCAGCTCTCTGGCTCGCCCAGGCCCTTCTTCACAGGTCTCGGCCCCTCCTCCGGTGTCCAAGACGCGGGCGTGGTGGGTACCCATAAAAACGCTTCAGCCGCGTGAGCCCCCAATACTGCTTGGCAGGGCCCCAGCTACTCAGGGCGGGCAGGGCTGGAGCAGGGTTCCAGAGGCTCCGTTGGGCCAGGAGGGGGCTGGGCGGGAGAACAGAGCAGCGGAGGCAGGGCGTGGCGCCTGGAGTGATGCGCAGTGGCCAACGTCACGTGTCCTCTGCGGAGTTCCCAGCACCACCCGAGCTAAGCCATCATTCAGCAGGTATAAGAAATGAGGAACCCCAGTAGCCCACCAGTCAACAGTAGTCGAGAACTTCTACTACATTTCTACAAGCTACTTTTTTGCCATTTCCCCCAAAAGAGTGTGAAAAACCATGAAAAGTTATTTCTATCGCTTATTTGCTTTCCTGATTCAATACTCATTTAGGGCGATTGTGCCTTCCAGCGGATGGGGATGTCATGGCCCACCGTGTGCCGTGTTCTCAGAAGGAACACACAGAGAACGAAGGACAGACAGCTCAGGGCTCCCCGGGACGGTGCCTGCAGGAAAACGGGGAGGCGGCAGTCCGGGTTGACACAGTCCAGACTAAGTCCGTTAGAATCTCCCTTGCAAACGCAGCTCTGGCTTAGAGAGCTCTCCCGGAGGGGAAAGCAAGCCGAACCCCAGCTCTGGGAGGGGGTGGCAACCTTGCCCTGACTGTGACCTGAGAGTCGTGACGGGGGAAGACATCGTGCAGGACACAGCAGACAAGGTCAGCCTCTAATAACACAAACCCGACATGCAGCTGGCTGGTCCCGGGGCCCGGGACGCGCACATCAGCTGCTGAGGCCGGAAGGAATCCGGAACGCGAGAAAGCCGGATCGGGACGATCCTGGAGTGCCTGCATGGCCCCGGTGAGCCCGGCCGCACCACACGGCCGCACCACACTCCGAGGGGACGCCTGGCCCAGCGGGACACGTCAGTGCCTCCCCGGGGCCAAGTCAGGCACCTGGTTTCAGCAAATCCTAAAGGGTGGGCTTGGGAGCAGCCGGGTGAAAAGCTGTGGGTCTCTCCAAACGCTTCCTGTGACCTTCACCTCCACAAGAAAGTCCACCCCGTAACACTCCCAGACTTACTCTGCAAATACCTCTGTGAAGGCGGCATGCCCTCCACACCACCAGAGCCAGCGTGCAGGCCATCTGGCCATCAGCTCCCACCGACGTTCCCCAAGGGCACCCTCCGTGGCTCTACACTCCCCCCATGGCCACCCAGCCCGTAGTGCGCGGAAAAGCGGCCCCTGGGATTCACATCCACCCGCAGCCTCTGGATGGGACCTCGGCAGACGTCATTAGGAGGAGGTCATACCGGAGTAGAGCGGACCCGAAATCCAGCGACCGCCATCCCTCCAAGAGAGCACAGAGACCCGGAGAGAAGGCCACGAGAGAGCAGGGGCAGGGATCGGATGTCATCTACCAGCCAAGGAATGCCACGGGCTGCTGGCCACACCGGAAGCCGTGAGAGGCCTCCAGAAGGAACCAGCTCGGCCAACACCGGGTCCTGGCCTTCAGGCTCTGGGGGCGTGAGGCAGTCCCCTCATCTGGTCTGAGCCTGCTTAAAGTCTGCTTGGTGTGGGCGGCCTCGCGGACGCCTCTCGTCACACACTGGCACTGGCACAACTAGGAGGGCTCCGGGGGAGCAGATCACAAGGTCACAACCACACAGGACACACTGGAGCCTCACAAACACGTCAAGACCCGCTTTGTAGCCCATCGTGATTGTAAGAGAAAGGAAACCGTCTTCTTGTCAGGATCCCGCAGTGCGGGGGGCAGTGAGAGGACAGAGGGTCACGTCTCCCCCAGAGCAAGTCCCTGGGGGAACAACAGGGCATCTTCCCAAGGCGGCATCAGGCAAGGATGGGAATGGGGGGCTTCGCGGCCACAGACGTGGAGCGGCAGGACGTGGCCTCAGGCTGTGCACAGAGCCTCGTGACTGGGCAGGGGGGTCTGAAGCACCACGGCCCCACACTGTGCTGCCCCACACCCCGGGGCGGCAGGACACACAGTCTGCATTGCTTTTCCAACAGGAATGCTGGATTTAGGCAAATCACACACACGGTCTTCACCCAGTCTTTCCTGGAACACGTATGCACACGCATGCACACACACGCACATGCACACGTGAGCACACGTGCACGCACCCCCATGCCCTTGCACACACCCCCAGTCCTGGAAGAGACTGAACCCGACTCCTACATCTCCCACACCGTGACTCAGGGCGGGTTCCCCAGCCTCTCTGCGCTCCGTCTCCTCTGCCCGAGACACAGCGGATCACCACCCCCAACCTCGCAGGACAGTGGGCGGGGAGGGGTCACCGCACCCAGAGCCCGAGGGCGGGGCTGTGGATCAGCCTGTCGAGCTCCAGCACCCGATTTCCTGGCCAGCGTCCGGCTCAGGGGCGAGCCCTGACACTGAACAAGCAATGGCAGAGCCAGGCCCGTGGGGTCAAGAGCAGCCCGTCCCGCCCGACACCGCACCGGCTCGCTGCCCCGCGCCCCCGCTGCCAGGTGGCCGGGCCGCGCGTACCGTGGGCCCCGGGGCAGGCCTGCCTCAGCATGGGCTTGTCCATCTTCTTGGCGTAGAAGGCGGCGTACCACACGCGCAGCTCGGCGCCCGGCGGGATGTCCCGCGACGTGGTGAAGTAGACGTCGTTGCCGTGCTGGAAGGCCGTCAGGTTCTGGTGCTCGGGCCCCACCGCCGGCCGCACCAGCATCATCCAGTTGCAGTCGTCCTCGTTGGAGGTGTCGAAGCACACGGGGTGCCCGTCCTTCTGGAACACCTGAGCGGGGGCACGGCCGCCAAGGGGCCAAGGAAGGAGCCGGTTACCCACCCGTCAGCGGGGCGGCGTGTGTGCTGGGAGTGGGGGCAGCCAGTCCAGACAGGGCCGTGTCGCAGGGCAGGTCAAGCTCCACAGAACCTGTTTCCGGGCTCATCGGGGCCCCTCAGTTCTGTGCGCAGCCCAGGTGGGAACTGGAACACCTCAGGCCTAGTGCTGGTCCAGGTCCAGAGGCTGGACGCTCAGGGTCTAATCAGGTCCCGAGTGGGCTTAGTGACACCTGCTCCAGGCATCACTGGGACACCTGAGCGCCCCCCGTGCCCCAGGTGGGCACTGGGATACCTGCTCGCACAGGCGTGTCCACCAACGCCCGTCAGTCCCGACAGGCTGCGCCCTCGCCTGTGACACCATCCTGCAGTCTGAGTGCCTGGCGGGTGGCAACAAGGAGAACCTTCCGTATTCTGAAGGTCACCAAGGAGTAGAGGACGGTCTGGCCCTCTTTTCTGATGCCATCACTGCTTCCTTGCTCTCCCCTCTCCCAAGCTTTTCCTATAGGGGCTCCCCACTGCTAAGGAGCTAGGGGCCCCCTCTGAGGATGGAGCCCTCGGAGACAGAGGGGGCCTCCCGGCGCCCAGGGCCCCAGCCGGTGTGGGGACACGCTCCAGTGAACCTCTGTCCTCACTGCGGTGGGAAGAGAGCCGCCCCCCACAGGTGCTCGCGTCTGAGGCCGCGCCAAAAACTGTGTCAGACACAGACCTTGAGCCCCGAGTCACAGAAGGAAGCCAAAATGGGCACAGAGGACTTTTTCAAGGGGGCCTCAGCCCAACCACGTGCCCACAGCAACTATGTGTGCCCAAGGGCCCCGGGGCCCGCGAAGGACAGCAGCCAATGGCCCTGGTGGGGCTTGGCCTCCAGCATCTTTACTCCTTTATATAAAACAGCCTTTTTTTTTTTTTTCATTCCCCTTGTTGGGAAACAAGTCAAATACCTTTCCTTTCTCCCCATTTACTGAGTTCTGCCCTGTGAGCTCAACTTTTCCAAGAACTGCCAGGAACCCGGGGCTACCCATCTCACACCTGTCCTGACCCCGCGGGTCTCTGCTGAGGGCCTCTAGGCAAAGCTCGCTCTGTGGGTCCCTGCGGCAAGACCGGCGCTCTGGTCCTCACTGCTCACGTCAGATGTTTCTGGAGGCGCATGTGGATGGGGCACGTGCTGGGGCTGGGGACAGATCCCGGATATCTGGCCTCGTGGCACGTCCACATACCTTCCTCCGAGAACTTAAAGCCTTGCCTGCAACTGACATCCATTCCGTTTTGTTCCATTTCTTTCCTTGGTCTGATGCACTTTTTGGAGCTGCTAAACCCTGCACCGTGTCCCACCTGAACGAAACCCCTTCCTTTCGAAAGAGCTCCGCCAAGTCCCCGTGGCTCCGCGAAGCGCGGAAAGCAGTGCTGGGGCTGCACGCCAGCGCAGGTCGTGAGAGAAGCGAGGACAGCCTGGCGGGTCTACGTTCCCCATCCCCCCTCCAGGGGCCGGCAAAGCTGAAAAGTTCAAAATACTAGCTCTGGGCTGATGCTTTGGGATAGAAAAGCAAACGGGGATAAAGGAGAACCACAGCCGACCCCGGATCTTGAAGCCGCGGAAGACACCATCTATCAGCGGAAGGCACGGCTCCCCTCGCTGGGGTGGGGGCAGGTCCTGCCCATCCCCTCCCAACGCTGGCCCTGGCCCGTACCTTCAGGGGAAACGCGGATTCCTTCTCCCATTTGGCCACTCTCCTCGACTCGAATGGACCAAACTGTGTCCTCTTGACGAGCTGAGTCACGGCAAACACTCCTTCGGCCCCGTCTTCCAGCCGCCGGATCTCCAGGTTGGAAGGGAGGGATGATCTGGAAATGGAACAGGAGCCGCGCAGCCCCTGAGCGCCGCTGACTGAGGACAGCCACTCACCCTGGGGACAGGTGGCTAAGGAGGCCCAGAAGCTCACTGTCACTGAAATACCATCCTCGAGGGTGAGAAGGAGCTTCCCACTGAGGACAGAGGGGGTGAGGGCCCAGTGGCCTGGGCACATCCAGCTCCTTACCGGCCTGAGCCAAAGGAGACTGGCCCCAGGGCCCTAGCATGACTCACCCAGATCACACGCAGAGGGAAGGGCCATTTACTAAAGGATGTGTTTGACATCCCTACCCAGGAGACATCACAGGTGTGGGGCGCGACGGGCCAGTGGACACGAACGGGACTGAGCTCTCACCCCCAGAGCCGCAGAGCCCAGAAAGGGGGGTGGGGCTCCATGAAGAGAAGCCGCGTTCAAAGCACCACGAGAAAGGGGAAAGGGCCACGGCATTCCTGGGGGCAGAAAAGGGTTTCCAGCTGGGCTGAACGGGCCAGTCCATTTACCTAAATGCTGAGTGTCGAGGATGAGGCGCTGGAAGCGGAAGGCCCACGGGCTGGAACCCTGGCATGACCCAAGGCTTGGGCAAGCCCGACCCACGTTCATGAGTGGGTCAGACAACAGGGGGCCTGGGGCGCAACCCCCTCCCAGGGCCGAGCAGAAGGGCTCCTGCCACAGGACCGACAGCTGCCACCGTGGGCAACCGGCAGCCAGTGGAGGTTTTGGGGGGAGCTGACGAGATCTCTACTTCAGGCAAAAACAGTCACGTGAGAAGCTAAGTCACCCTGAGAAAAAGGCACTAAATAAAGAGGCTGGGATAACCAGCCGGGAAGCTTCTAGAAAGAGCACAAAGATAGTAACGTCGCCACCATGTGGCAGGTGCTGTGCATAACACAATACTGAGCACAACCGTGCGGTGGGGGGACAGGCTGCTCTCCCCACTCTGCGCGCCAGGCAGGGGAGGGACGGGACACAGACTGCCTCGCCCCAGTCCCAAAAGCTGACCACGTGGCTGACCCGGGCTGCAGACGGACCGTCCCTCAGAGGCCTGGCCACGGCCCCTCCAGGTGCCCCGGCCCCCCAGGTGCCCGGAACCGGAACGGCAGAGCTACCCAGCCTCCTCGCTCCAACTGCCAGTGCTTCTCCAGGACCTGGGACGGCTTGGCCTGGCGACCCGTGCTTGCTGCCCCGGGTCCCACGCAGCCCGCAGTGGGCATCTGCTGGACGGCAGGCCCGGGTTCCGGCCACGGGGAAAACCGATGGAGCAGACTGGCAGCCTTGGCCCATGGGCTCCTCCACGGCTGCCGTGCTCGGCCCCTAGGAGCCCTGAACTGGAACGAGACACTCCCTGTGACCCTTCAGCACGTGTCCCGGCTCGTCCTGGCGGCAGGCTGCCCCGTCCACCGTGGGACGGACTCATGGACGCCCTCCGCACCCTGAGGACCGGCATGCTCCAAGTCCTGCCTTCTCTGTTTGCAGTTTCCCACTGTGATGGCACGACTTATAAGAAACATGCACTTGCTCACTCCGATGACGAAATGCATTGCCCAGACTGTAAGTGCTCGGTCCACAGTTCCTGAAAACCCATCAGAGCCATAAAGGCGAAACGGGTGTCTTGTCACTAACAAAGGCGACTTGTAGACCCTACTGGGAGGACCAGCCACCTGGGTAGAGGGTGGAAACTTCCAATCCCGTCCCCACGCCCACAGCCGAGGTGGGAGAGGGGCTGGAGGCTGGGTCAGCCAACCGCCGACGACTCAGTCGGTCATGCCTCCGTAATGAAGGCTCCTTAAAGCCCAGAAGGACCGGGTAGGGAGCTTCTCGGCTGGTGAACATGTGGAGGTGTGGGGCGAGTGGTGCAGGGGGAGGGCAGGGAAGCACCTTGCCCTTTCCTGGGACCTCACTCTTCACGTCAGTCCTGGGGGTGTCGTCATGTGTGGGGAACCCCCATGTGGGAATTGGGCCAGGGACTCTAAAAGACCTCCCCTTCCTGCCGATGTAGGGTGCACGTTCAGACAGCCCTGTTGGACGGGAAGGACCAAAACCAGCTCCAGGCAGCCACTCACCGTGCCCTGCTTAACACAAAGGAGTCCTTGACCATGACCACGGGGCCCAGCTCAGGACACTCGGAGTCGTGGTACTGACTGCAGTCCTCACACCCTGCAACAGACGGGAGAGCGTCACGGGGGACGAAGGGCTGGGAGGGGGTCCCCTGGACCTCGCAGGCTCCGTGCCTGACGGGGGTGACCCACGGCACTCCCCACACACACGGACACGGGGCAGACACAGCACGTGGCCCCCCAGGGAAACACCTCCACCTGCGGCACATTTCAAAGTACGCAGTGACTCCATGCTGAAAAGAACAAGATCTTCCCGAGGATACACAAAAGCTCACGTATTTAACCTGTTTACCATAAACCTAACATTTCATAAACCTCCTTGTCAACCCCCAGGGCTTACTGTTCTGCATCCAGGGCCCCCCACAAAGTACCCTTTGCCCAGCGTTCTGAGAAAGACGATCCTTCTTAAAACCACAGCCATGCAGCGCTGCTTGCGCAATAAATGTGCTTCCTAGAGCCAGACGAGCCGTTTCAACGCAAAAAGAAGCAGCTTTTCTGGCACATGGAAACACGACACGGATGGGGCTTTGCTGGGACGGCGAGTGGTGCGCTTGCGGGTCTCTGAGGACAGGCCGGAGTTACTTACAGATGAACATGATCTCCTCGCTCCCGTCTTCAGCCATTTCGGACACCTGCCAGGAAACAAGGGTCTGCTGTTAATGTCCAGCTTCTTGCAAAAGCAGTATTTATTTATTTACAAAAGAACTGGATTTTCTTTTTTTTTTTTTTAAGGTTTTATTTATTTGAGAGACAGAGAGAGAAAGAGATCAAGAGCAGGGGAGAGGGGCAGAGGGAGAAGCAGACTCCCCGCTGAGCAGGGAGCCGGATGGGGGACTCTGATCCCAGGACCCGGGGATCACGACTGAGCTGAAAACCGACACTTCACCAACTGAGCCACCCAGGCGCCCCCCAAAGCGATTTTTTAAAAGATTTTATTTATTTATTTGACAGAGAGAGACACAGCAAGAGAGGCCACCTGAGCAGGGGGAATGGGAGAGGGAGAAGCAGGCTTCCCGCCAAGCAGAGAGCCTCATGCGGGGCTCGATGCCAGGACCCTGGGATCATGACCTGAGCCAAAGGCAGAGGCTTTAACCCACTGAGCCACCCAAGCGCCCCACAAAGCAATTTTTAAAGAGAAGTCCTGTTAAAGGTTCCTCGAGCTCATGCGGGGATGTTACCTGGGGGTCTTAAAGGTACCTAGCAGTGATGTCCCCTTTACTGTGAGGAGGCTGGGAGCTTTGAGCTGTTTTCTCACCTAAAATAACTTTTTTTTTTTTTTTAATTAAAAGCAATTGATTTGAATGTCCTCTGGATTAGAAAGTCCTGATGAACTCTGACTTTCACCTTTTATATGAGCCACCAGTTTCCATCTGTAAAGCAAATATATCACCATTTCTAAAAGCTGGTTTCACGCTGTCACCTCTGGTTCTCTTTCCTCTGTCACTGGACTGTCAGCTCCTCAAGGGAACTCGTGTCTTAGTACGACCTCCGTCTTCCTTCAGCGGCTACCCTAGGCCTGACACCCAGTGCCCACCCACGTCTCCTGGGCACCAGAGCAGCACACGGCGTTGTGGAGGACAGTGCCCTGCTCACCTCGTAAAACTCTGTTTTCTGTTCATCCCGTGAGGCAGAATCCCCACTTACTGGAGGGATGATCTGGATATGGTAATTCTGGGGCCTCGATTCTTTTACCTACGACATGGAAATACAGATGCTTGCCCACATGAGAGACCTGGACTCTGAAAGCTAGAAAACCCCGCGGAAACACACTGAAGAGGACACAGATGGAAAGGCATCCCGTGTTCACGGAGTGGAAGAGCAAACATCGGTACAGCGTCCGCACTGCCCAAAGCAATCTATGGATTCAGTGCCGTCCCTGTTAAAGTACCAACAGCGTTTTTCACAGAACTAGAACAAACAATCCTGAAACGTGTGGATCCACAGAACCCCCAAACAGTCAAAGCAATCGTGAAATGAAAAACAAAACTTGGGGCGCCTGGGTGGCTCAGTGGGTTAAGCTTCTGCCTTCAGCTCAGGTCATGATCTCAGGGTCCTGGCATCGAGCCCCGCATGAGGCTCTCTGCTTGGCGGGGAGTCTGCTTCCCCCTCTCTCTCTGTCTGCCTCTCTGCCCACTTGTGATCTCTGTCAAATAAATAAATAAATAAATAAATAATCTTTAAAAAAAAGAAAGAAAGAAGGAGAAAAGAAAAACAAAACTGGAGGAATCGTGATCCCAGATCGCAAGATACACTACGGAGCGGTCGCGATCGGAGCAGTATAGGACCTGACACAGGTCATGGAATGGAACCGAGAACCGAGCAATAAGCCCACAGTTGTACAGTCAACTTGTGTTCAACAAAGGAGGCAAGAACAGGCAAGAGGAAGAGGACAGTGTTGTGAAAACTGTCCTCTCATGCAAGAGAATGAAACTGGGCCACTTTCTTACACCAAACACAAAAATAAACTCAAAATGGATGAAAGACCTAAATGGGGGAACCTGACATCATAAAAGTTCTGGAAGACAGCCCAGGCAGTACCTTCTCTGACATGGGCTGTGGCGACGGTCTCGTAAAGCAAAGGAAATAAAAGCAAAAATGAACTACTGGGACTACACCAAAATGAAAAGCTTCTGCAAAGCTAGAGAATCAATAAAACCAAAAGGCAACCTATAGAATGGGAGAGACACTCGCCAATGACCTTTCCAATGAAGGCTTAGCATCCAGAAGAACGGATGCGACTCAACACCCAAAAAGCCAAAATGGTCCAATTAAAACACGGGCAGAAGATCTGAACAGACATTCCTCTAAGAGGAGACCCAGACGGCCAAGAGATGCTCGGGGAGACGCTCCCCATCACCTCCCACCTGTCAGGACGGCTGAAATCAGCAGCTCGAGAAACAACAGGTGTCGGCGAGGATGCGGAGAAAGGGGAGCCTCGCGCGCTGCCGGTGGGAACGCAAGCTTGGGGCAGCCGCTCTGGAACACAGTACAGAGGGTCCTCAAGCTAGAAGCAGAATTTACAGAATTACCATACGATTCAGTAATTCCACTACTGGATACTGAACCAAAGAACACAAAACACTAATTCAAAGGAGCATGTGCAGTCCAGCTGCGTTATCTACGACAGCCAAGACACGGGGAGAGCCCAAGTGTCCATCAGCTGAGGAGTGGGTGAAGATGTGGTGTATACGTTTATACGTGTGTATCAGCTCAGGTCATGACCTTGGGATCCTGGGATCGAGCCCCGCATCGGGCACAGAGCCCAAGTTTCTCCCTCTCTCCCTCTGCCTTCCCCTGACCCCTCTTAAAAAAAACAAAAACCAAAACAAAGTGCCAGGATCAACAACCAGGCTGTTTATTTTCCCAAACGCAGCCCAGCACGTTCCTGGAACACCCGTTGAGGCTAGAAGACATCTCATGGGGCCCTAGCAAGTTTCACATGGGGCTTCCTGGCGGATGGGTACCACGGCTGTGGTCAGCCAGGATGCGTAGCACGGCTGTGGTCAGCCGGGATGGGTACCATGGCTGTGGTCAGGAGCCAGTCTGGAATGGGGACACCTCGGGTCACTGAGCGGGAGGTGGAGAGGGACAAAGAGGCAGAAGACACACGTGGGGAAACCCTCTCTAGCACGTTGCTGCTGGGCCCCGAGGTCTACCTGCGACTAGACCCTTCCCCCTGCCGGCACTGGCTCTCAGTGGAGGAAGTCCTGCAAAGGCGAGAGCAGGGTCTTTTTTTTTTGAAATTTTTTAGATTAACTGATTTATTTTAGGAGGAGGGGCAGAGACAGAGGGAATCCTCAAGCAGACTCCCCGCTGAGCACGGGCCTGATGCGGGGCTCGATCCCAGGACCCTGAGATCATGACCTGAGCTGAAGTTAGGAGTTGGATGCTTAGCCGACTGAGCCTCCCGGGCGCCCCAGGGGCAGGCTCTCCAGAAGCTGCCCAAAGGACATGGGGTCCCTCCAGAATGGGCAAGCGCAGACGAGGGCGACTGCCTCGGGCAGGACTCGCAGAAGCCTGGCTTGGCCCACCGAGCCCCGGGGGGCTGCCTCTGTTCCCCACCCCTCCAGAGAGGCAAAGCTGACCGTCTCCTGCCCCTTGAGTGTCCCTAGAGAAGTGGCTCCTCCAAGCACAAAGCTGGGATGGGAAACCCAGCCGACTCGCTGAGCCACGGCCACAAGAGGAAAACGGGAGCGGGCAGGAAACAACGGGCATTTAGCCTTTTACCCCCCGTGCTGTCGATATACTGAGACACACGCATCCTGGGAACGAACGTCCCTCCTTAGTAGCATCTGATCCCCGAGACCCGTCCCCTAAAACGGCTCTTTGAAGCCAGGAAAAGAGATCACAGCCACCCCGCACAGCAAGTGAGGCCTGAAGTAAGGGGGCGGCTTGACGTCTGTGCTGGGCTCGCAAAATCCCCTAAGCGCTCAGACGGTCCCTCTGCACAGGGACGTCCATCCTCTGGATGTTCGCGGCACGCAAGAAATCCCAGGATGACGGATTATAGGCAGTCTTTTAGGGAAAAGAACCCAAAAGCCCGTAAGCGTGAGATGTGGCCATTTGAACCCCCTGTCCTGGGAAAAGTCACCTTAGGCCGCTGGTTCTGCGAGGGTGGTCCCCGCACCAGCACCAGCAGCACCTGAGAATTTCTCGGGAATGCAGATTCTTGGGGCCCTTCCCAGACCTGCTGGAGCAGACCCTCTGGGATGGGTCCTTGCATGCCGCCCTCATAAACCCCAGGTCGTTCTGCTGAACCCCATGTCTGAGCGCCACTGCTGACCCTCACATCTGTCTAGCACAGCGACAGGAGCCAACGAGCCACGGCTGGGGTCACAGGAGAGCACACCAATAGCCTCGGGGAACCAAATTTCCACGAACGGCAGCTGGGCTCAGACCAGGACCTGGCAGCTGGGGGGCGACGGGGCGAGGGCCATTCCGGACAGATGCTCTCTGTGGGGACTGGAGCTCACAGGCAGGCCCCAGGGATGACTCAACCCTGAAAAGGAAGAGTTCTGGGAGGACCCAGTCCACCCTGACGCTGCCGGTGGTGAAGGGGACAGATCCACAGGTCAGCGGAAGCCGAGAAACAGACCCACGCAGATAGGCTCAGCGGGCTTTCGCGGGGCGCATAAAAGCAGCTCGTGAAGGAGCGGTGTTGGGGTAAGTGGGCAAGGGGACGGGTCAATGAGCCGTGATGTCACATCTCACACAAAATTAACTCCTAATGGGTCCTAGACTTCAAACATCAGATAGTAACATTCTTTAGAAAAATATAGGAGAAAATTGTTGGGATCTAGGGTAGGCAGTTTTTGGACTTGTCACCACAAGAATCCTCTAGAAACAGAACTCTAATTAGACTTTATCAAAAATCAAAAATTTTGCTCTCCAACAGCCATGGTGAGGAGGGCAAGAAGACGGGCTACGGACCGGGAGGCATCTTTGCAAACCACACACCCAAACCTTGAACGTGCAGAGAACTCTCACAACCCAACAGTAAAACACACACCGGCCAATCAGTAAATGGGCAAAAGACCCGAAAGACATTTCAGCCGAGAATATATACAAATGACAAGCGCAGGAAAAGGTGGCTACTGCCATCCCCCGCCAGGGAAACGTGGTCAGCACGTCACCGGGACATCGGCGCACTCCCGTCCGAGTAGCCAGGAAACCCCGGGCACACGTGCGCGGCTGGCGGAGCGGAGACCAGGGTGGTGTCTCTCGTGACCAGCAAGCACTTGGCCTATGACCCCACCACTGCACTTGGGGGCGCTTGCCCCAGAGAAATGAACACTTGCTCCCACACGAAAACCCGCACACCTGTTTGGAGCAGCTCTAGTCACAACAGTCCAGGCGGTTGGCCCTCAACGGGTGACCCCGGTCCGTGGTCCAGAGGGACCCACACCTGGAAGGCTCATCCGCGATGAAAATGAGTGAACCACTGATACGCTTCAGGCTATGGGGAACTCTCTAGAATGGTGCCAAGAAAGCCAATCCCAAAAGGTCACATCCTGTCTGACCCCATTTACGTAACCTCCCTGAAATGTCGAGACAGAGATGGGAACTAGAGTCGTGGCTGGCGGGGGTTTGGGAAAGACGGCGGGTGAAGCTGTAAAGGGACAGCAGGGGGGACTCCTGTGGGGGTGGGATGCTCTGTACCTGTGCTGTGTCACTGTCACCGTCCTGGACGTGACCCCACTCTGGAAGCCTGCAGGGTGTCACGGTAGGGACCTGGGCAAAGAGCACGGGGGATCACTGTGCAGTCTTTCCTACGACTGCATGAGAATCTAGTTACCTCAAAATTGAAAGTTCAATTAAGAAAAGACACGGAGGGGCACCTGGGGGGCTCAGTGCGTTAAGCCTCTGCCTTCGGCTCAGGTCATGGTCTCAGGGTCCTGGGATCGAGCCCCGCATCGGGCTCTCTGCTCAGCAGGGAGCCTGTTTCCCCCTCTCTCTGCCTCTCTGCCTGCTTGTGATCTCTGTCTGTCAAATAAATAAATAAAATCTTAAAAAAAAAGAAAAGACATGGAGGGGAGATCTACAGATTTGAATTGACTTTTTAAACAAAGATTTTATTTATCTGATAAAAAGTGCACAAGCAGCGGGAGTGGCGGAAGGAGAGAGGGAAGCAGGCCCTCCACTGAGCAGGGAGCCCTGATGCAGGGCTCGATCCCAGGACCCCCGGATCATGACCTGAGCCGAAGTCAGGAGTCGGACGCTTAGCCGACTGAGCCCCCCGGGAGCCCCACAGAAGCGACTTTAAGCACAGTGTGCGGGTTGGGGCCAGATTCCGATGAAAACAGCATGTGTGGCTGTTGCTGGACAGCTGGAAACCGGAACTCTGGTATCCGAGCACACTGAGGGACCAGCATGAGAGGTTCCCCGCGGGCTGGGATCGTGGTTCCTGTGAGGCTCCTTCTGCAGAGCTGCGGACTGAAACACAAACTCAGTCCTGGGGCCGGAGTCTGCCCCTTCTGCTTCCGTGCACTACCCGTGGGGACTCCCGGACAGGGACACAGGGCAGATCAGCCGGGTGATGGGCCCGCGGGGGCCAGGGCCTGCCAGCCGGCCTACCGTTTTGGGTGCTCAAATTCCTCATGATAAAATCATCCGTAAATGGTGTCCACACACGCTCGTCCCGTGCCTCCTCTTCCATTTGCTCTGGCTGGGGACAAGCGTCTTTTCTTCACCTCACCTGACTGGTCACCTGGGACTCGGCCAACCACTGTCCTCCCAGCCACTCCCCCACGGGGGGTTCCTCCTCCACCCCATCTAGTCTGGGCTCTCCTGGGGCGCAGCCCGCACCCCTTCTCACAGCTCCTCCGGAGGACCCCTCCCCGGGCAGCCACACCTGCTTCCACGCCTACGTGCACACCATCGGAGGCTGGTACTGCTCCGAGGAGTCCGACGCGGATGTCCAGCTGCCCCCACGCCTTCGCTTGGAGGCCACAAGCAGCCGAACATGCCAGAAGCGAGCACCGGGTCATTCCTGGCTTCCCTGCCCAATGGGGCCCTCCTGTGCCTCCCACATCTCAGAACACGGTGGTCAGAGAAGCGCTTGTCCCGCCCCGGGGCCAGCGGTCCCACAGATCCTACCTGCAGCCTCCATGGACCACACCCCACCTCTTCCCTCCACGGACCACACCCCACCTCCTCCCTCCTGGAAGGCGGCAAGGGCCCCCGAAGGCTCTTCCTGCTCTCCCCCAGCCGGCCTCCACTTCCCACGCTGCAGAGGGGCTTCACTGAGAACTGGAACCCAATCATATCATCTGTCACCCTGAAAGCTGATGGCCTCCCATTGTCCCCGGGACAAAACCAAGCCCACTAGGCTCCTCTGCCCTCCCCCAGCCTCGCTGACCTCTCAGGAGTCTGTGGCCTCCCATTAGTTCCCAGAAGCACCCAGTGCCTTCCTGCCTCCGGGCCTTGCACAAGCTCTTCCCTGCGCCTGGAACCTCCCCAGGCTCTGCCGCGGGCTCACTCCTACTCATTCTTCACGTCTGAGCTTAACTGGCACATCTCTGGGGAAGGGTTTCCTGGACCACCTGTCCAAACTAAGGCCTTGTAACACGTTCTAAAAGCACCCCACAATTTTCCCTCGCCGCAACTTTGACCACTGTAATCACTTTCGTGTTTCGTGTATCCAGTGACCCTACAGGACCCACAGGGCAAGAGCCATCGATCGGCCGTGTTGGGCCCCATGCAGGCCAGGCCCAGGGTGGGATGGCACGTGCTGACAGAGCCATCTGCTCCTCCGTGTATGTCCCTGCACGCACCCCCCACCCCCGGCTGGGGACCGAGGTGCCCTCCAGGGGTTCGTGCTGCCTCCGCAGTTTGCTTCCCCTGGAGACCCCCCACCCCATGCAAGCCCTGCTCCTTCAACACAGAGCCCAGGCTCACCCTCCAGACCCCTCCCTCCCCATCAACTCCTCTCCCCGCCGAATCCCAACACGAGGTTGACCTTCTTATTAAACAGTTGTCTCAAGTTGTCATAGATCATGGCCAATACCTGTGGGCGGTTTGTTTGTTTTTACCCAGATTCCCAACAGAACCTTGATCTTTCTACTCACTCCCTTTTCAACCCCTTACGTCCCTGGTGCGCCACACCCCATCAACAGTAAGCCTCGGTGTCTTTCCACTGGGCTCCTCGGTACCGCCAGATAATTAAGAGTTGGTCGGAAAGCTTCAAATGCCTCATTTGTCAAACTTAGGACGGGAACTTCAGAAATTGCGGTAGATTAGTGGGGAGACCCGGAAGAGACTCCCCGCGTTCCCATCCAGAGGGACCGTAAATGCTTATTCCACTTCCTCCGTATTTCAGAGCACCTGCTCGAGCGAGGCTCAGCCACCCACCACCCAGGACCCAGGGCCCGCCTGCTCGGTGCCCCCACACAGGCCGGCCACGAGGCTCTTCCCGTGCGCCGTCTGGGGGCGGTGCAGGCCTGGCCTTGCTTTCCCGGGGCTCCTGCCTTCCCCCTTCCCTCTCCCTCAGACGCTGACCCTCTCTGAAGGGTTTCCAGCTCCACGCACTTGAAAGAAAGTCTGAACAGATAATCTGTGTTAGCGAAGAAAGCTTGCAAACTGCGATGCCACCACAGGACATGGCTTTTCAGGACGGCAGCTGGTGCCCAGGAGAACATTCCATCGGCTCACACAGGGCCGCATCCGTCCCTTGCCCCAGTATCCACAGGCACCCGCCGGCGCCACGTGGTGAAGCTCTGCTTTGCCTGAGGCAGTAGAACAGGTACGAGCCTTCTCCCCTGCCACCATATACGACCGGGCAGGCGCACCCCGCAGCCCGCTGGGAGGAAACCTGGAAGGGCCGCATGTGGGACCCAGGCTTGGCCAAACCAACGGCTCCTTGCCCTCCGCTTCTGGGGAGGGTGCTCCGGCCCCCAGGGAAGGCCCGAGCACGCCTTCCTCAGTACGAAGGGGGAAAGGTCTGAGCAAGGTGCACCTGCTTCCCCTGTGGTGACCAGGCAGCTCCCCCCCACCAAGGTCAATCACAAGGTCACAATCCGTCTGGGACCCAAGCCCGGCTACAGGAGGGCACGAAGCCAGCCACATCTCTCCAGTGATGGCCACTGGTCACCCGCGCGGCCCAAGCCTGGCTGGTTCGGGCAGGGGGGGAGGGGACCAGAGTTAATTTCCATGGTGACAAGTGTTTACAGCCAGAACTCTGACATGCGGGGAAGACGTCCCACCACTGCCCTCCACTCAGAAAGCCCAGACGCCTCATCGAGTTTTGCAGGAATCTTCTATAAGGACACAGCATGGCTCTACAGAACCCCCGCCGTCCGGAAGCTTCTACAGCCCGCCCTTAGGGAAACACCAGCTTGGAGAGGTGAGAAGCAGCACAGGCCACACAACTCAAATTTCCTCAGGAGAACAGGTGCGCACACTTTTTACGAAGATTGCTTTGTGCGAGTTTGACAACTGGAGGCCCCTCTCGCAGGTGGGATCCGACAGAACGTGTCCTTTTGTGTCTGGCCCATGTCACTAGGCTCGAGGTCCTCCAGGCCCTGCAGTGGGGCAGCAGGGGTCAGAATGCCCCTCCTCCTGCGGCCCGGACACCCCTCCCCAGCGCGGACCAGCCACACCGTGCATAGCTCTCACCCCCCGTCGGACACGGGGTTGTTTCCACCCCTCGGCTATTGCGAATGATGTTGCCATGACCGTGGGGTACAAGCACCTCTCAGAGTGCTCGCGTCCACCTGTCCGGGTGTGGACCTGGACACGGAAGTCTGGATCGCAGGGGGACTCTGTTTCATGGGCTGAGGACTCGCCATATGGTGCCCACAGCAGCTGGGTCACCGTCCATCCCCGCCTGCGGTGCCCGAGGCTTCCCGCCACCCCGAGTCCCCCCAACACCTGCTATTCTGCTCCTTTGTTTTTATAGTCACCATCCTGGTGGGTAGGAGGTGGAAAAAAGACCATCTTTTAGTGGGACCTGCAAAAGCACCGATTCAGAAAAAGCAACCCGGGTGGAAATGTTGCACAACGAACAAATCACAACCTTAGAACGCAGGCAGCTAAAAATAACTCCGAGAAGAGGCGTTTTCAGGGCGGCCGGTGACATAAGTGTGAAATGAAGATTCTCTCTGGTTTCTTGGCCTGGCGGGGCCTTCCCTGCTCCTCCCAGGACCATCTATGTGACAGGTGACAGGGGGAGGGTTCCAGAAGTGAGGCGATGGCACACCGCGAGTCCGTTCCTGGCTGGGACGATTGACTGGATCCACCCCGGCCGCGCTCTCCAACGCAAGTCTCGGGTGAGCCACACGCACAACGCTGGGAGCTGTTTGTGTTACATTCTGAAATAATTATAGAATCACAGGAAATTTCCAAAAGAGCACAGAGAGGCCCCAAGTACCCTCCACGCGCTCTTCCCCGACGGTCTGGCTTACGTAACTATGGGTGACGGCTCGGTTCCCACGAGGCCACCGCGCAGAGGGCTTCCGTGTCGCTCCGTGCACCACCACCACAGCTGCAGCTCTGGGTGGCCTCCCCCACCATCCAGATGCAGGAGGACGGCTCCATCTGGAGAAGACCTTGCCAGTGGGTCCCCTCAAGCTACCCCTAACCCCCAGCCACCTCAAAGCCAGTCTCCGTCTCTGACACGCAGTCGTTTCAAGGATATCATACGGACAGAATCGTGCATGACGACACCTTCGGACGCTGGGTTTTTTTTACTCAGCAAAATGCCCCAGAGGTCCATCCAGGTTGTCACAGGGGTCGGGGCATCCCTGTTCGGAGCTGTAACACTCAGAGGTATGAGTGTGAAACAGTTGGTTTAACCGTTCCCGTGCCGGGGGACACCCGGGCTTTCCTCCACTTGAGGCTTTTGCTTCTAACGCAGCTGTGAACAAGCGTGCACGGCTTTGTGGGGACATGGCTGTCACCTCCCTGGGACCTATGCCCTGGAGTGCGAGGGCTCAGGCCAGGTCACCAACAAGTGCACGCTTCATTGACTAAGAAGCTGTCACAGTGTTTGAGAGGCCCAGTGTCTCGGCATCCTCGCCAGCATCTGGGGTTGCCACCAGGTCTGATCGTAGCCGCTCTCACAGACAGACACTGGCATCCCCCTGGGGCTTCCCTTCACACGTCCCTAATGGCAAAGGTCATTGGACACCTTCTCGTGGCCACTTTGCCATGTATAATACCTCATCGCTAAGTGTCCCCCCATGTCCTTTGCCATTTTCTCAGACTGCCTGGGGTTTTTTTCCCTGTTGTATCTCGAGGGTCCCCACATATCTAGCCCCTTCGTCAGAAACATGGCTCCCAAGCATTTTCTCCCTCCCTACAGCTCTGCTCGGGACTCTCCCAACGGGGGCTTGGCCGAACGAAGGTCTCTCACGTGATCAAGCCCCACTCACCGACCTTCGCTTCTGTGGATTACGTTTCTGGTGTCCTGTCTACGACCCATGCGCTGAGCCCTGGCTCCCAAATTTCCTCTGAGCTTTCTCGGGAGAGCGTTACACTTTCACACATTAAGCTGCCTTCTCCCATTTGAGTTAATGTCTGTGCGTGATGGGATGCCGAGGGTCGTTCTGCCACAGACGAGCAGTGGGCCGGCACCACGGAAACGCTTCTGCGCTTCTACCCAGAACCAGCTGTCCCTCCTTGTGCGGCTGGACGCCTGCCTTCTCTCTCCTGTTCCGACGCCCACCGCGGTGTCGGTCCCCGGCCAGCACCAGGCTCAGCAGACAGCAGGCAATGCTGGCGGAAGGACCACGGTTTTGGAATAAGCGCTACAACGTGGTGGACTGTTTCCTCTTACTTGATTCTCCTTCGAGATGGTTTAAGCCATGCTCATCCCTTGACCTTCTTTACAAACTTTTAGAACAACCGTGCCTTTACCTACATCAAGTCTTGCTGGAATTCACACAGGTAATTTTGGCAACATTTTAGTTAACAGAATATTACCAAAATGTTATCATTTCAGCATGCAATTAATATAAGAATAATTAATGATTTTTTTTTCATACGTATACCCTATCTTCACTTAGATCAGCCATTTCAAGTGCTCAGCCCTGGTCTAGAGGCTCAGGGAACATTTTTTAAGCAAGAAGGATGTTTTCCACTGGGCCCATGCGCCGTAAAATATTAAAAGCTTTAAGAGAAAAATGATGAGAAGAGAAAAGCAAACAAACGAGCCATCTTGACAAACGTGTGCTGCAGAATGTTCCTGAAAGATGGTCTTGGGTGGGGTGTGGACCCCCGGGAAGTAGCAGGTGGGTAGAGAGGAATTCTGTGGCCAGTAAATTGGTGAGACATTGCAAATTCCCAATCTGGAGTCCTGATTCACAATGGCACAGTAAAGGCCCTGAGAAGTCCTATAATAAAAAGCTGCTGGAAAGTGTTTAGCCCAGCCGTGTCTGAACTTATCTGGGCAAGTACACTTGTGCACACACTGTTTCACGTGCTAGAGAACCGCAGCCCAAAGCACAGACTGGGTGTGCCAGTGCAAGGGACGGGGCTGGTCCTGCTGTAGGGTACAGGCACCAGGGACCAGGGTCTGAGTCTGGCTCTGCCCTGTTTTGGACGTCAGACACCTCCGTATTAGCTATTTCCTCTCTGGGGGCCTCAGTCTCCTCATTTGCACAATGAGTCCCCCTCCAGCCTGCACAGGTACGGTTTTGAAATTCTAGCTCATCGTGACAATCCCATAAGACAGTGGCTCCCTAGCACTTTCCATGGCACAACCCCATGCCCCCCATGACTCTGCCTGCATCTGTTTTTCGGAAATAAGCCTTCGGTGTCAGAAAGAAGAGCATGATGCAGCAGTCACGCCTGGTTGCTTAGTTCAAACCCATGAACTTGACATCGACGATTCTGTGAACTGGTTATAATCTCCAGTGCTTTCTAACCTTTTCTCCCATCACACGTGCCTCTGCTCCAGCCCAGTGACGTGGCTGCCCACGCCCCAGAGTTTTCATTTCTGGAACTTCCGAGAGCCTCCCTCACCCGCCCTCCTGCCAGCCCCACTGCCTCACCTCTGTCTTGGTGCATCTCCCCCTCCCTTGGCGGGGCGTGCGTGCTCTCTCTGGGCGGGCACTGCTTTTAAAGCCCCAGGCGGCCACTGTTCATGCCCATGCCCCTTTCTCCCACCACCGTGACGCCACCAGGCGGACCGAGTTTGACTGCCACAGGCCACTGGACAGCTGTGCGCAGCCCAGGGCTCAGTGACCACTCAGGGAATGTTTCACTGCCTGGAGACTAATTCTCAAAAACCGCTTCACCCACCCGCTGGTTCCCACTTCGGAATCTGCAGGCTGACAGGAGCTCTCGAAAGCAGACGTGGGAGGCCAGTCCCTCTCTGTGTGTCTATGTGGGATGGACACGGAACACGGGCCTCTGCTGTGGCCAGAGGACCTTATCAGCAGCTTCCTGACTTCAGGATGGCCCCTGTCCCCCAACAGGTACCGTGTCTCCAGATCCGGGACCGGGACGTGGGAACAGGAGGGCCCCCCGGGGGGGGCGTGGCACATACCCAGGTGACCTGCAGGAAGAAAACTGTCCCCCACCTAGCTCAAGCCACCTCTTAGGACGGGGCCCTTGGATGATGGAGCACCCAGACCTCTCACTCCCACGTCTTTCTCTTTTTCTCATCCTAGGTCACTTTCCCCTCTATTAAAGTGAATAGTTACAGGGCACCTGGGGGGGCTCGGTCGGTGGCGTCCGACTCTCAACCTCGGCTCAGCTCCCAATCTCAGGGTCGTGGGACTGAGCCCTGTGTTGGGCTCTGCACTCAGGCAGGAATCTGCTAGAGATTGTCTCGCCCCTTCGCCCCTCCGCCCCTCTCCCGCTCGCTTGCTCTCTCTCTCTCTCTCTCTCATAAATAAATCTTAAAAAAAATAAAATAAAAGTGAACAGCTACAAACAATACACACACCATGAAAGCCAAGAGACAACCGTTCTGCCTGGTTTCCTATGGCGCCTCCCAGGCCGGCCTCTCTCCTGTCTTTCTGCCACATCGGCCTACGCGTCTGGGAAGGACAGGCTTCCGCTGAGGCCCCGGACGGCTCCCTCTGGGGGCTGCACCCTTAGTTCTCACGGCGGCCCACTCTGTCCCCCTCCCAGCACCCCCAACGTCGTTTTGGTTAAATCGGTGTGTGTGATACCATGACTCTGAAAATACCACCGACTGTTTGCTCGAGCAAATTTATTATTCACACACTTCCAGTGTGACCTGTAGGAAGGTAATGATTTACTTTTTCATATTTCCTTAGTTCTTATTATCTGTGCACACTCTGTCGCTGGATATGTAGGTTAGACTTTGTTGTTTTGTGTTGGTCATGTTGTGCGTGAGGACCTGGTGCACTGGTTCACGTGGGTGTTGTGAGTGTGGACTTGCGTGTGTGCTGGTGTGTCGGTCTCGTGTTGCGTGTAGCTCTGGTTGTGTGTTGAGGCCGGGGGTCTTGTCTCTGTAGGTATTGTGTTTGGCTGTTGTCAGCAGGCCTTGTGTTGTGCACAGATCTGGTTGTGCGTGCCGGTGTGTAGACCTTGTGTCATCTGTGTGTAGATGGTGTCGTGTGGGGCTCGTGCCGCATGGTGGTCCCATAGCGTGTGTACGTGTGCAGACGCTGCTGGTGGCGAAGGCGCTGGGGCCAGGTGCCTATGGCCACACCCCCGTGTCCCGCAACCACTCCTCCCTGCGCTGTCCGTCTGTCCGCCCCGGGGTCAAGCCCTGGCCAGGGTGCAGAGGGCCCACACGCCCCGGAGGCTGGACACAGGCTGGGGCCAGGTGTGTCCCTCCACGGTGCCCGGGCTCGGGTGGTGAGCAGCTCCGGACTCCTGGGCGCCCTTGACTCCACCCTCAGGTCCCCTCTCTCCATCTGGGGCACGCGTCCCTGTGGTCTCCTCGGAGGGCTGCACCGGAGGCCCATCTTTTGAGAAGACTTGCCGTGTCCGCAGATGTCTTCATTCACGCCTCCAATGACAGCTGGTCTGTGGGGTCTACAGTCCTGTCCACTCAGGCCAGGACAGGGGAGGGGGGACACCGTCCCCTCCGGCCAGCCTCTGCCCCCAGAAACTTTCAGACCTTCTGTCTCCCTCCACTGCCCTCGCGCATCCCAGCCTGCTTCAGGGCTGAGCGCTGGTCCCTCCTCCACCCCCATCCCCCCCCCAGCCTGCAGATTTTCTCGTGTTCCTTCTTTTACAGTTTCTCCTGTTTTCTCTCTCTGAGCCCCTTCGCTTCATCGGAGACAACGTCTGTATCTGATGTGCGTGTCTGGTTCTTTAAGAGGATTTCTGAGCAATGAGGGGAGACAGAGATCTGCACTCTGCCCCCCAAAAATGTAAACCAAGGTAGTATGGCCTTTCTTGTGCCGATCAGAGCCCCCCGACAGCGGTCTTTCTGCACACGCACGTTTCTATGCGGGCGGCTGACGCTTTCCAACTGGCCCCCTTCGGGAGCTTTGGTGATGAAAAGATCCTCAGGCATTCTCAGCAGGAGGTGGGGGAGCTCCGGGGCCACAGCGCAGGTCTGGGAAGTCAGGCGTGCCAGGGAGAGGGGCCCCTGGGGCGCGCGGAGACTGAGAACACAGAATCAATGAGCGGGACAGACGCGGCCGGCTCAGAACCAGGCCTCTGCCAGCCTCAGGACTGACGTGGTGCTGAAGTCACTCCTGTGTTTTGGGTCACAATGAGACGCAAATGTACTCTGAGTACTCTGAGTGCTCTAGCCTTATGCAAGGCGACACACGTGGCCCACTCCTCCTGTAAGAGTCCTTGTCCTGCAGGGTCAGTCTCGAGGGGACTCCTTGTCATCCTGTCCCCAGAGCACGAGTGGGCAGTACAGTCCTGCTCCGTCATCCCCGAGCACCAGCCCTGCGCGGACCATGA
The DNA here is from genome assembly GCF_010015895.1 of Lontra canadensis. Lineage (NCBI taxonomy): Eukaryota > Metazoa > Chordata > Mammalia > Carnivora > Mustelidae > Lontra > Lontra canadensis. The sequence goes on along the minus strand of NW_022631023.1, from coordinate 3,722,408 downwards.
CAGGAGGACCCCCGACTCAGGGGGACGGTGCCTCCCGCCGCATCAAGGGCAGACGGCCGTTGGACAGCGGAGTTCCGCGGACACAAGCCATCCATCAAGACTCACGGCTGTGAGCTGGGGACACCAATCACGTGAAACATCAAAAATCAACCAAACAAAGCCGGTGACCCCCAGCACAGACCAAGCAAAGAAAGGCATTATCTTGGAGAATTCCAAGTTTCAGTTTGATGGATTTCGTGGAACTATGACCCCGCGGGCCCCATAAGGCTTGGGGGAGGGCCCAGGGTTGGGATTCTGTGGATTTTAGGAGGATGAGAGGCCTCAGCTGGGCGCCCACTGTGACCCGGAGCTGACCCCTGCGCCACTCCAAGGGCTCCTCAACACCCCAAATTCTCCACGGCCAGCTTGCAGCCTCTGCGACCCTTGCTTCCTCTTCCATTACTCTCTCCGTCCTTCTGTCAAACGCCTACCTGATCTGGAGGACATCATCCAAAGGTCCCCTCCTGGCCACACCCCTCCTGCCCCCCCACAGGCCGGCCATGCCCCCTTTCCCCTGGGAGACCCAAGGCCACCTGCACCCTCCTCAGCACACACCTCTCTCTGCAGCAAGTTAGGGCCCTGGACCGTCCACACCAGCCTCAACCAGAGCTCACTCAAAAATGTTTTCCTTATGTCAGCTCCCCCATGGCTCTCAAGCCCTCCCTCTGGAAACTCCTAGTCTCCCTTAGTTTCTCTGGGGGCACGTTCCTGAGTTCCCCTCCCTTCCTGTCTCCTGTCTAAATACACCCCTGGTGGTGGTGGGGGGGGGTAACCCAGGCTACCCCCGAGTCCCCTCTCCCTCCAGACCCAGCACCTACCCCACATCGCCTCCCATGCCCGTGTCCCCAGTCCGGACTCGGTCCACCCCCGGCCCCCGACCCCACCTGATGCCTGGTTCCAGGCACCGCTGACCTCTCTGCTGACACTCCCTACAAGGGAGCTGACAGCTTGAACTGCTCGCCCCTAGTTTTAACAGCTGCAAGGGACATAATTTCCAGCATATTATAAATATTGGCTTCTTAAAATAAAACCGTTAGGTCACTCTTCTAAACACGTCTATTGGAATCGAGCACCACAGTGGGACATGCACAGCCATCTGTTTCCAAGCACGGGCGCGAGCTCTTGCTCCAGTCGGGAAGTTCACGGCCCTTCCTCGTCTGGGATCTCCATGCCCTTCCCTGCGGACGCCAAACCCATGCTCCATCTTCCTGCCCGAGACCAGACGACGCCCACCCTGCAAGTATGCAAATCAGTTTATGCACATAAATCAAATCAGCGTTGATCGTTAGGACCAGAGCGTGGGATCCTTCCCTCGGGGTGGAGTTAGCACTGCAGTCACTGGAACCCCGCTGATCCGAGGAAAATGACAGCACACGTTCGATCAACTGTCCTCTAACGGCCTTGATGAGGTAGAGAGGCCCTTCCCCAGTGGCTCACCTGTCACGGACACGCGCTCACAGCTGTTCCCACTCTCCCTTGCTGTCAACGTGAGCGCCGAGAGCCTCATTCCACAGACAAGTGACCGGGAGGGAGGTAACGGCTGGTACCGCAGCGTCTCCCGCAGCCACTCGTCAACAACCGCTGTGACCCCCAACAGGTCCCCACCAGCTCCACATCTGCTGAAAACCTGAGGTCTCTTACCCACAGTGAAGCCACGGCCCCCACACCCACACATCCGTTGTTTCCTGAGGATTCTGCTCCCAGGCCGTGGCCCAGCCCAAGAACGGAGATGGGGTTGCCCATCTCAGAGTCTCCCGGACTCTAAGTGGAAGGTCCTTCCTCGGGATCGGAGTGAGTCGGGGAGGTGAGGACCCAGACTCTAGGCCCTGAGCAAGGGTCTCTCCCACCCGAGAGGGGTGGTTAGAAGATGCCACTGTCTGCAGGGCCCTGATTCTCCCCCATCACCATCCCATCCTCCCCAGTCTCCACCCACCTGCCGCCTGCAGCTCCCCAACAGCCCCTCCAGTCACCCACCACATTTCCCAACCAAACCCACAGCACGGTCTCCTGGCTCTGGACGTAACTCTGTCCTGGTTCCTCCTTTGCCTCCTGCTTCCACCCTGTTTGTAACGGAATCTTGTCAGGCCCAGATTCCCCACGGGGCAAGCACGGGGTCATCGAGAAAAAGACACAGATCCTGTCCCACCCCTGCCCAAAGACCGTCGGTGGCATCTGCTGGGCACTCAGGATACACGCTGAACGGTGGACAGCCTATGTGGCCCTCCTATACTTTCTCCGCTTGGTCACACTGCCCGGCTCACCCTTGGGCACACAAAGCTCGTTCCCCACCAGGCCTCTGCACCTGCCACTCCCCTGCCCTCGACACTCTCACCCCAGACCTCTAGGAGGGCCTCGAGGCACTGATCTCAGCCCCGGTGTCCCCTGCTCAAACGGCATGTTTGGCCACCCCCACCCACGCCCAGCGTCCATCTGCCTCCCGACCCCTACGTGCTCTAACTGTGGTCCACCTAACCGAGTTCAGATTCGACTGTTTCGATCAAGCTGCCCTCCCACCAGAATAGCAGATCCAAGAGACAGGGCCTCGTCCCCTGTTCTCTGCAGTGCCCTGCACATGACAGGCCCACACTGAACAAATATTTGTGGAACGAATGGCCAAAGGGACGAAAATGCACGCCGTGAACTGTTGGAGGCGGGCGGGGGCTGGTGCAAGCCGCCCCTTCCAAACGGGACCAGGAGACTGGGAAGGCACGGAAGTCGTTGCTTAACCAACCTGCCCTCTGAAATCACGCGTTATCAGAAAAGTACCTTAAATCTCCCTTAAGTCCGCAAAATGGGAGGAGCGTTCTCTTCCTGGCGTTGATATCAAAAGAATGATAATGAGAGGTTGATCTGAGGCAAACAGAGTTCTTTCTCAACTATAATTACTCCGAGGAAAGGTATTAGCCTTGTAATTGGGGTTGATTTTTTAAATTTATTTGTCTCCTGGGAAAGAATAACCGTCCTTTCTGCTTCCAAAATAGAATATACCATTAAACCCTCCGTTGGGAACTTTTTCTGCCAGAAACATGAATCAGAGATGTCAACAGGGAGAGCTCCATAAAGGAGGCATTTTGCTGGTTCTCCCTTTCCACACCCACACCACCGCTCTCCATCTCAGCCATTCACCACAAAGCCGAGATGTCAAGGAAATTCGGAGAAGCTGCGTGGAGCGGGGAAGCCGCGGACAATGGGAGAAGGTGCGGCTGGGAAACAAAGTATCCCGGGTGCTGTCCCGGGACTGGGACACTTGTCACGGCAGCCGCTGCCTCCTGGCACCTCTGGGGCAGTTCTCACCCCGGCCTGTTAAGGGTGCTTCCCTACTTTCATCCCCAAACGCGCTGGGGCGCCACGCGGGGCCCCGATTGGACCTGGTGCGTCCGGACTTCGTGCAAGTGGCTTAAGCAAAGGTGGTTTTGTGCGGGCGCCGCGGTCGGCGTCTCTGATGTCACGCTTGTTTCTACCATTTTAACGTGGGGGGGGGGTCGGGGCAATTTCCGCGCCTTTGCGGGGAGGAGCCCCCTCCGCGACTTCAACAGCGTCGCAGAGGCGAGCCCCGAGCTGGGGGTACCGGCAGGTGCGTGTCCCCCGCGAGTCCACGCTGTCTCCCCACGCCCGACCCCCCGCCGCGCACCTGCCCCCGTCGCGGAGGCCGCGTGGCCAGAGCCTCCGCCCGCGCCGGCCGGGCCTCACCTGGGCGACCCGCAGCCCCTTCCCCGAGCAGCCGCGCGCCCCGGGTCACCGCGCACGGGCTCCACCCCCTTCCCCGGCCGCCCATGGGGTGCAAGAGAGGGGGCGGGGCGCCCCGGGGGGGCCGCGGGAGCCCCGCCGCCCGGACCGCCGGGTCAGCGCTCCTAACCGCCGGGACGGGGCGCCCCGGGGCCGAGCCCGACGACGGGGACGGTGACATCACGCCGGGCCGTCGGCAGCGAGGGCGCCCGGGGGCGGGGAGTGCGGGCCGGGGCCGGGGGCGGAGGAGCCCCCGCGCCGCACCCACGGGCGAACGCGGCCCACGGCGGCTGGGCGGCGGCGGCGGCGGGCGGCAGGCGGCGGCGGGCCCGGAGCGCGCGGGGG